>NW_028327187.1:35425758-36675758 GCF_987537825.1 Furipterus horrens
TTATATGGATTTGGAGTTTGGGCAAATAATTGGGACAAGAGATAAAGATTTGCAAGTCATATGTTGTATTATTAGAGCATTTGTAAAGTGACAAAAAGGGCAAGAAAAAATGTTCATCATTTAAAGGATGGGAACAGAAAGAACAGCCTAAGAAGGCAACTGAAAATAGAAGTGGAGAAATAAGAGGAGAATTGTGAAAGATTGTGTCACAAAGGTCAAAAAAGAAAAGAATGGTCAACAGTGTTAAACAATGTAGAGGTGTCTATCAGAATGAGGATTGAAGGATGACCAGAAGATTTGCCTATTAGGAGATCACTGATATATTCATGAGAGCAGTTTTAGCAGAGTTGAGAATATACAAGGCAAATTTGAAGAATGAAAGATGAAGTAGAGACAAGGTGAATTGATGAGTACTTTTCCAAAGTATTTGGCAATGAAGGGAAGAATGATCTCATGTACTATTGGTGATTTGACCAAGGGTCTACAACAAAGAACCTCTGCACTCTCCCATGCTTAAAGGTCACCTAAACTGTGCATCATTAGAAGGGCACCCCAGATTCTAATTATTCAAACCTGTATTTTAAGATCTTGGTAGTTTGAGATTTTTTTTTTCTCAAATTACTGACCCATGCTTTCATCCACCCTTATCCTGCCACATGTCCAGCCCTTTATATATACACACAGAGCAGGCAAATCTTTCTAGTGGAGTGTTTCGAGAATAAAGCTATCCCCCCTTGTGGAGCCCTCTGTTCCATGTATAGTGTTAATATTGTTCATTTGAGAGAGATCCTTCCTTTAGAAGCCCTATATTCTGAAAAAGCATTTTTGATAGAATGTTGTGAGCTAAAAACTCACTTAAAAAAATAGCCAAGAATATTTTAATTTGACATTTCTAAATCCTTGGCATGTCTGCTCCTCAGCAAGCTCAGGGCTCAGGAATGTTTTGACAGGTTAAGAAAATGCTAGGATGTCACTATATTCATCTTTCTGGCTCATGAGACCTTGGTTCTTGATGTAGCATTCAAGGGATATTATGTGGTTTGTATGTTAAATTGATACCTTATAAAACTCCTACATAACTGTTGGTTTATTATTTAAAGCAAAGGAAGAACAAATCAATTCCATAAGTGTCAAGGACATTCTTGACAAAGGGCCGAGTGGAATGGGCAGGCTCAGTGCCATGAAAAAGTCCAGTGAGATGGAAAGTTGTGCATTATGCTTATGGATTCCTTCCAGATCAGTGGGAGCACTGCAAGCTGCTCATATTTACTCATTGGAATTTCCCAGGCCGAAAGCAAGGCAAGCCAGCTTGTACTTCAGGAATATATCCTGTGATCAGGGGAGCTTCTTGAATGGCAAAATAACCCTTTAACATTAGAAAGCATATCTCAATAGCATGGATAAGGATTCCCAGGAGTACCCACAAAGTTTTAAGTCAATAAGTAAATGGGGTGCAGCAAGACGTTAGGCTGTTGAGATCTTATGGTGTGCAGTATTAGAGAGGAAAGTGGAGAATAGACGGGGCTGCCCTGATATCAAGAGAGACCCAGCTGTAGTCAGTACATTGATTTTTACAGAAAGATGGAACTGGGGAGCACAGGGGAGGGGAAGGGAGAACTGAACGAAAGAAGGGGTAAGGATTAGCCAAATAACATATGCATAACCCATGAACACAGACAACAGTGTGGTGATGGCCAAAGAAAAGGGGGGCAGGGGCTGGATGGAGGTAAGGGGGGAAATAGGGACATCTGTAATAGTGTCAATAATAAAAAAGAAAAAATACTGATACTCAGGACTCACCCCACACCAATTAAATCAGAAAGCCTGGAGAGAGTATTTAGCAACAGTAGTCTTAAAAAGCTCCCCAGGTGATTCTAGTGTAAAGTCAAGGATGAGAACCACTGATCTAGTTCAACATTATTAATTTAAAAATGGGGAAAGTGAGGATTAAAGAGGGGAGATGTCTTCTTCTAGTTCTTCTGGCTGGTGATAATAGATTTGAGACTAGAATAAGTGTTATTAGGTTAGTTATTGAGGAAGAGGAGAGTTTCCAAGTAGAAGCTAATCCTTAGTTTCATCTCAATTTAAATATTTTTTGTATAATCTCTGTCAAAATTTGCCAAGGATTATACTATAATTAAATCATCTATGACATATTTTAATCATTACACATGACACAAGCATGGTCTACATTCACTCACTGAGTATTTGGAATGTTTGCTATGTGTTAAGTCCTGTGCTGGATGCTATGAAGACTATTTGGATGGAATCCTTCAGAGAGGATCTTGGATCAAGGAACTCTGTGCCTGGGAGGCTGAGCAAAGAAGAGAGAGACAAAACACAGCCATGAACAAGTTTGATCTGCTGGGAGAATGGGTTAACTTGATTAATGGAGATGAGCTCTGTTTTCTTGGTCACACATTCTAACCCTTTTGAACAGAGAACAGTGATGTTTAGCACTTGTAGGAATGCTTGCACAAGTTAGTCGTATATGACCAGTGGAGTGGTCATGGTGAGGAATGCATAAGTAAGAAAGGGCCAAGAACAGAAATGGTTTGGCACCATTTCTGAGAGAGGGTGTGGCTCGGGGGAAGTGGTATATGTTCTTGTAAAAGACATGAGTATGGGAAGACTATATTTACTTTGGTTTGAATCCCAATTTCCCTCATTAGCTGCATGCCTGAGAAACAACTTTCTGAACCTTATTTGCTTTATCTAGGATAATGATAAAAATGTTGAAGATCCCATCTTTCTGCTCCTTACTCTTGGGGGTCTCATCTTTCCTTTGCTCACTATAAGAAACAAAGTCTAGCTACAGCAGTAGCCTGTCACTGGTCAGGGAAGAAACTACAAGTTTGAAGTACCCTGAATATTCTCCCACATATGTGCTTGCATTTTCACAGTTACACAAATCAACTCTTTCTTTCTTTGTTCCCCCTGGGTTTCTACCCAGTACCTACATCAGTATGGTCTGTATTCTCTCCTGAGAAGTCACACATTATTGTTAGTTGAAGCCCAATATAAGTTTGTATTTCTTTTTCTATGTGCTATGTCCTTTTAACATGGGTAGTTGTTTGGATTTACTGGCTATCTTTTGAGCACCTCTGCATTTCTCTCAGGGTGATATAAACCTTACCATAAATGTATCCACAGTTTCTGCAAACCATATTAATAGTTTTTGATATAAATAATGGAAACTATCACATGTTTACTTTCAATTTTATCTTAGAGATACAAGTTGGTGCTAAAGTGATCTGTTTTGTCATTGCCATTTATACTTTAAATTTTATTTTCATGTCTGCATAAGCTTGTTTTTCTTTAAGATCAAATCTACTCATTTCTAAAATAAAATTAGAATTAGAACATACTGGCATATTGTTATTTTTAAAGAATATTTTATTGATTATGTTGTTACAGTAGTCCCGATTTTTTCCCTTTGCACCTTTCCACCCAGTATCCCCCTTGCCTCCATCAATCCCACCCCCCCCTTAGTTCATGTCCATGGGTTGTGCATATAAGTTCTTTGGCTGCACCTTTTTCTATATTATTCTTAACTCCCCCCTGTCTATTTTGTACCAACCAATTATGATTCTTAATCCCTGCACCATTGCCACATTTCTCTCCTACACCCTCGCAGCTGATAACCCTCCAAAATAATCCTAATATCTATGATTCTGTTCCTATTCTGGTTTGCTTAGTTGGATTTTGCTTTTATTTCTTAGATTCAGTTGTTGATAGTTGTGAGTATGTTGTCATTTTAATGTTCATAATTTTGATCTTCTTTTTCTTAAGTAAGTCCCTTTGACATTTTATATAATAATGGCTTGGTGATGATGAAATCCTTTAGCTTTATCTTGTCTGGAAAGCACTTCATCTCATCTTCCACTCTAAATGACAGCTTTGTTGGATAGAGTAATCTTGGCTGTGGGTCTTTGCTTTTCTTCACTTTGAATACTTCTTGCCAGTACCTTCTTGCTTGCAAAGTTTCTTTTGAGAAATCAGCTGATAATCTTATAGGCACCCCTTTGTAGGTAACTCTTTTCTTCTTGCTGTTCTTAAGATTCTCTTTATCTTTCACCTTTGGCATTTAATTATGAGGTGTCTTGCTGTTGTCCTTTTTGGATCTAGCTTGTTTGGGACTCTTTGTGCTTCTTGGACTTGTATGTCTATATCCTTCACCAAATTTGAGAAGTTTTCCTTCATTATTTTTTCACGTAAGCTTTCAATTTCTTGCTATTCCTCTTCTTCTTCTGGCACCCTTATGATTCAGATGTTGGTATGTTTAAAGTTGTCCTGGAGGTTCTAAGCCTCTCCTCATTTTTTTCAATTAGTGTTTCCTCATTCTGTACTGGTTGACTGTTTTTTTCTTCCTTATGTTCCAAATCATTGATTTAAACCCCGGTTTCCTTCCCTTCACGATTGGTTTGGTGTGGATTTTCTTTCGTTTCATTCATCATAGCCTTCACTTCTTCCCTTATGCGTTTGCCATACTTGAGCACATCTGTCAAGCCTGTGAGCATCTTTATCACCAGTGTTTTGAACTCTACGTCTGTTAGGTTGGCTATCTCCTTGTCACTTAGTCCTCCCACCGGAACCTTGATCTGTTCTTTCTTTTGGGCCATATCTCTCTGTCTCCTCATCTTGACAGACTCCTGTGTTTTTTTTTTTTCCTCTGTGTTTTAGGTAGAGCTGTTGTGTCTGTGACATTGTAAGAGGTAGAGCCTTAGGTATTCGTCAGTACAGGGCAACCCATTTCACCACGTTGTGGCCCTGTGTGTGATGGAGGGGTCTGAGGGGGAACAATGCCACTTGCTCAGCACTCGTTCCTTTTCCAGCACTTCTCCCACTTCCCATATGAGACTGGTGCCTCTCTAGCTATTGCCCTGGCCATCGTTCCCAGAGTGGGTGGGTCTGCGGATGTTCTAGGACTCTGGGGGCCCTTTAAACAAATGGACTCTACTGAGAGAGCAGCAGTTTCTGCCTCTTCCCCAACCCCCACCTGTTTTCACAGTAAGAAGCAATGAGGCTTTATTTTCCCTGGCGCTGGAGATGTGAGCTGTGTGGTTTGGTCTGGTGCTCAGAGTGCTCCCCAGGTGTCCTTCCTGACTTTTTAAAATGTGTGAGTGTGCTTTCTGCTGGCCTGCTGCTGCTGCCACTGTTACGGCCACCACACTGTGTCCTCTCCACCATTTCTCTGGCCCTCCTTGCTGTCTGGATGAGTATTTCTTCTTTATATGTTTGTTTGTTGGAATTCCATGCAGCTCAATTTTCTGGAACTTCTGGTTGTCTCCAGTTTTGAGGTAGTTGTGTCCCTTTTATTTGTGGAGGGAAATGCAGTGTGTCTGTCTAGGCCTCCATCTTGGCCCAAAGTCTATTGTCATTTTTATTTTTCATTATTTTACATGCAACAACTAGTATCTACTTCAAAAGATTGTTGTTAGAATAAATAAAACTAATGGATGTGGATGTGCTGAGCACATAGCAGATGTTTGATAAATGCTCATTTCCACATACCCATTGATCATTTCTGAATACAGTCATATTTCCTTATATTTTGGAGGTTATTAGAATGTTCAAAAGTTTTCTTATCTATGATAATAGTTTCTTCCTATGCCAACCCAAGAGGCAAGTAGTTAGCATCATCTCTGTCTTATAAATCAGAGAAATGTAATGACAGAATGTGCCTCCTGTTTATGTTACCAAGAGAGTTAGTAGTATAAAGACTAGAACTCAAACCTTACAAATTCAGACATGGGTCTCATTCTGCTTCCATTTATCACAAGTCAGATTCCTGCACTTGTCATGATAGAGCACTAATCTCATTAGTTAGTACACAAGAATCAAAATTAATTGGAACCTGACCATTTTTATTTGTGTAAGGTTAACGGTACCCAAGGTGCACTGGGACAAAAAGCTTTTATTTGAGGCAGAATGAATGAGGTCCTTCTCAAGTTACAAATAAAGACAGCAAGCAGAGGCTCAGTATATATTCACCTACATCATAAGACTACCACAAGCCTGGGTCTTGAGGACAACAGATTAAAGAGAGACCTACCACTATCATCCTTCTTCCTTACCTATGCGCAATAACATCCTTCCAAGGCTATTCCTCAAGCTATCTATAAATAAAAAATATGAAAATTTTGGCCAGGTATTTCTCACAGATTGAAGTAGTTCAAGTTAACCCTGTTATGGGTTGTTTATTCTCTCTTTCTTTTTCACTCCCCACTCAGTAGCTGACTCACCATATGACCTTGAAAGGAGGCTTTTGTTCTAAAGTCAGCATTTGAAGCATGAGGCTAAGAATAAAGACCCGCTCCCAGGGTGCTCAGGTGGACTAGATAATTTCTGCTTTTCAAACGTTACGGATTTTCTAGTGAACCCCATGGGGCTGAGGATCCCCTGAGGTGATGTAACTGGGGGCTGGCCCATCATGCCCACAGTCTGTCTGTTGTCACTGTCCAAGTCTAGGCTGCCTGCCAAGTGCTATTTTGGAAACAGCTCAAGTTGTCCGTCTTCTGAAGGTCATGGACGTTCTGCTCCATGGGAATGCATGTGGCAGAGTAGGCTGAAAGAAACCTCAATGTCACTACTCGAGTTTTAAGCAAAGTGATTATGGTCTACATTCAGGGCAAACCCAGTACATGGTACAGAGTAGTTTTGATAATGTGGATGAGGGACTCAGGAAAAAACTTGGGTTGGGAGGGAGGAGGAACAGAAAGTTCTAGAAACGGTGGCAGCATCATGAGCAGTCTGGACTGGGTAGAGCCATGGGGAACCCTAAGCTACCAGGGAGAGGAGGGACATGGTATGGGTGCAGGATAAGTGAAAAGGAAGGAGAAGAAAATAAAAACACAAAATTGGTCCAATTTCCAGGACTACTCAGACAAGTTCACTTGCCACAAGCAATTTGAGACCATAGCATCCTTTGTGAAGGGAAGTCTCATTATTAGACAGCAATGCTCATTTGGAATCAGCATCACTAGATGCCTTCCTAGATACTCCGGAACTCAGAATTCTGTTCTAGGTGGTTTGAGTCTAAGGGATATAGTCAATAATATTGTAATAATTATGTATGGTGCCAGCTGGGTACTTAAAGTATCAGGGGGATCACTTTGTAAAGTATATTATTGGCCAATCACTATCCTGTGCACCTGAAACTAAAACAAAATAATATTGAATGTGAACTGTAATTGAAAAACAAAATAATAAAAATAAATAAATAAAAACTCAGCTGTAACTTGGCACAATATGCTAAGAAGTTAAGATCCAACCATCACAAGTCCCATGCTGTTCTTAATAGTCTACAGCTTCTAATAAGCTGCATAACCTAAATGCCAAGCTTCTACTACCTATAATCACCTGCTTCCTTCCAGCAAAGCCTGCCTCCCCCCACCCTGCTCCTCACTTTCAGGTACCAGGCACATAAGCTGAGGCCATGGACAGGACTTCCAGGTTCTGAGCTCTCTTATTTAGAACACTGGAGCAATGTAAGGTTTCAAAAATTTTTAAGTAGGCAATGTTTTTCATACTGTAGGTTACTCTAAAAAATTTCTTCCTCACAGTTTGATAATAGGGCCAATTCTCCTAATTCCTGTACTTGCTTCCCCCACCCCAAGCAATATCACAAGTTAGCAGTTTGCAATCTGTTGAAAATGGTTCAGATGAAGTTCTTGTACCTTGAGGTCCACACAAAGAGGTATCTTGGTGTTCTGCACTCTAATTTGGTTTAAGGTTTAAACCAAGTGCTTATGTATTGGGCTGTTTTATGCTTAAACAGAGGTAAGTGGGTGTCCCTTCACATGGAATTCAATGTGTGGCCATGCAGGAACTCTCTGTCTGCACTCTCCCCCTTCATTGGAAATCCCTTCACTACATATAATCTTTGGAGTCAAGGCACTATGTCACTAAGGGACAGCTGTTAATTGCCAATATATGACTGGTGAAGACCACACTAACTCATGAAGAGTCATTGTTGCATTGGCCCAGTTCAGTTATCATGAACTGACAAGTGAGAGTAGTACTGAGAAAACAACACTCTTTTGAAAGATGGTAGAATATTTGGCAAGATCTGGGAAAGTTAGATCTATAAGGAGAGGAGGAGACCTGAATGTGGTAGGAAATGCCTGGTTAGCTGGCTCAGCATAGAGGGCTTGGGTGCATTGGGAACAGAGAGTATATAGAAATTTAGATAGGAACATATCAAGGGTAAATCTAGCCTGCTTCCTTGTTCTGCTGGTGCTGAGGACAATTAGTTTTGTTTTTCTGTTGATTCTTTTCTCTACCCTCTCCTTCATTATCATGGTGTTCCAGGTTCTTACAGAGCTTTTTCCTTGGCTGCCTTATGAGAGGCCTGGCTCTGGGGACTGACTAGGCTTTCTCAATTCTCCTGACTCATCCTGCAGACTCATTGTCCTCTCTAGCGACCTTCTGAGGGCCCTGAGCTCACAGCCTTGACTTTGCTGGCTCAGGTAGGTCTCTGATGAAAGGGAGTTTGCAGCTGACCTATGCTGTGGTATTTATTGTTGGCTTCGCAAGACCTGAACACTATTTGTTCTGCTGGGTGGGATTGGGGGGCATTGCAGAAATGTCCATGGTCCCTGTCAACACCTTCTGCCCTTTAGCAGCATCAGATAGTCAGCACTAAAAGACTATTTGAGGAGTTAGAGGTTACGAATGAAGGACAGCTATCCAATGGATTCTAGCTGAACATGTGAGACTAAAGCAGAGCTTTAAACCTCACTTATGTTTTCCTTTGAGATGGCTTCCATAGTTTAGTTTAAGTATTTATTCAGATCTGGCTCTTCACTGTAGTCTCTTCCTACACACATTTCTGGAAGAAAATTGGGAAAATGTTTGTGTAATATAATTCCTTCCTCCATTGTGTGTTTTCCTATTTAGAAACACTGTCCATGCTATTTACAGAGCCTTCTTAAATTATGGTATGCTTTCTCCTCAGTGTGGGGGAGGAGATTGGCATAGGGTTAAGTGGAAGGTGCAAGAGATCATTGGCCAAATCTGTACTTGCACTTCACCTTCTAGTTTTGCCACTTGAACACTGCTCCCGCCCCCTCCATCTCTGAGGCGCCAACCTTGTCAATCCCAAAGCTTCTCTAGAATGGGAAGAGAGCAAGTGGAAAGGGGCACTGCAGCAGCTGACCAAAGAAACTTAAGGTCCAGATGGGAGCATTGATAGGAAAGAAAACATTCTATTTTAAGCATCTTTGGAACCTCATATCTCTCTCTCTCTCTCTCTCTCTCTCTCTCTCTCTCTCTCTCTCTCTTTCATAGACAATGCACAAAGAATTGCTAAAAGGAGGAAGAAATATTACAAGAGCCATATTCCAATTAGTTTGAACACTGATTGTCATGCAACTCTGGTAAAATCAATGTTTTAAAAATTAATAATGGCAAGAATCTACAACTCTCTAAATGTGTTTTGGAGGTAGAGCTGGCTGGGGACCTGACAGTTACTTACTTTGGTCTCATTTAAGCTTTTCCATCATAGAGAAAAATAAACAGGAATGAGAAAAAATGATGTGAATGAACATGTTATTTATCTGTTTGCTAGGTGCTAACTTTCTGATGATTTTAATGTGCTCTAGAGGTTTGCCTTGATCACTATTTTTTCTCCTAGAGGGCAAGGGTCACCTCTGCTTTACTGGCTTTGTTCCATGTGTAGTACAGGACCAGGCACAAAGCACAAAGCACAAAGCAGCTTCTGATTGGGTTTGTGCTGGCTGCTGGAACAGAGCCCTGGAACTGCAGCCCTGGGTTAGGTCAGCACTTGGCTTTTTTTTGGATAGATAAAGATGACATTGAGTGTCCTTGGACTTTCTGATTTAATTCAGCCATAATGTGTTTTACATTAGCTTGGCTTGGCTCTATGACCAGCTGCACTACTCTCTCTGGCTCCCAGTAATAGAGTTTCCATTTTATGCCACAGTAAGCACACTAGGTATTTTCACTATTATGCCATGAACAACTTGAGGGAAGGATTTGCCTTTTTATTTCTGCTTACTCCAGCACATGTTGACTCCTAGTTAACTGAGTTGAATTGAATGGGTACTTCAGTACCTTGCACTTGACATTGTATTGCTAACATGGGGGTTCATTAAAGAAAAATATCCATGGAAGAGAGTAGCTACTTCAAAACCAATAGCAAAATTTCCTGTCCCACCTGCACTAATGAAGCTAACATTACAATAATATACCAGAGGGAGAAGGGAAGGAAACAAGGGGGAAAAGAAGTTAACATTATTTTTTAATGAAGTTGGTTTTATTTTTTAATTAAATTTATTTGGGCAACATTGGTTAATAAGATTATCTAAGTTTCAAGTGTAAGAAACTAACATTCTAAAATTGAATTTATTAGTGACATTGGTTAATAAAATCATATAACTTTCAAGTGTACAACTCTACAATACATTATCTGTATATTGTATTGTGTGTACACCACCCCAAGTCAATTCTCCTTCCATCACCATTTATCTCCCCTTTCTCCTCCTCTACCTCCTTCCACCCTACTTTCCATCTGGTAATCACCATGCTGTTGTCTGTGTTTGTGAGTTTTTGTTTTGCTTTAATTTTGATTAATCCCTTCACCTTTTTACCCAGCCCTACAACCCTCTTCCCCTCTGACAGCTGTTAGTCTGTTCTCTTTGAGTCTGTCCCTATTTTGTTAGTTTATTTTGCTCATTAGATTCCACATATGAGTGAAATCATATGATACTTGTCTTTCTCTGAGTGGTCTATTTTACTTAGCATAATGCTCTCCAGGTCCATCCATGCTGTCACAAAGGGTAAGATTTCCTTTGTTCTGATGGCTGAGTAGTATTCCATTGTGTAAATGTACCACAGATTTTTTATACACTCATCTGCTGATGGACTCTTGGGCTGCTTCCCTATCTTGGCAATTGTAAGTAGCGCTGCAATGTTTTGGGTTTCTTCAAATAGATTCCCAGATGTGGAATTGCTGGGTCATAAAGCAGTGAAATTTTAATTTTTTTAATATGCTTTATTGATTACGCTGTGACAGTTGGTCCAATTTCTTTTCCCTTTGTTCCCATCGACCCAGGGACCCCCTCCCTCCAATTGCCCCCCCCTTAGTCCATGCCCATTGGTTGTGCATATAGTTCTTCTCAACATCTTTCTATTTATTCCACTCCCTCCTATTATGCTTCTTAATTCCTGCATCATCTCCCTCCCTTTCCCCACTTCCCCCTTCCCGCTGACCTCCCCCCATAACGTTCCCCATACCTATAATTCTTTTCCCTCTCGTTGCCTGCTTTCTTTCCCTTTGTTTCGGTTCCCTAGATTCTGTTGTTGGTCGTTGTGATACAGTTTTTATTTTAATGTTCATAGTTTTGATCCTCTTTCTCCTAAACAAGTCCCTTTAACATTTCATATAACAGTGGTTTGCATCTGATGAACTCCTTCAGTATTACTTTGTCCCGGAAGCACTTTCTCTGCCCTTCTATTCTGAATGACAGCTTCACTGGATAGAGTAATCGTTGTTGTAGGTTTTTACTTTTCATTACTTTGAATATTTTTTGCCAGTCCCTTCTTGCCTGCAGTTTGTTTTGAGAAATCAGCTGATACTCTTATTGGAACCCCTTTGTATGTAATTCTCTTCTTCTCTCTTACTGCTTTTAAGATTCTCTCTTTATCCTTAATTTTTTTAATTATATTTTATTGATTATGTTGTTACAGTAGTTCCAATTTTTCCCTCTTTGCTCCCCTCTGCCCAGTATCTTCCTTCCCTCTAGGAAGCCCACGCCCCCTTAGTTCATGTCCATGGGTCGTGCATATAAGTCCTTTGGCTTCACCTTTTCCTATATTATTCTTTTAAAAATATTTATTTATTTGTTTGTTTAGTTCATTTACTTATTTTTAGAGAGAGGGGAAAGGAGAAAGAGAGGGAGAGAAATATCACTTTGTGGTTGCCTCTCACTTGAGCCCCAACCTGGGGACCTGACATGCAACCAAGTCAAGTGCCCTGACTGAGAATCAAACCAGCGACACTTGGCTCACAGGCTGACGCTCAGTCCACTGAGCCACAGCAGCCAGGGCTCCTATATTATTCTTAACAACCCCCTGTCTATTTTGTACCAACCGATTATGCTTCTTAGTCCCTGCACCACTTTCCCATTTCTCCCCCTCCCCCCTGCCAGCTGATAACCCTCCAAATGATCCCCATACCTATGATTCTGTTCCTAATCTGGTTTGCTTAGTTGAATTGTTTTCATTTTTTAGATTTAGTTGTTGATAGTTGTAAGTTTGTTGTCATTTTAGTGTTCATAATATTGATCTTCTTTTTCTTAAGTAAGTCCCTTTGACATTTCATATAACAATGGCTTGGTGATGATAAACTCCTTTAGCTTCACCTTGTCTGGGAAGCACTTCATCTGCCCTTCCATTCCAAATGATAGCCTTGCTGGATACAGTAATCTTGGTTGTAGGTTGCTTTTCATTACATTGAATACTGCTTGCCAGTCTCTTCTTGCCTACAAAGTGTCCTCTGAAGAATCAGCTGATAGTCCTATAGGCACCCCCCTGTAGACAACTCTCTGCCTCTCTCTTGCTGCCCCCAGGACTCTCTTTATATTTCACCTCTGGCATCTCAGTCATGATGTGTCCTGGTGTGGTCCCCTCTGGGTCCAGCTCGCCTGGGACTCTCCATGCTTTCTGGATCTGTATGTCCATCTCCTTTGCAAAATTTGGGAAGTTTTCCTCATTTTTTTCAGTTCTTGCTTCCTCATTCTGCTCTGGTTGACTTTTTTTTCTTTCTTTCTTATGTTCCAAATCATTGATTTAAACCTCAGTTTCTTCCCTTCACCATTGGTTTTGTGTGGATTTTCCTTCGTTTCACTTAGCATAGCCTTCACTTCTTCTCTTCTGCGTTTGCCGTACTCAAGCTTATCTGTCAAGCCTGTGAGCATATTTATCACCAGTGTTTTGAATTCTGCATCTGATAGGTTGGCTATCTCCTTGTCACTTAATTGTCCCACTGGAACCTTGATCCATTCCCCATTCCTCATTCTGACAGGTTTCTGTGTTTTTTTGCCTCCACATCCCACGTTGAGCTGTCACTCCTGTTATGTTGTAAGGGGTGGAGCCTTAGGGATTCATCAGTACAGGGCAACCTGTTTCACCACGTTGTGGCGCTGTGTGTGGGGGAAGGCTCTGAGAGGGAACAATGCTGCCTGCCCAGCACTTGCCCCTTTTCCAGGCACCTCTCCCACTTCCATATCGTACTGGAGCCCCTCTAGCTGCTGCCCTAGCTGTCATTCCCAGAGCTTGTGGGTCTGCAGATGTTTTAAGACCATGGGGGCCCTTTAAACAAGTGGACTCTGCTGAGACCGGCCGTTTCTGCCTCCACCCCGACCCCTACTGGTCTGCACAGTCAGAAGCAATGAGGCTTGATTTTCCCTGATGCTGGGACCGTGGGTTGTGACGTCCAGTGAGGAGCTGTGAATGCTCCCCAAGTGTTCCTCCTGACTTTTTAAAACATGTGACTGCACTTTCTGCCGGCCTGCTGCTGCCACCACTGCTGCTGCCACCACACCTCATCCTCTCCGGCCCAGCTTCGCTCCTCCTACCTGTCTGGATGAGTATTTCTTCTTCATATCTTTGTTTGCTGGACTTCCATGCAGTTTGATTTTCTGGAACTTCTGGTTGTTTCTAGTTTTGAGGTAGTTGTAGTCCCTCTTAGTTGTGGAGGTAAATGCACCATGTCTGTCTACGCAATCTTGGACAGAAGTCTTTATCCTTAATTTTTAACATTTTGATTATAATGTGTCTTGATGTGGTTCTCCCTGGGTCCATTTTTTTTGGAACTCTCTATGCTTCCTGGACCTGTAAGTCTATTTCCTTCTCCAAGTTTGGGAAGTTCTGCTTCATTATTTTTTCACATAATTTTTCAATTTCTAGTTCTTCTTCACCTTCTGGCAACCTTATGATTCAGGTGTTGGCCTGCTTATAGCTGTCCACTAGGTTTCTGAGCCTCTCCGCATTTTCCTCACTTTTTGTTTCCTCTTTCTGCACTGGTTGACTGTTTTTTCCTTCCCTATGTTTTGATTTGTTGATTTGATCCCTGGTTTTCTTTCCCTCGCCACTAGTTTTGTATGTGTTTTTGTTTATTTCAGCAGGACTAGCCTTCATTCCTTCCCCATCTTGTTTAAGATCGGCTGTTAGGTCTATAAGCATTTTTATCCTCATAAAGTTTTCCTATCTGCTGCTTCGTTAGAGTAGATACTTGCTGTCTGGTCAGCTGCATCACTGAGATCTCTATCATGATCTGTGCCATCCTGACAGTTTTGTGTTTACATTTGCTTCCTGAGTGGGGCTGTCAAACCTCCTACGCTATAGGGGGTGGATCTCTGCACTCATCACAACTGGATGACCCTTCTCACCATACTGTGGTGTTTTCTGTGGGTGCGGGGGTCCAAGATGGATTCCTGCTACCCACTCTCTGCCAAAAGACTAGAAGCCTCCCTCTCTGTCCCCACCTCCTCCAAGGCAATGGGGGTCTGCCCTCCCCAATGCTGGATTCGCAAGCCGACAGTTTGGTCTGCAGCTGGGGGTGCTCCCCAGGTGCCTCTCTCCTCCCCCTAAATACAGGTGTCTGTGCTTACCGCCGTTTCACCACCGCCACCTCCACTGCTGCAGCCAGCATAGCCTGACCTCTCCGACCTGGCCTCGTCTCTCCCACCCGTCTGGACGAGCACCACCTCTCTACAACTTCATATGTAGGATCTCCATGTCTTTTCTAAAACTTTTGGTCACCTCTGGTCCTGTGACTGTTGCACTCCTTCCCAGCTGTGGAGAGAGATGGAGTGTACCAGTCCAGGACTCCATCTTGGCTGGAAGTCTCCTGTGTGTCATATTTTTAATTTTTTGAGGAAACTCCATACTGTTTTCCACAGTGCCTGCACCATTCTGCATTCCCACCAACAGTGCACTAGGATCCCCTTTTTTCCACATCCTCACCAACACTTGTTGTTTGTAGATTTATTGATTATAGCCATTCTGACAGGTGTCGGGTGGTATCTCACTGTGGCTTTACTTTATATTCTCTGATGATTAGTGATGTTGAACATCTTTTCAGATGTCTATTGACCATTTGTATGTCTTCTTTGGAGAAATGTCTATTCAGATCCTTTGCCTATTTTTTATTTGCTTTTCTATTTTTTTGATGTTGGGTTTTATTAGTTTTTATAAATTTTGCATAGTAACCCCTTATAAGATATATCATTGGCAAATATTTTCTCCCATTCAGTGGGTTATTTTTTCATATTGTTGATGGTTTCCTTTGCTGTGCAAAACTTCTAAGTTTTTGTTTATTTTTTCTTTTGTTTCCCTTGCCTGAGGCAATATATCAGAAAAAATATTGCTACAAGAAATATTCAAGATTTTCCTGCTTGTGTTTTCTTCTGGGATTTTTATAGTTTCAAGTCTAACATTTAGGTCTTTAATCCATTTTGAGTTTATTCTTGTATATGGTGTGAGAAGGTGGTCTAGTTTTATTTTTTTGCATGTATGTGTCCAATTTTCCCAACACCATTTATTGAATAGACTATCTTTACCCCATTTTATGTTCTTGCCTCTTTTGTCAAATATTAATTGACTATAAAGGTGTAGATCTATTAGAAACTAACATTTTTTTAAAAAGTTATTGAATTTATTGGGGTGTCATTGGTTAATAAAATTGTATAGGTTTCAGGTGTACAATTTTATAATACATAATCTGTATATTGTATTGTGTGTTCACCATCCAAAGTCAAATATCCTTCTGTCCCCATTTATCCCCCCTTTACCTCTTCTACTTCCTCCCAACTTATTTTTCTCTGGTAATCACCATACTCTTGTTTGTGCATATTAGTTTGTTTTTTTTTTTGGCCTAATCCCTTCACCTTTTTCACCCATTACCCTAACTCCTTCCCCTCTGACAACTATCAGTCTATTTTCTCTATCTATGAGTTTAAGAAATTAAAATTTTAAAGTCCCCTGTTTGTATCAGAAAATTTATATGTACTATCCTCTTCAGGTCTTAAAATAACTCTTTGACGTATGGATAATCATTATCATTTAAAAAATCAGGAACCTGAGTCAGAGAAGTAAAGTGACTTTCACAAAATCCTACAGCCTACCAAATGGTAGAGTAAATATGCTCACCTATGTTCTCCTATTTTACTGTGAAGTAGAAGCAGAATTTGTGGGACTATTTAGTTGGGCACATTCTGTGCACCTTTTCTCAACCCCAGCATTTCCCTTTGTAAACACCCCAGATTTTTGGACTGGTCAGATGGTAAAATGTCATGTCAAAATGCTGTCACCTCATAGTTTCCATCTTTAGAAGTTGTTTAATTTTTAGTCAACCATGTCAATGTAGCTATAACAATTTCTCTCAGTTTTTACTTTTGGAGCAACCACTGATTCTTCTGGTATAGTCAAGAACATTGTATCTAAGAGTTATCCAATAATGCAGATTTTTTTATTACCTCCCTCACCATAAAATGGATTCTATAAGTCTGTGACTTTCCATTTTGATACCACTGAAAACACTTTCAGAAAAACTGGTACAAAGCAGAACATCCTCAAAGTGTACATCAGGAGATTTTCCTCAATAAAGTAGCATATGATCAAATAGGTTTTGGTAACTCTAAGTTAAGAAAAAGATATTGATTTCTTTCCTGAAAGGCTGCCTTGGAGCTTTTCATAGGCTCATGCACATTGTAAAATGTTCAAAAAGAAATTACAAAAGTAAAAATTTTTAATTCAGTAGTATTTCATGTCTTTAATAGTGCTTCGTACACGGTAAGCATTCACTAATGTTATTTGTTACAGAGGTATCTATTCTTACTTTAGTCTTTATCTCAATTTTGAGAAGAGCAATGTAGTTCAGTTTCATTATTTAGGGCTAAATTTAAGTTAAGTTTAGTCTTAGAGTGTAGTCTGAGCTACAAAATGTTCTTAATCAAACATTAAACTTTATATAGGAACTTCAAAAGGTAAAGTAGGGCTGCTGAGATATTTTGCATGGATAAGTTCCAGATCCTAAGTCCTGATATAATAAGTAGATGAAAGGATATAAACTAAACATAACCCTATGTTTGCCAATAAGTGCTTCTTAAGTACCTTAAAAGCTTATGTTAAGTAGCTTGTTAATATTAATTGATTCAAAGGAGCCTTTCCCTCCTTATATAGGGTGATAATAAATTTAGCTCATTTATGTGTGAGCATCCTAAATTTGGAACTGGTAAGGCCTAAGCGAGGAGAGTTTCATTGCTTTGTGCAGTGATTCTCAAACTTGACTGTATGTACAAGTGATCTGAGACATTTGTTAAAATACACATTTATAGGTCTTGTTCTCAGAGGATGGGCTTGAGTATCTGCATTTTTAACAATTGCTCCAAGAGATTACTGTGAGAAATGCACATGGAGTGTTTCTATTTGGAGAGGCTCTTAAAGCTTTCAGGCCACTGAGAGTAGAGGGACTGGCTTCTGGTACTAATGTGGAGATCTAATGGCAAAATGAGTTAACTCATCATCTCCCAGGAAACTGTCCTGCTGCATATGAATAACTTTAGATAATTTTACTTTTAGTGTCTTTTAAAAAAATTCAGCTTGAAATAATTCTGGAGAATGGCTTCAACCTGTTTCCATTCACTGTTTTGAAAGCTAAAAGTGATCAGAAAGCTGTTAACCCTGTGTTCCATAGGATAACAAGCTCTGTGTACAGGAGGATTGGAATTTACTGTTGGCATTGACTTTGGGATTGGCTTTTATGACCCAAGTTTTAGTTACAAGAAAACAGAATATAAAACTAATTATTAAACTGAATGTATTTTCTCTCTTTTGCTGGTTTAATTTTACTTTAGAGTGGAAAGAGCATGACCTTTAGGATTGAACCTATCTATATTAACATCCCAGCACTGCCCGTGCTAGTAGCATGACCTTGGGAAAATTTATTAACTTATTTGAACTTCTCTTTTCTTTATCTTAAAGTGTGTTTAAAAATAACAATCTCATAAGGTTGATAAGAATATTAAATGAGGCAACTCATGTAAAGCACTTGTCCCACTTTCTTGAACATGGTAGATGCTCACTAAATATTAATATTCTTTCATAGGAAACAACTAATGTAATTCTAAATGTGTTTCTCCACCCAGGTCATTTGTCTGAACAAAAGATCTCATAGACACCCCTCCTACTCTAGGATTTAGTTTCATTATTTGTAAAATGGGGCTAACCACAGTACTTATGTCATAGGTTTGCTGTGTGGATTTAAATAGCATAACACATGTAAAATCATTTAGAAAGTACCTGGCAGAGATTAAAATGTCAATGTTAGTAGCTATTACTACAGATATTATTATTACCCATCATTCTCCTGTTGACACTGCAAAAACTCCCCAAACTAATAGAACAAATGGTGTTGTTACTTTTGATAGAAGACTGTTGGGATTTCTTGTTTTTATAAAGTGTTATAAGTAATTGTTAATTTGAGCCAGGAACCTAAATATAACTTGTGGCACATAGTAGCAAATTATTTGTCCCTGACACCATACTATCTATTGATATATAATTTGGCATTTTCTTGAGCCTATTTAATCCTGAAGTTGTGACAATGCAACATAGTAAAAGTGACCTTGAAGGATAATATCTTAAATGCCTAAAAGATGAAGATACTTCTAGAGAAGTAAACATTCTGAGTTTCAAAATGAGACACCACAATATGCATTTAAAAAACAGAATATTGGAATTTCTCATTTGAAAATAAAGGGAAGACAGAGTAGTCTGGTATCTCAAGGTAAGGCCTTTTTTTTTTTTTTTTTTTTTTTTTTTTGCATTTTATAGAGCAGTTCTGGCAATGTTTACTCACTTTAAAAATAATCTAGGCTGTTTCTTTTCCCAGAGGCCTTAGGACCAGTTGTGTTATCTGAAACAGACTTTCATGGTCCTGTCCTTCCATACATGGCACCTTTTATTTAACTACATGAAGCCCTTCCAGAACAGTGCTAAGTTGTCAGTGAAAGACAACTTTATGTGCAGTATATTTTTAGTCATGAGTAAATTTTATTTTCTTCTAACTTAAAAATTGGCGAACTTTGTAATAGAACAAAAGCCCCCTTTTCAGGCCCTCTTTGCCAGAGCTAGCTTGACTGACTCTTGTTGTATGAGCCTCTATCCTCAAGACTAGAAAATTACCGGAAGTGCACTGAAGGTGCAGAGGTTCCTAGAACTTACAAAACTGAATATGCCAGACCACTGCACCCAAAGATAACATTAGAACAAGCTGCAGCCTGAGCAAGACCAACTGAAACATCCTGCTCTACAACCACCCCAATTATCTAATAAAAGCTCAAAGCCCCTGCATTTCACAGCTGGTGTATCTCTCCACATCAAGCCCCTCTCCTTTCTCAGAGAGTGAATAAAAAGCCTTACTCTCTGCACTTTCTTCTCTTTGTGAATTTTTTCACAGCCTGTGTCACTGACCACTCCAACACTTTGCATGACATATTTAGTGGTTTTCTAATAACTTGAATACTCAAGTCTGTTAATTTGAATGTTCCAGTCCCTAACAATGCTTAATAACAAAACTATATGATACAATAAAATCAGTCCACCAAACAGATTTTTAGAAGCACTAAGATAGTGGGTGGTGTATAAGTGTGAAAGAGAAAAGAGGGAGGGAGGGGGAGAATAAGAGGAAGAGAACAGAATAAGGGTGTCAGCCAGCTGTTGTCATATTGAATGTAAGTGAATAGTTTTTGACTTTTTGACAGAGATTTGAGGACCTCTTGACTCAGCCACTGACTTACTACTTTGGGAAAGTCACCAAATTTCTCGTGTTGGAGGAGACATGTCATATATCATGCATTTTTGACACACTGACAAGTTTACATTTCATGGAGCAAGCAATACCTTTGTGTATAAGGTCTTTTCTTTACATTAAAAAAATTTATTGTTGTTCTGTTACAGTTGTCCCATTTTTCCCCATTGCTTTCCCTTACCTTGTCCACCCCATTCCCTCTCCCACAGTCATTCCCCACCCTGTTTTAGATGTCCATGGGTCATTTATACTAGTTCCTTCACTAAACCCTTCCCCTTCTTTCCCCCTTCTACCCCTCCACTCTCCCCTGTGGTCACTGTCAGTCTGTTTCTTGTTTCCTGCCTCTGGTTCTATTCTGTGTGCTAGGTCTTTCAAATTCAGATATTCTTTGGTGATAAACAAAACACAAACAAAACCTCAGCTGCTTTTTAAATGTGGTTTGCATTGGGAGAAGCTTGAGGACCCTTATCTCCACTCTTGACTGGCTTCCTTTGCAGGGATAGGCATTTTATACTTTGTACACTCCAAAGTTTGCTTTTTAAGTAACCTTTTCATTACCTACATACATTCATTGTGTACTCCTTGAATTCAGGCATTTTATTACTGACTTTTAATTGGGACAAGAGAACATTTTTATTCAAACGATTTGTGGAAAGAGATTTTAAGGTATGAGTTGCCAATATTTTGCCCTGGGGTCTCGGGCAACTCTCTTGAAGGTGTCATGTATAGTATGTAAAGTGTGTGTGAAGAAAAAATATCAGTACAAATTGTTTTGTTATATTATGTTATCTTGAATGTCTTCAAGTGATGTTACATGGAGATTCACAGGGCTCATTACAGGACTACAGTCTAATTCTGTGTAATATATGAATTCAGTATTAAACTGTCATATAATATTTGTAGCTCTTTGTTGATAACATTGGTGAATTTGACTCGTATAATTGGTCATAATGCCTTCATTTGGCTTTAAAAAATGGTCATCTCAAGAAACATGACCCAAATGAAAGAATAGATCAAAACTCCAGAAAAAGAGCTAAACAAAATGGAGATAAGCAATCAATCAAATACGGAGTTCAAAACACTGGTTATAAGGATGCTTGCTCAAGGAACTTAGTGAGGACCTCAACCGCATAAAAAAGATTCAGTCAGAAATGAAGGATACACTAATTAAAATAAAGAACAATTTACAGGGGAACAACAGTCAAGCAGATGAAGCCGAGAATCAAATCAATGATTTGGAATATAAGGAACCAAAAAGCAACCAATCAGGACAATGTGAAGAACAAAGAATCCAAAAAAATGAGGATAATATAAGCAGCCTCTGGGACAACTTCAAGAGGTCCAACATTTGCATCATAGGGGTGCCAGAAGGAAGAGAAAAAGAGCAAGAAATTGGAAATCTATTTGAAAAAATAATGAAAGAAAAGTTTCCTAATTTGGTAAAGGAAATAGACATGCAAGCCCAGGAAGCAGAGAGAGTCCCAAACAAGATAGATGCAAAGAGGCCCACTCCAAGACACACCATAATTAAAATGCCAAATATTAAAGATAAAAAGAGAATCTTTAAAGCAGCAAGAGAAAAGTAGTTACCTACAAGGGAGTTTCCATAAGACTGTCATCTGATTTCTCAAAAGAAACTTTGCAGACTAGAAGGTATTGGCAGAAAATATTCAAAGTCATGGAAAGCAGGGATCTACAGGCAAGATTTCTCTACCCAGAAAAGCTCTCATTTAGAATCAAAGGGCAGATAAAGAGCTTCCCAGACAAGAAAAAAATAAAGGAGTTCATTATCGCCAAACCAGTATTATGTGAAATGTTAAAGGGACTTATTTAAGAAAAAGAAGATCAAAACTATGAACCATAAAAAGGCAAAAATACATGTCTATTAACAATCGAATCTAAAAAACAAACTAAGCAAACAAGAAGAACAGAGACAGAATCATAGATATGGAGAAACATTTTGATGTTTTCAGATGGGAGGGGGTGTGGGGGAATGGGTGAAAGAGTGAGGGGAGTAAGAAGTACATATAAGTAGTTACAGAATTAGCTATGGGGATGTAAAATACAGTATAGTAAATAGAGTAGCCAAATAACTTATATGCATGACCCATGGACATGAACAATGGTGGGGGAGTGAGGGGTGCTGGGTGGAGGTGGGCATAGGGGAAAATCAGGACAACTAATTTCATAATTGATAATATATAATTAAAAATTGTCTCATTTTCTAAATATCTAAATTAAATGAAACAAGGTAAATGATTTCTGCCTGATGTACATTTTTCAAAGACCAATATTAAGCATAAGCAATGTGATATTTTTTCTACTGTGTACCTTAGATCTATTTTTAAGAAAGGCACAGTGTAGTATCCAGTCATCTCAACATACATATTCTTAAATAAAGACAGAAAGAACATACAGATTAAATATTAATAAATCGGCAAAAGCCCAGCTTTATGAAGGTTGTACATTCATATAAATTATTGATACACTAAAGCGGAAAGAAGTAGCTATGAAACCTTTAATATTAAAAAAATTACAACATGGTGAAGTCAGATAAAGGAACTTAGGTATATCTTATTAGCCTTCAGAGCCATAAAATGTCAGATATGTAAAGGACTTCAGAATTATCTTGTTTAAACTCCCCATTTCATTGAAACTGAAACCCAAAAGGGAGAAGCAACTTTCCTCAGCCCACAAAGAAAATATGTACAAAATCAGAGAATCCAGAAAGTATCATCAGAATCTAAGGAAAGAGTAAAGTTCAAGAGTGGATAAAACAAGTACATCATCATAAAGAGACTGCAGATAAACAACTGAAAATCTGCCTTTGGATTTGGTAAGGGGGGGATCACTGGTATACTTAAAAAGACAAATGTTTGTAGATCAGCAATAATAAAAAGCAGACTTGAGGAGAGAAAATGGAGGCAATTCAGATTAAAAGAATAGAGGAAGCAAGAGGAGGAATATGACTGAAAGAAAACATAGTGGATTAATAGAGTGACTTTAAAAAATATATAAAGCTTTGAGAATGTTTTGAAAAGGAAGAAAAGGAGGCCTGAGACCCAAACCTATTATGTTTCTATGATAGAAAATAATTGTTGCATTGATTAGCCCCTCCAAGCCAGCACTACCTCCCAAAGGAAAAAAAGAAGCACAGTAATACACAACCTCAAATCTGACAGCCTTCAAGGTAATTGTATAGAAGGAAGGGCATAGATCAGAAGTCAAGTGATGAAGACCTTAAGGCTATTCAGCAGTATGACCAGAGGCCAAATATCAACCTTCCTGTAACTATCTTTGACAAGCAGTGGACTCAGTACCTTCCCCTAAACCTAAAACTCATACCGAAATCATAACATTTTATTTGTTAACTTTCTTTGTTCATAGTAAGGTTTAAATATACATCAGGGATATTTTTCAAGAAAGCAACTGAGTATGTTTACTCCTGGTTGAAGCTAGTTAATGAGGGAAACCACTTTGAATTCCTATTAAATGGGTTAATTTGGGCAGGCTTGAAAACATATCTCCCTCCCCTAATTATGAGCATGGAACTCATTTATTTATGGTTGTAAATCTTGACCAAGGCCTAGGTTGGCATCAGTTGTTTGGCAATTGATATTCTGGCTGGTACTTGAATTAGCTATTCAGTCAGCTCCATGGATGTTTAAGACAGATGAAAGTGTTACTGGTGGTTGCAGACCTATGTATCAACACCATTCATACCCATGACTGCTGCAGAGGTATAATCAAGCACACACACATCAAAGGTCATCAGTCTATGACAATGTTGTGAAATTAGGGCTGAAAGTGTAATTAATTCAAGTGTGCTGCAATTATGCCTTGCAAAATTATCTCATTTAATTCTCAACAAACACCATGTGTAGTAGATTTTACTAACACCATATTACAGTTTTGGAAAACTGAGTCAGGGAGGTTACAGACTTGTACATGGTAATATAGCAGTTAAGTGACAGAGTTCAGATATAAATCCAAGTCTGACTCCAAGTTGTTACACATTCTATTAAGCTACCACTTTAGATCCTCAACCCTTCTTTCCATTCTTATTCCATATAATTTTTTCCTATCATTAATTCAGTTTCACTCACTTCAACAATTCTATCTTTGGGAGATCCAAGATGGCAGAGGAGTAAGTTGAAGTTACACTAACCTCCTCCCAGAACCAATCTGGAATTACAACTATATTTTAAAGAAAACATCTGAAATAACCAACTGAATAATAGCTAGAGAGAAGCCTTATAACCACAAACATACAGAAGAAACTACTTCACCACAATGAGACTGGTACGGAGTGTGGAGGAGACAGGAGAGGCTGGCTGGGCTACCACAGGCTGCAGCTGAAGTGACGGAGGGAATTTCAGTGGCTGGGGGCTGGGTGGCAGTTCTCCCTGAGAAGCATAAGGTCTAAACCCCAAGCTGGGCTCCCTAACCTACATCCCCAGAGACAAAAAGGAACCCAGATAACTTCTAGCTGTGAAAAGCAGCAGTATTTCTGTCTGGCAGGGAGACAATGGCTGGAGACTCAGAGAGCTTCTTAAAGGGCCAACACAAAAAATTTCTTTTGCAGCCACGTACCTTGGGCTCCAGCAGAGGGAGGACAGAGTGGACTAGAGACGCTTCAGGAGAGTATGAGGATGGTGGCTTTGGGGAGAGGACTGGAGGAGCAGCTGCCAGAATTCCTGTGCTATCATTCCACATACTGCCAGAGCCATCTTGCTCATACAGAGCACTCCCCTACAAGTGGCATCAACCTGAGAGGAAGCAATAGCTCCACCTGCAGGAATTACTCTGTCCCACCCTGTGGTGCTTGAGTCTCACTGATGATTACAGACTGACTTGATTAACAATCGAAGGAGACAGCCACAGACTGTGGATCACTGGTAGCCTCAAACAGGCTGCCTAGGGCCAGAAGAGGACTCCATCTGACATCAACGGGGAAGAGCCAGAAGGAAAAACAGTAGTAAACAATAGATTCTACTGCGACAAATTCTACCATGGTCTTCTTCATGATTTGTTATTTCTTTTTCCTGCATAGCTTTTCTTTTCTTTTCTTTTTTCTTTTTTTTTATTTTTTACTGCACAGATTTTTAACATTCATTTCTTGTCCTTCAAGTTTGTACCTATTAGGTCATTAGTTTTTACATTATAGTTCATTTAAAATCTCATATTTTGCTCCCCCATTCTCTCACTCCATTTTACCTTATTCTTTTCTCTTCTTTTCTAGTTAAAAATTTTATTTTCTCTCTTGCTACGACTTTTTTACACTCTTCTCTCTTTCTATTTCTACCCTTTCCAGCCTCTCAAAACCATTTCTCTTATCATTAGTCATCTCACATTCTTTTTACCATTCTTAAAATACCCATATTCTCTCCCTGCCTTTATTGATCTTTGCTTATTGGTTGTTGATATGGTGGTTGTTTCATTTCTTCTATTTTATTTCTAGATCTTCACTATTTTTGTATTGAAAATCTCAAATTTTAGTGTTCCCCTCTCCTACTCCATTTGCCTTCCTCCTGCCATTTTTTTTTTCACTTTAAATTTAAATTTTTCCTTGTCTTAGCCTGGTTTTCATTCCTCACTCTAGGTATTCATTCTACCTCTGTCCTCTCAAAATCACTTCTTTTTCCTCTAGACACATCTTAATATTTTCTTTTCTTTCTTTCTTTCTTTTTCCCTCTTATTCCCAACCCACCTATATTAACCTTTGCATATTTGTTGTGCCCTGATTGGGAATCAAACCAGCAACCCTTTGGTTCAAGGTTGGCACTCCATCCAAGAGAATTTTAACTCCCCATTGTCAACAATGGATACATCTTCCAAGCAAAGAATCAATAAGGATATTGTGACATTACACAACACTCTAGATCAAATGGACCTAATTGATATATATAGAAATTTCTTGGATGACTTCAAGAAGGATATCGACAGCAACACAGAGTAGCGTACTTTAATACCCGGTTGTCAACAATTCTTTCACCCCCCCAAAAGCAAAATATACATTCTTTTCAAATGCACAAGTAACATTTTCAAAGATAGACCACATGGCAGGACACAAAACAAGCCTCAACCAATTCAAGAAAATTGAAATCATAGGCAGCATCTTCTTAGATCACAATGGCTTGAAACTAGAAACCAACCTCAAGGAAAAAAATCAAAGACATTCAAATTCATGGAAACTGAATAACATGCTATTAAATAATAAATGGGTTAATAATGACATCAAGGAAGAAATCAAAAATTTTCTGGAAACAAATGAAAATGGACACACAGCAGCCCAAAACTTATGGGGCACAGCAAAAGCAATCCTGGTAGAGAAGTTCACAGCAATACAGGACTACCTAAAAAAGACAGAAAAATCACAAATAAACAACCTAACCCTACATATACAAGAACTAGAGCAACAACAACAAAGCCCAGAGTGAGTAGAAGGAAGGAAATAATCAAGATCAGAGAAGAATTAAATGATATAGAGACTAAAAGAACAATTCAAGGAATCAATAAATCCAGGAGCTGATTCTTTGAAAAGATAAGCAGAATCAACAAGCCTTTAACCAGACTGAGCAAGAGAAAAAGTGGGAGGACCCACATAAATAAAATCAGAAATGAAAGAGGGGAAATTACAATTGATACCACAGAAATACAAAGGATTATAAGAAATTACTATGGACAACTATATGACAAGAAATTTGACAACCTGGGTGACATGGATAGGTTTCTAGAAACATATAATCTTCCAAAACTGAATCAAGAAGAAGCAGAAAGCCTGAGTAAACCAAAAACAACCATTGAAATTGAAGCAGTAATAAAAAAATAAAAAATAATAAAAATAATAAAAAAAAAAAAACTCCTGGCACACAAAAAGCCTGGAGTGGACGGCTTCACAGGCAAATTTTACTAAACATTCAAGGAATAACTACTACCCTCCTCAAAGTATTCCAAGAGACTCCCAAACTGTTTCTATAAGGTTAGTATTATCCTAATTACAAAACCAGGTAAAGACAGAAAAAAGAAAGAAAACTAAAGGAGACATGCTTAGGCTCTGGTTGTTACCAAAAAGCCCTGAGGAATTGGGAATGACTTTTGAAGGTAATAAAAGCCCACAAGATAAAAGGCCTGGTACCGTGATTGGTTGTGTGGTTCACAGCAATCTTTCCAGGGAAGGAATTAAGGTTGTTTTCCTGAAAGGTGGCTAGAAGGGACCTTAAGGCACAATAGAAAACCTGAAGGACCTGGAAAAGACAGGTGTTTACAGGCGAAGCTGAATGCTCAGCTTCTGTGCCCTGAAGGGCAGATCGAAGGTCACCCTAAAGGTTCCTTGCCTAAGTTCCAGCAAAGCAGAACTAAAGATCATAAGCAATCATTTGCTGCTCTTGTTGTGTTTATGCAAATAACAGAATAAATTAAAAATGGACTTAATGCAGTCCCTTTAATGACAAGGAGGGTAATTTTAGGGAGAAAAATCGTTATTCAAGGAAAATCACAATGATCAGTGGTAGACTATAAAGTAGTGCAGCTAACGTCTTTAAAGTTTCTTTTCATTTAAAATATGTTTTCATTTGAAAGTTAAACTATGTCTGTGGTATCATCAAAGATGTTTAATTTACAGGCAAGAAGAATGTCAAATGCCTTGCAACTGGATGTCTTTCCAATAAGACAGCCTTACAGATTTAGAGACTTGTTTGTGGGTTATGTTACATAAATTAACATGTGTTTTCTGTTTTCAAAGGGCATAAGCCTATGATCTCATTACCTGAGTGATTTTCTGAATGTATAGGCCTCACTTAATCCTGTCTGCAGCGCTGCCTCCTGAGACTCAATGGTTTGGCTGAACTAAGTGGCTGCATTGGTGAAGTATGGGGTGGTCTGTGGCCTTCACTTGACAAAACCGGCTTCTCTTTTCTATCCTAATGGCTTAGACAGAAAGGGCCCAGAGATCTGAGAGGGGGGAAACCTAAAATATTTCCCTCAGCCCAAACTTAGTATAATGGGCAAAAGTGTTTTGGACAGGTGAGATGTATCTGGCACACCTTCCTCCAAAGAAGCCCTTTTTATCCCTTATGTGGGACATTGAAAAATTAATCCCTGCCTTCTGTTATCTAGTGGTTATGAATTAAATGATGTCTTTTAAACCTGTTGCCAAATCTGTTGCCCCCAGAATACAAGGATGCCAGCCTGTTAAACCAAGCATGCCGTTGTCCAGGGACAGCCAACTGACCTGGACTCTGCACGATCCTTCCCCATGTGGGAAGGCCACCCTCCCCTCTGCACCCCCACTCTTATTAGAGATTTCTGGACCCAAGGGTAGGTAGGACAATGACCATGTCCAGCTCCAAGCAGCTAGAGGAGCTCAAGACCTTGGCCCATTGTCCTTTATAAGATTATAAAGGGTCTTATGTCTGAGAGGGAGGGATTGTTATTTTTTATTCTTAAAATAATTAATTAATCATTTATTTATTAAAAAAAGAAGAAGAAGAATATATGAAAGGGTGAAGTGGGAGAGCTTGTATGTATGACCCATGGGCATGGACTTGGGGGGGATTGCTGTGGGAGGGGTGGTTCTGGGTGGAGGGTAGCAAGGGGGAAAAATTAGAACTAATGTAACAATATAATCAATAAAATATACTTAAAAAAGAAAACTACAGGCCTATATTGTTGAACATAGATGCTAAAATCCTCAACCAAATATTGACGAACTGGATCCAGCGATACATTAAAAAGATATACACCATGATCAAGTAGGATTCATCCCAGAGGTGCTAAGATGGTATAATATTTACAAATCAATAAACATAATACACCACATAAACAAAATTAAAGACAAAAGTCACATGACTATATCAATAGATGCTGATAAAGCATTTGATGAAGTACAGCACACACTTATTTATTTTTAGAGAGAGGGAAGGGAGGGAGAAAGAGATGGAGAGAAACATCAAAGTGTGGTTTCCTCTCACGCACACCCAACTGGGAAACTGGTTTACAACATAGGAATGTGCCCTGACCAGGAATCAAACCAGCGACCCTTTGGTTTGCAGGCCAGTGCTCAATCCACTGAGCCATACCATCCATGACACACCCATTTATGATAAAAACAGTCAGCAAAGTGGGTCTAGAGGAAGCATACCTCAACATATTAGAGGCCATATACTAGAAACCTATAGCCAACATATTTAATGGACAAAATCTAAAAACTTTTCCCCTAAGATCAGGAACAAGACAAGGATGTCCGCCTTTACCACTTTTATTCAGCATGGTATTGGAAGTTCTAGCCACAGCATTCAGACAAGAAAAATAACTAAAAGGCATCCAAATTGGAAAAGAAGAAGTAAAACTGTCATTATTTGCAGATGACATGATAGTGTACATAGAAAACCCTATAAACTCCACTAAAAGACTTCTCGATATAATAAGTGAATTTGGCAAAATAGCATGATAAAAGTCAATATGCATAACTCAAAGGCATTTTTGTACACCAAATGTACAAATGTCAGTAACTGAAACTAGGGGGGGAAAATCCCATTTACCATAGCAGCAAGAAAAATAAAGTACCTAAGAATAAGCTTATTTAAGGAAGTAAAAAACCTGTACTCAGAAAACTATA
The DNA here is from genome assembly GCF_987537825.1 of Furipterus horrens. Taxonomy (NCBI): domain Eukaryota; kingdom Metazoa; phylum Chordata; class Mammalia; order Chiroptera; family Furipteridae; genus Furipterus; species Furipterus horrens. The sequence goes on from NW_028327187.1 coordinate 35,455,215, forward strand.
GAACACTGAAGAAATTAAGGAAGATATAAATAAATAGAAGCATATACCGTGTTCATAGATTGGACGAATTAACATCATTAAAATGTCCATATTACCCAAAGTGGTCTACAGATTCAATGCAATTCATATTAAAATACCAATGGCATATTTCATAAATCTAGAAAAAAATACTTAAAAAATTTATATTGAACTAAAAAAAGACCCCAAGTTGCCTCAGCAATCTTGAGAAAGAAGAACAAAGTAAAAGGGATCACAATACCTGATACCAAACTATATTATAAGGCCACTGTCATCAAAACAGCCTGGTACTGGCATAAAAACAAACACATAGTTTAATGGAACAGAATAGAGAGCTGAGAAATAAACTCAGGTCTCTATGGTCAATTAATATTCGAGAAAATGGGCAGAAGAATAAACTGGAGTAAAAATAGCCTCTATAACAAATGGTATTGGGAGACCTTGACAGTTACATGCAAAAAAAAAAAAAAAAAAACACACACACACACACAAAAACTAGACCACCAACTTACACCATAAACCAGAATAAACTCAAAATGGGTAAGAGACTTAGATATAAGTTGTGACACCATAAAACTCCTAGAGGACAATACAGGCAGTAAAATTTCATATATTCCATACAGCAATATCTCTTAGGGTAAGGGAACTAAATGAAAGAATAAACAAATGGGATTATATCAAACTAAAAAGCTTCTGCTTGGCTAAAGAAAACATCAGCAAGATGAAAAGGAAACTGATGGTATGGGAAAACATATTTGCCAATGATACCTCGGATGAGGGTTGATCTCCAAAATATATGAAGAACCCATATGAATCAACACCAAGAAGACAGACAATACAATTTAAAAATGGGCAAAGGACCTGAACAGACACTTCTCCAAGGATATACAGAGGTCCCATAGGCATGTGAAAGAATGCTCAACATATTAGATATCAGAGAGATGCAAATTAAAACCACAATGAGATAACACCTCACCCAGGTCAGAATGGCCATTATTAACTAATCAGCAAACAATAAATGCTGGCGAGGATGTGGAGAAAGTGGAACCCTAGTGCACTGTTAGTGGGAATGCAGACTAGTGCTGTCACTGTGGAAAACAGTATGGAATTTCCTCAAAAAACTAAAAATGAAACTTCCTTTTGATCCAGTGATTCCACTACTGGAATTATACTCAAAGAATCCTGAAACACCAATTCAAAAGAACCTAGGCACATCTGTGCTCATAGCAGCGCTATTTACAATAGCCAAGTGCTAGAAGCAGCCTAGGTGCCCATGAGTGGATGAATGGATCATAAAACTGTGGTACATTTACACAATGGAATACTATTCAGCAGAAAGAAAGAAGAAACTCCTACCTTTTGCAATAACATGGATGGAACTGGAGAGTATTTTGCTTAGTGAAATAAGCAGACAGCAAAAGACAAATACCATATGATCTCACTTAATACAGGAAACTAATGAACAAAACAAACAAACGAGCAAAATAGAATCAGAGGCATGGAAACAAGGAACAGACTGAGAGAGACCTGAGGGGTCGGGGATAAGATGGGAAAGATGAAAAAGAGCCTAGTCAAAGAAAAGGTATAAATGACTTATTGACATGGACAACAGGGTGAGGATTGACTGTGGCAGTGGGGGTGGGGTGGGGAGGGGAGAGCAAGGGGGGCAAATTGGGACAAGTGTAATACAACAAAAATTTTTTAAAATTCAAAAAAAATTCTATCTTTGGGCTTTCTTTTTCTATTGAAATCTGCTTTTATGATAGGATCTGCTGTGTGAGTCACATGCATCATGATATGAGTTTAGACAGTGCCACTTCTTCCAAACAGATTTAAACTTTATATGTATTCAGTGTAAGTTCAAAGTTTAGATCCTCTGTTAAAGGCACTTTGGGCATCAGTGAGCAGGAGGAAGAGCCATTTGGGGGCAAGGGTCAGTGGGCCCATCTAAAAACTTGTGATATATAGCCAGGTAAGTAGCACCTCTTCTGCTTATGTATAAACTTGGCAAAAGTCCCATGCTTAAACTGGCTGTGTTTGGACAAAGAGGAGCCCAGCCCTGAAGGCAAATGGGAAAAGATGACCTTTAAGGACCTTTCTATCCCAGAGATTCAATGAGCCTATGATTTGATGACTCAGAGTGGTGAACAATTATCTAGTAATACCAATTGGGATAAATCAGGCCAAAAAAAAAAAAAACCACAAAACTACTTTTTGACTCCAGTGGTCTGAGTTGGTTGCTCCAAACCACCCCAAAATAGCTCAAATCGCTGCTTCCTTTGGTCAAATAATCCTCTGAGTATCCTTGTTTCTCTAGGGATAATCATCATTCTTAAAAGCTGAGAGACAAAAAAAAAAAAAAAAAAAAAGGTGCAAGACTAAAATCATACAATAATTAATGTTCAAAAAGCTTTTATAGCCTATTCAATCTATCCCTTTGATTTTACAAAGGGTCTGAGTGCCAGGCAGGTCATGGTTTATTAGAGACAGAGCTGGAGCAGGAACCCAGGACTCCTAACTCCAAGCCCAGAGTCCTGTTTAACATACCCTTCTGTCTGCTAATATCCTTCTCCAAACTCTCATTTTCAATTAGTCCCTGGTAAGGCCAGAAAAATACAACCACCAAAATGAAGTTTAGCAAGGTAAACACTGCCTTTCCACTCAATCCCTTCCCCCTGGGGATTTGTTCTTTTGAGCAATTTGATACCCCAGTAAATCCCTGGGCCTGGGATGCATATATTTAATTAAAGAGAGCCAATTCTTATTTTCTTTTCCAGTTGAACCAGCTTCTGAGCAGTAAGAGAAAGGCTGGACTTCAATGGTGTTTGGTTCGTGTGATGGCTTTGCCTACAGGTAGTGGGAAAACTGAGCCTGAAGCAGATTGACTGGAAGATGTATTCCAGCACAGTCCCTACCTGCTCAACTGGTGCAGATTGGAGCTTTGTGGGTTTTACTGGTTTTGGCCTTTTCTTGTCAGGATTGTTGGGTGGACTAGTGCACAGTGCTGAAATGATTGATCTAATGACTAGCACCCCACCTCCTACCTAAAAATCCAGGTTTTTCTCCTGCCTGCCTGCTGCCTCAGCTTGATTTGCCTGACTCATCTTAGTCTTAATAGAAGTGACACATGCAAATAGCACATGCATTTAGGAAAGCGCAAACCCCACTGAAGTAGAAGCCCAATTCCAACTTGCATACCCCACTGAAGTAGAAACCCAATTCCAACTTGCATAGTAGTTTGAGCAAAGAAAACCTGCAGATATGAAAGAAAACAGTAGCTTACTTCCAAGGAGGTGGGAATTTGTGGCTCTTCCAGCACAGTATAGCATGATATTGTGGTTAGAAGCGAAGGCTCTGTGGCCAAGCTGTGTTCATCTCCAGCTCTATCACTTACTGTGTAACCTTGGGCAAGATACTTAACCTCTCTTTGCCTCAGCTTCCTCATCAGTGAAATAGATCTAAGTCATAGGACTGTTTTGATGATTGAGAAGAGTAAATAAATGTAAATAACTTAGAAGGATGCCTGGAACTTAGAAAGCACTGTGTTAGCTCTTATTTTCAATACTATTTGTAGCAGTATGTCCAAAGAAGTCATAAGAATAATAAATGAAGTTGTGGTTTTGCAGTTGTTTGAAACTACCCTTCTTTTGTTTCCTAGGATTTTTGGCAAATTAAAATATTGAGGTGATTTCCCCTCAACCAGGTGTGTTAACATCATTGTGATAACTTCTCTAAATTGAATTTGAAAACTGCCTTGCATAGATAACTTTGCAGGTACACACATTTTTTTCCAAAGAAGGGAGTGGTCCTGTTGTGGTAGCAGAAATGAATACTGTGCTGAGTGCATAGAAAGTGAGGGGCCTTTGTAAACAGAATAGCAAATTAGCAATGATTTTGCCAGCAGTTTTAAAACAAATGGATTGAAAGAGACCTCAATAACTATATGCATAACTTAGAGCTGCACTTGAAGCATTTAGTAAACATGTCATTCCAGTATTGAAAACAGCATCTAATCAAAGTATGTTTATAATTAGACATCACACATAATATCTCTCAAAATTACATTCTGCTAGGTGAGATGCAATTCCCTGGAACACAAAATCAACTATTTGTTAGGCCTTTGCTATTATTAAAAAGAACAGGTTGGGGGTACCAAGAGAGACTCAGATAAATGAAAGTGCTTAATTTTAATTAGCAAGAGAGAGAAAAAAACCAATATGGGTAGCCTGCATGGAGAATCTCATGCCAGTAAAACCTTCCTCAAAAGGTATGACTCTATATTAATTTTCATCAGACATTGGCATTGCGTTCTTTTATTTTTCATTAACATTTTGACTTAGAACAACAGATTGCTGCATCGAGAGGACAAGAACAGGAGCCAGTGAGCCATCTGCCGAACATCTCACTGACGACTCCACTAGCGAAAGAAGCCAGTGACTCTGAAATGTATGCAAGAGGGACACACACCATTAGCTAAGTGACAGGATGAAAGATGGGAAACTTTGCCAGGTCAGAGAAGACAGAGATGGAGAAGGCAAAGCAGAGCCCATTCGGTAGGAACTTGAAAAGATCCGAGTATTTGCAACAGACCAATAGGATGGAAATTTGTGATGAGCTTGCTTGTAGAGATATTTTTTTCTTTGAAATTATGGGTGGGACAAGGAAAGCACAGTGACAGACTAAACACACAGTAATTTTCCATGCAAGTCACATGTGACATGTTTTCAAGATCAGTGAAGATTTGCCCCTTTCAACATACCAATTCTTGAGCCATATGAGATGGAAATCTTTCTGAAATGAAAACCCCCCTCCCTGCCTTTTTAAACACAATAGAGCAGAGAGCAGTGACATACCAAGGCGAGGGTGGTGGGAGTGGTCTGCCCAGGATGCATACAATAAACGTGTGCATTATGTGTAGAGAATTTAAAGACAGTAACAAACTCTCTTAAATTCTGCCTTTTATTATCACTGTGAAGAGACAATTCAGTGAAATATCAGTAAAAAAAAAAAAAATGCCTCTCCCAGCTGGGATGGACCTCTTCCATCACCTCTGCCCTATGGTATACCAATGCAATAGAATAAACACAATTCAGTTTTCTATTCATGCTTCTGGGTATTTACTGGGAACTCCAGTTCCAGTGCTGGCTGTGTTGTCCAGGAGGCTACTTGCCCTCTCAGGCCTATTTGTCCCTATACTCAGTAGCTCCAGACCACTGGACCTTTATATTTGGCAATTCTATATGCTGTTTCCTCACAGTCAATTGTCACATTTCACTATGCCTGCTTCTAGAAGCACCCCATTTCTAATATGTTATTTTCAGTAACCTAGGAAGTACTGAATGTTGTCAGCCTCACAGTGAAAGAAGAGATACAAGGTTATGAAAATAGAAGATGAAAAACATGGTAAAGCTGGAGGTGTGGGATGCACTGTAGAAAGTTTTTCTTCAAAAATGGTTAAAATAAAAATAACACTTGCACTGTTGAAAGATGTGTGCTTCAATTATCTGGAAAACTAACTTAGATGGAGTCACTCATTCTTTTACAATGCTAGGTAACTGAAGACAGCATAGTTAATGGAAAAAGCACAAGATTAAGAGACAGGGTTAGGTCCTACCCTTGCCACTTACTGGGAACAATGCTTAAGGTCTCTGAGTCTCAGTTTTGTTAACTGCCAGGTGGGTATAGTAATAATATCTATCTTGCTTAGTTTACTGTGTAGTGGATTTTTCACCAGCTTTTGTCTATTCATACTACCAATAAAGTGCCAGCAGTCAGTGCAGGTCACCATCTCTCACAATCCCTCACATTGGACCTGGTACATATCATTAAAAATGGTCTCTATCTCTACTTTCTTGGCCTATTAAACTCTTAAGGCATATTTATGTTCATACATGTATTCCAAATAATTATCAGGGTCTTTCCCCCAAAGATGTGGGCTTTTTATTCATAAAAGCCTAAGAAGAGAAACTATTTAGGTAACCTGCATAAGACGAGCCATGGGGTTTTCCAGGTCAAAGTTGACACTCCTGAAAATGATCAGCTGGAGTTGCATTAAAAGAAGCTGATTCTCCATGCTACCTTTTCCCACCTCTCCTCAATCCCCAAACATACCCACATAGCAGAACATAGAGCTTGACAAATAAATTAATGACCCTTTCTTGCAATTAATTAGTCTTTCTTGCAATTTCATCAACTTTGGTGCTATACATCTCAGCTTCACCTCATTATTTTATTTCCAAAGGGCAATTCCTCCTGTCTCTAAAATGAGTTTCGGTTCCACCTGCCATGTTCCAGCTGCACATACTCAGGCTGAGCCTCTCTCTTCATTCTTCTTCCATCGTGTGCAGTGAGAACCCAAGAAGGGAGGAAATACTGGCAACTTTAGTGGCCTTTTTCTCACCTCACTGTTTAACTTTACACCTTAAACTAGAAACGTGACATTCTGTTCAGCACTGTGAGTGGATAAGTCACACCAAGGAGTCACCTTTTGGATCCTCCCTCTTTGTCAGCCTCCCTGTAGGATTCCCACTGGTGGGACTGGCTCTGCAGGGAGGTGAAAAGAACATCCATCTAAGTAGTATGATTTAGAGGCTAACCCAAATGCCACCAGAAATAGCTCTCTTGTTGACTTGTGCAGTTTCCAGAATGACCCTATTAAATTATAAATATGCCATTATAGGGACCAAAACACAAGTACTCTGAGAAGCTTAACAATTTTTCACTACTTAAAAGTTATAGTCTTGATTATTAACTTGATTGATTTACTGGTTTTGATTTTTAGCTCAACATCTATTTAGTAGAGCGAAGAAGTATGTCCACTGGGGGCATCATTACAATGTGCCCAGCATTGTGCTGAGGCTTTGACATAAATTCTCTCGCTTAATATTGACAATCACTCCAGAAGGATGCAGAATTGTGACTGCTATTCCATAGATGAGGAAACTGAAGCACTGAGTGTTTAGGTAACTTGCTGAAGGTCACTCAGCTGGAAATTGCAGGATCAGTGTTCTAACTCAGGTCAGCGCTAGCTTTAAAGCCCATACAACACTGCTTCTAATATTTGGAACCCAAACATGCCTCCTGCACTGAAAAAACAAACAAACCGTGCTATAGAACCAGTTTGCCTCCTCACAAGACAATTGGGAGTTTAGAGAATGGGAAAATAGGCCATGAGATATAAATTCCAGAGCACGGGCCTCTGCTGTGGAAGCCTGTCTTGAGTAAGGTATCTTGGTAAAGTCTGGGGCATCTTCTGAGCATACTGAAAGCCCTGAGCTCCTCAGGCAGGAGGGGGGCAAGAAAAGATGCAGAGGCCCCCCAAAACTCTCCAAGAGAACCTTATGATATAATCTGAATTAAACATTTGAAGCTAGAAAGGACCTTTGGGGTCACCTAGTCTAATGTCCTTATTTTACAAATGGGAAAAGGTGAGGTGTAAAGAGGGGCATTAAGTCACATAGCTGGTTAGTAGTGTCAGGGTGAGGGCAAGGGATTTTTCTTCTATAACATATTGCCTCTCATATTTGTGGAAGAATTAACTCTGAACAAACTACAGATTTTAGCAACTTAGTTTGAGCCAACCAATCCTAAATATCACCTCTTTTTTTCTTGCTTAATTGGAATACAAAAAAAATTACAATTCTGAGTCCATGTTTTCAGGACTCATTTACTGAGGCTGTCAGAGGATCTGGTTGTCCTTACTGCTTTTGAGCTCAGAGATGAAAGATGTCCCCAAACAGCATAAATGTATTGAATCTTTTCTGACTGTATTTATATTTTCAGCTGGCACCAGCTTTGAGCTGAGGTTCCATCTGTTTACTTCCCACTCTATAAAGTAGACCTGCGTTTGACTTGCCTGAAATTTGTTCCTTCCAACTTCCAAGGGGAGCTCCTTGTTTTAGCATAATAAGGCTTGGTGAACAAGATCATTTCACCTTCTAATCCATCTTGCTGATTTCAGACTATAACCACTTCAGACATAAGAGGCCTTACTTTGGCTGGCCCTCACCTGGTGAACATTTTAGGTGTAGCAGCCGGTGAACTCTGCGGCATGATAGAGAACTAACTTCTTTCTCCCCACTTCCCCACCCCGCCGTGCTTCCTGGCCAAGGCAGGAAGGTCCTCTCTGCAGGAGCTGTGCAGAGGACAAGGTGAGGGTGAGCTGCTTCTGGCAATAGGTTCTCCTCCAGCTGAAGAGAGAAAGGGGGACACTTCAGCATTGGGGTATGGGGTGAACCTTGATAGACTCTGTCCAGGCCACAGTGGCAGCTAAGGAAGGCAGCCAAAATTCTGGAGCTAAGAATAGTGAGACCTCATTTGGGTTTATCGTATTAACACATTTCACACTACATTTCTTAATAGGCTGCCTTGTTGGATGGCATTTTTAGTCACCTTTGGAGCTTGCTACTGAAAAACTCCTTTCTTATTTCTTTTTAAATAACCTTCTGTGGTGTTGAACTTGAAAGGGTTGTCAGATGGAAGTGTTTATGTTCTCTCATCTCAGCTAAAATAGTGTAAAGATGAAAGTATCCAACACATATATTCACCAAGTACCTGGAGGAATATAATTCAGGGGATACAGCGATATCTTAGCTGTCATCAGTGATGCAGCTCTTCCTTGATGTGGGCTGTATGCATGCCAGGGTAAAATGAATAGTCCTCTGGCTGTAATCAATTGACTTCATTCAAACAATTGGCAATTGTATTTTTAAGCAACTGGCAATTTCATCTGCTTTACCAAGTTTTCCCAAAACACACAACTGAAGACTGATGGCAAAGATAAATATTAACAATAAAAAAGGCCATCTGCTACAGCAGTCATTCTGGGGACAGCAGAAATCCCTTGGAAATCTGGCCAAGTCTGAAGACACTCACCCCATCTGACTAAGACCCCCCCCGACCTCATCACCTTCCTGAACCCTTATTCTCCCTTAACTGGAATGAGGTTGGTATTTTAAAAATACAGTAGAGCTATGCTATACATGCTGTGTCCTTGCACTAAAACCCCAACTAATCAGTTCCTACATACATGGAGTCCATAAATAACTAGATTTCTTCTTCTGCAGTGATTGCCTTAGGACTCTGCTCAGGATATCTGGAGACCTGAGTTCTAGTACCATTTCTGTGACTGGATCTGTGACTTCACACTATCTACCCTCTGAAATCTCTGTTCTTATAACATTAAGATGTTGGGCTGGATTATCTGATCTCTAAGGTCCCTTCTGTCTACAATAGTCTATATTTCTAATACAAGTGGTTTAAATTTAGGAACATTTTTCCAGGCTCAGTACATTCAGCCTTGTCTCCTACACCTTCTGAATCTCCAGTACTACTTATGGCAATCATATTACATCTAACTTAACATACTTAACAATCATACTTGCCTTCATAGTTTTCAAAGCACCTTCATATTCATTCTCTCATTTTATCTTCATAAAATTCCTATAAGGTACATAGCTCAGGCATTATTATTACCATTTCACAGATGAAGAAATTAAGAACTAGGCAAGTAAAATAACTCACAGGTCAAAGTGCTAGGTAATTGCAGATATGGAACAAGAATCCAGGTATTCTGACTCCAAGTCTGGTGCTTTATCCTTTTAACAGATATTATATTAATAATGGCAACTAATATTTGTTGAGTGCTCACTATATACCAACCACTTTCCACATATTTTATCATTTATTTTTTACCACAACCTTATGAAGTAAGCACTATTATTTACCACACTTGTCAGACAGAATAACTGAGGCTTTGAGGGGTTAAGTTCCTCACGCATGGCTATGCTACTAGAAGGGGATAGGTATACCATTGCTATACTACCTATCTCAAGTTATATAACATGTACCTTAAGGAAGACAGAAGGTCAAGTTCTCAGTTTGGTTGTCTGATCTAGTGGAGGAATAATGATGATTCTACAAAGGTCAAGGGAACGAATAACTCAGCAAGTATTTATTACTATTTACTGTGTGTTCACACCTGTGCCAGGTTGCAGATATTACAGAATGTTGAGGCATAATTGTGAAGTTCAGTGATTTGGAAATCCACTTAAATGCATAAAATTAAGTAATGGTTATAAAAATCATGGCATATATGTCATAAAATGACATTACATGATACAACAATTTATAGGCATTAAAAATAAAATTTTCCAAGAACAGGATACAAATCTGTGCATATGGTAAAACCCAATTTTGGGTGATTTTTACTGCAGTTGGATAATTTTTCTCATCTATATTTTGAAGTTTATTTTTAACAATTGGCATGAATAATTTTACACTTTAATTTCTTTAATAATTAAAAAATGTCCTACATTTAAAGAATCTAGTTGGGTTAATATGACTAGATGACTTATATATATGAAAGAATTAGAAGAAAAGAAGATATCAGCAATGGTAATAAAACCTGTGGTGCTGCTTCGGTACAACATGGTGCTGGTAAAGTTACAAAACATAGTGTAAAAGACCCCATTCTGGGAATCTTGCAGTCTAGATTCTCATCTTGTTTCTGTCACTAGGGAGATGCATCACCTTTGGCAAATCTCTTCTTTCTTAGCCTCACTTTCCTCATCCACAAAACGAGGTAGTTTGATTAGAATTACTTGATCTATCTCCAACAGTGTGATCTATACTAGCACTTCAAAACTTTGTTTTGCTCATTCCTGACTATAAAATCAGAGGATAGCAAAAAGACAGGTTAACATTGGGAGCACTAAATGGAAGATATCATTAACCACGGCCCCTGAAACTCATGCTTTACTGCATTGCTAATTCACTTGCTGTGGATTTATTCTTCCTCTCAGCCACCTATTTTTAAAAAAGAGAGGACTGTTATTATTTTCATATATAACATTATTGTGTATCACTGGAAGTTAAAAAAAGGAATATTATGCTGAGAGGATCTACATTTATTATCTCAGCTCAGCTGTCTAATAGCTGTGAGACCTTGGGCAAGTCACTTAGCCTCTCTGTTCCTATTTCCTCATCAGAGAGAAAAAATTCAGTGATCCAATGAGACAATGTAGCAGTGGCCTTGGATAGGAAATGAGAAGAAGAGGTGATACAAGTGGAATAAGGAATATGAAGAAAAAAATTTCTTTCAGTCTTCACCTAGGTTTGGGCCTACTAGAGACAGTATGCTGATAAATCATCTCTGGAATACAAAGGGAGAGAGGGTAGCAAAAAGATTGTGTTGCTTAGTAGTCCTCAGGAGGATCCTTTCTAGTGAGTCTGTGCTTGTGGAATTGGCTAGTTAACCTTTGCTCTGGAGAGAAATGGGGACTGAAATGCTGGAAAATCACATTAGCAAAATTTATCTTTTAACCTTTTACGTATCTTTTTCCTTTGCTATTTTTGGTCTTACTTAGGCAACATCAAAAGAAGAAAATTCATCCAGTCGAACTGATATGCTCTAAACTTCTATCCACACATCACCCTTAATTAAAATAACTCAGAAAAATCATGGCTGTGAGAGCTCAACTGGCACCACATTTTCCCACATCTAAGTGAAGATTTCAGGACCCACTTTTCCACTTTCCCACTTTCAACCACATTAAAATAGACTTCACATTTGATGAAAAGTTGTTCTTTCCTTCAAGCCAAGGAAGGTGCCAAGGTTCTCATATTACTATTCATGCTGCTTTATTTTATTTCAAACATATCTAGTTCAGATTAAAAGTCAGAAGAGATTGTGTCCTTCTAGACAATTCCACTCAGTGATGGCATGCTTAAACCTACTAGTGTGTGTGCCCTGGCTTTGAGGGGGATCAAGTAAATTCTTTCTTTCTCATTTGCTTTGCCCCAAAGCAAATCCCTTATGCCTGAAGCAGCATTGTGAGTATATTCAAACATGATCCCATCTAACCCTGTTCCAGCTACACATTCACAGACAATACAAATTAGTTTGGAGGGCTTTAAGGATAGTCATAGATGGGAATGATCTGTTTGGTTTTGACTAGTTCTACTCCACTTACCAATCACCGTGGTACTCTGTTAATAATAGCTACAATTTATTGAACATTTATTATATGCCAGGCATCATAGTAAATATTTTACATGGATAATCTCATTTACTCTTCACAATAATTTCATAGGGCAGTTACTGTTATGTTCACCTTCATTTCACAAGTGAGGAAACTGAAGCTTAATTAAGTTAAGTAATTTGCCCAAGGTCATATAGCTAGTAAGAAAGAGCCAAGATTCAAATGCAGGCAGTCCAATTTGGAGCCATTCTTTTGCCTCTAGTTGCTCCCAAAATAAATGGAAGAAACAGTCTTCTACTAGGCAAGGGTCAAACAGCAAACCCTTACTCCAGAGTTAGGTGCAAACCCTAAGGGCCAGGAGTGAGCGTATAAAGAGCTAGGCAGCCCCAGGTCTATTTACCCAGTGGGAAGCTTAACTTCCCTCATTGTTTTCTCCTCATGTTCTGTAGATCTACAGGCAGTAGAAAGAATAAAGAGGAACAGTGAGAGTTGGAACCAGGAGGTCAAAGGACACCCTTAGTAACTTTTGTACTAAGCAGACTGAATTCTTGAAAGACCTGTGATATTTAGTTAAAGGATTAGCTAGACTCAGAGATGTGCCAGAAATGGGCTCTGTCGAGCTGCCATCATCTGGATGGAAAGTGGATAAAAGAATTATCACATGCTAAGTGTCACCAGGAACTGGGAAGGACCAAGAGAAGATATATGCAATGTGTATGTGCCAGGACATTACCTTTTTTAGAGAAAAAATGGGTAGTATTGAGTGTCTCTCTTCTCAGTCCCCTGGCATCTTGACTACTGGCCCCATGGAGAAACCTCACTCACTAATGGATGTGTAATACCCAAGGAAATGAAGGGGCATTCCCTAGGAAGGCCTGGAGCAGGTCCTTGCTGCTTTTCCTTGTGTCCTGCAGTGACAGCCCCATTTCTAAGAAATGGTCTAGAGCCGTGGCTGCAGAGCCAGTCCCCTGGGTGGTTGCCCGACGTGTTTTTTTCTAAGTGAACTGAGACATGTGGGTGCCTCCTGGGCTTTTTGGAAGTCAGGGGAACTATTTCTGTACTATTTAGATAATGTATTGTCACAAAAGAACAGAAACAATCACTCATATTGTGATTAGAAGCAGATGGAATTAGAGATGAAGACAGTTGTTTCATAAAGAAAACTCTAGGTCTTCCCTGGAACCTGTAGTCCTTAGATTATTCAGAAGAATGCATCTCTGATTTCCTTGACCACAGAGTATCTGAGTAGCTATCACTTACAGGAGGCAGAAGGAGTGACCAAATTTGGATATATGAGTGAAAGATGTAGGATGTCAGGGTGGTGGGCTGGTATTTTTTAAAAAATGCTATGATGGTTTTCCTGGCAGAAAAAATTGTCTTGGGTTTGGCGAAGAGCTTAAGACTGCAGAAATGCTCAGAGGGCAGCTATTCAGGAAGGAAATTTGGTCCCTAAAGTGACAAGAGATTTTACTTTGCAACTGAAACTAGGTTTCTGTTTTTAGGACAAAAAGCTCAGAAGATTTTAAGCTAATGATTATGTTGATAATAATAATATGCAATATGTGCCAGGCATCATTCTAAGTATTTCACGTGGATTTGTGAATTATCTCATTTAAAACTCTCAACAGCCTTATGAGGTAAGGACTATTAATATCCTCACTTCATAATTAGGAAATTTGATGCACAATGAATTTAAATAACTTGCTCTAAGGTCTCACATCTAGTAAGTGGAAGAGTTAACATGTGAGCAAGAAGTACTTTCTACTGGTTTCAAGGATTCAATATTTTTATTTGTCTTATAAAGAAAATAGATGAATATGAAGAGAAATTTCTAGATGTAGAAAAGAAATTTGAGGGGCTTCACTTTGGATGAATTTTCTCTAGTAAGAAATAAAGTGAGACAGTCACTAGAAGAGGGGGTAGTAAGAATTGGACAATAGTTAATGATAACATGTCAAAAATGGAAGCTTCCTCAGAGACCATCCAGAACATCTGCATTTTATAAATGATAAAAACTAGAACCAAAGAACCAGTGACTTATCCAAGGTCATCTAGGCAGTTGGTGGCAGAGTTGAGGCTGGAGCCCAGATCTCCTCATTTCTGCTTCATTGCTAATTCCACTAGGTCCCTAAACCCCCTACAGCTTCCCAAGGCCATAAGAAACATGGTACCTCAAATGTTATATTTCCTGTTATTTACTTTATGACTTTACATAAATTGGGATGGTCATTTACTCTAACTGGGAATTCCATAGTTCAGGAGTGGTTATCTAACAATTAGAAAATATAATCAAGAAGTGGTTCTACCAGCACTTCAGGTATCTTTCTCTCTAATGAACAACAAGGGCTTTGTTAATTAACATTCAATTTTTCATTGGTGAAATCAGTAGAATTCAACATAAGTGGATTGGCTAGAAATATAGTAGAGGTGTTTCCAAACTAGAAAGAAGATATAAGTATCTAATAAGATCTATAGTGTTATCCCTTAGAAATGGTACTCTAGGCTTAATTTGTAAATAACCACATGGTCAGCCACTAATAAGTATTCTTGGTTAGCCGCATCCTGCCATTAGAGTACTGTTTTGTCTGCCTCAAGTGTAACTTCATGCAAGGCGCTACTGGAGCACCTAAAAGGAAAGGGAGCTGAACTTGACTAAGCCTACAGAACAGGCTATCCAATTATTTTATGCCTGCTTGCCATTATTTTAATGAGAAACAGAATTTTGCTTGAGGTTTACTTTAATATCTGATAGTGAGGTTATGGGGAGAAGACCTATAGCCCTTACTCTTAACTATGGTAGGCTACTGATATCCAACTAAACATACACAATAATTATGAATGATCAAATTAGCTTAAGTTCAGTTTATAGCTTTAGATAACTGTTTTGGATCCCAGTCCAACATTGGTGAGCCTATTTATTAGGGGTGTATGGGATGCTCCTACCGTAAGTGAGTGTTGGCAAAACCTTACTTGACCCAGCAGCCTCCCAGTTGTGTGCCTGGGATTTGCATGTACCAGAATATAAGCAGTTTCCCCTATAGCATGCCCTAGAATTACCGCTTCTAACCTGCTGAGCACTCCGTAATGACCCTGTGCCAGCCGGCATTCTGACCTTGCTGCAGGCCTCAGCATTACCTGGGGGAAGGTTAGTCAGAATTGAACTGGCACTCAACCATGAAAAGCCACTGGATATACAATGTATGTATGACCATAAGTATGTGCACAGAGGAGAGAAGGTTCTGCCATAGTGAGGTGCCTTGATGACAGACTAAGAGAGTCAAATAAGATTTTGATTAAGAAGAGTTCTTCTCTCTCTTGTTCCCAGTAATTATAACTACCAGTTAACTAAGCATCCCTCAACCACTAACTTAGCTGCCAGAAGAAAGTGGGTAGTGTAGTTTAGAGAGCAGAAACTTGCACGTACCACCTCCCACCACCCCAAGTTCTGTTGTAAATGTTTTGCTTGTCCCACAACGGTTTAAGAGAAGTTGAATGTGAATGTCTTCCAGTAAGGACATGGCCACAGGCCCTACTACTCCATACCTGGACCAATTCCCATATTTATGTGATCCATGTGGCTCCTGTAATCATTTTCCATTTCAACCCCAGTTGAAATTGAGTCCAGGCAAGAAGGTCTCATATAAAATCCTGGTTTCACTAATTAGCCAGCTATGTTACCTTGAGCTAATTGCTTATATATATTTTGAGCCAACTTTGATTTTTTTTTTATAAAATGGGGAAGAGAGTGACTATTTTCTAGTGATGTTGTGGTGATTCTATGAGATTAGGCATGTACAGTATCTTCTATGTGGTATGGGTTCAAAGAATGGTATTATTATTATTATTACTTCACCCCTGGTTTTAAATTTGTTGATAGCAAAAATGGAACAATGAATGCTGCAGGAACTGATTGCATCACTAAATGCTTTATAAATGGATTAAAATACATATACTTTTAATAACTGGGTTGGCATTTGCCATCACATCTAGTTTTAGCATGGCTAAGGACCAATTATTAGCTAACAAGCAAAGAAGGGAAGAAGCATTGTCAAAAGGAAAATATTTTCTTTATTTCTAATTACCATGTCAAAGAGCATTTTTGCTTTGTTTACTTCAGAGACTATGACTTAAAACTAGTCTCTTATTTCTTTCAAGTCTTGGATTTCTAATCTGAGAGCCAAACTCATTAATGTTTGCATGGCCAACAGCATTTCACTTACTTATAGAAGTAACATATGAATGTCTTGTACAATGCCTAGTGCTTAGTAGATTCTCAACAAATATTCAGTCTGAATCCATATATCTCTGTTTGCAATACCAAGGCTTATGAAACTAGTAATTCCCAAATAGTGTGCATTATAATTACCCATGGAGCTTGTTAAAAAGGTGTATTCTCATTTTAAGATATCATACATATAGAGTGTGAGGTAAGAATTTGTTGTTTGATAAGCATCTTTGGTGATCCTGATGCAAGTGGTACAATTCAAGAAACACTGTTTTAAACTAACCAAAAATTAGCTTTGGAAATAACAATGAGATATAAGAATATTTGAGAATCTGTTACAGGTTCTGGCTGTCAACGTTATTCGTACCTTAAGTTTACAAATGTGTTCGCCCACACAGACCCATGTCCACATCCACTGAATCACTCCTCTGTGAGCTGGGGCCTGATCCATTTCTGTCTCATCTATTGCTGGGAGCCTGATCGCTTTTTGGACAGCTGCAACGATGAGGGCCCTGGTTGCAATGAATAATTGGCAAGGTAGATTAGCCAATCATGGATAATTGAAAGGGAACTATTTTTGACTGCAACATTTTTTAAAGGTTAAAAAATACTCACCACATTGCTGTGGAGGGAGCGGGGTATAAAGGGACTAAATGGTAATGGAAAAAATGCAATAAAGATTAATTTTAAACATCCTCACCACCCTCATCATAAAATTATTTTACTTCTGAAAATATTCCACAATAATTGTGGGGAATCCAGAGTCTGAGGTTCATTTGCAGCGAATTACCATGCCCGTTAGAGGCAACAGACCCATTACATAAGGAGGGTTGACTTGAAGGGTCAAAAGCAACTAAAATCTTAGTCAATAAACTACCATAATTTATCCATTAAGGCCATATGTTGCAAAATAGGTGAAGTGTGTTTGAAGCACTCTTCCTCATCTTCAGGAGTCTCCCAGTGCCCCCTGAATGCCCATCATTGATTTGGTGCCACATTGCCTTGGGCAGATGTCTTGTCCTGAGTCACTCACCTGTCTTGGAAAGCCTTCTGTGAGGATCCTGTAAGGTAGTTACCTGATGGAAGAATTCTTCTGGAAGTTAGCTGATAAGACTTTAACTCATTCCCTTCCAGATAGCATGCTTGCTTTTAGCACAGAACTTCAGTGCAGTAGTAACACAAATAAAAGAATCTGTGGAATTTTAAACTAATGGCAGACTGATGGGAGGGCAACATTTTGAGTGATAAGTTGCCATTTGGCATTCCTCAGCTGATGCTGTGTAAGCTCTTAATGATGTCGCTGGAACAGTCCCAGCTCAGATATATTGAAAACTGATATTACTTCTTTTCCCTCCCCTCTACCTCACAGTGAGTGTCTGGCACAGCCTCGAGAATGGAGTCAATTTCTTTGGCTCTTAGGGAGCCAGACAGAATTCGGGTTTTGCTGTACTCTTTGTTTCCAAACCCTGTTTTAATGAAGACAGACAGCTGAGGAGCAGATGATATATGCCTCCTTATGGCATGCCTTGACCCAGAGAAGCAAAGTGGAAAGGCAGTTGAAACCACATGCCAACCTTAGCTTTCTTGGGCAGGTTGTTTCTAAAAGGGACACTTTAGGGTGTGGCAAGAAGCCAAGATACTGTCATCCTGCCTCACAAGCTACCTCCCCTCTCAGGCTGTCTTCCAGTCTTCATTTTAAATCCCTACAAAAACAACTCTAAGTAGATGCTCTCATCAGACATCTAATCATGCTACCTACATACATGGCTGAAGTGGGAAAAATGTTGCTGGGAATAAAGTAGACATCCTTGAGTCAGAATGAGCCAAATATCTCTTACAGAACCTTCTATGGAAAGCAAGAATGTGTGTAAAAGCTTGTCAGGGAAAGCCATTTTCTTTGGTAGTCACGGTATCTCTGCTCTGGACTGTACTTACTCACGTGTGGTCTGAGTATCAGCAGCATTGGTATCATCCAGGAGATTGGTAGGAATACAAATTCTTAGACCCCCTCACCGTTCTATTGAATCAGAAGTTTCATTTTAACAAGATCCCCAAGTGGTCGTTGTGCACATGAAAGGCTGAGATGTGCTGCTCTAAACTGATTTGTGTTCCATAGGGTTAAGGGGTCATTACCAGCTATGTTTCCTCTATGCATCCTTATCCTTGCTCCTGTGCCTCTTCCAGATAAGGACAAATGAATGTCCTGTTGAGGACAATTGCTAAAGAAGCCAGTGGCAGTTAAGAACTGAGAAGGCAGATCTAAACTGAGAGATGTAAACACTTACCTCTCTGACCAATGCTCAAATAGAAATCCAGCTGAGTATTGTGGTTATTTCCATTGAGAAGGAAGGAAGCCAAGTGTACACTTGAGATAATGGAGGCAATTGGAGAAAACACTACTTGGCTAGGCTTCCAAGTCTCTCCAGAGCTACCTTTAAGCATCTGTGAGGTGGGATGTTGCCTTGTAATCATTGTATTCCATATGTCATCACAGGGAAAGGAAACCCAGTTTGAGATTCAGCTTCCCCACCACATATCCCCACCTTCTATGACCTCTTTTCCATGCCAGTGCATCTCCTGCCAGTGCCCACATAGACACCTTCAGACTCTCCAACAATCTGTTGTTGTTTACACATAAAAATTTATACTCTTTAAGTCACTTTATTGAGGTAGGGTTGAGATACAAAAAGCTGTACAAATTTACCTCCTTAAAAAAATGAATCCCTATGAACTTTTATTACTTTCCAAATTACCCCAAAGGCTTTTAAGTTCAACATGGTAAATGTGCACCTGTCTTATGCCTTGGATGTACTTAGACCAAACCTACCATCAGCAGGCAGCTTTTAACTTTGGCCTGTAAAGTCTCCCATGACTATAGCCACTTGACTTTTGATTTGGATAGAGTGAACATCCACTCTGTACATCATCTCCAGAAACACCCTCATTTGAATATCTGTCCTGAAAATTGAGGCATTAGGGTTTCCAGAGAAAATTTGCCCTTGTTAGATATATTAACCCCCTTATCACACACTTTCAGCTAGATTCCTGTATTAGATTAAAACGAAAACAAAAACAAAAACAAAAAACAAACCTATCACTCACAGAGTGGAATGTATGCCTTGAGAAGAATGGACCAGAAACAAAGATATTCTGATGAAGAAGCATTAAGCCTGGAAAAGTCCAGGACAGGAAATAATCCTTAGATAGGTTTATCGTGGATGTGATGCCACAATCAGGGGCCAGTCAGTTAGAGGCCAGCAGAGGGGCATAAGCTGCACAGACAGAGCAGGAGGGGAAAATAGCAGCAAGAAAGAAGAGGTAGAAGTGTGAAGTGGAAAGTCTGTCCATGTTAACCTTTTGCTAAGTACTGACCCCTTTTAGGGACTGCTGCTCTAGCTTAAGGCTCATCCCATACATAGGCTGAGACAATCTGTAGCTCTTAGCCTGGAGCCCAGACATTTCTTGAAGAGAGAGGGGGCTCCTTTTGTGACTGTGCAACTGTAACTCCCACTCCTGCAGAAGATTACCAATTGTCCCCACCTAAAGTTTTAATTGCACCCTCCTGTGGACATTTCATCGAATTAGATCCAAAGTATCAAAGCCAAAGGAAGAAAGTCGAAGCTTGAATTTTAAAAATGAACCAGGTAAAGTATGCAGATAATTTTACTGATCTTCAGAAAAGATATAAAGTTTATGAAAGTTTCTTCAAATATACATGCAGTATCAATCTAAGAAGTTTCAAGTTGTCATCTAAGTAATTATGTTATTACCCTTCCCCAAAGTTATGAATTCTATCTTCTAAAACTCGGACCCTCTTTTGAAATTCATTCTTTCTTATAATCCTTTAACCAACTGTATAAAAATGACAAATCTCTTATCCACAAAGGAAGACTAATAACAATGTTTCAGCAGCTTCATTTATTTTTCAATCTGTTAAAATGAAAACAGCCAATTACCTCTGAGTATCCATAATAATGAAATTTAAAAATATATCAGAAGCCAAAAACATATAATAAATATCTCAACCAGTCCCCATTATTCCCATTCAATCTTGGGGGTTATGGAGGGAAATGCAGCATTAAGGAAACAACCTCTGATGAAGGCAGAAGTAAGGGATATGAAAAACTAGTCTCATTTTAAGGAAAAAGTTGAAATTGCTGAGAAAAAAATACTTGGCTCATTTTGCAGTAAGCATCATAGAGAACAAAATAGTTTTCTTTGTTCCTTCCCCTCAAACCCTTCCTGTCTCCCCCATCCCCTTTAGAAGATCAACAGGAAGCTGCCTTGTGAGGAGGTAATATACCATGCTGAGAGCTCACCTTTACAACCTGCTGATTGCCATCTATTTTTATGGCCCAAATGAACAGCATCACTGTCCCCCCTCCTCTCCACATAAAAAGTAGATTAAAAAAACTCATAATAAACCTTGTGAGAAGGTGACTTAAATTTTTGACTGACACCACTGAGGCGATCTCTTCCTGCTTCCGTGGGCTAAGCCAGCTGGCCAGACAGCCTGAGAAGTGAGCCAAACCAGTGAGCTTTATTGAAGCCTGGCCAGAGGACAGAGGAGAGAGGGAGAGTAGCAAGGGCGCAGCAATGGGGGAGTAGGGGTGGGAGGTGGAGCTGAAGCAGCCGACGTTGGTTAGTATGTGAAGATCTGTTTGATATTGTGCACCTTCACCCTGGTTCCTAAGATTAGATGAAAAGAACAAACACAAAAACAAAACAAATCCCACCGAAGAGCAGCAAATAGGATCAGGAGAGACATTTCCTTCCCAAATGGACCTAAACAGTTAAATAGATCCTGACAATTAGAATAATTAGGTAATTAGATTGTGACTCGGTGGGCAAGAGACAGAAACCTGTCTTGGCTAAGTACACTTGGTAGCAAAATGTGCTCAGTTATAAAAGCGTGCTCTCAGTTAGTAGGAATATTTCAAATGGCTCAGAAAACATAATAAAATAAAAACATGCAGCTGATGAGTTAGATTTAGCCAGCAAAAGGGATTTTGCCTAGTGAAGTCTCACTGTTAGCCCCACTATTACTTGGGCCTCCATCAACAG
Organism: Furipterus horrens; assembly: GCF_987537825.1. Classification (NCBI taxonomy): domain Eukaryota; kingdom Metazoa; phylum Chordata; class Mammalia; order Chiroptera; family Furipteridae; genus Furipterus; species Furipterus horrens. Next base: position 35,476,503 of record NW_028327187.1, read on the forward strand.
ATTTTTATTTAAGCCAATGAGTTTAGAGCACAATTCCGTGGTGAATAACCTTTAAGGTTACATTTGCCTTTTCCTTGCTTCTTGCAAACATTGCGTAATCCACGAGCACATTTGTTGGCTGTAAAGGTGTACAACAGCAATTTTTGCAATGACAGTGCGGAGAGGGAATATGAGATCTGTGTGCTAATGAGCTGACACTGCAGAGGCTGGGGTGATGTAGTGTGGAGTGCACTACAAGTGTACAGCAGCAAGACACAGAAGGGAACTTCAAGGGAATAGGAGGCATTTCCTGAGGAACCAGGGCGCCCAAGCCACACCAATGGGACTCAGCAGTCCCTTGGTGTTTTCACATCTTTCAAAGTCCTAGATGATCAAATCTGTTTTTTTAAAGAACAGACATGTAACCTAAAATGTGTGTACATCTCTTTTCATATATACTAATTTTATGTGTTTGGCTGTCTGTGTGTGTATGAATGTATGTATCCTGAAATCATATTAATCACACCACCCTTCTTTCTGGGATTATCTCACCAAATTGAAAAGTATGGCAGCAAACTCAATTAATCCCTATGAAATAGGAACATGGGCTCCAAGTTAGATGAGTCTCTTTGATAAACTTCAATTCACCTCCAAGCTGAGATCCCAAATGAACCACCTTTCAAAACCAGAGGCTTTTAATTGGCTTCTTAAGACACAATGAAGTTGGAGTCTGTCTTAAGCAAACCTCTCAGGATTTGTGAAAGAAAAAAGTTGCTGGTGAAGAAGAGTCTTTAAATAACTGATGCCTGAGATTCCTTGCAAGGAAGCCTTCAGAGTACATTGGAGGAGAGGATTCAGAGGGAGAGCAGGGACACACAAAAGGCATTACGCTTTGTTTATTCTTTGAATATTTGTTTACCCACATAACTATGCCCTCAAAAGTCTGTGCCTGTTTCAGAATTGAGGGCATAGGAAAAATCATGAGAAGAAATCAATTTTAGTTCTAGAAGAAGCTGCAACTAAGAATTCTGAATGGGAACAGGGGAAAGTTTCTTTACTTTTTGCCATCTTATTTCACATTGAATTAGATAGGGGAGGTGGGTGACCAGATTTCAGCTTAACTGGGATTTTCTCAAATTCTACCTAGGTCTCCAAAGAGGAGGGCAGGCTAAAATATCTAGGGGTCCTTTTCTCTGAGAAATAGTGCAATCAATTGGAAGAATGGATCCTGGGGTCACCTGCCAGGCTCCAGTACTGAACTAGTATTGCATTCTGATACCTGAAATATGTGATCTTCACCTCCATAAAAACAACAACAACAACAACAACTAAGGCCCAGAGAGATATGAGATACACTTCCAGCGCTTTCCTGGCCCTGTTAAATGATCATTTTCTGCATTCAGAGACTATCAGACTGTGATTGTACTAGTCGTCTTTGTCATACTTAGTTTCTAGGCAGCAGCTGCCGGCAGACAGCATTGAGATCTGGCCCCCATTCAATGATTGTGACATTCAGAGAGGACTGTTTTGGGGACCAGAGAAGATAACAGCTTTTCTTCTCTGTCTTCTGCACTGTAAAGACTGGGAGTGCAACAGGAGGCTTGGTACACATCACTGGTTTCTGCATATTTCCCGAGTGTGTCAGTTTGTGCATATGTATATATTTGGCATAACTAAGGGCAAGGTCACCCTTTTCTTTTGTCTTTCTTGTTACCTAGCCAACCACACCTCTTATCCCACATTTTCAAACCCAAAACCATAACCAAGCCTTGTAAGCTTGTTAGCAGAAGTGCTGTGGATTTAGGGTGCGTGTGGGTGGGTGGGTGGGGCTGACCAATTTCCTTTTCTTGCCCTGAGAGATAAGGTATTAAGGCAACTCAGCATCAAATGGATGACGTATTTCTTGTTTTCAAACCTGAGCTTTTCACATGGCAATGATCATTTCCTGATTGCTCCTTGAGTAGAGTTCAAATGGCCCTGAGCTGGCTGATGTCAATCTGATTTGACCATAAAAACAGAACTAAAAACCTCAGAAATCAATCATTTCTGAGAAGTCAGTTGGCATTCTTATTCCAGTCCTCATCAGCGGAAAGGCTCTAGAGTGAGTTGAAATATTATTTGTTATTCATAATAATAAATCCTAATAGTTTCATGTATTTGGTTTTAATTGATAATTAGGAAACTGCATTTGAGCTTCAACCTCTTGACAAGATCACAGTGCTTCAGGATTAAGAATCAGCTTGTGTTGTAAGTGATGTAGAGACAGGCTGGGATTACTGAAATAAGATGCAAAGTATAGACAGACATTTTGTAACTTTCACACTTAGCTGGAATTAATAAGTTCCTATTTTTGTCAATGTTGGAAAGCAAAAGAATATAAAATACAGTTTCTCAGCACATGTTCATATAAGGATCTGTGCCTTCAGCTAAAATTTTCTTAAAGCTAATACTGTCACATTTCTTGCAAAGGACTTCATCCCCATCCTCTTGATCTAAGTCTTAAAATCCAAGGAACCAGTGCTCTTGTAGACTCTTTCAATAGTTCTTGGAAACCACATATCCCTTGAGGCAGAAAAATTTGAATTCAGTCATATATAAAATCTCACACAACCGACCACAAATATAACTTCTCCCTTGAATAAAAGCCAGAAAAAAAAAACCAAACTACACAAGACATAAAAGCAAAACATATTTATGCCATTATCAGCCTTATTGTTGTGAAAAGTTTTAGTACAATAAGCTTAGATAAAAAATGATCAGTCTTTCACATAAAACATTCTATTCAAGAAACACTTGTGTCCAACAGGCTATCATTTGAGTTCCCTTGGTTTTACTTTTCAAAATGTCCCCTTTCCAGAGGAACAATCACCATGTCACAACTAGGTATTTCAGAAATGGCTTTGGGGCTAATGAAATTACTCCTTTTTGATAGTTTGCCTGTTGCAAGGCTCCCCTCTCCACCTTTTGCTCTAAGTTAAGAACTGTGTTGTCCTTATCAATGAGAGGGGTGAACAACAGTAGGGGAGACAAAACAGAAGCACCTTTCTAAATAGTCACCTCAGCACTGTCTTCTCCCTTCCCCTCAATTTGCCAGGTGTTCATCACTTGTAATCAGTTTGTATTCTTATCAGTTCCTATCAGAGCTCTCCAGGTAAGAAAGGTGATGTTCTAGGACAGAAAGAGGCAAGGGAACCAAGCCTGATCTGTCCTTCAAGGTCACTTGTGTGCAGAATTTCTCATATTTGGCTCCTATCTATTTGGCAATTGTCACATTCAGCTCATTTCTACAGGCAGGCACCAGATTTAACAGTCAAGTAATGTACATCCTGAATTGACTCAATCAAGAGGCTTCTTTTTTAAATCCCATCTGAAGAAATTTCCCTGAACAACCATGCTATTTTTTCTTTCCTTTTTCTTTTTTCAGTTAAAAAAAAAGGTGTGGGGGAGGAATTGCGGGTTTAGCAGGAAGGAAAATGAAACTTTTGCATCAAACATTATGCATGACAGAGTTTTTGCACTGCTGTAGGTCCCTCCCTTGGCAGGATCCTCCAGAGTTGGTTTATGCTGCATGAAACCTGGATTGACTAGAGCCCCTAAAATATCTACTGAGGCGACCACCCCTCTCCAGCACATATGCAGATCCCAAGTCCCACAAAATGCAAGTGAGGTCCCCAAGGTCCCAGAAGGAGGAAAAGCAGATCTACTTACAAGCATTAGTCACAGAAAAACTATTGGAAGAATCCAAGTGATCTACGTGGTAATTCAAATGGAAGGGTTTCTCGGTGGTGTTCTGGTTGGTGTTGTATAACTGCACGGCAAAGCGGAAAGCGCTGTGCTCCTGCACCGTGTTTCTCATGAAAAGTCCACCTATAAGCAAAGGGAATCGAGATTTGGCTTGTGTCGGGTTAGAAATTTGAGAGCACTGCATATATGAGATCCCTCTCGATGGTATGGGGTGCACGATGATTGATTTTCAACCTGTGTGTCTTTTGAGACTCTTGCGAACTCAAATGTTTGCCGAGAAACCTGGTTTTCCTCTAGATTGAAGAGAAGGAGAGGCTGAAGAGAAGGGGGAAAGGAGAACGGGGAAAGAGGGAAGAGGAGACTGCTTTGGGGTAGGGACGGTGGAACCAAGAGTGGGACTTGGCTATTTCTTAGGCAGCAGCTTCCTCTAAATTGCCTACCCCACCCCCACGCACATCTTCACAAACTGGTTCATCTTTTCCTGGCGCCAAGGGGAAGGTTGGGAAGAAAAACAATTGCATTTGACCTGGTGCCCCGTTCCAGATAGCCCCCCCCCCGCCATGACAATATAGGGTTTGGCTCAATAATGAAAACAATTTTAACTTCTCGACTTGTAAATACAGACCAAAGCGAGAGCACTCCCAGCGTCCGGGAACCAGGCTCCAGACAGACGCAGCGGCAATTCATGAATTCGTGGTCTGCGTGACTTCGCGCTTCCTCACCCAGCTCCTCGTCTCACCCCCGCCTCTCATCCCATCTGCCACCCACCCTGACCCCGGTTGCTGCCCAGATCTGGGGCATCCAGAGTGAGCTTCCACTTCCCCCAGAATTAGACTGTCTGGGGGGAACCGCAGACGCGGGATGGGGTGCCCTGGGCCGGGTTACGCGCCTTGGCGCGGCCAGGCGGGCGGCATCACCATGGGACAACTTCCAGCGGCGGCACACAAGCGATGGCAAAGTCCAAAGCAGCGAGCGGAAAAGCCGCGACTCTTCGTCCCTTTGCAGCCTCCCAGCTTCCTGCATGCGTACCTTGCTCCCCACATCTCAGAAAACCTGGCAGTCCGCTGTCCCCCAGCCCCAGGAGACTCCTCTCCTGTGCCCGACACTCCCCAGACTGGCTAGGTTTCTGGGGGCTCAGATCCCCGAGGTTCCTGCCCGGTCCCCGTCCCCCGTCCCCTCCGCAGGCATTGCAGGACTGGGACCCGCGGCTGCAGTAGCCACGCCAGGACAGTGGTCTCGCGTGTAGGAGAGCCTGGCCCGAAAGGCTGGCTCGCTCGCGCTTACCTATGCTGATGGTGTTGGGGAATCCTCCGTGAGAATAACCCAAAAGCCCCAGGACTAAAAAGAAGACCGCCTGGAGCATGCTTTGCCCCATTTTCTTCTGCCTAGCCATGCTACGCCTAAAACGAAGCACGGGCGCAACTCCGGAGTCGTCAAAATAATAACAGAAAAAGAAAAAGAATTCGCTGGCTCTTACACCCCCTCCCTTCAACTCGCTCTCGCTCACTCTTCCTTTCCCCCCTACACTCCTCCTCCTCTCCTCTTCTCTCCTCTCTTCTGTCCTCTCCTCTCTCTCCTCTCCTCTCCCTCCCCTCCCCTCCCCTCCCCTCCCCTCCCCTCCCCTCCTCTCCCCTCCCCTCCCCTCCTCTCCTCTCCCCTCCTCTCCTCTCCTCTCCTCTCCTCTCCTCTCCTCTCCTCTCCTCTCCTCCTCTCTTCTCCTCTCCTCTCCTCTCCTCTCCTCTCCTCTCTCCTCTCCGTTTCTCTCTCTCTCAGACTCTCTCACACCCCCTCCCCGCCCCCCACCTCACTTCTGTCTTCACACCAATCTAGAAGGCGGGTTCACTGGCTGCAAGCTCCGTTAGCCAGAGCGATCTTTTTCCCTGTCACTGAGGAGAGAGACAGAGACAGACAAGAGAGAGAGACAGAGACAGAGAGACCTAAAGCACAGAACAAAACAAAAAAGAGAAAATACCGAAAAACAAAAATCAAACGAAAAAGAAAGAAATTATGAAGAAAATCTGAGACTTTTCTCGCCCAGAAGATGGTGGGTCTAAAGAGAGGGAAAAAGAAGGGAAGAGCGAAAAGGCTCAGCGCTTGTGAATTGGGCTCTTCCAATTGGGCCGGTAGGGGGATATCGATCAAAGTTGATCTGACGTGGAATTAAAGCCGCACGCCGCTCTACTGCAAACTGCAGCCCCGGACTGCAAAGCCTTGGCGCTGGCGTTTGTCAACACGGGAGATGGCATCAATAGAAATACACTAGTCCTCACATGGACCAGCCTTTCAAGCTGCAACTGGCCCTTTAAAAAAGAAAGGAAGAAAGAAAAGCTGCATTGTCTCTGCGTTTGTATGTCTGTCTTAAAAAAGGGAGTCTGGCGGCCTGGTAGCGGTTACTCAGGAGTCTTTGTAGAGACTCACAGAAGCAGTCCCCATCACAATGCTCCCGAAGGTGCTGCGCATGCCCGGTCCCTACCGCTCAATTTTTTACAGCACAGATTCAAGGGCCAGTGAACAACCTCTCAACCCTCACAGGTTTGGGAGGCCAGTAAGTACCTCCGCCTTCCCAAGTGCAGAGCCAGACTTGAGAGGAGGGGACAGTGATAGACTGTGTGGGGCTGACTGCTTTGGTTACCGCCTAGAGGCAGTAACTAAAAGGTTAATGAAAAGGACGCTCAGTTTCACTGTTGAAGTAGGAGAGAGATGTGGGAATTAGCTGGGATGGGCTGGGGATTCAAAGTTAAGATTAAGGAAACTGTCTTTAGCTGCCTTGTTCCCTTGGTGTTGCCTACAGACATAACAGCTTAAGCCTCTGACTAATCACTCCAGAGGTTATTAATTCTCCCTCACTCTTCTTTCACTCTGAGCTCTAGGGGAGGAAATAACCTCCCAAGTCAGGCAGTGAAGCTGGATCTCAGTTCGGTGGTAGGTCCCTCTAAAACAGTGGTTCCCAACCTTCCTAATGCCACGACCCTTTAATACAGTTCCTCATGTTGTGGTGACCCTCAACCATAAAGTTATTTTCGTTGCCACTTCATAACCGTAATTTTACTACTGTTAGGAGTCGTAATATAAATATCTGATATGCAGGGTGTATTTTCATTGTTACAAACTGAACATAATTAAAGCATACTCGTCGTCGTCGTCGTCGGCAGCCGTCCGTCTCGAGAGACGATGGCGTAGCTTCTTGAGAGTCTATCTGCACCACCGAGAATGGCTGTGCAGTCCGACTCGGGAGTGACAATCCCTGCCGCACTTGTTACAGGTGAAGGCAGATGGCTGTTGTTGCTGCTGTGGACGCTGCTTCCGCCTCGATCTTTTCTGGACCGCCTCCTCGTTGCGCGCAGCCTCTGCGCGTGACGTACCTTGCCTGACCGCGAGCCTCCAGGCTAGGCAGTCGTCTGCTTGAACTTCCCATGTGTTGAGATTGATGGAGCATTGTGTCATGTCCTTTTTGCAGATGTCTTTGAACTGCAGTTTTGGGCGCCCTGTCATCCTCTGGCCTTGTGCTAGCTCGCCGTAGAGGAGGTCTTTGGAAATACGGCCTGCATCCATTCTTTTGACATGGCCGAGCCACCTGAGGTGTCTCTCACTAAGAACTGCATGCAAACTGCTCATGTTGGCTTGCTTCAGCACCTCAGTGTTGGGGACCTTATCCTGCCAGGCGACATGCAGGACGCGTCGCAGGCACCTCATGTGGAAGCTGTTGAGTTTCCTTTCGTGCCTTGCGTAGGTGGTCCACGTCTCGCTGCCATAGAGGAGCGTGCTGAGTACGCAGGCTTGGTAGATGCGCAGTCTGGTTTTCTCAGTGAGGCTGGAATTGTTCCACGCTCGCCGGTTCAGTTTGGCCATAACTGTGGCTGCCCTGGCGATTCTCCGATTGACCTCCAAGTCGACTGACAGAGAGCTCGAGATGGTGGACCCGAGGTAAGTGAAATCGTTGACAACCTCCAGGGTGTATCCGTCGATGGTGATGCATGGGGCAGTCCCCGTGCCTTGAGCCATAACATTCGTCTTCGTCAGGCTGATGGCTAGTCCGAACTCCTTGCATGCGTGGGAAAGGCAAGTGACTAACTGCTGGAGTCCCTCTTCGGAGTGTGATGTTAAGGCTGCGTCGTTGGCGAAGAGCATCTCACGGATGAGCACCTCTTTGACTTTGGTCTTGGCTCGTAGACGGGCCAGGTTGTAGAGCTTGCCATCGGATCTGGTGTGAATGAAGACACCCTCGCTGCAGTCCTTAAAGGCGTATTGGAGGAGCATGGAGAAGAAGATTCCGAACAGCGTAGGCGCGAGGACACAGCCCTGCTTTACTCCGCTGCTGACTGGGAAGGCCTCAGAGGTTGCGCCGTTGTAGGACACCGTGCTGTGCATGTTGTCGTGAAAGGACATGACCACAGCAAGCAGATGTGGTGGACAGCCAATCTTCCGTAGCAAGCTGAGGAGTCCGCTTCGACTGACCAGATCAAACGCCTTCGTGAGGTCGATAAAGGCGAGGTAGAGTGGTTTATGCTGCTCGTGACACTTCTCCTGCAGCTGGCGTAGGGAGAAGATCATGTCCACTGTTGATCGGCCAGCTTTGAAGCCACACTGGGACTCTGGGTAGACGCGGGAAGCAAGGGTCTGCAGGCGGGCAAGAGCGACCCGGGCGAATACTTTGCTGATGACGCTGAGGAGAGAGATGCCCCGGTAGTTGTTGCAGTCGCTGCGGTCTCCTTTGTTCTTGTACATGGTGATAATGTTGGCGTCTCTCATATCCTGGGGGATGTAACCCTCCTTCCAGCAGAGACAGAGTAGATGGTGGAGCGGCTGTAGCAGGACTGGTTTCCCGCTCTTTAGGATTTCTGGAGGGATTCCGTCGCTTCCTGGTGCTTTCCTGCAAGCGAGGCGGTCGATGGCTTTGCCGAGCTCTGCCGCAGTAGGTGGGGTGTCTAGCTCCTCCATGACTGGTAGATCTGGGATGGCGTTAAGAGCAGTGTCTGTTACGGTGTTCCTCGTTGCGTACAGCTCGAGGTAGTGCTCGGTCCACCGCCGCATTTGCTGTTCCTGGTCAGTGATGACCTCACCTGTCTTGGACTTAATGGGGGCGATCTTGGAGGGGATTGGGCCTGTTGCCTTCTTGATACCCTCATACATTCCTCGTGCGTTGCCTATATCGGCGGCTTCCTGGATGCTTCTGCACAGGTTTAGCCAATAGGTGTTGGCACAGTGGCGGGCGGTCTTCTGGACTTTGTTCCTGGCAGCCCGTAGAGCTTGAAGAGTACTGGGAGTGGGCGTGGCCTTGTAAGCCAGTAGGACCTTCCTCTTAGCCTCGATCACGGGTTCCATTTCTTCCCAGTGAGCCTCGTACCAGTCAGCGTTCTTCCGCTCTTTCTTCCCGTAAGCAATAATGGCAGAGTTGTATATGGCATCGCGGAGACGTGACCAATTGGATTCGATAATGTCGTCTGCCGCCATTCCCTCGCCGAGTGCATCTTCCATCCTGTTGATGAATTGCTGGGTCTTAACTGGGTTGCTGGCACAACTGGTGTTGATGCGTGGGCGACCCTTCATCTTGGAGTGGTGCAACCTCTTCGACGTTATGTGCACCTTGCTTACCACGAGGGCATGGTCCGTGTCGCAGTCCGCACTGTGGTAGCTGCGGGTGAGGAGGGTGCTGCCAATATCCGTTCTTCTGGTGATGACGAGGTCAAGCTGGTGCCAGTGGCGGGAGCGGGGGTGCCTCCATGACACCTGGTGGATCTCTTTGCACTTGAAGAATGTGTTTGTCACGCACAGGCCGTGGTGACACGAAAGCTCAAGCAGTTGCTGACCATTCTCATTGATCTTTCCTCTCCCAAAGTTTCCGAGGCAGGTGGGCCAGGCCATGTGGTCGGCTCCTACTCTTGCGTTGAAGTCTCCAAGGAGATAAAGAGCGTTACTTCTGGGGATCTTGGATAACGCTTCGTCCAGTGCATGGTAGAATTGTTCTTTCTCTTCGGTGGTGGCGCAGAGGGTTGGGGCGTACGCGCTAAGAATGCTGACTGGGCCGAAAGTTGTTGACAATCGGAGGGTAAGTAGTCTCTCTGTGCCTCCTGTGGGTGGCTCTATGGAGTTAACAAGTGTGTTCTTCACAGCGAACCCAACACCGTGCTGTCTTGGTTGGTCCGGAGACTTCCCTTGCCAGTAGAAGGTGTAGTTGGTTTCTCTGATAGTTCCGTTGTCGGCCAACCGGGTCTCCTGTAGAGCCGCAATGTCGATGTTTAGTCGTGCCAGTTCCCTGTCGATGACGGCGGTTTTCCTGGCGCCATTGATCCACGGAAGGTCTGCGGTAAGTCCGGGACACATGGTCCTGATGTTCCAGCTAGCGAGGCGAAGAGCTGGAGGCTTCTTTCTTGTTGTTTGCTTGGAATTGCCTGGTGCGAGTGTTTTGTGGCCCACTTTTCGAGAGACGCCTCTCTGATCCCCACGCACCCAGTGGGGCAGGCGAGCCATGGTGAGACGGCACCTAATTGGCTGGGGGCTGCCCAGCTTGAGGCGGGCGGTAGCTGTCCAGTGAGGTGCGATTACCTCTCCCACTGTCAGAGGAGACCCCTGGCGCTCGTTTCCTTCGCCAATCGGATGAGCTTATAACCGGTATCTGTCTCCTCCCGTGTTGAGTCGACATCTTGCGATGACGCTGGAGTGTCCTCTCCAGTGAAGCTACAAAGCCTGGGCAGGGTGATATGGAGGGCTAGCTGTTGCCCATGCAGCAGACCCCCCCTCTCTTCGCAGCTGAAGGATCCAAGGGGAAAGACAGAGTCAATACAGCTTGGCTTCAGGTGTGCCGCAGGAGTTGCCGGTGTTGACTACAACGTCAAACCGCCTTAGGGACTCCAGCTCCGGATTTTCTGTCGGGGTTTACTCCCTTTAAAGCATACTGATTAATCACAAAAACAATATGTGTAATTATATATGTTTTCCGATGGTCTTAGGTGACCCCTGTAAAAGGGTTGTTCGACCCCCAAAGGGGTCGCAACCCACAGGTTGAGAACTGCTGCTCTAAAACATCTTGCAGATGAACGTCTTGGTCTATAGACTCCTCTCCCTAGCCTGTTTCTCCAGTGGGGAGAGAAAACGCTTCCTCACTTCCAAGTCTTTTACTCCTACATCAGCTACTCTGGAAGTTTATCCCTTCTCCTATAAGCTATTTTCCTTGTCATACCCTCTTCTCCTGGTCTACATGGACATGCTTCCAGTGTACAGAAAACTGGTATACATGGGGTGGTAGATATGGGGCAGGACCCAGGGGCCCAACTGGTACACAGATTACTCCAGGACTTGGATTTGGCATGACATAAATTGGAGTCTGGAAGAGAAAGTTTCTAAATCCTTGAGCAACTAGAATAATGGTTCTGGGCTCTTCCCAATTTTATGTCCACTTGATAATGCAAAATCTCTCCATACATAACCACTCATGGAAATCTTTTGTCTCCATTTGCTAGTCCATGGCTAGGAGCGAGGGAGAAAACTGAGAGTCACAGTAGACTGAACTTACAAGTGGTTTGGAGCATTGGGGTAAAGCGGTAGCAGAGACTAGGTTGGTCAACCCTTGACAAATATGGGGAGGGAAACAGCATGGCTCAGGTACATAGGTTTAGGAAACAGGTCCGGGTTCAAGTCTATATTCTATCACGTATAAGCGGTGTGTGACCTTGAGTGACTTTCCTAATCTGAACCCTTGTTTTCTCATTTGCAAAACGAGAGTATTAATATTTTCTCTCTATAAAGTGATTATAGATTAAATAAGGATTCAATAAGATAGTAGATGTGAAAGCATCTAATTCAGTGCCTGACTCACAGAAGAATCAATAAATGTTAATTTCCAAACCCCCTTCTCTCTTCATCACCCTTTAAAAGTGCTCTTTTGTCCCCAAAAGTTCTTCATGCTGTCAGCTCCTCTTTCTCCACCATCCCTCAAACTTCAGACTCTGCCTCCCAGGCTTTGCCAGTGTTCCACATCAAAATCTTCCCATTGTAGTTTCAACAGCCCCAGGAGGCAGGACAGAATCTGATAGATGAATCTTTACTAATGTTCTAACCACAGGCAGTGACAATTTAATCTTTAAAATGACACATTTAGAGAACGTGTACTCTGTGCCAGGCACTATACATTTCTCCTTTTAGATAACATAGTTGCATATTAATAGGAACCTTCAATGCCTTGATCCAAAGGAATAACTTTAATAAGGAGTTTCAGTCTTGATTTCAGGTGGGTGGACAATACATTTTGGATGGAGGTGGGTGGGTTTCAGCACACTACTTCACTCCTGAAGGCAGCTAGGTCCCCAGACACGCTTAGCCAGCCAAGAGAAGTGGTAGATAAAAAAAGTGTAGCCATCTTCACTGTAATTTGGCTTGAAGACTAATGGAGTGAGTTGGTAACAAGAAATGAGAGGAAGAAAGGCAGTTAGTTCAGTGTCTCTGCACTTGAAAATCTTCAGTTGAACTCAGTACTATAAATGGCATCCATCCCTTCTGTTTTCAGTCTCCTCTACCTACTACCTATTTCTTACTCTTTCATCTGCTGCCACTCTTTCAACTTTTAGCTGTTAGTGGCAGATGTTGGCAGAATTGGACTAGTCCCATCTGAGCCAGTATGGACACAGTGGTGAACCAGGCATATTGCTGTTGGTTGAAAAGCCTGTATATTACATGAAAATCCTTTTTCAATTAATCCCTCACCCGAAAAAGCAGTGAGCTACTTTTTGAACTTAATTTTTGGTTTTCAGTGGGGAGCTAGAGCTTGTACTGGCAGCATCATAGCCAGTGGAAGTTTGCCAACAAGGACTCAAGTCCAGCTCTCCCTATGTAGTTAAGAGGTATCCCTAGTGGATTCAGGATTGCCTGCTAGTTTTCAGACCCATGGTTTGCACTTTTAAATGCACTCTATGGTACAATTTAAACAGCAATAAAATAATTCATTGTAGTTCTTATTGAGAAGTTGTTCTGTATTCTTTCATGAGATGATTAGCCAGACCACAGGAGGAAATGCAGGAGAGGTGTAGGAAAAAAAAGTTTACTATATTCACAGGTCATCCTATGCCACAGAAGGGTCCACGTGGAGGAAGCACCAAGGGAGTGGGCTCAGCCAAGCAGGTGGGGGCAGAAAGGTGGGGGGGTAGAAGAAGAAGAGGAAGAAGAAGAAGGAGGAGAAGGAGAAGGAGGAGAAGGAGGAGAAGTAGGAGAAGGAGAACGAGAGGAAGAAGAGGAAGAAGAGGAAGAAGAAGAAGAAGAAGAAGGAGAAGAAGAAGAAGAAGAAGAAGAAGGGGAAGAGGAAGAAGGGGAAGAGGAAGAAGGGGAAGAAGAAGAAGGATAAGGTGAAGGAGAAGGAGGAGGAGAGAGGGAAGGGGAAAGAAGCGAGAGAAGAGAAGGGAAGAGAAGAGAAAGAGCAGAGGGAAGGGGAGAAGAGACCACCCCTAAGATCAAATGTCTTTATTGAGTGTCTTTATTGGGGTCAGGATAAAGTACAAAAACAAAAGGCATGAGAGGATTTCACAGGTACATTTGAATGTCATTAGGTCACAGTCAAGGGACAACAAGAAGAGGATCTTGTAGCAAGGGCTAGCCTTATCACACCATTGTACCTGAATACCAGGGTGAGGTGCTCACAACCTATTTGTACAGAGTGTTGAGGCAGCATGAAAGTATAAAGTTTTAAAATTTATAATACAAAAGTGAAAATAATACTTCTGTTCATGAGGTTTCTGTTTGTTTCAGGCTTGGGATAAGGGCAATTGTGTAAGCAGGAAGAATTACCAGTCAGTGGAGTTTAGAGAGGGGATCTATACCATACACTGAGCCTCATGCTAGCCAACTTGATACCTTGAAAATAAGCAAAATAGTGATAGAAATCATCTTGATTAATTGGAAAGAAATTGCTATCCCCTTAAAGGTAATGAAACCAAGATACTACAGGCAAACCTCAGAGATATCGCAGGTTCAGTTACAGACCACCCCAATAAAGTGAGTCATAACATTTTTGCTGGTGGGGGGAGTCTTCTCTTCAATTTGTAAAACACACATTTGCAAAGCACAATAAAGCAAAGGACAATAAAATACCTGTGCATCCTTTTCCTAAAGGAAAGATAACCTCATCACTGTTTCACTTGAAATTTTGACTTCTTCAACAAATGTTTGACCACCTGCTATATGACAAACTCTGCTAAGGATCAGACAATTTCTGCTTTCAATGTGTTTCAATTTTAGAGGAGGAGCAGATGTTTTCACCGGCAATGACAATGCAACCTGGTAAGTGCCGTGAAAACAGTAAACACCAGGTATCATGGCAGTACAGAGGAAGGTATGTAAATATCTGAAATAAGGTACTTCTCTTATCCCAGATTCAATCTCAAGCCATTAAAAAGAGAACATAGAACAGAATGTTTTCCATGAACTCTTCCTGCTCTCCTGGTCTATGATTATAAGATTCCATGAGGCTGGATTATTTTAGGATCAGAAAAACTGTCCAAGTTTCAGTGTACATTGTAACCACGAAAATAATCTAGGTACTATTAATTCTTTGTGGTTGTCTCTTGTACTTCCGTTCTTGAATCCTTTGGAAATAATATGGTCCAGCCATATATGGAGATTCAGGTTGCGTGTGACATCTAAGAAAGCTTGGGTCCTCTATCTGAATTCTCTATAATCCCATCTTCTTTTTTATACCACTCCCTCCAGAAGCCTCTGTGGAAATCCTCTATGTGGGTATCAACCTTGGTTCTGCTAAATAAATCTACATCCCTGAAGAGTTGAAATTCGTCATGAGCCTGGTTGGAACTGCTTCTGGTAAGAATATATGTATGGGTCAGAAGAGAAGCCCTGTGAACTTGAGTCTAATTGTCCCAGAAATTGATCCATGGCAACTTCTAGGAGGAGACAGTCACACCAAGTAAACAGTGACCAAGGAAGCAATTGGTTATCTCAGATTATTTTCAGATTGGCTTGCTTTTTATAGATAGTAATGGTGTATGGAATTCATTTTTTGCTCTGAAGATATATCTCCATGAGCTGTTTGGGGGCACAATTACTTGGAGGTGATCTCTTTCTTTTAGTACCCTTCTTCCAACCTTTTCTCTCTGGGCTAAGCACTTTCATACTGCCTTCTTTAGGTACTCTTAAGGCTAGTGGCCATGCTCTTGATTCATTCAGTTCCTGTATCAGTTAGGATGCTTCATAAGACAAAACCTACTAAAACTGGTACAAACAATAAGGGAGATGCATCGGCTCACATAAGTGGAAGGAACAGAAGTAGAACTGGCTTGAGAATTGATTAGATTCTAGTTTAAAGACCTAATTTCTTTTACTCTTTCCTTTCTGCTTCCCACACAATGGCAAAATGTCTGTAGCATTCTTGTGTTCACATCTGCCTTGCATCTTCTTGTATTGTTGGTTCAACTGAATCACATAATGATTCATGATCAAATCCTGTGGCCAAGTAATGTCATGCTTAGATCTGAATTACTGGAACCAATCACCATGGCATTGGAGGTAGACGAGATTATGCTCCATTCACAGAGCTGTGAGTAGGGAGTAGTCAGTTCTCCTGGACCTCTCACCAAACCACACAACTGATGCACAGTGAGAAAGGAAGTTATTGTAGTTGGTAAATAACCAAAATAACCATGAAAATTCTTATCTTTCCAAATACCTGCTCCCTGAGAATTGTGGGTGGTAATAATTTTACTCTCGAAATGTCTTCAGACCCCTGATGACTTGCTGAAATTGTCTTATCTTTGGTCTATTAGATAGATTGTTCAATGGTGAGACCCTTTGTTATTTCAGTAATTCAACCCCCTAAATTTAGTTCATGATGCATCTGCCTGATATTTAATTATGCTCTTAAGAGAGTCATGTTACATTGAGTATCCAGAGTAAGAAATTAATATAGAAATAATTCCTTTTCTTATGGGTAGAGGAAAATAAGTCTCCAGATCTTTTCAGGGAAGGGATCTAGTGAATACTCTAGGGTGTTGTAGGCTGTTACTCCATAGGCTATGAAACTGAAGAACCAGAGAGGTTTAGTAAACATCCCAATGTCACACAGCCAGGCGATGGAGAATGGAATTTCTTTTCCTGCTAGGGTTTTATCCACCAGGCAGTCTTCTTCATGCAGTGAGAGAATTGAATCATAACAAATATATTTCTCAGAGATGGGTTTATCTTAGCAAATAGTTATCCCCTGGTGTGCTCTGAAAGGGCTTTAAAACTGCAGATGGAAATCACAGGGCTTCCCACTTCTCACAAAATGAGATTCTTATCAGCTGCAAGTCTCTGATGGAAAGCATTAATTTATGGAGAATTATTTCCAATTACCTCTCAAAGAAAATATTGTTGATATTTTTTATTTCTTTTTATATTTTATTGATTCTTGTTACAATAGTCCCAAGTTTTTCCCCTTTGCTCCCCTCTGCCCAGTGCCCCTCTTCCATTCAACAATCCCACCGCCCTTAGTTCATGTCCATGGGTTATGCATATAAGTTCTTTGGCTTCACCCTTTGTTATATAATTTTAAATTTCCCCCTCTCTATTTTGTACCAATCAATTATGCTTCTTAGTCCCTGCACCATTTCCCCATTTATTCCCTTTCCCCCTCCCAGCTGATAAACCTCCAAATCATCCCCATACCTATGATTCTATTTCTATTCTGGTTTGCTTAGTTGTATTTTGTTTTCATTGTTTAGATTCAGTTGTTGATAGTTGTGAGTTTGTTGTCATTTTAGTGTTCATAGTTTTGATCTTCTTCTTAAGTAAGTCCCTTTGACATTTCATATAATAATGGCTTGGTGATGATGAACTCTTTTAACTTTACCTTGTCTGGGTAGCACTTCATCTGCCCTTCCATTCTAAATTATACCTTTCCTGGTTAGAGTAATCTTGGTTGTCATGACATTGAATACTGCTTGTTAGTCCCTTCTTGACTGCAAAGTGTCTTTTGAGAAATCAGCTGATAATCTTATAGGCACCCCTTTGTAGGCAACTCTCTGCTTTTCTCCTACTGCTTTTAGGATTCTCTCTTTATCTTTTACCTTTGGCCTTTTAATCATGATGTGTCTTGGTGTGGTCCCCTTTGGGTTCAGCTTGCCCAGGACTTTCCGTGCTTCCTGGACTTGTTTGTCTATTTCCTTCACAAAATTTGGGAAGCTTTCCTCCATTATTTTTTCAAATAAGATTTTAATTTTTTGCTTTTCCTCCTCCTTCTGGCACCCCTATGATTCGGATGTTGGCTCGTTTAAAGTTTTCCCAGAGATTCCCAAGCTTCTCCTCATTTTTTTCAATACTTGTTTCCTCATTCTGTACTGGTTGACTGTTTTATTTTCTTCCTTATGTTCCAAATCATTTATTTGAACCCCAGTTTTCTTCCCTTCACCATTGGTTTTGTGTGGATTTTCCTTCATTTCACTTAGCATAGCCTTCACTTCTTCCCTTATGTGTTTTCCATACTCAAGCATATCTGTCAAGCCTGTGAGCATCTTTATCACCAGTGTTTGGAGTTCTGTGTCTGTTAGGTTGGCTATCTCCTCGTCACTTAGTTCTCCCACTGGAACCTTGATCTGTTCCCTCTTTTGGACCATACTTCTCTGTCTCCTCATATTGACAGGCTCCTGTGTTTGTTTGTCTCTGTGTCTGAGGTAGAGCTGTCACTCCTGTTACGTTGTAAGGGGCAGAGCCTTAGGTATTTGTCAGTACAGGGCGACCTGTTTCACCACGTTGTGCTGCAGTATGTGGGGGAGGGGTCAGAGAGGCAACAACACTGCTTACCCAGTACTCGCCCCTTTTCCAGGCACTTCTCCCAATTTCGTATGGGACTGGTGCCTCTCTAGCTGTTGCCCTGGCTGTTGTTCCCAGGGATGGGTCTGCAGATATTTTAGGACTGTGGGGGCCCTTTAAACAAGTGGACTCTGCTGAGAGACCAGAAGTTTCTGCCTCCATGCCAACCCCCACTGATTTTCACAGTCAGAAGCAACGAGGCTTGATTTTTCCCAGTGCTGGGACAGTGAGCTGCTCGGTGAGGTGAGGAGCTGGAAGCACTCCCCAGGTGTCCCTCTCAACTTTGTAAAATGTGTAAGTGCTTTCTGCTGGCCTGCTGCTGCCACCGCTGCTGCCACCACCACACCGAGACCTCTCTGCCCCTGCTCTTCCCCTCCTACCTGTGAGGATGAGTATTTCTTCTTTATATCTTTGTTTGTTTGACTTCATGCAGCTTGATTTTCTGGAACTTCTGGTTGTTTCTAGTTTTGAGGTAGTTGTATTCCTTCTTAGTTGTGGAGGGAGATGCAGCATGTCTGTCTAGGCCTCCATCTTGGCTGGAAGTCGATATTTTTATTTATTTATTTATTTATGTATGTATGTATGTATGTATGTATGTATTTATTTTATTTTTTATTTTTTAAATATGCTTTATTGATTATGCTGTTACAGTTGTCCCAATTTATCTTCCCTTTGTTACCCTCCACCCATTGACCCCCTCCCTCCATTTGTCCCCTCACTTAGTCCATGCCCATTGGTTTTGCATATAGTTCTTCTCAACATCTTATCTACTGCACTCCCTCCTTCTGTGCTTCTTAATTCCTGTACCATCTCCCTCCCTTTCCTCTCTTCCTCCTCCCCACTGACCTCCCCCCAATATGTTTGCCATACCTCTAATTCTTTTTCCACTCTCATTGCCTACTTAGTTTGCCTTTGTTTCAGTTCCCTAGCTTCTGATGCTGGTTGTTGTGATACAGTTTTCATTTTAATGTTCTTAGTTTTGATCCTCTTTCTCCTAAACAAGTCCCTTTAACATTTCATATAACAGTGGTTTGCATCTGATGAACTCCTTCAGTTTTACTTTGTCCTGGAAGCACTTTTTCTGCCATTCTATTCTGAATGACAGTTTTGCAAGATAGAGTAATCATGGTTGTAGGTTTTTGCTTTTCATTACTTTGAATATTTGTTGCCAATCCCTTCTTGCCTGCAGAGTTTCTTTTGAGAAATGAGCTGATACCCTTATTCGGACCCCTTTGTACATAGTTCTCTTCTTCTCTCTTGCTGCTTTTAAGATTCTCTCTTTATCCTTAATTTTTGACATTTTGATTATAATCTATCTTGGAGTGGTTCTCCCTGGGTCCAGTTTTTTTGAACTCTCTGTGCTTTCTGGACCTGTAAGTCTGTTTCCTTCCCCAAGTTAGGGAAGTTCTGCTTCATTATTTTTTCACATACATTTTCAATTTCTAGTTGTTCTTTTTCACCTTCTGACAACCCTATGATTCGGATGTTTGCCTGCTTATAGCTGTCCCATAAGTTTCTGAGCCTCTCCTCATTTTCCTCACTTTTTATTTCCTCTTTCTGCACTGGTTGATTGTTTGGTCCTTCCCTATGTTCTCATTTTTTTATTTGATCCCTGGTTTTTCTTCCCTCACCACTTGTTTCATATGTGTTTTCATTCATTTCAGCAGGACTAGGCTTCATTCCTTCCCCCTATTGTTTAAGATCCGCTGTTAGATCTGTAAGCTTTCTTATAACCAGAGCTCTGAACTGAGCCTCGGAAAGATTTCCTATATGCTGTCCGATAGATCATATATTTGCTGTCTGATCAGCTGTGTGATTGGGATCTCTATCATGATCCCTACCATCCTGACAGTTTGTGTTTACCTTTGTTTCCTGGGCATGGCTGCTACACCTACTATGCTATAGGGGGCAGAGCCCCATGCACTCCTCACTACTTGTAACCCTTCTCACCACACTGTGGTGATTTGTGTGGGGATGGGGGTCCAAGATGGATTCCTGCCGTTCACTCTGCACTGAGAGACTGGGAGCCTCCTCCTCCATCCCCATGCTCTCCAGCTCTCACAGTCGGAGGCAATGGGTGTCTGCCTTCCTCGGTGTTGGAGTCATGAGCTGATGGATTTGATTTGTAGCCAGGGGTGCTCCCCATGCTCTTCTCGCCTCCCCTTAAATACAGGTGTCTGTGCTTACCGCTGTCCTGCTGCCATCGCCAGAGCAGCTTGACCTCTCTGCCCTGGCTTCACCCCTCCTACCCATCTGGACAAGCTCCACTTCTTTATAACTTCATATGTTGTACTTCCATGTAGCTTTATTTTCTGAAACTTCTGGTTATTTCTAGTTTCGCGGTAGTTGTATTCCTTCTTAGTTGTGGAGGGAGATGGAGCGTGTCAGTCTAGGCCTTCATCTTGGCCAAAAGTTGATATTTTTATTAATGTAAACTTTTTCACCCCTTTAGGAAGGTTAGAAACTGTCGCTGTTAAATAGCACAAGCAAGTCAAGGAAAATTAATCCCAAACCTAAAACTGGCCCAGATTCCCATCCCTACTTGGGGAGGGGTTGTCTGTTTTACCAGATCTGAGAATTTTATTGAAGAATTCTGGATTTCAATTGGTTGAGGAATTATGCTTTATACACAACTAGAAAAGTTTTCATTTTCATTTTTGAAGTACTTATGAAAATTAGAAACTAATTCTAGATTCAGCATCATGCCATATCTTATGAAGTCAAATAGACCTCCTCCTTTTGACGTGTGTGTACGTGTGAGTGGTGGTGGTGGTGATGGAATTAGAATGGGTGAAATACATGTGTTAGATTAGATAAGTGCTCCAATTATTCTTTTCTTCCTACATGCATACCTTTATCATATCATAGCCTCCTTGTGGGGAGTTTATTTGTCTGCCTGTTAACTTTGGGCTTGGCCACAGGACTTTTTTTGGCCAATGATATGTGGGTAAAAATGGTAGAGTACCAATTTCAGCCTATGTCTCAAGAAACCTCAAGCATTTCTGCTTGCCATCTTTACCTTTGTCACTGCCATGAGAAGAACATGTATCGGCTAGTTTACTGGTCCAGGAAATATGAAAGATATATGGAGTAGAATTTCCCTAGTTGACTCACAGACCTGAAGTGAGAAGCAGAGCCATCTCACCTACTACAGTCTGCAGAAGATCTGCCCAGTTGAGCTCAGTCTAGATCAGCTGAATGACAGCCAACCTACAGATGGGTGATAAATAATAAATGATCATTATTTTAAGCCACTAAGATTTGGGGCTAATACAGCAGGTATTTGGTAATGATATGTTTCTATGAGTGATCTAAGGTTAGGGTGACTATGCATCCTGGTTTGCCCAGGACAATTCACTTTATACCCATTGTCCCAGAGCAATTATTACTAGTGTCCTCTTTCACTTTCAAAATTATCCCAGTTTGGGTGATAAACTGTATGTTCCATCTGGTTGAGGCAATGTATGTTTTATAAGGTTATGTTAAGGACCAGATAAAAAGACTTGTAATCTGCTTGTCACTTCTACTTCTTAATTTCTCTTTCCCAATTATCAAATGGAGATTTTACTCTAGCCATTTTGAAGAAAATGTTGGTTTTTTTTTTAAACACTCTTTTAGACATAGGAAGTTCTTGGTTTCCTGCTTTAGAAGTTAATTCAGTATATCCAAGGAAATGAAAACTGGAAACAGTTCAATCTTAGGATACTTGACTGTAAGTAATTCTCCAAGAGAAATTTTTTGGTTTTCTGTCCTAATGTGTACACTGTAAATATTCTGTCAAATCTTTGTGACATCACTTCCAAGGACATAATATTTTGAGGGAAAACAAAAGCATGTTAATCATTCTACATTTTTCTGGGTGATTACCCACACAACAAATATCAGTGATTTTCTCTTTTGAAAATAAGGTATCTCCTAGTTTAGGAAAATCCAGTACGTGGAAATACAAACTTGCAGAGAGTTTTGTAGTTCACTAAAGGATTTAACAAAGATTCCCTTTACATATGAACTGCTCTTATGCAGTGGTATTAATTGGATGTATTTTTCCCTAATCCTCTGCAACAAAAGGCAATGCCTAGAGATATTTTTTAATTTGTTTGTTTGTTTATTTATTTGTAGAGAGATGGGAAAGGAGAAAGAGAGGGAGAGAAACACCACTGTGTGGTTGCCCCCAACTGGGGACCTGACATGTAACCTAGTAATGTTCCCTGACTGGGAATCAAACCAGCAACACTTGGTTTGCAGGCCGACGCTCAATCCACTGAGCCACAGCAGCCTGGTAGAGACATATTTTTTTAATGTGTTTTATTGATTATAATGTTACATTTGTCCCAATTTCCCTTCCCTCTGCTCCCCTCCACCCGGTGGCCCCCCTCCCTCCAGTTGTCCCCCCCTTTTAGACCATGTCCATTAGTTGTGCATATAGTTCTTCTCAACCTCTCTGTCTATTCCATTCCCTCCTACCATGATCCTTAATTCCTATATCATCTCCCTCCCCCTCCCCGTTCCCCCTCCCTGTTGATCTCCCCCCAATATGTTCCCCATACCTATAGTTCTTTTTCCACTCTCGTTGCCTGTCTAGTTTGCCTTTGTTTCAATTCCCTAGCTTCTGTTGTTGGTTGTTGTGATGCAGTTTTCATTCTAATGTTCATAGTTTTGATCTTCCTTTTTCTAAACTAGTCCCTTTAACATCTCGTATAACAGTGGTTTGGATCTAATGAACTCTTTCAGTTTTGTTTTGTCCTGGACACACTTTCTCTGCCCTTCTATTCTGAATGACAATTTCGCTGGATAGAGTATTCGTGGTTGTAGGTTTTTGCTTTTCATTACTTTGAATATTTCTTGCCAGTCCCTTCTTGCCTGCAGGGTCTCCCTTGAGAAGTCAGCTGATAGTCTAATTGGGACCCCTTTGTACATGATTCTTTTCTTCTCTCGCTGCTTTTAAGATTCTGTCTTTATCTTTAACTTTTGACATTTTGATTATAATGTGTCTTGGAGTGGTTCTCCCTGGGTCCAGTTTTTTTGGAACTCTCTGTGCTTCCTGGACCTGTAAGTTTATTTCCTTCCCCAAGTTTGGGAAGTTCTGCTTTATTATATTTTCACTTAATTTTTCGATTTCTAGTTCATCTTCTTCACCCTCTGGCAAACCAATGATTCTTATGTTGGGCCTTTTATAGCTGTCTCAGAGGTTTCTGATCCTCTCATCCTTGCTTCCCATTTCCTCTCTCTGCACTGGTTGACTGTTTGTTCCTTCTCTATGTTCTGGTTTGTTGATACGAACTCTGGATTTTATTTCCTCACCATCTGTCTCATATGTGGTTTTGTTCCTTTCAGTATGAGTGTTTTTTGATTCTTTCTCATCTTTTTCCAGATCTTTTGTTAATTCTGTAAGCCACCTGATAACAATGGCCCTGAACTGAGCCTCTGACAGGTTTCTTATTTGTTCATCTGTCAGATTCTTCATCTGTTGCCTGGTGAGCTCCGCCACCGGGATTTCTATAGTTGTCTGCCTCATTTTGACAGATTTGCGTTTTTGCTTTCTTGGGCTGGCTATAGGGGGCAGTGCCTGTGTACTCATCACAACCCAGTGACCGGCGCCTATCTGCAACCTATTTCGCAGTGCTGTGGCGCTTTGTGTGGGGGCGGGGGTCCAAGATGGATTCACATAGTTATTCCGCTAGGAGACCGGGATCCATCCTCCCTCCCTCTAGGCCTCACTGTTCAAGGCGATGTGGTGGCTGCTTTCCCCAGCGTTGGGGTTGCAAGCTGCCAGGGGTTCGACTGCAGCCAGGATTGTTCTCCCTGCCGCTGTCCCTGGTGCGACCACAAACAGCACCACCCACTTTCGCTCTTCCTACCTGCCCAAAGGGCGCCGCTGGTTTATAACTTCATACGTTGGGCTTCCGTGTAGTTTTATTTTCTGGAATTTCTAGTTATCTTTTGTTTTGAAGTAGTTGTATTCCTCTCTAGTTGTAGAGGGTGACCGAGCGTGTCCGTCTAAGCCTCCATCTTGGCCGGAAGTCTCTCTCTCTTTTTTTTTTATCATCACACCTGTATGGGGGGCAGGGAGAGTTGCTATTTTCATTTAATGGATAGAGGCTAAGGCTGCTGATAAACCTTCTGCAATGCACAGGACAGCTCCTGACAACAAAGGATTAGCCAGTCCCAAAGGTCAATAGTGCCACTATTGAGAAACACTATTTCTATGTACTCAGCAGTTTTAAGAAACCATATGGTTTACACATGCCTTTTCAGAAACATGAATATTGGAACAGGCGTCTGAAAACCTGGAATCTAATTACAATTCTTCCCAAATTACAGTTTTTCAGCTTCAGTGTTTTGAGATATTTGAATTGGGAATACATTTTACCTACCTTGCTGTATAAGCATAGAGAGAGAATATGGGGGGGAGGTGAAAGAGAGAGAGAGAGAGAAATAAAAGGAGGGAGAGGGAGGGGGACAGGGAGAGGTATTCGCTCAATATTATGGCATTCAGGTTGGTAAGGTTGATTATTTCAAGTAATACAAATGACAAAATGTGAAGTTTCTGAGTATTTCTACTGCTTTTACTTTTCTAGACATTCTGTGGCAGTAGTTCACTGGTGAATAAACTGAGGCAGGGCAGAATGTCTGTCATTTCCCCAAATCAAACACAGAAGCCAAGGCTTTCTGACTTCCTCTGGTGTCTTTTTTGTCGTAATTCACTGTAAGTTACCTACAGTGCCTGTTACTTGTCATCAATGCTTCAAGCAATATTATAGTTATAATCATTATAACTTTTTTTTTTAGTTTAGAGAAGTCATTAAAGGGGGGAGCAGCACTTATGAAAATATGCTATAGTGATCCCCAGAGCTCAGGTTAGTCAGAAAGCTGGTGTCCACTGAGGCACTATCACATAGTTGGACTCAAGGGTAGGGAGTGAGATGAACTCTGCTAAGTAACAGCAGGAAGGAGAAAAATTAATAACATAGGCTGCTCAGTGTTTAGAAACTCTTTGGTGCAGATAAGACAGACTATAATTTTAGGCATCCAATGCACAATGGAAATGCTGGGCCCCTTGTTCAAACATTAAGAATTTCAAGACAGAGACAGCAAAGCTATAAGCAAGAACAGGGTCCTTCTATGAGAGCATGAGACCCTGTGTGATTGCACAGATTATACTAATGATGCCAGCCCAAAGGGCACTTTCTGTTCTAGAGGAGACTTGGCAGCATGGAGAGCATAGCTCCTCCATTCCTTGGGCTCTTGACTTCAAGTCCCAAGGAAAAATCTCACTCACTAAGGGTCCTGCAGGTCCAAAGAAAATGAACGGGCTTCCTCAAGGGAGGCTGCAGTTTCTCACTGCTTCTCTTGGCCTTCCTCTATGGGTAGCCCCAGTCCCGAGAGAAGTTCTTTGTTAAAAAGAAAGAAAGAAATCACTTAAAATCACTGTATGATGGGAGGAGGCTAGCCTAAGCGAGGTCTTACAATCTTACCTACCCTGCTGTCTAAACTGAAATTGAGTTTCCTAGGGGGAAGATTGTTCTATGTCCAGAAGAACCACATTGGAGAAATCCTCATGAGAAAAAGCCTTTACATTCAATACAAAGCAAAACAAACACATTTCCCCTCCTTAGAGTTCAAAGGGGGAAAAATTGGGACCACTGTAATAGAATACCAATAAAAAATGATTTAATAAAAAGAAAAGTTTAGAATATTGTCACATTTTGCTGATAAAAGGAACGCAGTAACTCCTCCCCAGTTCTGAGATGCCTTTACTCCAATTTCTGGTATATACAGGCTAACTTAGTATTTTTTTCTTATAGTGGTGATGATGACAATAACAATAATGAAGACAAGCTCTGGTCGGGTAGCTTAGTTGCTTAGAGCATCACCCCAATTCACCAAGGTTGTGGGTTTAATCTTTGGTCTGGGCACATACAAGAATCAACCAATGAATGTATAACTAAGTGGAAGAACAAATTGAAGTTTCTCTATCTTTCTTTCTCTCTCTAAAAAAATCAGTCAATAAATATAAACAATAATGAAGACAATGATCATGATGATGACAACAATGATGATGACTAACATATTTTTTTACCATATGCCAGGTATTCTGCTAAGTGCATTGTCTCATGGAATCCTTACAGCAACTATTTGAGGCAAGTGCTATTGCTGTCCCCATATCAAAATTAGAAGCATTTCATATAAGATTTTTTATAATTTATTTATTTATTTGTTTGTTGTATTGTTTATTTATTTATTTTTAGAGAGAGGGGAAAGGAGAAAGAGAGGGAGAGAAACATCACTGTGTTGTTGTCTCTCACTTGCATCCCCAACTGGGGACCTGACATGCAACCGAGTCATGTGCCCTGACTGGGAATTGAACACTGACCCACAGCAGCCAAGGCTCATATAAGTTTTAAAGGAAAGAGATCCTGTAAAGAATCTATCAAACAAGGGGTGGTAAAGGGAAAGTAATTACATCGTTCTTATTATTAATAATTTAGAATGTTAAAAGTGTTATTGCTTTTTCCTTTTATTTTATTTTGTTTCCAATTACTCCTTAATTGTATATTTTTGTAAACATGAATTTATATTTAAATGTTTTTCATAATGCTCAGGACCCAGAGGCCTCTCAATAAAGGTGTACTGAATTAATAAATGAGGGCATTGATGAGCTCATTCAAACCTTCTTACGAAGTTTCATGAAAGCATCCTAAGTTCTTTAGTCATGAATTCTGACACAAGGGTTTCGAGAAACAAAATTTTGTGGTTAGAGAAGTACAGTGTACCTTCATTTCAGGTCAATCATATCTACAATATCATCAGCCTGCCCATCTGGTATAGTTATAGACTAAGGCATCATTACCACCACCTTGTGGCTGTTTCCAATAATTGCAGACAAATTACCCAACTAGAAAGCCAGTCTTGACTATTGAACCTTACACTTCTCCTTCAGTGCATTATTTGGTTTTTGCTTTAGTTAGATTTATGAGCAATAAATTACAGCAACAAATTCCTGTGTCGTTCATTGTATGTTCCCTCAAATTCTTTATTTTGGATTCAGGAACAATGTGTTAAATAAATACACGAATCAATGGAATGCTAACATTTCCAAACTAGTCAATTTTTATAAATTAAAAACACTTTATTATCCCCTAATGAGAGTAAAACTTGAGAGAACCAACTTCTTTTGTAGTGGAATACATCGTAAGTCCATATTTTAACTCTAGATATTTTACTAATTTTGTTTGTTTAAGATTGTCAACTCTGATTGCAGGGATTTGGGGGGGTGTTCTAGTTTGTTTATTGCTGTAATCTCAGCGCCCAGAAAAATGCCTGGAATGTAATTGATGCTAAATAATTTTTGCCAAAGGAATGAATGCACAAATTAACCAAGAACAAGATCCAATGATGCCCTGTTTAACATTATGGTTCATGAGTCAGGAGGAATACAAAGGAGAAAAGGTTTTTGATTTCATGGACGAATTGCAAAGAAGAGACCAACTGCCCTTGTGTCTGGCTGGTTACATTTGGCAAACTCTTAGAGAGCAGTGAACATATATTATGCCTAAGACAAGGCCTCTTGAGGTGCAAGCACAGTGGAGGGTGGATCTGGTGGGAGAAAAGGAGAATTAACTTTCCTTGCCTCCTCATGGTAAAAATTTACTCATACTTTCATCTTTTCAGGATTCTGTTAGATAAGTGGTTTGTATATTCCATAAGGTGCTTGGCAAAAAGTGTTCCTTGTGTTACCATTAAGGAATGGATGGCAGTTGAGAAAAATTGAAGGTCTGAGTTAGTATAACATTTCCTGTTTGTTAAGAACATGGAGATTGGCTGACTCTGTCTGTAGCTGGCCATGGAATGATAAGAGGCTGAGTGGCAAATGGTGACAGAGTGGAAATGAATATCAGCAATTTGTTGTTATACCTTATGATATGGACAAATTTTGCTTTATGCATTGAGCATACATATAAAAATTTATGTGGAAAATGAATTTAAGTAAATTGAATCTTATTTTAACTCCAGGATAAGTGCTTGTCACTTAAAGGAACCCTGAAGTGAATCGTATTTTCAAGTGAAAAATATCAGCTATTTTGTCATTTTTGTGGTTTCCTAGATGTACCAATAAAAACACACAGTCCCCTATAATTTAGAAGGCAGATTCCTTTGAATAAAAAGATGTAGTTTAAGGCTGTTTGTTTTTCAAAATTTCTTGGTTACCGAACCTTAAATCAGGGAATATCTGGATTCCCCTAAATCCCAGTATCCGAACTTAGTATCTTTTCATAGTATACTTATGAAGTAGAGTAAAAATTTTGCTAGATTATCCAGGACAAAGTCAAAATGTTAATGAAATATATATAGTATTTTCCTTCCCTGCCTCAAATTACCACATTCACTTTTAAACTGAAGCCTTGAGTATATAATGTAAGCTACAAATTTTATGTCAATGGGAAAAGGATTATAATATGATATTATTATTTATCAGGTACTTACTATGTTCCTGTTGTGTGCTATGTGATTTAATAAATTAGCTCATCTAATCCTCGTAGTCCTCTAAATATTAGATGCTATTATTATTTCAACTTCATAGCTGAAGAAATTGATACCCATAGAGAAATTGACTTGCCCAAGGTCACACAGCTCAAAATTGTGGAGGTGAAATCAAATCCATCCAGGAAGTCCCTATGACAACCTGCCTCCATGTCACACTGTGTGTATATATATGTGTATGTGTGTGTGTTTTGAGATCCCAACTAGTTGTGTCTTCTCAAAGGCACAGGGAGCAGTGGCTGCCTCTATGCCATACTCAGTGACCACTCAACCTGCATCGTAGACTGACTGGGACAAAGAAACACTTGGGAAAGACTTGTTTTTATACATTTCCCTCTCCACCTTAGCTAAATCCGATTTTTTAGAGGATAAAGGGAGCACTGCTTATATGTCCCAGAAAATAGTTACTTACTGACTGGTAACTACATACTCTGGAGGGGTTAGCTTTACTGTCCGAAAGGAGATAAGGCAATGTGTGTGATGGTATACTTGTCTTCTTCATTCAGAACCGTGGGGGTGGTTTATAGCAAGCACCACCGTCCCTGAGTTCAAAATCCTCCATACACAACTAGTATTAAGATAATATGACTGCCCTGAGTCTCATCATCCTCATTGATATAATGAAATGATAATAGTAACACATACCCCACAAAGCTATTGTGAGGATCAGATGAGATAATTAAAGTGCACAGAATGATGTCTGGCATGTAATAAATGCTCAGTAATGTTAGCTATTATTGCTATTAGCTCCAGGCCCATCAGCATATTTTAGTAGTTTCCTCTGAGCTTGTTTTGGTTCTAGGGGACTCAGAGAGTCCATTTTGCTAAGTAAGGAAAGCAGGAAAGGCTTGTGCATTTGCAGAATCTGTCAGCATTTGAGTTTGTTTAGCCCTGGCAAGAAATGGCTTCCTCCTCTGAAAATAAAGAAAAAAATGTATTTTTTGACGTGAAGAAAAACCTTTCTAAAAACAGTCAGAAGACTTATTAGGCAGAAAACAGATTTTATAGAGCAATGTTGTGGTGATTGAGGGGAAAGCATTAAGTGTATGAATCAGATTGCCTTTAATAGAGAAGCAGAGTTGAGCATGGCAAAGATGGCAAGGATGAAAGGGGAAGAGGAAGAAGACAGGGGGATACAAAAAAACATTTGCCAAAGAGTCACGAAGATTGGATTGTGCCAGTCCAAAAACCACTTGCCAAATGAAAGCTGCAGTTGCTCTCACCCACTGCCGCTTTGCTGTAATGAATGCATTTTTGATTAGCTTTGCTGATTTCCTGCTCTCTATGCACACAGCAGAAGATACAGCAACCGACTCTGAGACTCTTGGTGAAGAGCGGAGCTGTGGGAAGGCTTTGATTGCATTTTTTATTTTTCTTTCCTTACAAGCTCCTCAGTGTACATTGAGATAACATTTTTTTTTTTCTGGGAGCAGCCAAGAAGCCAGAACTTTAGTTATTTCCACACCCCCTCCATCAGTGCTGTTGCAGAGTAGTAAAACTAGTACCAGAGGGGCAAGGAGCTACATTGAAGCCCCCATCCACTTCCCTCTGATTTCTTTGTAGCATTTAACTCATCCCCTCAACCACAGGAGATGAATGCTATTTCATATATTGAAAAAGGAATTATGTCTTTGATTTCCTAGATACATTACAGGTATTTACTGAGAGATGAGAATTAGGTGGGGAAATAGGTTTTAGGCTTAGAAGGCAATGTCCCTAAAGATTTAGTGCAATTTGAATGGGAAAACAAACTTTGGGAAGAAAAACACAAGTTATCAATTTTGTTACTATTTCCTCTCTGGTGCTGTAAGATGAGAATTGAAATTCAATGTCTATAATCAAATGATTCTTTTCTTTCCCCATCAGATGCAGCAGGTTTTTTTCATATTGTATTTTCTTTGTGCATAGGTGACGATGACGATCAATGATGATGATGATGATGATGATGATGATGATGATGATGATGATGATGATGATAATGATGACGATGATAATGATTTTGGTCATTGTACTTGAGCTCTGGACTTGGTATTGCATGAAGACAAATCTGTTTTTAAGAAGTTGAGTTCTAAGTAGATGGCCAGGTCCATCTCACAGCCAGGGCTGTGAGATACTATCTAGAGCAAACATTATTTCCTTCATGGGTGAGAATGGAGGGCATGACAACTGTTTGGATACATAGATCAGGTCTAGTCCTTAGGTAGTGAGTGAGTGCTTCTTTTGAGTGTGATTTGAGGAGCTTCTAACACTTGCCCTTCATCCCCAACATATTTTTACCACTGGTCTTGTGCTTTATGAAATCCCCAGGTTCATCCTCTCCTTTGGGGAGCCCTCTATTAAAATGGTGGTACTGCCTGTATTTGGTACATTTCTACATTTCTACATCATGACACACAGGCCATTCCTCACAGCTGGAGTCAAGTAGGGAGATTGGCTACTTCAGGCCTTGAGACATGAAGGCAGTTAGTAACTCAGCACATCTTTCATCTAGCCACACGACACCATCACTAGTCTTTTATAAGGGCAACCCTGTTATTTACTGTCCAACCTGGGGCACTTTTGAAAGTAGAAGGAGATACTATTAATAATTAATCCAGGACTTCAGGTAAACTGTATAATCTAGGAAATTTGGTTACTCTAGTCAATCACACCTTAACCCAGGTTAGTTTTCCAGACTAGCCTTACTGATATCAGACCTCTGAAATGTGTACTTTTCTAGTTTGTTTTCTCCATTAGTCCTTTATCTCCCTTTATATTTATACAGCTGCTATCACCTATCATGTTTTTCTTCAGCTTTCATTTTACGGATGAAGAGACAGATAAGAGACTAAAGGATATTTCCCCTCTGAAGTTTTCATCAGAAGTAACAATCAGGTCACACCAGGCTCATATGGGACCCAGAGGAAAATTAGTGCTATTTGGATCTTTACTAGCTTTTTATTTTGGTATTCAGTTCCTTTACTATCTCTCTTTGTCTAGCTTTCCAGTGCCCACGTTTCCTCCCATGTTCAGAATTTTCTTTCTTTTCTGACATCCAGTAGAGCTTAACTGTTTTCTGAAGTATTCAATTTCTTTAGAACTTTGCCCTCTGTTCAAAAATAAATGTTGACAAATTAATGTATTAGCCTCTATATGTGATATATTCATATTTAAATAGAAGACTCCTGGAGACATAACTGTGTTAGTTCAATGGAGCAGTAATGACTCTGAATATCTCTTGCCAATCCCTTTTAACCCACAAAGTTTCTTTTGAGAAATCAACTGATGGTCTTATGGGGACAACCCTGTAGGTAAATAACTGCTTTTCTATTGTTATTTTTAAGATTCTCTCTTTATTGTTAACCTTTGGCATTTTAAGTATGATGTATCTTGGAGTGGGCCTCTTTGCATCCATCTTGTTTGGGAAACTCTGTGCTTCCTGTACTTGCATCTACTTCCTACATCAAATTAGGAAAGTTTTCTTTCATTATTTTCTCAAATAGAATACCAATTTCTTTCTTTTTGGCATCCCTATGAACAAATCTTGGACCGCTTGAACTTGTCCCAGAAGCTACTTACAATCTTTTGTTTCTCTGGATTCTTTATCCTTCTTGTTGTTCTAATCGGTTGTTTTTTGGTTCCTTATGTTCCAAGTCATTGATCTGATTCTGAGATTCATCCACTCTACAGTTGTTTCCCGATTAATTGTTTTTTATTTCAATTAGTGTATACTTAGTTTCTGACTGAATTCTTTTTTTTTTTTTAATTTATTTTATTTTTTGGTTTTTCAATTACAGTTGTACCATTTTTCCCCGATTGCTCACCACCAACCAGCCTACCCCTTCTCTCACAATCATATCCCTCCCCGTTGTCCATGTCCATGAGTCATTTATACACGTTCCTTGACTAAAACCTTCCCTTACTTATCCCCCTTCTCTCCCTATCCACTCCCCCCTATTGACTGTTATTCTGCTCCTTGTCCTATTTAGTTCATTTCTTTATGTTGTTCTTTAGTTTCCTGTATTAGGTGATATCACATGGTATTTTTCTTTCCTTGCCTGGCTTATTTCACTAAGCATAATTCTCTCTAGTTCCATCCATGTTGTTACAAATGGCAGGAGTTCCTTCTTTCTCTTTGCTGCATAGTATTCCATTGTGTAAACGTACCACTGTTTTTTGATCCACTCATCTACAGATGGGCACTTAGGCTGTTTGCAGCACTTAGCTATTATAAACAGTGCCACTATGAACATAGGGGTACATAAGTTCTTTTGAATTAGGGCTTTAGGATTTTTCAGGTATAAACCTAGCAGTGGAATCGCTGGTTCAAAAGGCAGTTCTATTTTTAGTTTTTTGAGGTAAGTCCATACCGTTTTCCATAGTGGCTGCACCACTCTGCATTCCCACCAACAGTGCAGTAGGGTTCCCGTTTCTCCATATCCTCACCAGCACTTGTTGTTTGTTGATTTGTTGATGATGGCCATTCTGACTGGTGTGAGGCAGTATCTCATTGTGGTTTTAATTTGCATCTCTCTAATGACTAGTGATGTTGAGCATTTTTTCATGTGTCTATGGACCTTCTGTATGTCCCCTTTGGAGAAGTGTTTGTTCAGTTTCTTTGCCGGTTTTTTAATTGGGTTGTTGGTTTTCTTGATGTTGAGTCATATAAGCTTTTTATATATTTTGGAGAACAGCCCCCTGTCTGAGATATCATTGGCAAATATGTTTTCCCATATGGGTGGTTTCCTTTTCATCTTGCTGATGTTTTCTTTTGCTGAGCAGAAACTCTTTAGTCTGATGTAGTCCCATTTCTTTACTTTTTCCTTTATTTCTCTAGCCTTAGGAGATGTATCCGTGAAGATACTGTTACGTGGAATATCTGAAATTTTCCTGCCTATGTTTTTCTCTAGGACTTTTATGGTGTCATGACCTACATTGAAGTCTTTGATCCATCTTGAGTTTATTCTCGTGTGTGGTGTAAGTTGGTGGTCTAGTTTCATTTTGTTTGCATGTTCCTGTCCAGTTCTCTCAGCATCATTTGTTGAAGAGGTTCTTCTCACTCCATTTTATGTTCCTTCCTTTATCAAATGTTAGTTGACTATATAGTCCTGGACTTATTTCTGGACTCTCTATTCTGTTCCACTGATCTATATGTCTGTTCTTATGCCAGTACCAGACTGTTTTGATCACAGTTGCTTTGTACTATTGTTTGATGTCTGGTATTGTGGTTCCTCCTGCTGTGTTCTTCTGTCTCAGGATTGCTTTTGCTATTCAGGGTATTTTTTTGGTTCCATATGAATTTTTGGAGGATTTGTTCTAGGTCTGTGAAATATGTCGTTGGTATTTTAATAGGGATTACATCGAATCTGTAAATTGCTTTGCGTAGTATGGCCATTTTGATGATGTTGATTCTTCCCATTCAAGAACATAGTATTTGCTTCTATTTATTTGTATCTTCCTTAATTTCTTTCTTCAATGTTACATAATTTTCAGAGTACAGGTCTTTTATCTCTTTGGTTAAGTTTATTCCTAGGTACTTTTTTTTCTTGTTGCTATAGTAAATGGTATTTTCTTTTTTGTCTCTGTCTCCGATCTTTTATTGTTGGCGTACAGAAATGCCTTAGATTTCTGTATATTTATTTTGTACCCTGCGATTTTGCCAAATTCACTTATTATATCGAGTAGTCTTTTAGTGGAGTTTATATCGTTTTCTAGGTATACTATCATGTCATCTGCATATAATGAAAGTTTTACTTCCTCTTTTCCAATCTGGATACCTTTTATTTCTTTTTCTTATCTGATTGCTGTGGCTAGGACTTCCAATACTATGTTGAATAGGAGTGGAGAGAGTGAACAGCCTTGTCTTGTTCCTGATTTCAGGGGGAACGATTTCAATTTTTTTCCGTTAAGTCTGATGTTGGCTTCACATTTCCCATATATAGACTTGATTATGTTGAGGTGTGCTCCCTCTATTCCCATTTTTCTGAGTGTTTTCATCCTAAATGGGTGTTGTACTTTATCAAATGCTTTTTCTGCATCTATTGATATGATCATGTGATTTTTGTCTTTCATTTTGTTTAGGTGATGTATTATATTTATTGATTTGTGAATGTTAAACCATCCTTGCATCCCTGGGATGAGTCCCACTTGATTGCAGTGTATGATCTTTTTAATGTATTGCTGGATCCTGTTTGCCAATATTTTGTTGAGGATTTTAGCATCTCTGTTCATCAGTGATGTTGGCCTGCAGTTTTCTTTTCTTTGTTGTGTCATTTAATTCTGCTCTGATGTTGATGATTTCCTTCCTTCTTCTTGCCCTAGGCTTTGTTTGTTGTTGTTGTTCTAGTTCTTGTAGCTTTAGGGTTAGATTTTTTATTTGAGATTCTTCTAGCCTTTTCAGATATGCCCGTATTGCTAAGAACTTTTCTCTCAGGACTGCTTTTGCTGTGTCCCATAAGTTTTGGGCTGTTGTGTGTTCATTACCATTAGTTTCTAGAAATTTCTTGATTTCTTTTTTGATGTCATTGTTAACTCATTCATTATTTAATAGCATGCTATTCATTCTCCATGAGTTTGGGTGTCTTTGATTTTTTTCTCTGAGGTTGATTTTTAGTTTCAAGGCATTGTGGTCTGAAAAGATGCTTGATATGATTTCAATTCTCTTGAATTTGTTGAGGCTTGTTTTGTGCCCTATCATGTGGTCTGTCTTTGAAAATGTCCCATGTGCATTTGAAAAGAATGTATATTTTGCTTCTTTGGGGTGAAAAGTTCTATATATATCACTTAAGTCCATGTGATTTATGTGTTGCACAATGCCTGTATATCCTTGGTGTTCCTTTGCTTGGATGATCTGTCTCTTGTTGATAATGGAATGTTGAAGTCTCCTACTATTAGTGTGTTGTTCTTAATATCCTTCTTGTGGTCTTGTAGTATTTGCTTTATGTACTTGGGTGCTACTATGTTGGGTGCATATATGTTTATCAGTGTTATACCTTCTTGATGGATTGTTCCTTTAAGTATTATGAAATGTCCTTCTTTGTCTCTTTTTATTGCCCTTGCTTTGAAATCCGTTTTGTCTGATATGAGGACTGCTACCCCAGATTTTTTTTCATGTCCGTTTGCTTGGAATACTTTTTTGTATCCCTTTACTTTCAGTCTGTGTAAATCTTTTGTTTTGAGGTGTTTTTCTTGTAGGCAGCAAATATGTGGGTCCTGTTTTCTTATCCATTCCGTTACCTTATGTCTTTTAATTGGAGCATTTAATCCATTTACATTTAAGGTTATTATTGACATGTATTTATTCATTTTCCTTTGTACCTGTGTTCCTCTCCTCTTTTTTTCTTCTTTTTCTTAAAACATTCCCTTTAGCATCTCTTGCAATGCTGGTTTGGTGGAGATGTATTCTTTTAGTCTTCCTTTGTCTCGGAAACTTCTTGTTTCTCCTTCCATTTTGAATGAAAGCCTTGCTGGGTAGAGTATTCTTGGTTGTAGGCCTTTGTTTTTCATTGCTTCAAATATTTTTGACCATTCCCTTCTGGCTTGTAGTGCTTCTGTAGAGAAATCGGTCGATAGCCTTATCGGAGCTCCCTTGTATGTTATTTGCTGTTTTTCTCTTGATGCTTTTAGGATTCTTTCTTTGTATTTGAATGTTGTCATTTTAATTATGATGTGCCTTGTGGGTTTTTTTGGGTCCCTCTTCATTGGGACTCTCTATGCTTCCTGAACTTGCATAACTTTTTCTCTCATCAAGTTGGGAAATTTTTCTGTCATTATTTCTCCTATCAGCTTTTCTATTCTTCCTTCCTCTTCTTCTCCGTCTTTAATTCCGATGACTCAGATGTTGTTTTTCCTCATCCTATCCTGTAATTCCCTTACATCTTCTTTGTAGTTTTTCAATCTTTTTTCATTTTGTTGTATTTTCTGGGAATTTTTTTCTACACTGTCCTCTACTTTACTGATCCAACCCTCTGCTTCGTTTAGTCTGCTTTTGATTGATTCTACTTTGTTTTTCAGTTCAGAGATTGTATTCTTCATTTTTTCCTGGTTCTTGTTAGTAGTTTCTATGTTTTTTTATAACCTGGTGTAGTTCTCTGTAAGTTCCCTGTAATTTTCTTGGAGCTGTTGGTAACTTCCTTGGAGGTTGTTGTAGTTTATTTTGAGGTTGTCAAGTATATTGAGCTTCTTCACCACCATTGCTTTGAATTCCATGTCTGACATTTGGGCTATGTCTATTTCATCTACCTCTCTTTCTGGGGATTCCTCTTTTCTTTTCATTAAGAGGTTGTTTCTGCATCTTACCATGTTGGATTCTTCCTGTTTACTTTTGTTTTTTGGATTTGTCTGCTTCGACTTCCCACCTTTGTGGTATGAGATTCTTTATAGGAGATCTGGGGGTTTCAGTGGTGCAGTCTCTTTGATCTCCTGAGCCTGATGTTCTTGGGGTACCTTTTATGTCGTTTGTTTGTGCTGTCTGGTTATATTTCAGATGCTCTTTGATGGGATCTTCCCTCTGGCTAGTTGATTGAGAGTCTCTATCCACTTTGTCTTGAGTTCTTTTGTGGAGATGCTGTTAAAAACATAAACACAGCCCAGGCAGGAGACCCACACCCTCAAAAATATCCCCCACCCTCTGTCCCACTATCGTCAGCAAATGAGCCAGTATTAATATAAATGTAGAGAGGTTAGGGCTTTTATACTATAGGAAGAATAGATAAGAGTTGTTTTTAAAGAGGAAAAATATGATTTTTGAGAAAGGGGATGATAGATTAATAATAGTAGCAAGTAGTGTCGAGACTATGCAGGACAGTAGGTAATATTTACACTGTAAATAATATTAAAAGAAAAGGAGTGAAGCATGCAGAATATAGGAAGAAAGTGGAATTGTATAGTATTATATTTATATATTAGTTATATTCTATTCATTTAGTGTGAAAGGGAGGCTAAACAAAACAGAAAACAAACAGAAATTATGGAGGAAGGATGAGAAGGAGAGATGGTATAAAACAAATTAAAAAGATAGTTAAAAAAATTTTTAAAAATAAAAGTAATATTTAAAATTAAAAATAAGAAATTAAAATAAAGTATACAAATAAAAAAACTAAAAGAGAAATAAAAAATATACAAAAGGAAAGTTTTTACTTATTTCATCCTTTGTGTGTCATCTTCTTTTTCTGGATCCACAGCTGGTCTATTGATATGGGCCAGAAGTTCCTGATCCTTGCACAGTGGTGTGCACCTGCGTGCGGCGTTGGTCACGTGCCGGGTTATTCCCGCGCACCCGTGGTGGCCGTGCATTCATTTGGTGCCTGTTGGAACTGGCCGGGGTGCTTGCACGCGCATGCACATGCGTGTTCAAGGTTGTCTGAATGCTAGCCTCAGGCCTGCCTAGCCGCGCCCTAGGAGTCCGTCTCTTGCCCCTTGGGGCTGGGTCCCGGATATTTGTGCATGGGTGGAAGTGAGCGTCTGTGAGTTGCTGCCCACTGTTCCCACACCCGCCTGGGCGGGCACGAGCAGAGCTAGCGCAAGTGGGCTGTGCTCCGACCTGGCACCCACTAGGTCTGGCCAGGGGTGTCTGTGCACGGTCTACTGTGTGCCCAGCAGACCCTCCCTTTGCCTGTTGGGGCATTGATCTTATGTCTGTTGGGGTGTGTCTGAGGGGCACCCAGACGCGCGGCAGGCAACCTGGCTGCGTGTCTGGTCCAGTGAATGAGGGCACTTCCCTGTGCACTCCCGTGTGACCCAAGGGGAGGGTTGGGGAGTGGGTGAGCACACTTCTGCACCTGCACTCCTCAAGAATGTCCTATCACCCCCGACCTTTCCTCCCCTCTCTTCAGTACACAAGAGAAAAATATAAAGGAAAATCATGTTCACATGCACAGCAGTATGCTGTTTCTTGTCTTTCAATGCCAGATGCCCCCTGGCCCACTCCTGGCTCTACCAGAGGGCAGAGATCTGCTATCCTCCTGATTCCTCTCTGGGGAAGCCTGTGGTCGCCAAAAAGCCTTTGTGTACTTCCAGCTGCAGCTCGGGGAGCCAGCCCAGTCAGAAATCCCATCTTGTCCCTTTTTCCTCCACTATCTTCACCAAACAGGTCGTTCCCAGATAGTTTTCTCTAATCCAACAGTGCCATGGCTCGACTCCTGCCAGTGTCCAGCTGCTCACTGAAATGTTCTGTCTGCAATTAGTCCAAACTACAGACGGATCTTGGGAACCAGAAAGTGCAGCCTCCCCTCACTCCTCCACCATCTTCTCCCCCTCCATGACTGGATCTTTTTTATGCTACTGAGGTCCTCATAAGTTCCTTGAACATTAGTTTAACCAATGTTTTGAACTCTACATCTGATAGATTGCTTATCTCCATTTTTTTTTTCTTTAGCTCTTTTTCTGGAGCTTTGATATGTTCTTTCACTTGGGCAATATTTCTTTGTCTCCTCATTTTGGCAGCCTCCCTGTTTTTGTTTCTATGTATTAGGTATAGCTGCTTAGAGTCCATGTCTTGGTAGTGTGGCTAATAAAGTTGGTGTCCTGTAGGGTCCAATGGCACAGCCTCTCTTGTCACCCAAGCTGGGTACTTGAGGTACACACTTCTTGTGAGCTGAGTACACCTTCCTCTTATAGTTGAACCTTGATTGCTGTTGGCAGGTCAATGAGAGGGATTTACTCAGGCCAGTCAGCTGCAAGGCCTGACTGTGACCACTGACCACCAACTTCTGCCCCTGTGGAGGGTCAGCTGGTAAGGGGCAGGGTGGTGGTGCTCTGACATGGTCTGTAGCTGTCCACTGGGTGTGCAGGCTCTGCAGTTTTCTGGGTGGTGCAGGCTAATGTCAACCTTTACCTGTGTAATTCCTGGGGCCACCCTACGTAAGTTATAAAGAAATCTGAGATGGCTGCTACTTGTGCTGGGCTTGGAAATTCCCAGGCCAAGCCAAGCTGTGAATCTAGGCTGGCAGCTTCTAGTGCTGGATTTGGGGCCACTTAGCGAGAAGTTGGGGGTGTTGGGTGCTGGGTCTTACTGAGGCTGGCTGTTGCTTGTTTGATAAGATTTAGGTAGTTTTGAAGCATGAATCAAGACCAACCATTCATATCTTGGGTGGTCCCATAAGTTGGGTGGGACAGAGTTTTGGAATCTCCAAGGCAGGGAAAAGAGTGTTAGCCAGATCAATAGAGTCTCAGATATGGTACCCACCTGGCAGCTCCATGACTCTGTATTTGTGTGTGGTGGGGTTCAGAAAAGGGACAATAGCCTCTGCCCACCTTTCTGTCCAGGAGTAAGCTACCCCCAGCTCTCACCTTGATGCCAGACACTTCTGTTCCTCCATGTATGCCACTGGTGCCTTTCAAGCTGCTGGATCTCAGAGGGCATGAGCCTGTGTAAGTACATGTGTTTGTTCTTTAAGAAGAGCTGCTTGGGACTATAGAAGTTTCTTCCATCTACTCAATCTCCACTAGTTTTTAAAGCTAGAAGTTATGGGAACTTATTTTTCTGGCACTGGAACCCAGGGCTGATGGCTTAGTATGGGGCTGGGACTCCTCAATCCCAAGATATCCCTCGTGAATTTTTATCCACCACATGTGTATGTGAGGATGAGCCCATTACATGTCTCCACCCCTCCTACCAGTCTGGATGGATGTGGTTTCTTTAATTCCATAGATGTTGAACTTTCATTAAACTTGATTTCAGACAATTCTGAGTGATGGTTGCTCTATAGTATAGTTGTCATTTTGATGTCATTGTGTGAGGAGGTGAGCTGCGTTTACCTGTGCTGCCATCTTGACCCCCATCTTTCTAATCTATCCTTAGCACATGGGTAATGCTTCACATGTAGATAGACAGCAGCTAGTTAAAACTGATTTGTGTCTTCTCTTTCTCTCTCTCTTCCTCCCTCACTTCCCCTCCCTCCTTCTCTTTCTTCAGTAAGGACATTTCCAAAGCAAACTTCTTTCTTTTTTATCCCAGCTGTGAGTTTA
Source organism: Furipterus horrens (assembly GCF_987537825.1). Lineage (NCBI taxonomy): Eukaryota > Metazoa > Chordata > Mammalia > Chiroptera > Furipteridae > Furipterus > Furipterus horrens. The sequence continues at coordinate 35,516,496 of NW_028327187.1, forward strand.
TCATATGGTAATGTCAGCTTTTTCTGTCTGACTTATTTCACTTAACATAGTATTCTCAAGGTCCATCCATGTTGTTGTAAATGGCAGTATTTCATATTTTCTTATAGCTGAGTAGCAGTCAATTATGTATATGTCCCACATCTTCTCTATCCAATCATCTATTGAAGCACACTGGTTGTCTCTATGTCTTGGCCACTGTGAATGATGCTGTAATGGACAAAGCTGTGCATATATCTTTGTGAATAAATGTTTTCAGGGGGAAAAAAAACAAAAACTTCTTTTTGTATTACATTGATCAGTTCTGGGTCATGTGCTCATCTTCAAACCATTCACTGACAAATCGGTACGATATGATCATGATTGTTTATGATCCATCATTTAAAACTGGGAAGGGACAAAACTCCCCTAACCACATGACAGCCATATCCTTGAACAAAATTATTATTGTGCTGGGAAATAAAAAAGTAGATGGAGTTTGTGCTAGGGGGGCAGTCAATATTTTATGCCTCAGATGGGGTGGTCAGGAAAGGCCCATATGATGTAATGATATGTTAACTGAGACATGAAGGGTGAGTTAGATTCTGTCATATGAAGTGCAGAAGATAAGCCTTTTTAGGCAGAGAGAAGACCCCCAAAAAGGATCCAAAATTGACAGTTTGGTATATTTGAGAACCCCAAAGAGGATTAGTATAACTAAATTGTAATAAATGAGGGGAGAGTTCCGTGAAAGACATAGGCTAGAACAACTGAAACTCTGTAGGCCATGTTATAGAGTTAATGTTTATTCCATGTAGAATAGAAAACCACTGAAGGGTTTTAAATAAGCATAGCACATGACCTATATTTTAGGACTCTCTTACTGGTACATACAGAATAAGTTGAAGGGTGGTTAGGAACAGAATTTGAATACAAATTAGGAGACTTTTTGCAATCATCCAGGCAATAAATGGTAAGAGCTTGGAATAAAGTAGCAATGTCAGTGAAGAAAAGTAGATAGACAAGTTATAGGTAGTGTGTTCAGCAGCCGTCCGTCTCGAGAGACGATGGTGTAGCTTCTTAAGAGTCTATCTGCACCGCCGAGAATGGCTGTGCAGTCCGACTTGGGAGTGACACGGCATCTGTCTCCTCCCGTGTTGAATCGACATCTTGCGATGACGGTGGAGTGTCCTCTCCAGTGAAGCTGAAGCTACAGAGCCTGGGCAGGGTGATATGGAGGGTCTGCTGTTGCCCATGCAGCAGACCCCCCCTCTCTTCACAGCTGAAGGGTCCAAGGGAAAGACGGAGTCAATACAGCTTGGCTTCAGGTGCGCCGCAGGAGTTGCCGGTGTTGACTACAACGTCAAACCGCCTTAGGGACTCCGGCTCCGGATTTTCTGTTGGGGTTTACTCCCTTAGCCTTTCCCCTGAAGAGGTATGCCGCAAGGCAGTGGAGGTTTTTTGGATTCAGAGTTTTCCTTCTCTGATGTGCCCTGACTGGAAGATCGAACCAGCGACACTTAGCTCGCAGGCCGACGCTCAATCCACTGAGCCAAACCAGCCAGGGTCTATAAGTAGTACTGACATGGAAAATGACTAATATGTCAAGGGGGAGGGAAAAAGAGAAGGAGCAAAGACATTTCCTGGGCTTCTGCATTGAGAAACTAGGTGGATGGTAATCTCCTCTTCCTCTTCCACCTTCATCACCACTACCCCCTACTTTATTTTTTCCTCCTCCTCTTCTTCCTTCTTCTCTCTTTTAACTGAAATGAGAAAGTCTGGGCAATGAATAGGCTTTGGAAGAAGTGGGATTGTTGATCTAAGATTTTTGCTTAGACGTGTTAAGTTTGAGATGTTTGTGAGATATCCAAGTAGAATGGTCAAGTAAGTAATTGCATAGGAGACTGGATTAGAGGGAAGGTCTAGGCCAGAGACACATATTTAGAAGCCAGCATTATATAAATGATATTCAAAGCCAGAAGATTGGATGAACCCACTTAGGGAAAACAGGTAGGGAGACAAGAGAAGAAGGTTTAGCACCAAGTCCTAAAGAACGTGAATGTTGAAACACAGGGAAAATGAGGACAGTATGCAAAAGAACTTGCAAAGTAGCAGCCATTGAGTTAGGCAGCTCATATTCTTCTCAAGGGCTCAGGAGAATTGTATAGAAGGGACAAGGTAGATGAAAATAAGGAAGAAGTAATTTTATACATATTAAAACATTGTTTTTTAATTTAAAATTATATATATTGATTGTTGAAAATTTATGACATATAAAAATACATAAATGACTATCGCCTATAAGTCTGTTTTTTGTTATTTTCATATATACCTATCTAGTCTCTTCCTCTTATTCCTCTCACTTCCCACTCTTCACTCTCTTGTTCACTACACACATACACACACACATGATATGAGCAAGAATGGGCTGTTTTATGTTGTGATAACAAACAAAAAAACCCTCAAATCTATAAGTGGCTTCACACAATGTAAACTTTTTCTTTTCTTTTTTTTAATTTTATTTTTTGGTTATTCAATTACAGTTGTCCCATTTTTCCCCCATTTCTGCCCCCTCCCAGCCCATCCCTTCTCCAACAATTATATCCCTCCCCATTGTCCATGTCCATGAGTTATTCATATACGTTCCTTGACTAGACCCTTCCCTTACTTATCCCCCTTCTCTCCCTCCCCCCTCCCCCCTACTGACTACTATTCTAGTCTTTGCCTATTTAGTTCGTTTGTTTGTGTTGTTCTTTAGTTTCCTGTATTGGGTGATATCATATGGTATTTTGCTTTCTTTGTCTGGCTTATTTCACTAAGCATAATTCTCTCTAGTTCCATCCATGTTGTCGCAAATGGCAGGAGTTTCTTCTTTCTTTCTGCTACATAGTATTCCATTGTGTAGATGTACCACAGTTCTTTGATCCACTCATCTACAGATGGGCACTTAGGCTGTTTCCAGCACTTAGCTATTGTAAACAGGGCTGCTATGAACATAGGGGTGCATAAGTTTTTTGGAATTAGGGTTTTAGGATTTTTCGGGTATAATCCTAGCAGTGGAATCACTGGTTCAAATGGCAGTACCATTTTTAGTTTTTTGAGGTAATTCCATACTGTTTTCCATAGTGGCTGCACCAGTCTGCATTCAGAAACAGGAACCCTACTGCACACAATGTAAACTTTTTATATCAGGTTGGTGCAAAAGTAATGTCCGACTATTTAAAAAAGTTTTAGATACTATTTATTAAATTTGTGCCTCTTTTTATAATTTTTTGATGTCACAGTGACTAATTTATACCGTATTTTTTCAGATTATTTAAGTATTGTCCATAATCATTTGCAATATTTGCACTCATGTTCGTCCCATCTAAAGACCACATTAGTAATGTTTACTCTATGAGTTTCATAAAGGTGCCAATGCAAGTACAGCAGCAAAGTCTATTCAGAGCGCTAATGGGGATGATGCAGTGACTGAAAGAAGTTGCAGGGGGTGGTTTTCCTGTTTCTGAAGTGGGGATTTCAGTTTGAAAAATGAGCCAAAAGAGGGTTGTCCAATAAAACTTGATTCTAAAGTATTGGAAACTGTTGTCAGAGAAAACCCCCATTACCTCTAGGGAACTTGCAGAACAATTTAACATAGCCCATACAACAATGCTACGCCAACTAAAAAGGATCAGAAAGGTTTCAGTAGTTGGAAAATGGGTGACACACAAACTGTCTCCAGAGAATTTGCAACAGCGTGTTGCTTGTGAAACATTGCTTTCTCGACACCTTCAGGCACCATTCTTAGGTAGGCTTGTTACAGGTGCTGAGAAATGGATCCTTTAGTTCATGTCCATGGATCATGCATATAAGTTCTTTGACTTCACCCTTTCCTATATTATTCTTAACTTCCCCCTGCTGATTTTGTATGTACCAGCTATGCTTCTTAATCCCTGCACCATTTCCCCATTCTCCCCCTTCCCCCTCCCAGCTGATAAACCTCCAAATGATTCCCATACCTATGATTCTCTTCCCTATTCTAGTTTGCTTAGTTGGATTTTGTTTTTACTTTTTAGATTCAGTTGTTGATAGTTGTGAGTTTGTTGTCATTTTAGTGTTCATAGTTTTGATTTTTTTTCTTAAATAAGTCCATTTAACATTTTATTAATAATGGCTTGGTGATAATGAACTCTTTTAGCTTTAACTTGTCTGTATAGCACTTCATCTGCCCTTCCATTCTAAATTATAGCTTTGCTGGATAGAGTAATTTTGGTTATAGGTCCTTGCTTTTCATCACATTCAATCCTTCTTGCCAGTCCCTTCTTGACTGCAAAGTTTCTTTTGAGAAATCAACTGACAGTCTTATAGGCACCCCTTTTTACATAACTCTCTGCTTTCCTCTTGCTGCTCTTAAAATTCTCTCTTTATCTTGAACCTTTGGCATTTTAAGGATGATATGTCTTGGTGTGGTCTTGCTTGGGTCTAGCTTGTTTGGAACTCTCTGTGCTTCCTGGACTTGTATGTCTCTTTCTTTCACCAAATTTGGGGAGTTTTCCATCATTATTTTTTCACATAAGCTTTCAATTTCTTGCTCTTCCTCTTCTCCTTCTGGCACCCCTATGATTCAGATGTTGGCACGTTTAAAGTTGTCCCAGAGGTTCCTAAGCCTCTCCTCACTTTTTTCATTCTGTTTCCTCATTCTGTACTGGTTGGCTGTTTTTTTCTTCCTTATGTTCCAAATCATTGATTTGAAACCCAGTTCCCTTTCCTTCATCATTGGTTTTGTATGGGTTTTTCATTGTTTCACTTAGCATAGTCTTCACTTCTTCACTTATGTGTCTGCCATACACAAGCATATCTGTCAAGCCTGTGAGCATCTTTATTACCAGTGTTTGGAGTTCTGTATCTGTTAGGTTGGCTATCTCCTCATCTGTTAGGTTGGCTATCTCATCGTCATTTAGTTCTCCCACAGGAACCTTGATCCATTCCCCCTTTTGGACCATACTTCTCTGTCTCCTCATCTTGACAGGCTCCTGTGTTTGTTTGCCTCTGTATCTAGGTAGAGCTGTCATTCCTGTTACATTGTAAGGGGCAGAGCCATAGGAATTCGTCAGTACAGGGTGACCCATTTCACCGCGTTGTGGTGCTGTATGTGGTTGAGCGGTCAGAGAGGGAACAGTGCTGTTTGCCCAGCACTTGCCTCTCTTCCAGACACCCCTCCCACTTTTGCATGGGACTGGAGCCTCTCTAGCTGTTTCCCTGGTCATTGCTCCCATAGTGGATGGGTCTGTGGACATTCTAGGACCATGGGGGCCCTTCAAACAAGTGGACTCTGCTGAGAGACCAGCAGATTTTTTCTTCTGCCCCAACCCCCACTGGTTTGTGCAGTCAGAATCAATGAGGCTTGTTTCCTGGCACTGGAACCGTGAGCTGCAGGGCATGCCCAGGAGCTGGGAATGCTCCCCATGTGTCCCTCCCCACCCTTTAAAACATGTGACTGTACTTTTCACCAGCCTGCTGCTGCCACCACCACCACCACACCACATTCTCTCTGCCATGACTCTGCCCCTCCTACCTGTCTGGATGAGTATTTCTTCTTTATATCATTGTTTGTTACACTTCCATGCATCTTGATTTTCTGGGACTTCTGGTTGTCTCTAGTTTTGAGGTAGTTGTATTCCTTCTTAGTTGTGGAGGGAGACCCAGCGTGACTGTCTAGGCTTCCATCTTGGCCAGAAGTCATTTATTAAAATATTATTGACTAAATTTCCTATGCTGTTCTTTATATCCTCATGACTATTTTGTAACTGTGACTTTGTACTTCTTAATCTTTTTTTTTAAATAATTCATTCTCCAACCCCCCTTTCATCTTGCAACCATCAATTTATTCTCTGTATCTATAGAAGACCCTTTTCTTTTTTTATTATTTTATAATATTTTATTTTTGTAATTACAGTTGACATTCAATATTATTTTATATTAGTTTCAGGTATACAACATAGTGTTTAGACATTTATATAATTTATGATGTGATGCTCCCAATAAGTACAGAAGACCTTTTCAACACATGATTCTATGATTGTCAAGGAAAGAAAAGGAGTATGTGGCAAGTTGAGCACTCGTCCTTAAATGTTTCACTTGCCCAGGTGTGTCGCTCGACCATGCCCAACATCAAAGGCAATGGGGAATTGCAGTTATGTTAAGTGCTTCGAAGGAGAGCTCGAAATCATTTATGAATAGTTCTAATAATTACTGCAAACATGTATGTGTGTATGTAGTATGTGTATATGTGTGTATAATTTTCACATTCTGCAAAATGTTTTGCCACCAGCTTTTTAGTGTAATATGTTTTTTAAAAAGATGTAAACAGTTTTCATGCCATTAAATCTCCTGTAATTTATTTTTAATAGCTACATATATAAATATATAATAACTTATTTAATTAATCCATTATAATTGGCTATTTAAGCTATTTCCTGAATTTCACTATGAAAAATTATACTGCAGTGAAGCCCAATTAACATATATCTTTGTTCTTATTTGTGATTCTTTCTCCAGGATAAATTCCTAGATATGGTGTTGCAAAATCAAAAGATGAGCAAAATGTGAAGACTTTTGCAACTCATTTTAAAATTTTCCTCCAGGAAAAATTTATCAATTTATGCTCCCTTGCAATGTGCTAGGGTGTACATTTCCCTGGATCTGACTAGTTTTGGCTGTTATCCACTTAAAAATCATATTTACTAATTCTCTCAAAAATCACATTGATGGGAGCAATGGGGGAAAAATAGGACAACTGTAATTGAATAACCAAAAATAAAAATTAAAATTAAAAAAAAATCACATTGATTTTATTTGAATTTTTATGGATTAATAGTAATATTAAACATTTTAATATGCATTTTCTGCATTATTATTTTGTGAATTGCCTAGTTGTGTCATCTGAACTTATTTTGGAGTGACACACCAATATCAATACTTCATTCCTGCACAGCCCCCACTCATAAGCATACTTCTCTTTTTTGCTTCTGAGCTTAAAATATTTAATAGTAACTAAGGCAACAAAAAAATATTAGATGGTTGGACTCCGAAATAGTAGCAGTAATCATCCTGAAAATACTCGACAATAGCTTTTATTAACTGTGTATGATTTAAACAAAATTATATTGTACACTCTTAAGTGTCTATCGGGGGTACAGAGTTATTTCTCATGAGTGATCTTGTAGGCATATGGAGACCCTATCCTGAGGCCAGGGCTGTTGCATTCTATGTGAATGGTGTCACCTGGAGTTGTACAATATGCTTGCCTTGCTGAAGGCCTAAAGGTCTAAGGACCTGGGTCCTGCTCATAACTACTAGCTCTAACTGATTCTGACACTTGTTTTCGATTTCCTATCCTCTCCCTCACTTCAATTCTGACCATTGAGTGAATAATATTTTTCACCTAAAGGACATTATAAGTTAGCATGGATAAATGCTTGAATTTAAGAAAAAAATAGTAGTACACTAATTGATTTAAGTAAAATCTGACATAAAACCTCACAATGTAAAATGAATGAATGTAAAGAGGCTCTGATTGGAGCAGTTGTGTGTTCCGCACTTGGCATCCCTTGCATGGTCCTTGCATGACTCTAGATTTCCATGGAGCATAGATTGTAAACTACTAATCTAATGACATGGGCACTGGGCCTGGAAAAAGGCATGTAACTAACTGGCTGTGGGACCTTAGATATGTTGCTTAACATATCTGAGCCTTACTTTCTGAATCTATAAAATAGGGAAAATATTAAATTAATAGTTATATATTGAGTACATTCTTTGTATAAAACCACCCTGGTAGATATTAGGGAGGATTCAAATAACGTAACAGTCAGTCTTTGCCCTTAAGGGGTTTAAAATTCACTTAGTACCCACTCTACCAATCTTCCAAGAAGCCTATGAGAGTCAGGGAAGGTGAAAATAACAATAACAGTATAAAAATGCTTGGAAGAAGTAAAAAACCGTACAACTGCAAAACAGTATTGTACATATTAAATCATAATTAATATTTCATTTAATGCATCAGAAGGTCAGAGGTTCTTTAAAGGCTGAATAAAAATGCTTTATAGAGATTGATCCAGTTAACTGAAAAGTGATACTTGCCATCCTGTCTCCAGACCACTTCCTAGAGTTCACCAGTATTTCAAAAGTCATGAGGAAACCACTCACGTCCTGGAAGTCACTATCAAGTCCTGAGATCTGGCATGAAACCCACCCACTGAGAAAGGGTAGTTACTGATGCAAATTTCCAGGATTCAGAGATTGGACTTGGTTTAGAGGTACCACTCTCTCAGTAGAAATCAAGCAACAGTCAACACTAGAGTGTTTATTTTTTTTATTAAGTTAGAAAGTTAAGAGCCCAACACATGGCAGTAGAATCTCAGGGCTCAACAAGCAAGCAAGAGCATTTGGGGGATCTTGTCTATTGGTAGCAGAAGCCTGACCAATTAATTAATGGAAATCCAGGGACGGGAGCTGAGCCTAGTGGGAGTATTGGAGCCCTAATCAGGAGAACCTGGAAGAACTCAGCAGTAGGAACCAAGTCAGAAGCCCTGTCTAATTGGAGGGTATTCTTTGGGTTCTTTGGGTCGTTCAGGTTATAAATTTACACAAGGTGACTTGAATGCAAGATAAATGTTTTCTACTGCATGAATTATGAGGTGGTAGTCAAAATGGAAGCCATAAACAGGGCATGGTTGCTAGAGGAACTCAACGAAAGAAAGTTTTTCAAACCACTCCTCGTCAACCACCAAGAGGTATCTCTTTAGGAAGAATTTAAAATGCATTTTATTGTTGTAGTTCCTGTGCTCAGTGGCACAAGATACAATATATAAGGGAAAGAAATTCATGACTCAAAATGTTTCCTAGGTACTAAAGATGTTGTTACATTTAATAACAAAAGGCTATTTAATTCTTTAGGCTGTGATTATGATAATGTTGCACTGTTTTCTGATCAAGAGTGATTAAGGCAAAAGCTTTCCAAATTGACAGCTCTCTTTGCTTTCACAATACAGAGTAGAGGATAAATTAATGTGGACTAGAGTTGATATGGAGAAACTAGTTGGATTAGAGAATATTGTAATAATCCAAGTGAGAGATGCTGGTAATTTTTTTCAGAATAGTGGTAATAGACACAATGAAAGTAAGTATATAGATTGAAGATATGTTTTAGTTTTAAAATCAACAAAACTGGATGATGTGCTGGATATGTCTATAGTGCGGGGAAAGCACATGGTGGAAAAATGATGTGAGAGAGAGGGAGGTATCAAAGATAAGTCCTAGGCTTCTGGCTTGTGTAGCTGAATGCATGGAGGTGCCATTAACTAAGAAAAGGGACACTGGAAGCAGCAATTAGGTTTGGGAATACGAAATTCTAAATTCAGTTTTGGATGTATTGAATAGGGCATAAGCCTATGATCTCATTACCTGAGTGAGTATCTAAGTGTATAGGCCTCACTTAATCATGTCTGCATTGCTGCCTCCTGAGACTCAATGGTTTGGCTGAACTAAGTGGTTGGGTTGGTGAAATATGGGGTGGTCTGTGGGCTTCACTTTAAAACTGGTTTCTCTTTTCTATCTTAATGGCTTGGACAGAAAAGGCCCAGAGGGCTGAGAGGGGGGCAAAACCTAAAACATTCCCCTCAGACCAAATAAGTATAAGTAAATATAGTACAATAGTCCCTCTCTATATCGCGGTTCACTTACCATGGCCTCACTGTATTGCGGGATTTAAAAAATATATTATATTTAATTATTTATCTCGGATTTTTCGCTATATCGCGGGATTTTTGTGGTACTGTATATGTATGCTGTTAAAGTTACGTAGGTTTAAGAGTGTAGAATATGTTTAAGAACATAAGTAGTGTTTATAAAAGCGTGGAAAAGGTTAATAAGGGACTGGGAAGGGTTTATAAGTGTGTGGGAAGGGTTTATAAAACCTTAAAAATATATAAATACTAAAATAAATGTAAGGTTCCTACTTCGCGGATTTTCACCTATCGCGGGGTGTGTGTGTGTGTGGCTAGAATGTAATGCCTGTGATAAGTGAGGGAATAACGTATTTTTAAAAATCCCATGATACAGTGAGGCCATGATAAGTGAACCATGATATAGAGAGGGACTACTGTACATACTTCCAGGTTGACAGTGTAGTACACTGATTGAGAGCATGAGCTCCAGAATAAAATTGTCAGGTTTAAAATCTAGTCTTCATCACTTATTAGCTTTATAACCATGGACACATTATTTAATCTCCTCAGTTTCTTCTTCTGTAATTAGGAAGTGCCTATCTCATATGACTGTTGTGAGAATTAAATGGGATAATAACTTTATATAAATATTTTGGAAATTTTTGAGATATCATTAGCTCAATAAATATCATTTATTATTATTTTTATAAAGCTGTTACTTATTTATAGTTCCACCCACAGTGTTAGAGAATACATATTTCTCTCACAAACTAAAAAAAGAAAAAAAAAATCTTGCCATGATTTCTAGTTTTGATCATGATGGAGTAGCTAGTATCAGGCTTACCCTCTTGCCATGAACAAATATAAAAACTCTACAAAATATATAAAACAAGTATTTACAGGCATTTAATGGCAATCAAAGTGGGACTGCAATCCTTGAGAGATATAGGAAGCATATGATTCAAGCCCAATGTTTACCCAGGTATCTTCCCTGGGTGTATTTCCTAGGGTGGCTGAACCCAAGCAGAGTGTGTGGTGGTCTTACTGGGCAAAAGAGGCAGGAATCACAGTTTGGGAATTACTAAAGTGGTTGAAATTTGTGAGCAGGTTGCCAGAGTGACTGGACCTATGGTGAGATAACCCCAGAAGGCAGCACATTGTCATAATTTTTAGCATGTGCCAGGCAGTGACCTAAGTACTTTCAGCTTTAACTTAATCCTCTCAATAATCCCCTGAAGTAGGCTTATTAGAAGTAGGCTTATTATTGTCCCTATTTTACAGATACAAGTTTATTACTATCCCTTTTCATAGACAAAGGAAAAATGGAGGTACAGAAAGGTTAAGTAAGTTTCCCAAAGTCACATAGCTCAGTAGTGAGCTTGAACTTGAACCCAGGCACCTATTATACCATACTGCCTTTCTGAAGAGCAGAGGTCTAAGCATCTCACATATATTAACTCATAGAAGAACTATCATTATCACTCTCACTTTAAAGTTAACTTCCAGCTAGGAAGTACTGGAGCTGAGATTCAAATCCAGGTAGTTAGGTTCTAATGCTTTCGCTTTTAAACACCATGTCACCTCTATTATTTTCTTCTTTAGAGTCTTTATCTGGAATAATGGCAGAATTTAATATCTTTTCATTATTGCTTATTGGCATAATTGTATGAATTGTTTCTTTTTACTTTTTTTGAATACAAATTATGTGACTAGATTTCCTGTCTGTCATAAACTTCTTGATTTTTGTAATTTTATTTAGAATTTTTACATTTGTATGGTGAATGACCTTTATATTTTTTGTTTATAATGGTTTATATTTAGCTTATAAAAACAAATACATTAGGATGTTTTTCATCTATACCTATTCCATGGTTTTAAAATGTTTTTTCTTTCAAATTTTCTATTGTGATAAATACACATAACATACAATTTACCATTGTAACCATTTTTAAATGTATACTTTATTGGTATTAAATACACTCATATCATTGTGCAGCATCACCAACATCTATTAAATATCTCAAGAACTAGTTGCACCTTGCAAAGCAGAAAATCTATACTCATTACACAACAACTTTCCATTTCCTCCTTCCCCCAGCCTTTGGCAACCACCATTCCACTCTCTGGGTGTATGTACTTAGCTATTCTATGTAGTGCATTAAATTAAAATTCTACAGTATTCCTCTTCATCTCTGGCTTACTTCACTTAGTATAATGTCTTCAAAGCTCATCCATATTGTAGCATATGTCAGAATTTTCTTACTTTTTAACGTTGAATAATATTCCATTATATGTTTATACTTCATTTTCTTTATCCACATATCTGTTGATGAACATTTGTATTGTTTCTACCTTTTAACTACTGCGAATAATATTTCTAGGTTGTTCCAGAAGTATCTCTTCAAAACCCTGTCTTCAGTTATTTTCTGGGTGTATATTCAGAAGTGGATTTGCTGGATCACATGGTAATTCTATTTTTAGATTTTTTAGGGAAGTTCATACTCTATACTGTTTTCCACAATCTCTGTACCATTTTAGATTTCCACCATCAGTGTACAAGGGTTTCAGTTTCTCTACATCCTCACCAATATTTGTTATGTTCTGTTTTGTTTTGTTTTGTTTTTTGGTAGTAGCTATCCTAATGGATGTGAGGTGGTATGTTATTGTAGCTATGATTTGTATTTCCCCAATAATTAGGGATGTTGAACACCTTTTCACATGCTCATTAGCAATTCTTATGTCTTCTTGGGAGAAATAGCTATTCAAATCCTTTGCCCATTTTTGAATTGAAATTTTTTATATTGCTGAGTGTTAGGAATTCACTTTATATTCTGAATATTAATTTCTTATTAGACATATGATTTATAAATATTCCCTCTGATTCTGTAAATTGCATTTTGTTCTATTGATGGTTTCCTTTGATGTACAAAAGTTTTTTATTTATTTTTTATGATATCCAATTTGTACTTTTATGTTTTTGTTGCCTGTGTGTTTGCTGTCATATATAAGAAATCACTGCCAAATCTAATATCACAAAGCTTTCGCTGAATGTTTTCTTCTAAGAGTTGTATAGGATTAACATTTATATTTAGGTCTTTGATCCATTTTGAGGTAATTCTTTTATTCTTGTATATAGTGTTATGTAAGGGTCTAACTTCATTCTTTTACACTCGTATAGCCAGTTTTCCTAGCATCACATGTTGAAAAGACTGCCCTCTCCTCATTGAATGATCTTCATGTATGTAAATGTATTTGTATGATTCTCAGAAATTAAGTTATTAGATCAAAAGGTATGACACGTTTTTCTACTCCTGGAATTAACTCCACTCAGTTCAGATAGTTTATTCTTTTAATATACTATAGGATATTACCTGAAATATTTAAATTGGGGCATGGGGGATGACTCTGAGAATGGGAGGTAGGCAGGTCAGGGGGGAGAAATGGGGGAGAAATTGGGACAACTGTAACTAAACAACAGCAAGATAAAAATAAAAATAAGAAATTAAAAAAAAATAATTGGGATTACATCAAACTAAAAGGCTCCTGCATGGCTAAAGAAATAATCACCAAAGTGAAAAGGGAATCAACTGTATGGGAGAACATATTTGCCAATGATATATTGGCTGAGGGTTTGATCTGCAAAATATATAAAGAATTCAGGAGAGTCAACACCAGAGGACAAACAATTTAAGTAAAAAAAACAAACAAACAAACAAACAAAAAAAAAAAACAAAGGACCAGAATAGACACTTCTCCAAGGAGGACTTACAAAAGGCCCAAAGATATATGAAAAGATGCTCAACAGCACTAGTCATCAGAGATGCAAAATAAAAACCACAATGAGATATCACCTCATACCTGTTAGAATGACCATCATTAATAAATCAACAGAGGAGAAAAAAGATGGTGGTGGAGTAGGTAGCAGTGTTGTCTGCTTGCTCCCATTGTGGAAGGACTTGGAGTACAAACACGGAGTGGAGTGAGTGAGTGCAGATTTCAGTGGGGGCAAACAGGGGCAGGAGTGTGGGAGCAGTGTGAAAGAAGGCAGAAAGCTCAGCCCACGCTCCACAAGCGGAGTCACTGGGCATCCCAGCCTGGCACCTCTGCCACACCACACCTGAAAGGGGCAGCTGCTGACTGGCTCATTAGCCAAGATCTGTTTGGAAACTTGCCCCTGCCATAGGCGCCCTGACCAGCAAAGTCCCAGAGGGAGTCAGTGAGAAGGTTTGGTTGAAACAGCTGGAGGCATGGGAAGACAGAGAACAGCCTGGACTGTGAATAACTATGTGAACTGAGTCTTGGTGAGGACCCCCTGCACCTGGAAGTGCTTGCATCAAGGTTCCACCAAACAAAAACACAGAACTGAGCCACAGAGAGGGGCCCACATGAAAAAGCTGCGGCAAAACCCCAGACTTGGTGGGGACCCTGGGCAGGCAACACTGTGCCTGCATGCCCACATGCACCAAGGCTCCATCAGAAAAAAATGCAGAACTAAGCCATGGAGAAGGACTCATACAGGAAAGCTGTGGTGGAACCCCAGACCTGGTAGGGACCCCAAGCAGGTGCAAAATAAGGCTCTGCCAGGCAGGGATGCAGGCCAGTGCTGCAGCTTGGAGGCAATACAGAGACTTTTTTTGTAGGAGGAGTGGAGACAGGAACCCGAGGCTGGGCAGGGACTATGGGCATGCACACTGGCACAATTGCTAGACAAGCCCGAGGAGGACTGGAGGGTGCCACAGGACCATTGAAAGGGACTCAACTCAGTGTGGCTCACAGCACAGAGCTGCAGCAAGTCCATGAGTGAGAGAATAGCAGCCTCAGAATCCAGCTAGATCTCCTTACAGCCAGCCAGCCAGAAAAGTTTTGAAACTCATGGAATTTTGACTAGGGGTGAATCCAGAAAAACAAGACAGTGCTCAAAGTTTGTACTGGAGAAAAACTTTTTCTTTAATCTGTTTCCTACCTTCCCTCCCTCCTATTCTTCTTTAATTTTTTAAATTCGGCTCTTTTGTTTATCCTTCCACTCGCACTAAATATATAACATATATTCTGTATAAACAATACTATATACTTCCACTTTCTCACTTCATTCTGCATTCTTCTCTCCCCTTTTGAACATACAATGTAATATTACTTACTGTCTCATATAGCCTTGACGCTACTTGCTACTATTATTATTCTACCATTTTCCTTCTCAAAAATCATCTTCCCTTCAGCTAAAACAACTCTTATCTGTTTTTCATATAGTATAATAGTCTTAACCTTTTTACATCTATGTTGATACTGGCTCGTTAACTGCTGATAATGTGATTGTGGGTGGGGGATATTTTGGAGGGTGTGGGTTTCTTGCCTGGGCTGTGTGTTTATGTTTTAACAGCATCTCCACAAAGAACCCAAGATGTGGTGGACAGAGGGACTCTCAATCAACTAGCCAGAGGGAAGGATCCCCCAAAGAATAACTGAAATACAACCAGACAGCTTAAACAAAGATCATAAAGGGCATCCCAAGAGCATCAAGCTTAAGACATAAAAGAGATTGTACCACTGAATCCCCCAGGTATCCTATACAGAATCTCATACTATGAAGGTGGAAAATCAAAACGGACAATCTAAATAACAAAAACAAGCAAGAGGAAACATCCAATGTGGGGAGACACAGAAACAACCTCCCAATGAAAAGAAAATAGGAATCTCCAGAAAGAGTGCTAGACAAAACAGAGTTAAGCAAACCATCAGACATGGAATTCAAAAGAATGGTTATAAAAAAGCTCAATAAACTTGACAAATTCAGAGAAAACTACAAAAAAACTCTAGGGGAACTACAAAGAAACCCAGGGAAGCTAAAGGAACTTACGGAGAACTATACCAGCATGAAAAGGGACATAAAAACTATCAATAAGAACCAGGAAGAAATGGAGAATGCAATTTCTGCACTGAAAAACACAGTGCAACCAAAAGCAGGATAAATGAAGCAGAGGATCAGATCAGTGAGTTAGAGAATAACATAGAAAAAACTTCCCAGACAATACAACAAAATTTTAAAAGATTGAAAAAGAATGGGATAGAAAACATGATTGAAAAAGTAATGACAGAAAATTTTCTTAACTTGATGAGAGAAAAAGTCATGCAAGTCCAGGAAGCACAGAGGGTCCCAATGAGATAAACCCCAAAAGGGCCACTTGAAGGCACATCATAATTAAAACAACAACAATCAAAGACAAAGAAAGAATCCTAAAGGCAGCAAGAGAAAAACAGCAAATAACATACAAGGGAGCTGCGATTAGACTACCAACCGATTTCTCAACAGAAATACTACAAGCCAGAGGGAAGGGGAAAAAGTGTCTCAAGCAATAAAAAACAAAGGCCTACAACCAAGACTACTCTACCCAGCAAGGCTCTCTTTCAAAATGGAAAGTGAAATAAGGAGTTCCTTAGACAAAGGAAGACTAAAAGAATACATCTCCTCCAAACCAACATTGCAAAAGATGCTAAAGGGAATGTTTTAAGAAAAAGAAGAAAAAGAGAGAGGGAAAGGAACACAGGTACAAAGGGAAATGAATGAATACCTTTCAATAATAACCTTAATGTAAATGGATTAAATTCTCCAATTAAAATATATAAGGTAGTGGAATGGATATGAAAACATGACCCACATATACGCTGTCTACAAGAGACACACCTCAAAACAAAAGATTTACAAAGACTGAAGGTGAAGTGTTGGAAAAAATATTCCAAACAAATGGACATTGAAAAAAATTGCGATAGCTATACTTACATCAGAGAAAACAGATTTCACAGCAAAGACCATAAAAAGAGACAAAGAAGGGCATTTCATAATACATAAGGGAACAATCCATCAAGAAGATATAACCCTGGTAAACATATATGCACCCAAAACAGGAGAAAACAAATATATAAGGAAAATATTGGAAGACTACAAGGATATCAACAGCAACACACTCATAGTAGGGGACTTCAACACACCATTGTCAACAATGGACAGATCTTCGAGGCAAAGAAACACCAAAGATATTGAGGCAGTGAACAACACTCTAGATCAAATGGACTTAGTTGATATATATAGAACCTTTCACCCCAAAGAAGCAAAATAAACATTCTTTTCAAGTGCACATGGAACAGTTTCAAATATAGACCACATGGTAAGACAGAAAACAAGCCTCAACAAATTCAAGAAAACTCAAACTATATTAAGCATCTTCTTAGATCACAATGGCTTAAAACTGAAAATCAAGATCAAGGAAAAAACTAAAAAATATTCAAACTCATGGAGAATGAATAACATGCTATTAAATAATGAATGGGTTAACAATGACATCAAGGAAGAAATCAAAAAGTTTCTGGAAACAAATGATAATGAACACAAAACAACTCAAAACTTATGGTATACAGCAAAAGCAGGTCCTGAGAGGAAAGTTCATAGCAATACAGGCCTACCTAAAAAGGATAAAAAAAGCTCTAAGAAAAAATGTAACCCTACAGCTACAAGAACTAGAGGAAGAACAACAAGCAAAGCCCAGAGCGAGTAGAAGGAAGGAAATCATCAAGATCAGAGCAGAATTAAATGACATATAGACTAAACAAACAATTCAAAAGGTCAACAAAATTAGGAGCTGGTTCTTTGAAAAGATAAACAAAATCGACAAGCCTTTAACCAGGCTCATCAAGAAAAATGAGAGAGCACCCAAATAAATAAAATCAGAAATGAAAGAGGAGAAATCAAAACTGATACCACAGAAATACAAAGGATTGTAAGAAATTATTATGAACAACGGTATCACAAGAAATGTGACAACCTAGATGAAAGGAACAAATTTCTGGAAACATATAATCTTCCAAAACTGAATCAAGAAGAGGCAGAAAGCCTGAATAGGCCAATAACAACCTTTGAAATTGCAGCAGTAATCAAAAAACTCTAGGCACACAAACCCCTGGACTGAATGGCATCACAGGTGAATTTTACAAAGCATTTAGGAAAAAAATAACCCCTATTTTTCTCAATCTATTCCAAAAAATCCAAGAAGAGGGAAAAATCCCAAACTCTTTCTATGAAACCAGTATTACCCTAATTTCAAAAACAGGTCAAGACACAACAAAGAAAGAAAACTACAGGCCAATATCACTGATGAACATAGATGCTAAAATCCTCAACAAAATATTGGCAAATCGGATCCAACAACACATTAGCAAGATTACACACCACGATCAAGTGGGATTCATCCCAGGGATGCAAGGATGGTTTAATATTCACAAATCAATAAATGTAATACACCATATAAACAAAATGAAAGAAAAAGACCACATGATCATATCAACAGATGCAGGAAAAGGATTTGATAAAGTACAACACCCATTTATGATGAAAACACTCAGCAAAATGGGAATAGAGGGAGCATACCTCAACATAATAAAGGCCATATATGAGAAATCTGAAGCCAACATCATACTCAATGGGCAAAAACTGAAAGCATTCCCTCTGAGGTCAGAAACAAGAGAAGGATGTCCACTCTCTCCATTCCTATTCAACATAGTGTTTGAAGTTGTAGCCACAGCAATCAGACAAGAAAGATAAATAAAGGCATCCAAATTGTAAAAAACGAAGTAAAACTGTCATTATTTGCAGATGACATGATAGTGTACATATAAAGCCCTATAGACTCCATGTAAAAATGACTTGATCTAAAAAGTGAATTTGGCAAAATAGTAGGTTAGAAAGTAAATATTCAGAAAACAAAGGCATTTCTGTACACCAACAGTGAAATATCAGAGATACAAACTAAAAAAAAAAAAATCCTATTTACCATAGCAACAAGAAAAATAAACTACCTAGGAATAAACTTAATAAAGGAAGTAAAAGACCTGTACTCAGAAAACTACATACCACTGAAGAAAGAGATTAAGGAAAATACAAATAAATGGAAACATATACCATGTTCATGGATGGGAAGAATCAGCATCATCAAAATGGCCATACTACCCAAAGCAATTTATAGATTCAATGCAATCCCTATTAAAATACCAATGACATATTTCACAGACCTAGAACAAATGCCTAAAAAATTTATATGTAACCAAAAAAGAGCCCAAATAGCCAAAGCAATCTTGAGGAAGAAGAACACAGCAGGAGGAATCACAATTCCTGATATCAAACTATACTACATGGCCATGGTAATGAAAACAGTCTGGTACTGGCATAAGAACAGACATATGGGCCAATGGAACAGAATTGAGCCCAGAAATAAACCCAGGTCTATATGGTCAACTAATATTTGAGAAAGTGGGAAGGAACTTAAAATGGAATGAAAAGAGCCTCTTTAACAAATGGTGCTGGGAATACTCAACAGGCATGTGCAAAAAAATGAAACTAGACCACCAACTTACACCATATACCGGAATAAACAAAGATGGATCAAAGACTTAATTGTACGTCGTAGCACCACAAAAATTCTAGAAGAAAACATAGGCAAGAAAATTTCAGATATCCCACGTAGCAACATTTTCACTGATATATCTCCTAAGTCAAGGGAAATAAAGGAAAGAATAAACAAATGGGACTACATCAAACTAAAGAGTTTCTGTTCAGCAAAAGAAAACATTAGCAAGATGAAAAGGAAACCAACCATATGGGAAAATATATTTGCCAAGGATACCTCAGACAAGGGATTGATCTCCAAAACATATAAATAACTTATATGACTGAACACCAAGAAGACAGACAACCCAATTAAAAAATGGGCAAAGGACCTGGACAAACATTTCTCCAAAGAGGACATACAGAGGGTCCATAGACATATGAAAGAATGCTCAACAACACTAGCCATCAGACAGTTGCAAATAAAAACCACAATGAGATACCACCTAACACCAGTTAGAATGGCCATCATCAACAAATCAACAAACAACAAGTGCTGGCAAGGATGTGGAGAAAAGGGATCCCTGGTGCACTGCTGGTGGGAATGCAGACTGGTGCAGCCACTATGGGAAACAGTTTGGAATTTTTTCAGAAAACTATAAATAGAACTGCCTTTTGAACCAACAATTTCATTGCTAGGATTGTATCGAAAGAGTCCTGAAACACCAATACAAAAGAACCTATGCACACCTGTGTTTATAGCAGCACTATTTACAATAGCCAAGTGCTGGAAACAACCCAAGTGCCCATCTGTAGATGAGTGGATTATAAAACCGTGGTACATTTACACAATGGAGTACTATGTAGCAGAAAGAAAGAAGAAACTTCTACCATTTGCAACAACATGGATAGAACTAGAGAGAATTTTGTTTAGTGAAATAAGCTAGGCAATGAAAGAAAAATATCTTATGCTATCACCTATTATAGGAAACTAATGAAGAACACAAACAAATGAGCAAAATGGAACCAGAGGTACGTAAACAAGGAGTAGACTAACAGTGACAAGGAGTGAGGGGGAAGGAAAGAAAGGGGAAAAGGGGAAAGGTCTAGTCAAAAAACATGTATAAATGACCCATGGACATGGACAACTGTGGGGTACTGAGTGTGGGAGAAAGAGTGGGCAGGGTGCGGGAAGCAATAGGAAAAAAGTGGGACAAATGTAATAGAAAAACAAACAAAGAAACAAAATTTTTAGTGGTGGGAAAAAAGAAAATATAAAGAATGTAAATGCTATTCTAGTGAATATTAGAAGGACAGGGATTTTCCTTCACACTGTATATATTTTTCTCCCTACCTGATCCCTCCAGAATTTGGCATTCTGAAGAAGTAAGTAATGACAAATGGTTCTTTGCATGACACTAATATGACCAGTTGTTAATAGAGGTTTTTTTGACCAAGACTTTGACTGGAATGTCATGCGTAAAGAAGACATGCTTGGGCTCTGACTGTTACCAAAAAGCCCTGAGGAACTAAGAATGACTTTATTTATTTATTTATTTTTTATTTTTCCCCCCAGCTTTTCTTTATTGATTATATTGTTACAATAGTTCCAATTTTCTCCCCTTTACTCCCCTCCACCCAGCATCTCCCTCCCCCAGAAATATCCCCCCAAGTCCATACCCATGGTTCGTAAAAAATAACTATCCCTCCCTCTCTGATATTAAGACCCTTTGTAATCTTGTAAAGGACAATGGGCGAAGGTCTCAAGCTCCTCTAGCTGCTTCAAGCTGGACATGGTCATCGTACTACCTACCCTTGGGTCCAGAAATCCCTAATTATAGTGGGGGTGTGGGGGGGAGGGTGGCCTTCCCACATGGGGAAGGATCGTGCAGACTCCAGGTCAGTTGGCTGTCCCCGGTCAACGGCTTGCTTGGTTTAACAGGCTGGCATCCTTGTTGTGTTCTGGGGGCAACAGATTGGGCGAAAAGTGTTAAAAGACATCATTCAATCCATAACGACTAGATGACAAAAGGCAGGGATTAATTTTTCAATGTTCCACATTAGGAAAAAAAAAGAAAAAAAAAAAGGGCTTCTGTGGAGGAAGGTGTGCTAGGCACATCTCGCCTGTTCAAAACCCTTTTGCCCATTATACTTAGTTTGGACTGAGGGAAATATTTTAGGTTTCCCCCCTCTCAGGCCTCTGGGCCTTTTCTGTCCAAGCCATTAGGATAGAAAAGAGAAACCAGTTTTAAAGTGAAGCCCACAGACCACCCCATTCTTCACCAACCCAGCCCTTTAGTTCAGCCAAACCATTGAGTCTCAGGAGGCAGCACTGCAGAGAGGATTAAGTGAGGCCTATGCGTACAGACAATCACTCAGGTAATGCAGTCATAGGCTTATGCCCTTTGAAAATAGAAAACACATGTTAATTTATGTAACATAACGAACAAACGAGTCTCTAAATCTGTAAAACTGTCTTATTGGGAAGACATCCAGTTGCAAGGCACTTGACATTCTACTTGTCTGCAACTTGAATCTCTATGGTGATATCACAGATATGGTTTAATTTTCAAGTGAAACCATATTTTAAATGAGAAGAACCTTTTAAGACGGTTAGCTGAGCTACTTTACAGTCTACTACTGATCATTGTGATTTTCCTTGAATAATGATTTTTCTCCCTAAGATTACCCTCCTTGTCTTTAAAGGGACTACATTAAGTCCATTTTTAATTTATCCTGTTCATTTGCATAAACAACAAGAGCAGCAAATGATCACTTATGAACTTTAGTTCTGCTTTGCTGGAACTGACCCAAGGAACATTTAGGGTGACCCTCAGTCTGCTCTTCAGGGCACAGAAGCTGGGCCACATACCTGGCATTCATCCTTGCCTGTACACACTTGTCCTTTCCAAGTCTTTCTGGTTTTCCATTGTGCCTTAAGGTCCCTTCTAGCCATCTTTCAGGAAAACAACCTTCGTTCCTTCCCTGTGGAGATTGCTGCGGACCGCACAACCAACTATGGTAGCAGGCCCTTTATCTCGCTGGCTTTTATTACCTTTGAAAGTCATTCCCAGTTCCTCAGGGCTTTTTGGTAACAACTTGAGCCCAAGTATGTCTCCTTTAGGCTTGACATTCCAGTCAAAGACTTGGTCAAAAAAAAAAAAAGGAACCTCTATTAACAACTGGTCTTATTAGGTCTATGCTAAGAAACTTAAGTCATTACTTACTTGTTTAGAATGCCAAACTCTGGAGAGATCAAATAGGGAGAAAAATATACAACGTGAAGGAAAATCTTTGACCTAACATTCACTGAACTGGCATTTCCATTCTTCATATTTTCATTTTCCCCCACTAAAAAAAAAATAAGAATGACTTTAGAAGGTAATAAAAGCCCATGGGAAAAAAGGCCTGGTACTTAGGTTGGATGTGCAGTCCACGGCAATCTTTTTGGGGAAGAAATGAAGGTTGCTTTCCTGAAAGATGGCTAGAAGGGACCTTAAGGCACAATGGAAAACCCGAAGGACTTGGAAAAGACAAGTGTGTACAGGCAAGGCTGAATGCCAGGTATGTGGCTCAGCTTCTGTGCCCTGAAGGGCAGACTGAGGGTCACCCTAAATGTTCCTTGTGTAAGTTCCAGCAAAGCAGACTTAAAGATCATAAGTGATCATTTGCTACTCTTGTTGTGTTTATGCAAATGAACAGGATAAATTAAAAATGGACCTAATGCAGTCCCTTTAATGACAAGTAGGGGAATCTTAAAAGGAAAAATCGTGATCCAAGGAATATCAAAATGCTCAGTGGTAGACTATAAAGTAGTGCATCTAACCATCTTTAAATTTTCTTTTCATTTAAAGTTTCTTTTCATTTGTAAGTTAAACTAGGTCTGTGGCATCATTAAAGATGCTTAATTTACAGGCAATAAGAATGTCAAATGCCTTGCAACTGAATGTCTTTTCAATAAGACAGGCTTACAGATTTAGAGACTGGTTTGTGGGTTATATTGCATAGATTAACATGCGTTTCCTGTTTTTAAAGTGCATAAACCTATGATCTCATTACCCAAGTGATTGTCTGTATGTATAGGCCTCACTTAATCCTGTCTGCATCGCTGCCTCCTGAGACTCAATATTTTGACTGAACTAAGTGGCTAGGTTGGTGAAGAATGGGGTGGTCTGTGGGCTTCACCTTTAAATGGGTTTCTCTTTTCTATTCTAATGGCTTGGAAAGAAAGGGCACAGAGGTCTGAGGGTGGGGGGACCTAAAATATTTCCCTCAGCCCAAGTTAAGCGTAGTGGGCAAATGGGTTTTGGACAGGTATGATGTGCCTGGCACACCTTCCCCCAAAGAAGCCCTTTTTTTTCCGCATAATGTAGGACATTGAAAAATTAATTACTTGTCTTTTGTCATCTAGTGGTTATGGATTGAATGATGTCTTTTAACACTGTTGCCAAATCTGTTGCCACCAGAATACAGCAAGGATGCCAGCCTGTTAAATCAAGCACGCCATTGTCCGGGGACAGCCAACTGACCTGGAGTCTGCAAGATCCTTTCCCATGTGAAATGGCCACTCTCCCCTCCATACCCCAACTCTTATTAGTGATTTCTGGACCCAAGGGTAAGTAAGACGATGACCATGCCCAGCTTGAAGCAGCTAGAGAAGCATAAGACCGTCACCCACTGTCCTCTATACGATTACGAAGGGTCTTAAGTCTGAGAGAGGGAGATTATTATTTTTTATTGTTATAAAAAGTAATTAATTAGTTAATTAATTAAAAATAATAATATAAGAAATGGAGAAACCGGAGAGCTTGTATGCGTGACCCATGGGCATGGACTGGATGGGGTGGGATTGCTGGGGGAGGGGGTACTGGGCAGAGGGGAGCAAAGAGGAAAGAATTAGAACTATTGTGACAATATAATCAATGAAATATAATTAAAAAAACTAATTGTATTCAGATTGAGGATTTCACACTTTCTTTCATTTGGGTTGTGTTTAAGTTATTGAGGAGTTGGTGGAGAACCCCTATAGTGCAAAGATATTGAGAGGTGATCTATTATATCTTCAATATCATCTGCCCATGCCAGTATCTGCTGAGATGCTCATGACTCCATCAGTGGTCCATAGACACCCCAGGACACATGATCTTTGCTCCTATCTTCATGGTTCCTTAGGTTGAATAATTTTTTTTCCCTTCTAATTCCCTGGAATGTCTGTGCTCACTGAAAACCCTCTGAGACTATATAAGTTTCCTTCTGCCTATCCACATTTAAGAACCATTTGTTTCTCATGTATCTTATGGTATCCCAAAGGCTTTTATATGAAAACAGGGCTCAAATTCCCTATGTCTTATAAACCAAAACCCTATGTGGCTTTTTTTGCTTGGCCCCTCTCTTGGAACATTTGATGTTTTTACCTCTCCATCCTTTCTTATTTCTCTTATCTTAGGAAATCTTTTCCTGGTCTGTTGGTAGATGGTTGGGGTAATATTAGCTTTCTAAAAATATTACTTGTCTATGTTGTGAGCCCTTTTCTAGGCTTTGGCAACCCAAATGTTAGATGAAATGCCGTTTGCTCCTCACTGCTCTATGCTGTTTCTTCCTGCCAAAGGAAAGAAGCGCAGTACTGTTTAGTCACTCAGTGAGGGGAATGGAAAGAGGAAAAAAAACTTTCAAGAAAAAACGATTGATATTTAAAAAAAATCCTTCCAAAAAGACACATCACTATCATTTAATGACCATTAATTAGCATACACTTGCCATGTCTTTGTTTTCTCCTTTCAGTATGCTTCTTTGTCTTGGAACATGCTTAAAGAACTTAAATAATTCTCTTTCAACTTATCAAGAATCATTTATTAAGTGTGTATTCTAGGTTTAGCCGTACTCCCTTGAAATGACTCAGTCAGCGAATAAATGTGAAATTCTATTTATTTACTTCTGTGGTTTCTTCAAATACTTATTTTTCTTGGAATGGTCAATGATCACAAAAGGTTGAATCTCTGGTGGGTGGAAATGTAAATCTGAGCAAATAGTAGAAGACAAATCAACTATCCAAAAATAAATAGAAACGTTAATACAATTCACAGTTATTATTTTAGGTTCCAAGGTTAAATATCCCATAGAGACAGCAGGTGAAGTTTATATCTTACTTTCAGAATTTAAGATAGGGGATTTATATGGTATTAGTCTATTGTGCTTATATGCAAAATGTAGTGCGTTGAGGACTGGAGAGAAAATATTTGCCTTCAGGATTCATGTTTGTTTTTTCTCCTTCCTGAGCCAGAACTTTTGCATTGGTTTGATATATTGTAGTTATTTTGGGTTTAATCTTGTATAATAATTAACTGCAATTGATCCACTGTAGTGTGCTAGCAAAGTGCCTGAGCTTATTAAACCCGACTAGGAATCCTCCATTGCTCTCCTAATTTCCAGCATCATTATGCTGCCTGGAAAGCTGATTAATGTAAAGGCATTCAAAACTGGGGCTTTTGCTTGGTGAAATTTTGTTAAAGGTACACACTATTTCATTTTACTATATTATGCCTACTAAATATCAACATAAAGGATCTTCAATCTTAGGACAGCCCTGGATCTGTGAGTGAGGTTTTTATTTCTCTTCAAAACAGAATTCTTCTGTTAAAAGGGGAAGCCAGAACCATCAGAGCTTCACCTCTTAATGGGGTTACATATAGTTGATTTTTTAAAAAGTAGAAAAATAACATTACTGAAAGTGTGCCATGCTGAATAGGATTCCAGTAAAGAAAATAAAAGACTGCCAATGAGTGAGAGAGGGCATAGTAAGAAATCACACACACACACACACACACACACACACACACACACAAGATATAGATGTAAATGAAGCTCTTAAATTGAAGATTGATAGCATACATTTTCAGCCTTTGAGGAAGTTTAAAATAAAACATCCAAATTGTTCTATGAAAACACTCTGGGTGGGGGTTTCTGGTTAAATAATCCATTTAGAACATTTTACTGAGACTATGCTGTAAGTCAGGGGAGACAAAGAAGTTTAAGACTTGGTTTTTGACAAAAACAATTGTGGAAGAAATAAGTAAAAAAGATAGTAATTTTAGAATGTGTTCAAACTTAAGCAATCATCAACGTAAAGTAGACTGCTATAAACATAGCTTGGTATATATGAAGCACATAGTAACCACAAACCAAAAATCTATAAAATATTTACAAGAAAGAAGAGAAAGGAATCAAAACACAATACTACAGGAAGTTATCAACATATAAGAGAAGAAAGCAAGCAAATAAGAATGACCTATGGAGATGGACAACAATGTGGGAATTGACTGAGAGCACGGGGTGGGAGGAGAGGAAGATGGCAAAGGGGGAAAATTGGGACAACAGTAATATAATAACAAAATTGATTTAATAAACAAGAAAAAAATGAAGAACATGTATGAATGCCTCATGGACATGGAATATGCTGTGGGGATTGGCTGTGGGAGTGGGAGTTGGGCTGGGCAAAGTAGGGAAAAATATTGTGACAACTGTAATATAATAGCAATAAATTTTTTTTCAAAAGAAAAAAAGGAACAGAGAACTTTAAAAACAATCAGAAAATAATTAAATGGCAATAACTCTATACCTATCAATAATTACGTGAATTGTAAGTTGTACTTCCTGGCTGGTTTGGCTCAGTGGATTGATCGTCGGCCTGCGAGCTAAGTGTCGCTGGTTCGATCTTCCAGTCAGGGCACATCAGAGAAGGAAAACTCTGATTCCAAAAAACCTCCACTGCCTTGCGGCATACCTCTTCAGGGGAAAGGCTAAGGGAGTAAACCCCGACAGAAAATCCGGAGCCGGAGTCCCTAAGGCGGTTTGACGTTGTAGTCAACACCGGCAACTCCTGCGGCGCACCTGAAGCCAAGCTGTATTGGCTCCGTCTTTCCCTTGGACCCTTCAGCTGCGAAGAGAGGGGGGGTCTGCTGCATGGGCAACAGCAGACCCTCCATATCACCCTGCCCAGGCTCTGTAGCTTCAGCTTCACTGGAGAGGACATTCCAGCGTCATCGCAAGATGTCTACTCAACACGGGAGGAGACAGATACCGTGTCACTCCCGAGTCGGACTGCACAGCCATTCTCGGCGGTGCAGATAGACTCTTAAGAAGCTACACCATCGTCTCTTGAGACGGACGGCTGCCGACGATGTAAGTTGTAGTGTTGAATATGATCGGGGACGCGGAGATAATTCCAGCAAGCAGAATGATAAGATGAACGGGGGGGCTGCCGCACCCTCTGGCAAGTCAGCAAAGAGCGAAAAGCCTTACCATCCTTTTATTAGGATTTCAAAAAATAGAATCAATAGGGTATACGTGTACATTCCTTACATGATTATGAAGCAGCATAGCTTCTGCAGATAGGTTAGACATTAAGCAATTAGGCCTACAATATTAAACTACCTTTTATCTATAACTACAAAGTAAGGTTATAAGTGACAAGGGTCTGTTCCACATTCAATATAGTCACTAGGGGAGAGGAGACACTAATTTTCAAGCTCCTTTGTTCTCAGGGACTTGTAAACCAGCCTCCAAGAATCGTGTGCGAGTAAGGGTCCAAGAGTCTGCACCACATCCGATGTTATCACTATGGGAAAGGAGGCTTAGGTCTTCAGCTCTCTTTGTTCCTGGGATTCCGTGACTCAGCAACCAGGAGCCGCTTGCAGCCACTGACGTCGGCAAGACTTGTTTGCAAGTTCTTGCAAGCTGAGGTCACAGGACACCTGGGCGGGGGGGCCCGCTTGCAGGCTCCCCGGCAGAGGGCTTGTGACTTTCGCCTACATAAGTGGATTAAATGCTCTAATCAAAAGACAAATTGATAAAGAAGAGGTGGTACATATGTACAATGGAATATTACTCAGCCATTAAAAGAATAAAATCTTACTATTTGTGACAACATGGATGGACCTAGAGGGTACCATACTAAGTGAAATGTCAGACAGAGAAAAGCAAATACCATACAATTTCACTTATATGTGAAATCTAAAGAACAAAATAAATGAACAAACAAAACAGAACCAGACTCATATAAAGAACAAACTGATGGTTGCCAAATTGGGGGGCGGGTTGGGGGCTTGGGTGAAAAAGGTGAATGGATTAAGAAGTACAAATTGGCAGTTACAAAATAGTCATAGGGATGTAAAGTACAGTTTAAGGAATGTTGTCAATAACATTGTAATAACTGTGTACGGTGCCAGTTAGGGATTAGAATTATCAGGGGATCACTTTGTAAGTTAAATAAATATCTAAACACTATCTTGTACATCTGAAACTAATATAATATTAAATGTCAAGTGTAATTATAAAAGAAAAAAGCTTTTAAAGATTCGGTCTTTGACTTTCAGGAACTTACAATTTCTTTTAAATAGTTGGTCTTGATTGCATTGGTGAAGTAAAATCCTTTTTGTTATTCCTTCTGTTCTTGAAAATTTTTAACCTGAATCTACTTTCCTGCCTCATTAAGTGAAATCTATTGGGTTGGCCAAAATATATGTTGAGTTTCTTCCATAAGATAAAACACACATTTTTCATTTTCACCAGTAACTTTATTGAGTTTTATATTTTGAGTATGTTGGCTATCTCCCACTATTGGCTCCTAATGGGTAGAGGTCAGGGTTGCTGCTAAACATCTTCCAATGCGTTAGACAGCCCTACAGCAAAGAATTATTTGGCCAAAATGTCAATAGTACCAAGAAACTTTACAAACCACTTTTGACAATTTGATCAGTCACAGCACCCTCCCCATACATTGCACCAATCTTTCTTTGCATTTCAGTTGCATTTTTACCTTTCTTAAAATAATTTAAGCATAATATGCTGAAAATGTTGCATATCTTATTCTGTATTCAATATTAAAATAGCCACACAAAAATTCACCAATTTTGATGTTCTTTTAAAAATGCATGCTGATATGACAACTGTCACAATACAATCTAACAAAATTGTTTTGAACAAAGTTAAAGACAATTAAGCACTGTTAAAGCCATCATACAGAAGAAAACTAAGCAAACTTTTTGGTCAGCCCAATAGTAAATATCTTTACTTTTTCAGATTCACAGGATCATCATCTCAGTGTTCACTCTCTAAGAATGTATAGAACAGATGCTGGGCATGAGGCTGAGTACCTGAGACACTCTGCAAATGAGTAAAAATTAAGTCAGGCTTTTTTGTTTTGCCTCACTATCTTTAAAGTTGTATGCAAAAATAATTCTATGTAGTAAAGTCTTTTGGCTACTTTGGTTTCCAGTAGGTTGTTTTTTTTTTGTTTTTTTTTTTTAACTATAAAAGGTATCTCAATTTTATCATCAAAAGAAAAGGAGATTATTTTGATGATTTAATTAAAGTTATCAAGAATATTGAAGACACTGGAAGTACTAAAACTTGGACTACTGAGGAACACGGCATTTTCTCCCATTAATACAATCCCATTGATGTTTTAATTATTACCTATCAGTGCAATTGTAATCCAAAGAAATGAGAGACCACTGAGTACTGCAGTTGTGGGAGGAAGGCTCAATTGACAAGGTTGGATTTGAGTTTGGCATTAGCGGGAGGTAGGTATTCTCTTGTGGGGAAAAAGAGGAAGTGTATTCCTAGTTGAGTGCATTGCATGTCAGATCTGAAATATTATGATGGAATCTTTAGAAATTATTAGTTGCATATTACAAAATTAACATTTTGCCTCACTGTCTGTTGCCACATATCAATTAAACTGATCCTTTCAGAACAATTAACTGAATAAGTTTGATGATAGTCAGGGAAGCCAGATGATGCTGTACCATAGACAAGCTAGAAAAAAAACTTCTAAGGCCTTTGGAGAATTTGGAAGCTGCCAAAAATAATGTGTAAAAATGTCCTCATAATATAATTTTTACATATAAATTTTTGGTAAAGAAACAGCATTGAGTAATTGGTAGACTGGAATGGGATTTGAGGTTAAACTTTGAGTCCTTGCTTTACCACTAATTTGCTCTCTGTGAAATTAGGCATGTCACTTAACTCCTCTGAGCTTTTAGCTTTCTTATCCCTAAAATGAAAATAATGATACTTATTGTAGTGTTGTAAGAAATAAATAAACAATGTGTCTTATGAACTTTAAATGGCTGCTAAAGAATAAATGATGCTGGTGATGAATTTCCGTCAAGTAATGATAGGGAATTATAACCTGAATGATGAAGCTATCCAAAAATATGTTATAATTATATGGTTTTGGATATAAAACACATGAGGAGGATCTCAGTAGAAAGTTGCCAAGGGGGAAACAGTATTAAGCTAGGACTTGGAAATAAGACTGGGCTTAGTGTGCACTGAACCTATTGGACCTGGCCCCAGAAAATGGTGGCCAGTACTCTAAGCAGAATATTTCAGGAGAGGTAATGATATACTGTTCAGTCTCAGCAGCTATCCAGGTCAAAGGGTACAATATGTGAAGCAGAAATTGGTACCCTCACACATTTCTTGTGGAAGTGTCAAATTTTGCAGCCATGTTGGAAAACAGTTTGACAGTTCCTCAGAATATTAAAGAGTTACCATTTGACCCAGTAATTCTACTCCTAGGTATATATATATCCAAGAAAAATGAAAACATATATCTACTCAAAAACGTATACTCCAATGTGTAGAATAGGCAAATTCATAGAGACAGAGAGTAGATTATTATTTGCCAGGGCTGAGGGCAGGGGAAATAGAGAGTGAATGATAATGGAAATGGGTTTTCTTTTTAGGGTGATAAAAATGTTCAAGAATTAGGTGATGGTGACAGTTGTACAACTTTGGAATACACTTTGGTATAATTTAAAAGGGTAAATGTTATGGTCCATGAATTATATCTGTTTCAAATAATAACAGTAAAAGACCAATATAAAATTTAACCAAAATAAAATATTAGCAAAATAGAATGAACTCATGGTATATAGGATAAATGTAAAATTTCTTCCCAGATTGACTTTTATAATTTTCTTTTACACTTTTTAAATAGTCAAATATAAACATCTGACAATTGTGGTGTAGGAATAATAATTTCTTGGTACTGTCTGATGTTAGATTATTTCTGGGGTTATACTACTGCACATTGGAGATCCTAAATAGATGATCATTTTAAACTGAAGTTTAAGGAAGAGCAAAAGCAAGATAGTTATTGTATAAGCCATTTTTCTCTAATACTTTCTTCTTTCTTCTTACTCTATTCTTTATTCTGCCTGGATCAAAGATGATTTATCATGAATTGTTTGCATGTGATTTTGGAGTTCTTTTCCCCATGAAGAGATGGCAAAATTGACATTCTGTTTTTAATTCTTCCTTATAAAATGTGCATAATACCTAAGTTATGGATTTTTCTTGGAATTAATGGAATTAAATTACTGTAAATCAAATAGAAGTTTTATATATATTTTTTAATTTTATTTTTTGTTATTCAATTACAGTTGTCCCATTTTTCCCCCATTGCTCCCCCCTCCCAGCCCATCCCTTCTCCCACAATTATATCCCTCCCCGTTGTCCATGTCCACGAGTCATTCATATACGTTCCTTGACCTGTCCCTTCCCTTACTTATCCCCCTTCTCTCCCTCCCCCCTCCCCCCTACTGACTACTATTCTAGTCTTTGCCTATTTAGTTCGTTTGTTTGTGTTGCTCTTTAGTTTCCTGTATTGGGTGATATCATATGGTATTTTGCTTTCTTTGCCTGGCTTATTTCACTAAGCATAATTCTCTCTAATTCCATCCATGTTGTCGCAAATGGCAGGAGTTCCTTCTTTCTTTCTGCTACATAGTATTTTAAACATCATTTTATTTAACTAGTATTCCAAATAATTTTATAAAGATTAAAATTATGATAAAATCTAATGTCCAATACTTATCTTTTAAAATTGTTAATTATTGTTATATTTATAATTATTTCATAATTATTACATAATTGCCTTTACAATTTTAAATACTTATAAATAATTGTTGGGTAAAAAGTATATAATATTCTTTCTAAATTTACTTGGCTAAGGCATTCTTTAATATTTATATTAATTATCAATGTTTCCCATTTTATTTAAGCATTTGGCAGTATTTAATGATTGCTATTGTATGGAAGAAGAATACACAATCTTCACTAATTATTATAGTATTTTATTATTGCAATAATACATACACCTTTACACTTCAATTGGTTAATGAGAATTTCAATATATAAAGTACAAAAGAAGATTTTAACTCTATGTTTCAACAAAAATGCTCACTTATTTTGCAAGTGAATATTAAAATACAATAAATTCAAATGGTGTGCTTTTTTAAATTGCTGGTATTGATGTGCTGATTAGATGCAATGGTAACTAACATTTAATGACCTTAAGCAAATTTAAGGATGGTAAATATAATGTTGAAGTGTAGTTGACCATTTGACCTTGTGGATGAAGTCTGGGATTGATGCTCAAGCCAAATATAATTTGCCTAATATTGAGACTTTGTTGCAATTCTAATATGTATATTCCTGAGGCTCATCCCAACGTTTTAGGTGGTAAGCTTATTTCATACTTTTGCCCTTGGTATGGTAGAAATTCCTCATCTATGTATAGAACTGGTTCTCAGTAGAGGTTGGGTAGGTGTCCTTCTTTCTCCCATTTCTCCCTTTTTCTTTAGACATTCCGGTCCTTTACATGTCATGCAATCCTAATCTACCATCTGCTACCTCTCTTTGTTATTCTTTAAACCAGTTACTTCCTTTCATTTAATAAACACTTTAGTACCTGACTCACTTTCTTTATTTTCCTTATGCTGGTAATATTCTTGGTGATTTCATAGATTTATCCAATCCTTTGGCTCTTCAGTTCCTTCACCTTTTCATCTCCAATGATCTTTTTCTTTATTCTGCCTGATCACCGCAACTCAGGGTTATATGCTTGAACTATCCTTACCAAAAGCTGAACCACTTCCAAGATCCTTATTTTAATTATCATTAGAGTCATTTCCTTGCATACCTCTTCAACTCTTGCTCATCTTTCACTCGACTGTCCTTGGCTTGCAAAACCGAATATCTTTTTTTTTCTCTCTCTCTCTTATTTTTTGGTTTTTCAATTACAGGTGTCTCATCCCCCCGCCCCCCCATTGCTCTCCCCTACCCAGCCCACCCCTTCTCCCACAATCATAACCCTCCCCATTGTCCATGAGTCATTTATACATATTCCTTGACTAAACCCTTCCCTTCCTTATCCCCCTTCTCTCCCTCCCCCTCCACTCTATTGACTGCTATTCTGCTCCTTGTCTTATTTAGTTCGTTTGTTTATGTTGTTCTTTAGTTTTCTGTATTAGGTGATATCGTATGTTATTTTTCTTTCTTTGTCTGGTTTATTTCACTATGCATAATTCTCTCTAGTTCCATCCATGTTGCTGCAAATGGCAGGAGTTCCTTCTTTCTTTCTGCTGCATAGTATTCCATTGTGTAAATGTACCACTGTTTTTTGATCCACTCATCTACAGATGGGCATTTAGGCTGTTTCCAGCACTTAGCTATCGTACACAGTGCTGCTATGAACATAGGGGTGCATAAGTTCTTTTGAATTAGGGTTTTAAGATTTTTTGGGTATAATCCTGGCAGTGGAATTGCTGGTTCAAAAAGCAGTTCTATTTTTAGTTTTTTTGAGGTAATTCCACACTGTTTTCCATAGTGACTGAACCAGTCTGCATTCCCACCAACAGTGCAGTAGGGTTCCGGTTTCTCCACATCCTCACCAGCACTTGTTGTTTGCTGATTTATTAATGATGGCCATTCTGACTAGTGTAAAGTGGTATCTCATTGTGGTTTTTATTTGCATCTCTCTGATGGCTAATGATGTTGAGTATTTTTTCATGTGTCTATGGATCTTCTGTATGTCCTCTTCGGAGAAGTGTTTGTTCAGGTCCTTTGCCCATTTTTTAATTGGGTTGTTTGTTTTCTTGATGTTGAGTAATATAAGCTCTTTATGTATTTTGGAGATCAGTCCCCTGTCTGGATATCATTGGAAAATATGTTTTCCCATATGGTTTGTTTCCTTTTCATCTTGCTGATGTTTTCTTTGGCTGAGCAGAAACTCTTTAGTTTGATGTAGTCCCGTTTGTTAATGTTTTCCTTTATTTCTCTTGCCTTAGGAGATGTATCCATGAAAATATTGTTACGTGGGACATCTGAAATTTTCCTGCCTATGTTTTCCTCTAGGACTTTTATGGTGTCATGGCTTACATTTAAGTCTTTGATATATCTTTGTTTATTCCAGTATATGGTGTAAGTTGGTGGTCTAGTTTCATTTTTTTTGCATGTCCCTGTCCTTTTCTCCCAACACCATTTGTTAAAGAGGCTCTTTGCACTCCATTTTATGTTCCTTCCTCCTTTATCAAATATTAGTTGACCATAGAGGCCTGGGTTTATTTCTGGGCTCTCTATTCTGTTCCACTGATCTATATGTCTGTTCTTATGCCAGTACCATACTGTTTTGATCACAGTGGCTTTGTAGTATTGTTTGATGTCTGGTATTGTGATTCCTCTTGCTGTGTTCTTCTGTCTCAAGATTGCTTTTGCTATTTGGGTTTTTTTTTTTTTTTTTTTTTTTTTTTTTTTTTTTTTTGGTTCCATATGAATTTTCGGAGTATTTGTTCTAGGTCTGTGAAATATATCATTGGTATTTTAATAGGGATTACATTGAATCTGTAAATTGCTTTGGGTAGTATGGCCATTTTGATGATGTTGATTCTTCCCATCCAAGAACATGGTATTTGCTTCCATTTATTTGTATCTTCCTTAATTTCTTTCTTCAATGTTACATAATTTTCAGACTACAGGTCTTTTATCTCTTTGGTTAAGTTTATTCTTAGGTACTTTATTTTTCTTGTTGCTATAGTAAATGGTATTCTCTTTTTGTCTCAGTCTCTGCTATTTTATTGTTGGTGTACAGAAATGCCTTATATTTCTGTATATTTATTTTGTACCCTGCTATTTTGCCAAATTCACTTATTATATCGAGTAGTCTTTTACTGGAGTTTATAGGGTTTTCTAGGTATAGTATCATGTCATCTGCATATAATGATAGTTTTACTTCTTCTTTCCCGATTTGGATGCCTTTTATTTCTTTTTCTTGTCTGATTGCTGTGGCTAGGACTTCCAACACTATGTTGAATAGGAGTGGAGAGAGTGGACAGCCTTGTCTGTCCATTGAGTGTTATGTTGGCTTCAGGCTTCTCATATATAGCCTTAATTATGTTAAGGTATGCTCCCTCTATTCTCATTTTGCTGAGTGTTTTCATCATAAATGGGTGTTGTACTTTATCAAATGCTTTTTCTGCATCTATTGATATGGTCATGTGATTTCTTTCTTTCATTTTATTTAGGTGATGTATTATACTTATTGATTTGCAAATATTAAACCATCCTTGCATCTCTGGGATGAATTCCACTTGATCATGGTGTATGATCTTTTTGATGTGTTCCTGGATCCTGTTTGCAAATATTTTGTTGATTATTTTAGCATCTATATTCATCAGTGATATTGGCCTGTAGTTTTCTTTCTTTGTTGTGTCTTGACCTGGTTTTGGGATTACGAAACCGAATATCTTTCTCTCATCCTATTCCAGGTCTGCACATGAGTGGCCAAGCACTAATGAGAAAAATACACAATAATTTTGTGCTTGGCAGGACCCCACCACCTCCAACAAAGGTATCTATGCCCTAATCACAGTAACATGTGACTGTTACCATACACGGAGTTTTGCAGATTTGATTGATGTTATAAGGTTGGTACAAAAATAATATCTGATTTCAAGGTCTATTTTAAAAATAAAAAAGCCCATTATTATGAAAATATTTATTTATTAAAACAACCTCTTTGCTTTCTAGAACCTCATTCCATCTGTCAACTAGCTTATAAATCTTATAAATGCCACACTTGTAAAATTCTTTAGGTTTTGAAGCAAAATATGAATAAAACTTATTTTCAACCTCTTCTCTTGATGTCGTTCTAAAACCATCTTTGAGATGAGACCTGGAATATCCAGTTGAGCACAATTTCATTCCCTGAGTCCTTAAAAGTGAAGAACATTTATCAACTGTGATTAGAGACACAACAATGGAAGAAGGGTAGAGAGATACAACATAAGAAGGACTCCTGCCATTGCTGGATTTGAAAATGGAGGAAGAAGGCCATGAACCAAGGAATGTAGGTTGCCCAAGGAATGCTGGAAAAGGCAAGGGAATGGATTCTTTCCTAGAGCCTCCAGAAAGGGAGTGGCCTTGCTGATATCTTGACTTTAATTCAGAGAGACTTACATTGGATTCTGTTTTACAGAGCTCTGAGATAAATTTGTGTTGTTTTAAACCATTAAGTTTGTGGCAATTTGTTATAGCATTAGTAAAAAACTAATCCACATGCTACTTAGTCTCCCTTTAAATTCATGTCTTCAAATTTTAAACGTAACAACCACCAGAAAATTCTATTATACTATCATTGCATATTTGCTTTTCTACTCTTTGAAACAATAATTTTATTCCTTTTCTTCTTTGCTGAAATTTCTAAAATACTCCACCACTATAAAAAATAAAATAAAACCCACATCATTATCATATGGGCATTTCCTCACCTTTCTATTAAATCTGTCTAACCTATTTTTGTATATTCTTTGTTTCTATGAAAGACAATCCCTCCACTTGTGCTCTGTATCCCATCTGTTCTTGATTTCTCAAGGATTTTTCAACTGTCATTTTCTTCTCTCTGTTCTGCATCAAGTATCCTTTTAATGTGGAATATTCCCTCTGTGTATATAAACATGTTTCTGTATTTTTCTTGCTCTCATCTCTCTCCCTTTCAATACCACCCTACTTTTGTGATCCCCTTTATGACAAAAATTTAAAAAATATTTCTTCATAGTTATTGTCTCCATTTCTTCATGACTCATTCTCTCTCTTCAACCTACCACAACAGAGCTTTAATATTGTAATGACTTCTCTGTTTCCAGGTCCAGTGACCAATTTTTAATCTTCATCTCAATAGACCTCCCATAAACATCTGACACGATTGACTACTACCTTATTCTTTTTCTCCTCACCCAAGGACATTTTAAAAATTGCTTTTAGAGAGAGAGGAATGGACAGAGAGGAATGCTGGCAAGAGAGAAGCATCAATTTGTTGCCTCCCATATGAGCCAGGACTGGGGATTGAACCTGCAACCTAGATATGTGCCCTGACCGGGAATCAAATCCACAACCCTTTAGTTATGAAATGATCCTTTAGCCAGCTGAGCCATACTGGCCAGGGATACCTTATTATTAAAACCACTTTTTTTGTTGTTGTTTTTCCTAGGGCACCATATTTTCTTCATAACTAGTGGCTGTTCATTCTTGATCTGCTTTGCTGGTTCCTTTTCTCTGCCCTATTTCTAAATGTAGAAATACCCCTGGAGTTAGTCCTGGCCCATCTTTTCTTCTCTATACTTTCTTTCTAAGTGATTTTACATAGTTCCATGACTTTCAGAAATGCAATATGTCAATAACCCCCAAATTTACATCTCCAACACTGACTTCACTGCTAAATTCAAGATTTATAACTGTTAACTTAAAATCTTCATTTTATTATCTAATTGGTATCTCAAACTTTACATATTCGAAATAGTTATTTATCAAGAAAGGGGTGAATTTGCTATGTATTATCTATAATTTCTTACCCAATGAAATATTAATATATTTGCAAGATAATTCTTTTGCTATGGGTTTTAGTCTGTGACTGAAGGGCCAATTTTATAAAGAATCTTTGGCAGGCAAAAAAAAATCATTGATTTTTCTTAGTCTCATTAATATTGTGGGTTAAAGCTCTTTTAGTTACAAAGAATAGAAGCTCACTCAGGCTAATTCGAGTAAAAGGAGAGTGATTTGAGGGTAAAGAGATGTGTAACTTAAATCCAAATAAAGAAAATAAAATGTAGCCACGCCTTATTGGAACTGGTAACTAAACTAAAATACCATCCAGAAATAAGGATTCTCTCTCAGGGGTGGATTCTGTCATTATTTCTCTGCTTCACTTTGTGAATCTGCTCTATTTTCTCCTCTCTTTTGTCACCTTTTGCTTAGTCATCTTACACATAGTTCCTAATGACTGTTCCACCAACAAAATCTACATGATGGCAAGAGGTGGATTTCTTATCAAAAAGCTAGTACAGTGATATACTAGTATTTAATAAATAGTTTCTTGTGGGGGTTGGAGACCAACAATTTTCTGATTTTTCATGTGTGCCTTTCTGTGGTTTGAATAGCCTTACCATGGTTGGTATCAGGCTACCAATATGACATCAGTGAACTTGCAAAATTCCTAAATAGTAAACATTTGATTTTCACAAATGGGTATGTGTTGGCTGTAATACACTACTATGTGAAGAGTTTAAACTTCATGGTTTTAGGGATAAAGAAGCAAGCCAGTGACTCTCAAACCAGTAGGAGATAATTAACAGATGAATCATGGAAAAGGGGTGAGAAAATGACATTCCACAGCTCCTCACACATATCTCTGGGATCAATAGGAGGAAGATTGTTGTCGCCAAACACAGAGAAATGGGAAGATGCAAATAAATTGGAGATAGACCTATAACTACATTACCCTTAATTAATCACACCCTGAGTTAAGTAGTTAATTGTGTTAGATTGTAAACCTGGATTAACCAGTAATGGAGAAATGGGGGAGAAGGAGAGGGGAGGGGGAACTAATCGCATTAGGGAGGGGGAGCTAATTGCATTACTATAAAACCAGTTTTCTTTGTCTACTTCGCACGCACATTCTCCTAGCTGGTGGTGTGCCTGACTCCGCAGACTCGTGAATAAACGCCTCGCTTTGCTGCTCAAGTCCTGTGTCCCAGTGTTTTATTGTAAGCATTTCTCACAATGGCTCCTTACTTGCATGAGTCCCTTTCATGTCTTTGTGTCCATTTTAAAAACTGTATTTTATTGATTATGCTATCACAGTTGTCCTGATTCCCCCCACCCCTTCTTGTATTTTTTCCCCTTTGGCCTCCTCCAACCAGCACCCCTCACTCCTTCAGGCAATCCACCCACCATTGTTCTTGTTCATAGGTCATGCATATAAGTTCTTTGTTGTACCTAATTTTTAATTTCATGTTCTTTTTCTTCAAGTGCTTCTGCTCTGTCCTGATGGTATAAATTCTATATGCACCAAACCAGGATCTGCCTTGTTAATAAACTTTCAGCTTAGTTCCTGTAGCTAACTTGCAATTTACCTCTGTAACTTTTTGTTTAAACTACCAATGTTACGGCTACATAGGCGAGATTGAACACTCTGAAGCGGTGTATAAAGTTAAGCAAAGGATTTTTAATATTGGCCAGGAGTTGGGCAGACCCTGAGCAGGTCTCTAACATGCTCCAACCTACAATGGAGTCTAAACGCTGGGCTTTTATACTAGTGCAGTCTCTTTGTTTCTTCTTTGGAGGGAAACAGCCTTAGGAAGAGGGGGCTGGGCAGGACTGCAGGAATGTCTTGGCAGTAACAGGAACAGAAATTCGCAAGGCTAAAGGTTATCTTCAACGGCAGCATAGCTCTTCAGCCAGGGACGAACTCCCTGTGAGGCAATTTATTTTCAAAGGGCTAGACATTCTGCAAAGCACAACCTTCACAAATGTTATAAACCAGACACAAGCAAGCAAATGGGAGGTGATAGAGGCTGAAGTCCTTTTAGCTTGTAAATCACTAATTGCTATAACACTCCTTCTTACATTCCTTTTTCCAAGGCCTTTTAGCAAGTCCTTGCTACTTCTTACAAAGAAC
This sequence comes from Furipterus horrens, assembly GCF_987537825.1. Taxonomy (NCBI): domain Eukaryota; kingdom Metazoa; phylum Chordata; class Mammalia; order Chiroptera; family Furipteridae; genus Furipterus; species Furipterus horrens. The sequence goes on from NW_028327187.1 coordinate 35,556,352, forward strand.
ATTTAAAGCCCTTACATACTTACATATTGAAACTTTTTCCAGGGAATATTTGGTGCCCCTACATAATCCCCCCTCTAGTCCCTGGACTAAACCTATTAGGGACGTCTAGGGACTATAAGTAGGGTTTTTAAACCCTGGTTTTCAGGAGGGGCTTAGTAGCAAGGATAAGGAGTTGGGTATTTATAATGCTAGCTTTCAGGAGCTGCAAGGAAGAAATTAAGTTTTCAGAAACAAATGACAATGAGTATACAACATCCCAAAACTAAAAGGGACACAGCAAAAGCAGTTTTGAGAGGAAAGTCCATAGCAATACAGGCCTACCCAAAGAGGATAGAAGAACTCCACACAAAAATTTAACCCCACAGCTACAAAAACTAGAAAAACAATAATAAACAAAGCCCAGAGCAAGCAGAAGGAAGGAAATTATTAAGGTTAGAGCAGAATTAAATGACACTGAGACTAAACAAACAACTTAAAAGATTAACAAAAGCAGGGGCTGGTTCTAGACTTATAAAGAAAAAAAGAATCCAAATAAACAAAATTAGAAACAAAAGAGGAGATATTATGACCGATAACACAGAAATACAAAAAATTGTAAGAAATTACTATAAACAACTATATGGCAAGAAACTTGACAACCTAGATGAAATGGACAAAATTCTAGAAACATATAATTTTCCAAAACAGAATTAAGAAGTAGAAAGTCTTAACAGACCAATAACAAAGAAGGAAATTGAAACAGTAATCAAAAATTTCCCGGCACACAAAAGCCCTGGACCGGATGGCTTTACAGGCGAATTTTACAAAATATTTAGGGAAGAACTAACTTCTACCCTTCTCAAACTATTCCAAAAATTCAAGAAAAGGGAAAAATTCCAAACTTTTTCTATGAAGCCAGTATTACCTTAATTTCAAAACCAGGTCAAGACATAACAAAGAAAGAAAACTACAGGCCAATATCGCTAATGAACATAGATGCTAAAATTCTGAACAAAATATTGGCAAACAGGATCCAGCAATACATCAAAAAGATTATACACTACGATCAAGTGGGATTCATCCCAGGGACACAAGGATGGTTTAATATTCGCAAATCAATAAATATAATACATCACCTAAACAAAATGAATGATGAAAATTACATGATCATATTAATAGATGCAGAAAAAGCATTTGATAAAGTACAACACCCATTTACGATGAAAATTTAGCAAAATGGGAATAGAGGGAGCATACCTTAACATAATTAAGGCTATATATGAGAAACCTGAAGCCAACATTCTACTCAATGGACAAAAACTGAAAACATTCCTTCTGAGATTAGGAACAAGATAAGGATGTCTACTTTTTTCCTCTTTTTTTTTTTTTTTAAACAGTGTTGGAAGTTCTAACTACAGCAATTAGACAGGAAGAAATTAAAGACATTCAAATTGGTAAGGAAGACAAAACTGTTACCACTTGCAGAGACACGATAGTATACATAGAAAACCTTACAGACTTTACGAAAAAACTACTTGACCTAATAAATGAATTTGACAAAACAGCAGGGCACAAAGTTAATATTCAGAAATTAAAAGCATTTCTATATACCAACAAAACATTAGAGAAAGAAACCAGAAAAAAATTCCATTTACTATAGCAACAAGAAAAACAACAGTATTCAGGGATAAACTTAACCAAAGAGGCAAAAGACCTGCACTCGGAAAGCTACACAACCCTGAAGAAAGAAATTAAGAAAGACACAAATAAATGGAAGCATACACCACATCCACGGATGGGAAGAATTAACATTTCCAAAATGTCCACATTATTTAAAGCAATTCATAGATTCAATGCAATTTCTATTAAAATACCAGCAACATATCTCACAAACCTAAAGCAAACACTTACAATTTAATTTAGCAGACATTTGTTAAGCACTTGCTATGTGCCATGCATTGTAGATTCAATGATTAATAAGAAGAGCAAATGGAATGTTAGCAAGATGATGGAAAACAAATTTCCAGACCCTTATGGAAACATTAAATTAACAACTAGGAACTGACTAAAATAAGTTTTTACAGCTTTGAAAACTAGTCAAAGATTAATAGCAATTAAGGAAATGACCAACAAAGAAAGCACTACATTCAAAATGATAGAAAATTTTATGGCACTGTACTTATTTTTGCCTTACCCTTTTTTTTTTCAATGTAGTGCAGTATACTTGGGAGGAATTAGCCTAATTCCCAGTTTTTTTCTTTTCTTATAAGGAATGTCTGAAGCCCCTGTATAATTCCCCTCCTTAGACTTAAGACCTTTTATTTTATAAGAGGACAATGGGCGAAGGTCTCGTGCTCTTCTAGCTGCTTCAAGCTGAACATGGTCGTCGTCCTACCTACCCTTGGGTCTAGGAATTTCTAATAAGAGTGGGGGTGGAGGGGAGTGCGGCCCTCCCTTATGGGGAAGGATTTTGCAGAGTCCAGGTCAGTTGGCTGTCCCCGGGCAGCGGCATTCTTGGTTTCCAAGGGCTGGCACTGTTGGACAAATTGACATCCTTGTCATATTCTGGAGGCAACAGATTTGGCAACAGGGTTAAAAGGCATAATTTAACCCACAACCACTAGATGACAAAAGACAGAGATTAATTTTTCAATGTCCCACATTAGGAAAAGAAATGGCTTCTTTGGAGGAAGGTGTGCAGGGCATGTCACACCTGTCCAAAATTCTTTTGCTCACTATACTTAGCTAGGGCTGAGGGAAATATTTTAGGTTTTTCCCCCCTCTCAGACCTTTAGGCCCTTTTTGTCCAAGTCATTAGGATAGAAAAGAGAAATAAGTTTTTAAAGTGAAGCTCACAGACTACCCCATACTTTACCAATCCAACCACTTAGTTCAGCCAAACCGTCGAGTCTTAGGAGGAGGCACTGCAGATGGGCTTCTTAAGTGAGGCCTATAAGTACAATTACTCAGGTAATGAGATCATAAGCTTATGCCCTATGAAAACAGAAAGAACACACATGTTAATTCACACAACACAATTCACAAACCAGTCTCCAAATCGGAGAGACTGTCTTATTGGGAAGACATCCAGTTGCAAGGCACTTGACATTCTTCTTGCCTGTAAATTAAGCATCCTTGATAATGTCACAGACCTGGTTTAACTTTTAAGTGAAGACAAACTTTATAGACAGTTAGCTGCACTGAGCATTGCGACTTTCCTTGAGTCACGATTTTTCTCCTTAAGATTACCCTCCTTGTTATTAAAGGAACTGCATTAAATACAGTTTTAATTTAGCCTGTTCATTTGCATAAACACAACAAGAGCAGTGATTGACCACATATGATTTTTAAGTCTACTTTGCTGGAACTTATACAAGGAACCTTCATGCTGACTATTAGTCTGCCCACTAGGGCACAGAAGCTGAGCCACACACCTGCCATTCAGCCTTGCCTGTAAACACCTGCTTTTCCCAAGTCCTTTGGATTTTTCATTGTGCCTTGAGGTTCCTTCTAGCCATTTTTCAGGAAAGCAACCTTCGTTCCTTCCCTGGAAAGACTGCCATGAACCGCACAACCAACCAAGGTGTCAGACCTTTTTTCTCATGGGCTTTTCTTAGCTTCAAAAGTTAAATCCAGTTCCTTAGGGCTTCCTGGTAACAACCAGAGCCTAAGCATGCCTCTTTCAGGCATATTATTCCAGTCAAAGTCTTGGTTAACAATACCTTTATTAACAACTGGTCTTTTTAGTTTTATGCAAAGAAACCTAATGTCATTACTTACTTCTTTAAATTGCCAAATTCTGGAGGGATCAGGTAGGGAGAAAAATATACAGTGTGAAGGAAAATCCTTGTCCTTCTAATATTTACTAAAACTGCATTTCCATGCCTTATACTTTCTTTTGTTCACTTTCCTACATGTGAAGTTTTCTTTTTTTTCTTTTTAACTCTCTCTGGGAAACCTCAATTTTCCTTTCAGATTATATGGCTAATACCAATACAGAGAATTCTAGACCTTTTCTACGTCCCAAATGGCTAATGTCAATTCCAACACTGGGAATTCCAAATGACCTTTCATAGGTCCCAAGGCTAAATGCCAATACAGAGGTACAGTAACCATACAATTAGACCACAAGTAGTTGAGGTTTCCTTTCCCCAGGTTTAAAAACTTTCACAACCTTTTTATACATTTTTATGACTTTCCACAGACCTTCTGCAACATTCACAAACTTTCCATATATTTACCCATTCAGATTTAACCATAATCCATTTCCAATTCTTGTTCTTTTCCACACTGTAAAGGACTCTACTCAAACTCAGTATTTAGCAGCTAAAATTTCCCTAGATTTGTAGATATTCTGCAGTTTTCTGAAGCTTCCTGCTTCTTCTTCTTCTTCTTTTCTAACATACACTTTTGAGCTTTCCTGAGAAGTTTTTCAATTGTTTTATTTGGCCTATTACTATTCTATTTAGGATTTTATTGGGAACCTTTTGTTTGGCCAGGACAATTCCCTGACCAGGAGGATGCTTGCATTTTTTTATATTCTTATAGCAGCCCACCTGATTATTCCTCTTTCTTTCCTATTGAAGAGGATGTCTAGAATGGACATTAGTTTTATTCATGTGTAACAACACTTTTCCTTAAGATACAGGCACATTCCCCCTGCTGAAGCAGTGAGGAGATTGAAGGCTCTTTAGTTACAGCTTTAGAGGTGTTGCTGATTGGCACCCAAGCAGCTTGCACCAGTTTGAAGAGCGGCCTGAGTTTTAAAAGTATCACTTTTTTTTCACTCCATGTTGGAGAGACAGACATTCTGCTGTTTCTGTAACCTGTAGCAAGGGGATTAGACGGCTGCTTCGCTAGCAAATTTAACATTGTCCCTCCTTGCAGCTCCAGCAGGGAGTATTCAGATGCAAACTGAATTGCTAGAAGTTACCTGGGGTGGAAAGAAATGCTGCAAGCAAGTTCTCTGGGGAAATTTTTACGGAGCCTCATCCCTCTGGCCAGGGCTACAAGGCAGCGGGAGACAGCACAGAGGGTCCTAGGCTTATTTTTTGGGGGGGACACTGCCCATATTGATAGCCTTGGTTTTCATGTTCCCCACCCCCCTCTCCTGCGCCTGCAGCTGTTTGAGAGATAGCAATTTGATCTGGGAACCAGGGGCCTTCCCAGATTACAGAATATGTGAAACTAACCCACGTTTGTTTGGCCTTCACTAGCCATCTGCAAGATAATACCTTTTTTTTTTTCTTCTTAAAAAAAACACTTTTCCCTTAGAAGTGCAGAGCAGGAGCCACTCTTTCAAGGCACAGCTCCCTCCTGCCTTGCTACTTCCCCCAATAACCCTCTCCTTTCTGCTTGTTGCATTTTTGCTTCCTGAGAGACACCATTTTACACTTATAATATTTAGATTTAAAGTACTCCCAAGTGGGGGTGGGGCTATCCGACCCCAAAAGCAGGCCACTCTGACCTACAGAATGTTTCCAGGGTGCCAGAGTTTATGAAGGGATTTTGTCCCCGGAACTTGGGGAAATTCTGGAGCACACAGCCAAGAACTGTGGGTGCAGGCTTAGACTGGCGTCCCCTTATGTTGGCTAAGGTGACTGCTACAAACATGCACTTAATTTGGATTACAATTAGGAGCTGGAACACAAGGCACAGGAGCAATTCCCCCCTCACGGCGCAGACAAACACGGGCTGGGAGCTCCCAAAGGAAGCCAAACAAATGCCCGCTTGACCTCTCCTCCTGCGAGGCTAGAGCCCACTCAGACTCCATAGACCGAAGTTTGTGGAGGCACACAAAAAGGAGGAAATAACTTTTTTTTACTTTAACCTTAACATTCACCCACACATTCACTCAGAGGTTAAACAATCCCACCCAAACCCCGCCTAGGCTTCTGAGATTAGATGAACAGCATCGGCTACAGGCAGCAGAACCCCAAAACCAAAAGAGCTCTATACAATCCAAATGAAGCTAGCCAAGCCGGCTTCAACAAATTCCCTGTTCGGGAATATGTACCTCTGCGTCCAGAGGACAAAAGAGACCAAGTCTCAGTGGCAGTGGCCCAAGTCCGCTGCCCAAATGGGTTGCCACTCACCTGTCGCCGAGGCTGTCCTCTGTCCTTTGCTTACTCTAGACTGGGCCGTCAGGGCTTCTAGCAGCTCCCGAGTGTCTCCTGAAGGTGCAGGGAATTGCTCCCAATCAGAGCTTGCGGCCGCTGTCCTGCCACACGTCAGCTAGACACACGGGACCGCACGAAGCCCCGGGGGCTCACCGAAGGCGGCACCGCTTTACAGAGGCATCTCGCTGGGGCCTCCAAAATGTTACGGCTACATAGGCGAGATTGAACACTCTGAAGCGGTGTATAAAGTTAAGCAAAGGATTTTTAATATTGGCCAGGAGTTGGGCAGACCCTGAGCAGGTCTCTAACATGCTCCAACCTACAATGGAGTCTAAACGCTGGGCTTTTATACTAGTGCAGTCTCTTTGTTTCTTCTTTGGAGGGAAACAGCCTTAGGAAGAGGGGGCTGGGCAGGACTGCAGGAATGTCTTGGCAGTAACAGGAACAGAAATTCGCAAGGCTAAAGGTTATCTTCGACGGCAGCATAGCTCTTCAGCCAGGGACGAACTCCCTGTGAGGCAATTTATTTTCAAAGGGCTAGACATTCTGCAAAGCACAACCTTCACAAATGTTATAAACCAGACACAAGCAAGCAAATGGGAGGTGATAGAGGCTGAAGTCCTTTTAGCTTGTAAATCACTAATTGCTATAACACTCCTTCTTACATTCCTTTTTCCAAGACCTTTTAGCAAGTCCTTGCTACTTCTTACAAAGAACATTTAAAGCCCTTACATACTTACATATTGAAACTTTTTCCAGGGAATATTTGGTGCCCCTACACCAACAAAGGAAATTATTGACTCAGTTCACTTCCTCTAGGAATGATCTCTTTATACCAGGTCATGCCATAGGTCAGTTATATGTTTATGGCTGAACTGCTCTAATTTAGGTGTTCAGTTCTGGTCTAAGTAACTGTAGCTAGGAAGGTAAAATCATGTATTTTACCATAAGTTTAACAAGGGTTATGGTAGGTATGTTAGCATCTATTAAATTGAATTTCATTGTATTTATATGATCCAATTCATCAGACAGGTCAGCATAAATAAAGACAGATGGTAAGTGGTTAGCCTTGAGGATTCCTTTATGCCATGGCCACTATGATGAGCCCCTTTATGTAAGTAAGCATTTTCACAAGAACATTTCTACCTCCAGCTGTCGCTTTATAGTATGCAAATTCCTGAGTTTCCCCAAACCTTCTGAATAATATTATCTAAGGGAGAGGCTCAGGAACCTATCTTTTTAACACAGCCCTAGAAGCTCTATTGTATTAGAGAATTCTGATGCTTAAAGTTTGAGAACCCTATGCCAGACTATCTGGTACTGTCCCCCACAGCATCTCCAACACCCAGAATAACTCCTGACATCGAGCAGTCCCTAAAGATGGTTGAATAAATGAATGAATGAATGAACAAATGAATATGTCCCTTGGAGTCTGAAAATTAATCACTACATCTTTAGAAATTACAGAAAAAAAGACATAGAGATATGTGTTACGTGCTTTTTGATTGCTGGAATCACTACCCCTTTTTGGATGTTATTCAGGACATATGCATATAAAATGTAATAATTTTCATTTACCTCTTTTGCCTACCTAATCATCCGAATCCCTGCTTTATTCAGCCCATTTAGCTCTGAAGGCTGCCTTGCTCAAGGGATTCACTCTAATTGCTCACATCATCAGGAGGACATTTCTTAACTTGTCTTATCACCAGGGACAATAGTCAAACTCTTTAATGGCTAAGCAGAGGCACCAATCAATAAGTACAGATTTTGGCTGTGAAGAACAGGTAGGTCTATATCAGTGCATAATGGCTGAAGATCAGCCTTGACCATTATTAAGCCTGTGTAGAAGACTATGCTACTAAGCGTTTGGCTCTATGGGTCCCTAACAAAAGTGATTCATATAAGGATGAGGCTTCCTGATTCTTGGGTCATAGCTTAGATTGTCCTGCATAATAGGCCAGATTAATGGCCCCTTAAATATATTCATATTTTAATCCATGAAAGCTGTGAAAGTTACCTTAGATGGCAAAAAGAACTTTGCAGACATGATTAAGTTAAGGATCTTGAGTTGGGGAGATTATCCTGGATTATGTGGGTGGGCCCAATGTAATCACAAGGCTCCTCATGAGAGAAAGAGGGAGGAAGCCCTCATTCTGCTCAGTGTCAGGAATCTTAATGTTGGCAATTCAAGGTATTCTTATTCAAATTTATTAGCAAGCATTTTTAAGTAAAAACTCAGTAAAAATCAAGGTTTTGCTCTTCTCCCTTATTCTATGGGATAGCATCTAAGTACCAAAAATGAAGGGAAGGTATTTTGTCCATGATGATTCTCTGATTTCCTTTGGTGCCCAAAGAGGGGAATTTAACTCCTATTATATATGGGCTGTTAGCCCTGGCTGGTTTAGCTCAGTGGATTGAGCGTCGGCCTGCGAGCTAAGTGTCGCTGGTTCGATCTTCCAGTCAGGGTACATCAGAGAAGGAAAACTCTGACTCCAAAAAACCTCCGCTGCCTTGCGGCATACCTCTTCAGGGGAAAGGCTAAGGGAGTAAACCCTGACAGAAAATCCGGAGCCGGAGTCCCTAAGGCGGTTTGACGTTGTAGTCAACACCGGCAACTCCTGCAGCACACCTGAACCCAAGCTGTATTGACTCCGTCTTTCCCTTGGACCCTTCAGCTGCGAAGAGAGGGGGGGTCTGCTGCATGGGCAACAGCAGACCCTCCATATTACCCTGCCCAGGCTCTGTAGCTTCAGCGTCATCACAAGATATCGATTCAACACGGGAGGAGACAGATACCATGTCACTCCCGAGTCGGACTGCACAGCCATTCTCGGCGGTGCAGAGACTCTTAAGAAGCTACAACATCGTCTCTCGAGACGGACGGCTGCCGACGATATATGGGCTGTTGGTATTTATCCCTATTGTAATATCTCTTAAAGTCCTCAGAACTACATTTTACACTGCTTGACATGGAATTCACTGTCAGTATTTCCTTGTTAAAAGTACAAGGCCTCTACACATCTCAGCCATTTGTAGCCTTCTTAAGGGCACAGATAACTTTGAAATACCTTCCCATCACCCTCTGGGGTATTAGGAAATTTAGAAGACTTTCTAGTTCTCTCTATCTAGACATGTTTGGCTACCATTTTTGCAGAGCTTGTTGCCTTCTTGAGCTTCATCAGGGAAGTGAAGCACAGGTCTCTGCTCTCGGTATTCTCCAAATATTTCTGGGGCTTTCATCACTTCTCTTCCTACAAACTAGTCTTAACTTTCTTTCCTTCCTCAGCCAATCTAACTTAATGTCATTTGGATGTGGGAAATAAGCTCTTTCACCATAAATTCTTCCCAACTCTCTTGTTTATGAGATAAACTGTTTTATAAGTCTCTGCACTGTCTTTAAACTCTTAAACTCAAAACATATTTTTCTGTTAAAAATCTTGTGTTTTTTTAATCCAAAGCTTTATATGTTGAGGCAGTGGCTCTGCCAAGGGTTTCCAAGGTCTAATTCCAAAGTAAACTCTAAGAATGTGACCTGAGGTAATAAGTCTCAGAACTCAAGGTCTAATTTTAATGGGAAATGTTAAGGGGCAATGAGGGGTAAAAAGAGAATGAAAGCCCATTCATTAATATTTCAAGATATTATGCCTCTACATTTTTCTCCCTAGTAAATCATTGCATTTAGACTCCTCAATGTAGGTGTTCCATCCACTGCTCCCCCTCCCCATCAAGTTATGCAAGGCCATTGTGAGCTCTTTGGTTATGGCAGAATTCAGAGGGGCACTAAGGACTAAGCCAAAATCTGTGCGTCCAGAATAATAGCTCCCATGTGTAAAGATTCAGAATTCACAGTGGTACTTACTAACATAAACTTCAGGAAGGAAGGTGGAAAATTTTTAGCCTCCAAGTTCAAACAAAAAGCCACTAGTTTAAGTATAATTGAAATAAAGTTAGTAATAATACAAGATCAATCTAAACAGGTTTTCTCCTGCCTTTCCATATTCTCCCCATACCCATCACATGGGCAAAACATATTGTATGCAAGTGCATGTGTGTGTGGACACACACACAAACACATGCAGAGACCTTCCAAGAAGAAAGTAATATGAATGGAGAGTTTTGGAAAGATATAAAGAGAATTAGACATGTATTTGGAGGTTCTTGCATTCTGTCTCCCTATCCTGTTGAGCTGAATCTGAGCAATAATAAAACATGATGGAAATCCCACTTAAAGTTTGAGGAACTCAAAGGAGGTATTTAATCTTTACATTTTGGGTGGGTGAATACCTGTGAGTTGGGAAGCCTAGTTGAGCAATCCACTTCCCTTCCATCCAGTACAGCAGTCTCATAGTAGAGGTGTACTCTGTGGTAAGCCTAGGCAAGAAAAGATCAATAACCATAAAACAAACGATTTCCATTTGTGGCAGGTTGATACAGTAATATCTTCTAATTTATTCAACTCTTCTTGTTTCTATACATTTTGATAGCACCTTTCACATTGATTCCAGGCTTGTCCATGTCATTTAATTTGGCAACATAAAATATGATGGGAAGTAGAAACTTGAAGGAGTGCTTATATATTGGGTTTTTTCTTCTCTTCCTTCTCTTGGAACTTCTGATCACTCTGTGATTAGCCTGTTGGATTATAAAAGACATGTGGTCCAATTACTCTCTCATCCCAGCTGACAGCCAGCCAGTCTCTATATATGTGAATGAGGTCCTTGACTGCCACCTGACTGTAGATGCAAAAATGAGTCCAGTCCAAATTGCTTACCCAGAGAGTTGTGAGCTAAATAAGTGGTTGTTATTTTAAGTTACTAGGTTTTTAGGTAGTTTGTTTAACAGTAAACATTAACTGCTATGGAATTCAAAAGAACATTGCACAACATGTGCGCTTAAGAACAGATGGGATAAATTACATCTGGATCAGTAAGAAAACAAGGCTAACACAGTAGCATTTCATTTAGATGCCTCCCCATTCTCATACATACCCAGAGCTAATCACTGATCCCGAGGAAGGAGAGAAAGAAAGAGAAAATTTGTAACTAGGGCTGAGGATTCCATTTAAATGAAAACTGAGAAATTACTAAAGTTACCTGAACACAACTGACTTAAATATTCTGCATTGACAGAATGATGGCTCAGAGGAGAATATATATTTTTTAGGATGTCTGAGTCTGTAATCAGGGAAATTCATGCTTGCTATACCTGTGTTTCTGTACTAATGCTCTAGACTGAACCTGAAATAACTGAATAATTAAGCTTAGAGCTTAATGTACAAATATAAAACCTTGAGTTAAAATCAGTTTTGAGTTACTTGCAAAGGAGCTGGAAAGGAGCTGCCTTGTTGTGAGTTGGAGAAACATGAGAAAATAGTAACACCTGTAATTGGTTATCATTATTCCTTTAACTTTGCTATAATGGAGGGCACAATAGAAAGAATAAAGATAAACATTTCCATTGGTAAAATTTATTAATATTAATTTTTAATTCCTGAGTAGATTTAACACTTAGCACTGTGCTAAACTCTTTTTATGCATTGCCTCATTTAATCCTTGTGAAAAACCTATGAGGTAATTTTTTTTTCCAATTTATAAGTGAAGAAACTCAGACTCAGAGATTAAATTACTGAAGCTCATGCAATGAATAAAATGGCTGAAATCCAGAACTGCCTAACTCTAAAGAATTTGATTTTATTTTGGCAAAATCTTGCTTCTTAAGTGCATGGTAGCGTTTTGAAATTTATTGTTAGCAATAATTTTTTTTGCAAGAGCAAACAAATATTGTGAAGGTATGGAGACTAAAATTAAGTGCTGAAAGACCACTTAAAATTTCATTGGGGACTGAGAACATTGGACAGAGGAAAGTTGAGAGGGAGACCATTTTGTTTTTGGATGGATGATCTTGCTCCAGGGGCTTCAAATAGACTAAAGATTATGGCAATGATTCATATTGAATTTGGCCCAGGGAAGGAAAAGTCCTTTTTTTCTTAAGTAATGTTGCTTTGCAATGAATTGTCTTGATAATAGTTTTCTTGTAAAGAAAACAAAGAAGATAGACAATCAAAGAAAGCATAATTGATCTTCAGACCTCCCTCAATGTCCAGATAAGTAGTAATTTCCAGCATGCAAGAATAGGTATGTTTGTTAAAAGGAGTCTTGATTGTGATTTTATACATATGGTCACTAACTTAATAAAATAAGTATTTGTAGGCAAAGAGAATTCTTATTTGAAATAACTTGCTATGTCTTACAGTAATCACATTTCTCAGTCATCACTTGCAGGTTCCAGCAATGGCCTGGGAAATATAGAAGGCTCTTCACTTTCTATACATTCTATTTTAGGGTATCATCAACATGGCACCAAGCTTTTGCAGAGCTGCTCAACTCAGTGCTATTCTGACATTCATGCAGTCTGTGCTGGAGATCAACATGACTTTATCTTGCAACACTGACTATTTTGGCCATTAGGTCACTGGAACACCAACTGCCTCAACTGCTGCCAGACCTGCATTCACCTTTGAATGTCAGTCAATACGCAGTCACCCAATAGACTGGCTAAACTTGATACTTAGTTAAATGTGTTCATCAGGAAATAGCTTTCCTGGAGACAGAAAACAAAATGATTGGGAGCAAGTATGGTCTGAAAGCAATCTTCAAATGAAATGGAGATGATGTATGTAGCAGCAGTTAGGTAGGAGGCACTTACCAAAGATTTGTTTCTCACCCTTTTCACTTTCACTTTCAAATGAATAAATATGATGTAGAAAAATAAGAATATGTTTTTCTATGACAAACTGAGCTATTCTCAAGATGGTCAGTCAACAATTAACCTAGTTTTAAACTTTTTTCAATGATTTCAATAACTTTGTAAAATGTGTGGTCTTTGGTTATGCTAGAGGTTGTCAACATTTATAAAAACCACTTTCAGTATTTTTTTAAAAGTACATTCAATTTTCTTTGTTAATACTAGGCAAAAGGCATGATTCTGTATGAGATTGCATCATTTTACAATATAATATCTGAAATCTTAGAAATTTCATTTTAACTCCAACCAAGTTGTTAGTTCCTCGTTGCTAAGGATACCATTGTGTATAAATCACCAGTAATTACAATAGATGGTAGTTAAACTCTTGTTTGGTGGGGGAAAGTGCCTCTCTCCTTTGAGATTAGAAAATCACTACCTTTTGATTGAAATAAACAAGTCATGAGGGTTTAGGCTATTGCTTTAGAGAAAAACACCTGCAGGATTCTATCATTTTTTTTCCTTCTGTTTTAGTCATAGGTGAATAGACAGGGAACCTAGGAGTAGCTTTTAGAAAGAACAGGCAGTCAATCAAACGATACTGGCTTTCTCATTCCCTTGCAGATGTCCTATTCCTCACAGTAAAAAGCAGCAGCAGCCCTTCGCCAGTGTCTCTCACATCAACCCCTTCCTTTCTTTTCTGCCTCTATCACCCTGATACAGCCCTCATCATCTTGAATTGAGACTTTACAATAGTCTCTGATTGGTCTCCTTATGTCCAGACTCTTTCATCCTTCACATTATGCATCAGATTAATTTCTCAGCCAGACTGTGCTCAAATCTAAGATCTGCCACTTATAGATTTTATGACCTTTGGGCAAGTTACTTAATCTATCTCAATTTCTTCCTCTGCAAAGTGGAGATAATAATAATATTTAACTCATAAAGTTACGACTAAAAATAAGTTAATCCATGTAAAGCACTTATTACAATGTCTGACACATAATAAGCACTCAATAAAACTTAGTTCTACTAGTTTCACTAAAACATAATTTTCCATACCACTATTGTCCCTTCTCAATTCAAACACTTCAATGATCCTCTGTCATATTACTTGCCCTGACATTTACAGCCTTCTCTAAATGTCAGAATATTGCAATGTATAATGTGATAAATGGCAATATATAGTCAATTCTTACATTTTAAATGCATCTGTCTAAGTAGTTCTGGGCAGTGACAGTGTGTACTGGCAAGAATACTAGCTTGAGAGTAATTCACACCTAAGGTTGAATTTCAACTCAATTACTGTATAATCTTAAGCTTTTTTTGTCTTCAGTATCCTCTTCTATAAAATCAAATAACAAGTGCCAGTCTCATGGGAATTCTTTTGATAATTAAACAAGAAAACTTTTATACAAGCACTTAGCATAGTACATCGTATAGAAGGTGCTTAACAAACATTATTTCCATCTCCTATTCTCTTACCTTTCTTCAGTCATGTGGATTGTTATGAACTGAATTGTGTCTCTCTCCCTTAATTAATATGATGAAGACCTAATCTCCTGTAGCTCAGAATATGAGTATATTTGAAGGTAGTGCCTTTAAAGAGGAAATTAGGTAAAAATGGGTCTGTTACGGTGGGTCATAATCTTATATAACTACCTTTATGAGAAGAAAAAAATTGGACGCATGGAGAAAAACAAGATATATGCACACAGAGAAGAAAGACCATGTGCCATGTGAGGACATAGTGAGAAGGCAGCCATCTTCAAGCCAAGGAGAAGAGCATAGGAAAAACCAAATCTGCTGACACCTTGATCTTGAACTTCTAACCCCCAGAACTGTAAAAATTATCTGTTGTTTAAGCCACCCAATCTTATGCATTATGGCAGCCCTGGCAAACTAATACACTGTTCTACTCATTATTTCCCAAGTATGTGTAAATTACCATTTAAAAAAATTTACAGCTTGGTGGACAGATCATGAAGGAAGGGCCAGATATATCACCCCCTGTGAGAAATCTTTCCCATTGTTCTTTCTGAGAATTTCCCAATGGATTACAGTCATGTTTTTTGTTAGATGACCCTACCATGCTAGTTACAATAGAATGGACCTTACACAAATTTAGTAATTCAGACACATAAGTGATCTATGGGTGGCTTAGCATAAGAGCTCTTCGAATAGGGGTGTTCCAAACTTGGTGATAGGTCAACCCATTTAGATCTCTGTGTTGTGGCACATGTGTGAAAAACATAGTGTCATTAGGCAGCAGAGTATGCAAGAACCTGGAGACACATAGGATATTATAGAAAACAGAAGCAGAGAGATATATGAGAGAGATATAGAGATAGATGAGGGAGAGCGAGCAAGTGAGTGAGAGAGAACCAAGTCATTTTTTTGTACGAGAGTGAGAACATAGAAAGATGCAAGTAAGGAGAGTAAAGAGTAAAAGACAAAGTGAAAATAATTGATGTGCAATAATGACTAGAGTTAAATTTGCGACAACATGGATGGAACTAGAGAGAATTATGCTTAGTGAAATAAGCCAGGCAAAGAAAGCAAAATACCATATGATATCACCTAATACAGGAAACTAAAGAACAACACAAACAAACGAACTAAACAGGACAAAGAGTAGAATAGTAGTCAATAGGGGGGAGAGGGGAGGGAGAGAAGGGGGATAAGGAAGGGAAGGGTTTAGTCAAGGAACGTGTATAAATGACTCATGGACATGGACAACGGGGAGGGATATGATTGTGGGAGAAGGGGTGCATTGGGTGGGGGGGAGCAATGGGGAAAAAATGGGACAACTGTAATTGAAAAATCAAAAAATAAAAGAAAAAAAATAGCTAAGTGCTGGAAACAACCTAAGTGCCCATCTGTAGATGAGTGGATCAAAAAACTGTGGTACATTTACACAATGGAATACTATGTAGCAGAAAGAAAGAAGGAACTCCTGCCATTTGCAACAACATGGATGGAACTAGAAAGAATTTTGCTCAGTGAAATAAGCCAGGCAAAGAAAGAAAAATACCATATGATATCACCTAATACAGGAAAATAAAGAACAACACAAACAAAAGAACTAAATAGAACAAAGAGCAGAATAGCAGTCAATAGGGGGAAGGGGGGAGGGAGAGAAGGGGGATAAGTAAGGGAAGGGTTTAGTCAAAGAACATGTATAAATGACTCATGGACATGGACAACGGGGAGGGATATGATTGCGGGAGAGGGGGTGGGTTGGGTGGGGGGGAGAAATTGGGAGAAAAGGGGACAACTATAATTGAAAAACCAAAAATAAAAAAAAATGAAAATATAAAAAAAATAGATGAAAAAAAAGTAATAAATACCTACTTGTATGGTTATTTGTTAGATTTTAAAAATTGTTATTCAATTACTAAAATTTTACATCCTAAAAGATACTTAAGATCCATAGAACGCATGGCTATGTTTCCTCTTTCCCCTCCTTGTCTTACACTGGAAGGTTACTCCTGTTCTCACTGAAGTAACCTGATTGTGCCTTTGTTCCTTGAACTTAAATGGACTAATCAACACACTTGAAAAATCATCACCTCTCCTCTTTGATTTTCTAAGTCCTGCCCTTCCCTGGCATCCTAACTCAAGTCCTACTATTCCAATAAAGCCCCTTTTGGCTGCTTCAAGACTGAAAAATGTGTAAGCATTTATTGGTTTAACTATGTATCTGACCCTTAACAGTTAATTTAAAATATTTATTTTTGCATTAAAGAACCCCTGGATGAATCCCTTGCTTATGAACTCCTGGTCACTGGATATGTGTAAATGTCCTAAAGCTCTGTAGGTTCATAAATATGTAATTTAGACTTACACTAGTTAACAGTAGCCTTCTGTGTATCATTCAAATTAATGAGGCAAGATTGTGTCAGCCCAAACTCACATTTGGTCTTGTTATCAAGAGAGGTTCCTATAGGGCTATATTTGGCACCCCACCTTCTAAGGTCTTAACAGCTGTGGCATTCAGATGAGGCCTGATGACACGTAAGTTATATTAAGGTGACAGATTGATCTGCAAAGTCAATCTCTAAGGACCAAAAGATCAACATTATGCCCTGGGATGATTCTGTTGTGTGTCTTTAATAAGCAGCCATCAGAAATTTGTCCATTTCCCCACTGCCCATTGGTATGCACTTCTCCTGCAGTGGCATAAGGCCACACTGACAATTGTGATTACCTGGGTGTTGAGTAAAAAAGTGATGGCCATAGGCATCTACTTAGTTCTTGTTGTAAAAAGACAGTCTTCGTTTTTTAAATTAAACCCTGGAGGAATCAACTTGCTGTCTTAGTAATGAACTAATGAACAAAGGTATTTCTAAGCTAATGTCTGACCCTCTCTATTTCCTGTTCTTTAGATGTGCTCATGCCCAAGGGTTTGGATGAGTTAGTTTGAAAATGTCTGGAGTAGCTGTTCTAAGAGGGTGAAGACCCTTGTGCAATATTTGAAAAATGCAGGAGAGATGTGATATTATACCCTGATGGCGACAGCCTAAATATATCCTCAGCACTAAAATAACAATGGATTTGTCCAGGAATGACTTTTCTTTAAGCTCAGCACCCTCCCTTTATTTTTCCTTTTTGCATATCCTTAGATGTTGATTAGCTTCACTAAATGTCTTTGGAAGAATATTCTTCAAATCAGGAAATGTTTAATTGCCACTGACTCTGGATAAATTGAAGGCATCAAAAGGCAGTAGAATATCTGGAATAAGATGTAACCATGCTGCAATCCTGATTAGTAGCGCTGGCCTATTTGGTGCAATCATATAGGGCTTTTGATCATGATCACTGGTTAATCACATGGGTGAAACAAAAACAGAAGGCCATTAAATTGTATTGTAATGGTTTTATTATTTTATTTTATTTTATTTTACCATCTTTACAAAGAACTCTGAGGCATGGCAGGACTAAGTGGTTGGGAATTGGATGTTCAGGTGGACAATGACTATATTTACTAGTTTCAACTTTTGGCTAACCCCAAGACCAAGTTAAGCCCTTTACTGACCTTGTCTACTTAGTCTGCTCATTTAAGTCTTTTGTTGACAGGAAGAAGAGCATTATTTATTCTAGCTTAGCAGGTATACAAACAGCTATCTCCCCTTCCCTTACCCACCCCTGTTTTTTGGCTTATGTCTGATTTCTTAATTACATATTAGAATCCTAAAATAAGGTTTATATCTGTTGGCTATAGAATCTTGGCATTATTTGAAACTTTACAAATCATTGGCTAATACCATTGTTTATGCATAGATTGAAAACTGAAACCAAGAGGAATAATGTGACCTGTCCAAAATTATTCAGTTATTTAGTTGATGCTAAAATAAAAACTCATCTTATCTCTAATTCATTGCTGATATTCTATGAGTCTTTTTTAAAAGCCAGGAGTCATAGTAGAAACCTGATTTCTCCCACTTTATTATTATTAATAATATTATTATTTACAAAATATCTTCAGCTTTTGAAAGAATAGCTTCAATCATTTGTAATCTCTGTTTCCTGGAGTAAATTTTCTGACTTTGAGAATTCATCCCTCAGATGAAGAGTCAGGGGTTGTGGGGCAGAGAGACTCAGACAGGAAGAACAAATAGTTTTAAAAGATGTTTGTTGATGAAAATCACATTTCCCTCACAGTTTCTGAAGTTACCACTCTTCTAAGTCAAACTTAAATGTCAATGGCAACTCAATGTCTCACAATTTTTGAATCTCTTAGGACAGAATTTCTTAAATGGCAGCATAGGTAATTGAAACACAAATTTTCATTATGTAAATCTACCACAGTTTTTTGATCCACTCATTTGCTGATGGGCACTTAGGCTGTTTCCAGCACTTGTCTATTGTAAATAGCACAGTTATGAACATAGGGGTGCATAACTTCTTTTGAATTGGTGTTTCAGAATTCTTAGGGTATATTCCCAGAGAAATAAAACAAAACAAAATAAAATGAAAGAAATACGAATTTCCTTTCATGATCAACATATTAAATTACAAATAATGCACGAAGCTTAAATATTCCCTCTGCCCCAATCTTTGTATTTTTATTTTGTGAAAAGTCTAGCAAATGTTTCTCAAAAATTCTTTTGCTTAAATATTCATACCTGGTCTGTGAGGTTGAAGGACACATTTATAAGACAGAGGTCTCTCTAACAAATAGGAGGCTTTGGGCGCAGTTGGTGTCTGACGGTGGGGATATTTATCTTTAGTTAGCCTTTTGTTGACGGACTTTCTTACATCACAAAACTCCCTTCTAGTATTCACTAGAATTCATTAACTCCTTTGGATCTGAATCGTTGATACTACAAACTATTATCTTTAAAAATAAATTTATTGGGATATATTAGACATCAAAATCAGGTAAAAATATCTCTTGTTTGGCAAAACTGGACATAAGTCTGGTCTGAAAGTGAAAAATCTGAAATGACAATTCAGAAAGAAAATGATTTTATTTATTTTAAAGGAAATGTTAAAAATTAGCACAGATGAATATATACCACATTTTTCTACATTACATAATTTTGTCTTAGAAACAAAGGGTTGCTAATATACAAATTATGTTGAGTCAGGGTTGTCCCAAGCATTTTGGAAAAAAATGAATTTCTTGAACCCCTGTAACCAAGAAAGAAAATTAACATGTATTAAGTGCTGTTCTGTACCAAGCACTATGTTAGGTACTTTATAGATAATCTTCAATCAAATGGTCTCAAAAACTCAGGGAAGTATGTACTATTGTTCCTACTTTATAGAAAGAGAAATTAGTGTGCCAGTTCTGGATCTGTTTGCTTTAAGATCCATTCCATGCCTTTCTACTACCCTTAGTAGCACAGGGATGCTAACCATTGCAGACTTCCTTTCTCAGGCTCCCATGATAACTAGTTTAAGAATGTGTTCAACCAAAGAAAGATGCAGGTGGGAGATAGGAGGGCAAAAGTAAGAGGCCAGGATTTGTCTTACAACCATTTCTCACCCTCCAGTCTGAGGCAGTACCTTCACCCGTTGCTGCCTTTCCTCTGTGGCTCCAGCTCCCACCAGACATGCTCCCTGTGGTTCTAGCTTCTGGGTGACTTTAGCCCCTGCTTTCTGGAAACACTATCTTCTCTCTCTGCTTTTTCAGTCCTAAGGATGTTAGTGACCTCTTGTTGCTGCTAATCTCTGGATTGCCTTCTTTTCCCCTATTTAATTGCTACCATCAACTGTGTAATGCATTTCTTGTCTTTAATACCTTTATTTCAAAGACTATAACTAAAGTGGTTTCTGATTTCCTGGTTGAGCCCTGATTGATAACACTGAAGTTTTAACCAAAATCATGTGGCTAAGAGGTGATTAAGACTCAAAGGCGTATACTCTTTCCTATTGGTTTGCAAATATCACAGGTGATCTCCTCTCCTCTCCTCTCTAGGATTTTGAAAATCTTTGGAAGAAGAAACAGTTTTCAAATATTTACTCAACAAAATTACATTTCTAGTTCCCCAGTAGTCTCCATCCCTTCCTTACTAGAATCCAAATCGATAAGAGTTTGTTCTACTATCTTCTAGCCTTGATGTTATTATAATTGAGGCTTTCAAAAGACCTTTATTACAGAAGTAGTCCTTTACTAGTCCAGTGGAAAAATCTTTCAGGTTTCTTAATTCCTCATTGTCATCCCATTTTACTCTTAGAACAGTATTCCTTATTTTGCCAGTTTTATTTCTTCTAGCTATGCCAAATTTAGTGCAGTAGTACTTTTTTGAGGCCTGCATCTCTGGAAAAAGAAACATGCTCAAGGTCACACCATCAGTCTCACTCTGAGTTTCCTTCAAGTCAATGAGAAAGATGGGAATTTGAGAGAGAAGAATGGATGCATGCAGGGAGAAAGAGAAGGGAAGAGAGAAGGAGGGAAAGAGGAAGGGAGGGAGGGAGACATAAGGAAAGAGGGAAAGTGGTTTTAATGGATTAAGGCAAAAGTTTTGTTGAGTTTCTCAGGACATATTTAAGAATTTGGAAACTTTAATTATAGATATGAAAGTAATAATTATCAATGCTCCTTTAATACTGAATGTTGTCATTTTTTCCTCATGGAACCGAGACAGTTTTCTAAACAAAGATACCACATTGTGTAAATGATAGATCTTGCTTTAAAATAACTTGCCATTATTAAAGAGCAAATCAGCAAAACGTCAACTAGGCCTTCATTTTGCAAGTGTAGTTATATTTGGCTTGATTTGTTCAAAATCTTTTTGCGTTTATTAAAATTAAGTGCTGCCTCCCTCATTCCCTGTGCAAAATTAGGAAATGTTTTATTTTGGGGCTGATAGTTGGGGTGGGCACAGCAACTTGCAGAAGTTTCATAAGATACCTGGCTCAGCTGGATTCTGCTGGTCTCATGTTGGAGACTGTCAGTATCTCCAGCTGACACATGACATGGCAGAAACTTTATTTCAAATATAGCACAAACCTTTTTACAGTTACTTTGGAGATTTATTATTGACTACTCCTATAAAGAGGCAGCAGGTAAAGACTTATATGTATAGCATTTTTATTAATAGCCTATTAGAGTGAGTCCTCAAACCTGAGAATGTTTGTAAAAAACAAAAAACAAAAAACCCCAAAACGCTCTTTCCTCCACTGGCAGGAAAGACGCGGATATCAATGACTTTTTCTCAAATGCCCCCATCTATTTCCAGTGACCCTTCCTTCCTTTCTACCTTCTTTATCCGCCCTTCCCATAACACACACACACACACACACACACACACACACACACACACACACCAGACACATTCCATCCCCCCCCTCTCCTTATCTGGAAACCCAGGGACCTCAGGGCACTCTTCCCTGGAAGTGAACAAGATTCCTTCTACTTGCCCATCATGATGTTCAGGTGCTCATCATTATCCCTCAGGGATGACTCCTCAGCACAATATAATTTGAGATACAAAATACTTTCTTTTAGAAATGTTTACAAGTGTCTTAATGTCATCCCTTTCTCAAACATTTTGCATTTGATAGGGGTCCTCAGTTCATAAAAGCAAAAGAATATTAAAGCTGGTGATTTAAAGATACTACAAGAAGTTTTATTGTTTCTTTTTGTTTTCGTTGTTGTTTCAAATTCTCCTTAAATCAGGTCTGCATTTGGGCTTTGGGGGTGGTGCAAAAGTTTCTTTACCACCAGTCCAATGACTGGAATTGCAAGACTTGAAATCTGGGCCAACACTGAAGCCAGTGTTAGGAAACTCTCATAACTTTTTTCAGCAAAAGTGCTTGCTTTGCTATTTTTCTTGTGAAGCTTTGGAAGTTCCTCTAGTCAGTCAGTAATATACCATTAAGATGTGAGAGGGATTCTCAATTAGCTAGTTAGTGGTTATCACTATTTAAACTGTATCTTAGAAACTCAACTCTGAGACCATATCATTGTCATGTCTCTATTAGTGACACATTTTTGGGTTAAAACAGAAGAATTTACTAGGTCGTATATTAGTGGGATATTGATTACTAAACCATTGCCATTGGAAAGTATGTTGTGGGCAAGAAGATTGGACCCATGAGGTAGTTTCAACTCTTGAATGCTGGAGCCCTGGGTGTAGTGGGGCTGGTAGGTACAGGAAATCTGGGAGGAGTGCTAAAAAATGATGGCTGATTAAAGATTAAAGGGAGTGGCTTGGGCTGACCATGTCATTGGGAAGGAATCACAGAGGGAAACTGCATTGTATTCTGTTCCTTGCTTGTGGCTGAGATCACTCTGCATTCCACTTTAGGAGCCCATTTGATTTCTTTACCATTGCTTAACTTATTCACACTTATTCAGACTAATTTTTTTTTCTTATGTGGGATAAAGAACTCAGAGATACAACTGCCTTGACCATTTCTTTTCCTTAAATTTGATTGTTTTTTTCTCCTTCAAATTGTTTGAAATTACAAGTTTTCCTTAATATGACATACCTAAGTATGTCATCCAGAATTTTCTTTTCTTTTTTTTAGACAAATCATGGGGCTTTGGGGGTTATATTTTCCTGAAGCTAATGTAGCCTGGTTGGTTTCTATAGAAGGAATGAGAGCAGATAGATAGGAACATTCTTAGTATATTGTCTTGCTATTATTCAACTGGATCAAAATCTGAAAGTTTCTCAGACTGGCCTGCGGATCCATAGAGAATCCCAGTCTCCTCTTAACACTCATTATTGTACCCACCTCTGGAAGGAGGATAATTATTTTTCTTATTTGGAGAAGGGGATGAAGAAACCATTCAGAAAATAAACACCAGAGTGCTACAAATATTGATATGTTAGCTTAATTTTCCAGAGTAATATGGTCTTGAATTTCAGTTCATGCACTGGCAAATATATTTATAAGCATCAACTCAAGAGTAGATGTAAGGCTGTGAGCAGCAATGTTCCAGAGCTATCCTTTCCTAGTCTAGTCCATCTACAATATGCCTGTAATACAGTTGTCTATGTATCAGAAGTGTTTCTTTGTGGGTTGGATCTAGGATGATAAGAATTAACTCCTACACATAAAACAGGCTAATTAGTTTTGGGCTTATTATTTCAATCTATGTTTACCCAGATCCCATCATTCTCAATAACATTAATGGAAACCGAGGAAGTTTGGTAGTTTCAAAAGTAAGCACTGTAACTAAACACCTGTTATGTATTAGCACACACATAGAATTTTGAGGCAGAAGACCTGGGTTTCACTCCTACTTCTGTCACTTATTAGCTATGTGATGTTTGGGTGGACTATTCAACCCTTAACTTATTCTTCATCTCCCAGATAGTAATATAATATTTGCCTGTACAACTTCTGGGGGGATTAAAAAAACTAACATGTAAAAGCTTATCCCAGTGCCTGGGATACAGTAGGACCTCAACAAACATTTGCCAGACGAATTTGACCTTTACTAGATTCCAATGAAAAATAATCAATCTTTTGATGCTATTGGTCCTCTGGGATGCATTCCCAAGTTATGCTCAACACAGCTGGACTGTCATTCACTTCATGTAGCTGTGCTCTATATCCCTGTTTATGTCATTTGAATAATTTATCTTCCTTTACCTTCTCTTTGTATTAGGGAATATTTAGCTTTGTGGAATAGCTATGTGTATTGGACTCTCCAAAAGTGGAGTAACTGATTTGTTATCAAGGATTTGGTGACTGCACTGAATTTTCCTCAGACAGTTTTTTTTACTTTTCTGTAGCTTAAGCTAAATACTATACTACTAACCCTCCATATATGAGGAATAAACAAATTATATGCTAGAGTCTGAGCTCCTGTTGACAGGACCCATTAAAATAAGAGGCAAGTGTTTCTACCCTCCATTCTTTTGACCCATTTTTTGTTGAGTACCCTCTGTGCTTATGGACTAGCACATGTGCCTTCTCCACCAGCATTTTTTGGGGGGAGGGGTAAGAAATGCAGAAAGCTTCATTCTAGGTCTTCTAAGGACTTCATTCTAGGTCTTCTAAGGACTTTCTTCTTCTAAGGTCATTTCAGATCTTCTTCACTTTCTTCTACTGAGCTTTGAATCTATACTTTGGAGCTGGGTGACCTTGACCAACTGCTTTTGAGCCTCAGTTTCCCCATCTGCATATCTGGATAATATTAAGAATCTGACAGAACTGTTGTAAGGGGCATTGAAAAGTAATTAAAATGCTCAATACACTAGAAAACACTATAAAATATGATATTAGGAGAGAATTGAAGAAAAACTTGGAGGTGAGATATGATAGTCATGTTCTAAGAGTGGAAAGTGTAGCTGAATCTTAGAGCCCCTTGTGTGTTTCCCTTCTCTTCATTCTCCCTTCCACTTGTCTTCTCTTCTTACTTTCTCCTCTTTTTCCCACACCTAAGAGTTGTGAGTGTTGGGGAAATAAAGGCAGGGTTGGATAGAGCCGAAGGAGAACTGAACCATGTGAACTCAACTTCTAAATTGGTCCTTTGGTTCCCCAAGTATATCCATGATCTAATCCCCAGAACCCATGAATGCTGCCTTATATGACAAAAGGGGCTTTGAATATGTAATCAGGTTAAAGATCTTAAGATGGGGATATACTGGATTATCTGGATGGGTCCAATATACCCACAAGGATTTTATAAGAGAGATGCAGGAGGAGTGAGAAATAGACAGAAGGCAACATGAAGATGAAAGTAGAGAAATTTGAAGATGCTACACTGCTGACTTTGAAGCAGGAAGAAGGGACCACAAGTCAAGGAATATTAGGCATTCAGGTCTAGAAGGTGGAAAAGGCAAGGAAACAAATTCATTCCAAGAACCTCTGGAGGGAGTGCAGACCTGCTGCTAGCTTGGTTTCAGCTCAGTTAAACCAATTTCTACTTCAGTCTTCCAAATTGTAATTTCATAATTTTGTGTTATTTTAAACCACTAAATTGTTATATTTTGTCATAGCAGCATAGAAAACTAATGCACTAGGAGTATGGATCAAGCAGTATTTATAGATTCTAGGGGTGACTGTGTTAAGTGCTCTCTACATCTTTAACTCCACTTGGCTCATTAACTATTGCCTAAGACCAGATGTACCTGGAGTGACCAACCATCTCAGTTTACCCTGTCTTAGAACTGAAAGTCTTGCCTTCCTTGAAACCCTTCAATCCCATTCAAACAGGGACAGTGGGTTAACCTACATGCTCCCAATTTTTCAGACTTTTCCTAGTCTTGGTTACAAGGCTTCTGTCTCTAAGACCTATTCTGTTGTTTATATTTCTAATTTGCTACCCATTTTCCAGTTTCAGTTTAGTCACCACCTCAGGTTGACATGGGTGGCCTTTGTTCATATTTCCAAAATTGATCCTGACCTCATCCTGATTCACTTCCCTTTGCCTCATGTTCTGAATAGATGCTGCTGCTACTGCTTCTCTGATGATGTCTCTTCCAATCTGCACATTCCCTGCTTTCAGTCTTTCTGTTGTCCAGTGTTGCTCTGGACTTGAAAAGCTTTGTTTTGCTTTGGAACATTTACAAATTTATCTGAAAAGCTGTGTCACTCTTTCTTGGACTGTGAGGCAATAGAAGGAATCTCAAATTGTTGCTCTTTAAATGTCACATCCTGAGCCTGGCAGTGTGAGGCATGTTGAACTCTCACAAATGGTGCCTCCGTCCAACATTACCCCTCAACTAGAAAGGTTCCCATTTTAAGGGGATCTCATACACAAATATACAAACATAATCGGGGGGGGGGGCAGATTATTTACATAGCAACACAACAGATTCTCAACTTTAAAAAAGGTTTAACTTCATGGGTTACTTAAATAGCAAGTCCCCATAGTAGATTTAAAATTATTTGATTTTCAAAAGAGAAATTTACAGTTTTCAAGGACATTTATGGTGATAAATGCTTTAAGCATGAATTAACTGAATGCTATGAAAAATTGAATATATATTTTAATTCTCTTAATTGAGTTGATGATGCATCTCTGATCTTACAAAGTACAATGTTCCAAGGAAATAAGGCATTTTGTAGCTGTCTCGTCTATTCTTAATTCATCTGAGAGATAGGTTACCAGCCAGTCAGTCATCCACGTAAACTTGATGCCAATTGGTAAGCCTTTGCATCTATTTTTTTCTTTTCTTTGGAGGGTCCTTTCCTTCCACCCCCTCCTATTTCACCAGTAGCAAGGAGGAGCAGTTCTTTTTGACTCTAGGATGTATCCCTGCTGGAGGCTTATAGCAGTTCCAGACCAATATTCTTGCACTTGTCCTCAATTCTCTTTATTGCCATGCTAGCCCTGACCTTTTTCTTCCATTCTGATAATTGGCCAACTGTCTTATTCTGAGAGCCAGTCTTTACTTTGTATCTTGGCTCTGATTATTGTCTAATTTCCTGTGCTTGAGACCATATCTTGATAGCTTGCCCAACATCCTTATTCCTTTAGGACTGACCCTTATGTTGATTTTGTCAGCATTACTGCCCCTACCACAACTTTGTGAACACTCCCTGAATTGCAGTCCAGTGTCTGGTTCCTGCTAGTTTCTAACAGCTGAATAGAAAGTCAGCTTTAAAGATTATCTAAATACCAGGCTTTCTTAGATTTTCTTTTTCCATTTTCCATCTTAAAAAAAAAATCTAAAGACATAAACTATGTCTCACTTATCTCAACTTTCCAATTATTCACTCAAGGCTTTTCATGTACTCATTGAATAAATGAATGAAATACCAATCAGGAAACAGCTATCACTTTGGTATTAGGACCCCTGATACCAACTGATTATCTGGAATACTGCACACTACTTATTTCCCATACTTTATTATTTTTAAAATATATTTTATTGATTATGTTGTTACAGTAGTCCTAATTTTTTTCCCTTTACTCCACTCTGCCCACTACCGCTCTTCCCTCCAGCAATCCCAACCCCCTTAGTTCATGTCCATCAGTCATGCATATAAGTTCTTTGGCTTCATCCTTTCCTATATTAATCTTAACTTTACCCCTGTCTATTTTGTACCAACCAATTATGCTTAATCCCTGCAACATGTCCCCATTTCTCCCCTTTCCTCGTCCTAGCTGGTAACCCTCCAAATCATCCCCATACTTATGATTCTGTTCCTATTCTAGTTAGCTTAGTTGAATTTTGTTTTCTTTTTTTAGATTCAGTCGTTGATAGTTGTGAGTATGTTGTCATTTTAATGTTCATAGTTTTGATCTTCTTTTTCTTAAGTAAGTCCCTTTGACATTTCATATAATAATGGCTTGGTGATGATGAACTTATTTAACTTTACCTTGTCTGGGAAGCACTTCATCTACCCTTCCATTCTAAATGATAGCTTTGCTGGATAAAGTAATCTTGGATGTAGGTCCTTGCTTGTCATTACATTGAATACTTCTTGCCAGTCCCTTCTTGCTTGCAAAGTTTCTTTTGAGGAATCAGCTGATAGCCTTATAGGAACCCCTTTGTACGTAACTCTCTGCTTTCCTCTTGCTGCTTTTAAAATTCTCTCTTTATCTTGAACCTTTGGCATTTTAATGATGATGTGTGTTAGTGTGGTCTTGCTTGGGTCTAGCTTGTTTGGGACTCTCTGTGTTTCTTGAACTTGTATGTCTATTTCCTTCACCAAATTTTGGGAGTTTTCCTTTATTATTTTTTCACATAAGCTTTCAATTTCTTGCTCTTCTTCTTCTCCTTCTGGCACCCCTACGATTCGGATGTTCTCATGTTTAAAGTTGTCCCAGAGGTTCCTAATCCTCTCCTTGTTTTTTTTCAATTCTTGTTTCCTCATTCTGTACTCGTTGACTATTTTTTTCTTCCTTATGCTCCAAATGATTGACTTGAACCCCGGTTCCCTTCCCTTCACCATTGGTTTTGTGTAGCTTTTCTTGTTTGTTTGTTTGTTTCATTTAGCATAGCCTTCACTTCTTCCCTTATGAGTTTACCATACTTAAGCATATCTGTCAAGTCTGTGAGCATCTTTATCACCAGTGTTTTGAACTCTTTATCTGTTAGGTTGGCTATCTCCTCATCGCTTAGTTCTCCCACTGGAACTTTGATCTGTCCCCTCTTTTGGGCCATACCTCTCTGTCTCCCCATCTTGACAGGCTCCTGTGTTTGTTTGCCTTTGAAACTTATGTAGAGCTGTCACACCTGTTATGTTGAAATGGTATTCATCAGTACATGGTGACCCATTTCATTACGTTGTGGTGCTGTGTATGTGGGAGGGGTCTGAAAGGGAACAATGTTGCTTACTTAGCACTCATCTCCTTTCCAGGCACTTCTCCCACTTCTGTATGAGACTGGCGCCTCTCTAGCTGTTGTCCTAGCCATCATTCCCAGAGTGGGTATGTCTGTGGACGTTCTAGGACCGTGGGGACCCTTTAAATAAGCGGACTGTACTGAGAGACTGGCAGTTTCTTCCCCTGCCCCAACCCCCACTGGTTTTCACAGTCAGAAGCAATGAGGCTTTATTTTTCCCAGCGCTGCAACCATGAGCTGTGCGGTCTGGTCTAGTGCTGGGAGCATTTCCCAGGTGTCCCTCCCTACATTTTAAAACATGTGATTGCGTTTTCTGCCAGCCTGCTGCTGCCGCAGTTGCTCCTGCCACCACACCGCATCCTCTCTGCCCCAGCTCTGGTCCTCCTACCTGTCTGGATGAGTTTTTTTTTTTAAATATATATATATATCTTTGACTTCCATGCAGCTCGATTTTGTGTAACCTCTGGTTGTCTCTAGTTTTGAGGTAGTTGTATTCTTAGTTGTGAAGGGAGATGCAGCGCATATGTCTAGGCCTCCTTCTTGGCTTGAATTCCTTATTTCCCATTCTTTAGATACAAATGGACTAATTAAAAATTGTTGATCGGGTGTAGAGAACCATAGTGGCTACTCAGCAATGAGGCTAGTAATTGTGCAGTTGTTGTCAACATTAGGACCAAAATATGAGGGGAATATGTATATACTGGAACCTGAAGGAGAGATAGAATAGAGGAGGACATGCTTAGAGGAACTGTGGCCTTATTTTGGGAGCTACTACGAGCCCAAGATGACCCTGTAGGGAGGTAGCCATAAGAATAAATACTGTGAAGGTACTCCTTTTCCACTTCTAATTTCCTACTGGAGCTCCTCTTGAGCTGAGCCCAGCTGGAAACCAGAGGGTAAAGGACCCTTCCTATGGCAGAGAGTAGGATGAAGAAGCATAGAGCGGCTTTGGAGTGTTAAAAAGAAGATAGCTGGCACACTTGCTATGCACTGAGAGACATCAAGTATTCATTGGAATTTTGAAGAAGAAGAAAAACATCAATTATGTGACAGGAAACAGAAGATATATTAATACTGATTTTAGAGAATTTTAATTAACTCAAAGTAATACACATACATAAATAAGATAATTCAAGACCACTACCTGTCTTACACAATTTCAAGCACAGTATCCCTTTTATTAGTCTAATATTCTCCTTGTGCTCAAATTCCATCTTTAAGTCTTCCCTGAGAACCAAATGTGAATGAAGCTTTTGCTTTAGTCACTTTGCCTGACTTTTTCTAGCTGCTAGAGACAAATGTCCCAAAGCAGAGGTGTCTACTTTGACTTTATCTCCTAAGAGCTGATAATTGGTGGATACCAGTCTTTTGGCTTTAATAATCTCTGGGATGTGACTCTGACTTGTATGAACTCCTAATACTAATATGCTAATTAGTTTTCTTAGGAGTGCTGGATAATTCATTCCCTTTTTTCTTCCTACTATGTGTTGAGATTTGGGGGGGGGGGGGGCAATTAGCCATGAAGATCAATAGCAATAGTAGCATGGAGCCTATTGGGATGAAATCACTGGGGTTTAGTTACAAAGTTCTATTAATTGCCCTGAGGTCTACAGAAAGATTGAGACTGCTACAAACCCTATAGTCTGAGTAAACCAGCAACATGGACTCTGGTAAAATAAAGTACTTACTGGACTATTTGATAATGTGATATTGAATGTTGGCTGGTTCTACCATATGAAATTGTGGAAACTGTGCAAACCATAGAGCACTTATCCAAGAGTGTTCACATACACAGTTCAGAACAACACTGTGCAAGACAAAAACAAAAAAACAAAAAATCAAACATGTCTAAGGGCACCATCTGACCTTCAGGTTTATATTTTGTGACTTCTGAATTCTGTTTAAATAATAACTGTGAGGGTGATTAGTAGCCAAGTTTAGGAATGAGAGAAATTTAATAAGAGGCTATACTGCGAATAGCCAAAAGGTGGGAAGAATTTTTTATACTCATTTAAAGAAAGACTCCAAAAAATTTTCAGAGAACATGACTGGTATGTTGTCAGGGGATACTGATGCTACCCTGGCATCAGTATATAGTACCTTGCTTAGTACTAAGCTACTGAGAACAATTCACTAATGAACAATATATCCTTCTCTCACTGACTTTCACACAGGAGATTTTTTGAGGGGGAATTGGGCCTAACCAAGCCTCTTTTTATGACTATTATTTAAAAAATCCTATATAAACTCTCAGGGAATAACTAGGCATTTTTATTACTTTGAAATTTAGTATAATATTTATTATTTTAAGCTGCTTTTGTATTAGTAAATCATGGTAAGATTAGCATTAATCTGGCAGTAATATATTAAGCCATCTAATTTTCTATTAATTCTGTTAGGCCAAAATTTACACTTCATTCTTTAATATGCTCTTTTTGATGACCAGATATATGACTACTCACCCACCCCTACCCCCACAATACATTTGCTAAGTCATTTTTATTTTGAAAATCCTTGGAAATGTTTTGGAGTTATAGTAGTTTAAGGAACATGAATATAGAAGAAACCAAGATAGGATTGTCAGAATTTGGAAATATATGGCCATGAAGAAGTTAATGCTGTGTGTAGCCAAATAGTGGAGTCAGGTAGGTGCCATAAATCAATGGAGCAATGGGATGAAGTCCAGAAAAGCCAATGCAAGCCATGGCATGGAAGGCAAGGTCTGGAGGTTGTCTAACAATACAAATGATGGATGTGTCAATCTTGACAGTAATAGCGCTCTGCTTTTTCAGAGCATTTGTAAATCCACAGAGCTATTCTGCTGGTAAGATCAGGTAATCAAAGACCGATTGTTCAAAGGCAGAGGTACTGGAATAATCATCAATTTTTTACACCTGGTTTCTTATCATGTATGTCTTAGAGAATACAATGCACAACTGAAAATGAAAACCTGGCTCTTAAATAGCCTATCTGCCCTACTAGACAATTGCTCCAAAATTGACCTGGGACAGCAGATATAAATTGGCAAATGCTGATGTCTTCCCAGAAATGAAGGGAGTTTACCAAATTAAGGCAGTGACATTGAGTGAGTTTCTTATAGGCATCCCAGAACATAACTCTTGGAAATTATCCAGTTGTCATGGCATCTTGCCATTGGTTCTGAAGAAATGAAGGCTTTGAAAACTTCTGTATATTTTAATAGTTTTCTAGAGGAATAGAAATAGACCTATATCTTGCAGAGTCCAAATTACATAATTAGGTTTTATTTTTCCACTGAATTCAAATATTTTAATTCTTTTTACTTAGTTTACACAGATTTTATTTGTTTACTTTCTTTGTACAAGTACAGAAGGAAAAAAAGGAATGCTAATGTTTATTGAGCACTTACAAAGTGCTAGGTATTGTACTGTTTATCTACATCATTGCCTCATCAATGTATGAGTAGAAATTGTTATCTATATTTTAGAAATAGGGCACCTGAGGCTTAGAGAGGTTAAGTAGCTTGTCTAAACTTGGCAGATCCAAGATTTGAACTTGAGTGTGTATGTCTATATTCTTTTTATCATTAGATGTATCATTGAGCAAATTATGTTATGTTCATACAATTTGAATCCCACTCAATGGCAATAGAAATGCAACTCATTTTTTAAGAGGGTACTATGCATGAAGTAGACACATCTTAAATGTTTGTCACATTAGTAATGTTAAAAATAAAATTCTTACACCTGAAACTAATAAAAATAATGTTAAATTAAATTAAAATTGAAAATAAAATTTAAAATTCAACTGAGTAAATTTTGAAAAAAATTTTTGGCTCTATTCAATGATTCATGAATTAAGCAGCATCCAATCCAGCAGGTAGAAAGGAGTTCTGAGGAGCTATATAACATAAAGACTTTTATAGGCAGGAAAAAAGGAAGGTGGTGGAGGAGTGAGGGGAGGCTGCATTTGCTTGCTCTTGAGATGTGTCTTAGTTTGGACTAATTGCGGACAGGACAACTCAATCAACATCTGGATACTGGCAGGAGTTGAGCCTTGGTGGTGCTGGATTGGAGAAGACTGTCTGGGAGCGAACTGCCTGATGAGGGTAGTGGAGGATAAAGGGGCAAGACAGGATTTCTGACTGGGTTGGCTTCCCAAGCTGCGGTTGGCAATATGCAAAGATTTTTTAGTGATCCCAGGTTTCCCCAGAGAGGAATCGGGAGGAGAGTGAGGCTCTGCCCACTGGCAGAGCCAGGAATGGGCCAGGTGGCATCTGGCTCTGAGAGGCAAGAAACAGCATGCTGCTGGTGTGTGTATGAATGTGTTTTTCCTTTTTCTTTTTCTCTTTTGTGTTTTTATGAAGAGGGGAGGAGAAGCTGGGGGGGACAAGATTCTTGAGAAATGCAGGCACAGAAGCGCACATGCCCACTCCCTGACCCTCCCCCTGGGTCATGTGAGCACGCACACGGAAGTGCCCCAGTCTGCCCACCAGGCGTGCAACCAACTTGTTGGCTGCCATGCACAGATGCCCACCTCTGATGTGCATGGGCACCACTCAGGCATGCCCCAGGGGGTGCAAGGCTAGCGTGCTGGCTGCCACACCCAGGTGCATGCTACCACCACGCCCAGGCACCACAGGCCTGCTCCAATAGGCACCATACCAACGCGCCAGCTGTCACAACCAGGCGCCACCCAGGCACGCCCCAGTGGGCATAAGAACAGCAGGCTGGCTGCAGTGGACAGGTGCCCACCACCACGCACAGGTGCCTGTGGCCCTGCCCCAATGGGCACAAAACCAACTTGCTGGCTGCTGCACATGAGCGCACCTGGACTCGCCTCAACAGGCAAGAAACCAACATGTTGGCCATCCCAATAGGCCCACAAGAAATCCGCCTACTGGCACACAGAAGCCCATCCCTCGACCAGAACAGGAAAGCAACCAGTTCGCCTTGGACCCATCCGCCCTGGTGCACAATGGGTAAACCTGTCCCTGGCCTGTGTGAGGGAAGGCACTTGCCTCTGGCTAAGGCCAAAGGATGGTAAAATGAACTAGAGGCACTTTGTAATAAGTTTTGGGTGCTGGCTTTCGAGAAAGAGCTGGGAGAGCAGTGGACTCGGTCCCAGTACAGAATCATCCCAAGTGCTACAGGAGAAATCACTTAAGCAGACTGCTCCCCTCCAAGTAGCATCAGCTGAAGGCATAAGCTCAACAACTGTATACAAGAAGGTGACACCATGAAGGCAGAAAATAAAAGCAGATCAATCTAAGAAGCAGAAACAAGCCCAGTGCCCAAAATGGGGAAGCGGAATAACACGCCACCAAACAGAAACAACACTTCACCAAAAGGAAAGGAGGAATTCCCAAAAGGAGGGAGAGATGAAATAGAAGTAAGCAAGTTATCAGAAATGAAATTCAAAATAATAGTACAGTATTCCCTCACTTATCATGGGTATTACGTTCTAGACTTCCCCCAAAGTAGAAAGCTTACATTTATTCTACACTTTTAAACCTATGTAACTTTAACAACATATGTATACAGTACCACAAAATACCAAGATATAGCGAAAAATACACAATAAGTTATTAAATATAATATTTTTAAAAATCCCATGATACAGCGAGGCCACGATAAGTGAACCTCGATATAGAGAGGGACTACTGTAATGAGGAAGCTCAATGAACTCAACAAACTCAAAGAAAACTACAATGAACTCCAGGGGAACTACAAAGAACTCCAGGGACCTACAAGGAACTTATTGAGAACTACACCAGCATATAAAAGGACATAGAAACTATCAATAAGAACCAGAAAGAAATGAAGAATACAATTTCTGAACTGAAGAACACAGTAGAAACCATTAAAAGCAGGCTAAATGAAGCAGAGGATTAGATCAGTGAGTTAGAGAACAATGTAGAAAAAAATTCCCAAATAATAAAACAAAATAAAAAGAGAGTGAAAAAAATGAAGAGGGTTTAAGAGAACTGTAGGACAAGAGGAAATGAAACAATATCTGTATCATAGGGATAAAAGAAGGAGAAGAAGAGAAGCATGGGATTGAAAACCTGATTGAAAAAGTAATGACAGAAAACTTTCCTAACTTGATGAGATAAAAAGTCATGCAAGTCCAGGAAGCACAGAGGGTCCCAATGAAGATGAACCCAAAAAGGGTCACCCCAAGGCACATCATAATTAAAATGGCAACATTCAAAGACAAAGAGACAATCCTAAAAGCAGCAATAGAAAAACAGCAAATAACATACAAGGGAGCTCCGATAAGACTATCAACTGATTTCTCAACAGAAACACTACAAGCCAGAAGGGAATGGCAAAAAAAAAAATATCTCAAGCAATGAAAAACAAAGGCCTACAACCAAGAATACTCTACCCAGCAAGGCTCTCTTTCAAAATAGAAGGTGAAATAAGGAGGTTCCCAGACAAAGGAAGACTAAAAGAATACATCTCCACCAAACCAGCATTGCAAGAGATGCTAAAGGGAATGCTGTAAGAAAAAGAAGAAAAAGAAAGAGGAAGAGGAACACAGATACAAAGAGAAACAATAAACTTAAATGTAAATGGATTAAATGCTCCAATCAAAAGACATAGGGTAGTGGAATAAATATGAAAACATGACCCACATAGAGTGCTTCCTCGCTATATTGCAGTTCACTTATCATGGCCTCACTATATTGCGAGATTTTAAAAAATATTATATTTGATTATTTATCGAGGATTTTTCACTATATCATGAGATTTTGTGGTACTGTAGATGTATGTTGTTAAAGTTACATAGGTTTAAGAGTGTAGAATAAATGTAAGGTTCCTACTTCACGGGGAGGTCTGAAACATAATATCAGCGATAAATGAGAGAATACTGTATATGCTGTCTACAACAGATACCCCTCAAAATAAAAGATTTACACAAACTGGAAGTGATGGGTTTGAAAAATTATTCCAAGCAAATGGACATGAAAAAAAAAGCTGGGGTAGCAATATTTATGTCAGACAAAATGGATTTCACAGCAAAGGCCAAAAAAGAGACAAAGAAGGACATTTTATAATACTTAAGGGAACAATCCATCAAGAAGATGTAACACTGATAAACATACATGCACCTAACATAGGTGCACTGAAATATATAAGGAAAATATTGGAAAACTCCAAAAATATATCAACAGCAAAACACCCATAGTAGGGGATTTTAACACCCCATTGTCAGCAATGGACAGATCTTCAAAGCAAAGAAACAACAAGGATATTGAGGCATTGAACAACACTCTAGATTAAATGGACTTAATTGATATATATAACTTTTTACCCCAAAGAGGCAAAATATACATTCTTTTTGAATGCACATGGAACATTTTCAAAGATAGACCACATCATAGGACACAAAGCAAGCCTTAACAAATTCTAGAAAATTGAAATTATATCAAGCATCTTCTCAGATCACAATGCCTTGAAACTAGAAATCAACCTCAAAGAAAAAACTGAAAGACATTCAAACTCATGGAGAATGAATAACATGCTATTAAATAATAAATGGGTTAACAATGACATCAAGGAAGAAATCAAGAGGTTTCTGGAAGCAAATGATGATAAGCACACAATAGACCAAAACATATGGGACACAACAAAAGCAGTCCTGAGAGGAAAGTTCATAGCAATACAGGCCTACCTGAAAAGAATAAAAGAACCTCAAATAAAAAATCTAACCCTTCCAGCTACAAGAACTAAAACAACAACAACAACAAACAAAGCCCAGAGGGAGTAGAAGGAAGGAAATAATCATAATCAGAGCAGAAATAAATGCCATAGAGATTAAACAAACAATTCACAAGATCAACAAAAGTAGGAACTGGTTCTTTGAAAAGATAAAAATAATCGACAAGCCTTTAACCAGGCTCATCAAGAAAAATGAGAGAGCACCCAAATAAACAAAATTAGAAATGAAAGAGAGAGATCACAACAGATATCACAGAAATACAAAGGATTGTAAGAAATTACTACAAAAAATTATATGGCAAGAAACTTGATAACCTAGATGCAATGGACAAATTTCTAGACACATATAATCTTCCAACTAAATGAAGAAGCACAAAGCCTGAACAGACCAATAACAAAGAGTGAAATTGAAATAGTAATAAAAAAACTCATGGCACACAAAAGCCCTGGACCGAATGGCTTCACAGGAGAATTTCACAAAACACTTAGGGAAGAACTAACACCTACCCTTCTAGAACTATTCCAAAAAATCCAATAAGAGGGAAGACTCCCAAACTCTTTCTCTGAAGCCAGTGTTACCCTAATCCCAAAACCAGGTCAAGACACAACAAAGAAAGAAAACTACAGGCCAATATCACTGACGAACATAGATGCTAAAAAAATCAACAAAATATTGGCAAACAGGATCCAGCAACACATTAAAAAGATCATACATCATGATTAAGTGCGATTCATCCCAGGGATGCAAGGATGGTTTAATATTCGCAAATCAATAAATGTAATACAGCACATAAACAAAATGAAAGACAAAAACCACATGATCATATTAATAGATGCTGAAAAGGCATTTAATAAAGTACAATGCCCATTTATGATGAAAACACTCAGCAAAATGGGAATAGAGGGAGCATACCTCAACATAATAAAGGCCATATACGAGAAACCTGAAGCCAACATCATACCAATGGACAAAAACTGAAAGCATTCTCCCTAAGATCAGGAACAGGACAAGGCTGTCCACTCTCTCTACTCCTATTCAACATAGTGTTGGAAGTTGTAGCCACAGCAATCAGACAAGGAAAAGAAATAAAAGGCATCCAAATTGGAAAAGAAGAAGTAAAACTGTCATCATTTGCAGATACATGATAGTATACAGAGAAAACCCTATAGACTCCACGAAAAAGCTACCCAACATAATAAGTGCATTTGGAAAAATAGCAGGGTACAAAGTCAATATTCAGAAATCAAAGGCATTTCTGTATACCACCAATAAAATATCAGAGATAGAAACGAAAAAAAAAATCCCATTTACCATAGCAACAAGAAAAATAAAGTACCTAGGAATAAATTCAACCAAAGAGGTAAAAGACCTGTACTCAGAAAATTACATAACCCTGAAGGAAGAAATTAATGAAGAGACAAATAAATGGAAGGATATACCATGTTCATGGATGGGAAGAATCAACATCATTAAAATGTTTATACTACCCAAAGTAATTTATGGGATCTATGATATCACTATTAAAATACCAGCGACATATTTCACAGGCCTAGAACAAATATTTCAAAAATTTATATAGAATCAAAAAAGACTCCCAATAGCCACAGCAATTTTGAGAACAATACAGTAGGAGGAATCACAATACCTGACATCAAACTATACTGCAAAGCCTCTGTAATCAAGACAGTCTGATATTGGCATAAGAACAGACATATAGATCAGTGGAACAGAATAGAGAGCCCAGAAATAAACCCAGGTCTATATGGTCAACTAATATTTGAGAAAGTAGGAAGGAACAAAAAATGAAATGAGAAGAGCCTCTTCAACAAATGGTGCTGGGAGAACTGGACTGGGATGTTCAAAAAAAAAATGAAAGTAGACTACCAACTTACACCACACACAAGAATAAACTCAAGATGGATCAAAGACTTAAATGTAAGCTGTGACACCATAAAAGTCCTAGAGGAAAACATAGGCAGGAAAATTTCAGATATCCCACGTAACAATATTTTCATGGATACATCTCCTAAGGCAAGAGAAATAAAGGAAAAAATGAACAAATGGGACTACATCAAACTAAAGAGTTTCTGCTCGACAAAAGAAAACATCAGCAAGATGAAAAGGGAACCAGCCATATGGGAAAACATATTTGCCAATGGTACATCAGATAAGGGATTGATCTTTAAAATATATAAAGAACTTACGTATCTCAACACAAAGAAGACAGACAGCCCAATTTAAAAATTGGCAAAGGAGCTGAACAAACACTTCTCCAAGGAGGATATTCAGTGGGTCCATAGGCATATGAAAGAATGCTCAACATCACTAGCCATCACAGTTGCAAATAAAAACCACAATGAGATACCACTTTACACCAGTCAGAATGGCCATCAACAACAAATCAACAAACAACATGTGCTGGCAAGGATGTGGAGAGACGGGAACCCTAGTGCACTGTTGGTGGGAATGCAGACTGGTGCAGCCACTATGGAAAACAGTATGGAATTTCCTCAAAAAACCAAAAATGGAGCTTCCCTTTGAACCAGCGATTCCATTGCTAGGATTATACCTGAAGAATCCTGAAACACCAAATCAAAAGAACCTAAGCTCTCCTATGTTCATAGCAGTGCTTTTTACAATAGCCAAGTGCTGGAAACAGCCTAAGTGCCCATCTGTAGATGAGTGGATTAAAAAACTGTGGTACCTTTACACAATGGAATGCTATGTAGCGGAAAGAATGAAGGAACTGCTGCCATGTGCGACAACATGGATGGAGCTAGAGAGAATTATGCTTAGCGAAAGAAGCCAGACAATGACAGAAAAGTACCATATGATATCACCTGATACAGGGGATTAATGAACAACAAACAAATGAACAAAATTGGACAAGGAACAGAGTAATATTTATAAGAGGGGATAAGGGAAGAGGGAAAGGTGTAAGTAGGGGAAGGGTTTAGTAAAGGAACTAATATAAATAACCCATGAACACAGACAACAGGGTGGGGATTTACTGTGGGATAAGGGTTGTGCTGGGTGGGGGGTAGCAATGAGGGAAAAAGTGGAACAATTGTAATATAAAAACAATAAAAATTAAAAAAAGACTTTTATAGGCAGAAGGAAGCAGGACAAGGAAGTTATAGTAGGTAGAAAATTTATGGTTATGGTAGGGTGATAGAATCAGGTGATTCCTAATTTACTGATTCAAGATTCCACTTTTGCAAAATTTGAAACAGTAATTCAGTTAAATTTCAGCATAAGTGACTCCATTTAGTGTCTACTGTCTTGTTTTTAATAGTAAAAAAACTGAATACTTGAGAATACAGTGGTTTAATAGTAATGTTCATATTCACTTTCTTTCTTATAGATCCATGGGTAAAATAAAACCTTTCTGGAATTTAGTGTGAAATTTCACCTCCTGGATTTTAATTACTGTATTCTCATTACATGATGGTGCTTCTGCATTTTAATAATCATTGGCTTTCAGGAACTAATACCAGTGTTTATCAATAATAAGCTGTGCTTTATGAATGGATTAACGAATGTATTGGACATCTTTTCCTCAATGGAGATGTTAATGACATTTCCTAAAACCCAATGAAGCTTGTGAGTCTGAAATGTGAAATTTTAAATCCATGATTTTAATCTTGAAATTGTACATTTTATCTCACTCTGGGGGAACCCTGATGTTGCTTTATTGTTATTTTCTTAGTTGTTTCTTTTGACTCTCAAGATTCAAGTGATGCGTTGGAAAATGTTAGAACCTAAATGCCACATTTACAATTGTTTTTGAAAGGTCTAACCTTTATTAAAGTAACTGGGTAAATACAATTGAAAAGGATTTACTTCTCTTGTAAATTAAATGGTATGTTTGTAGACTGAAAGGTCAATTTTTCAGCAGTCTGGTTTTCAAAAACTATCACTTTTTGTCTATGATAAATAAAGAAAGCTAATTTGTTTTACACGTATGACACACAAGCCATCATGCTGCTCATCAGATTCCAACCTCAGCTACTTGTGGCATAAGAGCACTTTTAATGATGAAGTGTAAATATTGGCTTCTGAAGACAGATATGAAAAAACTTTGGTGTGAAGGTTTTGACTGCCTACAAAGAACCGAGTCCATCTTCTGAGATATGTAACACAATCGTGTTCTATGTGTCACTTTGGGTCTACTGAGATATTTAATACTTTGCTACAGAAAATATTATTTTCTTCTTTTCATTATAGAGAAAAATTACCTTTTCCTTTTCATTATAAAAAAATTCATTAAATTTTTTATAACCCAGTTTAAAAACTCACCTTCTTTCATTTCCTCCCCTCTTTCTCCTGTTCCCCCTTCCTCCCTCCCTCTCTACTCCCCTCACCACACACACACACCACATACACCCCTAAACACAAGGTAAGATTCCTCCTTTTGGCTTTAGTTGCAGATATTTGTTTTGGCTCTGGAGTCAGTTTTGAATTCCTGTTAGTTAAAGAAGAAACACAGGAGCAAAATCATGCTTTGAGACTGCTGGCTTTGAGAAGAGCCTGCCAGAGCAAATTTAATTGAGAAGTGGAGTCTCAGGCCTGATTCATTCCTTGGGTTTTAAGGGTTTTGGTTGATTTTACACAAATGAACAGGTAGCCATCTATAAAACGATGGAACTAAATGAATAATAATGACAGACACTAAATGTCAACTAAATGCTAAATACAAAGAATAGTAAATACTTTTCCAACAAGAGTATTTGTTGGAAAAATATGCTTTATTTTTGGTCAGTGTAAAAGTTAAGCTTAGTTCAACATGTTGATTAAGTACTTATGCAATAGGCTTTATGCTCAGGACTGGGAGTTCAGAGAAAATACAAATAAGGCACCAACTAGCTCTCCTGCCTTTTTCCTTTTTCTTAATTCAGTTTTCTTGGCCACAGAAGCATTTTTTTTCTTCTCTCCCTTCCTCCCTTCTCTCCCTCCCTTCCTTCCTTCTTTCCTTCCTCCCTTCCTTTTTTCCTTCATTCTTTTCTTGAGTCAGCAAAATGTGTGAAAACTTTCATTCTATGTTCTTAGGTGGTGTAATTTTTGGCATTTCTTTTTTCAGTTTTTGATGTTTCCAGGCTTCTATAGAGGACAGACAAAAATGTAGCAATTTCTTACCCTAGCCCTATGGATAACTAAAAGTCAGAGGTGTGACAAATAGTTTCATCTCTTTGAACTTGTACCGGATTAGCTTTTTCTTTTTTTTTTTTTTTTTGCTGTTCCCACCTTGCCATATTGGCCCAAACTATTTGGCTTAGGTTCCTCATAATTTATGTTTTTTGCAACAGCACTGTATTTAATTTAATTTAACCAATATTACCATTTCACAAAAGTATTTTGCTTGGTCCTGTGAACAATAAAATCAATGAGTAAGATCTAATTCTGTCTTTCAGTTTCTCTAAGTCTTAACTGTGGATAAGATAATTATGTAGGTAATTATAATAAAGCAGAATATAAGAAATGCCATAACAAAGGAATAAACAAATGCAATAGTAATTTGAAGGAGGGAGAGGAGCAGATGTAACTGTAAACATATGCAAAAGTTTCCCAGAGATTGTGGTGTTAAAGATAGAATTTGGAGAATGGGTATGATTTAAAAGCAGAATGCAAAAAAGGAGTAAGAGAAAACACCTGGGATGAACACACAGGGAATGTTTGCAATCCCGAGCTCCTATAGGGAGTGGTGGAAGATAAGACTGGAAAGACAATTTGGAATCATATTGAGGAGGGATTTGAATGCCAGGCTGAGGCATTTTTTAAATTCTGTAGGCAATGTTGTGATGTCAGTAAAGATTTAATTTTTTAACTCTTTTTGTCTATCTATTATCTGCCTATGTATCAAGGAATGGCACAATTTTGCATGGAAAGTAATCTAAAAGTTTGTGTAGACTGGACTGAAAGGGGAAAGCAATTTGAAGTAGCTTACAAAGCCTTTTCCTTTTGATTACAGTGGTAATGCAAGCTCATTACAAAAATTCCAGAACATAAAGGAAAGCACAAAGAAAAAAAAATACCTGCAATTTCATCATCTAGTTCTACCCATTATTTACACTTTAATATATTTTTGCACTCAGGTTTTCATAATATTGTAATATTATTTGCTTGTTCTGCTACTTCATATATCAGGAACAATTATTCAGGTCATTCGAGTGAATTGAAAAGTCTGTTTTTAATTGAAAAATTTGGCCCAGGAGGGGAACAAGTGCTGTCTTCTCCATTTACAGTCTTTCTGGAACCACCCCTAAGGGGAGGCTGATTATCACCTCACTAATACCTGGTGGCCCTGCCCAGCTGAGCTCAGCTCCACCAGATGAAAGGAGTGCTGCTAGGAGCTGAGAATATTTTGAGTGTGTCTCCCTCAGAAGCTATTGTCTGAGATTGGAAAAGAAGTGCTTGGTCTCCTCCTGTGGGCTCAGTGACACCACCCCCAATGGGAGACTCTCTGATCTGTTCCCCTGAGTCCCAGTGTCTTCAGTCTGCTGAGCTTGCTCCTGCAGAGGGGACAGCTAGCTGTACCCAATCTGAACCTGCAGTGTGCCCTTCCTGGGGGAGCTATAGTTGGAGACTCCGGCAAAGACTGAGTGGTTTGGCCTGTGAAGCATGGGCCACTTTCCCCTTCCAGCCAGCCTGAGCCCACACTACAGTGTTTCTTTGGAAGGATCTGGAGGTGACCTCAGGTGCAGGTGAAATAGATGACAAGTGGAGGCAGACCTCAGGGAGCCTTGATTCTATTATAGATTTTCCCCCACCTCTAAGTTGGAGGAAGCTAACCCTTGTGCACAGATTAGCCCCTCCCATGCACATCCAGGCCCGGTAGATGCAGCCACAAATAGTGAATAGTGTGGTATCTATAGTCATATAGCCAAAGGCCACACCAGAGCTCAACCCAGCTAGTCACATAAGTGGCACTCTCAAAGGGGGACCCCAGCAGATACAGACCATGCTGGAAACAACTCCTGCCTCAAGGTGCAGCCAATGCACAGTGACTCATATACAGACATTGAGGTTCATCCTTATAGTCAGCCATTTTGAAAGGTTAACTCCACTCATGAAAGGGCCAACAGCATTAAAGATTCAACTATAGCAGGAGGGTGCACATAAATCACAAGAGCCATTCCTGGAGCACCAAGTTCAAATGATCTGGAAGATTGAGCTACAGAGCCCAACAAGACACATTCATCATAAAGTCATTATAACAACTTGGGAGTCATAGCAGATCTACCCAATACACAAAGACAAAATGAGGAGACAAAAAAATATGCTCCAAATGAAAGAACAGTAGAAATCTCCAGAAAAATAATTAAATGAAATGGAACTAACCAAGATACCAGATGCAGAGTTTAAAATAACAGTTATAAGGATGCTCAAGGACCTTAGGGGAAGAATGGATAATCTCAGTGAGAATTTAAACAAAGAGACAGAAAGCAATAAAAAGGACATATAAACCATATAAAATAAGCAGTAAGAATGAAGAATACAATATCTGAATTAAAGAATACACTAGAAGGAATCAACAGCAGGTCATATCAAGCAGGGGCTGAAATCAGAGATTTGGAGGACAAGATAAGAGTAGACATCCAAGCAGAGAATTAAAAAATAAAGAGAATTTTCAAAAATTAGGAAAGTCTTAATACTTCTGGAACAACACCAAGCATGACAATATCTTCATCATAAGGGTACCAGAAGGAGAAGAGAGTGAGCAAGGGATTGAGAACCTGTTTGAAGACATAATGACAGAAAACTTCCCTAACCCGGTGAAGGGAAATGTCACACAGGCTCTGGAAGCACAAAGTCCCATAAAAGATAAACTCAAAGAAACCCACACCAAGACACATCATTTTTAAAATGGCAAAGGTTAAAGACAGAGAATCTTAAAAGCAGCAAGGGAGAGACAGTTAGTTACCTACAAGGGAGATCTCATAAAGCTTCCTGATGATATCTCAACAGAAACACTTCAGGTCAGAAGAGCTTGACAAAGTGATGAAAAGCAAGGACCTACAAGCAAGATTACTCTGTCAAGCAAGGCTTGAAGGAGAAATAAAAAAGCTTCTTAGGCAAACAAAGCTAAAGAATTCATTACCACCAAACAAGTATTGCAAAAAATGTTAAAAGGCATGCTTTAAGAAGAAGAAGAAAAAAAGTGAAAGAGGAGTATTGATATAAAGAATAAAATTGCAATACATAAGTACCTATTAATAATAGCCTTAAATGTAAACAGATCAAATGCTCCAATCAATAGACACCATCACTGAATGGGTAAGGAAACATTATATATATACAGTCTACAAGAGACCTACCTCAGAACTAAAGATACACACAGACTAAAAGTGAAGGTATGAAAAAACTATTTTATGCAAATGGAAACACAAAACAGTTGGGTAGCAATACTTAGACAAAATAGGCTTCAAACCAAAGACCATAACAAGAGACAAACAAGGTCACTACATAATACTAAAAGGATCGATCCAACAAGAGGAAATAACCAATGAAACATATATGAACCAACATAAGAACACCTAAATATATAAAGACAATCTTGGTGGACATTAAGGGAAAGATCAACAGAAGTAC
Organism: Furipterus horrens; assembly: GCF_987537825.1. NCBI lineage: Eukaryota > Metazoa > Chordata > Mammalia > Chiroptera > Furipteridae > Furipterus > Furipterus horrens. Next base: position 35,601,197 of record NW_028327187.1, read on the forward strand.
AGTCACAGTAGGGGATTTTTAACACCCCACTGACATCAGTGAATAAATCTTCTAGACAAAAATATCAACAAGGCAACAGTGACCTTTAACAACACACTGTATTGGTTTGATTTAATCGATATTTACAGAAGTTCATCCAAAATCAGCAGAAGATACATACATTCTTTTTTAAAGAGATTTTTTATTTTCTTTTTTTTTAGAGAAGGAGGAATAGAGGGAGAAAGAGAGGGAAAGAAATATCAATGTGCAAAGGATACATTGATCAGGTTGCCTCTCACACATCCCCAACTGAAGAACCTGGCCTGCAACTCAGGGATATGCCCTGACTGGAACTCAAACCAGCAACCTTTTGGTTCACAGTCTGGTGCTCAGTCCACTGAGCTATACCAGCCAGGGCAGAAGACACATTCTTCTTAAGTGGACCTGGAACATTCTCAAAGATAGACCACATTTTAGGACACAATATAAGTCTTTTTTTTTTTTTTTTAAGTATATTTTATTGATTATATTGTTACAATAGTTCCAATTTTTTTTCCCCTTTGCTCCCCTCCGCCCAGCACCCCCCTTCCCCAACAATCCCCTCTCCAAGTCCATGCCCATGGGTCGTACATACAAGCTCTCCCGCCTCACCCTTTCATATATTCTTCTTCTTCTTTTTTTAAAATTAATTAATTAATTAGTTAAATATTTTAACAATAAAAAATAACAATTCCTCCCTCTCAGACTTAAGACCCTTTACAATCTTATAAAGGACAATGGATGAAGGTCTCGAGCTCCTCTAGCTGCTTCAAGCTGGACATGGTCGTCGTCCTACCTACCCGTGGGTCAAGAAATCCCTAATAAGAGTGGGGATGTGGAGGGGAGGGTGGCCTTCCCACAAGGGGAAGGATCGTGCAGACTCCAGGTTGGTTGGCTGTCTCTGGACAACGGCATGCTTGGTTTGACAGGCTGGCATCCTTGTTGTATTCTGGGGGCAACAGGGTTAAAGGACATCATTTAATCCGTAACCACTAGATGACAAAAGACAGGTATTAATTTTTCAATGTCCCACATTAGGGAAAAGAAGGGCTTCTTTGGAGGAAGGTGTGCCAGGTACATCTCACCTGTCCAAAACCCTTTTGCCCATTATACTTATTTTGGACTGAGGGAAATATTTTAGGTTTCCCCCATCTCAGGCCTCTGGGCTTTTTCTGTCCAAGCCATTAGGATAGAAAAGAGAAACCAGTTTTAAAGTGAAGCCCACAGACCACCCCGTTCTTCACCAACCCAGCCACTTAGTTCAGCCAAACCATTGAGTCTCAGGAGGCAGCAATGCAGACAGGATTAAGTGAGGCCTATGCATACAGATAATCACTCAGGTAATGAGATTGTAGGCTTATGCCCTTTGAAAACAGAAAACACATGTTAATTTATGTAACATAACCCACATACAAGTCTCTAAATCTGTAGGACTGTCTTATCGGAAGGAAAATCCTTGTCCTTCTAATATTCACTGAACTTGCATTTCTATTCTTTATGTTTTTATTCCCCCCCCACTAAAAAATTTTCTGTTTGTTTGTTTTTCCACTACAGTTGTCTCACTTTTTTTCCCCCTCTTGCTTCCCTGCACCCTGCCCCCCCCCACAGTCAGTCCCCACCCAGTTGTCCATGTCCATGGGTCATTCATACATGTTCTTTGACTAGACCCTTCCCCTTCTTACCCCTTCTCTCCCTCCCATCTCCCCCTTTGTTACTGTTAGTTTATTCCTTGTTTACATACCTCTGGTTCAATTTTGCTCATTTGTTTGTGTTGTTCATTAGTTTCCTGTAACAGGTGACAGCATAAGGTAATTTTCTTTTGTTGCCTGGCTTATTTCGCTAAGCATAATTCTCTCTAGTTCCAATCATGTTGTTGCAAATAGTAGAAGTTCCTTCTTTCTTTCAGTACTTATTCATTGTCATTTTCCCCCTTTGTACTCGTGTTCCTCTCTGTCTCTCTGTTTCTTCATCTTCTTAAAGCAGACCCTTTAGCATCTCTTGCAATGCTGGTTTGGTGGAGATGTATTCTTTTAGCCTTCTTTTGTCTTGGAAACTCCTTATTTCACCTTCCATTTTGAATGAAAGCCTTGCTGGGTAGAGTATTCTTGGTTGTAGGCCTTTGTTTTTCATTGCTTGGAATATTTTTTGCCATTCCCTTCTGGCTTGTAGTGTTTCTGCTGAGAAATCTGATGATAGCCTTATTGGAGCTCCCTTGTATGTTATTAGTTGTTTCTCTCTTGCTGCTTTTAGGATTCTCTCTTTGTCTTTGAATGTTGGCATTTTAATTATGATGTGTCTTGAAGTGGGCCTGTTGGGGTTCATCTTCATTGGGACCCTCTGTGCTTCCTGGACTTGCGTGACTCTTTCTCTCGTCATGTTAGGAAAGTTTTCTGTCATTAGTTTTTCAAAGAGGTTTTCTAACCCTTGCTCTTCTTCTTCTCCTTCTGGAATTCCTATGATACGGATATTATTACGTTTCATGTTGTCCTGCAGCTGTCTTAGAACCTCTTCAGTCTTGTTCAGTCTTTTTTCATTTTGTTGCATTGCCTGGGAGTTTTTGTGTAGGTTGTCCTCCAGCTCGCTGATCCGATCTTCTGCTTCCTCTAGCCTGCTTTTAATTCCTTCTACTGTGTTCTTCAATTCAGAGATCGTATTTTTCATTTCCTCCTGGCTCTTATTGATAGCTTCTATGTCCTTTTTCATGCTCACGTAATTTTCTGTGAGTTCCTTGTAGTTTTTCTGGAGTTCTTTGAAGTTTCCGCTGAGGTCATTCAGCTTCTCCATAATCCATGTTTTGAATTCCATATCTGATAGTTCGCTCCCCTCTATTTCATTTAGCACTCTTTCTGGGGATTCTACCTTTCCTTTTGATGGGAGGTTGTTTCTCTGTCTCCCCATTTTTTTGACTCCTATTGTTTGTTGGTGCTTCTTGGAATGATCTGCACTTCCTGGATCTGCCTCTGGTGGCGTCAGATCATGTACCAGTCTGGCCCTAGGCAGCCTGTTGGAGACTTCCAGGGATCTACTGCTGTTGTCTGTCTTCTTTGATTGTTAATCTATTCAATCTGTGATTAGCTGTCAGACTTAAGGACTGTGGGTGTGGCAGCTTAATTCCTGTAGGCAGGGCTTTTGCTTCCCCTCAGGCTGACGCCACTTGGAGGGGAATGGTCTACCCGCAGTACTGGGGATGAGTCAGCACTGGGACCCAGTCAGCTGCTCCTCCAGTTCTCCCCTCAAAGCCACCGTGCCAAATTCTCCCCAAGTGTCTCCAGTCCTCTCTGCCTTCCCTCTGCTTGAGCCCAGGGTAAGTGGTGGCCAAAATATTTTCGTATGTGATCCACTTAAGAGCTCTTTTTCTCCTGCTGTTTCTCTCCGGCTAGCAAGAAAGCCTGTGGCTTTTCGCTTTTCACAGCTGATACTATTTTACTTTCCACTCTGTCGCTGTAGGCTGGGAAGCCCAGCTGGGGGTTTAGACCCTGCCCTTCTCAGGGGGAATCCCCGGCTGCTGAGCTGTTTCTCAGCCCCTTCAGCTGCCACCCGTGGGAGCCCAGCCAGCCCTTTCACGTCTCCGCACTCCCTACTGGTCACGTTGTGATGTAGCGGCCTTTTCTGTCTCTCCGTGGTTATAAGACTTCTCTCCAGCTGGTGTTCGGTTCGTTATTCCAGATGATTTCTCCAAAATTACATTGTAAATCCAGACTAGTTCTAGGAGGAAGTTAGTGTAGCTTCCACTTACTCCTCCGCCATCTTGTTTCTCCACAATATAAGTCTTAACAAATTCAAGAAGATTGAAATCATATCAAGCATCCTCTCTAACCACAATATATGAACTAGATATCAGTTACAATAGAAAAAAAAACTGAAAAAAACATTCAAACACGTGGAGGCTGAATAGCATGTTATTAAACAATGAATTGGTTAACAATGAGATCAAGGAAGAAATAAAAATTTCTTGGAGTCTAATGAAATTGAACACACAAAAAATACAAAATCTATGGGACACAGCAAAAGCAGCCTTGACAGGGAAGTTCATAACATTACAAGCCTACCTCTAAAAGCAAGAAAAATTTCAAACAATCCAACCTTACACCTAAAAGAACTAAAAAAACAATGACAAACAAAGCCCAGAGTAAATAGAAGGAAGGAAATAATAAAGATTAGAGCAGAGATAAATGACAGATTTCATCTAACATTTAATTTTTGCTGATCTGATAAATAAAAAGTAAAATCTCATTCTTTTGACTTTTCTTTCTCTGATTATATGTGATGTTGAGAATTATTACATTTACATTTATTTTTATTTATTTCCCTGGTAAATTACCTATTTACATATTTTATGCATTTTATTCATTTTTTACTGATTCATAAAGTTTTTGTAAACTAATGAAATTAGCCCTTTGTCTGCCTTATATGTTACAAATATGTTGTCCAGTTTTCAACTCTTTTATTTTTAATTTTATTATGTAATTTTAATTATATAGAAATTTTGCTCTTTATGTAGGTAATAATATCAGTCTTTTGTTTATGGTTTCTGAGTTTGCCTTTACACTTCAAAAAAATTCATTTTAACCTATATCTCTTAATTATAAAATTTAAATACTATCTACTACCTCTCACACACTAATGAGTTGTTTAAATCCATAGTTTCCAACACTACCTTTTCTATTCTATTTTATCTGCAACCTAACTTTATGAGAAAAGTTGTTGGGTGCGTATTATAATTCAGCACTTTGGGTTTCAGTAGTGTCCTTGCCACTATTTGCCACCTCTTTTGAGTCATTCTGTTTGTTTTATGTTAGTGATGGAGTTTTTGAATTTTAATTCATCCAGAAAATACTTGCTGATTCCTTACTCCATATCAAGTACTGTGCAATATAAAATTGGGATGGGAATTTAAAAAATGAATAAAACTTATTTAGTAGAACATGGTGAAGGAGGAAAAATAAATAGAAAAATAAATACCTGCAAATTTTATTAAGTGCTAGAAAGAATACAAATAAGGTACTAAGATAAAGTTTAGCAGTGGGTAAGTAGAGGGCCTGAGAAGCTAATTTTTATTCCCCAATTCCTCTTTGTCATGGCATTGTGCTCTTATTTTATTGATGCAACAATCTCTCAAATGTCACTAAGAAACTAGATTTTAGTTTTCTTAGTTATACCTTGTTTCCTATATTAACTCTGTTTTATTATGGCCAAAGATGCTCCATCACACTCCATTAAACTGTGGATTCAGTCCGTATGTCTAATGGCTTCTCGTTTTCTGTTCATGTTTATTAAAAAAGCCACAAATTGACCAGTATTGATAGCTAGTATGGATTCTGTAATGATTATACAGATTAATAATTACCCTTGGTATGTCTTCCCATCTTAGAGGAGGCGGCTCTGAAGCACTCACTATGACTGGCAGTGAATACTCTAAACAGCTGCTCAGAGGACAGAGTTTTAAGGACATTTAAAAAAAATCTTTGTCTCCCTTAATTCTTCCTAACTGCTCCACCAGCTAAATCCTCTTTCCACTTCTGCTAATAGGACTTTATACCTGTGGCAGTTACTAATACGGTGGAAAGAGGTTACTGGTAAGGTCTAGCCTATTAGAGAAGGAGGAAGTACACTCAAAAACTAATTTGGAGCTGCCAAAATTTGGAGAGAAAATATGCCGGTAGATCTGGCCACATTAACAATGCTTACTCACATTACCCTGAGTACTGTCCACACCAAGAGAAGACTGGAGATTAATGTATTCAGAACCTGAGTCAGACAACCTAGGTTCAAGACTCAACCTTGTCAATTACTAGTTGTATGACCTTAAATTTCTTGACATGTTTGTGATCTTATTTTCTCATTTAAGGAAACAATCATAATAGTACTTGACTCATAAGGTAGGTGTGAGTGTATAGCTTACAGGAAACACATGCAAAGTACATGATAATTCTTTAAGTGCTTTGATTCTCCTTCCTTGATCCATGACCATTATGAAAATACCCAAACTGAATGCTTGGCTCTATAGGAGAACTATAGGTAGCAAACGTACACCAACTCAGTCCTCACATGTTGTTTAGTCTTGCTGGCCATTTTAGAGACTTAAAGATGCTGGTTTTGCTGTGACAGTTTTTCCAGCTCAGACTGAAAATGACTTGTTTTATCCTGAGTTAATATTTTCCTCAAAGGCATGTTATTTGGTCTTTTTTTTTTCCTGGAAAATTCATAATAAATGTCAAGTGTTCAGGGTTTTTATTTATCAAATAAGAACACATGGCATAATCTCCACAGAATCTTCTTCTGTGTCCCCCTTTTTTTTTCCTTTTCACATAAATCTCTAATTGCTACTATATTAATTATTTATTTATATTTATATTATTTATTTATTTTTATTTTCTTATTTTTAAATAATTTTTATTGTTATTCTAATACAGTTGTCCCATTTTTCCCCCTTTACCTTCTTCACCCATCTCACCCCCTGCTCCTGCAGTCAATTTCCATACTATTGTCCATGTCCATGGGTGATTCATACATGTTCTTTGACTAGTCTCTTCTACTTCTTTCCACCTTTATTCCTCCCTCCCCTGGTCACTGTCAGTCTGTTTCATGTTTCCATGCCTGTGGTTTTATTTTGTTCATTTGTTTATTTTGTTCATTATATTCCTATTATAGGCAAGATCATATGGTATTTATTTTTCACCAGCTGGCTTATTTCACTTAGTATAATATTCTCCAGTTCCATTCATGCTGTCCCAAAAAGTAGGAGTTGTTTATTTCTGCTGTGTAGTATTCCATTGTGTAAATGTACCACAGTTTTATCCACTCATTTACTGATGGGCACTTAGGCTGCTTCCAGCACTTGGCTATTGTAAATAGCATTGTTATGAACATAGGGGTGGATAAGTTGTTTTGAAGTGGCGATTCAGGATTCTTAGGGTATATTCTCAGGAGCAGAACTGCTGGATTGCTGGGTCAAAAGGCAGTTCTATTTTTAGTTTTTTGAGAAAATTTCTTACTGTTTTCCACAGTGGCTTCAGCAGTCTTCATTCCCATGAACAGTGCACTAGGGTTCCATTTTCTCCACATCCTCGACAGCACTTGTTGTTTGTTGATTTATTAATGTTGGCCATTCTGACAGGTGTGAGGTGATATCTCATTTTGGTTTTGATTTGCATCTCTATGAAGGCTAGTGATGTTCAGTGTCTTCTCATATGTCTATGGACCACCTCTATGTCTTCTTTGGTGTAGTGTCTATTTAAATCCTTTGCCCATTTTTTAATTGAATTGTTTGACTTCCTGGCATTTAGTCATATGTGTACTTTAATATTTCAAAAAGTTATATGGAACAAAAAAAATCCCTGAATAGCCTCAGGAATCTTGAGAAAGAAGAACAAAGTTGGAGGGATCACAATACCTGATATCAAATTATACTACAAAGTCACTGTAATCAAAAAGTCTGTTATTGGCATAAGAACAGACACCTAAAAGTGGGGCAACTGTAATAGAAAAACAATAAATAAATAAATAAATAAATAAATAAATAAATAAATAGATAGATAGCAGATACCTAGATCAATGGAACAGAATAGAGAGCCCAGAAGTAAACCCATGTCTCTATGATCAATTAATATTTGAAGAAGGGAGAAAGAGCATAAATGAAGTATAGACAGACTTCAATAAATGGTGTTGGGAGAATTGGACTGGTTTTTGCAAAAGAAAATGAAACTAGACCACCAACTTACACCACACACCAGAATAAACTCAAAATGAATAAAAGACTTAAACATAAGTTGTGACACCATAAAAGTCCTAGAGGAAAACATAGGCAGAAAATTTCAGATATCCCTGGTAGCAATATATTTGCCAATATATCTCCCAAGTCAAGGGAGATAAAGGAGAAAATAAACAAATGGGACTACATCAAACTAAAAAGCTTCTGCATGGCTAAAGAAACCATCATCAAAATGAAAAGGGAGCTGAGCATTTGGGAGAACATATTTGTCAGTGATACATTAGACAAGGGTTTGGGAGAACATATTTGTCAGTGATTCATTAGACAAGGGTTTGATTTCTAATTGCTGCAATATTTAAAGGTAGCTTCCTAGCCAGAATTCTCAAAGTTTATCTCTAGTTGAATAAATAAAATATCTGATCTCTTAAACACTGTTTTGAATCATTATTTAAATTCTTAAAGGCTTTTTTTTTTATCATTTTAAAAGTTTATTTTAGGAAATATAAAAAATGTAAACAAAAACTTTAAAAAGAAGAAGAAAATATAAACTATAGTATTGTCAAGAGGAATGTTCTTTCCTCCTTCTAATGTTTCTATCCATGAGGAAGAATCTGCATTATCATAATAATCCTCAAAATGTAGCTGATTTTCAAGTAAAATGTGACCTAACGTGTTTTTTTTACTTAAGAATACTCCTTCAAATTTATTACACTCAAAATGGTGGTAAAAGAAAAGCATTTATTTAAAAATAAAATGCTTGGTGATTTTACAGGTTTTTTATTTCACACATCCAAAATGCAGAAAATTCTTATGCAACTTAAATTGTTACAAACCATTGAAAAGAATATAAAATGGTCTAACTCACTTTATAAACTTATAATAACCCAAACATTGTGTGGTGTTTTTGCATTCCCCTAACATAAGAGAGATGTGTGGCTTGGAAGGTGAAAGAAGAGCACCCCATGCCTAGTATAGTGCATGAAATACAGTAGACACTCAACAAGTGATTTTCAAATGAAAGCACAAGAAAACTGTCACAGCAAACTCATTTATCACTATAAATGTGAAACTATGAAATAAAGTACTAATTGAATTGAATTTAAAAGTATGTTACAAAAGTGTAGTAATTATTACCAAGTTTGCCTTTTCCCAAGAATTCTATGTACTTCATATTAATAATGTGCCATTTTACTGATGTATAGTAAATATATTTTATCTTACCAGTAGATCAAAGACAAGAAAATGATAAAAATTCAACATCTATTTTTAAATAAAATAAATTCTTAGTAAATAATGACTATGCATATGTTATCTTAAGATGATAGAAAAGAACATACTTGACCATAAAACTATAGAAACATTACTATAACAATAAAATGAAGGCAAGATGGACGATATCACCACTCTCACTTTAATATTCATTTAAGAAATTCTAGGTTCTTCAATGAGTTTGAGAAATATTGGAAAAAAATGAGTTTTATTTATTATAGATATTACTGTTTACCTGAAAAACCAACTAAAATTTATTAGAACTAATAAAAGTAGAATGGTTAGTTATAGAAATGATTACTTAAAAATCTATATCTTCCTTATAAACAAACAAAAATGACCAGTTGGAAACTAAGAAAAAAGATAATTAAACAATAGCAATAAACTTTGTAAAATATGCAAGATGAATTTTTTTAGAATTTTATTTTATTTATTTTTAAGTTTTTTATTTATGCTATTAAAGTTGTCCCAATATTTTCCAGTTTACCACCTCCCCTCAGTACCCGCTTCTCACAGACAATCCCCACACCATTGTTTATGTCCATGAATGATTCATATATGTTTTATGTCTAGTCCCTTCACCTTCTTTCATCTGGTCGCAGCCATCCCTCTCCCTTTTTACAGCTATCAGTCTGTTCCTAGTTTCTGTGCCTCTGATTCTATTTTGCTCATTAGTTTATTTTGTTCACCAGATTTCAGTTGAAAGTGAGATCATATGGTTTTTGTCTTTCACTTAACATGATAATCTCCAGTTTCTTCCATGCTGACTTATTTCACTTAATGTGATAGTCTCCAGTTCCTTCCATGCTGTTGCAAAAGGTAAAAATTCTATCTTTTTGCTGCTGTGTAGTATTCCATTGTGTAAATGTACCATAGCTTTTTTTTTGCGCCCTGGCTGGTTTGGCTCAGTGGATTGAGCATCGGCCTGCGAGCTAAGTGTCGCTGGTTCGATCTTCCAGTCAGGGCACATCAGAGAAGGAAAACTCTGACTCCAAAAAACCTCCGCTGCCTTGCGGCATACCTCTTCAGGGGAAAGGCTAAGGGAGTAAACCCCGACAGAAAATCCGGAGCCGGAGTCCCTAAGGCGGTTTGACGTTGTAGTCAACACCGGCAACTCCTGCGGCGCACCTGAAGCCAAGCTGTATTGACTCCGTCTTTCCCTTGGACCCTTCAGCTGCGAAGAGAGGGGGGGTCTGCTGCATGGGCAACAGCAGACCCTCCATATCACCCTGCCCAGGCTCTGTAGCTTCAGCTTCACTGGAGAGGACACTCCAGCGTCATCACAAGATGTCGATTCAACACAGGAGGAGACAGATACCGTGTCACTCCCGAGTCGGACTGCACAGCCATTCTCGGCGGTGCAGATAGACACTTAAGAAGCTACACCATCGTCTCTCGAGACGGACGGCTGCCGACGACGGCCGACGACCATAGCTTTTTTAGCCATTTATTTATGATGGGCACTTAGGCTGTTTCCAGCATTTGGCTATTGTAAATAATGCTGCTATGAACATAGTGGTGCATATAATTTTTGGAATTGGTGTTTTGGTATTCTTTGGATATAGTCCCAGCTGAGGAATCTCTGGATCAAAAGGTGATTCCATTTTCATTTTGTGAGGAAACTTCATGTTTTCCACAGTGGCTGCACCAGTCTGCATTTCTACCAACAGTACACTATGGTTCCCATATCCTTGCCAGCACTTGTTTGCTAATTTATTAATGATAGACATTTTGGCAGGTGTGAGGTGATATCTGATTCTGTTTTTAATTTGCATCTCTCTGGTGGCTAGTGATGTTGAGTAGTTTTTCATATGTCTATGGGCATCTGTATATCCTCCTTGGGGAAGTGTTTATTCAGGTTCTTTGCCCATTTTTAAATTGAATTGTTTGTCTTCCTGGTGTTGAGTTGTCTGAGTTCTTTATATATTTTGGAGACTAAACCCTTGTCTGATGTATCATTGGCAAATGTGTTCTCCCATACACTTAGTTCCCTTTTCATTTCTCTAGCTGTGCAGAAGCTTTTAAATTTGATGTAGCCCCATTTGTTTATTTTTTCCTTTATTTTCCCTGACCTAAGAGATATATTGGCAAAGATATTGCTACCTTGGATATCTGTAATTTTACTGCCTATGCTTTCTACTAGTATTTTTATGGTATCTTGACTTCTATTGAAGTCTTTTATCCATTTTGAGTTTATTCTGGTGTATGGTTTAAGTTGGTGTTCTAGTTTCATTTTCTTTTGCAAAAACCAGTCCAATTCTCCCAACACCATTTATTGAAGAGACTATCTTTACTCCATTGTATGCTCTTGCCTCCTTTGTCAAATAGTAATTGACCATAGAGACATGAGCTTATTTCTGAGCTCTCTATTCTGTTCCATTGATCTATGTGTCTGTTCTTATGCCACTACCAGATGGTTTTGATTACAGTGGCCATGTAGTATAGTATGATATCAGGTACTGTGATCCCTCCAACTTTGTTATTCTTTCTCAAGATTGCTGAGGTTATTCAAGGTCTTTTTTGGTTTCATATAACTTTTTGGAATATTTGAACTAAATCTGTGAAATATGCCATTGGTATTTTAATAGGAATTGCATTGGATCTATAGATTGTTTCAGGTAGAATAATCATTTTAATTATGTTAATTCTTTCAACCCATGAACATGGTATATGCTTCCACTTATTTGTATCTTCTTCAGTTTATTTTTTTAGTGTTCTATAGTTTTCTGAGCACAGGTCTTTTACTTCCTTGGTTAAGTTTATTCCTAAGTATTTTATTTATTTATTTTTGTTGTTGCAATAGTGAGTGAGATATTTTTTAATTTGTTTTTTTGATAGTTACTGGTGTATAAAAATGCCATTGATTTCTGCATATTAACTTTGTATCCCACTACTTTGTTGAATTCATTTATTAGGCCAAATAGTTTTTTGGTGGAGCCTATAAGGTTTTGTATGTACAGAATCATGTCACCTGCAAATAAAAACAGTTTTACTTCTCCTTTCCAATTTGAATGCTTTTTATTTTCTTTTCTTGCCTGCTTGGTGTGGCTAGGACTTTCAGTACCATGTTGAATAAAGATAGTGAAAGTAGACACTCCTGTTTTGCTCCTGATCTTACGGGAAATGCTTTTAGTTTTTGCTCATTGAGTATGATGTTGGCTGTAGGTTTTTCATATATGGCCTTTATTATGTTGAGGTATGCTTCCTCTATTCCCACTTTGCTGAGTGTTTTTATTATATATGGGTGCTGGATTTTATCAAATGCTTTTTCTGCATATTATTGATATGTTCATGTAATTTTTATCCTTCATTTTGCTTATGTAATATATCACATTTATTGATTTGTACTACCCTTGCATCTCTGGAATAAATCCCACTTGATCATGATGTACGATCTTTTTAATGTATTGCTGGATCTGGTTTGCTAATGATTTTTATCCTTTATTCTGTTTATGTGGTATATCACTTTTATTGATATTTGAATATTATGCCATCTTTGCATATCTGGAATAAATTCCACTTGATCATGCTGTACAATTTTTTAATGCTGTTGGATCTAGTTTGCTAATATTTTGTTGAGGATTTTAGCATTTATGTTCAACAGAACTATTGGCTAGTAATTGTCTTTCTTTGTCGTGTTTACCTGGCTTTGGAATTGACATAATAATGGCCTCATGAAAAGTGTTTGGAAGTCTTTCCTCTTCTTGAACTTTTTGGAGTAGTTTGAGATGGATAAGTCTTAGTTCCTCTTTGAACGATGGACAAAATTTGCATGTGAAGCCATATGGTCCAGGAATTTTGTTTGCTGGGAGTTTTTAAATTACATCTTCAGTTTCATTTGTTGTTATCAGTCTACTCAGGTGTTCTGCTTCTTCCTGATTCCATCTTGGGAGATTGTATGATTCTAGAAATGTGTCCATTTCATCCAGGTTGTCCACTTTTTTGGTATATAGTTGTTCGTAGTATTTTCTTACAATCCTTTGTCTTCTGTGGTACCCATTGTTATTTTTCCTCTTTCATGATTTTATTAATTTGGGTCCTCTAATTTTTCTGAATGAGTTTGGCTAAAGATTCATCAATTTTGCTTATCTTTTCAAAGAATCATCTCCTGCATTTTTGGATCTTTTGAATTGTTTTTTAAGTCTCTATGTCATTTATTTCTGCTCTGATCTTAATTATTTCCTTTCTTCTACTCCCTATGTGCTTTGCTTCTTGTTGTTTTCCTAGTTATTTTAAGTGTAGAATTATATTGTTTATCTGAGAACTTTCTGTCTTCTTTGGTAGACCTGTAATGGCATAAACTGCTCTCTCAGGATTGCTTTCACTGTGTTCCATAAGTTTTGGGTTGTGTTCCCGTTTTTATTTGTTTCCAGGTACTTTTTGATTTATTCTGTGATATCATTAATGACCCACTCATTATTTAATAACATGCTATTTAGTCTCCATGTATTTGAATAATTTTGAGTTTTTTCTTTTACTGAGATTGATGTCTAGTTTCACACCTTTGTGATATGAGAAAATGTTTCATATGATTTCAATTTTCTTGACTTTGTTAAGACTTATTTTTGTTTTATCCTGTGGTCTATCTTTGCGAATGATCCATGTGCACTTGAGAAGAATGTGTATTCTGGTGCTTTGGAATGAAATTTTTTGTAAATATCAGTTAAATCTATTTGACCCACTGTGTCACTTAAAGCCACTATTTTCTTGTTGCTTTTTTGTCTGGAAGGTCTGTCCAGTGGTAATAGGGGGAGTTAAAATCTCTTAAATGATATTATTCCTATCCATCTCTTCCTTAACATCCACCAAGATTTTCTTTATGTGTTTAGGTGCTCCTATACTGAGTGCATATATGTTTATAAGGGTTATATCCTCTTGTTGGATTGTTCTCTTTAGCATTCTATAGTCATGTTGTTGTTCCATCTTACGGCCTTTGTTTTGAAGTCTACTTTGTCATATACAAGTATTAGTACCCCAGCTTTTTTTGTCTCCATTTGCATGGAACATTTTTTCCATTCCTTCACTTTCAGCCTGTGCAAATGTTTTGTTCTGAGCTGGGTTTCTTTCAGACAGCATATATATGGGTCATGTTTTCTTATCCTTTCAGCTATCATATGTCTTTTGATTGGATTAATTAATCCATTTACATTTAAAGTTATTATCAGTAAGTACTTGTTTATTGCCATTTTATTTTTTCATACCTATGTTCCTCTCTCTCTTTCTATTATTTCTTCATAAAGCAGTCCCTTTAATATCTCTTGCAATGCTTGTTTCTTGTCAATAAACTCCTTTAGCTTAAAAAAAATCTGGTATCTCTTTATTTCACCTTCAATTTTAAATGATAGCCTTGCTGGGTAGATTAGTCCTGGTTGTAGATCCTTGCTTTTCATTACTTGGAATATTTCATGCCAACTCCTTCTGTCCTGAAGTATTTCTGTTGAGAAATCAGCTGTCAGTCTTATTGGTGCTCCCTTGTAGGTAACTGTTTCTCTTTTGCTGCTTTTAAGATTATCTCAATGTCTTTAAACTTTGATATTTTAATTATGATGTGTCTTATGTTGGTATCTTTAGGTTCCTCTTGACTTGGACTCTTTGTGCCTCATGCAGTTGGGTGAATTTTTCCTTTAACAGCCTAGGCAAGTTTTTTTTGTCATTATTTCTTCAAATAGGTTTCTACCCCTTGCTCACTTTCTTCTTCTTCTGGTATCCCTATGATGTAAGTATTGTTATGTTGCATGTTGTCCCAAAGTTCCCTTTAACTATCCTTTCTTTTTAACTCTTTTGTTGTTATGATTGGGTGTTTTTTCTTTCTTGTCTTCCAAATTGCTGATTCCATCCTCTGCTTCATCTAGCCTGCTTTTAATTCCTTCTAGTGTATTCTTCATTTCAGATATTGCATTCTTCATTTCCAGCTGGTTCTGATTCATGGTTTCTATGTCATTTTTCATGCTGATATACTTCCCCCAGTTCCTTCTAATTTTCACTATGCTCTTTGAACATCCTTATAAATATTACTTTAAACTCTGTGTCTGATAAATTTCTTGCCTCAATTTTAGTTAGCTCTTTTTCTCTGGGTTCCTCCTCTTATTTCATTTGGTGATTGTTTATTTGTCTCTCCATTTTAGCTGTTTTTTTTGTTTGTTTCTACTTGTTAGAATGATCTGGTTTGAGTCCCTGTCATTGTGGGGTGGCCTTATGTAGTAGGAGTCATGTGGGAATCAGTGGTGCTATCTGCTAAATCTCCAGAACTGGGTGCTCTTGGAATGCTCCTTGTAGGTTTTTGTGAGCTCTTCTGTTGCATTTGGGTCTTGATTTTTTTGGCCCATTCATTGGTGGGTTATCCACACAGGCTGGCTGACAGATAGACTCGCCCTTGGCCATGTGGTGTGCATTGTTGTACAGGTTCTGACAGAACGAAGTAAAATGACACAAAAAACAAAACCCACACAAATTAAAACACCCTCAACAATGGCAAAATCAATGATAAAAAAGCAAAGAATAATAAAAGTGGAAAGAAAAATAAAATGCTTGAAGGAAAACAAGAATATGATAAAATGAATTTAAGGAGCACAGAGAGAGCAGAAATGATAAATATAAGGGATAGAAACAGGGAATCGCCACAAAAGAATCCAAAAAAAAGTTTAAAAAAATAAAGAAGAGAAAGGAAGAAGGCAAAATGGAGTAATAAACTGAAGAATAAAATATGAGATTTGAAAGAAAAAAAATAGAGAAAAGTAAGAAAAAATGATAAAAAGCCACGTAAAAGAAACAATACTGAAAATAATAAAGAATGAAGTGGGATTAGTCTCAGCAGAGTTTAGTGCTTGCCTGCTGGGTTCTCCCTCTGGATACAACTTTGATGTTGCCTGAAGCTGGAGCAAGTCAATGTCAGATACTATCTATGTCTAGCTCTAGGCAGCCTGTTTGAAACTACAAGCAATCCACAGGTTGTGGTTGATTCCTCTGGGCTTGACTGCGTCCAACATAGGGGTCTATGCTTTTTTATCTAGCTTTTTATCAAGGGCCCAAGGGTGGGTCAATTAATGACTGAAGACACTGCATGAACTGCCTTCACCTGCATCTGCGTATTGGTCCTGCCATTAGTCTTAGTCCAGCTGCTGGCCCGTTTGTTTATGAGAGAGTTTCTGATGGAATCAGGAAGATAGGACCCCTGGATCTGTTGTGGAAGGTGCTGTTCAGACTTCAGGGTATATGGTGGGTGTGTTACCTATCTCCACACCATATGTCTGAGTTTTCCCCAGATTATTGGCCTGAACTCAGCAGGACAAAACCCCTAGTAGGATAGCAGGTAGGGTGTCCAGAGCCCAGAGTTGAATCTTCTGGAAACTGGGAGGGTATTCCTAGGCTCTCTCATGAATGGGAAGCAGCAGTCTCGTTTCTGGGAAAGTGTATGGAGTGTCTGTGCCCTAATGCCAGTCTCTCTAACACCATTGTGTCTGCCTATGTGGCTGTCTCCTCAGTAGGGTATAAGTTGCAGGGCGGAGGAAAATAAAAAAGAAGAAAAAGTTTTTAAAAAGAATGCAGGATGGGGTGAGCTTGTTTCCAGAGAATGAGGGTAGGAGGCTTCCAGAGGGTGGGGTGAGTAGTTTCCCATAGGGTGGAGTAATCATTTTTCCTTTGGGAGGAGTTTTCTATTTGCAAGAAAAATGTTTTCTGCAGTATGATGTTATATCCTAGCACCAGGACCCCAGAATCTATTCCCTCACAACTCTCACTCAAGCCTCATACTCCAGACTCTCCTTGCATGACTCCAGACCATGCTGCCCTCTTTTTGCCTGAGCCCAGGGTGAGTGGCTAGGAATGCAAAACCTGTGCATTGACCCCTTAGAACAAAAGAAAGGATAAAACTGAAGGAAAACAAAAAGAAAAAAAAAGTGTCTTTGTCTCCAGCAGGCTCAGTCTCTCTCTGGCAGGAAAAAAATTTGCAGCCTTTCACCGCTGGATGCTGCATGGGTGGGAGATCCCAACATTGGTGCTTTGTGCTTGGGAGCTTGGTCTGAGGTGTAGGCTTCACTCCTCTCCTGGGGAAGCTCCCACAGCCATGTGGCAACCTCAGCCTGCCACCCTGTGTAGGCAAGGTCAACTCCTCTTGACCATTTATCCCTTTCTACCAGTCTTGACATGATTTCTGCCTATCCTTGGTTAAGTATCTCCTCTTCAGGTAATCTTCAGTTGTTTACTTTGTGCGGATGTTCCCCTTTTTATTTTTATTTTAAGCTTAGTGGTGGGAGGTGGTGTTAGATAAATTCTCCTACTCTGCTGCTGTCTTGACTCTCTCCTGCAAGATGAATGTTTTAAAAAAATTTTTAAATTAAGGGACCTAAAAGATTTTTTAAATGAAAATGCATATCATGTTCATAAATGGAAAGACTCAATACTATATAGTTATAAATTAATTCCCAAATTAAATCTATAAACTGAAGAAAATTCCAATCACAATTTTTAATAAAATGTTTTGGAACTGTGAGAGAATGATTATAATATTTACCTTAAAAATAGGTAAACATAGCCAATTTCTTTTTAAAAGAGGATTGATGAGATGTTTTATCAGATATAAAAAAGAATTCATTCATCTATTTGGTCATTTAATAATAATCAATACATTGTCGGCAGCCGTCTGTCTCGAGAGACGATGGTGTAGCTTCTTAAGAGTCTATCTGCACCGCCGAGAATGGCTGTGCAGTCCGACTCGGGAGTGACATGGTATCTGTCTCCTCCCGTGTTGAATCGACATCTTGTGATGACGCTGAAGCTACAGAGCCTGGGCAGGGTGATATGGAGGGTCTGCTGTTGCCCATGCAGCAGACCCCCCCTCTCTTCGCAGCTGAAGGGTCCAAGGGAAAGACGGAGTCGATACAGCTTGGGTTCAGGTGCGCCGCAGGAGTTGCCGGTGTTGACTACAACGTCAAACCGCCTTAGGGACTCCGGCTCCGGATTTTCTGTCGGGGTTTACTCCCTTAGCCTTTCCCCTGAAGAGGTATGCTGCAAGGCAGCGGAGGTTTTTTGGAATCAGAGTTTTCCTTCTCTGATGTACCCTGACTGGAAGATCGAACCAGCGACACTTAGCTCGCAGGCCGACGCTCAATCCACTGAGCTAAACCAGCCAGGGCAATAATCAATACAATACCACTAAGAATAAAACAAGAAGAAATCCAGGTCTTTAGTTTAAACAGAAAGGGGTATATATGGTGATGGAAGGAGTCTAGACTTTGGGTGGTGAACACACAACACAATACATCTATAATACAGATGATGTATAATAGAATTGTACACTTGAAATCTATACAATTTTATTAACCAATGTAACCCCAATGAATTCAATAAAACATCAATAGACAAAAAAGAAGGAAAATAAACTCTAGTATATTTTCTGACTTGAAGAGGCATTAACTCTACCTCTTACACATTTTTCCTTCTCTTCCTCCATGTCCACCCTTAGACCTTGCTATAATTAATTTATATTAACCCCTATTTATAGATGAGAAGATTAAATAAGAATGTGGTGAAGTACTTTGCCTAAAGGCTATACAGCCAATAAAGGGAAAAACCCAACTTTGAATTCAAGATATCTGGCTATACCATCTATACTCTTCTTCACTACACTATGCTGCCTCATGCAAAAAGCTTTCTAGAAAAATACATGATCAGAATCCTATGGTACACAACTTTGAGCATACTCTAAAGTAGAATTTTACTATATTAAATTCAATAATTCAGCAAAATGTGAAAAATGTTAATTATATAGAACACACTATGCATGACATGACTGAAAAAAATGGTGGAAAATCAAATATGGTTTCTTATCTTAAGAAACCTAGAGTGCACTAGAGGGAGGTGTCTAGGGATGCATTGAACATATAAACAAACACATATATAATTGTTTACTGTGATGAATACCTTGAAGGGGAAATAAGAGAATGCTATGTGAATGGAAAATGGGTGAAGATATATAATTTAAAAGGAACATCAAAGAAGGCTGCTCTGACTGGAGACTATATGAACTAAGCCCTAAAAATGAGTTAAGTTAAAGCAGGTACTGAGTGAAGGAAAATTATTTTCTATGTAGTCAAAAATGTGAATCTATCCTCCTTCAAATATGCTTTGCTATTCATTATTCCTTGACAGCCTTTCTTCACCTCAAGATTCTGTAAGTATTTGCCTATATTTTCTCTTAGCAAGAGCAATATACAACAATTACATAGTGCTTACTATGTGCTAGACACTCTTTTAACTGCTTTGCATGCATTAACTCACTTAATCCTCACAATAGCCCTCCAAAGTAAGTAGTTTTATTATCCCTATTTTACATATGAGGAATTTAAGGCATGAATAGATTATGTGACTTGGCCAAGGTCACAGAGTTGGTATCTAATGGAGTCAGAGTTTGTGTTTAGACATTTTTAACCTCAATCTATACTGTCTTTAAAATGTTACTATTTAATTTTTACATTTAAGTTTTTAAACTCATTCTCACCTCTGGTTCATACTATGAAATGTTTTTTTTTTTCCCTAAGTTCTTGTTTACTTGTTCCAATATAATTTTCTGAATAATTATTCTTAAATTGTTTTCTTGGCATTTTATTATTCTGTTTAGTCAATATGACTATCCTTGTGCTGATACCACTCAGTCTTGAAATTACTTTATCTTCTTTAAACAAAGAAGATTCTCAGTTCAGATTTTTAAAACTTCATCTAAAGTATCTAATTTTTTACTATAAAACAAAACAGTCATTTACATTTATATTGACACAAAAATAACAGTTCTATTCCTGAGGGGTTGTAGCATTATAATTAGAATTCTGCTATTTACTACAAATTAAACAGTGTTGCAGAATCAAACATGTATTGACACCTTATCTGTTCTGGATACTATAATAGATGTTAGGAACATAAATGAATAAGTTGTGGTTCCCTGCCCTCAAAGTAGTTCACATTTTAGAGAAGGAAACAGAAAAGTAAGTCAGACCTGACAGTGCTGTAGGCTGATAGGGGTTGGTATGGAGTGCTTGTAAATCAGATTGAGAGAGAGAGCACCATTAAGACTTCCACAGAGACATTGTATGTTTAAACTTCTAAATGGCATATGGGAATTAGCAGAAGAGAGAAGGTGAGGAAAGGTCATTCCAGGCAACCTTTGTGAAAGCCAGACACGTTCAAGAAATTGCTAGAACTTCTGGTCAACATAGAGGTGTAGGTAAACATGCTTCACCTCCTTGTGCAACCATAAGAAGAATCACAAGTAATTTCAAAAAACTAAAACAAAACCGCCAGGAAATTGAACTTTGTGGAAGTCCAACAAACAAGGATTTAAAGAATAAATATTCATCCAGATGGGTAGAAGGGGCAGAGATGGTGAGACAGAGCAGAAAAGATGTGGTGTGGCTGTGGTGAGACAGTGGCAGTGGCTGGTGGAACAGGTGGTCCCACATTTACGTGTGACGGATAAAGGTCAGGAGAGACACCTGGGGAGTAATCTCAGCCCCAGAGCAGATGCTCAGTCAGGGTTCCAGAGCTGGGAAAACAAAACCTCCTAGCTTTTGGCTGTGAAAACCAGTGGGGGTTGTGGTTACAGAAGAAGCTGCCTGACTCTCAGGAGAGTCCATTTAGAGGGCTCCCAAAGTTGTAGAACATATTCAAGCCCACCAACTCTGGGGACAACCACCAGGGCGGCAGCTAAAGGGCACCAGTTGCTTGTGGGAAGGGGATGAAGAAACCTGAAAAGGGGAGAGTGGTGAGTAAGTAGCATTGTTCCCTCTCTGCCCCCTCCCCCACATACAGAGCCACAAAGTGGTGAAATGGGTTGTCACACACAGACCAACACCTAAGGCTCTGCCCCTTACAATGTAACAAGTGCACCCAGACAGGTTGTCAAAGCAGCTCTACCTAGTACACAGAAACAAACACAGGGAGGCTGCCAAATTGAGGAGAAAAATAAATATGGCCCAAATGAAAGAACAGTTCAAAACCCCAGAAAAAAAGAACTAAGTGAAATAGAGATAGCCAACCTATCAGATGCAGAGTTCAAAACACTGGTGATAAAGATGTTCAGAGAACTCATTGAGCATGGCAAACGCATAAGGGAAGAAATGAAGGCTACACTAAGTGAAATAAAGAAAAATCCACAGGGAACTAACAGTGAAGGGATGGAAGCCAGGGTTTAAATGAACTATTTGGAACATAAGGAAGAAATAAACATTCCACCAGAACAGAAAGAAGAAACAAGAATTCAAAAAAACAACCAAACAACCAAACAAAAAATGAAGAGAGAATAAGAAGACTCTGGGACATCTCAAAAAGTGACAACACATGAATCATGGGGATGGCAGAAGGAGAAGAGGAAGAGCACGAAATTGAAAACTTATTCAGAAAAGTAATGAAAGAAAACTTCCCTAATTTGGTGAAGGAAATAGACATACAAGTCCAGGAAGCACAGAGAGTCCCAAACAAATTGTACTCAGAGGACCACACCAAGACACAACATAATTAAAATGCCAAAGGTTAAAGTTAAAGAGAGAATCTTAAAAGGAGCAAGAGAAAAGAAGACAGTTACCTACAAAGGAATTACCTAAGACTATCAGCTGATTTCTCAAAAGAAACTTTGCAGTCAAGGAGGGACTGGCAAAAGTGTTCAAAATTATGAAAAGCAAGGACGTACAACCACGATTACTCTATCCGGCAAAGCTATCATTCAGAATGGAAGGGCAGATAAAGAGCCTCCCAGAAAAGGTAAAGCAAAAGGAATTCATCATCACTAAGCCCTTCTTATATGAAATGTTAAAGGGAGTTATTTAAGAAAAAGAATACAATCACAACTATGAACATTAAAATGTCAGTAAACTCACAAATATCAACAACTGAATCCTAAAAACAAAAACAAACTAAGTAACCAACTAGAACAGGAGCAGAAACATAGATATGGAGACCATATAGTGGGTTAGCACTGGGGAGGGGGAGAGGTGAGAATGGGAGAAAAGGTACAGGGATTAAGAAGCATAATTAGTAGGTACGAAATAGACAGGGGGGTGTTAAGAATAGTAAAGGAAATGGAGGAACCAAAGGACTTATAGGCACAGCCCATGGACATAAACTAAGGGAAGGATCACTGGAGGGAAAGGGGGGTACTGGGTGGAGGGGGGTCAAGTGGAAATAATTTGGACAACTGTAATACCATAATCAATAAAATACACTTAAAAATTGTCAGCTGTTTGGCTTGACTAAAACATGGGGTTTGTATTCCAAAATAGCAAAACGTGAAGCTGGAGAAATAGACAGAAGCCAGTTCATGAAGAACTGTATATGTAATAATAAAATGCTTGGATTTTATTCTGAAAGTAATGGAAAGTTAAAGGGTTTTAAGTAGAGAAATGACGTGGACTGCTTCTGCTAGATATGCCAGTCCAGATAACTTAGAAAAAAGTGTACAAAATAATAAAATTTTACACAAAAGCATTAAAAATTAAAAATGAATAAAGAATAAATTTACCTAAGTTTATGACTACAGAACTTCACTAGCAGTAATCCGGAACTGAGCCACTCATCTCCCCATTCTTGACATGTATAAGCCTTAATAAATCATCTCAATGCCCAGACCTGAAGTGGCCCTTTGTTTAGACAGTTGCTGTATGAAGAGCAATAAAGGTTCACTTCAGCATTTGGGCATTGATGAGGATTCACTGAGATAGTTTATTGCCTTGTGTACAAAGATCAGGAAGAGAAAGTAGTAGAGCTCAACTGCTGATCACTACTGAATGACCCTCATCTCTCCCTGTGAAAAGGTCTGCTAAGTCACATAGAAATACAAATGATATCATCAGAATTTAACAGTAGGCTCCTCTTGGGCTCTGACCTGAAGATACTATTGGAGAAACAGAAAAAAATAACCTTTGTAGACTTCTGTATATGTTAAATTCTATACTAAGCCTTTTTTTGAACAATATTTTAATTCATTAGAGTGAACCTTAGTCGATTGTGTAATAATTAGGATTATTTTTATTTGAATGGATAGAAAATCCAATTCAAACTGGCATTTTTAAAAGGAATTTTTTTTAAAGCACAGGGAAACTTACTGATTCATATAAATGAAAACCTTAAGGATGAGTCTTGGTAACTTTAGGTAAAGCTTGATGCTGGAACTCAAACTATGTCACTGGGACCTGATACCTTTAGACTCTTGGTTTGAGTCTGGTTTAATCTTAGATACTCTCCCCCAAATGTAATAATTAAGTGACCACAGCAACTCCAGACTCAATTGCTTCAGCTTCACATTCAATGGAAAACAGATTCTCTTTCATAAGTCTCATTAATCTGATTAAATCTTCATTCAAGAACTCATCCATGTGAATAAGGATATGTTGGCTAAAACTCTCCTATGATTGGGAGTGAAAACAGAGAAGTTATTGCATTTAAGTAAATTTGATGTCCTTTTAAAATAGAAAATGATAAAAAGATGAGGAAACTGATGCTCTGAGATATCAGGTGATTTCACCTAGGTTTTATAGTCAATGATTGAGAAAAGAGGAATTATAACCTAACTCCAGTATCAAAATACCACCTTAACTGGTCTTGTAAAGAAAATTAAAAACCTGAATTTATACATGATATCAATTATTCACCCTAAAGGAAGGGAGCTCCGACTCAGATCATCCCACTTGGAAGCAAATTCAGAGACCATCTCTCTTTGGCTTTGGAATGTTGAACAAAATTATTGTCAAAGCAGATGGCTCTTCCTATTAAAAAAAAGGTTATTGGAGAACATACACTATGAACAGCAAGGGAAAGGCTCTTGGGCTATTTAAGTTTAAATATTTAAAACCAGATTTATCCACATGTGTCCGTTATAATACATGTTAGTTCCAAGTCTGAAAAAAATACATAAACATGGTTATTTTCTAAATCAAGTCCATTAGCTTATGATGTATAAGGAGCACAGTGCTTGAAGAAAAATGGATTCGAATCGGTTTCACCACTTTTTTAATTTCATTTTTTGGTTTTTGAATTACAGTTGTCCCATTTTCCCCCCATTGCTCTCCTCCACCCCGCCCAGCCCTTCTCCCACAATCATATCCCTCCCCGTTGTCCATGTCCATGAGTCATTTATACATGTTCCTTGAATAAACCTTTCCCTTACTTATCACCCTTCTCTACCTTCCCCTACCCCCTATTGACTGCTATTCTGCTCCTTGTCCTATTTAGTTCATTTGTTTATGTTGTTCTTTAGCTTCCTGTATTAGGTGATATCACATGGTATTTTTCTTTATTTGCCTGGCTAATTTAACTGAGCATAACTCTCTCTAGTTCCATCCATGTTGTCCCAAATGGCAGGAGTTCCTTCTTCCTTTCTGCTACATAGTATTCCATTGTGTAAATGTACCACACTTTTTTGATTCACTCATCTACAGGTGGGCACTTAGGCTGTTTCCAGCACTTAGCTATAGTAAATAGTGCTGCTATGAACATAGGGGTGCATAAGTTCTTTTGAATTAGGGTTTTAGGATATTTTGGGTATAAAACTAGCAGTGGAATTGCTGGTTCAAAAGTCAGTTCCATTTTTAGTTTTTTTAGGTAATTTCATACTGTTTTCCATAGTAGCTGCACCAGCCTACATTCCCACCAACAGTGCAGTAGGGTTCCCGTTTCTCCACATCTTCGCCAGCACTTGTTGTCTCTTAATTTGTTGATGATGGCCATTCTGACTGGTGTAAAGTGATATCTCATTGTGGTTTTTATTTGCATGTCTCTGATGGGTAGAGATGTTGAGCATTTTTTCATGTGTCGATGGACCTTCTGTATGCCCTCTTTGGAGAAGTCTTTGTTCAGTTCCTTTGCCCATTTTTTAATTGGGTTGTTTGTTTTCTTGATGTTGAGTCATATAAGCTTTTCATACATTTTGGAGATCAGCCCCCTGTATGAGATATCATTGGCAAATATGTTTTTCTATATGGTTGGTTTCCTTTTCATCTTGCTGATGTTCTCTTTTGTCGAGCAGAAACTCTTTAGTTTGATGTAGTCCCATTTGTTCATTTTTTCCTTTATTTCTCTTGTCTTAGGAGATGTATCCATGAAAATATTTATACGTGGGATATCTGAAATTTTCCTGCCTATGTTTTCCTCTAGGACTTTTATGGTGTCATGGCTTACATTTAAGTCTTTGATCCATCTTGAGTTTATTCTTGTGTGTGGTGTAAGTTGGCGGTCTAGTTTCATTTTTTTGCAAGTCCCTCTCGAGTTCTCCCAGCACCATTTGTTACAGAGGCCCTTCTCACTCCATTTTATGTTCCTTCCTCCTTTATCAAATATTAATTGACCAGAGAGACCTGGGTTTATTTCTGGGTTCTCTATTCTGTTCCACTGATCTATATGTCTGTTCTTATGCCAGGACCAGACTGTTTTGATCACAGTGGCTTTGTAGTATTGTTCGATGTCTGGTGTGGTGGTTCCTCCTGCTCTGTTCTTCGTCTTAAGATTGCTTTTGTTATTCGGGGTCTTTTTTTGGTTCCATAAGAATTTTTGGCGTATTTGTTCTAGGTCTGTGAAATATGTCATTGGCATTTTAATAGGGATTGCATTGAATCTGTAAATTGCTTTGGGTAGTATGGCCATTTTGATGATGTTGATTCTTCCCATCCAAGAACATGGTATTTGCTTCCATTTATTTGTATCTTTCTTTTTTTTTTCCCAACTTTTCTTTATTGATTATATTGTTACAATAGTTCCAATTTTCTCCCCTTTACTCCCCCCCACCCAGCAACTCCCTCCCCCAGCAATCCCCCCCCCAAGTCCATACCCATGGTTTGTAAAAAATAACTATCCCTCCCTCTCAGATATTAAGACCCTTTGTAATCTTGTAAAGGACAATGGGTGAAGGTCTCAAGCTCCTCTAGCTGTTTCAAGCTGAACATGGTCGTCGTCCTACCTACACTTGGGTCCACAAATCCCTAATAATAATGGGCGTGTGGAGGGGAGGGTGGCCTTCCCACATGGGGAGGGATTGTGCAGACTCCAGGTCGGTTGGCTGTCCCCGGACAACGGCGTGCTTGGTTTAACAGGCTGGCATCATTGTTGTGTTCTGGGGGCAACAGACTTGGCGAAAAGTGTTAAAAGACATCATTCAATCCATAACTACTAGATGACAAAAGCAGGGATTAATTTTTCAATGTTCCACATAAGGGGAGAAAAAAAAAAAGTGCTTCTTTGGAGGAAGGTGTGCTAGGCACATCTCGCCTGTCCAAAACACTTTTGCCCACCATACTTAATTTGGGCTGAGGGAAATAGTTTATGTTTCCCCCCTCTCAGACCTCTGGGCCCTTTCTGTCCAAGCCATTAGGATAGAAAAGAGAAACCACTTTTAAAGTGAAGCCCACAGACCACCCCATTCTTCACCAACCCAGCCATTTAGTTCAGCCAAACCATTGAGTCTCAGGAGGCAGTGCTGCAGAGAGGATTAAGTGAGGCTTATGCGGAAAGACAATCACTCAGGTAATGCAGTCATAGGCTTATGCCCTTTGAAAACAGAAAACACATGTTAATTTATGTAACATAACCAAAAAACAAGTCTCCAAATCTGTAAGATTGTCTTATTGGGAAGACATCCAGTTGCAAGGCACTTGACATTGTACTTGCCTGCAACTTGAATCTCTTTTGGTGATATCACAGACATGGCTTAATTTTCAAGTGAAACCATATTTTAAATGAGAAGAAAGTTTTAAGACGGTTAGCTGCCCTACTTTATAGTCTACTACTGATCATTGTGATTTTCCTTGAATAGTGATTTTTCTCCCTAAGATTACCCTCGTCTTTAAAGGGACTACATTAAGTCCATTTTAAATTTATCCTGTTCATTTGCATAAACATAACAAGAGCAGCAAATGATCACTAATGATCTTTAGTTCTGCTTTGCTGGAACTTACCCAAGGAACATTTAGGGTGACCCTCAGTCTGCTCTTCAGGGCACAGAAGCTGGAACACATACCTGGCATTCATCCTAGCCTGTACACACCTGTCCTTTCCAGGCCTTTCTGATTTTCCATTGTGCCTTAAGGTCCCTTCTAGCCATCTTTCAGGAAAACAACCTTAGTTCCTTCCCTGGGGAGATTGCTGTGGACCACACAACCAACCATGGTAGCAGGCCTTTTATCTCGCGGGCTTTTATTACCTTTGAAAGTCATTCCCAGTTCCTCAGGGCTTTTTGGTAACAATCTGAGGCCAAGTATGTCTCCTTTAGGCTTGACATTCCAGTCAAAGACTTGGTCAAAAAAAAAAAAAGGGAACCTCTATTAACAACTGGTCTTATTAGTACTATACAAAGAAACTTAAGTCATTACTTACTTGTTTAGAATGCCAAACTCTGGAGAGATCAAATAGGGAGAAAAATATACAACGTGAAGGAAAATCTTTGTCATAATATTCACTGAAATGGCATTTGCATATTTTCATTTTTACTCCACTAAAAAAATTTTTGTGTTTGTTTTTCCATTACAGTTGTCTAACTTTTTTCCCCCTCTTGCTTCCCTGTACCCTGCCCCTCCCTTCCCCCACGCTCAGTCCCCACTCAGTTGTCCATGTCCTTGGGTCATTTATACATGTTCTTTGACTTGACACTTCCCCTTCTTACCCTCTTCTCTCCCTCCCACCTCCCCCCTTGTTACTGTTAGTCTACTTCTTGTTTACATAGCTCTGGTTCAATTTTGCTCATTTGTTTGTGTTTTTCATTAGTTTCCTGTAATAGGTGACAGCATAAGGTATTTTTCTTTCTTTGCCTGGCTTATTTCGCTAATCATAATTCTCTCTAGTTCCATCCATGTTGTTGCAAGTGGCAGCAGTTCCTTCTTTATTTCTGCTACATAGAACTCCATTGTGTAAATGTACCACAGTTTTTTGATCCACTCATCTACACATCGGCATTTAGGTTTTTTCCAGCACTTGGCTATTGTAAATAGTGCTGCTATAAACACAGGTGTGCATAGGTTCTTTTGAATTGGTGTTTGAGGATTTTTTGGATATAATCCTAGCAGTGAAATTGCTGGTTCCAAAGGCAGTTCCATTTTTAGTTTTTTGAGGAAATTCCAAACTGTTTTCCATAGTGGCTGCACCAGTCTGCATTCCCACCAACAGTGCAGTAGGGTTCCCGTTTTTCCACATCCTCGCCAGCATTTGTTGTTTGTTGATTTGTTGATGATGGCCATTCTGACTGGTGTAAAGTGGTATACCATTGTGGTTTTTATTTGCATCTCTCTGATGGCTAGTGGTGTTGAGCATATTTTCATATGTCTATGGGCCCTCTGTATGTCTTCTTTGGAGAAGTGTTTGTTCAGGTCCTTTGCCCATTTTTTAATTGGGTTGTCTGTCTTCTTGGTGTTGAGTCGTATGAGTTCTTTGTATATTTTGGAGATCAATCCCTTGTCTGAGATGTCATTGGCGAATATATTTTCCCATATGGTTGGTTTCCTTTGCATCTTGCTGATGTTTTCTTTAGCTGAGCAGAAACATTTTAGTTTGAGGTAGTCCCATTTGTTTATTCTTTCCTTTATTTCCCTTGCCTTAGGAGATATATCAGTGAAAATATTGCTACGTGGGATATCTGAAATTTTCCTGCTTATTTTTTCCTCTAGGACTTTTATGGTATCACGGCTTACATTTAAGTCTTTGATCCATTTTGAGTTTATTCTGGTGTATGGTGTAAGTTGGTGGTCTAGTTTCATTTTTTTGCATGTCCCTGTCCAGTTCTCCCAACACCATTTGTTGAAGAGGCTCTTTTCATTCTATTTGATGTTCTTTCCCCCTTTGTCAAATATTAGTTGACCATATGAACCTGGGTTTATTTCTGGGCTCTCTATCCTGTTCCATTGATCTATATGTCTGTTTTTATGCCAGTACCAGACTGTTTTGATTACCGTGGCCTTGTAGTATAGTTTGATATCAGGTATTGTGATTCCTCCTACTGTGTTCTTCCTCAAAATTGTTGTGGCTATTCGGGCTCTTTTTTTTATTCCATATAAATTTTTGAAGTATTTGTTCTAGGTCTGTGAAATATGTTGCTGGTATTTTAATAGGGATTGCATTGAATCTATGAATTGCTTTGGGTAGTATGGACATTTTAATGATGTTGATTCTTCCCATCCATGAGCATGGTATATGCTTCCATTTATTTGTATCTTCTTTAATTTCTTTCTTCAGTGTTATGTAGTTTTCTAAGAACAGGTCTTTTACCTCCTTGGTTAAGTTTATTCCTAGGTATTTTATTTTTCTTGTTGCTATGGTAAATTGGATTTTTCTTTCAGTTTCTATCTCTGAGTTTTTATTGTTGATGTATAAAAATGCCTTTGATTTCTTAATATTGACTTTGTATCCTGCTATTTTGCCGAATTCACTTATTAGTTTGAGTAGTTTTTTTGTGGAGTCTATAGGGTTTTCTATGTACACTATCATGTCATCTGCAAATAATGACAGTTTTACTTCCTCTTTTACAATTTGGATGCCTTTTATTTCTCTTTCTTGTCTGATTGCTGTGGCTAGAACTTCCAAGACTATGTTGAATAGGAGTGGAGAGAGTGGACATCTTTGTCTTGTTCCTGATCTCAGGGGGAATGCTCTCAGTTTTTGCCCATTGAGTATGATGTTGGCTTCAGGTTTCTCATATATGGCCTTTATTATGTTGAGGTATGCTCCCTCTATTCCCATTTTGCTGAGAGTTTTTATCATAAATGGGTGTTGTACTTTATGGAATGCTTTTTCTGCATCTATTGATATGATCATGTGGTTTTTGTCTTTCATTTTGTTTATGTGGTGTATTACGTTTATTGATTTGCGAATTTTAAACCATCCTTGCATCCCTGGGATGAATCCTACTTGATCGTGGTGTATGATCTTTCTAATGTGTTGCTGGATCTGGTTTGCCAATATTTTGTTGAGAATTTCAGCACCTATGTTCATCAGCGATATTGGCCTGTAGTTTTCTTTCTTTGTTGTGTCTTGACCTGGTTTTGGAATTAGGGTAATACTGGCTTCATAGAATGAGTTTGGCAGTCTTCCCTCTTCTTGTATCTTTTGGAATAGTCTGAGGAGGATAGGAGTTAGTTATTTCCTAAATGTTTTGTAGAATTCACTTGTGAAGCCATCTGGTCCAGGGCTTTTGTGTGCTGGGAGTTTTTTGATTACTGCTTCAATTTCTCTAGCTGTTATTGGTCTATTCAGACTTTCTGCTTCTTCTTGATTCAGTTTGGGAAGACTATAGGTTTCCAGGAATTTGTCCATTTCCTCTAGGTTGTCAAATTTCTCGCCATACAGTTGTTCATAATAATTTCTTATAATCCTATGTATTTCTGTGGTATCAGTTGTGATTTCTCCTCTTTCATTTCTGATTTTATTTATTTCGGTCTTCTCTCTTTTTTTCTTGATGAGCCTGGTTAAAGGCTTGTCAATTTTGTTTATCTTTTCAAAGAACCAGCTCCTACTTTTGTTGATCTTTTGAATTGTTACTTTCGACTCAATGTCATTTAATTCTGCCCTGATCTTGATGATTTCCTTTCTTCTACTTCATATGGGCATTGTTTGTTGTTTTTCCTCTAGTTCTTGTAGCTGTAGGGTTAAATTTTTTATTAGATATTCTTCTAGCTTTTTCAGGTAGGCCTGTATTGCTATGAACTTTCCTCTTAGGACTGCTTTTGATCTGTCCCATAGGTTTTGGATTGTTGTGTGTTCATTATCATTAGTTTCCAGAAACTTTTTGATTTCTTCTTTGATGTCATTGTTAACCCATTCATTATTTAATAGCATGTTATTCATTCTCCATGAGTTTGAATGTTTTTGAGTTTTTTCCTTGAGGTTGATTTCCAATTTTAAGCCATTGTGATCTGAGAAGATGCTTGATATAATTTCAATTTTCTTGAATTTGTTAAGGCTTGTTTTGTGTCCTACCATGTGGTCTATCTTTGAAAATGTTCCATGTGCACTTGAGAAGTATGTACATTTTGCTTCTTTGGGATGAAAACTTCTATATATATAGACTAAGTCCATTTGATCTAGAGTGTTGTTCACTGCCTCAATATCTTTGGTGTTTCTTTGTTTCGAAGATCTGTCCATTGTTGACAATGGGGTGTTAAAGTCCTCTACGATGAATGTGTTGCTGTCTATATCTTTCTTGGAGTCTTTCAAAATTTTCCTTATATATTTGGGTGCTCCTAAGTTGGGTGCATACATATTTATAAGGGTTATATCTTCTTGATGGATTTTTCCCTTAAGTATTATGAAATGCCGTTCTTTGTCTTTTTTTATGGACTTTGCCGTGAAATCTGTTTTGTCTGATATAAGTATTGCTACCCCGGCTTTTTTTTCATGCCCATTTGCTTGAAATACTTTTTTCCATCCCTTTACTTTCAGTCTGTGTAGATCTTTTGTTCTAAGTTGGGTCTCTTGTAGACAGCATATATGTGGTTCATTCTTTCTAATCCATTCAGCTACCCTATGTCTTTTAATTGGAGCGTTTAATCCATTTACATTTAAGGTTATTACCGATAAGTACTTATTCATTGTCATTTTTCCCATTTGTATTCGTGTTCTTCTCTGTCTCTCTCTGTTTCTTTATCTTCTTAGAGCAGACCCTTTAGCATCTCTTGCATTGCTGGTTTGGTGGAGATGTATTCTTTTAGCCTTCTTTTGTCTTGGAAGCTCCTTATTTCACCCTCCATGTTGAATGAGAGCTTTGCTGGGTATAGTATTCTAGGTTGTAAGCCTTTGTTTTTCATTGCTTGGAATATTTTTTGCCATTCCCTTCTGGCTTGTAGTGTTTCTGATGAGAAATCTGATGACAGCCTTATTGGAGCTCCCTTGTATGTTATTAGTTTTTTCTCTCTTGCTGCTTTTAGGATCCTCTCTTTGTCTTTGAATGTTGCCATTTTAATTATGATGTGTCTTGAAGTGGACCTGTTGGGATTCATCTTCATTGGGACCCTCTGTGCTTCCTGTACTTGTGTGACTCTTTCTCTCCTCATGTGAGGGAAGTTTTCTGTCATTAGTTTTTCAAAGAGGTTTTCTATCCCTTGCTCTTCTTCTTCTGCTTCTGGAATTCCTATGATACGGATATTATTACGTTTCATGTTGTCCTGCAGCTGTCTTAGAACCTCTTCAGTCGTGTTCAGTCTTTTTTCATTTTGTTGCATTGTCTGGGAGTTTTTGTGTACGTTGTCCTCCAGCTCACTGATCTGATCTTCTGCTTCCTCTAGCCTGCTTTTAATTCCTTCTACTGTGTTCTTCAATTCAGAGATCGTATTCTTCATTTCCTCCTGGCCCTTATTGATAGCTTCCATGTCATTTTTGATGCTGGTATAATTCTCAGTAAGATCCTTGTAGTTCTTCTGGAGTTCACTGTAGTTTTTCTGGAGTTCTTTGTAGTTTCCGCTGAGCTCATTGAGCTTCTACATAATCCATGCTTTCAATTACATATCTGAGAGTTTGCTCCCCTCTATTTCATTTATCACTCTTTCTGGGGACTCTACTTTTCCTTTCGATGGGGGGTTGTTTCTCTGTCTTTCCATTTTTGTGACTCCTATTGTTTGTTGGTGCTTCTTAGAATGATCTGCACTTTCTGGATCTGCCTCTGGTGGCGTCAGATCATGTACCAGTCTGGTCCTAAGCAGCCTGTTGGAGACTTCCAGGGATCTACTGCTGTTGTCTGTCTCCTTTAATTGTTAATCTATTCAATCTGTGATTAGCTGTCAGGCTTAAGGACCGTGGGTGTGGCAGCTTAATTCCTGTCGGCAGGGCTTTTGCTTCCCCTCAGGCTGACGCCACTTGGAGGGGAATGGTCTACCCGCAGTACTGGGGATGAGTCAGCACTGGGACCCAGTCGGCTGCTCCTCCAGTTCTCCCCTCAAAGCCACCGTGCCAAACTCTCCCCAAGTGTCTCCAGTCCTCTCTGCCTTCCCTCTGCTTGAGCCCAGGGTAAGTGGTGGCCAAAATATTTTCGTATGTGATCCACTTAACAGTTCTTTTTCTCCTGCTGTTTCTCTCTGGCTAGCAAGAAACCCTGTGGCTTTTCGCTTTTCACAGCTGATACTATTTTACTTTCCACTCTGTTGCTGTAGGCTGGGAAGCCCAGCTGGGGGTTTAGACCCTGCCCTTCTCAGGGGGAATCCCCGGCTGCTGAGCTGTTTCTCAGTCCCTTCAGCTGCCACCCATGTGAGCCCAGCCAGCCCTTCCACATCTCCGCACTCCCTACTGGTCAAGTTGTGATGTAGCGGCCTTTTCTGTCTCTCCGTGGTTATAACACTTCTTTCCAGCTAGTGTTCGGTTGGTTATTCCAGATGATTTCTCCAAAATAAAGTTGTAAATCCAGACTGGTCCTGGGAGGAGGTTAGTGTCGCTTCCACTTACTCCTCCGCCATCTTGGATCTCCCCATTTGTATCTTTTTTAATTTCTTTCTTCAATGTTATGTAATTTCAGAGTACAGGTCTTTTATCTCTTTGGTTAAGTTTATTCCTAGGTACTTTATTTTTCTTGTTGCTATAGTAAATGGTATTCTCTTTTTTGTCTCTGTCTCTGATCTTTTATTGTTCGTGTACAGAAATGCCTTAGATTTCTGTATATTTATTTTGTACCCTGCTATTTTGCCAAATTTACTTTTTATATCGAGTAGTCTTTTAGTGGAGTTTATAGGGTTTTCTATGTATACTATCATGTCATCTGCATGTAATGATAGTTTTACTTCTTTCCCAATTTGGATGCCTTTTATTTCTTTTTCTTGTCTGATTGCTGTGGCTAGGACTTCCAACACTATGTTGAATAGAAATGTAGAGAGTGCGCAGCCTTGTCTTGTTCCTGATTTCAGGGGGAATGCTTTCAGTTTTTGTTCATTGAGTATGATGTTGACTTACATATATAACCTTCCATATATAGCCTTAATTATGTTAAGGTATGCTCCCTCTATTCCCATTTTGATGAGTGTTTTCATCATAAATAGGTGTTGTACTTTATCAAATGCTTTTTCTGCATCTATTGGTATGATCATATGATTTTTGTCTTTCATTTTGTTTCAGTGATATATTATATTTATTAATTTGTGAATATTAAAACATCTTTGCATTCCTGGGATGAGTCCCACTTGATCGTGGTGTATGATCTTTTTGATGTATTGCTGGATCCTGTTTGCCAATATTTTGTTGAGGATTATAGTATCTATGTTCATCAGCGACATTGGCCTGTAGTTTTCTTTCTTTGTTGTGTCTTGACCTGGTTTGGGGATTAGGGTAATACTGGCTTCATAGAAAGAGTTTGAAAATTTTCTCTCTTCTTGAATTTTTTTGAGGATGGTAAGAGTTAGTTCTTCCCTAAATGTCTTGTAAAATTTGCCTGTGAAGCCATCCAGTCCAGGGCTTTAGTGTGCCGGGGGATTTTTGATTACTGTTTCAACTACCTTCTTTGTTATTAGTCTGTTGAGACTTTCTACTTCTTCTTGATTCAGTTTTGGAAGGTTGTATGTTTCTAGAGATTTGTTCATTTCTTCTAGGTTGTCAAATTTCTTGCCATACAGTTATTTGTAGTAATTTCTTACAATCGTTTGTATTTCTGTGGTATTCGTTGTGATTTCTCCTCCTTCATTTCTGATTTTGTTTATTTGGGTCTTCTTTTTTTATTTTTCTTGATGAGCCTGCCTAAAGGCTTGTCAATTTTGTTTATTTATTAAAGGAACCAGCTCCTAGTTTTGTTGATCTTTTGAATTGTTTGTTTGGTCTCTATGTCATTTAATTCTGCTCTGATCTTGATGATTTCCTTCCTTCTTCTTGCCCTAGGCTTTGTTTGTTGTTGTTGTTCTAGTTATTGTGGCTTTAGGGTTAGATTTTTAATTTGAGATTCTTCTATCCTTTTCAGATATGCCTGTATTGCTATGAACTTCCCTCTTGGGACTGCTTTTGTTGTATCCCATAGGTTTTGGGCTGTTGTGCGTTCTTTATCATAAGTTTCAAGAAACTTCTTGATTTCTTCTTTGATGTCATTGTTAACCCATTTATTATTTAATAGCATGCTATTTATTCTCCATGAGTTTGAATGCCTTTGATGTTTTTATTCTGAAGGTGATTTTTAGTTTCAAAGCATTGTGGTCTGAAAAGATACTTGATATGATTTCAATTCTCTTGAATTTTTGAGGCTTGTTTTGTGTCTTATCATGTGGTCTAGCTTTGAAAATGTCCCATGTGCATTTGAAAAGAATGTATATTTTGCTTCTTTCGAGTGAAAAGTTCTATATATATATCAGTTAAGTCCATGTGATTTAGTCTGTTGTTCAATTCCTGTATATCCTTGGTGTTTTCTTGATTCGAAGATCTGTCTATTGTTGATAATGGACTGTTAAAGTCCCCTACTATGAGTGTGTTGCGGTTAATATTTTTCTTGTGGTCTCCTAGTATTTTCTTTATGTATTTGGGTGCTCCTTTGTTGGGTGCATATATGTTTATCAGTGTTATATCTTCTTGATGGGTTGTTTCTTTAAGTATTATGAAATGTCCTTCTTTGTCTCTTTTTATTGCCCTTGCTTTGAAATCCATTTTGTCTGATATGAGGACTGCTACACCAGATTTTTTTATGTCCGTTTGCTTGGAATACTATTTTACATCCCTGTACTTTTAGTCTGTGTAATCTTTTGTTTTGAGGTGTGTTTCCTGTAGACAGCAAATATGTGAGTTCTGTTTTTGTATCCATTCCGTTACCTTATGTCTTTTTTTTTGTAAGTAAATTTTATTGATTATATTGTTACAATAATTCCAATTTTTTCACCTTTGCTTCCCTCTGCCCATCACCACCACTCCACCAACAATCCTCCCTCCCCAAGTCCATGCCCATGGGTTGTACATACAAGTTCTGCTGCCTGACCCTTTCATATATTCTTCTTCTTCATTTTTTAAAATAACAATGAAAAATAACAATCCCTCCCTCTCAGACTTAAGACTCTTTGTAATCTTATAAAGTACAATGGGCGAAGGTCTCAAGCTCCTCTAGCTGCTTCAAGCTGAACACGGTCGTCGTCCTACCTACCCTTGGGTCCAGAAATCCCTAATAAGAGTGGGGGTGTGGAGGCGGTTGTGGCCTTCCCAGATGTGGAAGGATCATGCAGACTCCAGTTCGGTTGGCTGTCCCCAGACAACGGCATGCTTGATTTAACAGGCTGGCATCCTTGTTGTATTCTAGAGGCAACAGATTTGGCAACATGGTTAAAAGACATCATTCAATCCATAACCACTGGATGACAAAAGGCAGGGATTAATTTTTCAATGTCCCACATTAGGGAAAAGAAGGGCTTCTTTGGGTCAAGGTGTGCCAGGTACATCTCACCTGTCCAAAACCCTTTTGCCCATTATACTTAGTTTGGGCGGAGGGAAATAGTTTAGGTTTCCCCCCTCTCAGACCTCTGGGCTCTTTCTGTCCAAGCCATTAGAACAGAAAAGAGAAACCAGTTTTAAAGTGAAGCCCACAGACCACCCCATTCTTCCCGAACCTAACCACTTAGTTCAGCCAAACCATTGAGTCTCAGGAGGCAGCAATGCAGACAGGATTAAGTGAGGCCTATACGTACAGACAATCACTCAGGTAATGAGATCATAGGCTTATGTTTTTGAAAACAGAAAACACATATTAATTTATGTAACATAACCCACATACAAGTCTCTAAATTTGTAGGTCTGTCTTATGAGAAAGACATACAATTGCAAGGCATTTCACATTCTTCTTGCCTGTAAATTAAACATCTTTGATAATACCACAGATATAGTTCAATTTTCAAATCAAAACAAACTTTAAATGAAGATCAATTGTAAAGACGGTTAGCTACACTACTTTATAGTCTACCACTGAGCATTGTGATTTTCCTTGAATCACGATTTTTCTCCATAAGATTACCCTCCTTGTCATTGAAGAGACTGCATTAAGTCCATTTCTAATTTATCCTGTTCATTTGCATAAACATAACAAGAGCAGCAAATGATCACTTATGATCTTTAGTTCTGCTTTGCTGGAACTTATGCAAGGAACATTTAGGGTGACCTTCAGTCTGCCCTTCAGGGCACAGAAGCAGAACCACATACCTGGCATTCAACTTTGCCTGTAAACACCTTTCTTTTCCAAGTCCTTCAGGTTTTCAATTGTGCCTTAAGGTCCCTTGTAGCCATCTTTCAGAAAAACAACCTTCATTCCTTCCCTGGAAAGATTGCCGTGGACCACACATCCAACCAAGGTACCAAGCCTTTTATCTCATGGACTTTTATTATCTTTGAAAGTCAATCCCAGTTCCTCAGTGCTTTAGGGTAACAACCAGAGCCCAGGCATGTCTCCTTTAGGCATGACATTCCAGTCAAAGTCTTAGTCAAAAAAACCTCTATTAACAACTGGTCTTATTAGTTTTATGCAAAGAAACTTATGTCATTACTTACTTGTTTATAATGCCAAACTCTGGAGAGATCAGATAGGGAGAAAAATATACAGTGTGAAGGAAAACCCTTGCCTTCTAATATTCACTGACCTTGCATTTTCATTCTTTATATTTTTATTATTTCCCCCACTAAAAATTTTTGTTTGTTTTTCCATTACAGTTGTCCCACTTTTTCCCCCCTCTTTCTTCCCCGCACCTTGGCCCCCTTCTCCCACATTCAGTCCCCACCCAGTTGTCCATGTCCATGGGTCATTTATACATGTTCTTTGACTTGACACTTCCCCTTCTTACCCTCTTCTCTCCCTCCCATATGCCCCTTTGTTACTGTTAGTTTATTCCTTCTTTACATACCTCTGCTTCAATTTTGCTCATTTGTTTGTGTTGTTCATTAGTTTCTCATAAAAGGTGATAGCATAAGGTATTTCTCTTTCATTGCTTGGCTTATTTCACTAAGCATAATTCTCTCTAGTTCCATCCATGTTGTTGCAAAAGGTAGAAGTTTCTTTTTTTCTTTTAGTACTTATTCATTGTCATTTCCCCCCTTTGTACTTGTGTTCCTCTCTGTCTCTCTCTGTTTCTTCATCTTCTTAAAGAGACCTTTTAGCATCTTTTGCAATGCTGGTTTGGTGGAGATGTATCCTTTTAGCCTTCTTTTGTCTTGGAAACTCCTTATTTCACTTTCCATTTTGAATGAGAGCCTTTCTGGGTAGAGTATTCTTGTTTGTAGGCCTCTGTTTTTCATTGTTTGGAATATTTTTTGCCACTCCCTTCTGGCTTGTAGTGTTTTCCTGAGAAATCTGATGATAGCCTTATTGGAGCTCCCTTGTATGTTATTAGTTGTTTCTCTCTTGCAGCTTTTAGGATTCTCTCTTTGTCTTTGAATGTTACCATTTAAATTATGATGTGTCTTGAAGTGCGCCTTTTGGGGTTCATCGTCATGGGGATTTTTTATGCTTCCTGGACTTGAGTGACTCTTTCTCTCCTCATGCTAGGGAAGATTCCTGTCATTAATTTTTCAAAGAGGTTTTCTATCCGTTGCTCTTCTTCTTCTCCTTCTGGAATTCCTATGATATGGATATTATTACGTTTCATGTTGTCCTGCAGCTGTGTTAAATCCTCTTCAGTTTTGTTCAGTCTTTTTCCATTTTGTTGCACTGTCTGGGAGTTTTTGTCTACATTGTCTTCCAGCTCGCTGATCTGATCTTCTGCTTCCTCTAGCCTGCTTTTAATTCCTTCTACTGTGTTCTTCAATTCAGAGATCATACTCTTCATTTCCTCCTGACTCTTATTGATAGTTTCTATGTTCTTTTTCATGTTGGTGTAGTTATCAGTAAGTTCTTTGTAGTTTTTCTGGAGTTCCTTGTAGGTTCTTCTGAGCTCATTTAGCTTCTCCATAATCCATGTTTCGAATTCCATATCTGATAGTTGGCTCCCCTCTATTTCTTTTTGCACTCTTTCTGGGGATTCTACCTTTCCTTTCGATGGGGGGTTGTTTCTCTGTCTTCCTATTTTTGTGATTCCTATTGTTTGTTGGTGCTTCTTAGAATGATCTGCACTTTCTGGATCTGCCCCTGGTGGTGTCAAATCCTATACCAGCCTGAGCCCAGGCAGCCTGTTGGAGACTTCCATGGATCTACTGACTTTGTCTGACTTTTTGAGTTGTTAATCTATTCAATCTGTGATTAGCCATCAGGCTTGAGGACCGTGGGTGTGCCAGCTTAATTCCTGTAGGCTAGGCTTTTGCTTCTCCTCAGGCTGACCCCACTTGGAAGGTGGGGAGGTGCTCTGCGTGCAGCACTGGCAATGAGTCAGCACTGGGACTCTGTCGGCTGCCTCCCTAGTTCTCTTCTCAAAGCCACCATACCAAACTCTCCCCAAGCATCTCTAGTCCTCTCTGTATTCCGTCCGTTCGAGCCCAGGGTAAGTGGGGGCCAAAATGTTTTTGTATATGATCCGCTTAAGAGCTCTTTTTCTCCAGGTGTTTGTCTCCTACTAGCAAGAAACCCTGTGGCTTTTCGCTTCTCAGAGTTGATACTATTTTACTTTCCACTCTGTTGCTGTAGGCTGGGAAGCTCAGTTGGGGATTTAGACCCTGCCCTTCTCAGGGGGAATCCCCGACTGCTGAGCTATTTCTCAGTCCCTTCAGCTGCCACCTGTGGGAGCTCAGCCAGCCCTTCCACCTCTCCACACTCCCTACCGGTCACGTTTTGATGTAGTGG
Source organism: Furipterus horrens (assembly GCF_987537825.1). Taxonomy (NCBI): domain Eukaryota; kingdom Metazoa; phylum Chordata; class Mammalia; order Chiroptera; family Furipteridae; genus Furipterus; species Furipterus horrens. The sequence continues at coordinate 35,640,847 of NW_028327187.1, forward strand.
CCTTTTCTGTCTCTCCATGGTTATAAGACTTCTCTCTAGCTAGCGTTTGATTAGTTATTCCGGATGATTTCTCCAAAATTATGTTGTAAATCCAGACTAGTTCTGGGAGGTTAGTGTAGCTTCCACTTACTCCCCCGCCATCTCGTTTCTCCCTATGTCTTTTCATTGGAGCATTTAATTCATTTACATTTAAGGTTATTATTGACATATATTTATTCATTTTCTTTGTACCTGTGTTTCTCTCTTTTTTTTCTTCTTTTTCTTAAAACATTCCCTTTAGCTTCTCTTGAAATGCTGGTTTGGTGGAGATGTATTCTTTTAGTCTTCCTTTGTCTGTGAAACCCCTTATTTCACCTTCCATTTTGAATGAGAGCCTTGCTGGGTAGAGTATTCTTGGTTGTAGGCCTTTGTTTTTCATTGCTAGAAATATTTTTGACCATTCCCTTCTGGCTTGAAGTGTTTCTGTTGAGAAATTGGTCGATAGCCTTATCGGAACTCCCTTGTATGTTGTTTGCTGTTTTTCTCTTGCTGCTTTTAGGTTTCTCTCTTTGCTTTGAAATGTTGCCATTTTAATTATGATGTGCCTTGGAGTGGGTTTATTTGGGTTCTTCTTCATTGGGACTCTCTGTGCTTCTTGAACTTGAATAACTTTTTCTCTCATCAGGTTGGGAAATTTTTCTGTCATTACTTCTCCTATCAGCTTTTCTAGTCCTCGCTTCTCTTCTCCCTCGCTTATTCTGATGATCCTGATATTATTTTTTCTCATGCTATCCTGTAATTCCCTTACATCTTGTTCATATTTTTTCATTTTGTTGTATTTTCTGGGAATTTTTTTCTACATTGTCCTCTGACTCGCTGATCTGATACTCTGCTTAGTTTAGTCTGCTTTTGATTGGTTCTACTGTGTTTTTTAGTTCAGAGATTCTATTCTTCATTTCTTCCTGGTTCTTGTTAATAGTTTCTATGTTCTTTTTTATGCTGGTGTAGTTCTCTGTAAGTTTCCTGCAATTTTCTTGGAGCTGTGGTAATTTCCTTGGTGGTTGTTGTAGTTGTTTTTGGGGTAGTTGAGTATATTCAGCTTCTTTACCACCATTGTTTTGAATTCCATGTCTGACATTTGGGCTATGTCTATTCCATCTATCCTTCTCCTAGGGATTCCTCTTTTTTCTTTTCATTGTGAGGTTGTTTCTGCGTCTTACCATGTTGGATTCTTTTTGTTGTGTTTTTTTTTTTTTTTTTTTTTTTGGAGGGGGTTGTCTGCTTTGAATTCTGACATCTGTGGTATGAGATTCTTTATAGGAGATATGGTGGTTTCGGTGGTGCAGTCTCTTTGATCTCCTGAGCCTGATGTTCTTGTTGTGCCATTTATGTCGTTTGTTTATGCTATCTGGTTATATTTCAGATGCTCTTTGGTGGGATCTTTCCTCTGGTTAGTTGATTGAGAGTCACGCTATCCATTTTGTCTTGAGTTCTTTTGTGGACATGCTGTTAAAAACATAAACACACAGACCAGGCAGGAAACCCACACCCTCAAAAATATTCCCCACCCTCTATCCCGCTATCATCAGCCAATGAGCCAGTATTAATATAAATGTAGAGAGGTTAGGGCTTTTATACTATAGGAAGAATAGATAAGAGTTGTTTTTAAGGAGGAAAAATATGTTTTTTGAGAGAGGGAATGATAAATTAATAATAGTAGCAAGTAGTATTGAGACTATGCAAGACAGCAGGTAATATTTACATTGTATGTTAATAGTAATAATAATAAAAAGAGGGAAAATGCAGAATATAGTAAGAAGTGGAATTGTATAGTATTAGATTTATATTGTAGTTATATTTTATTCATTTAGTGTGAAAGGGAGGCTAAACTAGACAAATAACCAAAATTAAAAAGGAAGAATGAGAAGGAAAGATGGTATAAAACAAAATAAAGAGATAGGTTTTTAAAGAAAAAAAATTGTAAAAATTAAAATTAAAAATAAATTAAAAAATTAAAATACAATAAAATACAAATAACAAAACTAAAATAGAAATAAAAATTTAAAAATATATAAATGGAAAGTTTTTACACAGTTCAGCCTTTGTGTGTCGTCTTTTTTTTCTGGATCCACAACTGTTCTAATGAGGCAGGCCAGAGGTTTCTGTTCCTTGCAGCAGTGGTGTGTGCCTGCAGTGGCTGGAGTGCGTTTGGCGCCTGTGGGAGCCGGCTGGGGTGCTTGCGTGCGCGCACACGTGCTCACGCAAGGTGACATTGGCGTTACCCTCAGGCCTGCCAAGCTGTGCCCTGGGAGTTGGTCTCTTGCCCCTTTGGGCGGGGCCCCGGACACTTGTGCAAGGTGGAAGTGAGTGTCTTTGAGTTGCCACTGCCCACTGTTCCCGCACCTGCCTGGGCAGGCATGAGCAGAGCCCGCACAAGTGGTCTGCGCTCCAGCCTGGCTCCCACTGGGGCTGGCCATGGGTGTCTGCACACAGTCTTTTGTGTGCTCAGAGGACCCTCCCTGCTCCAATTTCGGCACTGACCTTATGTCTGTTGGGGTGCGTCTGAGGGGCACCTGGACGCGCGGCCCTGCGCACCTGGGCCAGTGAATGAGGGCATTTCCCTGTGCCCACCCGTGCGACCCAAGGGGAGTGGGAGAGTGCACTTCTGAGCCTGCACTCCTCAAGAATGTCCTATCACCCCCAACCATTCCTCCCCTCTCCGCAGTTCACAAGAGAAAAATATAAAGGAAAATCATGTTCTCACATGTACAGCAGCACGCTGTTTCTTGTTCTTTAGCGCCAATGCTACCTGATCCAGTCCTGTCTCTGCCAGTGGGCAGAGATCCACTCTCCTCCTGATTCCTCTCTGGGGAAGCCAAACAGGTCATTCCAAGATGGTTTTCTCTAATCCAGCAGTGCCAAGGCTCAACTCCTGCCAGTGTCCAGCTGTTCACTGAGACGTTCTGTCTGCAATTAGTCCAAACTACTGATGAGTCTTGGGAGCCAGAAAGCACAGCCTCCCTTCACCCCTCCACCGTCTTCTCCTCTCCCATTTTCACTACTTTTATTTGCTGTATAACACTAAGCAAGCTTCAGTATGTTTGCCTGTGGAGCTAGTTCATAATTTGTAGGGATGATGTGATAATTAGATGAGATAGCAGTTACAAAATGCCTGAAATATGGTAAGTGCTCAAGAAATAGAAATTTAATGACTTCTTGTTTTTCCTATTGGCTTACGTTCCAATTTCAGAAACAAGAAGTTTCCTTCAGTAGATCCCCCGCAGTAAGTTCTAGAATTTTGCTTATCTTATATCCTCATTGGTTGCAAAATAAGCAATATCCTGTTTAAAAAAAATTCACATACCCTAGGAAGTGCTCCCCATTTTAAAACCTTGTAAGAAATTCATTTCCAAAATGAAAATTATTCTTGTGAATCAATCACTAATTGATGTGCTTTCTGTGTTCATGCATTGTTCTGTTCAAACATGTTGGGTTTACTTTAAATCCTATGTAAAATATTATCCTGCATAACAAGTTGCACTTTTTCAGAGACTATTTGAACAGAAATGACTCCATTTGCTCAACCCTGTTATTTAAGTGAAATGTTCTAAAAGCATTTCTACCACCTCTTTAAACAAAAATACACCATATGTGGTGGAAAAAGTCATAGGTCTGAAATCAGGTCAGCCACTAATGTACTGAAGTCACAGAGACAGGCCAGAAAGAGCAATAGTTAAAGAAAGGAAGAATATTGATAATTAGAACATCCCAGCTTTATTTCACAAATAGTATTTAAGAATCACTGAGGTTTACATACAATTAAGTCATCTAGCTACAGAAGATTACAACATTTAATCACAAGAGGGAGAAGGACAAGGTTCCCTGACACATTAGGGTTGTGATTGAATAGCACAGAACTAAAATACATCTGTCTTAAAGGTAAATTGTTTCCATTTCATCACAGTTTAAAAACTCCAGTTCTAATATTAAACATTAGTACTCTAGGCTAGGTGTATAATAGCCTCTATCTAATCCTATGAGCCATTACAACACAGTTGATAGAATCATGCAAAAGAACTTGGTGGAGCCACATCCCAGTTTTGAAATACAGGTATATAAAGCAGATGGTGTCCAGACAAAGCTGCTGACAAACTAAACTGATAAAGCATCACTGAAACATCACATTAGCTGAAAGTTTGTAATAGATAGGACACTAATGCATAAAACTAAGGCATTAGTATGACCTGTAAGAAAGAAGGCACTAAAACTGCATTTAGGAGTTAATAAACAAAAGAGGGATAGAGAAGTAATTTTTTGGTAATCGTCCATCAAATAATAAAACATTAGAACACAAATCTTACTTAAGAAACAAATATCCTTAATATTAAGGGTTATGGGATTCCTTAATAGCTATGTTTTTTTCTGCCTGATAAATAAGTACAATATAAAACATTGTATCATTGTGTTGGGTGTTTTAAAATCCAGTTGAATTATCAGAATAGTCCATCCAAATAACTAAAACATCAACAGTAGCGGGAAACCAAATAAAAAAAGATCAATTCAGTGACCACTAAAAAGAAAAAGAATAACACAAGAAGTGATAAAAAATTCTCTTCCTGAATAGCTTTGATAATATACTGAAAAAAATCATCATTGTTTTGTAACACACTAATTTGGTGAGCTAAATATGGAAGAAATATGCATGTTGAACTAACATAAAAATTATGCACTATAGCAACACTAAATGTAATCAAATAATTGGCATTCTGATTACAAGTAATTATTCTGTTTAAGTAGGTTTAGCAAGAACTCTACTTGATGACATTGTAAACTTATTGTTTGTTTTTAAAACTAATACAATATACCTTTTTTAAAATTTAATTTTATTGTTTTTCTATTACAGATGTTCCATTTCCCCCTCAATTTCTCCCCACCACCCAACCCACCCCTTCTCCCACAGTCATTCCCCACCCCGTTGTCCATGTCCATGGTTTATATAAACCAGCTCCTTTACTAGACCCTTCCCCTATTTACCCCTTCTCTCCCCCCCGCCCCCCAAAACTGTTTTTCTGTTCCTTGTTAAATTTTGTTCATTTGTTTTGTTCATTAGTCCCCTATATGAGGTGATATTATATAATTTTCTTTCATTGCCTGGCTTCTTTCACTAAGCATATTTCTCTATAGTTCCATCCATGTTGTCACAAATGGCAGTTCCTTCTTTCTTTTTGCTGCATAGTATTCCATTGTGTAAATGTATCACAGTTTTTTAATCCACTCCTCTACAGATGAGTACTTAGGCTGTTTCCAGCTCTTGGCATTATAAACAGCGCTGCTATGAACATAAGTGTGCATAGGTTCTTTTGAATTGTGGTTTCAGGATTTTTCCAGTATAGTCCAAGCAGTGGAATCACTGGTTCAAAAGGCAGTTCCATTTCTAAATTTTGAGGTAATTCCATAATATTTTCCATAGTGTCTGCACCACTGAACACTCCCACCAACAGTGCAGTAGGGTTCCCGTTTCTCTACATCCTCACCAGCACTTGTTGTTTGTTGATTTGTTGATGACGGCCATTCTGACTAGTGTAAAGTGATATCTCATTGTGGTTTTTATTTGCATCTTTCTGATGGCTAGTGATGTTGAGCATTTTTTCATATGTCTATGGACCTTCTGTATGATCTTTTTGGAGAAGTGTTTGTTCAGTTCCTTTGCCCATTTTTTAATTGGGTTTTCTGTGTTCTTGATGTTGAGTTGTATAAGCTCATTATATATTTTGGAGAACAGTCCGCTGTCTAAGATATCATTGCCAGATATGTTTTCCGATATGGTTGGTTCCCTTTTCATCTTGCTGATGTTTTCTTTTGCTGAGCAGAAACTCTAGTTTGATGTTGGGAATTTTTTTCTACATTGTCCTCTAACTTACTGATCCAATCCTCTGCTTCATGTAGTCTGCTTTGGATTGACTGTACTGTGTTCTTCAGTTCAGAAGTTGTATTCCTCATTTCTTCCTGCTTCTTATTGATAGTTTCTATGTCCTTTTTTTTGTATATTTTATTGGTTATGTTGTTACAATAGTTCCAATTTTTCCCCTTTGCTCCCCTCCACCCAGTACCTACCTTCCCACAGCAATCCCTCTTAGTTTATGCCCAAGGGTTGTGCATACAACTTCTTTGGCTTCACCCTTTCCTACATTCTTCTTTTTATAATATTTAATTAATTAATTTTTTAGAGCAATCAAAAATAAAAATTCCCCCCTCTCAGACTAAAGACCCGTTATTATCTAATAAAGGACTGTGGTCGAAAGTCTTATGCTCCTTTAGCTGCTTCAAGCTGGTTTATGTCCTTTCTTATGCTGGTGTATTCCTCTCTAAATTCCTTGTAGCTTCCCTGGAGTTCGTTGTAGTTTTCTCTGAGTTTGTCAAGTTCATTGAGTTTCCTTATAACCATTCTTTTGAATTCCATGTGTGACAGTTGGCTTATGTCTGTTCCATCTATCTCTCTTTCTGGGGATTCCTCTTTTCCTTTCATTGGGAGGTTTTTTTTCTGTGTCTCCCCATGTTATATGCTTCTTGTTTGTTTGTTTCTTAGATTTGTCTGCCTTGATTTCCTGCTGTCGTGGTATGATATTCTGTATAGGAGACCTGGGGGATTCAGTGGTACAGTCTCTTTGATTTCCTGAGCTTGGTGCTCTTGGGATGCCCTTCATGTCATTTGTTTAAGCTTTCTGGTTGTATTTCAATTACTCTTTGGTGGAACCTTCCCTCTGGCTAGTTGATTGAGAGTCACTCTGCCCACCTTGTCTTGAGCTCTTTTGTGGAGATGCTATTAAAAACATAAACACACAACGCAGGCAAGAAAACCCACACCCTCCAAAATATTCACCACCCACAATCACTATCAGCAGCAAATGATCCAGTATTAATATAGATGTAAAGAGGTTAAGACTATTACAGTATGTGAAAACCTGATGAGTTGTTTTAACTGATAGAGAGATGATTTTTGAGAAGGAAGATGGTAAAATAATAGTAGTAGCAAGTAGGTCAAGGCTATGCAAGATAGTTGTATTTACATTGCATGTTGAAAAAGGGAGGAAAGAATGCAGAATGAAGTAAGAAAGTGGAAGTGTATTGTATTAGGTTTATATACCAGTTATATGCTGTATATTTAGTATGAGACGGAGGATAAACAAAACAGAAAAACAAAGAAAGAAAAGAAAAATTAAAGAAGAAGAATAGGAGGGAGAGAAGGTAGGAAACAGATTAACAAAATATTTTTTCTCCAGTACAACCTTTGGGCGTTGTCCTTCATTTTTTGTATCTGCCCCTTGTCTAAATTCCATGGGTTTCAAATCTTTTCCAGCTGGCTGGCTGTGAAGGGATCTAGCTCGATTCTGGGGCTGCTATGTTCTCACTTGTGGGCCTGCTGCCACTCCCTGCTGTGAGCCACACTGAGTTGGATCTCTCCCCACTTGTCTTGCGGCATCCTTGAGCAATCCTCAGGCTTGTCTAGCGATGCTGTTTTGCTGGCAAGCCAGTGCTCAAACCTCTAGTCCCTGCACAGCCTTGGGTCCTGTCTCTGCTTCTTCTCCAAAAAAGTCTCTATATTGCCTCCAAGCTGCAGCATGGGCCTCTGTCCCTGGCTGGTAGCACCTTATTTTGTGCCTGTGTATACCGCTTGCCTGTCTGGGGTCACTACTGAGTCTCCGCAGCAGCTTTCCTGTATGGGCCCCTCTCCACAGCTCAGTTCCATTTTTTTGTTTTGTGGAGCCATGATGTAAGCGCCCGCCTGGGGTGCAGGGTTACCAGCCCAGGAAGTCCCCACCTAGAACTCAGTTCATACAGTTTCTCACAGTCCAGGCTGTTCACTGTCTTCCCATGCCTCCAGCTGTTTCAACAAAGCCTCAATGACTCCCTCTGGGATTTTTCTGGTCCTAGTGCCTATGGCCTGGGGAAGTTTCTATGAAATCCTGGCTAATGAGCTGGTCTGCAGCTGCCCCTTTTGGGTGTGGTATGGCAGAGGTGCCAGGCTGTGAGGCCAGTGACTCTGCTTTGAGAGCATGGGCCAAACTTTCTGCCCTCTTTCATGCCGCTCCCATACTCCCTTCCTTCTTTGCACTATCTGAAATCTGCACTCACTCAATCCTCTGTGTTTGTACTCCAAGTTCTTCCCCGATGGGAACAAGCAGACAACACTGCTACCTACTCTGCCCCCATATTCCCAGCCCACAATATACCTTTTTATATTGAATTTATTAGGGTGACATTAGTTCACAAAACTATACAGGTTTCAAGTGAACGATTCTACAAAATGTCATCTACACACTGCATTGTATGACCATTGTCCACAAAGCAAATTCTCTTTCCATTCCATTTATCCTCTTTTTATGTATTCTTTGCTTAATCACTTCATCTACTTTCATCCAACCCCCAACACCCGTCCCTTCTGACAGCTGTCCATCTGTTCCATTCATCCTTTCCTCTGTTTCTATTTTGTTTGTCAGTTTATTTTGTTCATTAGGTTCCACATTATCAGTGAAATTATATAGTTTTTATCTTTCTCTGACTGGCTAATTTCACTTAGCATAATGATATCCAGGTTCATCCATGCTGCCACAAAAGGTAAGAATTCCTTCCATTTTACAGCTGTGTAATATTCCATTGTGTAAACATGTCACAGCTTTTTTCCCTTTTTTATTGCATTTTTCATTGCCATTTATTCACTTTATACCTTTCCACACACCCCTACCAACCCAACAATCACCACATTATACCACAGCTTTTTTGTCCACTCATCTACTGATGCGCATTTGGACTGTTTCCAAATCTTGGCTTGTGTAAATAATGCTACAATGAACATAGGGTTGCATATTGTCTTTCAAACTAGTGGTTTAGATTTTTTTAGATATATGTCTAGAAGTGGAAATTGCTGGGTCAAAAGGCACTTTCACTTTTAATTTTTTGAGAAAACTCTATACTGTTTTCCACAGTGGTTGCACCAGTATTCATTCCCACTAACTGTTCATGAGGGTTCCCTTTTCTCCACATCCTCACCAACACTTATTGTTTATTGATTTATTGATGATGGCCATTGTGACAGGTGTGAGATGGTATCTCATTGTGGTTTTAATTTGCATTTCTCTGATTATTAGTGACATTGGGCATTTTTCATATATTTATGGGCCATCTGCATGTCCTCTTTGGAGAAGTGTCTATTCAAGTTCTTTACCCATTTCTTAGTTAGGTTATTTGTCTTCTCCATGTTGGGTTGTAAAAGTTCATTATTTTTAAAATTAACCCCTTATCAGACATATTATTGGCAAATATGTTCTCTCATTTAGTGGGTTCCTTTTTTATTTCATCCATGGTTTCTTTAGCTGTGCAAAAGGTATTTAGTTTGATGTTATCCCATTTGTTTATTTTTATCTTTGTTTCCTTTGCCCAAGAAGATATATCAGAAAAATATCACTACAAGTGCCCTGACTAGTGTGGCTCAGAGGGCTGGGTGTTGTCCTGTGAATCAAAAGGGCACCTGGTTGATTCCCAGTCAATGGGAACATTGATGTTTTTCTACATCTCTTTCTCCCTACCTTCCCCTCTCTCTAAAAAATAAATAAAAATCTTTAAAAAAATACTACAAAAATAAAGTAATTAAAACATGTGACTGACATAAGTAAAGCCAGATAGTTCAAAGTGATTGGATAGTTTCCTTAAGCTAATAAATACCAATCTGGGACTTCCAGCCTAGATGGAGGTGTAAAAACACACATTGCGTCTCCTCACAACTAATAAGAAATTTACAACCACTTCAAAAGTAAAACCCCCCAGATAATCCAGAAAGTCAAAACTACAGGGAAGTTCAGCAAGTAAATAAAGAAGAGATAATCATCTAGAAAAGTAGGGGTGATGGTGCTGGGATGGAGGGAAAGAGGAGCGGAGCAGCAGCTGCAGGGGGGGGCGTGCTTGGCAGGCAGCAGCAGCTGGCACGCGTGGCTAGCTGTACCCGGGACAAAAAACACAGTCAATACAGCTTAAACCTGAGAAGTGATCCCAGAGCCAAACGAGACCATGTAGCTTGCAGTTCCAACACCGGGGAAAATAGAGCCGCATTGCTTCTGACTGTGAAATCCAGTGGGGGCTGGGGTGGAGGAAGAAGCTACTAGTCTCGATGAGGAGGCAGCTTGCTTAGTATGGGAAGGGGAAGAAGTGCCTGGAAAAGCAGCGGCAACCCTCACTTTCCCTCTCTGAGCCCTCCTTAACATACAGCACCGAAACACGGTGAAAAGGTCACCAGCACTAATGAATACCTAAACCTCCATCCCCTATAATATAAGAGGTGTGACAGCCCCACCCAAAGCACAGAGGCAAACACAGAAAGCTGTCATGATGAGGAGACAGAAAAGTATGGCCCAGAAAGAGGGGCAGATCAAGGTTCCAGTGACAGAACTAAGCAACGAGCAGATAGCACACCTAACGAATGAGGAGATAGTGAATTTAACAGATGCACAGTTTAAGGCATTGGTGATAATGATGGTCACAGACTTGACAGCAAATGTTAAACAGGATAGGGAAAGAATAAAGGTTATCCTGGCTGAAATGAAGGAAAATCCATACAAAACAAGTGGTGAAGAAAACTAAAACAGGGTTCAAATCAACAAATTGGAACACAAGAAAGAAACAAACAGTCAACCAGTACAGAAGGAAGATAACAGAATTTTTAAAAAATGAGGAAGGGCTTAGAAACCTCTGGGATAGCTATAAACATGCCAACATCTGAATCATAGGGTTGCCAGAAGGTGGAGAGGGAGAGCAATAAATTGAAAAATTATGTGAAAAAATAATGAAGTAAAACTTCCCTAATTTGGGGAAGGAAATGGACATATGGGTCTAGGAAGCACAGAGAGTCCCAAACAAACAAGACCCAGGAAGGACCACACCAAGACACATCATAATCAAAATGCCAAAGGTTAAGGATAAAGAGAGAATCTTAAAAGCAGCAAGAGAGAAAAGGAGAATTACCTACAAAGGGGTACTTATAAGGCTGTCAGCTGATTTCTCAAAAGAAACTTTGCAGGCAAGAAAGAACTGGCAAGAAGTTTTCAAAGTGATGAAAAGAAGGACCTACAACCAAGATTACTCTATCCAGCCAAGCTATCATATAGAATGGAAGGGCAGATAAAGTGCTGCTCAGAGAAGGTAAAGCTGAAAGCGTTCATCATCACCAAGCCATTATTATATGAAATGTTAAAGGGACTTATTTAAGAAGAAGAAGATCAAAACTATAAACATTAAAATGAAAACAGTATCACAGCTATCAGCAACAGAAGCTAGGGAATGGAAACAAAGGTAAACTAAGCAGACAACCAGAGTGGGAACAGAATCAGAGGTATGGGGAGCATGTTGGGGGGAGGCCAGCTGGGAGGGCGAAGAAGGGAGAGGGAAGGAAATGGTGCAGGAATTAAGAAGCATAGTAGGAGGGTGCGGAATGGACAGGGGGATGTTGAGAAGAGCTTTATGCACGACCCATGGACATAGACTAAGTTGTGGGGGGTACTGCTGGAGGGAGGGGGTTGCTAGGTGGAGGGGAGCAAAAGGGAAAGAAATTGGGTTAACTGTTACAGCATAATCAATAAAACATACACACAAAAAAAATACCACTCTGTCTGTCTAATAACATACCAATCTGGTATACATTAAAGTATTTCAAAGGACTAAATTTTTATGTAAAGGATTTGGGGACAATAGATGGAAATATGTTAATCTATGTATATGTCTCTATTGACAGCTCACAGAAAATAATATTCTAGAAGGATTAAATATTTAAATAAAGTTATTAGAAGAAAATATAATTGGATATTTACATACTCTTGAAGGTTGATTAGATTTTTTATGCATGACTGCAAGACCAGAAAAGAAATAATTTGAGTCATTATCAAAACAAACAAGCACACACTCCTATACATATCTTTTTTATGTATGAAAGGACAACATAATAATGTTGAAAGGGAAAAAACTGGAAAAACTACTTGTAATATTTATGACAGGCAAAACAATAATATTCTTATTACTTTAAAAGGTATTGTAAATTGTGTTACAAAGAATGTTTTCAGTTACAAGAGATAGAAACTAAATATAATTTTTTGAGAGAAAATTTAGTAACGTGACTGGCTTCTTTGCCTTGCAATTATCATAGCTCATAATGTGTTTCTGGTTAGCTGTTATTTACCAGGAGATGGATTTTCAGTTTATTCATCAGGCTTCTCCCCAAATTCCCTTTAGATTTTTCCTTAAATAAACTCCATACTCCAAGAAGGGAAATGAATAATGAGGTTTTCCAGGCAAATGTGATATAGATTTGAAGGTAATTCCCAAAGAGAAAATTCAAATGTGTTGAACGATAGCACAAAGTCTTGTCCAGACAAGGCCTCAGTGTGGCTTAAGGATACCGGGCATGTGGAGACCAAGAGTTTTCTAAAAGAGAGCCACTGAAGTTCCAGCCCAGAAATGGCTTTCTAGCTTTTTACTAGAGCATGACACTTGCTGGAGAATGAAAATATAAGTGCCACATTGGGATTTGGGTGATACCAGGACAGGAAGTTTGGGTAGTAAGATGGAGAAAGAGATACTGATATTCAGTTTGACAAGTGAGGAGCTATTAGGTATCCCAGGCCACACAGGCCTAGAAAACCACAAAAGGCAAGGAGGAGCATGTAAGTGTAAACACTTAAAGGAGTTCAATGACAGAAGTATCGAAAACAGGATCCAAAATCCAGGGAATTTAGATATATTATAAATTCAAGATTGAAGACTGAGAATCATGAAATGGGATTAGAAAAAGTACCTGGACAATCAAGTGGGTATCTAGAACCTAGATTGGAAAGTCTGGGTTTGCAAAAATGAGCTTCTAGATGTAGGTAACAGACATGCGTAAAGTGCTATGATTAAATTAATTGTACGCCTATGGATAGGAACAGTCCCTACACATGCCTTAGCTTTCCAATAGGGGTGTTTGGTAGGATTAAGGAACAAAGGGGGACAAGGAGTTAGCAGTTCTGATTTGGGAAAAGGACTAATGTGTGATTTTTGTGGACCATTCTGGGCATATATTTTCAGGATGACTGTGATGTTGGGTCAGGATCAAGCCTCAGTGTATCAGCCATCTTCAGTTTTCATTCACTTATCTAAGAATCAAGAGAAAACCAACCAGCATAGCTGGACTGTGTTTTGGTGGTAAGGGATGGTATTTGCCAATGGTAGATTATTTTATAAGATTGTGACCAATACAGAGGTTGTGGAAAAAATATGGAAACAGCTTGGTCCTCCCAAGAAGGACATAGTTCATGGCAAAGGAGTGCTTGGAGAATGTGCTTCAAAGGCATTTAACTCTTACGACTCAGCAGTGCTGGAAATTTAGCTTCTCTTCCATTTATGTCAATATGACATCATTGGGAGACACTTGCACTGAGTAATGGGTGAACTTCATTGTTTTTCCAAGTTAGCCAAATTAAAAGCATGCATTCTAACAGGCAGAATATTTTTAAAAATGCATATTTAAGGCAGATATTATATTTCTGTTCCAAACTGTTCTCAAAACATAATCCTAATTAATAAATTATGGTAATCTTTAAAATGAAATCACAGAAAACTAATGTGTCATGTTTGTTATCTGAAAAATACAGTAAGTGATATTAAAATTATTTTGTGGTATTTGGAAAGGATATTGGTTTGGCCACCAGGCAACTTATGTTCTACAACCAGTTCTGCCACTGAATTGTTATAGGATCTTGGACAGATAATGTCCCTGATCTTGGGCTCAGTTTTCTCATCAGGGTTTTGAACTGGATCAGTGGTTTTCTAGCAATGTTGTAGAAAGCCATACAGTTCTGTGACAATGCTTCAGGTGCTGCCAAGGGAGGAAGCAGAGGGGACTGAGTGGGTGGGGTCTAGGTCTTTCAGATTACCTCTGTATATACACACACACACAGAAAGAGAGAGAAATAAATACAGGCAGATAGATCAACTTTGAAGTTTGAAAACTACTGGAGTAGATGATCTCCAAATCTCCTTCTAGCCTTGACAGATTCTGTTATTTAGGTTTATTACACATTCTTCAAATAAAGCCTTCTCCTGAATTGGTCTAATTTTGGGGAATTTTATTTTGAATTTTGGACAAAATGCTTGGTGCCAAGAAATAGCCTCTTTTTACCCTGCCTGCCTACCAGGCAGCAGGCAATGTTGCACACCCAGGACTCTATAGTCAGTAGAATGAATTAGCTTGGTTCCTTATGGAATTGGAAAACTGATCAGTAGGGGGAGATTCCCTGGTGGTTAAGGCTCCTTTGAAGCCTGGTACTATATTTTGAGGCAGCTGTAAGATTATGATCTATGGCAAGAAATATATATATTTTCTTGAGAAAGAGACAAATTGTTTCTCAATTTTAAATATTGAACCCTGGAGTGGGAGGGGGAGAGAGAGTGTGTCCCTTTGTGACTCACCTCTTTGTTTCTCATACCTTATGTGGCTGTATGCCTTGCTGATGTGGAAGGGGGTTACTGAATAATGAGGTACTTAACAGGGGAAAAGCAACAGCAGCTCTTAGTTCATGTCCCTTCTCAACATTCCTCCTTATAAACAAAGGTTCTCAAGATGGGTGGGACTCCTGTGCTCCAGAAGACAGGGAAATATGACAGTGCAGCTACTGATTAGAGTGTTGATTGGTAGGGTTGACATCTGAAGGCAGAAATCATTTTTACTGCTAACCTAAGAGTTCTGTTGGGATCCAATCTACTGAAAATGAAGAAGGTAATAAAGGTGTCTCTAGAAGATTTAGATTCCTATTTATATACTTTTTCTTCAACTCTGTACCCTGTTCTTCCTCCTAAATCTTCAGTACCCCCTATTCTCCAGCTCTGATTTTATTCCCTTGATTAATTAATTATTACTAATTTGCAAATGACTGATTACATAATTACTCCCCTCCCCCAGTAATAAAATGACGATACATACCCTTAAGCCAGAGGAATAAATCCACAATAGTAGAATTTTAGATAACATTAAGTGCACAGAGTGAATTTTTTGAGGAAAAAAGGCACCCAACCTGGCACTCTAGTCTAGTCAAGAGGCTCTAAATTCCCCTCCTTGGGTAGCCATCTAATCACAGGCCTGATTCTGTTCTTGTTTTCATAAATATGTGTTTGTTGTGATAATTAGAAAAAGCATGAAAGTGTAAAAATTGTGTACTCATTAGCCTTGGTGATGTGACAGCTTCCCAGGGGGGTTAGCTAAGGAAGATTTCTGGAAAAGCAGCCTCTTTCCTTAGGGGAAGATGGGTTAGGAGATAAAACCAACCAGCCTGTGAAAGTAATGCAAAGGACCAAAAGAGTTCTGTTAAGGACTTAGAAGAAAACTGAATGCAACCAATTGCCACTGTTTTGAATGGTAGTCAAGATTTATCAGAGGTGTTTAATTTGAACACAAAAGAGAAAAATTAGTTTAAAAATAAACCAGAGATTTAGGAAAAATGGTTGGTGAGCCTACATTAATCTCAGGCAAAAAGGCACAAATTATCTAAATTGGATAGAAGGGGAAGGCTGAGGGTACTGGGGGACAAACTTGAACATTACTATGTATGAATTGGTAAGTCTCTACTTATTAATAGCATTTCCAAAGGGCTTATTTTGGGCTGGATGGTGGAGTAGGGTGTGTAGTTTATACAATAGATATAGAAAACCTATTTCATACCCTTTATTAGGATTTAATTTGTATGGGAAAATCCTTTTTTCCCTCTCCCCTCCCCACACAAATTCAAATACCTATAGAAAAATAGTTATACAATGTTTTGAAGCAGAGTGGATCAATTGAGAAAGGCCTCCTATACAGAGGAGGTATGCTTTGGGATGAATTTGGTGTACAGCATGGCAGTGATTTCCAAAGGAAGCTGCACATCAGGATCATCTGGAGCACTTTCAAAACATACAGATTCCTGGATTCCATTTTAGAGGTAAGGATTCAGTGGTCTGGAGCAGAGTGTGGGAATGTGGATTTTAAACAAGTTCCCTAGTGATTCAGAAGCACGACCAGATTAAAATCACCTGGGAGATGTTTCACACATAAGATGCCAGGGCCTTTCTCCAGAATTTTTACTTCAATTGGTAAGAGTGGGGCCCAAGCACCAGTGACTTTTAAAACTGTCCAGGTAACTCTAAGCTACAGCCAGCATTGAAACCATTAAGCAAGTAGATGTGCTATTACAATTCAGAGAGACAAGTGCTACCAGGGCCTCTTAGAGGTGGAGAAAAACCTAAGCATCTTGCATGTTTTCAGGAATCCATTATATTTTTTAAAAATGAAAAAATGTCAAAAACAGGATTAAATTATTAGATTTTAATTTAACAAATGAGTCCTTTTAACATATACTTTCTTTTAACATGCCTGCTCATAAGTTAATTACACAGAAATTATGAATTTATCATTTCATAGTACACTACAGGAAGGAAGTGTTGTCTGGTAATTGGATACTATTTAAAGTTGTATGAAAAATTCTGTTTTCTCTAATCCAGTAGTATATCTCTGTGACTCTACATTGTGTCAATTGAGGGCCCTCCAGGTGCTGTAAGCACTGAAGAACATTTGACCCAGTTGTGAGAGTCAGGAAAGTCTTCTTAGAATTAGTACTTATTCTCTTTCTATATATGTTTGGTTAATACACGGTTATGGAATTGTTAATTGTTGAATTATAATGGGGAAACTTTTGCAAGACCGTGTTTCAGTGCGAAGGAAGAAGCAACTGCATGGGTCATTTCAGAATGTTCCTGAGGTAAAAAGTGATGTCGAAGGGAGGCAGGAAGGCTAGGTTCATTTGGGCTCAGGGAGACCTGTCCCTTAGTTCTTTCCCTGTCAGCTTGGAGTTATATCATGGTCCTCAGGCTGAAACTCAGAGAAGGATTGTATGTGAGTGAGGCAGGTTTGAAGAAGGTTTAATTTGTGGGGTTATCTTATTTTATTTACATTGGTTTTGGTTTTAACTCCTTTTTAAAAAAGATTTTATTTATTTATTTTTAAGGAGAGGAGAAGTGGGGGAGAAAGAGAGGAGAGAAACATCAACGCATGCTCAACTGGGGACCTTGCCTGCAATTCAGGCATGTGCCCTGACTGGGAATCAAACCAGTGACCCTTTGGTTTGCAGGCCAGCGCTCAATCTACTAAGCCACACCAGCTGGGACAGTTCTGGTTTTAAGTCTTACGTGAAATGACACTCTCCCCCTGGGGACCAGGATTGGTTCTGAAAAGGAATTAAAGGAAGAAACAACTTGAGGGAAGAGCAAAATCTCAGTATATATAGTTTGGTTCCTTCAAGAATAATTATCCATTAACCTTGAGAGATTTTATTCCAGAACTTGCCTTCTGCTCCCTAGAGAGTGTTCTGCTTGTTTGGGGATGCAAATCCTTAAAAAAGAAAAAGGAGCTGATTTGCCTGGAGTGGAAAGTCTGTTCTGGGAAATAAGACAAGACATGAGGTTGAAGGAAGCTAAGGCACTTGCTGGAGAACCCTAAGTTTGTTGCCAGAGGGTTTGCCTTTGAGACAACTGGCAATGTAATAATCCTATGTAAGTCAAACCTACTGGAACATGTAGCAGGCAGGTGACTATAAGATGAGCCTTGCCTATAGCTAACTGTATTTACTCCCCATCCTAAACTTTCAACATGCCAACAGACATGGCCTAGAATGACTTTTTCAGCCCTACATACTTGGCATAGGTCCTGTGCATACACAAATCGATTAAATTGAAGGCCTTCTTCCCTCCCACACTTATGATGCTCCACTGAATTCCTTCTTTGGTACAGCTCTATGCTGGGATTGGAGCCTTGCCATGATTTTCAGCTGACTTTACTGGGCCCATTACTTTCTTCCTGGTTATTGCCACCTCTTCCCTTGAACTTAGTGTTCTTATCTGTAAAATGGGGTTGTGTAAAATAGGAATGATGATAACATTTTATATAGGCTTCTTATGATGACTAAAATAAATGTAAAGTGCTGATATGAAGTAGTTATAAAACAACTACTAGGTGCTCTCATTGCTCTTATAATTATTATTGCTACTACTTAAATTTGTACTTTTTGCTTTTAGTCACTTAATGGGGTCTTTGTTCTTAATAGACTGATAACTGAGTCTGAAGATGTCACTTTTGGTACCTATTCTTGTCATTTCCCACTCATCAGCATCTGGGAGATGGATATTGTAGCTCATAATCATTGAATTGGCCATAACCCTTTGGGTATTATTTATTAGATTGCTTGTATTAGTTTCCTATTGCTGCTTTACCAAATACCACCAATTTCATGGCTTAAAACAACAGAAATTTATTATCTTACAGTCTTGAGGTCAGAAGTTTGAAATGGGTTTTGTTGAGTGACAACCAAAGTGTCAGCAGGGCTATATGTCTTTTGGGGGTTTTAGGGGAGCATCCATTTTTTTGCCTAATCAATTTTCTATAGCTTGTCTGCATTTTTTGGCTCATGAATGCCTTCCATATTCAAAACCTGCAATTGCATTACTGTGACCTCTGATTCTGTCATTAAATCTTCTCTGATTCTGACACACCTGCCTCCCCCTCTTTCACTTGTAAGGACCCTTGTGATTACATTGGGTCATACAGATAATTCAGGATAATCTCATTTCAAGTTTCTTTTAACATGTGAGATAACATATTCACAGGTTCTGGGTATTTGGACTTGGAAATCTTTGGAGGCAACTATTCTGCCTACCATATCTCAAAATCCACATCCCAGTGGCCAAATCAGATCAAATTGGAAAGCCAGATCCATGTGTAAGAGTGTTTTTGAATTTTGGTTTTCCTGGAGAAATCTTTACCACTACCATTTACAGCTTGAAACATCAGGGATCATCTATGTCACCTGGCCTGACTCTGTATTCATATGATAGTTATTCTCTCCTGCAGGCCTTTACTAACACCTCAAATTCCTTTCTGCAATTCAGATTCTACCCATCCCTCATGTTTTGGCTTCAGGCACAGCTTCTACGTGGAGTCTTCCCTCAATATTCTTTTTTATAGTAACCATCAACCCTGTACAGTTACTAACCTGACATTTTACTTCTTCTGTATCTCTCCTGTCTAAATTTTTTTTTGAGGTGGAGGCTACATGGAAGATAGACTGACATTCCATGGAAAGTGGGCATTTCAACTGTCATTTCAAAGTAATGAAGTGAAAGAGTAGGAGACTATTTTCCCTCTAAGTCCCTGAGCATCTTGGACAGAGAAGAAGCTGCCAAATATAGTCCATTGCTTCAAATCTGAAAATCCTTTGAGACTGAGCACATTCTCTTGGTTACTATAACTACAGGTTTGTAGGAAAACATTAGAACATAAAAAATGTCAGTCTTTCAGCTAGTTTAATGAAACCTGGAAATGAAATCTCCCTGAAAGCCAGACCTTAGGACTAATAATGTCAACTGGTTACAATAATTGTCCTAGCCTATGCCTAGGGATTTTTTTTTTAGGACAGGCATCAAAACAACTGGGAAATTTGTCAGAAAAACATGCATCAAAGCAGTTCCTTGACCAAACTAACAGGCAAGTTCAGAGTTCGGTCAAAGGAGTCTAGAAGTGGCACCTTTTAAATTAATAACCACCTGATAAATATTTGCTAAATAATCATCAAGATATATATATATACCTACCCTGACTGGTTTGGCTCAGTGGATTGAGCGTCGGCCTGCGAGCTAAGTGTCGCTGGTTCGATCTTCCAGTCAGGGCACATCAGAGAAGGAAAACTCTGACTCCAAAAAACCTCCGCTGCCTTGCGGCATACCTCTTCAGGGGAAAGGCTAAGGGAGTAAACCCTGACAGAAAATCCGGAGCCGGAGTCCCTAAGGCGGTTTGACGTTGTAGTCAACACCGGCAACTCCTGCGGCGCACCTGAAGCCAAGCTGTATTGACTCCGTCTTTCCCTTGGACCCTTCAGCTGCGAAGAGAGGGGGGGTCTGCTGCATGGGCAACAGCAGACCCTCCATATCACCCTGCCCAGGCTCTGTAGCTTCAGCTTCACTGGAGAGGACACTCCAGCGTCATCATAAGATGTCGATTCAACACGGGAGGAGACAGATACCGTGTCACTCCCGAGTCGGACTGCACAGCCATTCTCGGCGGTGCAGATAGACTCTTAAGAAGCTACACCATCGTCTCTCGAGACGGACGGCTGCCGACGACGACGACGATATATATATACCCTGGCTGGTTTGGCTCAGTGGATTGAGCGTCAGCCTGCGAGCTAAGTGTCGCTGGTTCGATCTTCCAGTCAGGGCACATCAGAGAAGGAAAACTCTGATTCCAAAAAACCTCCGCTGCCTTGCGGCATACCTCTTCAGGGGAAAGGCTAAGGGAGTAAACTCCGACAGAAAATCTGGAGCCGGAGTCCCTAAGGCGGTTTGACGTTGTAGTCAACACCGGCAACTCCTGCGGCGCACCTGAAGCCAAGCTGTATTGACTCCGTCTTTCCTGTGGATCCTTCAGCTGCGAAGAGAGGGGGGGTCTGCTGCATGGGCAACAGCAGACCCTCCATATCACCCTGCCCAGGCTCTGTAGCTTCAGCTTCACTGGAGAGGACACTCCAGCGTCATCGCAAGATGTCGATTCAACACGGGAGGAGACAGATACCGTGTCACTCCCGAGTCGGACTGCACAGCCTTTCTCGGCGGTGCAGATAGACTCTTAAGAAGCTACACCATCGTCTCTCGAGATGGACGGCTGCCGACGACGATATATATATATATATATATATATTTATAATAACTATTGAATTTCTTGTTGCTTCATCTTCCAGAAATCTCTGGGAGACACTTCAAGTATCTACATATTTCTGAATAGGTCATAGGGAAATTGAAGCAAGCCAGTCCCAAAAGTTAAACATCTAAGAGCACAGCAAACATTGGGATTAATATGTTCATAGCAGCACTCTTTATGATAGCCAAGATTAGGAAACAGCCTAAGTGCCCACCAGTACATAAATAGATAAAAAAAACAAAACAAAACTGTGGTACATTTACACAATGGAACTCTACACAGCAGTAAAAAAGAAGGAATTCTTACCTTTTGCAACAGCATGGATGGAACTGGAGACTATTATGGTAAGTGAAATAAGCCAGTTGGTGAAAGACTAATACCATATTATTTCACATATAAGAGGAATCTAATGAACAAAATAAACTAATGAGCAAAATAGAACCAGAGGCATAGAATCATGGAATAGACTGACAGCTGTAAGAGGGGAGGAGGAAGGTGGAGAGTGATTGAAAGAAGGTGAAGGGATTAGTCAAAGAACATACATGAATGACCCATGAACATGAACAATAGAGTGGGTATTAACTATGCCATTGGGGGTCGGGCTGGGTGGAGGGGAGCAAAAGGGAAAAATTGAGATAATTGTAATACTATAAACAATAAAATGTCTAAAAAAGAAAGATAAAATAAAATGGAAAAAATTATGAAACATCCAAATCTTCTTGACACTAGCATATTCAAGTATCTAAATGATTGCTTGGTCTTTTTGCTTTTCTTCTGGATGTCCCTTGGCTTAGAGTTACCATTTAGTTATCAAAATAGCCAGTGGGCTGCATGGACAAGGCATTTGCTAATTATTGGGATTATTTATGTGTCTGGATATTATTTTTGCTCAAACAAGGCAAAGTAAAATCCATTCCAGAAGGAATTAAAATATAACTATGGCAATTAAATTAATACATGTAAGAAACTGATTTTAAAAAGTTATGCTGAGGCATATGCCTCATTGATTCTATTCCTAATATTTTTGAGCAATAGTCTCAGTAATGAACAATTCCTTACAGAGATCTTGTGTATTGATGTTAAAAATTCTTTCTTTTTTGGCCAGTTGCCATTGGAACATCATCACTCAGTGTGCGTATTAGGTAATATTTCCATTTGAGAATATTAATATTTTATAAAAGGAGTTTTTGAATAAAGGCACACTATAGAATTTATGCCCTTTTGGATGAATTATTACTTATATTTATGCTCCTTTCTTCATCACATTTTACGGAATTGTTAAGTTTTAAGATTTACCTACATATCACCCAAAGTATAAAGTGAGAAATCTAGTCTCTAAATCAAGATTTATTTTGGTTGGTACATTGAAACAAATACACCACTTTGACAAAGAAAGTGGTCAAATCAGATGGAACAATTAGGCATTCATTGTGAACACAAAACCCCAGAGAAAGACATGCCAATTTTACTGTCCTCAAAATATAGCTCAAGTATAATCAGTTATATCCCACTTTACTGCTCTCACCCTATTTTAAACCTCTTTCACCTGGACTATTATAATAGTCTCCTATTTGATCTCTCAGTTTTCTCTCTTGCTCAATGCAAGACAAAAGCAGCTGGCATTAGGCACTATGAAATCAGGGATCAGTGCAAGGTCCAAGGAGCATAAATTACAAGTTCAAGTGGCTGATTGATGGTCCAAGAACTACATGGGACAGTTGCAGGGCCAAGCTCAAAGGATTGCTGTTGGAACACTCTCTGGAACCTGTCCCAGTAGTGGACAGGGGAAGTCTAAGGCCATAGCTGTCATAGCTATCTGAAGTTTTCTGTAATTTTTAATGCCAGAATATCTAAACCTCATGGCTCCACCTCTACCCCTCCTGGCTAACCTCTCTGGGTTTAAAGAACTATTGCTTGTTTCTAATGGGGTTCCCTCATTACCAGTCTCCTAAATAAGATGATGGTCAATGAACACTTAGCACAGGGCCTGGTATAGAAAAAGTACTCAATAAATATTATATATAATATATTATAATATAAACACTGCATACACATTATGTAAATGGTATCAATATTATCTATAGAAACACTATCTATGTATTATATTCTCTGGCTAAAGAATCCCATAGAGGCATGTGCATACTCTGGAGTCCAGATCATCACCATCATTAACTGTTGTAACCTTCTGAGGTCTGATCAGAGAGTCTGAAAATTGGCTGTATTTTCCTTAAAGTAGAAGGTAGCAAGAATGTTCTGGAAATTTGAAGTTTGCATTTATAGAGTCCTGGTTAATCAAAGTTTTACTTGATATTACTGAAACCACTAAAAAAATCTAGTATTCATCTTGCCTCATGCAAAGAGGTTGGTTCATATTTAATATAGACATTTTCATAGATTTTTTTCTCTCTCAACCATCCTTACAAAGTATGTCTCTAGTTCTCACCTGCCTAGATTATCAGGAGTTGGATCATATGGTATTTGAGAGTGTTTCCAAAGCTAACTGTTCTCACCTGCAGTAATAGCATAAATCCCTTAAAAACAGGGTTTTTGTTTGTTTGTTTTTTAACTGGGACAGTTGTAAATATAATGCCATTGCCAAAACACGAGGGACCCTCCTATATAAGCATCCTATTGTAAATCTGTTTGAAAAACAATGAATATATATTTTATGTTTCTTTTTAAACATTATTATGGAGCAAATAACCACTCAGTTTTTGATCTTTGGAATGAATTGGGCTATTTTATATATTGTCTTAGTTTAATCAGGGCACATATATGATATTCAATGGTCCTTCATTTGATGTTAGAGGGCGCTGAATCTTTCACAGGGAGCTAAAGCTGATCAACAGTATTACTTCAGGTTTTTCTCAGTTGCACTTTATGCTAAATGGGAGGCAACTGAGCTCGATTTGGCCAAAGATTGAAACTCCATTAGAAGAGTCAGTGTTGTAATGCTGTAATATCTGAGTATAAAACATCAGGTCTTGCAGGAGTGTTGTCTTCTCTTATATTATAGCCTTTTGTGTAGAAGATGTGACAATAGCATCTGACTGGTTAATAATATCTGAGGGAGCAAACTGGTGTGTTAGGGACTAAGTGGTGGAGAGCTGGTAGTCATGCATTAAGCTTATTTATTGCCTAAATGTTCATGCATAAATTTTTTTCTATTTTGATCCATCTCTTCATTAATTACACACAGTAAAGGGGAAAATGAAAGTCCTGAATCACTTTTGTGGTGTTGGGGAGAAAAGCAAATTAAAGAATTCTTGCTTGATTTTCTTTTGCTAATTGTAGAATGCCTGAAATCTTGCTTTTGTCAGTTCGATCCAGCTTGGCGGACATGTATGAGTCATTTGGTCCCAGTTCAGTGATACATGTGATATCTATTAATCAAGTTATTCAATAATTTGATTAATTAATTAAAAAATATCCACCAATTTACTGAATAGATGTTTATTTGAAAAATAATATGTGTTATCCACTCTTCTAGGTATTACAGCTACAATAGTGAAGGGTATATAGTTGATGACAGAACTCTATATAACAGAAGAGACATACAAATAGATGGTAGTTATGTAGAGTGTGGTAACTACTGTGATATAGAATCTAAGGTTCATGGAATAGTGGCTTGAAGGCTATGGTGGGAGGGCAGGTGTGTGTGGGGTTGTATGCACATGCACAGGTGCTTGTATGTTAGAATGTATATGAGGAGAGTGACAGTATATTCATCCATAGCAGTGAAAGTCTAATGGGATGAATAAAGGGACTTTCTTGCATCAAATAATGAGTCTTAGCAGAGTTACAGGATGCAAAATTTTGAATAAAGAGGGGAAACTTTAGCACAATTTATCTCTAATACCTGTCACAGATATCATTAGCTTAAGCCATTATTTTCTCGGTTTTGTTATTTTCATTTTTATTGTACAAATAATGTATGAATGCATAACTATTATAAAAAATAATCAAAGAGTACACAAAAATATACATAAAAGATAAAAGCCTACCTTCAACCCCTTTTCCTAATCACATTCCCCTCTGTAAAATAAACATTGTTAATCGGTGTTTGTATTTTCTATTATATTATTAAGTTAATTTCTACATACAGGGAAAGGAGGAGGTCAGTTTTTTTCTAATTCAATAGGTCGTGACATTTTGCTTTTGTTTTCTGTATTTAGACTTCCAGAATGAGAAATCCTTTTCCTCCAATGAGGGGTGTGTGTGTGTGTGTATGTGTGTGTGCGCGCGCGCGCAATCGTGCATTTTGGATGAATATGTTCCAAATAAATCTTGTAAGAGGTAATTTTATGGAGTGGAGGATATAGCAAAAAAGAAAAAAAGATAAAGGACTAAAAAAGATATTTTAATGCACATTTTCCAAATATGTATCAATTAATAAAGTTAATTCTTCATGGGGTTAAGGTAGGAATGGGAGGTTGTTTCTATTTCAGCTGCAGTCACTATAAACAATCATATTATAGTCCAGTGGGTTTTCTGGTTATTTCCTGCTATCTTCTGACTTCTCTGGGGCTTAATCTTTTAAACAAGATCCAAGGAAGCCCAAGGCTGCCCTTTGCTCTTCAAGGTCTTTTCAGTAGTCCTTTTGATAGAATAATCTTTTGAGAGAGAGGCAATCATCACAACCACAGGTTTATCATAATTTATTTTTTACCATCCTTTGGCTGAATAGTGACTTAGTTTTTTTCCCCCTTTAACAGTTGTAGAGCTTTCAAAGTTACCTAAGCAATTTTTTTTTGCAATATTTATGCAATGTGGTAGAAATGACTGTCTCTTTGGTTTGACATGTGGCTGGTAATTCAGTTCATGATGAGCTGAATTCTATTTGCAAGAATGGGTTTGCCTAAGTAAGGAAGTTTCTATGTAGTTAGTGGTTAAAAATGATTGTGTCACTGCTGCCTCTCTTGAAATTAAAATAATTTAAAATGCCAGTTGAGTCATGGCAAAGAGCTTTGTATCTGCCAAATCATCCTAAATAACTCTCTAAATGGAGGATGGATTAAGGAGCTCAGGGAAAAAAAACCCTAAATAATGGAAACTAATGAAAATCATGGTTTTTGTCCCAAGAACAGGAAAGCCTGGGGATGGGAGAATTGTGACAGTTTGCTCGCATATGAGTAGGTTCTCATATTGAAAAGGTTTGTCCTTGGCAAGGGTTAATGTGATCAGTGTACAAGACTAAAGTCATGGCTAATTATTTCCTTCCTAACAGGACCAGTCAGCTATATCTTTTTATTCTTGTTTGCCCATAGTCTGCTCCTAATATACACACACCAATTGGCAACGATGTTATCAGCCACTCACAAGGAAGTCGATGCAAGAGATTCTGTGTACCGAGGGCAAATTCATACTCACCCACAAATATCATAAATTCCATCATCTTTCTAAAGTCTTTACTTTTTTTAAATGTGTAATTTTCTTTTCCAAATATTTTATTCATTTATTTTTAGAGAGAGGGAAGAGAAGGAGAGAAACATCAATGAATGGTTGCCTCTCATGCGCCCCCACCTGGGGACCTGGCCTGCAAACCAAGCATGTGCCCTGACTGGGAATTGAACCCGCAACACTTCAATTCACAGGCCGGTGCTCAATGCACTGAGACACACCAGCCAGGGCTCTAAGTCTTTACTCTTTACCATATATTTTGCTGAATCATTAGGGGTATGAAATGCCTGTGAAATGGGTTCCAGTTCCAAGGACATATGTATATGTGTGTGTATGTACATATGTATGCAGATGGCTGAACTCACACAGTGTGCTCGCTAATGTATGAGACATACAAAATACAAACACAGTGTTAGAATATGTTGTAATTGCTGTAGTGGTTGGTAAACGAGGTCAAAGAATGACTATACCTGGTGATGTTGGGATGGTCTCCCAAGACTAAATCTTTTTTTTTTAGTTTTTATTAGCACTGTTATATATGACAATATCCTTGGAAATATGCTCAACGCCACATCAAGTCCACCCCTTCTGCAGTGGAGCCACCAGTTTTCACAGCTTTTCCCTGGTGGCTTACCATCATGATGGAGCTGGGTGAGGGTTGGGTGGACCCCAGGCTAAAATGCTTCAGATTGCCACTGTTCTAACTTGAATTTCTGTAGTTCTCTTTTTTTTAAATTTTATTTATTTATTTTTAATATGCTTTATTGATTATGCTGTTACAGTTGTCCCAATTTCTTTTACCTCTGCTCGTCTCCACCCAGTAATCCACTCCCTCCAGTTGTCCTCCCTCCTTAGTCCATGCCCATTGGGTGTGCATGTAGTTCTTCTCAACATCTTCCTGTCTACTCCACTCCCTTCTACTATGTTTCTTAATTCCTGTACCATCTCCCCCCGTTTATCTCCTTCCCCCTCCCCACTCACCTCCCCCCATAATGTTCCCCATGCCTATAATTCTTTTCCCACTCTCATTGCCTACTTAGTTTGTCTTTGTTTTGGTCCCCTAGCTTCTGTTATTGGTTGTTGTGATACAGTTTTCATTTTAATGTTCATAGTTTTGATCCTCTTTCTCCTAAACAAGTCCCTTTAACATTTCATATAACAGTGGTTTGGATTTGATGAACTCCTTCAGTTTTACTTTGTCCTGGAAGCACTTTCTCTGCCCCTCTATTCAGAACAACAGCTTCGCTGGATAGAGTAATCGTGGTTGTAGGTTTCTGCTTTTCATTCCTGTGAATATCTCTTGTCAGTCCCTTCTTGCCTGCAGAGTTTCTTTTGAGAAATCAGCTGAAAGTCTTATTGGGACCTCTTTGTACATAGTTCTCTTCTTCCCTTGCTGCTTTTAAGATTCTCTCTTTATCCTTAATTTTTGATATTTTGATGATAACGTGTCTTGCTGTGGTTCTCCCTGGGTCCAGTTTTTTTTCTTTTCTTTTCTTTTTTTTTTAACTCTCTGTGCTTCCTGGACCTGTAAGTCTATTTCCTTCCCTAAGTTAAGGAAGTTATGCTTCATTATTTTTTCATATAATTTTTCAATTTCTAGTTCTTCTTCACCTTCTGGCAACCCTATGATTTGGATGTTGGCTCGCTTATAGCTGTCCCATAGGTTTCTGAGCCTCTTCTCATTTTCCTCACTTTTTGTTTCCTCTTTCTGCACTGGTTGACTGTTTATTCCTTCCCTATGTTCCGATTTGTTGATTTGATCCCTGTTTTTTTTTCCCTCACCACTAGTTTCATATGTGTTTTTGTTCATTTCAGCAGGACTAGCCTTCATTTCTTCCTGGTCTTGTTTAAGATCTGCTGTTAGGTCTGTAAGCATTTTTATAACCAAAGCTGTGAACTGTGCCTCAGAAAGATTTCCTATCTGCTGCTTCATTAGATGAGATATTTGCTGTCTGGTCAGCTGCATCACTGGGATATCTATCATGATCTGTGCCATCCTGACAGTTCTGTGTTTACCTTTGCTTCCTGGGAGGGGCTGTCACACCTCCTACACTATAGGGGGCAGAGCCCCGTGCACTCGCCACAACCAGGCAACCCTTCTCACCATGCTATGGCATTTTCTGTGGGGGTGGGGGTTCCAAGATGCATTCCTGCTGTTCACTCTCCGCTGAGAGACTGGGAGCCTCCTCTCCCACCCCACCCCCTCCAGGCCTCACACTCCAAGGCAATGGGCGTCTGCCTTCCCCGGCATTGGAATCACTAGCTGATGGGTCTGGTCTGCAGCCAGGGGTGCTCCACATGCACTTCTTGCCTCCCCTTAAATACGGGTGTCTGTGTTTACTGCTGTCTCACCACCATCACTGCTGCTGCCGCCCCCAGCATAGCTTGACCTCTCTGCCCCAGCTTCACCCCTCCTACCCATCTGGGTAAGCACCACTTCTTTATAACTTCATGTGTTTGGCTTCTATTTATATTCTGGAACTTCTGGTCATTTCTAGTTTTGCAGTTTTTGTATTCTTTCTTAGTTGTTGAGGGTGACGGAACATGTCAGTCTAGGCCTCCATCTTGGCCGGAAATCTCCTCCCAAGACTAAATCTTAAATGATGAGCAGAGAAGAGGGAAAAAATGAAAAGAGCAGGTGTTAAAGAAGAGACTTGAAAGTTCCTGGCATATTTGAGGGTTGGAAGGTATTTAAGTGTGTCAAGAGTATTTTGGGGGAAGCTTGGGGGAATAGCTACAGATGAGGCTGTACAGTAGGAGGGAGGATTGTGAAGGACCTTTTATGTTTAATAAGGGCTACCCACTGAAGTGTTTTGGGAGCCATTGAAGATTTCTTTTAAGTGAGTCGAGCTATGGTGCATCAGTAGCGCCATTTGCTGATGTAATAATCACGTACAGTTCAAAATAAAAGTTTTTGCTTCAGCTAATAAAAACTTTAATTAAGGTAGCATTGCCCACAATTTGTCTCCACTGAAAGATTAGTTTCAGTCATTGCATCTGACACAGATGCCTGCTGCAAGCCAGTTAGAACATCCAAGCATTTTGGCTTCACTTCCACTAATATTACAGTAGAAAAGGGCTGCTCAGAAAAGTTTTCATAAAACTCTTGGACCTTTGGAATACTAGGATTTTTTCCAAATGGTTGATTTAAATTTTCTCATCTTCCTTCTCCATGAGAAAAGAGGAAAATGATTCCAATGTCCCCTCATCTTTGCACCTCTTTTCTGCATTCTATAATCTTGACAAGGTAAAATTTTATATGCAATAACAAGACTTGATTAACACTGTTAACACTTCTTTGAAAGTCTTGTGACTTTAACTAAAGAGATTTTTTATTGTCTTCCTGATCAAAGTTGCTGAAGTAAATAGTCTATGAATTAAAGGAATGGACTTTATTTGCATATTTGCTTGAAATTATTGCCAAATAGATCACTTATGAAAATATATACTCTGTCTTGCACTGTATAGCTTGTGCTTCCTCTTCATCATAGAAATATGTTGCTGAGGATGTGCATAACCAATCAAGTAAGTGGGATGCCTGCCAAGCAGAAAATGTAAGAATCTATAGCATTCTGTGATGCTATAGGTTCAGATATTGCAGCTAAAGTTGTCAGTAAATTTGAATTCTTTTGTAAGAGAACTCTAGGCTTGATGGAAACTATTATGTCATAGCTAGGCTAATTTCATGTTGGCTTATGATGTCCACTGGGATTTAAGTTCGGGAAGAGGCATAGCCCAAACCAATTAACTTAAGATTATCTTGTTAATGGTAACAATGAAAAATTTCCCCAAATTTAGACCCCTTAGAAAGTTTATCACACTTAGATAACTCACAGCAGTGGAGGGTACTTAGGAGCCCTATGTAAGTCTCTATTAAATGATACATTAGTAAGAGCTGATGGTGAGTGTGTCCATCTGAAGAGCTTTTAGTGAGTCTATGTGAGTTTTCAAAGCTTTGGATGTGTCTTAGCAGATGATTCAAGATTAGCTCAGGTGGGTGTGGAGCTACAGATGCTCAAGGCTTTGAGAGCCAAGATTTTTCTGAATCGAAGCTGGAAATCAGCACATGTATCCCCACTCTTTACATGTTCTGCAAAGAGAAAAAATGTGCAGATCTATTCTGGTCACTCAGTCTCATTGAATATTTATGGAAGTTCTGAAGCAAGTGAAATATTCCCAGATATCTCTTGAAGCTAAAACAGGCGGCTTGGAAACAGATAACTGGCAGTGCTGAGTTTGTGCAAGGCAGCAAAAAATTTTAGAAGTCACACAGAAATTGTCAAATGTGCCACGTCTTGGTGCTTTACTATAAAATTAGTGAATTCTTCTGAAATCCAGCAGATTAGGAGGAAAGCAAAGCAAAATTAAAAAGTAAAAGGATATCTTTAAACGACTGTTGATCAGTGCTTAATGATGAAAGTACTTGATTTAGTTGACCAATGGGATAGAGGTTTTTGTTTTAGTCCAACTTTTTGCCATTTTGTACAACATCATGTATTGGTTGTCCCTAAATTAGTTACACAAAATTTAAGACTCGCAATAAAGGATCTCTTGATTGCAAAGAAAAGAAACGCACTCAAGAAAGTTCAGATTAGGAGGATTTGTTATAGGAAAACTGTAGCCAATATCACAGAGTTAGAAATGAGAGTATGGTCACAACTCTTGGGAAGTGGAGTTGGGAAGGTTGCTAAGCCAAAAGCATTTTCTTTTTCTCTGGGACTGTAGAAGATTGGTTTCTTTATGGTCTAATTAATGGTCTTCTTCTCATCCTGTGCCCTGTAACTTTGAAGCTCCCTCTCACTCTAATCTGGGCTTGGCCATTTGATTTACTTTGGCCAATGGGATATTAACATATATGATGTAAACAGAGACTTGAAAAGTGTGTACACATTTCCTGTCTTACCCCTGTGATTTTGTCATGAGAACATGCCCAGGTTAGCCTATGGGACAATTACACACATGGAGCAGACCCAAGTCAGCTCAGTTGTCTCACCTGAAGCTCTAAATATGTGAGAAAGTTCACCTAATATTAGCAAAGTTATCTAGCCAACACACAGTTGACCTGGGTCAGATTAAAAGGACTACCTAACCTACACAGAGACTCAAGAGCAAAATTAGATATATATAGTTGTATGCTACTAATGTTTTCTGGTCATTCATTATTCAGAAATATTGTGGCAAATAGATAATGGAAAGAAGGTCTAAATTGTCTTTTTCCTCTCTGTTTCTCCCTACTTCCCTGTCACCCAATTCCCAGACTGTACTACCAGATCTTTGTCTGCATAAATTTACAGGTCCAATGCACATTAAAAACTATAGTTTTTGTGTCTTTTAGTTTAAATTCTTGACATAGAAAAAAACTTTGATTAGTCTATGGAAAGTCATTGAATTGGCTTGCTTTGGGTCAGGTATCCACCTGGTCCAATCACACTAGGTCTCTCTTCACCTAGTGAAAGGAGAATGATTTCACATGGTCTGGAGATGATTAGAGGGAGCAGTTCTTTTCAGAAGGGGGCTGTGGCCATAAACCACTATAATTTATGTATGTAGTTGAAGGGCCCCTGGCTGGTTTGGCTCAGTGGATTGAGCGTCGGCCTGCGAGCTAAGTGTCGCTGGTTCGATCTTCCAGTCAGGGCACATCAGAGAAGGAAAACTCTGATTCCAAAAAACCTCCGCTGCCTTGCGGCATACCTCTTCAGGGGAAAGGCTAAGGGAGTAAACCCCGACAGAAAATCCGGAGCCGGAGTCCCTAAGGCGGTTTGACGTTGTAGTCAACACCGGCAACTCCTGCGGCGCACCTGAAGCCAAGCTGTATTGACTCCGTCTTTCCCTTGGACCCTTCAGCTGCGAAGAGAGGGGGGTTCTGCTGCATGGGCAACAGCAGACCCTCCATATCACCCTGCCCAGGCTCTGTAGCTTCAGCTTCACTGGAGAGGACACTCCAGCGTCATCGCAAGATGTCGATTCAACACGGGAGGAGACAGATACCGTGTCACTCCTGAGTCGGACTGCACAGCCATTCTCGGCGGTGCAGATAGACTCTTAAGAAGCTACACCATCGTCTCTCGAGATGGACGGCTGCTGACGAGTTGAAGGGCAAGCCTAAAAGGTGGCAAGAGCCACAGTAAATTTGATTTGTGGATCAGCACCCCATCTTGAAATAAAATGCTAATGAATTATTTCAAATGTGCTGATAATGATGCTCATAGCTTACATTAGTGAGTCTTGGCTACATATTAGACACTGTGATAAATCTTTTATCTTATTTAATCTTTACTACAGTGTTATGAGTGTGAAACTATAATTATCATTCCCATTTTATAGGTGGGAACTGAGGCCTGGTGAAGTTTCAGTGCTCTCTTTCATAAAACTAGATAAAGGTAGTCAAGAATAGAATCTAGGTTAAGCCCATGAACTTTATCTCTCTTCAGTTATTACCTTTACCATTTATAAAATGACTAGGAGAGTAAGACTATGTAAATTCATACCTGATGGTAAGGCTTACCAGGTGCCTAGTTAGGCAGGCAATGGCCAATTAAACTGTGACTCAGAAGGTGATTAGGAGATACAGGTGCTGAATATCATAAGGTTCTTTCTTGCTTGTTTCCTTCTTTAGAGATCTACTCAACCACTTTGGGGAGATTAATGTCAGCTTCTGTGCTCTGATTTCACTATTCAATAGGCCGGTAGATGTTCACTTAATCTCCCTGTTTTCAGCCTTATACCTCACTCTTGTCTTCCGTGATGTCTGCTGTTACCACATTCTAACCTTATCATGTTCAGTATCTTTAGTGAGTAAACCTCTTGTGTGTGTGTGTGCGTGTGTGTGTGTGTGTGTGTGTGTGTGTGTGTGTGTTTGGTGGTGAGGGTAGTGACTTGGCTGCTCAAAGTAGAATTTTGGGATCTGAAGGTCCAATTGCTGAGGACACAGACTTTGAATCAATCTCACTGTTTCCTCTACTATGTGTGCATCATCCCTGCCTTCTGTGGTAAATTCTGCCTCCAAGACATGACATTTCCTTTGTTCTGCAGGGAAAACTGATTTTTTCCTAAAGAATGTCATCTCCCTATGTAGCTTTTCAGATTGTAACATCTTCCACTCTGCTAAATTAATTACCTCCTTTCCATCTACTTTCAGTCTTCAAAAATTTTATTAGGATGTCTAGTCTGCTGTTCTTTTTTCCTGCTTTTGTGAGTTTCTCTATTTTGAAAATTTGTTTACTATATTATAGTTGGGTTTTGGGAGGAGAAGGGACATATATGTGATTAATCAACTATGTTTAGGAAATTACCCCTCTCCCATGAGCTTTTAAGTAGAAACTGTT
Organism: Furipterus horrens; assembly: GCF_987537825.1. Taxonomy (NCBI): domain Eukaryota; kingdom Metazoa; phylum Chordata; class Mammalia; order Chiroptera; family Furipteridae; genus Furipterus; species Furipterus horrens. Next base: position 35,674,348 of record NW_028327187.1, read on the forward strand.
TCATTTGTATTTTCCAATGTTTATCTGAAAATTTTATCGGCAATATTAGTTAATGTTAGATTCTAGCATCACTTCCTTATGAAGCTTCCAAACAAATAAAATAAACAATAAATTGTGGTCCTAAGTGCAGTGAGGCCATTTTTTCCACTGTTCAAAATTTAATTGGCTACTACTCTAATTTTAATAGTACTTTTGCTTCCAAACTTACCTGATCTTTGGCTACAATTGTTTGTGAAGTACTCATTCATCTTCTTTTCTTCCAGGGCAGAGGAATGCACTTGGGAGAAATTGAAGGACAGTACTGGGATAAGGAGATGATATCTAGGCATCAAATATTCTGATGTGTTGCTAATTCCTACCACAATATTATCCCTAGTTCATGATTTGGGATTCACCTAGATTACTTTGGTCTCGGGTACTTTTGTAGTTTGAATATTTTGATGAGGTTATACCATTTTAAACAATTAATTAGTATTGCTTTTATAGAAATCCATGGAAATGTGACGTGACAAAACCGACTCATGTAACTGGTATTGGAAATGTTCACTTCTAGGAGGAAAGATCTTAAGAAGGAATGCCTGAGGGTTGGTATATGCACACAAGTCTACAAAGTTCTTTTTTGATAATAATCAGCCTACTATTATTGTTTCTTATAGGACAGACCTCAGTAAGACCTTATGTTTGTAGGCCCCATGCAAATTATGAGAAAAGTAATAAAATATCCACAGAAGTTTTAGCCATTTAGGCATTTAAATATATTATTGTATTATTGTAGTTATTTGTTTCTGGGAAACACTCAAAATAAGATTTAAATTTTATAAATTGAGGCCTCTCAAATATATAAATTATCAGATGGAATTATTTTTAAATTACCTGAGAATCTTAAGGGTCAAGATCACATGGCATTACATTAGTTCTTTGATAAGAATTGAACAGGTGAGTTATTTGACCAGATAAGTTTTCCATAAAAGTTATATCGTGTTGATGGTAATATTCTATATCAAAACCACATTATTGGATTTTAGTAAGTTATTTAATTTATTTAACATATATGTCTTAAACCCTGCCATGTCCCAGGTACTTTGCTAGGCCATTGTAAGCTCAAAAAGCTTATAATTTAATGTGTTAGTATATAACATACATGCCTGTATAAGTATTAAACAATGCATTATGAGAGAGATGCCAAATGAGCAATGTAAATGATATGTGAGAGAAGAAAGCGTTACTACATCAAGAAAGAAGTGGTTAGGTAAGATATTCTATTTGTATTAGATGTCATAGTTTAGTTAGCACAGAGAGAAGAGCTTATAAAGAGAGAATGTCATAATCAAAGTCACAGAAACAAGAAGGCACAAGGCATCTGGGTAAATAGTAAGTAGGAAATTTTGATCAGGGGGTCATGATTCAAACTGGGGATTAATGGAAAACAAGGCTGGAATACACTAAATACATGGATACACTAAAGGGAACTTAAATGTGCAGTAAAGTAAGGCTTTAATTTGTAGTTGGTAGAGCTATAGTAGTTTTTGAATGGTGTTGTCAGTAACAGTAAATAAATATACATTTCCTAGATGATTTATGAAGGAGATTCTAGGAGTAGGCAGGACAACTAGGAGTTTGAAGCAGTCATCTGGCCATTAGAAAATTGGGGCCTGATCTACAGAGATGACATTGAGAATGCCAAGGAAGATAATGAAAAAGAAATATTTATAAATAGCCAACTTACATGTTTAAGCAACTGAATGAATATGAGGAGAGAAAAATAATGAGGAATCCATGATCACTGAAGTTTTAAAGTGATATGTGGTACTTCTAATAGAAAAAATAAGTCCCTATGTTGGTAGAAGAAATATTGAATTTGTATTGTTTAAGGTTTTTGTAAATCCAGGTGGAGATGTCTAGCAGATAGACAGATACATAAGTTTAGAGCTTGGAAGAATGCTTGGACTTAGAAATGAAGATACTTATCTTAATGAAAGTGATAGTTAAGCTGGGGGGGCATCAGAAAACTCTTCAGTGAGAGAGTATACAAAGAGGAATGGGCCAACCTTGAGAAAAGGGAACAGAGAAGGAGCAGTAGTAGAGGTGAGAGTAGAGCCTAGAGAATGAACAGAAGGCAATGAAGGAGCAAGTGGTTGGTCTAGAGTTCAAATGCAGAAAAGAAGCAACTTTTCTACTTGATCTATAATAGGGGATTGATCTGCTACAAACTAGTCCATGATGGCCAGAGTAGAAGATTTTTTTTTTTTTTTGGAAATTTGACTATTTCAAAGTACTTCCTCCTAAGAGTGTGCAATTTATACTTAAAATTCACTTTGTTATGATTGTAAAACAATACATGCCTTTTGTAAAAATTTGAAAGAATCAAAAATGGTAAATTGATTACCAGAGGGTAAGGGGACTGGGGATATGTAGATGAGGGTAAAGGAGGGATAAATTATTATAGAAGGAGACTTGACTTGGGATAGTGAACACACAATACAAATACAGTAATATATTATAGATTTATACAAATGAAACCTATATAATTTTATTAACCAATGTCACTCCAATAAGTTCAATAAAAATAAAAAATATAAATGATTAAAATAAAAAATATGCATAATGCTAACATCTATGAATAACCCATTTTTTCTTTGTATGTATTTCCTTCAATTAATTTTACTATTTGTAACAAAATTGGAACTGATATGTATGTACTTGCCAATATTTTTCATGAATCAGCCATGAAAACAATCTCTCAAGTATCACAATATTTGTATAATGCCCTCTATCCTATTCACATCTTAAGGAATAGTCCACACAAAATGACGTGATTTTGTCTGTATATGCAGTCAGCCAATGTGGTGTGAGAGGCATTATTAATCATCGTAATAATCTATACATATCACGCCCTAATCAATATGGCTAGCATACCACCTGAGTGATCACGTAAACTAATTCTGTCAACACATACTGAATGATTATCTAGGGTCACCATCCATTTATCCACAGGGGATCCAGAATAGTCTTGTTCTAATTGTTTTCTTACTTTTTTTTGTCCCTTCCATGCTTTTCATCTTCTTTTAAAGAATCTCAATCTTACTACTCTGTTAGTAACATGAAAAAAAGCCACAATGAGGCAATTTATTTTCTGAATGGTGGAACAGTAGGTTCACAGCATTTAATTAGAGCTTATTTAAGAGAGTTTTTTTAGTCTTCAGGACCAAATTCCTCAAGGGTAATAGTGATGCAATTGTTTGATGTCTTTCGCTAGGCTGTTTGGCTCTCCTTTAGAGTTCTTAGTTATGCCTGGGAAAAATTCAGACAGGTGGGCTTGTCTTGATTCCCATGAAGCAGCATTGCCCTGACAGTTTGATCACAGTTCTAGAATCAAGTTTTTCTGGCTTTGAGTTACTGAAAATTTTGTCTCTGTCTTTAACAACAACCTTGTTTGGAGAGCTATTTTCTCTGATGGGGATGTCAAACTAACAGCGATCACACTGTATTAATGAGACCTTTTCTCCCTTTATTAAAGCTACAGGTAGAAGGTGGTTATGTGGCTTTCATGGGAACTGTGAGAAATGAGAATTTCCAAAGGTTTTTTTAAAAGAGACTAACTACTGAGAAATTTTTAATTAAAAAATAATAACTGTGGTCATTTGAAATGGACCTAAAATTTAATATATCATATGACGAAACCTCATTAGAAGGCAAGGGTATCTTCTTGTAGAGTCATGTATTATTTTAGCAGTGGTGATGCATCATGAGAAATGCCTTGTTGGGTGACTTCACTGCATGTGAATATCAGAGAGTACACTTACACAAACTTAGGCAATATAGCTTTCTACAAACCTGAACTATATGGTATACCACCTTGCATATGAAGTCCATCACTGACCAAAAACATTGTTATATGGTGCATGATTGTATAAGAGACCAAAGCTGGAATGGTAATTGACTTGAGTACAGAATTTTTTAAATATTAGATTTGCCTCTCTCTCTCACATTGTCTTCTTAGGGAACATATTTTCCCTCCTCAGTTCTGAAGTTACAATAATAAGAATAAAAATAAAATGTAAGGGGATAACTGGTGAGACAGAGATTTAACTTTTTTAATGAGAGAATATGCATTTTGCCAATCCCTTAGCTTCTACAAGTGAAGATATCAGTTAGCTATAGAAAGAATTAACCCTGGCTGGTTTCGCTCAGTGGATTGAGCGTCGGCCTGCGAGCTAAGTGTCGCTGGTTCGATCTTCCAGTCAGGGCACATCAGAGAAGGAAAACTCTGATTCCAAAAAAAAAAAAAAAAAACCTCCGCTGCCTTGCGGCATACCTCTTCAGGGGAAAGGCTAAGGGAGTAAACCCCGACAGAAAATCCGGAGCCGGAGTCCCTAAGGCGGTTTGATGTTGTAGTCAACACCGGCAACTCCTGCGGCGCACCTGAAGCCAAGCTGTATTGACTCCGTCTTTCCCTTGGACCCTTCAGCTGCGAAGAGAGGGGGGGTCTGCTGCATGGGCAACAGCAGAGCCTCCATATCACCCTGCCCAGACTCTGTAGCTTCAGCTTCACTGGAGAGGACACTCCAGCGTCATTGCAAGATGTCGATTCAACACGGGAGGAGACAGATGCCGTGTCACTCCTGAGTCGGACTGCACAGCCATTCTCCGTGGTGCAGATAGACTCTTAAAAAGCTACACCATCGTCTCTCGAGACGGACGGCTGCCAACGACGATGATTATTTATTTATTTATTTATTTATTTATTTTTGGTTTTTCAATTACAGTTGTCCCCTTTTCTCCCAATTTCTCTCCCAAACCCAACCCACCTCCTCTCCCGCAATCATATCCCTCCCCGTTGTCCATGTCCATGAGTCATTTGTATATGTTCTTTGACTAAATCCTTCCCTTACTTATCCCCTTCTCTCCCTCCCCCTCCCCCCTATTGACTGCTATTCTGCTCTTTGTTCTATTTAGTTCCTTTGTTTGTGTTGTTCTTTAGTTTCCTGTATTAGGTGATATCATATGGTATTTTTCTTTCTTTGCCTGGCTTATTTCACTAAGCATAATTCTTTCTAGTTCCATCCATGTTGTTGCAAATGGTGGGACTTCCTTCTTTCTTTCTGCTACATAGAATTCCATTGTGTAAATATACCACAGTTTTTTGATCCACTCATCTACAGATGGGCACTTAGGTTGTTTCCAGCACTTAGCTATTGTAAACAGTGCTGCAATAAACATAGGGGTGCCTAAGTTCTTTTGAATTCGTGTTTTAAGATTCTTCGTGTATAATCCTAGTAGTGGAGTCGCTGGTTCAAAAGGCAGTTCCATTTTTAGTTTTTTGAGGTAATTGCATACTGTTTTCCATAGTGGCTGCACCAGTCTGCATTCCCACCAACAGTGCAGTAGGGTTCCTGTTTCTCCACATCCTCGCAAGCACTTGTTGTTTCTTGATTTGTTGATGATGGACATTCTGACTGGTGTAAAATGGTATCTCATTGTGGTTTTTATTTGCATCTCCCTGATGGGTAATGATGTTGAGCATTTTTTCATGTGTCTATGGACCTTCTGTATGTCCTCTTCGGAGAAGTGTTTGTTCAGGTCCTTTGCCCATTTTTAAATTGGGTTGTTTGTTTTCTTGATGTTGAGTCGTATCAGCTCTTTACATATTTTGGAAATCAGTCCCCTGTCTGTGATGTCATTGGCAAATATGTTTTCCCATATGGTTGGTTTCCTTTTCATCTTGCTGATGTTTTCTTTTGCTGAGCAGAAACTCTTTAGTTTGATGTAATCCCATTTATTTATTTTTTCCCTTTATTTCTCTTGCTTTAGGAGATGTATCCGTGAAGAAATTGTTACGTGAGATATCTGATATATTTATTTTTTTCTTTGGCCTGGGACTGTGTGCTTTTATTTATTTATTTTTCCAGCTTTTCTTTATTGATTATATTGTTACAATAGTTCCAATTTTCTCCCCTTTACTCCCCTCCACCCAGCATCTCCCTCCCCCAGCAATCCCCCCACAAGTCCATACCGATGTTTCATAAAAAATAACTATCCCTCCCTCTCAGATATTAAGACCCTTTGTAATCTTGTAAAAGACAATGGGTGAAGGTCTCAAGCTCCTCTAGCTGCTTCAAGCTGGACATGGTCATCGTCCTACCTACCCTTGGGTCCAGAAATCCCTAATAATAGTGGGAGTGTGGAGGGGAGGGTGGCCTTCCCACATGGGGAAGGATTGTGCAGACTCCAGGTCAGTTGGCTGTCTTCGGACAACGGCATGCTTGGTTTAACAGGCTGGCATCCTTGTTGTGTTCTGGGGGCAACAGATTTGGCGAAAAGTGTTAAAAGACATCATTCAATTCATAACTACTAGATGACAAAAGGCAGGGATTAATTTTTCAATGTTCCACATCAGGGAAAAAAAAAAAAAAAGAGGTCTTCTTTGGAGGAAGGTGTGCTAGGCACACCTCGCCTGTCCAAAACACTTTTGCCCATTATATTTAGTTTGGGCTGAGGGAAATAGTTTATGTTTCCCCCCTCTCAGACTTCTGGGCTCTCTCTGTCCAAGCCATTAGGATAGAAAAGAGAAACCAGTTTTAAAGTGAAGCCCACAGACCACCCCATTCTTCACCAACCCAGCCATTTAGTTCAGCCAAACGGTTGAGTCTCAGGAGGCAGCGCTGCAGAGAGGATTAAGTGAGGCTTATGCGCACAATCACTCAGGTAATGCAGTCATAGGCTTATGCCCTTAGAAAACAGAAAACACATGTTAATTTATGTAACATAACCAACAAACAAGTCTCTAAATCTGTAAGACTGTCTTATTGGGAAGACATCCAATTGCAAGGCACTTGACATTCTACTTGCCTGCAACTTGAATCTCTTTGGTGATATCACAGACATGGTTTAATTTTCAAGTGAAACCATATTTTAAATGAGAAGAAACTTTTAAGACAGTTAGCTGACCTACTTTACAGTCTACTACTGATCATTGTGATTTTCCTTGAATAATGATTTTTCTCCCTAAGATTACCCTCCTTGTCTTTATTTTTTTTATTAATGTTTTTATTGATTATATTGTTACAACAGTTCCAATTTTCTCCCCCTTGTTCCCCTCCACCCAGCAACCCCCTCCCCCAGCAATCCCCCCCAAGTTCATACCCCTGGTTCGTAAAAATTAACTATCCCCCCCCTCTCAAATATTAGGACCCTTTGTAATCTTGTAAAGGACAATGGGCGAAGGTCTCAAGCTCCTCTAGCTGCTTCAAGCTGGACATGGTCGTCGTCCTACCTACCCTTGGGTCCAGAAAACCCTAATAAGAGTGGGGGTGTGGAGGGGAGGGTGGCCTTCCCACATGGGGAAGGATCGTGCAGACTCCAGGTCAGTTGGCTGTCTCCGGTCAACGGCGTGCTTGGTTTAACAGGCTGGTGTCCTTGTGTTCTGGGGGCAACAGATTTGGCGAAAAGGGTTAAAAGACATCATTCAATCCATAACTACTAGATGACAAAAGGCAGGGATTAATTTTTCAATGTTCCATATTAGGGAAAAAAAAAAAAAAAGCTTCTTTGTAAGAAGGTGTGCTAGGCACATCTCGCCTGTCCAAAACCCTTTTGCCCATTATACTTAGTTTGGGCTGAGGTAAATAGTTTAGGTTTTTCCCCCTCTCAGACCTCTGGGCCTTTTCTGTCCAAGCCATTAGGATAGAAAAGAGAAACCCGTTTTAAAGTGAAGCCCACAGACCACCCCATTCTTCCCCAACCCAGCCATTTAGTTCAGCCAAACCGTTGAGTCTCAGGAGGCAGCGCTGCAGAGAGGATTAAGTGAGGCTTATGCGTACAGATAATCACTCAGGTAATGCGATCATTGGCTTATGTCCTTTGAAAACAAAAAACACGTGTTAATTTATGTAACATAACCCGCAAAGAAGTCTCTAAATCTGGAGAAGAAACTTTTAAGACGGTTAGTTGCCCTGTTTTATACTCTACTACTCATCATTGTGATTTTCCTTGAATAATAATTTTTCTCCCTAAGGTTACCCTCCTTGTCTTTAAAGGGACTACATTAAGTCCATTTTTAATTTATCCTGTTCGTTTGCATAAACATAACAAGAGCAGCAAATGATCACTTATGAACTTTAGTTCTGCTTTGCTGGAACTGACCCAAGGAACATTTAGGGTGACCCTCAGTCTGCTCTTCAGGGCACAGGAGCTGGGCCACATACCTGGCATTCATCCTTGCCTGTACACACCTGTCCTTTCCAAGTCTTTCTGGTTTTCCATTGTGTCTTGAGGTCCCTTCTAGCTATCTTTCAGGAAAACAACCTTCGTTCCTTCCCTGGAGAGATTGCTGTGGACCGCAGAACCAACCATGGTAGTAGGCCTTTTATCTCGCTGGCTTTTATTACCTTTGAAAGTCATTCCTAGTTCCTCAGTGCTTTTTGGTAACAACCCGAGCCCAAGTATGTCTCCTTTAGGCTTGACATTCCAGTCAAAGACTTGGTCAAAAAAAAGGAACCTCTATTAACAACTGGTCTTATTAGGTCTATGCTAAGAAACTTAAGTCATTACTTACTTGTTTGGAATGCCAAACTCTGGAGAGATCAAATAGGGAGAAAAATATACAACGTGAAGGAAAATCTTTAACCTAATATTCACTGAACTGGCATTTCCATTCTTCATATTTTCATTTTTCCCCCCCAATAAAAATTTTTTTGTTTGTTTTTCCATTACAGTTGTCTCACTTTTTTCCCCCTCTTGCTTCCCTGTACCCTGCCCCTCCCTTCCCCCACATTCAGTCCCTACTTAGTTGCCCATGTCCGTGGGTCATTTATACATGTTCTTTGACTTGACACTCCCCCTTCTTACCCACTTCTCTCCCTCCCACCTCCCCCCTTGTTACTGTTAGTCTACTTCTTGTTTACATAGCTCTGATTCAATTTTACTCATTTGTTTGTATTGTTCATTAGTTTCCTGTAATAGGTGACAGCATAAGGTACTTTTCTTTCATTGCCTGGCTTATTTCACTAAGCATTATTCTCTCTAGTTCCATCCATGTTGTTGCAAATGGTAGAAGTTCCTTCTTTCTTTCTGCTACATAGAACTCCATTGTGTAAATGTACCAGAGTTTTTTGATCCACTCATCTACACATCGGCATTTAGGTTGTTTCCAGCACTTTGCTATTGTAAATAGTGCTGCTATGAACATTGGAGTGCATAGGTTCATTTGAATTGGTGTTTCAGGATTTTTCAGATATAATCCTATCAATGGAATTGCTGCTTCAAAAGGCAGTTCCATTTTTAGTTTTTTGAGGAAATTCCAAACTGTTTTCCATAGTGGCTGCACCAGTCTGCATTCCCACCAGCAATGGACCAGGGTTCCCGTTTCTCCACATCCTCTCCAGCACAAGTTGGTTGTTGATTTGTTGATGATGGCCATTCTGACTGGTGTGAGGTGGTATCTCACTGTGATTTTTATTTGCATCTCTCTGATGGCTAGTGATGTTGAGCATACTTTCATATGTCTATGGGCCCTCTGTATGTCTTCTTTGGAGAAGTGTTTGTTCAGGTCCTTTGCCCATTTTTTAATTGGGTTGTCTGTCTTCTTGGTGTTGAGTCGTATGAGTTCTTTATATATTTTGGAGAACAATTCCTTGTCTGAGATATCATTGGCGAATATATTTTCCCATATGGTTGGTTTTCTTTTCATCTTGCTGATGTTTTCTTTTGCTGAGCAGAAACTTTTTAGTTTGATGTAATCCCTTTTGTTTATTCTTTCCTTTATTTCCCTTGCCTTAGGAGATATATCAGTGAAAAAGTTGCTACGTGGGATATCTGAAATTTTCCTGCCTATGTTTTCCTCTAGGACTTTTATGGTATCACGGCTTACATTTAAGTCTTTGATCCATTTTGAGTTTATTCTGGTGTATGGTGTAAGTTGGTGGTCAAGTTTCATTTTTTTGCATGTCCCTGTCCAGTTCTCCCAACACCATTTGTTGAAAAGGCTCTTTTCACTCCATTTGATGTTCTTTCCCCCTTTGTCAAATATTAGTTGACCATATGAACCTGGGTTTACTTCTGGGCTCTCTATTCTGTTCCATTGATCTATATATCTGTTTTTATGCCAGTACCAGACTGTTTTGATTACCGTGGCCTTGTAGTATAGTTTGATATCAGGTATTGTTATTCCTCCTACTGTGTTCTTCTTCAAAACTGTTGTGGTTATTCGGGCTCTTTTTTTATTCCATATAAATTTTTGAAGTATTTGTTCTAGGTCTGTGAAATATGTTGCTGGTATTTTAATAGGGATTGCATTGAATCTATAAATTGCTTTGGGTAGTATGGACATTTTAATGATGTTGAGTCTTCCCATCCATGAGCATGGTATATGCTTCCATTTATTTGTATCTTCTTTAATTTCTTTCTTCAGTGTTATGTAGTTTTCTGAGAACAGGTCTTTTACCTCCTTGGTTAAGTTTATTCCTAGGTATTTTATTTTTCTTCTTTATATGGTAAATGGGATTTTTCTTTCAGTTTCTATTTCTGAGTTTTTATTGTTGGTGTATAAAAATGCCTTTGATTTCTTAATATTGACTTTGTATCCTGCTATTTTGCCGAATTCACTTATTAGGTTGAGTAGTTTTTTGTGAAGTCTATAGGGTTTTCTATGTACACTATCATGTCATCTACAAATAATGACAGTTTTACTTCCTCTTTTCCAATTTGGATGCCTTTTATTTCTCTTTCTTGTCTGATTGCTGTGGCTAGAACTTCCAGGACTATGATGAATAGGAGTGGAGAGAGCAGACATCCTTGCCTTGTTCCTGATCTCAGGGGGAATGCTCTCAGTTTTTGCCCTTTGAGTATGATGTTGGCCCCAGGTTTCTCATATATGGCCTTTATTATGTTGAGGTATGCTCCCTCTATTCCCATTTTGCTGAGAGTTTTTATTATAAATGGGTGTTGTACTTTATCAAATGCTTTTTTTGCATCTATTGATATGATCATGTGGTTTTTGTCTTTCATTTTGTTTATGTGGTGTATTACGTTTGTTGATTTGCGAATATTAAACTATCCTTGCATCCCTGAGATGAATCCTACTTAATCGTGGTGTATGATCTTTCTAATGTGTTGCTGGATCCGGTTTGCCAATATTTTGTTCAGGATTTTAACATCTATGTTCATCAGCGATATTGGCCTGTAGTTTTCTTTCTTTGTTGTGTCTTGACCTGGTTTTGGAATTAGGGTTATACTGGCTTCATAGAATGAGTTTGGCAGTCTTCCCTCTTCTTGTATCTTTTGGAATAGTCTGAGGAGGATAGGAGTTAGTTATTTCCTAAATGTTTTGTAGAATTCACTTGTGAAGCCATCCGGTCCTGGGCTTTTGTGTGCTGGAAGTTTTTTGATTACTGCTTAAATTTCACTAGCTGTTATTGGTCTATTCAGACTTTCTGCTTCTTCTTGATTCAGTTTGGGAAGACTATAGGTTTCCAGGAATTTGTCCATTTCCTCTAGGTTGTCAAATTTCTTGCCATACAGTTGTTCGTAATAATTTCTTATAATCCTTTGTATTTCTATGGTATCAGTTGTGATTTCTCCTCTTTCGTTTCTGAATTTATTTATTTGGATCCGCTCTCTTTTTTTCTTGATGAGCCTGGTTAAAGGCTTGTCAATTTTGTTTATCTTTTCAAAGAACCAGCTCCTACTTTTGTTGATCTTTTGAATTGTTACTTTAGACTCTATGTCATTTAATTCTGCCCTGATCTTGATGATTTCCTTTCTTCTACTTGATCTGGGCTTTGCTTGTTGTTCTTCCTCTAGTTCTTGTAGCTGTAGGGTTAAATTTTTTATTAGATATTCTTCTAGCTTTTTTAGGTAGGCCTGTATTGCTATGAACTTTCCTCTTAGGACTGCTTTTGCTGTATCCCACAGGTTTTGGGTTGTTGTGTGTTCATTATCATTAGTTTCCAGAAACTTTTTGATTTCTTCCTTGATGTCATTGTTAACCCATTCATTATTTAATAGCATGTTATTTATTCTCCATGAGTTTGAATGTTTTTGAGTTTTTTCCTTGAGGTTGATTTCCAATTTTAAGCCATTGTGATCTGAGAAGATGCTTGATATAATTTCAATTTTCTTGAATTTGTTAAGGCTTGTTTTGTGTCCTACCATGTGGTCTATCTTTGAAAATGTTCCATGTGCACTTGAGAAGTATATATATTTTGCTTCTTTGGGATGAAATCTTCTATATAAATCAACCAAGTCCATTTGATCTAGAGTGTTGTTCAGTGCCTCAATATCATTGGTGTTTCTTTGCTTTGAAGATCTCTCCATTGTTGACAATGGGGTGTTAAAGTCCCCTACTATCAGTGTGTTGCTATCTCTATCTTTCTTGGAGTCTTTCAAAATTTTCCTTATATGTTTGGGTGCTCCTAATTTGGGTGCATACATATTTATAAGGGTTATATCTTCTTGATGGATTTTTCCCTTAAGTATTATGAAATGCCCTTCTTTGTCTCTTTTTATGGACTTTGCTGTGAAATTTGTTTTGTCTGATATAAGTATTGCTACCCCGGCTTTTTTTATGTCCATTTGCTTGAAACTTTTTTTCCATCCCTTTACTTTCAGTCTGTGTAGATCTTTTGTTCTAATGTGGGTCTCTTGTAGACAGCATATATGTGGGTCATTCTTTCTAATCCATTCAGCTACCCTATGTCTTTTAATTGGAGCGTTTAATCCATTTACATTTAAGGTTTTTACCGATAAGTACTCGTTGTCATTTTTCCCCTTCGTACTCGTGTTCTTCTCTGTCTCTCTCTGTTTCTTTTTTTTCTTAGAGCAGACCCTTTTGCATCTCTTGCATTGTTGGTTTGGTGGAGATGTATTCTTTTAGCCTCCTTTTGTCTTGGAAGCTCCTTATTTCACCCTACATTTTGAATGAGAGCTTTGCTGGGTATGGTATTCTAGGTTGTAGGCCTTTGTTTTTCATTACTTGGAATATATTTTGCCATTCCCTTCTGGCTTGTAGTGTTTCTGTTGAGAAATCTGATGATAGCCTTATTTGATCTCCCTTGTATGCTATTAGTTGTTTCTCTCTTGCTGCTTTTAGGATTCTCTCTTTGTCTTTGAATGTTGCCATTTTAATTATGATGTGTTTTGAGTTGGGTCTGTTGGGGTTCATCTTCATTGGGACCCTCTGTGCTTTCTGGACTTGCGTGGCTCTTTCTCTCCTCTTGTGAGGGCAGTTTTCTGTGATTAGTTTTTCAAAGAGGTTTTCTAACCCTTGCTCTTCTTCTTCTGCTTCTGGAATTCCTATGATATGGATATTATTACATTTCATGTTGTCCTGCAGCTGTCTTAGAACCTCTTTAGACTTGTTCAGCCTTTTTTCATTTTGTTGCATTGTCTGGGAGTTTTTGTGTACGTTGTCCTCCAGCTCGCTGATCCGATCTTCTGCTTCCTCTAGCCTGCTTTTAATTCCTTCTATTGTGTTCTTCAATTCAGAGATCGTATTCTTCATTTCCTCCTGGCTCTTATTGATAGCTTCTATGTCCTTTTTCATGCTCGTGGAATTCTCTGTGAGTTCCTTGTAGTTTTTCTGGTGTTCCTTGTAGTTTCTCTGGAGTTCTTTGTAGTTTCCGCTGACCTCATTCAGCTTCTCCATAATCCATGTTTTGAATTCCATATCTGATAGTTCGCTCCCCTCTGTTTCACTTAACACTATTTCTGGGGATTCTACCTTTCCTTTTGATGGGAGGTTGTTTCTTTGTCTCCCCATTTTTGTGACTCCTATTGTTTGTTGGCGCTTCTTAGAATGATCTGCACTTCCTGGATCTGCCTCTGGTGGCGTCAGATCATGTACCAGTCTGGCCCTAGGGAGCCTGTTGGAGACTTCCAGGGATCTACTGCTGTTGTCTGTCTTCTTTAATTGTTAATCTACTCAATCTGTGATTAGCTGTCAGGCTTAAGGACCGTGGGTGTGGCAGCTTAATTCCTGTAGGCAGGGCTTTTGCTTCCCCTCAGGCTGACGCCACTTGGAGGGGAATGGTCTACCCACAGTACTGGGGATGAGTCAGCACTGGGACCCAGTCAGCTGCTCCTCCAGTTCTCCCCTCAAAGCCACCGTGCCAAATTCTCCCCAAGTGACTCCAGTCCTCTCTGCCTTCCCTCTGCTTGAGCCCAGGATAAGTGGTGACCAAAATATTTTCGTATGTGATCCACTTAACAGTTCTTTTTCTCCTGCTCTTTCTGTCTGGCTAGCAAGAAACCCTGTGGCTTTTCGCTTTTCACAGCTGATACTATTTTACTTTCCACTCTGTTGCTGTAGGCTGGGAAGCCCAGCTGGGGGATAAGACCCTGCCCTTCTCAGGGGGAATCCCCGGCTGCTGATCTGTTTCTTAGTCCCTTCAGCAGCCACCCGTGTGAGCCCAGCCAGCCCTTCCGCGTCTCCGCACTCCCTACTGGTCAAGTTGTGATGTAGCGGCCTTTTCTGGCTCTCCGTGGTTATAAGACTTCTTTCCAGCTAGTGTTCGGTTGGTTATTCCAGATGATTTCTCCAAAATTAAGTTGTAAATCCAGACTGGTCCTTGGAGGTGGTTAGTGTAGCTTCCACTTACTCCTTCGCCATCTTGGATCTCCGATATTTTCTTGCCTATGTTTTCCTCTAGGACTTTTATGGAGTCACGGCTTACATTTAAGTCTTTGATCCATCTTGAGTTTATTCTCCTGTGTGGTGTAAGTTGGTGGTCTAGTTTCATTTTTTTTGCTGGTCGCTGTCCAGTTCTCCCAACACCATTTGTAAAAGAGGCTCTTCTCACTCCATTTTATGTTCCTCCCTCCTTTATCAAATATTAGTTGACCATAGAGGCCTGGGTTTATTTCTGGACTCTCTATTATGTTCCACTGATCTATGTGCCTGTTCTTATGCCAGTACCAGACTGTTTTGATTACAGTGGCTTTGCAGTATTGTTTGATATTTGGTGTTTTGATTCTTCCTGCTGTGTTCTTCCATCTCGATTGCTTTTGCTATTGGGGTCTTTTTTGGTTCCATATGAATTCATGGAGTATTTGTTCTAGGTCTATGAAATATGTCATTGGTATTTTAATAGGGATTGCATTGACTCTGTAAATTGCTTTGGGTAGTATGGCCATTTTGATGATGTTGATTCTTCCCATCCAAGAACATGGTATTTGTTTCCATTTATTTGTATCTCCTTAATTTCTTTCTTCAATGTTATGTGATTTTCAGACTACAGGTTTTTATCTCTTTGGTTAAGTTTATTCCTAGGTACTTTATTTTTCTTTTTGCTATAGTAAATGTTATTTTCTTTTTTGTTTTTGTCTGTGATATTTTATTGTTGGTGTACAGAAATGCCTTAGATTTCTGTATATTTATTTTGTACCCTGCTATTTTGTCAAATTCACTTATTATATCGAGTAGTCTTTTAGTGGAGTTTATAGGATTTTCTAGGTACACTATTATGTCTTCTGCATATAATGAAAGTTTTACTTCCTCTTTCGCAATTTGGATGCCTTTTATTTCTTTGTCTTGTCTGATTGCTGTGGCTAGGGCTTCCAACACTATGTTGAATAGGAGTGGAGAGAGTGGACAACCTTGTCTAATTCCTGAATTCAGGGGGAATTCTTTTAGTTTTTGTCCATTGAGTATGATGTTGGCCTCAGGCTTCTCATATATAGCCTTAATTATGTTAAGGTATGCTCCCTCTATTCCCATTTTGATGAGTGTTTTTATTATAAATGGGTGTTGTACTTTATCAAATGCTTTTTCTGCATCTATTGATATGATCATGTGATTTTTGTCTTTCATTCTCTTTAGGTGATGTATTATATTTATTGATTTGCGAATATTAAACCATCCTTGCATCCCTGGAATGAAGCCCACTTGATCGTGATGTATGATCTTTTTGATGTATTGCTGGAACCTGTTTGCCAAAATTTTATTGAGGAGTTTAGCATCTATGTTCATCAGTGATATTGGCCTGTAGTTTTCTTTCTTTGTTGTGTCTTGACCTGGTTTGGGGATTAGTATAATACTGGCTTCATAGAAACAGTTTGGGATTTTCCACTCTTCTTGGATTTTTCCGAACAGTTTGAGGAGGGTAGAAGTTAGTTCTTCCCTAAATGTTTTGTAGAATTCGCCTGTGAAGTCATCCGGTCCAGGGCTTTTGTGTGCAGGGAGACTTTTGATTACTGTTTCAATTTCCTTCTTTCTTATTGGTCTTTTGAGACTTTCCACTTCTTCTTGATTCAGTTTTGGAAGATTTTATGTCTCTAGAAATTTGTCCATTGGTTCTAGATTGTCAAATCTCTTGCCATACAGTTGTCTGTAGTAATTTCTAACTATCATTTGTATTTCTGTGGTATCAGTCATGATTTCTCCTCTTTCATTTCTGATTTAGTTTATTTGGGTATTCTCTCTTTTTTTCTTCATTCGACTGGCTAGAGGCTTGTCGATTTTGTTGATTTTTTCGAAGAACCAGCTCCTAGTTTTGTTGATCTTTTGGATTTTTTGTTTAGTCTCTATGTCATTTAGTTCTACCCTGATGTTGATGATTTCGTTCCTTCTTCTTGCCCTAGGCTTTGTTTGTTGTTGTGGTTCTAGTTCTTGTATATTTATGGTTAGGTTTTTTATTTGAGATTCTGCTATCCTTTTGAGATATGCCTGTATTGCTATAAACTTCCCTCTCAGGACTGCTTTTGCTGTGTCCCACAGGTTTTTGGCTGTTGTGTGCTCATTAGCATTAGTTTCTAGAAATTTCTTGTTTTCTTTTTTGATGTCATTGTTAACCCATTCATTATTTAATAGCATGTTATTCAATCTCAATGAGTTTGGGTGTCTTTGATTTTTTTTTCTCTGAGGTTGATTTCTAGTTTCAAAGCATTGTGATCTGAAAAGATGCTTGATATGATTTCAATTTTCTTGAATTTGTTGAGGCTTGTTTTGTGTCCTATCATGTGGTCTATCTTTGAAGATTTCCCATGTGCATTTGAAAAGAATGTATATTTTGCTTCTTTGGGGTGGAAAGTTCTATATATATATCAGTTAGGTCCATGTGGTTTAGTGTGTTATTCAATGCCTGTATATCCTTGGTGGTTCTTTGCTTTGATGATCTGTCTATTGTTGATAATGGAGTGTTGATGTCCCCTACTATGAGTGTGTTGTTGTTGATATCCTTCTTGTGGTCTTCTAGTATTTTCTTTATGTATTTGGGTGCTCCTCTGTTGGGTGCATATATGTTTATCAATGTCATATCTCCTTGATGGATTGTTCCATTAAGTATTATGAAATGTCCTTCTTTGTCTCTTTTTATTGCCGTTGCTTTGAAATCCGTTTTGTCTGATATGAGGATTGCTACCCCGGCTTTTTTTTTCCGGTCCGTTTGCTTCGAATATTTTTTTATATCCCTTTACTTTCAGTCTGTGTAAATCTTTTGTTTTCAGGTGTGTTTCTTGTAGACAGCAAATATGTGGGTCCTGTTTTCTTATCCATTCCGTTACCCTATGTCTTTTAATTGGAGCATTTAATCCATTTACATTTAAGGTTATTATTGACGTGTATTTATTCATTTCCCTTTGTACCTCTGTTCCTCTCCTCTCTTGTTCTTTTCTTCTTTTTTCTTAGAACACACCCTTTAGCATCTCTTGCAATGCTGGTTTGGCGGAGATGTATTCTTTCAGTCTTCCTTTGTCTGAGAAACTACTTATTTCACCTTCTATTTTGAATGAGAGCCTTGCTGGGTAGAGTATTCTTGGTTGGAGGCCTTTGTTTTTCATTGCTTGAAATATTTTTGACCATTCCCTTCTGGCTTGTAATGTTTCTGTTGATAAATCAGTTGATAGCCTTATCGGAGCTCCCGTGTATGTTATTTGCTACTTTCTCTTGCTGCTTTTAGGATTCTCTCTTTGTCTTGAAATCTTGCCATTTTAATTATGATATGCCTTGGAGTGGGTTTTTGGGGATTCCTCTTCGTTGGAACTCTCTCTGCTTCCTGTACTTGTATAACTTTTCTCTTGTCAGGTTCGAAAAATTTTCTGTCACTATTTTTCCTATCAGTTTTTCAATTCCATGGTCCTTTTCTTCTCTCTCTCTATTTCCGATGATCCTGATATTATTTCTTTTCATACTATCCTGTAATTCCCTTACATCTTGTGCATATTTTTTCAATCTTTTTTCATTTTGCTGTATTGTCTGAGAGTTTTTCTCTACATTATCTTCTAACTCACTAATCCGATGCTCTGCTTTGTTTAGTCTGCTTTTGACTGATTCTGCTGTGTTTTTCAGTTCAGAGATTGAATTCTTCAATTCTTCCTGGTTCTTGTTAACAGTTTCTATGTCTTTTTTTATGCTGGTGTAGTTCTCTGCAAGTTCCCTGTAATTTTCTTGGAGCTGCTGGTAACTTCCATGGAGGTTGTCATAGTTGTTTTTAGGATGTCGAGTATATTTAGCTTCTTTACCACCATTGTTTTGAATTGCATGTCTGACATTTGGGCTATGTCTATTTCATCTATCTCTCTTTCTGAGGATTCCTCTTTTCTTTTCATTGAGGGGTTAGTTTTGCATCTTACCATGTTGGATTATTTTTGTTTGTTTTCATTTATTTATTTGTTTTTTGGGGGGGGATGGTCTGTTTTGACTTCCCCCTTTGTGGTATGAGATTCTTTATGGGAGATCTGGGGGTTTCAGTGGTGTAGTCTCTTTGATATCCTGAGCCTAATGTTCTTGAGTTACCCTTTATGTCATTTGTTTATGCTGTCTGGTTGTATTTCAGATGTTCTTTGGTAGGATCTTCCTTCTGGCTAGTTGGTTGGGAGTCACTCTATCCACTTTGTCTTGAGTTCTTTTGTGGAGATGCTGTTAAAAACATAAACACACAGCCCAGGCAGGAAACCCACATCCTCAAAAAATATCTCCACCCTCTATCCCGCTATCGTCTGCCAACGAGCCCATGTTAATATAAATGTAAAGAGATTAGAGCTTTTATACTATAAGAAGAATAGATAAGAGTTGTTTTTAGGGAGGAAAAATATAATTTTTGATAGAGAGGGTGATAGATTAATAATAGTTGAGACTATGAAACCAGTAGGTAATATTTACATTGTATGTTAATAAAAATAGAAGAAAATGATGGAATAATGCATAATATAGTAAGAAATTGGGATTGTATTGTATTGGGTTTATATAGTAATTATATTCTATTATTTAAAGTGATGGGGGGCTAAACTAGACACACAAACAAATAAACAACGATTGAAGAGAAAGGATGAGAAGGAGAGGTTATATGCAATACGTTTGAGATAAAGTTTGTTTTTCTTTTGGAAGGGAAAGAAAACCAACAAAAAAAGAAGAAAGAAAAGAAGGAAGAAAGAAAGACAGAAGAAAGAAAGAAAAAAGTAGAAAAAAACTTTTAAAAACTTAAAAAGAATAGAATCCCAAGAAAAAAGAAGAAAGAAAGAGCGAAAAAAAAGTGGGAAAAAAAAGGGATGTTTATACTCCGTTTTAGCCTTGGTGTGTCGCTTTCTTTTTCTGCTTCTGCAGCTTGTCTAGTGTGGCGGTTCAGAGGTTCTTGTTTCTTGCAGCACTGGTGTGCGCCCGTGGTTGCAGCAATGGAGTGCGCCCACGGTTGCCGGCACAGTTCGTTCCCTTGCTTCCTGCTGGAGCCAGCTGAGGTGTCCTTGCGCGCGCGCCCCTGCCCCACGATTGGCGCCTATTGTCCCTGGGCTGAGGTGTTTTTGCGCTCGTGCGCCCATGTCCTTAGTCCCGCTGAGCCAAGCTCTGGGAGTTGGTCTCTCCCCTCTTAGGGCGGGGCCCCAGACACTTGTGCACAGTGGAAATGAGCGTCTGTGAGTCGCTGCGGCCCGTTGTTCCCGTGCTGCAGCCGCCCGCCTTCCCTCACCCATCTGGGTGGGCACAAACAGAGCCTGCGCTAGTGGTCTGCTTTCTGGCCTGGAGCCCAGCGCCCATGGGAGCTGGCTACAGGTGTCTGTGCACGGTTCTCTGCGTGTTCAGTGGGCCCTCCCTGTGCCCGTTGGGGTACTGATCTTATGTCTGTTGGGGAGTGTCCGAGGGACATCTGGACTCACTGCCCCACACACCTGGGCCTGTGAATGAGAGCACTTACCTATGCGCGCCCCCGGGACTCAAGGGTAGGTTTGGGGAGTGGATGAGTGCGCCTCTGCGCCTGAGCTCCTCAAGAATGGCCTACCACCCCCAAACTTTCCTCCCCTCTCCACCGTCCACTATAGAAAAATATAAAGGAGAGTTATGTTCTTACTTGCCCGGGAGCACGCTGTCTCCTATCCTTCAGCGCCAATGCTACTTGGTTGAGTCCCATCTCTGCCAGCGGCCAGAGATCCGCTCTCCTCCCAACTCCTCTCCCGGGTAGCCTGTGGTCGCCAAAAAGCCTTTGTGTACTTCCAGCCGCAGCTCGGGCAGCCGCTCCAGTCAGGAATCCCGTTTCGTCCCCTTTTCCTCCGCTATCCTCACTAAACAGGTTGTTCCCAGATGGATTTTCTCTAATCCAGCAGTGCCATGGCTCGACTCCTGCCAGTGTCCAGCTGCTCACTGAGATGTTCTGTATGCAATTAGCCCAAACTGCAGATGGGTCTCGGGAGCCTGAAAACGCAGCGTCCCCTCACTCCTCCGCCATCTCCCCCCCCCTGTATAGTATTTTTTCATGAAGTTATTTGACAAGTTCTTCATGTTTATTTTTGTAAACACTATTTTTAATGACTGAATAATATTCCTTTTACAGATGTATCAAAATGTATTAATTACCTTATTTATAGACATTTGTTTTCAAGTATTGCCCTTATAAAATAATAATTTCTATTAAATTATTTTCCCTTTGGTTTATAGCCTTAAGTGTGAGTTTACTGGGCTAAATGTTGTGCAGATCGTTTTAAAGACTTATGATACATTTATTGAATGACTTTCCCCCCAAATTGTTGCAGTATGCTTTCATCTTGTATGTTTCA
Organism: Furipterus horrens; assembly: GCF_987537825.1. Lineage (NCBI taxonomy): Eukaryota > Metazoa > Chordata > Mammalia > Chiroptera > Furipteridae > Furipterus > Furipterus horrens. The sequence goes on from NW_028327187.1 coordinate 35,695,321, forward strand.
TAGTTATTGAGCAAAGCGACGTCTACATTAACTGAAGGTTGTCTCTAGCTCTTCATTTCCCTTGGCTACCATTTCCCCACAAAATAATTTAACAAGCATAATTAAGAAGTATTACCCATCAATACACATGGAAGTAGTGTGTAATTTAATGTAGAATGATTTAGGTGGTCCTGTAGCACTCTTACATTTTTTCATTCATAAATTGTAGACAATGAATGTAACAAAAATTCCATGTTTATGCCTATCAAATGTTAAAGTTATTAACAAGCTTGCACCTGAAAATGTCTGTAAAGCCTTTCAATGCGGATAATAGAAAATATTTAAATTAACTTAAGGAGAGCCAATGAAATTTGCCCAGTCATATCCATCTTTTATTCATTTTTCTTACTCATATCTAGGTTTTCCTTTCTCTAGAGCTATGCTCTCATGGTCAACTCACACAAAATTTGTTATTATATATATTAATTCAAAAATTAATTTTAGCACTAAAAAGGATTTATGCACTGCTATGTTCATAGCAGCACTATTTACAATATCCAACATCTGAAAACAGCTCAAATGCCCATCAGTAAGGTGAATGGATAAAAAAGCCATGGGGTTGTATGGAAAAAGTGATAGATGAAACTTTTGAGTCATGTCATTGTCTTACTTATTCAAATAAGTAATTTAAAAAAGCAAGATTATGATTTTTATGACTTTTGAAAAGTAAAGAAACATGTAAAAGAATGTCTATTGCAGTACTATTTTTAATAGCAAAAATTTGGAAAACCTAAATATTCACTGAATGAGAAAGGGATAATTAAATTATTGTGTAGTCAAAGAAGTTATAAGATTTGGTAACCACTTGAATGAAAGATATAAATTCCAGATTTCTAGCTTGGGTGGGTGCCAGTACCATTAGCTAAGAAAAGGAACAGAACAAAGATGTGATTGTGGGTTTAGTTTTGGACATGCATAGGAGGGGTTTGTGGAACATCTAGGTAGATCTGCATAGTGGGTATTTGAATATTCATTTGAGTCTGGAAGTTAGAAGAGAGTTCAAGACTGAATTTATAGATCTGTGAACCATCAGCATAAAAGTGATAATACTGCATACATAGGGTGATATTCAGGGAGAGAAGAGGGATTGAATAAACTTTTTTTATTGCTGAAGACATTACCTTCATGAAGCAAATAATCAATATTATTTTGTAAAATCACGTGATTTATAAGATCACTAGCATTTTTAATGTTTGTATTAGTTTCTATTTTAATTCTTAGGTGTTTTGCGCATTTTCATTATTCTGTATTTAATACAAAGAGGGTGACTTGTGACTAGTTAGTACTGGATGATGGTTATACTATACCTTCGTGGGGTCAGGGGTTGGGATTTTGAAAGATTTAGCACTACAAAAATGTAAAACCATAGTATCTTTGGGTGACTTGGCCAAGTACTGTGAAGGCAGGCTTCAGGACAAAGGAAAGAAATGGGAAAGAAAATGGAATGGACATTTTATCAAGCACCTTTTATGTGTCAGAAGCTATGCTAGGTGTTTTCTATATATATCAACCTATTCAATTTTAACAATAGAAGCTAATGCTAGAAATTACCCAGTTTACAGGTAATATAACAGGCTCAAAGTGGTTAACGACTTACTGAATGTCACTATTGAGGCATTGTATAACATAAGCCATTATTTCTCAACCTTGATGTACATCAGAGTTATCTGTGGAACTTTAAAAAATACACATTCCTCAACTCCCCATGAAATTTTTATTCGGTTGCTTTTTGGTGTGTTCTTGGGTGATATACTTTTACAATGTTCCATGGGTGACTCTGTTCTGCAGTTAAGGTGGTGGTTAATAGCACCAGTTCTGAATTCAGATAGACTGCGGTATGAATCTTAACTTCAGTTACTACCACTGTGATCTTCAGCAAATTAATCTCTCTAAACCTCTGTTTATTCATCTGTAAAGTGAGGATTATAGCAACCCTACCTTGTGCCAATGTTGTAGAGATTCAAAACATGTGTGCTGAATAGTTTCCCATTTCACCTTCAAATCTCTGCTCTTCCTTGCTCTGTGTCATGAGAATCTGGCTTGTATTGCTTGCATAAAGGGGCTCTCTTGCCTTCCAGCTTCTGGTTTGATTCAACCAGCAGGAAGTCAGAGGTCAGGAGGAGAGTGTGGGTGTTTATTCCCACAATTCCCTCTATGATGGTTTGTCATGAGTCAACAGTGGTTGTGCTCTTCTACCTAAGGTTATAGTTCCTTGTAGATTGCTTTCTCCTAGAGCTACAGCTAAAGCTAACATATTTTCTGATCTGAGTAAACACCCTTCCCCTCTTGTCACTTTAGAAAGATGGTAAAGAGTTTATGGCTATTACTATCCCTGCAGTACTGCATCATCCTTTAACCTTGCTCACCCTGTTGTGAATAGTCTCTTCATTGAACTCTTAATTATCCCATTTGACTGTACCTTCTGTTTCCAACCTGGACCCTCACAGGTACTACATATAGAGTGCTTAGCACAGATCCCAGCACACAATAGATTCTAAATGTTTATAATTAAAGACAACATTCTGTGTAATACATATAAGGCATTTTGTTATTTCATTTGGAGTTTATTATTTATTTGGTCCTTATAATTTCATTTCAGTAGAATCTCATTTAAATAGAATTTCAGGTAACAAGGCTCTTTCTTTTCTTCTTGCTACATTTTGGTTTTTATAAAAGGAGATAAAGGATGGCAAGAAAACTTATAGTTAGGATTTTGTAAAAAGAGAAACAACTTCTTGCAGATTGTTGTAGAATAAGTATATATTCAGTCAATGTGAAATAGACCTTGGGATTGCATGCTGCCTTGGCCTCTAGGTCATGTAATTTCTTCTTATTCATAAGGTTCTTGTAGGAATCCAATGAGACAAAGCATGTAAAGTGCCTACCACAACCCCTGAAATATAATATAAGTGATCCTTATCACTCCCACGCTTTGGCAGATTGATGGTCCTGAACTCTTCCAGGGTAACCATTCATGAGTCACATGTTGCAAGAAGTTTCTAGACTGGATTTCATCAGGAATAAGAGTGGGTAGTATGTCTTTTAAAAATTACAGTTGACATTAAATATTGTTTTGTATTATTTACAGGTATACAGTATAGTGGTTCGTCGTCGGCGGCAGCCGTCCGTCTCGAGAGATGATGGTGTAGCTTCTTAAGAGTCTATCTGCACCGCCGAGAATGGCTGTGCAGTCCAACTCGGGAGTGACACGGTATCTGTCTCCTCCCGTGTTGAATCGACATCTTGCGATGATGCTGGAGTGTCCTCTCCAGTGAAGCTGAAGCTACAGAGCCTGGGCAGGGTGATATGGAGGGTCTGCTGTTGCCCATGCAGCAGACCCCCCCTCTCTTCGCAGCTGAAGGGTCCAAGGGAAAGACGGAGTCGATACAGCTTGGCTTCAGGTGCGCCGCAGGAGTTGCCGGTGTTGACTACAACGTCAAACCGCCTTAGGGACTCCGGCTCCGGATTTTCTGTCGGGGTTTACTCCCTTAGCCTTTCCCCTGAAGAGGTATGCCGCAAGGCAGCGGAGGTTTTTTGGAGTCAGAGTTTTCCTTCTCTGATGTGCCCTGACTGGAAGATCGAACCAGCGACACTTAGCTCGCAGGCCGACGCTCAATCCACTGAGCCAAACCAGCCAGGGTTTGTATAGTGGTTAGACATTTATATAGCTTACAAAGTGATCCCCATTAAGTCTAGTACCCACCTGACACCATAAATAGTTATCACAATGTTATTGACTATATTTCCTATGCTGTACTTTACATCCCTGTGACTATTTTGTAACTGTCAATTTGTACTTATCAATCCCTTTATCTTTGTAATGCAGGAGCTCCCAACTGGGGAGCTGCTTTAGTGTTCATAATATTCCAAAAAAGACACCTGGAGGACCAGCAGATGTGGACATGCTGTGAACGTGCCATTTATTACTCACATTACAGGGGAGTGCCTGATGGCTACAGGTCAAGCAAGAGAGATGGTACCCTGCCTCCAGCCTTGGTGCTACATAGAGGGTTAGGGAGGGACCAATGGAAGCCAGGAGGGAGCAGTAGTGTGTCAAAATGCTACGGGGTTATGATAAACACAGGGGCCCTGAGAAGGCTAAGATTCCAGAAACAGCCTGTTTCTCTCATTCTTTATGGCTGTTTGTTAGGCAGTCATCTGTTCTCTGAGGTGAAGGGACATGACTTGAGCTACCCCATACTCCACCCAAACATTGCCTCATAATCTTTGTGCTAGTTCTTCCAGACAGTGAGTCCTTGGGTGGTGAGAGTGTTGGCCTACTTGCAACCATATGCCACAAATACAGTATAGGCTACACCCCAAGAGGAGAAGAAGGCAGAAGCTGATAGTGCCAAGGAAAACATGACACCACCAGCTTCCCAAAGAATTCCACCAGGAGGTGAAGGGGTCCGAGGCCAAAGAAGAGATGTGTGTGATTTCACCACCCAACACAGCCAGGGCCTGAGACACATTATGGGAGTTATTAGGGATGTACACATAACATTCAGTATGTAGGATGGTACAGGTTGCTTCCTGGGCTGCCGTTAAGAGGTCTAAGTCCATGTGGTTCTGCAAAACAATTTCTCTTTTTCTGAAGTATATTTTATTGATTATGCTGTTATAGTTGTCCCAATTTTTCTCCCTTTCTTTCCCTCTTCCCGGTACCCCCTTCCCTCTAGCAATCCTGCCCTGAGTTTATGCCCATGGGTCATGCATGTGAGTTCTTTGGCTTCTCCCTTTCCTATACTATTCTTAACATCCCCCTATTTTGTTCCTGCTAATTATGCTTCTTAATCCCTGCACCATTCCCCCCATTCTCCCCCTTCCCTCCCAGCTGATAACCCTCCAAATGATCTCCATACCTATGACTCTGTTCCTGTTCTGGTTGTTTCATTAGTTTGTTTTTGTTTTTTAGATTGTTGATAGTTTTCAGTTTGTTGTCATTTTAATGTTCATAGTTTTGATTTTCTTTTTTTTCTTATAGAAATTCCTTTAACATTTCATGTAATAATGGCTTGTTGATGTTCAATTCCTTTAGGTTTACCTTTTCTGGGAAGCACTTTATCTGTCCTTCCATTCTAAATTATAGCTTTGCTGGATAGAGTAATCTTGGTTGTAGGTTCTTGTTTTTCATGAATACTTCAAGACTTCCTCCGACACTATGAATATAGTGTTTTTAAGTGGCCAAGAGCTAAAGCACTATGATTTGCTAAAGCAGTTATGAAAGTGTATGTAAAAATTGTTCCAGCAGAGGGTACAAATATGGCAAATGGTAGAACCATGAGTTTGCTTGTCTAACTCAGTGGTGGGCCCGAAAGATTCCCTATGCTGGGGGATACTTGTGAGGTTGTCTATCACTCAACCTAGAATGTAGGGCTTCACCCAGGTAGAGGGTCCAGTCCAGTGGTAAGACAGGTAGGGCCACAGGTAGGGTCTGCAAGCCCAGAGGATTCCCCAAAGAACAAGGTGGGCCCCCGTTCAGAGTGAATCGTTGTTTCAGCCAGTTATCCTATGCTGTAAAGATGGTGATGTGTTGGCAGAGGTCTCTGGAGGTCCATTTCATTAGCTAGGAAGTTTCATTGCATCATTTAATGCACAGTGGAGTGGGTTGCCAGAACTCTACTTGTAGGGCTTCCAACCACCCCAGACCAACCCAAACTGCATAGCTGAACCACAGTTTGGTTCAGTTTACCTGTTCCGATACAAGTGCAAACACCAAAGCATGGGTGCAATTGTAGAGGAGGTTAGAGTTGTTTTCTGTATGCAGCCAATTCCATTTAGTCTGGTTGTTGACGTGGATCCACCACAGAAGGTCTTCAGAGGCTGTGGTCAGAATCTCTGTGCAGACCCAACAGTTTGAGCAGTTGTTCACAGTGGCCAGCATTCCCAAACATTGGCAGAAGGTGTTGCTTCCTCAGAATCTGACCAGGCAACCCTCAAGAATGTGACAGAAAAGCCAGCTGAACAAGGTCATAGTATACATTCTATGAAAACAGAAAGAACACAAAAGGTTAATGAACCCAGGAAATCATAAATCAGTTTTTGTGTCTGCAAGAGTGTCAGATGAGAAGACTTCTAAATGCAAGGCTTTTGCTGGGATGAAATTAAGAAGTGACCATCTGATAGGTCATTTTTATCTGTAGTTTAAATATCTCTGGTGATATCATCAGGTGCTCAGGTAAATTATTTTCTTTTTTTCTAGTTTCAAAATGTTTTATTTTTCTTTTATTTATTTTTATTTTTTAACTTTATTTTTATTGTTTTTCTATTACAGTTGTCTCATTTTTCACTCATTGCTCCACCCCTTCTCCCACAGTCATTCCCCAACACGTGGTCCATGTTCAATGGTTATCTATAATAGTTCCTTAATTAAACACTTTCCATACTTACCCATCTTTTCTCCCTCTTCCCCTCCCCCATTATAACTGTTATTCTGTTTTTTGTTCAATTTTGTTCATTTGCTAGTTTTGTTCATTAGTCCCCTGTATGAGGTGATATCATACGATATTTTTCTTTCATTGCCTGGCTTCTTTTGTTAAGCATAATTCTTTATAGTTCCATTCATGTTGTCACAAACGGCAGGAGTTCCTTCTTTCTTTCTGCTGTATAGTATTCCATTGTGTAAATGTACCACAGTTTTTTAATCCACTCATCTACAGATGGACACTTACGCTGTTTCTAGCACTTGGCTATTGTAAATAGTGCTGGTATGAAGATAGGCGTGCATTGGTTCTTTTGAATTAGCGTTTCAGGATCCTTCGGGTATAAGCCTAGCAGTGGAATCGCTGGTTCAAAAGACAGTTCCATTTCTAAATTTTGAGGTAATTCCATACTGTTTTCATTAGTGGCTGCAGCAGTCTGCATTGCCACCAACAGTGCACTAGTGTTCTCATTTCTCCACATCCTTGCCAGCACTTGTTGTTTGTTGATTTAATGATGATGGCCATTCTGACTGGTGTAAAGTGGTATCTCATTGTGGTTTTTATTTGCATCTCTCTGATGGCTAGTAATATTGAGCGTTCTTTCATATGCCTATGGAGACTCTGTATATCCTCCTTGGAGAAGTGTTTGTTCAGGTTCATTGCCCATTTTTTAATTGGGTGGTCTGTCTTGGTGTTGAGATATGGAAGATTTTTATATACTTTGGAGATCAATTCCATGTCTGAGGTAACATTGGTAAATATGTTTTCCCATATGGTTGGTTTCCTTTTCATTTTGGTGATGTTTTCTTTTGCTGAGCAGAAACTTTTTTTTTGGTGTAGTCCCATTTGTTTACACTTTCCTTTATTTCCTTTGCCTTAGGAGATATATCAGTGAAAATATTGCTATGTGGAATATCTGAAATTTTCCTGCCTATGTTTTCCTCTAGGACTTTTATGGTGTCATGGCTTACATTTAAGTCTTTGATCCATCTTGAATTTATTCTGGTGTGCGGTGTAAGTTAGTGGTCTAGTTTCATTTTTTTTGCACATCCCTGTCCAGTTTTCCCAGCACCAGTTGTTGAAGAGGCTCTTCTCACTCCATTTTATGTTCCTTCCCCCTTTGTCCAATATTAGTTGACCATATAGACTGGAGTTTATTTCTGGGCTTTCTATTGTGTTCCATTGATCTATATGTCTGTTCTAATGCCAGTACCAGGGTGTTTTGATTACAGTGGCTTTGTAGTATAGTTTGATGTCAGGTATTGTGATTCCTCTTGCTGTGTTCTTCTGTCTCAAGATTGCTCTAGCTATTCGAGGTCTTCTTTGGTTCTATATGAATCTTTGAAGTATTTGTTCTAGGTCTGTGAAATATGTCATTGGTATTTAAATAGGGATTGCATTGAATCTGTAAATTGCTTTGGGTAGTATGGACATTTTAATGATGTTGATTCTTCCCATCCATGAACATGGTATATGCTTCCATTTATTTGTATCTTCCTTAATTTCTTTCTTCAGTGGTATGTAGTTTCCCAAGTACAGGTCCTTCATCTTTTTGTTAAGTTTATTCCTAGGTACTTTATTTTTCTTGTTGCTATAGTAAATGGCATTTTCTTTTTTGTCTCTATCTCTGATATTTTATTGTTGGTGTACAGAAATGCCTTAGATTTCTGTACATTTATTTTGTACCCTGCTATTTTGCCAGATTCACTTATTATATCGAGTAGTCTTTTAGTGGAGTTTTTAGGGTTTTCTAGGTATACTATCATGTCATCTGCAAATAATGATTGTTTTACTTCTCTTTCCCAATTTGGATACCTTTTATTTCTTTTTCTTGTCTGATTTCTATGGCTAAGACTTCCAACACTATGTTGAATAGGAATGGAGATAGTGAACATCCTTGTCTTGTTCTTGACCTCAGGGAGAATGCTTTCAGTTTTTGTCCATTGAGTATGATATTGGTATCAGGTTTCTCATATATAGCCTTGATTATGTTGAGGTATGCTCCCTCTGTTCCCATTTTGCTGAGTGTTTTAATCATAAATGGGTGTTGTACTTTATCAAATGCTTTTTGTGCATCTATGGATACGATCATATATTTTTGTCTTTCATTTTGTTTATGTGGTGTAGTACTCGGTAAGTTTCTTGTAGCTTCCCTGGTGTTCTTTGTAGTTCCCCTGGAGTTCATTGTAGTTTTCTCTGAGTTTGTCTAGTTCATTGAGCATCCTTATAACCATTCTTTTGAGTTCCATGTCTGATAGTTTCCTTACCCCTGTTTCTTCTACTACTCTTTCTGGGGATCTCTCTTTTCCTTTCATTGGGAGCTTATTTCTCTGTCTCCCCATGTTGAATAGTTCTTGTTAGTTTTTGTTTCTGATTTGTCTGCCTTGATTTCCCACTTTGTGGTATGAGATTCTGTATAGGAGACCTGGGGGGTTCAGTGGTGCAGTCTCTTTGATCTCCTGGGCTTGATGCTCTTGGGATGCCCTTTATAGAATTTGTTTAAGCCATCTGTTTGTATTTCAGTTAATCTTTGGTGGAACCTTCCTTCTGGCTAGTGGATTGAGAGTCACTCTGCCCACCACGTCTTGAGTTCTTTTGTGGAGATGTTTGGACACTGTCTTCTTTTTCTGGATCTTCCCCTGTTCAAAATTCCATGGGTTTCAAATCTTCTTTTCTGGATGGCCATCTGTGAGGAGATCTAGCTGGATTCTGAGGCTGCTATTCTCTCACTCCTGGGACTGCCACAGCTCTCTGCTGTGAGCTGCACTGAGTTCGGTCCCCCCCCCCAATCTGGTCCTATGGCACCCTCCTACAGTCCTCAGACTTGTCTGGCAATGGTACTCTGCTGGTGAGCCAGTGTGCATGCCCATAGTCCCTGCCCAGCCTCAGGTCCTGTGTTTGTTCCTCCTCAAATAAAGTCTCTGTGTTCCCTGAAAGCTGAAGCACTGGCCTGCGTCCCTGCCTTGCAGAGCCTTTGTGCATGCGTGCGTGCAAAGAGTTCCCTTCCTGGGGTCCCTACCGAGTCTGAGGTTCTGCCACAGCTTTCCCATATGGGCCCCTCTCCACAGCTCAGTTCTGCATTTTTGTTCAGTGGAGCCTTGGTGCATGCCTGTGTACAGGTGCAGGGTTGCCTGCCCGGGGTCCCCACCAAGTCTGTGGTTTTGCCGCAGCTTTCCCACGTGAGCCCCTCTCTGTGGCTCAGTTCTGTGTTTTTGTTTGGCAGAGCCTTGATTCCAGCGCCCCCGGGTGCAGGGTTGCCAACCCAGGGAGTCCCCACCAAGACTCAGTTCACACAGTTTCTCACAGTCCAGGCTATTCTCTGTCTTCCTACACCTCTGGCTGTTTCAACCAAACCTTCTCGCTGACTTCCTTTGGGACTTTGCTGGTCAGGGCACCTATGGCAGGGGGAAGTTTCCAAGCAGGCCCCGGCTAATGAGCCAGTCAGCAGCTGCCCCTTTCAGTGCAGTGTGGCAGATGCGCTGGAGTGGGAAGTCCAGTCACTCCGCTTGGAGAGTGTGGGCTGAGCTTTCTGCCCTCTTTCATGCTGCTCCCACAATTGCATCCCTGTTCGCCCTATCTGAAATCCACACTCACTCACTCCACTCCCTGTTTGTACTGCAAGTCCTTCTGCGAAGGGAGCAAGCAGACAACACTGCTACCCACGCCAACACCATCTTTTTTTTGTTTCAATACTTTTTATTGTTTTTTAAAATTAATTTAAAAATTTTTAAGTTATAGTTGACCTTCAATATTTATTAGTCTCAGGTGCACAACAAAGTGGTTATGTTTATATAACTGGCAAGGTGAGTCCCCCAATAAATATAGTATCCACCTTGCACCATACATAGATATTATAATATTTTGGCATGTTTTATTGATTATGCTGTTACAGTTGTCCTAATTTCTTTTCCTTTGCTCCCCTCCATCCAGCACCACCATCCCGCCAGTAGTCCCACCCTCCTTAGTTCATGTCTATGGGTTGTACATATAAGTTCTTTGAATTTAATCTTTCCTGTACTATTCTTAACATCCCCCTCTCTATTCTGCACCTTCCAACTATTCTTCTTAGTTTCTACATCATTTCCCCCATTTCCACTTCACCCTCCTTGCTGACACGCATTCACATGCTCCCCATATCTATGATTCTGTTCCCACTCTTGTTGTCTGCTTAATCTATCCTTGCTTTAATTTTGTAGGTTCTGTTGTTAATAGTTGTGATTTTGTTGTCACTTCAGTGTTCATAGTTTTGATCTTCTTTTTCTTAAATAAGTCCCTTTAAGATTTCATATAATAACGGCTTGGTGATGATGAACCCATTTAGCTTTACCTTGTCTGGGAAGTACTTCATCTCCCCTTCCATTCTAAATGATAGCTTAGCTGGGTAGAGTGATCTTGGTTGTAGGTCCTTGCCTCTTATCACTTTGAATATTTCCTGCCAGTATCTTCTTGCCTGCAAAATTTCTTTTGAGAAGTCAGCTGATAGTCTTATAGGTGCCCTTAATTAGAGAAGTTTTCCTTCATTATTTTTTCACATAATTTTTCAATTTCTTGATCTTCTCATTCTGGCACCTGTATGATTCGGATCTTGGCATGTTTAAAGCTGCCCCAGAGGTTTCTAAGCCTCTCCTTTATTTTCAATTCTTGTTTTCTCCTTCTGTATTGGTTGTCTGTTTATTTCTTCCTTATGTTCCAATTAATTGATTTGAACCCTGGCTTCCTTTCCTTCACCACTAGTTTCATGTGGATTTTCCTTCATTTCATTTAGTGTAGCCTTCATTTCTTTCCTGTCATGCGTGATCTTTTCTGCCAAGTCTGTGAGTATCTTTATCACCAGTGCTTTAAACTGTGCATCTCTTAAGTTGACTATCTCCTCATCTGTTAGGTTTGCTATCTCCTCGTTGCTCAGGTCTCCCATTGAAACCTTGACCTGCCCCTCCTTTTTGGCCATACTTCTCTGTCTCCTCTTCTTGACCACTTTACGTGTTTGCCTCTGTGACTTAAGTAGGGCTGTAGCACCTGTTATGTTGTAAGGGGTGGAGCCTTAGGTATTAATTAGTGCTGGTGACCCATTTCACCACATTATGGCACTGTATGTGGTGAAGGGGTCTGAGAGAAAACAGTGTCACTTGCTCTGCACTTGTGTCTTTTCCAGTTACTTCTCTACTTTCCCATACTAAAGAAGCTGCCTCTGTTGAGAGACTGGCAGTTTCTTCTTCTGTCCCTATCCCCGACTAGTTTTCACAATCAGAAGCAATGTGGCTCTATTTTCCGTGACACTGGAACTGTGAGCTGCGCAGACTAGTCTGGGGCTTGTATCAGTCTGGTTTGGGGCTGAGATTGCTTTCCAGGTTTAAAATGCATAACTGTGCTTTTCACCACAGCTACAGTCCTGCTGCTACCAAGCACCTTGCCCCCAAAGCCACTGCCAAAGCACTTCACTTTGTTCTCTCCATCCCAACTCAACCCCTCCTATCTTTCTGGCTGAATATTTCTTATTTATTTCATTGTTTGTTCAACTTTTATATAGTTCAATTTTCTGTATCTTCTCAGCTTTTTTTTAGTTTTGAAGTGGTTGTAAATTTCTTCTTAGTTGTGAGGGAGATGCAGTATGTCCCAGGTAACTTCTATATTGTTGACACTGCATCAGTAGTTCTCAGTGGTTCCATATCAAAGGATGAAAGAAAAATAAAACATTAATTTGAAAGAAAACTAGAAAAATTTAGGACCCAGTCTAGTTCACAGGTGAGAAATAAAATTTGACAGACAATTCACTGAATTAAATTCCAATTTCCATAATTGTGTATAATAGATTTTATTGAAACATATTTTTTCTTCTAAAATCACCCTCATTTTATCAAAGAGCCAAATCAAGAGCAATTCATCCACTGCATTAAGTCCAGTTTCAATTGGGTCTGATTATTTGCATAAACATAATCAAGAATAGCAATTGATCATTTAGGCTTTCTTAAATCTATTGTACTTTCCTGGAATGTTACTAAGAATTTTTAGATTGACCTTTAATTAGACTCTCAGGGCCAGAAAACCAAGCTACACAGCTGCCGTTAGGTTTTGTAGATTTGGGTGAGTTTCTCAAGTTCTTGAAGTCCCCAAAATGTCTTGGTGTTCTTTCCTTGTAATTTTTTAAGAAATTAACTTTCATTCCTTACCTGGAAATACTACTATGAAACTTCTGAATAAGCAAGGTACCAGGACGTTTCTCTAAGGGGTTTTATTGGCTTCAAAAGTCAATCTCAATTCCTTTAGGTTTTCTGGTGACATCCAGCATCCAGACTTGACTCTTTCAATCATGACATTACAGACAAAGACTTGGTTAATAAAATCACAATTGGAAATTCGGTTATGCATCCTATTTTGGAGAAATCAGATTCCTATTGGATTTATGCAGACAAACATATTGCCATGAAAAAATAGTACTCGCTTATTAAGAGTTTCTAAATTCCAGAGAGATCAGGTAGGGAGAAAAATATAAATTCCTGAGTATTGTTTATGAAAATATTCTTTATCAAATTGCTTTAAGAAACAGAAAGTTGCCCTGGCTGGTGTGGCTCAGCGGATTGAGCACCAGCCTGCTAACCAAAGGGTCACCAGTTTGATTCCCAGTCAGGGCACATGCCTGGGCTGCAGGCCAGGTCCCGATTTGGGGGCACACAAGAGACAACCACGCATTGATGTTTCTCTTATTTTCTCCCTTCTTCTCTCTCTAAAAAAAAATTAATTAAAAAAAAAGAAACAGGAAGTTTTCTTATGTCTGTGAAACAAAAGATTAAAAATCAGCAATATGTTTTCAACAAAAAGTTATAAAAGCCAAAATTACCTTCAGTTACTATTTTCCATAATCAATTTCATCTTATCCTGATCTTCTACAAGCACCTCTACAAATTCAGTTATTTCACAGCGCCTCAGAAATCTTCACTCAGTTTAAAGGTATGATCCAAAAGTCTAATCTTAGAAATATGCAATCCTAAGCAAGTCAGAACCCTCTCCATGAACACTTCCAAAGATATATTTTAGCAAATGCATCAGAGTAAAACAATGACTGTTTATAAATGACATAATTTAAAATGGCATGGTTACAGATTGGAGAATAATTCAATTAACAAAGAAATTTGCATTCCGGTAACATTTTAAGATAACAACAATTACAAATGAATGTGTATCAAAACTTGTATAAACTTAAGAATATCTACTTTAATAGCAAAAGTATGTGTATACAAATAGAACATACTTATTTATTTATTTGACAAAGTTTCCCAGGTACGGTAAGCATATTAAATAGGCTTAATTTGTTTAAAAACTTCTCTTTCATAAAAGAGAGACAACAAATTCTTTAGGTATTCAAAGGGCCCATTGGAATAACTCAAATTAATTTTTCAGTCAAAAAGTCTTTGGGAAAGGTGTCAAAAAACTTAACCAAAATAGTATAATATAAACTTATTTAAAACAACACATTTTATGGTAATAAGTTCAAAAGACATTAATTAAACTTAAAACTGGCTTTCACATCAAATAATTTGTCCAGAACACAGAACCCTGCTTAATTTATATGTGTTTACTTAATTTAGGCCAATAAAATATTATATACTTGTTATGCAATCTGGAGGCAGAAAATACACCACATGTAATATACAAACACATATCACATAAAGACTATATGCATGAATACTGAGCACATAACAATGGTACACGTAACTTGAACTACTAATTCGTATAGAGAAAGCACAAGATTTTTTCATTTTTTTGTCTTTTGGCTTTTTTCCTTTACACAATCCTTTTTTAACTTGCAAATACCAATTGCAGTATTCCTAGTCCCTTTTAGTTTGCCCTTTTAACACATCCAAAAATTAAAACAATTTACTTCTAATTCTATTTCCTTCAAAATATATCGCCAGAATTTATAACTTTTATTACGAAAACCATATGTTTTCCCCAACTTAGTTAGAATTTTCAATTTTTAGTGACAACTAAAAGTAAGTAATTAGCATTCTTTTAGATTGACAAATTCATGAATACATTTCATGACTTTCAGAAACAGCATTTCTTTTCCAATTGGCAAATACCCTCACATTAAAAAAAAACATTATTGGTGATTACTGCATTCTGCTGGTGTGTTCAAAAGTGAGCTCTTTCATTATCTAGTGTCCTTGACAACTATTACAGAGGTTGAAGAAGAGGTGGGGGAGATATCAACCCTGGGCTTGTTAGCAAGAATGCATCTTTTAGGCCTCCAGAAGGAGAATTCAGGAGTGTTTAAAAGATTCATTTTGTTTTCCTTTTTTTCCCTGAGTTTTACCATGTGAAAGGGGAGTGAGATCTTTTTCCCTCTATAAAGCATCAATTGAAATTCTTTCTCAGTAGAATCCTTATGATGTAACAACATGAAAGCTTGCACATTAAAGATCTTACCCTGTTTGCTAGACCTTTAGCAAAAAAATTCTAATTAGACTAAAATGTGACCTAAGCCCTTCATTTCAAAATAGAAACAAGAACCAAATTTAAAGCAAAGGCAAAATTTCAAGAAGGGAGTGGGACTAGTCTTAGAATCTTATTTCCTCATTTTCCTTTCCTTTTCTCTCAGTGGCAGCATTCCTCCTCCATTTTAGAAAGTTATACAAGGCCCACGGAAGTGTTGGAGCATCATCCCAATCCAAAAGATGGCCCCAGGAATCTAAGAGGCTTGCCATCTCATACCACATTAAACCAGTGGACCACCCTGGGATTCCCCTCATTGTGGACACCATGGGATTCTCCACCCGACCACTTCTCTGGGATTCCCCCTGGTGATCTTCCAGACTCAGAATGTTGGCACTCTGGTCAACTCAACAGGGGTATTTTCCAGAATATCCTGTTTGTGATGCCAATTTTAACACAGGAGCTCCAAACAGGGGAGCTGCTTAAGTGTTCATGATATTCCAACAAAACAAAAACAAAACACCCAGAGGACTACCACATGTGAACATGCTTTGGATATGCTGTTTATTACTTATGTTATGGGGGATTGTCTGATAGCTGCAGGTCAGGCAGGAAAAACTGCACCCCACCTCCAGCCTTGGAGGTGCTACTTAGAAGGTTAGAGAGGGAGTAATGGCAGTGGGGAGGGATTCACAGTAGTGTGTGAAAATGCTACAGGTTTGTGATAAACACAGGGGCTGTGAGAAGGCTGGAACTCCAGATACAGCCTGTTTTCCTCATTCCTTAAGGCTGTTGGTCAGGCAGTCATCTGTTCTCTGAGGTAGAGGGGCCATGTCTTGAGCTATCCCACATTTTTCATCCAACCTCCCCTAAAGTCCCTGCTATCTGGCAAACATCATTTTGTCCTCTGTATCTATGAGTCTATTTCTGTTTCATTTGTTCATTTATTCTGTTTTTTAGATTCTAGATAAAAGTGAAGGGATATGATATTTGTCTTTGACTTATTTCACTAAGTATAATGCTCTCTAGTTCCGCTGATGTTATTGTAAATGGTAAAATTTAATTATTGTTTATGGCTGAGATGTAGAAGCAACCTAAATCCCCATTAACAGAGTGGGTATCATGTTTTAAAAAGATATTCAACAATGATGCAGAATCCAAAAATAGGTTTTTGGTTATTTTTTTCTAAAAAACCTAAAAATTTTAATAACAAGATTCTCCATGTTTTTTTTAGAATTTTCCCTAAAATAGTTTTGTTATTACAACTTAAGATAACTGTTAAACTTCAAGCTTATATTTATTTTATTCTTTGGAATAGCAAAAATTGCAGATATGCCAGCTCTGTGTTCTCCACTGTACTAAACTCTCATGAAACAAGAGTTATAATTTTGCCAATGTCTTATGGAATGAGGACAGGGTCATAATCAGAAAATATCATCATATATTTTTGATTTTTATTTTTATTACACCTACCAGTTACAGGTCATTAATTAAATATACAGAACTCCATCTCTCTTTAGGGAATACATGTTAAAATATGTAACCTATATCTTACCCTCTTGTTTAATGGAAAGGAAAGAAAATGGTACCCAAAAGTAGCATAAAATTTATTCTCCAAACATGATTCTTTTCTTTTTATCTTTTATTTTTTGGATTTTCAATTACAGTTGTCCCATATTACCCCCACTACTCTCCCCCACGCAGCCCACCCCTTCTCCCACAATCATATCCCTCCTCGTTGTCCATGTCGATGAGTCATTTATACACGTTCCTTGACTAAACCCTTCCCTTCCTTATCCCCCTTCTCTACCTCCCCCTCCCCTCTATTGACTGCTATTCTGCTCCTTGTCCTATTTAGTTCAATTGTTTATGTTGTTCTTTGGTTTCCTGTATTAGGTGATATCATATGGTATTTTTCTTTCTTTGTCTGGCTTATTTCACTAAGAATAATTCTCTTTAGTTCCATCCATATTGTTGAATATGGCAGAATTCCTTCTTTCTTTCTGCTACATAGTATTCCATTGTGTAGATGTACCACCGTTTTTTGATCCACTCATCTACAAATGGGCACTTAGGCTGTTTCTAGCACTTAGCTATTGTAAATAGTGCTGCTATGAACATAGGGGTGCATAAGTTCTTTTGAATTAGTGTTTTCGGATTTTTCGGGTATAATCCTAGCAGTGGAATTGCTGGTTCAAAAGGCAGTTCCATTTTTAATTTTTTGAGGTAATTCCATACTGTTTTCCACAGTGGCTGCACCAGTCTGCATTCCCACCAACAGTGCAGTAGGGTTCCCGTTTCTCCACATCCTTGCCAGAACTTGCTGTTTGTTGATTTGTTGATGATGGCCATTCTGACTGGTGTAAAGTGGTATCTCATTGTGGTTTTTATTTGCATCTCTCTGATGGCTAATGATGTTGAGCATTTCTTCATGTGTCTATGGACCTTTTGTATGTCCTCTTTGGAGAACTGTTTGTTCAGGTCGTTTGCCCATTTTTTAATTGGGTTGTTTGTTTTCTTGATGCTGAGTCATATAAGCTCTTTATATATTTTGGAGATCAGTCCCCTGTCTGTGATATCATTGGCAAATATGTTTCCCCATATGGTTGGTTTCCTTCTCATCTTGCTGATGTTTTCTTTTGCTGAGCAGAAACTCTTTAGTTTGATGTGGTCCCATTTGTTATTATTTTCCTTTATTTCTCTTGCCTTAGGAGATGTATCCATGAAAATATTGATACGTGGGACATCTGAAATTTTCCTGCCTATGTTTTCCTTTAGGACTTTTATGGGGTCACGGCTTACATTTAAGTCTTTAATCCATCTTGAGTTTATTCTTGTGTGTGGTGTAAGTTGGTGGTCTAGTTTAATTTTTTTGCATGTCCCTGTCCACTTCTCCCAGCACCATTTCTTAAAGAGGCTCTTCTCACTGCATTTTATGTTCCTTCCTCCTTTATCAAATATTAGTTGACCATAGAGGCCTGGGTTAATTTCTGGATTCTCTATTCTGTTCCACTGATCTATATGTCTGTTCTTATGCCAGTATCAAACTGTTTTGATCACAGTGGCTTTGTAGTGTTGTTCGATGTGTGGTATTGTGATTCCTCCTGCTGTGTTCTTCTGTCTCAAGATTGCTTTTGCTATTCAGGGTCCTTTTTTGTTCTATATGAATTTTTGGAGTGTTTGTTTTAGGTCCGTGAAATATGTCATTGGTATTTTAATAGGGATTGCATTGAATCCGTAAATTGCTTTGGGTATTATGGCCATTTTGATGATGTTGATTCTTCCCATCCAAGAACATGGTATTTGCTTCCATTTATTTGTATCTTCCTTAATTTCTTTCTTCAATGTTATGTGATTTTCAGAGTACAGGTCTTTTATCTCTTTGGTTAAGTTTATTCCTAGGTACTTTATTTTTCTTGTTGCTATAGTAAATGGTATTTTTTTTTGTCTCTGTCTCTGATCTTTTATTGTTGGTGTACAGAAATGCGTTAGATTTCTGTATATTTATTTTGTACCCTGTATTTTGCCAAAATCACTTATTATATGGAGTAATCTTTTAGTGGAGTTTATAGGGCTTTCTAGGTATACGATCAAGTCATCTGCATATAATAATAGTTTTACTTATTCTTTCCCGTTTGGATGCCATTAATTTCTTTTTCCTGTCTGATTGCTATGGCTAAGACTTCCAGCATTATGTTGAATAGGAGTGGAGAGAGTGGACAGCCTTCTTTAGTTCCTGATTTCAGGGGGAATGCTTTCAGTTTTTGTCCATTGAGTATAATGTTGGCTTCAGGCTTCTCATATATAGCCTTAATTAGGTTAAGGTATGCTCCCTCTATTCTAATTTTGCTGAGTGTTTTCACCTTAAATGGGTGTTGTACTTTATCAAATGCTTTTTTCTGCATCTATAGATATGATCATGTGATTTTTGTCTTTTATTTTGTTTAGCTAATGTATTATATTTATTGATTTGAGAATATTAAGCCATCCTTGCATCCCTGGGATGAATCCCACTTGATCCTGGTGTATGATCTTTTTGATGTAAGGCTGGATCCTGTTTGCCAAAATCGTATTGAGGATTTTAGCATCTATGTTCATCAATGATATTGGCCTGTAGTTTTCTTTCTTTGTTGTGTCTTGACTTGGTTTCGGGATTAGGGTAATACTGGCTTCATAGAAAGAGTTTGGGATTTTTCCCTCTTCTTGGATTTTTTGGAATAGTTTGAGGAGGGTAGGAGTTAGTTCTTCCCTAAATGTTTTGTAAAATTCGCCTGTGAAGCCATCCAGTCCAGGGCTTTTGTGTGCAGGGAGATTTTTGATTGATGTTTCAATATCCTTCTTTGTTATTGGTCTGTTGAGACTTTCCACTTCTTCTTGATTCAGTTTTGGAAGGTTGTATGTTTCTAGAAATTTGTTCATTTCTTCTAGGTTGTCAAATTTCTTGCCATACAGATGTTTGTAGTAATTTCTTACAATTGTTTGTATTTCTGAGGTATCAGTCGTGATTTCTCCTCTATCATTTCTGATTTTGTTTATTTGGGTCTTCTCTCTTTTTTTCTTGATGAGCCTTGCTAGAGGCTTGTCAATTTTGTTTATTTTTTCAAAGAACCAGCTCCTAGTTTTGTTGATTTTTTGGATTGTTTGTTTAGACCCTATGTCGTTTAATTCTGCTTTGATCTTGATGATTTCCTTTCTTCTTTTTGCCCTAGGCTTTGTTTGTTGTTGTTGTTCTAGTTCTTGTAGCTTTAGGATTAGATTTTTTATTTGAGTTTCTTCTGTTTTTTTCAGATATGCCTGTATTGCTATGAACTTCCCTCTTAGGACTGCTTTTGCTCTGTCCCATAGGTTTTGGGCTGTTGTGTGTTCATTGTCATTAGCTTCTAGAAATTTCTTGATTTCCTCTTTGATGTCATTGTTTACCCATTCATTATTTAATAGCCTGTTATTCATTCTTTATGAGTTTGGGTGTCTTTGATTTTTTTCTCTGAGGTTGATTTTTAGTTTCAAGACATTGTGGTCTGAAAAGATACTTGATATGATTTCAATTTTCTTGAATTTGTTGAGGCTTGTTTTGTGTCCTATTATGTGGTCTATCTTTGAAAATGTCCCGTGTGCCTTGAAAAAAATGTATATTTTGCTTCTTTGGAGTGAAAAGTTCTATATATATCAGTTAAGTCCATGTGGTTTAGTGTGTTGTTCAATGCCTGTATATCCTTGGTGTTTCTTTGCTTGGATGATCTGTCTATTCTTGATAATGGAGTGTTTAAGTCTCCTACTGTGAGGGTGTTGTTGTTAATATCCTTCTTTTGGTCTTCTAGTATTTTCTTTATGTATTTCGGTGCTCTTATGTTGGGTGCATATATGTATATCAGTGTTATATCTTCTTGATGGATTGTTCCTTTAAGTATTATCAAGTGTCCTTCTTTGTCTCTTTTTATTGCCCTTGCTTTGAAATCCGTTTTGTCTGATATGAGGACTGCTACCCCAGCTTTTTTTTCACGTCCATTTGCTTGAAATATTTTTTTATATCCTTATACTTTCAGTCTATGCAAATCTTTTGTTTTGAGTTGTGTTTCTTGTAGACAGCAAATATGTGGGTCCTGTTTTCTGATCCATTCCATTGCCCTATGTCTTTTAATTGGAGTATTTAATCCATTGGCATTTAAGGTTGTTATTAACATGTATTTATTCATTTCCCTTTGTACCTCTGTTCCTCTCCTCTCTCTTTTTTTCCTTCGTTTTTCTTAGAACACTCCCTCTAGCATCTCTTGCAATGCTGGTTTGCTGCAGACGTATTCTTTTAGTCTTCCTTTATCTGAGAAACTCCTTATTTCACCTTCTATTTTGAATGAGAGCCTTACTGGGTAGAGTATTCTTGGTTGTAGGCCTTTGTTTTTCAATGATTGAAATATTTTTGACCATTCCCTTCTGGCTTGCAGTGTTTCTGTTGAGAAATAGTTTGATAGCCTTATTGGAGCTGCCTTGTAAGTTATTTGCTGTTTTTCTCTTGCTGCTTTTAGGATTCTCTCTTTTTCTTGGAATCTTGCCATTTTAACTATGATGTGCCTTGGAGTGGGTTTTTGGGAGTTTCTCTTCATTGGAAGTCTTTTTGCTTCCTGGACTTGCATAACTTTTTCTCTCATCAGGTTGGGAAAATTTTCTGTCACTATTTCTCCTATCAGTTTATCTATTCCTTGTTCTTCTGATCACTGTTTAACTCCAATTACTCTTATATTGTTCTCTCTTATGCTATCCTGTAATTCCCTTACCTCTTCTTCGTAGTTTTTCAATCTTTTTTCATTTTGCTGTATCATCTGAGAATTTTTTTCTACATTATCTTCTAACTCACTAATCTGATCCTCTGCTTCGTTTAGTCTGCTTTTGACTGATTCTACTGTTTTGTTCAGTTCAGAGATTGCATTCTTCATTTCTTCCTTGTTTTTGTTGATAGTTTCTATGTCTCTTTTTATGCTGGTGTAGTTCTCTACAAGTTCCTTGTAATTTTCTTGGAGCTGTTGGTAGCTTCCTTATAGGTTGTCATAGTTGTTTTTAAGGTTGTCGAGTATATTGAGCTTCATCACCACCATTTATTTGAATTCCATGTCTGACATTTGGGCTATGTCTATTCTATCTACCTGTCTTTCTGGGGATTCCTCTTTTCTTTTCATTGAAGGATTATTTCTGCGTCTTACCATGTTGGATTCTTCTTGTTTGTTTTTGTTATTTGGATTTATCTGCTCTGCCTTCTCACCTTTGTGGTATGGGGTTCTATATTGGAGATCTGGGGGTTTCCTTGGTGCAGTGTCTTTGATCTTCTGAGCCTGATGTTCTTGGGGTACCCTTTATGTCGTTTGTTTATGCTGTCCGGTTATATTTCAGATGCTCTTTGTTAGGATCTTCCTTCTGTTTAGTCGATTGAGAGTCACTCTATCCACTTTGTCTTGAGTTCTTTTGTGGAGATGCTGTTAAAAACATAAACACACAACCCCGGCAGGAGACCCGCACTCTCAAAAATATTCCCCATCCTCTATCCTGCTATCATCAGCCAACGAGCCAGTATTAATATAAATGTAGAGAGATTAGAGCTTTTACACTATAGGAAGAATAGATAAGAGTTGTTTTAGAGGAGGAAAAATATGATTTTTGAGAGAGGGGATAATAGGTTAATAATAGTTGAGACTGTGCAAGACAGTAGGTAATATTTACATTGTATGTTAATAACTATAGAAGAAAAAAAGGGGAAGAGTGCAGAATATAGTACAAAAGTGGAATTATATAGTATTGGATTTATATAGTAGTTATATTCTATTTATTTAGAGTCATAGGGTGGCTAAACTAGGCCTACAAACAAATAATCAACAATTAAAGAAGAAGGATAGGAAGGAAAGATTATATAAAACAGATTAGAGATATAGTTTCATTTTTTTTTTCCTCCTTCCTTCCTCTCCTCCCTCCTCCCCTCCTCTTTCAGGAAGAAAAGAAAAGGAAAAAGAGAAAAAGAAAAAAAAAGGAATGTTTTTACTCAGTTCAGCCTTTGTGTGTCGTCTTCTTTTTCTGCGTCCACAGCTGGTCTAATGTGACGGGTCAGAGATTCGTATTCCTTGCAGCAGTGGTGTGCTCGAGGTGGCCGGAAGGGCGCAATGCAGGGCGTCCAAGAGCCCACCTCAGGTCTGCCGCGCTGCGCTCTGCTCTGGGAAAGCAGGCCGCATCACGCTTTGGGGAAGCCGGCGAGGTGTTTTTTTCGCTGGAGCGTCAGTGCGCACCGAAGGTGGCTGGGGAACTAAACTCGGGCCTGTCCAGCAGCGCTCTGGGAAAGCCCACGAGGTGTTTTTTTTGTTTGACTGCCAGCGTGCACCCAAGGCGGCCAGGGAAGTAAGCTCAGGCCTGCCACGCTGCGCTCTGAGAAAGCCGGCTGCGCCGCACTCCAGGAAAGCCCTCGGGTGTTATTTGGCTTGGTCAGTGTGAGCCCAAGCCGGCCGGGAAAATAAGCTCAGGCCTGCCGCGCAGCGCTCAGGGAAAGCTGGTGAGGTGTTTTTTCGCTCAAGTGTCGGTGTGCACCCAAGGCGTCTAGTGAGCTAGCCTCAGGCCTGCAGCGCCGTGTTCCGGGAGTTGGTCTCTTGCCTCTTAGGGCAGGGCTGCAGACACCTGTGCTCAGTAGAAGTGAGTGTCTGTGAGTCGCTGCTGCCCACTCTTCCCACGCCGCAGACGCCCACCATTCCTGCACCGCCTGAGCCGGCAAGCGCAGAGCCTGAGTAAGTGCTCTGCGCTCCAGGCTCTGGCCTTGTACTTTGGCCTGGCGCCCACCGGGCTGGCCAGGGGTGACTGTGCACAGTCTTCTGCGTGTCCAGTGGGCCATCCTTGCGCCCATTGGGTCACTGATTTTATGTCTGTTGGGGTGCGTCCGAGGGGCACCCGGATGCGTGGCCCTGCGCACCTGGGCCAGTGAATGAGGGCACTTCCCTCTGAGCGCCCCATGACCCAAGGGGAGGGTTGGGGAGTGGGCAAGTGCACTTCTGTGCCTGCGCTTTTTAAGAATGTCCTATCACCCCCAAACTTTTACACCCTCTCCGCAGTTCACAAGAGAAAAATACAGAGGAAAAATTACGTTTTCACTTGTACAGCAGCACGTTGTCCCCAGTCTTCCAGCGTCAATGCCACCTGGTTGAGTCCCATCTCTGCCAGTGGGCAGAGATCCGCTCTCCTCCCAACTCCCCCCTGGAGAAGCCTGTGGTCACCAAAAAGCCTTTGTGTATTTCCAGCCGCAGCTCGGGCAGCCACCCCAGTCAGGAATCCCATCTCCTCCCTTTTTCTTCTACTATCCTCACCAAACAGGTCTCTCCCAGATGGTTTTTCTCTAATCCAGTAATGCGAAGGGTCGACTCCTGCCAGTGTCCAGCCACTCACTGAGATGACCTGTCTGCAATTAGTCCAAACCACAGATGGGTCTCGGGATCCCAAGAGGATAGCCTCTCCCCACTCCTCTGCCATCTCCCTCTGTAATGTATCCTCCTCTTTTCTTTTCATTGAGAGGTTGTTTCTGCATCTTACCATGTTGGATTCTTCTTGTTTTTTATTTGGGGCGGGGGTTGTCTGCTTTGACTTCCCACCTTTATGGTATGAGATACTTTATAGGATATTTGGGGGTTTCAGTGGTGCAGTCTCTTTGATCTCCTGAGTCTGATGTTCTTGGGGTACCCTTTATATCATTTGTTTATGCTGTCTGATTATGTTTCAGATACTCTTTCATATGATCTTCCTTCTGTCTAGTTGATAGAGAGTTACTCTCTCTACTTTGTCTTGAGTTCTTTTATGGAGATGCTGTTAAAAACATAAACACACAGCCCTGGCAGGAGACTCGCACCCTCAAAAATATCCCCCACCCTCTATCCCGCTATCATCAGCCAACGAGCCAGTATTAATATAAATGTAGAGAGATTAGAGCTTCTATCGTCGTCGGCAGCCGTCCGTCTCGAGAGACGATGGTGTAGCTTCTTAAGAGTCTATCTGCACCACCGAGAATGGCTGTGCAGTCCGACTCGGTAGTGACATGGTATCTGTCTCCTCCCGTGTTGAATCGACATCTTGCGATGACGCTGGAGTGTCCTCTCCAGTGAAGCTGAAGCTACAGAGCCTGGGCAGGGTGATATGGAGGGTCTGCTGTTGCCCATGCAGCAGACCCCCCCTCTCTTCGCAGCTGAAGGGTCCAAGGGAAAGACGGAGTCAATACAGCTTGGCTTCAGGTGCGCCGCAGGAGTTGCCGGTGTTGACTACAACGTCAAACCGCCTTAGGGACTCCGGCTCCAGATTTTCTGTCGGGGTTTACTCCCTTAGCCTTTCCCCTGAAGAGGTATGCCGCAAGGCAGCGGAGGTTTTTTGGAGTCAGAGTTTTCCTTCTCTGTAGAGCTTCTATACTATAGGAAGAATAGATAAGAGTTGTTTTTAGGGAGGAAAAATATGATTTTTGAGAGAGGGGATGATAGATTAATAATAGTTGAGACTGTGCAAGACAGTAGGTAATATTTACATTGTATGTTAATAACTATACAGCAAAAGGAGGGAAGAATGCGGAATATAGTAGGAAAGTGGTATTGTATAGTATTGGATTTATATAGTAGTTATATTCTATTTACTTAGAGTGAAAGGGAGGCTAAACTAGACCCACAAACAAATAAACAACAATTAAAGAGGAACGTTGAGAAGAAGAGATTGTATGAAACAAATTAGAGATATAGTTTTCTTTTTCCTTTTCCTTCCTTCCCTTCTTTAAGGAAGCAAAAGAAAAAAAAAGGAATGGCTGTACTCAGTTCAGCCTTTGTGTGTCACCTTCTTTTTCGGTGTCCACAGCTGATCCAATGAGGTGGGTCACGGGTTCCTATTCCTAGCAGCAGAGGTGTGCCCTCGTGGTGGCTGGCTTGGTGCATTCCTTTGGTGCCCATTGGAGCTAGCTGAGGTGCCCTTGTGCATGTGCTCCTGTGCACAAGGCAGCCAGAGAGCCTCCCTCAGGCCTGCTGAGCTGCGCTCTGGGAGTTGGTCTCTTGCCTCCCAGGCCTGGGCCCCGGACACTCGTGCATAGTAGAAGTGAGCGATTGGCGACTATTGAAGCCGGGCTGAGGTGCTCTTGCACTGCTTGCGCAAGGTGACCTGAGAGCTAGCCTTAGTCCTGCTGAGCCATGCTCAGGGAGTTGTTCTCTCGCCTCTTAGTGCAGGGCCCTGGACACTTGTGCACAGTGGAAGTGTGCATCTGTGAGTCGCTGCTGCCCGCTGTTCCCGTGCAACAGCCCCCTGTTGTTCCTGAACCCACCTGGGCAGGCACTAGCAGAGCCTGAGCAAGTGGTCTGCGCTCCGGCCTGGCGCCCACTGAAGCTGGGAGGTGTGTCTACACATGGTCTTCCGCGTGTCCAGTGGGCCCTCCCTGCACCCGTTGAGGCGCTGATCTTATGTCTGTTGGGGCGTGTCTGAGGGGCTCCTGGATGTGCACCCAGCGCACCTGGGCCAGTGAATGAAGGTACTTCCCTATGCGTGCCCATGCGACCCGAGGGGAGGGTTGGGGACTGGGGGAGCGCACTTCTGCACATGCGCTCCTCACGTATGTCCTATCACCCCCAAACTTCCCCCCTCTCTCCACAGTTCACAAGAGAAAAATACAAGGGAAAAATTACATTCTCTCTTACACATCAGCACGCTGTCTCCCGTCTTCCAGTGCCAATGCCACCTGGTCGAGTCCCGTCTCTGCCAGCAAGCAGAGATCCGCTCTCCTCCTGACTCCCCTCTGGGGAAGCCTGTGGTCACTAAAAAGCCTCAGGAATTCTGCTTAGTCCCTTTTTCCTCCGTCATCCTCACTAAACAGGTTGTTCCCAAATGGTTTTTCTCTAATCCAGCAATGCAAAGGCTCGACTCCTGCCAGTGTCCAGCTGCTCACTGAGATGTTCTGTCTGCAATTAGTCCAAACTACAGATGGGTCTCGAGAGCCTGAAAGCGCAGCCTCCCCTCACTCCTTAGCCATCTTCCCCAACCAATTTTTTTTTGTATTCCCATACTGCTTTTCACAGTAGCTGTACCTATCTGCATTCCCATCAACAGTGCAAAAGTGTTTCCCTTTCTCTATATCCTCAACAAAGCCATGCCTTTAGAGCCAATTAATATTTGACAGAGAAAAAAAGAAAATGCATAAAAGTTAAAAAAATATTTGACAGAGAAAGCAAGCCCATATAATAGACTAAAGATAATTTATTCATTAAATGGTGTTGGGAAAATTGGGCAGATATGTGCAGAAAAATGAAACTAAGGCACCTTATTATGCTACACACACAAATAAATTCAAAAATGGGTTAAAGACTTAAATGTTACACCTGAAAGCATAAAAATCTTAGAAGAAATAACAGGCAGTAAAATACCAGGCATCGTTCATAGCAATATTTTATCAGATATACCTCCTCAGGCAAGGGGAACAAAAGAAACAATAAACAAAAAGGACTACATCAAACTAAAAAGTTTTTGTACAGCAAAAGAAACCATCAATAAAATAAAAAGACAACCAACTGAATTGGAGAACATTTTCATTGATACATCTGTAAGGGGTTAATATCTAAACTTTGTAAAGAACATATGAAACTCAACTTCAAAAAACAAAGAATCCAATTAAAAAAAGGACAATGGACAAGAATAGACACTTCTCCAAAGAGGACATAGAGATGGCCAATAGACATATGAAAAGATGTCCAATGTAACTACTCATCAGAGAAATGCAAATTCAAATCACAATGAGACATCACTTCATACCAGTCAGAATGGCTATCATCAATAAACCATTCTCTTTTGAACAAACTTCAATTAGATTCTTATTCCCACTCTTTAGCTAAAATGGATTTTGTTTTTGGTCTATGATGGTGGCATAGGAAGACCCTGAACTCACCTCTTCCCAAGAACACATCAAATTTATATCTGCAGAGAGAGCAATTTTCCTGAAGAACTGAGGGCTGACTAAATGGCTTCTGCACAACAGAGAGAGAGAGAGAGAGAGAGAGAGAGAGAGAGAGAGAGAGAGAGAGAGAGGGGAAGAGAAAGAGAGAAATGCACAGAACAGTTCTTCTTATAGCCTGCTCCAATTTCTAGCCATGTGGCTTACTCTCAGGACTACCCTCAGCTCCTAATTGTCTTAGCCATAGCTCTTGCTTGTCCCTTGGACCCTGGTACTTCCTGCAAACCATACCCACTTCTGCTACAGCCCTAGAAGGTTACCTCTGGGGATTCCTAAGCTTGTACCATACAGCTTGGGTCCCGGATGACCGAAGTACTAAGCCCCAAGCAGCTATATCTCCAACCAATCTACCAAGGTCACCTCAGTGCAGCGTGCTCCAGGGACTTCTCTTGGCCTATCCTCACTCCAGCTATAGCTACAGTTCCTGGTAATTCTTGCTGCTTGAGACTCCCTGTGACCAATACATGGCCCAGCTCCAGCTGGCCTGCCAAAGACACCCAGTACACACAGTCTACAAAAGAGTAGCTCCTACACAAGGTCACTCCTTCAAGACTGGGAAAGGTTGTTGTTTTACATAAGTAATAGAAACAAACACAGAGAGAAGGCCAAAATAAGGTAATGGAGAAATATGTCCCAAACAAAATACCAGGACAAAATCCCATGAAAAGAACTAAATGAAACAGAGACAAGCAAATTATCATGTAAAGAATTCAAAACACCGGTTATAAGGATGGTCAGTGGACTTGGAAGAAGCATAGATGAACTCAGTGAGAACTTCAATAACGTTCAGTAAGGATCCAATCTGTGATTTGGAAGACAAGGTAGAGGAAAACACCCAATTGGAATGACAAAAATATAATAGAATTAAAGGTCTCTGGGCTATGTTGGTTAAGCCCAGGAAAGCCTTCTTTGTGCTTCCTCCTTCTCCCATCTTGACCAGCTCCAAAGAGAGAATCTACTGGAAGGACCTCAATACCTCAGTGGTTGCATCACACATCGGATGGTGCTAGGAACGAGAAATAAGACTTTCTCTTCCAAATCACTGAGATTTTGTGGGAGAGGGTTGTTATCCTAATATACCTGCCTATCCTTTTCCTTCTTTCTTTTTATTCTTGAGTGTGCAGGTATGGGGAAGTTAGATGCCAATGTTAATGACATCCATGAAAGTGAATGAAAATTACACTTGATACTTCAAGTTCTTTAGGTAACCTAAACTAATGATTTTATAGATTGAGATACTCTGAAGGTCTGTGCTGTTCTGGCCTGCTTTTGTTATTGCTCTTTCTACCCTTGGGTTCTTTTCCCATACAAAGTGACCCATCACAGGGACATGATAGAAGCCCCACATGGAGCACCCTCCCCTGGTCTTCTTCTTTTTTTAAAAATATCAGTTACCCAACAGATCCTGCAAATGAAAGTTTATTGCAAGTTAAGCCTAAGAAGGTAATGGGTTCTCCCCTTAAGCTCTCTGCCTTCCATAATTTGATTGCAGAAGTTTCCAAGTTCATGACAGAAACAGAAAACTTAGATTTAAAATATTCATGCCTTTCTGTATGCAGAAGTGCAGGTGCATGAATATACATTTCTAGTCAGACAGCTGTTGCTTTCTGGTTCTGGGGAGGGGGCGGGGCAAGACCCGGGCTACCAGAAGGGGACTGGGAGAAGCTGACCTTTCTGATATATCTCTGACCTACAGTCTTGGGCCTCTTACTTTCTAAGTTCCAGTTTTGTTAATGTAGAGTGGCTTGTTTTTCATAGAAAAAATAGAATTAAAAAAATAATGATAGGTTAAGGGACCTCTGGGACAACATCAAGTGTAACAACATTTACATGATAGAGATCCCAGAAGGAGAAGAGAGAGGGAAAGGGACAGAAAACCTATTTTAAAAAACTAACTTGGTGATTTCATTTCTTCCTCATTCTTGTTCAGTTTTTATATCTTTTTTTCATGCTGCTGTAGTTCCCACTATGTTCCTTGTAGTTGTCACTGAGTTCCTTGAGCATCCTTATAACAATTATTTTGAGTTTTATGTCTGACAGATTGCTTGCCTCAATTTCTTTCTGCTCTTTCTGGAGAGTTCTTCTTTCCTTTTGATTGGATTTGTTTTCTTTGCCTCCCCATTTTAGGTGACCCTTTTTGTTTCTTTATGCATCTCAGATTGCTCTGCTTTGCCTGCCTGTCTTCATGGGGTGGAGTTCTGTGGTAGGAGCTCTGTGGGACTCAGTGGTGCAGTCTCTGTGATCTCCTGATCTGGATGCTCTAGGGTTGCCCTTTATCCAGTTTATTTTGGTTCTCTTGTTATACTTGGGCTTTGCTAAAACTCAACTCCTAGAACATCTTGTATGCTGTTGTACAGATGCTGGTTAACAAAGCAATGTTACCAGAAAACCAAACCCACACCAGCAGAAATATCCCCTTATCATCTCAACCATAGCAACAGCAATGGAGAAAAGATTAATAAAAGTAGAGAGAGATTAAGAATATTACAAGGTAGAAAAAGGGAATGTGAGATGACTAAAGGAGAGAAAAATAATTTTGAGAGGGAAGTGGGAGGAGAAACAATAAGAGTAAAGAATAGAAACAAGGTGAAGAGAGGGAGAGAAAAGACTTTAAAATGTAGTAAAACAGGGAAGAGTGATGGCAAAATGGAGTAAAAAAAAGAGGAGTATAGTATGAGGTTTGAAATAAAACTAAAAAGGTAATGAGCCAAAGGGGACAAAATTTTAGAAAAATCACAACAGTGTAAATATAATGACAGCTGAGCAAAGATTAATAATGGTGGAAAGAGAATAAGAATATTATACAAAGGAGAAAAGAGAATATGAGATGTTTACAGTAAAGAAAAATGGTTTTGAGAGGATAAGGGGAGAAAAATTAATAAGAGTAAGGAATAAAGAAACTTCTGGCCAAGATGGAGGCCTAGACTGACACACTCTGTCTCCCTCCACAACTAAGAAGGACTACAACTACTGCAAAACCAGAAATAACCAGAAGTTCCAGAAAATAAAACTACATAGAAGTTCATCATATGAAGTTATAAATAAGTGGTGCTCATCCGGATCAGTAAGAGGGGCGAAGCCGGGGCAGAGAGGTCAAGCTCTGCTGGCGGCAGCAGCTGCAGTGATGGGCGGCGATACTGTGATAAGCACAGATGCCCGTATTTAATGGGAGGCGAGAAGTGCCTGGGAGCACCCCTAGCTACAGACCAAACCTGTCAGCTCGCAATTCCAATGAAGGGGAAGGCAGATCCCCATTGCCTCAGACTGTGAGGCCCAGAGGGCGTGGGGATGGAGGAGGAGGCTCCCGGTCTCTCAGCGGAGAGAGAACAGCAGGAATCCATCTTGGACCCCTGTCCCCACACAAAGCACCACAGTGTGGTGAGAAGGGTTTCCCGGTAGTGATGAGTGCACAAGGCTCTGCCCCCTATAGCGTAGGAGGTGTGACAGCCACGCCTAGGAAGCAAAAAACTGCCAGGATGGCAGGGATAATGATAGAGATCCCAATCACGCAGCTGACCAGAAAGCAAATACATGAATTAATGGACAAACAGATAGATAACCTTTCTGAGGCTCAGTTCAGAGCTATAGTTATAAAACAGCTTATAGAAATAACAGGGGGACTTTTTCAAGACAGAGAAGTAATGAAGGCTAGTCCTGCTGAAATGAATGAAAACACATATGAAACAAGTGGTGAGGGAAGAAAAATCAGGGATCAAATCAACAAATTGGAACACAGGGGAGGAACAAACAGTCAATCAGTGCAGAAAGAGGAAACAAAAAGCAAGGAAAATGAGGAGAAGCTCAGAAACCTCTGGGACAAGTATAAGAGAGCAGACATCTGAATTATAGGGTTGCCGCCAGAAGGTGAAGAAGAAAAACTAGAAATTGAAAAAAATATGTGAAAAATTAATGAAGCAGAACTTCCCTAACTTAAGGAAGGAAATAGACTTACAGGTCCAGGAAGTACAGAGAGTTCAAAAAAAAAAAAAAATGGACCCAGGGAGAACCACTCCAAGACAAATTATAATCAAAATGTCAAAACTTAAAGATAAAGAGAGAATCTTAAAAAACAGCAAGAGAGAAGAGAAGAATTATGTACAAAGGGTTCCCAATTAGACTATCAGCTGATTTCTCAAAGGAGACTCTGCAGGGAAGAAGGGACTGGCAAGAAATATTCAAAGTAATGAAAATAAAAAACCTACAGCCATGATTACTCTATCCAGCGAAGCTGTCATTCAGAATAAAAGGGCAGAGAAAGTGCTTCCAGGACAAAGTAAAACTGGAGTTCACTAGATCCAAACCACTATTATATGAGGTATTAAAGGGACTTGTTTAGAAGAAGGAGGATCAAAACTATGAACATTAAAATAAGAATTGTATCACAACAACAAACAACAGAAGCTAGGGAATTGACACAAAGGCAAACTAAATAGGCAACGAGAGTGGAAAAAGAATTATAGGTATGGGGAATATATAAGGGGGAAGTCAGTGGGGAAGGGGAAGGGGGAAAAGTGAGGGAGATGATACAGGAATTAAGAAACATAGTAGGAGGGAGTGGAGTAGACAGGAAGATGTTGAGAAGAACTATATGCACAACCAATGGGCATGGACTAAGGGGTGGGACAACTGGAGGGAGGGGAGATCATCGGGTGGATGGGAGCAGACGGAAAAGAAATTGGGACAACTGTAACAGCATAATCAGTAAAACATATTAAAAAAAGAAATTAAATATTTAAAATAAAAACTAGGAATCACATAAAAAAAAACAAAACCCCAAAACAAACAAACAAAAACAAGTAAGGAATAGAATCCAGGATAAGAAAAGGAAAATAAAAATAAAATTTCTAACTCAAATGAGCAACAGAAGAGGGAAGGCAAAATGGAGTAAAACAGGGGGAGAGCAATCTATGAGGTTTGAAGTACAAAAAATAGTGAATAAAACTATCATTGAAGAAGAACAGCAATAACTGTAATATCCACACCAAACAAGTCACAATTTATAAAGGTTGAAAGGAAATGAGAATATTATAAGAGGGTGGTAAAGGAATGTAAGCTGATTAAAAGAAGGAAGAATGATTTTGAGAGGATGAAGGGAAGAGAAATAATAAAAGTAAGGAATAGGAACAAAGCATAGCATGGGACAAAATGAAATTTACAACAAAAATAGGAAAGGACAGGAAGAAGACAAAATTATGTAAGACAAAGAAAGGGTGCAAAGTGAGATTTGAAGTAATAAAATAAAAAGTAATATAAAATCTGAATAAAAAGAATAAAAAAATAAGAGACAGAATAGTGAATTAGTTGAAATACAATTGAAGCAAAAGAGGAAATATTAACAGTGTATGTGAAAGGAAGAACAAAAAATGAAAAATAAACAATGCAAATTCTGAAGAAGAGTAAAGTGAAATTCATTTCAGCCTTTTGGTGTTTGCTTTCTGACTTCTCTTTCTGGATCTGTCTCTGTTTTTTTTTTTTTTTTTAATCAGCACAAGGTCCCAGAAGTTCATCCAATTTCTGGGAGCGTCACCTGTATCACCTTCACCTGCCTCTAGATGGAGCTTCTGTTGAGATACTATTTCACATAGGTCATAATGGCCATCACCAACAAATCAAGAAACAACCTGTGCTGGCGAGGATGCGGAGAAAAGGGAACCCTAGTGCACTGTTGGTGGGAATGCAGACTGGTGTAGCTACTGTGGAAAATAGTATGGAATTTCCTCAAAAAACTAAAAATGGAATTGCCTTTTTACCCAGCGGTTCTGCTGCTGGGAATACATCCTAAGAATCCTGTGTGAGCTATTCAAAAGAACTTATGCACCCCTATGTTCATAGTGGCACTATTTATATTAGCTAAGTGCTGGAAGCAGTCTAAGGTGCCCATCAGTAAATGAGTGAATCAAAAAACTGGTACATTTACACGATGGAATACTACACAGCAGAAAGAAAGAAGGAACTCCTACATTTTGGGACATCATGGATAGAACTGGAGAATATTATGCTAAATGAAATTAGCCAGTTGGTGAGAGAGAGATATCATATGATCTCGCCCAGAACAAGAATCTAATGAACAAAATAAACTAATGAACAAAACAGAACCACAAGCAAGGAAGCATGTATCAGACTGAAAGTGACCAGAAGGGAGTGGGAAGAGGGATACTGGTAGAAAGAAGAAGAAGGGATTAGACAAATAACATATATGAATGACATACGGTCATGGACAACATTTGGGAATTGACTGTGGAAGGGGGTGTGGGATGGGCAAAGGAAGGAAAAGGAAGAAAAATTGAGACAACTGTAATAGAACAACAATAAAAATGATTTAAAAGTGCCCTGGCTGGTATGGCTCAGTGGATTGAGCCCAGGCCTGTGAACCAAAAGGTCACTGGTTTGATTCCTAGTCAGAGCACATGCTTGGGTTTTCAGCCAGGTCCCCAGTTGAGGTTACAGAACACAACCAATGGATATTTCTATTGCATATCATGTTTCTCTCCCTCTCTTTTTTCCTCCTTTCCCCTCTTTCTAAAAGTAAATAAAATATTTTAAAAATAATTAAAAATTAATTTAAAAATTAAATAAAAAAAACGAACATGGTGAAAGAAATAAACATTTAGATCCAGAAAACACAGATTGTCCCAAACAAGATGAATATAAAGAGGCCCCCACCAAGACATATCAAAATTAAAATGCCAAAAGTTAAATCAACAAGAATTTTTTAAACTTCAAAGATGGAAAAAAACATAAATAAATAAACTTAACTATATACTGGATGGGTAACAGCTATGTTAAAAAAATGGAAAACAACTTTTCCATTTTAACTTTTAGTTATAGTACTTTGACTCCTATCAGTCTCATATAAAAGGACAAAAAACTAAAAAGAAAACTTAAATTTTACTTAATAGGTTAGTGGGTTTATTATTAATAGTGGTGTAGGTATATTCTGAAACCAATTTATGTGCATTGTGGAACTGAGCAAAGAAGTGAATATATTGATTGGGGGGGCAAGGTTCTTATGTAAGAGATAGGAGCTACAAATATGATATAAAATGGCTATTTTCCTCAATATTTCCAGTGAAAGAATGTGAGAAATGACACTTCAGTGTCAATAAGCACACCTGGCTTCCAGATCTCTAGTTCTAATATTACTCCCCACTAAAAGGGGATCCTTAGCAAAATGGCTGGATCCAGAGCTGGGGCTGGAAGAGTAATCCTGGACCATCTTGTGCCAAAAATAAGAATGTGCTAAAAAAAATGACAGGCAGAAAAGCCAGCTTGAAGGATCTCATGCTGGTCAAATCTGGAGCAATATTATCTCATCTATAAGTGGAGCCTTATGAACAAAACAAACAAATGAGCAAAATATAACCAGAGACATGGAAATAAGGAACAAATTGACAACAACCAGAGCGGGTAGGGAGAGGGGGATACAGGTAAAGAAGGTGAAGGATCTAGTCAAGGAACAAGAATAAAAGACCCATGGACATGGGCAACAGGGTGGGTCTTGACTGTGGGAGTGGGGGTGTGTGGGTGGGTCAAGGGAGAACAATGGGAGAAAAATTGGGACAACTGTCATTGTACAACAATAAAATTTTAAAAATGAAAAAAGGAAATGGATTGTAGTTCATTGAATAAAATCAAAATCCATGGGTTTATATAGACAGAAGTAAATAAATAAGGGAGAAGGAAAGACCTTTATTGGAAAATGTTAACTAATAAATTCAGGAAGAATGATAGGCTAAAAATCACTATTTGGCAATCATTATAGTGACTTAATTCAGGCAAGAGCCATCGATGTACTATAAGAAACAGGATATTCATATAACTTCAAATAATCTCCCACAGTTTAGTTTTTAATTACAAAGAGAAAAATAGTAACTTTACAGTAGAGAAACTTGGAAGACATGTTCAGGACTTGGTGGTCAGTTAGTATCACCAATATAGGAAGAAGTCACAATCACCTGCCACCTGATAGGATCAATTAGAAGAATGCAGTGTCACTTCTGGTATACAGTAGTCCCTCTCTATATTGCAGTTCACTTATCACAGCCTCACTGTATCACGGGATTTTAAAAAATATTATATTTAATTATTTATCACAGATTTTTTGCTATATTGTGGGATTTTGCAATACTCTATACATATTTATATGTACAGTATTTATAATTTTAATGATTTTTGCCTAAAAATTTTCAAAATATATATAACAAATATAATACATGATTACAAAACTGTGGTACATTTACACAATGGAATATTATGCAGCAGAAAGAAAGAAGGAACTCCTACCATTTGTGCCAACACAGATGGAACTAGAGAGAATTATGCTTAGTGAAATAAGCCAGACAATGAAAGAAAAATACCATATGATATCACCCAATACAGGAGACTAATGAACAACACAAACGAATGAACAAAATTGAACAAGGAACAGAGTAACAGTTATCAGGGGGGAGTGAGGAGGGAGGGTAGGGGGTAAGTAGGGGAAGGGTTTAGCAAAGAGATTAATATAAATAACCCATGAACATGGACAACAGGGTTGGGATGGACTGTGGGAGAATGGGTGGGCTGGGTAGGGGGTAGCAATGAGGGAAAAAGTGGGACAATTGTAGTAGAGAAACAATAAAAATAAAAAAAAAATTAAATCAAAATAAAATACAGCACACTGTTTACAGTATGTATTTTTTTTTTTTTTTTTTTTTTTTGCGGACGAACCCATACATTACACTGAAAACAAGATCTACGCTCAAGCTTGTTTGCCTCCGTGAGATTGTACACGGCACATGATTGGCTGATTGATGGAAGGCGACCAACCAGAGCACTGTCTTGTGTATCCTGGGTGCTGATTGGCTCAGTAACTGTAGCATCAGTCTGTCTGCTATCCTGCAGTGTGTGCATACATTCAGCATCTCGCCTTGTCCACTTCACTCCTACCTCCGATCGCTGCGCATAGTTTTGCTCTGCGGTGTTGTGTTTTGTGAAATTTTCCTTGAAGACTGAATTTATTGCAAGCCCTACAATGCCACCCAAAAGTTCTGCATCTTCTAAGGATTCTGCCAGTGAACACAAGCGCCAGAGGAAGATGCTTACCATAAAAGAGAAGGTGGAACTTCTCAACATGTTGAAGGAAGGGAGAAGCTCTGCTTCTGTTGGCCACCATTCCAGGATCAACGATTCTACAGTTCGCTATATAAAGAAGGATGAGAAGAATATCAGGTCTACGGCATCAGTGACTTTCAACAAAACAGTAAAGAGGGTAGTTACTTCCCACAATAAGATCATTGTGAAGATGTAGTCTGAATTAGCTGTGTGGATAAACGATTGCAGGAAAAGAATATCTCACTGGATACAAACACCATCCAGACAAAGGTAAAGCAACTGTATGATCATTTAGCAGCAAAAAGGGATGATCATGATGGTGATGAGAATGAAGAGGATGAGAGGATGATGCTGAAGCAGGACCTTCGAGTGCTTCTCCAACCAGACCAACCCCATTCAGTGCCAGCAAGGGCTGGTTTGACAAATTTCAGGAACACTTTGGACTCAAGAGCGTTTCTCTGCATGGAGAGGCTGCTTCTGCAGATGAAGCCAAAGCTGAGGAGTATGTGAACAACACATTCAAAGACATCATTGAGGAAGGAGGCTGTAAGCCTGAACAAGTTTTCAACATGGATGAAATGGGCTTATTCTGAAACAGATGCCGTCTCACACTTTCATTATGAAGGAAGAAGCAAAAGTCCCTGGTTTCAAGGTCCAAAAGGATAGGGTAACTTTAATGTGTGGGAATGCTGTGGGCTTTAAGATAAAGCCAGGGCTTATTTATAAGTCCAAGAACCCAAAGGCCCTAAAAAACAAAAATAAGAATGTGTTGCCCGTATACTGGATGCACCATCCTAAGGCTTGGATCACAAAACTCCTTATGATTGCTTGGTTTCATCAATGTTTTATCCAGGAGGTTAAGGTTTATCTGGCAGAGAAATGCATTGATTCCAAAGTGCTTCTGTTAATGGGAAATGTTGGAGGCCATGCTGTTGACCTGATGTATGATGGCGTCCAGATAGACTTCTTGCTGCTGAACAACACATCGCTCACTCAGCCAATGGATCAAGGCATCATTTGCTCTTTTAAGGCGCTCTATACCCAAAATGCCCTGCAAGACCTCATTGAAGCTATGGACTCGGATGAAGACTTCTTGCTAAAGGCATACTGGAATGAGTACACAACTGCATTGAATCTCCAAAGTATTCAAAAGGCCATAAAGGAGATGAAGAGTGAGACTTTGAATGCCAGCTAGAAAAAATTGTGGCCAGAAGTGGTCCATGATTACAAGGAATTCTCTCCTGATGAAACCCACCAGTCTGTGGTGGATAAGGCCGCGAAGCTGGCAAAAATACTGGGAGGGGAGGGCTTCAGTGACAGGATTACTGAAGACATAAATGTCCTGATCGATGTGCACTCTCAATCGTTGACAGACGAAGACCTGGAGGAGCTGACTAAGTCAGCAAGTGAAGAAGAGACAAGATGAACAACAGGTTGAAGAAGAGGAGGAGGTTGGCCTAATACTTGATCATCTTGCAACCATGGTCAGAATGACCAAAGAAGTTCAATGAGTGGTGGAAGAATGGGACCCCCATATGGTTCATTTGTTGCAGTTTGCAAATTCAATCGACAATGCCATGTCAGTTTACAAAAACATTCTCAATCAGAAGAAGGAGCAGTGCCAGCAACTACCCATAACTATATTTATCACTCAAAGGAAGAGGCCGGTTATGCCTATGCCTTTAGTGGAAGTAGAAGTTAAGAACGAGGCTGAAGATACTACAGCACCACCTGAAGAAGCGCCTGATGAAGTGGTGCCTTTAGAAGAGCTGTAATGGTCTTGGCTGTGCAGTACATTTATCTCATCTTCATCACCTTCATCATCATCAGTACTGCACAGCTAATTCATCATCTTCATCATTCAAGTTGTAGTATACTTCACTGGTGAGTACCCATATAAAAATTTACAGTACCGTATATGTATGTTGTTAAAGTTAAGTACGTTTAAGAGTATACAATATGTTTAAGAACATAAGTAGTGTTTATAAAAGTGTGGAAAAGGTTAATAAGGGAGTGGGAAAGGTCAATGAGGGACTGGGAATGGTTTATAAGTGTGTGGGAAGGGTTTATATAGCCTTAAAATATATATAAATACTAAAATAAATGTAAGGTTCTTACTTCACAGATTTTCACCTATCGCTGGGGGGGGGGTGTCTACAATGTAATAGCCATGGTAAGTGAGGGAATACTGTATTCCTGCTGCTTATGAATAACTTGAATCTAATGAAGTATCAGATGCACAAAAATTGAGGGACATTCTACAAAATAACTGGCCCCATCTTTTCAAAATGTCAAAATTGACTTCCGGCCAAGATGGAGGCTTAGACTGACACACTTGGCCTCCCTCTACAGCTAAGAAGGAATACAACTACCTCAAAACAAAAGATAACTAGAAATTCCAGAAAATAAAACTACATGGAAGCCCAACATATGAAGTTATAAACCAGCGGTGCTCGTCTGGATGGGTAGGAGGGGAGCGATCAGAATTGGGACAGAAGGATCAGACTGATCTGTCCAAGGTAGCAGAGGGAATAGCAGCAGGACTGCGAGAAATGCCAGGGGAGCAATCCCGGATGCAGTCGAGACCCGGCAGCTCGCAATTCCAATGCTGGGGAAGGCAGTCTCCCCATTGCCTTGGATGGTGAGGCTGTGGGAAAGGAGCCTCCCACTCTCTTAGCAGAGAATAATGGCAGAAAACAATTTTGGACCACCGCCCCCACACGAAGAGCCTCAGAGTGTCGAAAAAGGTTGCTGATCGCCACCGGTCACCAATCGCTGCCAGTCACCGGGCACTGATGAGTGCATGGGGCTCCATCCCCTATATCATGCCCGGGAAGAAAGCTAAACACAAATCTGTTAGAATGAAGCAGACAACAATTGAAATCCTGGTGACACAGCTCACCAGGCAGCAGATGAGAGACCTGACAGAGGAACAAATAAAAAACCTTTTGAAGGCTCAGTTCAGAGCTATAGTGATAAGGTGGCTTACAGAATTAGCAAAAAAGACAGAGGGGAAGATGGCGGCAGAGTAGGAGCAGTGTTCTCAGCTCGCTCCTGTTAAGGAGAGACTCCAGGAACAAATGCGGAGAGGAGTGACTGAGTGAGTGTGGATCTCCGATAGTGCGAACAGGGAGGAGAGCATGGGAGCAGCGTGGAGGGGGGTGGAGGGGTTTACCACACACTGCAGGCTGAGTCATTCTGGGACCCAGTGCGTCTGCAGTACCAAGCCAGAGAGCTCACTAGCCGAGAGCTGCTTGGAGGCTCCCCCTGCTAGGGGCACACCAATAAGTAAATTCTTGTAGGGAGTTAGGGAGAGGATTTGGCTGAAAAAGCCAGAGGAGTGAGAGAACAGTGAACAACCAGGACTGGGAGAAACTGTGCGATCTGAGTCTAGAGGGAAACCTCCTCAGCTGCAACTCCCGACCGGAAGCTCGGCATTCCTGGCACGCGCAGCACTTGGGGTGGGCCCTACAGAACAAAGGGACAGTTTGGGGGCAAGGAGACAGGCCACACAGAAAAGCTGCTGCGGAACTCCGGACAGAGGGGGAGCTCCTGAGCAAAAGAACAGTGCATGCCCCCAGCGCTTTGAGCAATTGCGCTAGAATCTCACAGAACAAAAGGCGGGTTTGGGGCTAGGAGAAAAATAGGGTGCGCAAGGCATGTAAGTAGGGAAGAGAGCAGAGATGGTGATTCTAGAATGGAGACGGTTTTAGGGTGGGGAGAAGGGTCCACAGGGAAAGGCTTCTGCGGAGCTCCAGACCGGTGGAGAGCTCCTGGGTAGGAGAGCACTGCACTGACCAACCACACTAGAATCCTTCA
The DNA here is from genome assembly GCF_987537825.1 of Furipterus horrens. Classification (NCBI taxonomy): domain Eukaryota; kingdom Metazoa; phylum Chordata; class Mammalia; order Chiroptera; family Furipteridae; genus Furipterus; species Furipterus horrens. The sequence continues at coordinate 35,735,602 of NW_028327187.1, forward strand.
GAACAAAGGGACAGTGCTTGGGCGGGAAGAGAGATAGAGCACGCAGGCCTATAGACAGGGAAGCCAACGGAAGCTGTAGCTCAGAATAGAGACAGTTTTGGGGCAAGGAGAAGAGCCCACGCAGGAAAGCTACTGCAGAGCTCCAGACTAGGGGAGAGGTCCTGGGCAGGAAAGTGCCACTGGGCCCAGTGCTTTGACCGACTGTGCCAGAGTCCTGCAGAACAAAGGGATGATCTTGAGACAGGGAGAGAGGTAGGGTGCACAAGCATATAGACAGGGAAGAGAGCAGAAGCTGTAGCCTGGGAATAGAGACACAACTGGAGGCAGTGTGGGGATTGCTGGCAGGCACAGGCTGGACCAACAGTGGGAAGGAGCAACTGGACAAGCCTGAGGAGGACTGAGGGTGCCACAGGAGGGGACAACTAAACGCAGCTCACAGCAGAGCGGAGGTAGGCCCACAAATAAAAGACTAGCAGTCCCAGAATCAAGCAGGACCCTCCCACAGCCAGCCAACCAACCAGAAAAGATTTGAAAACCATGGAATTTTGAATTGGGGGCAGACTCAGGATGGAAGGAAGGAAAAACAAAAAACAAACCAAAAATACACAGAGACTGTGCCTAAAAGTTGAATTGAGTTAAAATCCTCTCATTCTTTTATTTCTCACTCTCTCTATAACTTCCCCTCCCATTCTTTCTTATTCTCTCTCCCTTTCTCCCCTCCTCTTCTCTCCCTTCTCTCCTCTTAGCATGTCTCCCCTTCATCCTATTCTTTGTTAATTTTTAAATTTTAAGTTATCTCCCTTTCCCTCCTATTCCCTTCTTCTAATCCCATTTCCTCATCCTCCCTCCGTTTCCTTTCTCTCTCTCTCCTTTATCTGTGCTAAGCACTTTCAATTTTATTAAATTTCTTTTTTATTTTGTCCCCCTTCAGTCTACATTCATTTTTATTTCCTCCCTTGCCCTTATTTTTCTTCTCTCCCTATAAATATTCTCTCTCTCTTTCTTTCTCTCCCTATTCCATTTTATATTCTAATCTTTTAATATTTAAATTTTAATTCTAATCTATACCCCTCACCCTTCACCCTCCCCTTAACCCTTCTCTCTTTCCACCCCATCCCCTCACTTCTTTCGCTCCCTCTTGTATTTCTCTCCTTCACCCTATCTTTTGTCAACTCTTCAATTTCAATCTTTCCCTCCCTAATATCTCCTCTTCCTCTTGATTTCCTTCCCTCCTCTGTGTTATTTCCCTCCCCCATCCTCTTGGTTTCCCATATCTTATTACTCTTTCTCTATATTCTCTCTCTCTATCTTGCAATTTTATATCATGTTCTAATCTCCTAATTTTTTATAATATATATTTTTAAAAATTTTAATCCAGTCCCCCCTCTTCTCCCTCCCCTTCTTCTTTCATTCTCTCTCCTACCCTTCTCTTCTCTACTTTCTCTCTCTCTTTCCTCTCTCCCTTCCTGTCTTGCTATTTTCTACTCTGTATTTTTATTCTTGAAAAATTCTTTCTCAATCTGTTTCCTACCTTCTAATCTCCTCAGCTCTCTGCTTTAGTTTCTGGCTGTCTGTCTGCCTGGATGTCTGTTGTGTCTATCTTTCCTTCCACGCTAAACATATAGCATATACCAATTATATAATCCTAATACTATACATTTCTACTTTCTCACTACACACTGTAACCCTCTCCTCCTTTTCAAACATACAGTGTAAATGTTAATTGTTGTCTTACATAACCTTGATCCCAATTGCTAATATTATTACTCTAACAACTTCCCGCTCAAAAATTACCCTTCCTTCATTTAAAACAACTCCTATCTGTTTTCCTATGAAATAAGAGTCCCAATATCTCCACAAGTATATTAATATGGGCTCATTTGCAACGTATAGTGAGATTGTAGTTGGGGGAGATATTGGAGGGTGTAGGTTTCTTGTCTGGGTTTTGTGATTATGTTTTAGCAGCACCTCCACAAAAGATCTCAAGACAAGGTGGGCAGAGTGACTCTCATTCAACTAACCAGAGAAAAAGACCCACCAAAGAGTAGCTGAAATACAACAAGACAGATTAAGGAAATAACATCAAGGACAACACAGATGGAGATCCAAGATGGTGGAGGAGTAAGTGGAAGTTACACTAACCTCCTCCCAGGACTAGCCAGTGCTGACTCAGCCCCAGTACAGCAGACAGACCATTCCCCTCCAAGTGGCATCAGACTAAGGGGAAATAAAAGCCCTGCCAACAGGAATTAAACTGCCACACCCACGTTCCTTAAGCTTGACAGCTAATCATAGATTGAGTAGATTAACAACTAAAGAAGACAGACAAAGGCAGTAGATCCCTGGAAGTCTCCAACAGGCTGCCTAGGGCCAGTCTGGTACATGCTCTGACGCTACCAGAGGCAGATCCAGGAAGTGCAGATCATTCTAAGAAGCACCAACAAACAATAGGAATCACAAAAATGGGGAGAGAGAGAAACAACCCCCCATCAAAAGGAAATGTAGAATCCCCAGAGAGAGTGCTAAATGAAATAGAGGGGAGCAAACTATCAGACATGGAATTCAAAATATGGATTAAGGAGAAGCTACAAGGAACTCTAGAAAAACTACAAGGAACTTACAGAGAATTACACGAGCATGAAAAAGGACATAGAAGCTATCAATAAGAGCCAGGAGGAAATGAAGAATACGATCTCTGAATTGAAGAACAGAGAAGAAGGAATTAAAAGCAGGCTAGAGGAAGCAGAAGATCGGATCAGCGAGCTGGAGGACAACGTACACAAAAACTCCCAGACAATGCAACAAAATGAAAAAAGACTAAACTAGACTGAAAAGGTTCTAAGACAGCTTCAGGACAACATGAAATGTAATAATATCCATGTCATAGGAATTCCAGAAGGAGAAGAAGAAGAGCAAGGGATAGAAATCCTCTTTGAAAAACTAATGACAGAAAACTTTCCTCACATGGGGAGAGAAAGAGTCACACAAGACCAGGAAACACAGAGGGTCTCAATGAAGATGAACCCCAACAGGCCCACCTCAAGACACACCATAATTAAAATGGCAACATTCAAAGACAAAGAGAGAATCCTAAAAGCAGCAAGAGAGAAACAACTAATAACATACAAGGGAGCTCCAATAAGGCTATCATCAGATTTCTCAGCAGAAACACTACAAGCCAGAAGGGAATGGCAAAAATATTCCAAGCAATGAAAAACAAAGGCCTACAACCTAGAATACTCTACCCAGTAAATCTCTCATTCAAAATGAAGGGTGAAATAAGGAGCTTCCAAGACAAAAGAAGGCTAAAAGGATACATCTCCACCAAACCAGCAATGCAAGAGATGCTAAAGGGTCTGCTTTAAAATGATAAAGAAACAGAAAGAGACAGAGAAGAACATGAGTACAAAGGGGAAAAATGACAATGAATAGGTACTTATCGGTAAAAACCTTAAATGTAAATGGATTAAACGCTCCAATTAAAAGACATAGGGTAGCTGAATGGATTAGAAAAAATCACCCACATATATGGCTGTCTATAAGAGACCCACCTTAGAACAAAAGATCTACACAGACTGAAAGGAAAGGGATGATAAAAAGTATTTCAAGCAAATGGACATGAAAAAAAAGCCGCGGTAGCAATACTTATATCAGACAAAACAGATTTCATAGCAAAGTCCATAAAAAGAGACAAAGAAGGGCATTTCATAATACTTAAGGGAAAAATCCATCAAGAAGATATAACCCTTATAAATATATATGCACCCAAATTAGGAGCACCCAAATATATAAAGAAAATTTTGAAAGACGCCAAGAAAGATATAGACAGCAACACACTTATAATAAGGGACTTTAACACCCCATTGTCAACAAAGGACAGATCTTCGAAGCAAAGAAATACCAAAGATATTGAGGCACTGAACAACACTCTAGATCACATGGACTTAGTCGATATATATAGAAGTTTTCACCCCAAAGAAGCTAAATATACATTCTTCTCAAATGCACATGAAACATTGTCAAAGATAGACCACATGGTAGGACACAAAACAAGCCTTAACAAATTCAAGAAAATTGAAATTATATCAAGCATCTTTTCAGATTACGATGGCTTAAAATTGAAACTCAACCTCAAGGAAAAAACTCAAAAACATTCAAACTCATGGAGAATGAATAACATGCTATTAAATAATGAATGGGTTAACAATGACATCAAGGAAGAAATCAAAAAGTTTCTGGAAACTAATGACAATGAATACACAACAACCCAAAACCTATAGGATAAAGCGAAAGCAGTCCTGAGAGGAGAGGTCATAGCAATACAGGCCTACCTAAAAAAGCTAGAAGAATCTCTAATAAAAAATTTAACCCTACAGCTACAAGAACTAGAGGAAGAAAAACAAGCAAGGCCCAGATCAAGTATAAGGAAGGAAATCATCAAGATCAGAGCACAATTAAATGACATAGAGACTAAACTAACAATTCAAAACATCAACAAAAGTAGGAGCTGGTTCTTTGAAAAGATAAACAAAATTGACAAGCCTTTAACCAAGCTCATCAAGAAAAAAAGAGAGAGGACCCAAATAAATAAAATCAGAAACGAAAGAGGAGAAATCACAACCGATACAACAGAAATACAAAGGATTGTAAGAAATTATTATGAACAACTGTATGGCAAGAAATTTGACAACCTAGAGGAAATGGACAAATTCCTGGAAACCTATAGTCTTCCCAAACTGAATCAAGAAGAAGCAGAAAGTCTGAATAGACCAATAACAGCTAGTGAAATTGAAGCAGTAATCAAAAAACTCCCAGCACACAAAAGCCCTGGACCGGAAGGCTTCACAAGTGAATTCTACAAAACATTTAGGAAATGACTAACTCCTATCCTCCTCAGACTATTCCAAAGGATACAAGAAGAGGGAAAACTCCCAAACTTGTTCTATGAAGCCAGTATAACCCTAATTCCAAAATCAGGTCAAGACACAACAAAGAAAGAAAACTACAGGCCAATATCGCTGATTAACATAGATGCTAAAATCCTCAACAAAATATTGGCAAACTGGATCCAGCAACACATTAGAAACATCATACACCACAATCAAGTGGGATTCATTTTAGGGATGCAAGGATGGTTTAATATTCGCAAATCAATAAACGTAATACAACACATAAACAAAATGAAAGACAAAAACCACATGATCAGAAATATTCAGAAATAGATGCAGAAAAAGCATTTGATAAAGTACAACACCCATTTATGATAAAAACTCTCAGCAAAATGGGAATAGAGGGAGAATATCTCAACATAATAAAGGCCATATACGAGAAACCTGAAGCCAACATCATACTCAATAGGCAAAACTGAGAGCATTCCCCCTGAGATCAGGAAGAAGACAAAGATGTCCGCTCTCTTCACTCCTAATCAACATAGTCTTGGAAGTTCTAGCCACAGCAATCAGACAAGAAAGAGAAATAAAAGGCATCCAAATTGGAAAAGGGGAAGTAAAACTGTCATTATTTGCAGATGACATGATAGTGTACATAGAAAACCATATAGACTCCACAAAACAAAACTCGACCTAATAAGCGAATTCGGCAATATAGCAGTATACAAAGTCAATATTAAGAAATCGAAGGCATTTTTATACACCAACAATAAAAACTCAGAGATAGAAACTGAAAGAAAAATCCCATTTACCATATCAACAAGAAAAATAAAATACCTAGGAATAAACTTAACAAAGGAGGTAAAAGACCTGTGCTCAGAAAACTACATAACACTGAAGAAAGAAATTAAAGAAGATACAAATAAATGGAATCATATACCATGCTCATGGATGGGAAGAATCAACATCATTAAAATGTCCATACTACCCAAAACAATTTATAGATTCAATGCAATCCCTATTAAAATACCAGCAACGTATTTCACAGACCTAGAACAAATACTTCAAAAATTTATATGGAAGCAAAAAAGAGCCCAAATAGCCACAGCAATTTTGAGGAAGAACACAGTAGGAAGAATCACAACACCAGATATCAAACAATACTACAAAGCCACTGTAATCAAAACAGTCTGGTACTGGCATAAGAATAGACATATAGATCAGTGGAACAGAATAGAGAGTCCAGAAATAAACCCAGGCCTCCATGGTCAACTAATATTTGATAAAGGAGCAAGGAACATAAAACGGAGTGAGAAGAGCCTCTTCAACAAATGGTGCTGGGAGAACTGGATAGGAACTTGCAAAAAAATGAAAATATACCACCAACTTACACCACACTCCAGAATATACTCAAGATCGATAAGAGACTTAAATGTAAGCCATGACACCATAAAAGTCCTAGAGGAAAACATAGGCAGGAAAATTTCAGATATCTCACATAACAATATCTTCACGGATACATCTCCTATAGCAAGAAAAATAAAGGAAAAAATAAATAAATGGGATTACATCAAACTAAAGAGTTTCTGCTCTGCAAAAGAAAACATCAGCAAGATGAAAAGGAAACCAACCATATGGGAAAACATATTTGCCAATGACATCAAAGACAGGGGACTGATTTCCAAAATATATAAAGAGCTGGTGCTACTCAATACAATAAGTGAATTTTGCAAAATAGCATGGTACAAAATAAATATGCAGAAATCTAAGGCATTCCTGTACACCAACAATAAAAGATCAGAGACAGAGACAAAAAAGAAAAGATCATTTACAATAAAAACAAGAAAAATAAAGTACCTAGGAGTAAACTTAACCAAAGAGATAAAAGACCTGTACTCTGAAAATCACATAACATTGAAGAAAGAAATTAAGGAAGATACAAATAAATGGAAGCAAATACCATGTTCTTGAATGGGAAGAATCAACATCATCAAAATGGCCATACTACCCAAAGCAATTACAGATTCAATGCAATCCCTATTAAAATACCAATGACATATTTCACAGACCTAAAACAAATACTCCAAAATCTCATATGGAACTAAAAAAGACCCCGAATAGCCAAAGCAATCTTGAGACAGAAGAACACAGCAGGAGGAATCACAACACCAGATATCAAACAATACTACAAAGCCACTGTGATCAAAACAGTCTGGTACTGGCATAAGAACAGACATATAGATCAGTGGAACAGAATAGAGAGTCTAGAAATAAACCCAGGCCTCCATGGTCAACTAATATTTGATAAAGGAGCAAGGAACATAAAACGGAGTGAGAAGAGCCTCTTCAACAAATGGTGCTGGGAGAACTGGATAGAAACTTGCAAAAAAATGAAAGTAGACCACCAACTTACACCACACTCCAGAATAAACTCAAGATCGATAAGAGACTTAAATGTAAGCCATGACACCATAAAAGTCTTAGAGGAAAACATAGGCAGGAAAATTTCAGATATCTCACATAACAATATCTTCACGGATACATCTCCTATGGCAAGAAAAATAAAGGAAAAAATAAATAAATGGGATTACATCAAACTAAAGAGTTTCTGCTCTGCAAAAGAAAATGTCAGCAAGATGAAAAGGAAACCAACCATATGGGAAAACATATTTGCCAATGACATCACAGACAGGGGACTGATTTCCAAAATATATAAAGAGCTGATACGACTCAACATCAAGAAAACAAACAACCCAATTAAAAAATGGGCAAAGGACCTGAACAAACACTTCTCCGAAGAGGACATACAGAAGATCCATAGACACATGAAAAATGCTCCACATCATTAGCCATCAGGGAGATGCAAATAAGAACCATCATGAGATACCATTTTACACCAGTCAGAATGGCCATTATCAACAAATCAACAAACAATAAGTGCTGGCGAGGATGTGGAGAAACGGGAACCCTACTGCACTGTTGGTGGGAATGCAGACTGGTGCAGCCACTGTGGAAAACAGTATGCAATTACCTCAAAAAACTAAAAATGGAACTGCCTTTTGAACCAGCGACTCCACTACTAGGATTATACCCAAAGAATCTTAAAACACCAATTCAAAAGAACTTATGCACCCCTAGGTTCATAGCAGCACTGTTTACAATAGCTAAGTGCTGGAAACAGCCTAAGTGCCCATCTGTAGATGAGTGGATCAAAAAACTGTGGTACATTTACACAATGGAATACTATGTAGCAGAAAGAAAGAAGGAACTCCTGCCATTTGCAACAACATGGATGGAACTAGAAAGAATTTTGCGTAGTGAAATAAACCAGGCAAAGAAAGCAAAATACCATATGATATCACCTAATACAGGAAACTAAAGAAAAACATAAACAGATGAACTAAATAGGACAAGGAGCAGAATAGAAGTCAATAGGGGTAGGGGGGATTGAGAGAAGGGGGATAAGTAAGGAAAGGGTTTAGTCAAGAAACGTGTATAAATTAATCATGGACATGGACAACGGGGAGGGATATGATTGTGGGCGAAAGAGTGGGCTGTGTGAGGGGAAGCTATGGGGGAAAAATGGGACAACTGTAATTGAAAAACCAAGACATAAAATTTAAAAAAGTTAAAGATAAAGAGAGAATCTAAATTCAGCAAGAGAAAAGTAATAATCATGTACAAAGGGATCCCAATTAGACTATCAGCTGATATCTCAAGGGAGACTCTGCAGGCAAGAAAAGACTTGCAAGAAATACTCAAAGTAATGAAAATCAAAAAACCTACAGCCATGAATACTCTATCTAACGAAACTGTCATTCAGAATAGAAGGGCAGGGAAAGTGCTTCCAGGACAAAGTAAAACTGTAGGAGTTATTAGATCCAAACCACTATTATATGACCTGTTAAAGGGACTGGTTTAGAAAAAGGAGGATCCAAACTATGAACATTAAAATGAAAATTGTATCACAACAACCAACAACAAAAGCTAGGGAATTGACACAAAGGCAAACTAAGTAGGCAATGAGAGTGGAAAAAGGACTATAGATATGGGGAACATATTGAGGGGAGGTCAGCAGGGTGGGGGAAGGGGGAAATGGAGGGGGATGGTATAAGAATTAAGAAGCACAGTAGGAGGGAATGGAGTATATAATAAGAGGTTGAGAAGAACTATATGCACAACCAATAGACATAGACTAAAAGATGGAGACAACTGGAGGGAGGGGAACCACTGGGTGGAGAGGAGCAGAGGGAAAAGAAATTGGGACAACTGTAACAGCATAATCAATATAACATATTTTAAAAATGTCAAAATTGATGACAAGAAAGACTAAGATTGATCCATATGAAGGGAGGTTAGAGTCATGATAACTGAAATGCTACAGGTGATCTTGGATTTGATCCTGAACCTGAAAAATTCTTATAGAGATCAAGTAGGACAATGAGCGAAATCTGAATAAGTCTGTAGGCTGGATAATAGTGTTTTATCAATATAAATGTCTTGAATTTGACATATTTGCATTGTCGTTATATAAGAGAATGTCCTTGATTTAATTGTTTTAATGCTTCAAAAATACCCCCCATAAAAATGGCTTCTGTTAACATAACAAATGACCATTATCTTGTTCAATCCAATGATAAACTATCTTTATTCATCTTAACTTGCTTCTCAATGTCATTGATACAATTTATTCTGTACCAGTTTGGATCTTTGGAAGAGCAGATGCCAAGACAGGACTGAACGTGTAAGTAAATTATTGAAGGCAATACTTATAGATGATAAGAGGGAGAAGAAGAAGGTAAGGAAAAAGTTTGTGATCTAGGTTAGATACCCATGAAAATAAAATAGTAAAAGAATACGAAGCAGCAAGAAGCTTAGAGGAGTCATTGTGTCACAGCTGCCCATTTGAAGTGTCCGACATCCTACAGTAGACCCACCCTCTGTGATAAGTTATTGACTGGAAAGAACACATGGGAATTATGGCTTCAACACAAAATGTATAATGGATGGAAGTTGAGGTTGCTGGTCAACTATACTCCTGCAAGTTAGATCTGAGTGGATCATTAACATGGCCACATATACTTCTTTTTGAAAACCCATTCTTTACTTGGTCTTTGAAATGCTTTGCTTTCTTAATTCCCACCTTCTCAGTATTTGTTGTTGAATCCTCCTCTTCTTTCTAAACTCTAATGATTAATATATTTCCAGGACTAAACCCTCCCCCCTCTTCTTTTATGCATACCACTTAGGGGAATTCATCCAGTCTGATGAATAATACCTAGATATATACAGCTTGTAACTTCTATATTTGGATATATAAAATATACCTCAAACTTTATGTATCCAAACAAGAATTATTGATTTTCTACTGTCCCACATCCCACAAAACTTCTACCAAAATGTTATTTAACTCTGTAAAAGACAACAAAACCATTCATTAGTTTTTCAACCCAAAGTACACGGAGTCATCTGTAAGTTATCCCTTTCTCTCATACTACATTTAATTCATCACCAAATTCTGTCAGCTTTCAGTTCAAAATATGTCATATTTTTACTATTTCTAACTACCTACACCTCTACTACTATAGTTCCAAGGTAATGCTCCAGGCTCTACTTTTTACAGAAGAATTCTATTATTGTGTCTTGGCATTATTTGTCCCATGCCTCTGAGACTGATGTTTCATTTAACCTGCCTCTTTGACTTTTGCTTCAAGCTGCATCTTGGAACACCATAAAAAATTTATTTATTTTTAGAGAGGGGAAGGGAGGGAGAAAGAGAAGGAAAGAGACATCAATGTGTGGTTGCCTCCTGTGTGCCCCCAAATGGCCAGAACACCATTAAAAAAATTTCCCATGACTCTGCACTGTGCAGCTTGCAACTCTTTCATTCATTCAACAAACATTTAGTGTCCCTCTATATGTAAGAAATAGAAGGTCTTTCCAGAAAAAGTCAAGCCATTGTCAATATAACAAGAATGACTTGCACAACATCAATGTAACCTGGCAGCCATGGAGGGTGGACTGGAATGTGCATGCATGAACAATGATGAATCCATTGTACTAGTCAGCCAGAGTGGTAGATGCCATTGGGTAAGCATGTGTACTGTGTGACTGTCACATTCAAAATGACTGAGCCAGCAGAGCAATGAACCTGTATCAAATTTTGCATTAAGCTTGAACATTCCTCCATGGAAACTATTTGAATGATTCAGAAGGCTACAGCTCTGGGCAAGTGGTGAATGGCAGCTTTTCATCAGGACAATACACCCACTCATGCATCATGTCTGGTGCAGTTTTTTGTTTTTTTTTTGTTTTGTTTTTTTTGTGAAACATCAAATTGCCTAGGTGACTCAGCCCCATTGCAGCCCAGATTTGGTGCCCTGTGACTTCAGGCTTTTTCACAAACTAAAATCACCTTTGAAAAGGAAAATATTTCAGACTATCAATGAGATTCAGGAAAATAAAGCAGGGCCAGCTGATGGTGATTGGGACAACTGTTTGAGGTCCCAAGGTGCCTACTTTGAAGGAGACTGAGGCATCATTGTCCTGTGTACAATATTTCTTGCACCTTGTACCTTTTTCAATAAATATCTCTATTTTTCATATTACATGCTTGAATACCTGTGGGCAGACCTCATATGTTCTCTTTGTTTTTCTCTCTCCTCTCCTTTCCTCTCCTCTGTCATATTGGGACTAGAGCTATTAACTTTTCAACCTTTACTGAGGAGGCTGAGCAGAAACCAGCTTAAATATTACCTTTTAAATTTATTTTTATATCCTCAAGGCACACTCCTTCCTGAACTCAAAAGAATTAAATGATATTGCAAATAAATGTTATCCTCTCAGGAAATTTCTCCTAATTTTCTTCTACATTATTGGCTACTTGTTTCCAGTTTCTTCTGCTGGCCACCTTCTCCTCATCCAGACTTCCAAAGGAGGTGTCCCACAGCTCAATTCTAAGTCCTCTGTCTTTGTCAGTATTCTCTCTGTACATGATGCCATCCAGTTTCCTGACATTAAATGTTATCTTTATGCTGATACTGCCCAAATTTATATATCCATCCTGGATTTTTCCCTGAACAGCAGACTGATATATACAACTTTCTACTTGACATTGTCTAATAGGCATCTCAAAATCACTGTGTCCAAATACCAAAATCTTGACTTTTTCTCTCGAAATTGCTTCTCCCAAGCATTCTTCATCTCAATTAATGCTTACTTTATGTATTTAGTTGCTCAGATTTAAAATTTTGAAGTCATTCTCAACTCTTTGTTTTCACTCTCCATAGCCAGAAACTATCCAGAATATGTATCTTCCACTGCTACTACCCAGGTCCAAGCCACCCTCATATCTCACCTGCATTATTACAATAGTCTCGAAATTGCTCTCCCTGCCCTTGCTCTCATGTAGTCCATGCTCCCAAAAGCAGGCAGGTGATTCTTTTAAATTTATATCCATACAAGGGGCTATAAAACTGTATATGATCTGATCCTTCCTCAATGTCTCTGGCCTCATTTCCCATCACTATATCCCCTGCTCATTCTCTTTAGTCAGAATGATTGCTATAGTAAGTAGTCTTTTTAAAAAGGCCCCAAATGATTCTTGCCTCTTGGTATTCACATCCTTGTGTTTCTTCTCCCCTTGAATGGAAACTGAAGTTAGTGACTTGTTTATAACAAATAGAATATGACAAAAGTGATGAGATATCACTCCAGAGATTGAGTTACAGAATCTGGATTCCATCTTGTTCTCTCAAGTGCTTACTCTGAAGAAAGCCAGCTGCCACATGGTGAGCTTTCCTTTGGAAAATGCCACATGCAAAGAGACTGAGAAAGGCCTCTGACCAAAAGCCAGGAAGTAACTGAAGTTTTAAGTCCAACATCCTGCAAAAACTGAGTCCTGCCAGCAGCCATGTGGGTAACCTAAGAAGTGGATCCTTCCAAATTTGAGACTTGAGATAAATGCAACTTAGCTAACCCCTTGATTATAGCCTGGTGAGACAGGGGTATATAGTTAAATCATACATAGATTTCTTTAAACTTACAGATGCTGTGAGAAACTAAATAACTTTTGTTTTAAAGCCACTAGGTTTGAGGGTAATGTCTTATAAAATAACAAATAACTAATGTAGCTTCACTGAAAGCACAAGGAACACTCCTACTTTAGCACTTTTGTATAAACTCTTCTCTCTACCAAGAACACACCTTTTCCATATAGTTGCATGGTTCTATCCCTCCGCTTTGCTCAGATGTCATCTTCTCAGAGTAGCATTTCCTAACCACAATTTATAAAAATAGCAAACATTCCCCAGTGCTTCTGATATTCCCATATCTGTTTTCATTTTTGTATCACTTACCCCCACATGACAAATTTTATGAGACGTATCTCTTGAATTTGAACATCTATCATTTGGGAGAGGGCCCACCCCTCCCTACTGCATTATTGCATTCTTTTTGATCCAATTCACAATTCAATATCTTCTGCCAGGGTCCTGGAGATATTTGAATTGGAGAGGCATAAGGTTGGAACCACTTAAAATATATCTGTATTGAGATACTATGCCCAGAGTTTTCATATTCATACATTTCTAAATCTATCTCATCCAGTTCAATTTAACAAAAAACAGAAACAAATAATACATTTAAATTAAAAATACCAGCCAAGTCAGTTTCTTAACATTGATGAAATGAAATATTTTTTCTTCTAAAAAAATCAATAATATTAATGGTAATTGATATTTGTATAACATTTTATATATATTATCTCATTTAAATCCCACTGTAATAATGTGATGCAATTATCATAATAATCATTATTTTATAGATGAAGTAAATTAAGTTCAAAGAGCTTAGGCAGTTTGCTCAATGTCATGCAGTAAGTAGAAGGCAGAACTGGGTCTTGAATCTAGTTCGTGATGAATTTTTCAGGTACAAGGAATTATGGTGCTTGGAAGAAGGGTAATCCTCAGCAGGGGCTATGAGCACAAATTCTGGAAAAGACCTTGGGGAGGTGCAGGCAAATCAACTAATAGTGTGCTGCATAGATAAAATTGTTATCTCTGAATGTGAGGTTAAATAAAATGTTTACCATGAACTAGGTTTGAAAGAAGCTGGGTTTTTTTTTTGTTTTTGCAGCAAGATGAATTCCTAAAGCCCTATTGGTTTCTCCTAAAGGAGAATCAGACAGCACTAACCCCTGTAGCAACAACATACTGTGTATTCAGTGGAGCCCTCTCTTCCCATGGTGGCACCCACTTTAAATGATCAGGTCTAAAGTCCCTCTTGAATATCATCTTTAGAGAGCCAGATACAGTCATCTCAGATTCATATGACCAAATGGCACAAGTATTTTCTTTCTTGAAACCATTGTTCTCTCCCCTCACTTTCCTTTAGCATGAAAAGAAATTAGGAATCCAGTGTGACTCCATTTTGCATTAAAGTCACCATCTTTGTTTTTCCCAGACTTCAAGGAGAAACTGTGCTTGTTAAAGGGGATTTAAATTATGGTGTGGTCAAGATGTTAGTGTCACTCACCGTTCCTTTCTGCAACATTTTAAACCTTAGCTCTTTAGCTGGTTACAGAAACAAATCTTTAATATGATTATTACATTTGTATTATTTTTGTGGAGCTACCAAAAGTTTATCCTTTGTCCAATGATACAGCATTTATTGGAATTCTCAACTGTCCTTATGCCCAAATGTTAACAACACGGAGATCAAATGCATCATTTGTTTTTGAGCTGATGTCATATATTTGTTTAGAGTAACTTGTAGCTTGTTACTTGTCAGCACCAGGATTGTGGATTAAGTCATAAATTGAAGGTAGTTACTAAATCTGGATTAATGGTATAAAGAACAGATATATAGATTTCAAATCTTTTAGCATATTATATGTTTCAAATGAAATTTTCTGTGATACTCAATATTTTTAAAAAGATAAACATGGCGCTGCTGTTATTAAAGCTTTTGTTATTGGGGTCCCTAAGTAATGCCCTTTAAGTCTCTTTTTTCCTCCAAAGTGGCCTTAGAGTAACACATGAGAACTCCCAATATGTCTAGTAGTTAGAAAATCACAAGTAGAAGACTAGCACAAGGGCACACAGCACTCAAGGTAGGGCTCAAAAACGTATGGTATATGATGGAGCTGGGGAAAATAACAGTGGGGATACTTTGTAATGGAAACTCATTTAAGTATTGAGGGAATGTGTAGACATGGCTAGAAATCAGACCCACACAGGTAATTCAATCAAAGCTTCCTTCAAGGAGGGAAGTTTAATGTAAGTGGTCCCTTCAATACCAGGCAAACAGAGAGAAGTACAGACAAGCCGGAAGTGAGAGAAAAGAAGGTCATTAGAAGGTTAGAAATCAGAAGATTCCCTAAAACCTATGGAATTAATTAATATAAACAACTATGAAGTGGGGATGGAGGGAAGGAGAAAATGGGGGGGCGGGAGGGAGGGAGAGAGAGAGAGAGAGAGAGAGAGAGAGAGATTGAGATTGAGAAGTGAGTAAAGTGCTAGACTCAGGTTAAGAACTTATATAAATTAATAAAGGATAAACTGCAGAAAAAATTCCCTGATGGAGAAGCAGTTAAATGACATTGGGTATAAAAAAGTTAATTCCCAGTCAGGACATATGACTAGGTTGCTCATCAGGTCCCCAGTTGGGGACGCGAGTGAGAGGCCACCACACAATGATGTTTCTCTCCCTCTCTCCTTTCCCCTCTCTCTAAAAATAAATAAGTAAATAAACAAATTAATTTAAAAACGCTATCAATTAAAAAAAGTTGACCTAGTATTTATTAAATTACAATACATGATTGTCTATTAAAATGTCAAGTTCCAAAAGGATTTGGGGAAAAATTTGCCTTTGGAAAAAAACTCTGTGTGTGTATGTGTTTGTGTGACCAGACGGGATAGGGTTAAGTAAATAAAATATGCTGAGGAGAGTCTAATGTGGAGAGGAACCATCTGGCAAAATCTCCAGGACGCCTACACTGTCTTCTTTCTCAGTGCCCTTCCCTTGGGGCCTTGGAACAGCTGTGTTGAGATACTAGACTGAGAGTTTTCACATTCATATAAAAAATGAAACCCAAAATGTCTGCATTGATGCTGATTAGGGAGAACATTTGAGTGGTTCGGTATTGAAAAGATCTGTGGCACATTGGACTCTTTTGCTTTGAAACATTCAATTTGTTATATATTTTTTCCAATGTTACTTGGCTCAGCTTTTATTTTCAAATCTTGCTTTACTGCTACATTGTCTCTACTGGTGATAAATACAGAATTTCAGGGATATGCTTTTTAGAGGGAATATTGATCCAGTATTTCAGTGCTGTATATATAGTATGTTAAAAAGAAAAAAGGCTTTAGGATCAGTGAGGGTTGTATGAAAATCTGTCACTTGGGCAAACTGCTTAACTTTTCCAATCTCAGATTCATCATCTGTAAAATGGGAGTAGTTATACTTATCTTGCATGGTTGCTGTTAACAATAAAGAAGGCATAGGTAGTAAAGCACTTAATATGTTGCCTAACATAGTCTTTGCCCTAAAATGTTAGTTGCTAATTATTATTGCTATTATTATTCACATTTCCTAAGGGAAATGAAAATATGTGTTTCCTAACTTGATGCACAGATTTGTGTGTGTGTGTGTGTGTGTGTGTGTGTGTGTAAAACACAGCTAAGTCTTCGATTAGTGATAGTCATCCAACTTTTGTGACAAAATTTAATTCAGCCCCGAGTGATCTAAAATGCAAGTAATATATGTATATGTATCACCTAGAAATGTTCTTAGGACATGTTTTCTCATAGTTTTTACTTCTAAAACTTCTAGAAGCAATGGGATTATACTGAATTAGTATAAGGCCATTATGGGTAAGAAAATGCAAGTGGGAGGATCAGGGGGCATGGTTCATTGTCCCAAACTCCTACATCTGCTTCAACCTGAGAAACTATTTTTACCAAGAAAGTATGGAAGTTTTGTGCTGTAAGGCAAGAGAAGACAGTGTTTCAAGGAGGAGTGAGTGATCCACCATTTTAAATGCTAAGTGTATTCAATTAGCCTCCAGGTAAAATGTGGAGCTTCAGAAGTTCATTATCTTTGTAGAGAGGGTAGGAATCCTAAGTAGCAGTGATTTTATAGCCATGGCCCAGAGTGTTGGGGGCAGCAATCCAACTGTTTGATCAATGGGATCCTATAAAACCATATATCAGGAGCCATAGATAGGATCAAGAAACCAGAGATGCAGGAATAGCCTTCCCACCTCCTGCAATCATATTCTCTGTGGGAATTGAGGCATTTACTATCTCTCATTTATCCAGAGGGTAATTAAACCCAATGAAGTTTCTACAAGCTGTTAATTTAATAAAAAATCATGGTAGAATTTCATAACAGCACAACTAGAAGATTAGGCAAAGTGGTGAAAGATAAGTGGCTGGTAAATCAGATGGGTCAGTGATAAAGAGAGTTCTTAATCAGCAGCTAAATGAAGATACTGAAAACCAGGGCTGGAAAGTGGTTAGAGCCAAGGAGGTCATCAAAGGCAGTAATCGAAAATGAGATAATAAAAGTGAGAAAAATGGTACCAATTTCTAGGACAAAGAGGAAAGTCAACCAAGGAGCAGCCCAGTGGAGAATACGGTTAGACATAAAAGAATTAGGTTGGACTCCATGGTTCTTCAGTGCCTCTGTACATCTGACATGTTCCCATTCTCTCTCCAGTGAACACATTTTGAAGCATTACTTTTGAAGTTGTTTTTTCTTAGGTGTGACCATGCCTTTAGGGACCATGTAGTCTATTGGAAAAAATAGGATAGGATCTAAGCAACAAATTTATATAGTTTGCTTTCCAAGTACCTGGTGCACTTCTCCCAACCAAATCTGCTGTCAAGTGGAAAGAATCTTACACCTCTGGCACAGTGTCTTCTGTGGTACTCCAAGGGAATCTGACCTTATATTTTAACTTTCAAATGACAAATTTCTAGCATTAGTAAAAGGTCAATGATCTCTTTAGGTTACTATAATCAGGCACACTGTGTTTGCTGGTGTTTCTCAAAGGGTGGTCTACTGAACAGCTACACTGAAGTCACTTGAAGGGCTGTATTAAAAATGTGGACTAACTGGCTCTCTTCCAAATTAACTAATTCAGATTTTTGAGGGTGAGACCTGGGAATATCCATTTGAACCTACCTACCAGGTGCTATTTATCCTCAAGTTTGAGAACTAGAGACATGTAAAGTCATCCACTTCTTTTAAAAAAAATTAAAATATTTTATTTATTTTTAGAGAGGAGGGGAAGTGAGAAAGAGAGGGAGGAAAACATCTATGTGTAGTTGCCTCTGGTGGGCCGCCAACTGGGGACCCGGCCTGCAACCCAGGCATGTGCCCTGACTGGGAATCAAACCAATGACCCTTTGGTTCACAGACCGGTGCTGAATCCACTGAGCCACACCAGCCAAGGCTTAAGTTCTTTTTTTGTTGTATTTTTTCTTTACCATTTAGTTCACTTATAATACCCTCCCCACAATCACCACACTGTTGTCCATGTCCATGAGTTCTTTTTCCTTTTTGCTCAACCCCTCCACCCTCTCACTTCCCCTCACACTAGCTGTCATTCTGCTCTCTGAGTCTATTTTGTTTGTTCATTCAGTTTGTTCGTTAGATTCCACATATGAATGAAATCATATGGTATTTGTCTTTCTCTGAACGACTTATTTCACTTAGCATAATGTTCTCCAGGTCTTTCCATACTACCACAAAGGGTAATTTTTCCTTTTTTATGGTCAAGTAGTATTCCATTGTGTAAATGTCCCATAGTGTTTTATCCACTCATCTACTGATGGACACTTGGGCTGCTTTTGTATCTTGGTGATTATAAATAATTCTTTAATGAACATAGGGAGACTTATGTTCTTTTAAATTAGTGTTTTAGGTTTCTTAAATTCTTTATTTAGGCTAGTCTTGAGGTGTGATAAACATGAGCAGGTTAAATAGGTTCCTTATCTGGAGTTTTCTCATAGTTTGTACTATGTACGTAGTGTGACATCCAAACAGAGGCATAGAATCAAGGAGCAGACTGACAGCGTCCAGAGGGGAGTGGGGAGGAGGAGAAGGGAGTAAAGAAAGGAAAGGGTTTAGTTAAGGAACTAGTATAAATGACCCATGGATATGGACAACAGGGTGGGGGTTGACTGTGGGAATGCGGGGGTGGGGTAGTGGAGAGCAATGGGGGAAAAATTGGGACAACTGTAATAGAACAACAATTAAAATAAATAAGTAAATAAAATATAGCTATTTAGCCTAAAGTTAGTGGAGGTTGACTGTTATTGGGTGAGACTCTTGTTTCTCAATGCTTTTAAACAGTCTTCACATACCACTGAACTCCATTTTTAATTTTGTTTATATATGTTCTGAGTGCAGAAGTCAGGGTGGTCGGTTTCTAAAAAGTCCTCTGTTTTTAGTGGATCTACAGTTCATTCACATACCTCCTGTGAGCACAGGCAGCATACCAGTTATATCTTATTTTTATATGACATGCAATGAAGGAGAGGCTGAGGGAAATGCATTCCAAATTTTTTTGCATCCATAATCATTTTATCTGAAGATTGGGAAAATATCTGGGAGAAATTACTAGATATATAAGTAAAGGCATCTAAATCATAACTCACTGCTAAATAATGAAAACATTGACCTCTATGTGGCTAGGATTGATCTCACATTAGTGGGGAAGAAAGAACAAAAACTGTCATCATCATAAAGGTGATTTAGGGATAGAAGTCTGATATTTCTTAATTCTGTAAAAGTTACATTATTAAAGATTCACTAAATTTTGACACTGCTGAAATAAAATATTGTTATTATGTTCTGTGTTTTTTTAAATCTAAAGAAATTCTTGATCCTTTTATTTGCATCTTCATGAAGTCTAATTGACAGGCTAACAAGAAGTGCAGACATTATGAAATGCTAAGTCACAGAACTGAGGCAGAGATAACAAAATGTTTCTAGGAAAACAAACAAAAAATCCTAAAAGGTTATTTTACTTTTGCTCTATCCCTAGAAATATGACTAACCCCTCCCCCATCCCACTGATAGCTGCTGGAGTGGCAGTTAGAGGGGCAGTGAGAGGTTAGGTTATTGTTTTAAAGAGGTATTCTGACAATTTAGTTGTTCAACAATTATTTACTGAATGCCTTTAGTATGCCTGCTATTGTGGTGGATGCTATATTAAGATCACTCCAATATATGCCTTTGTGCATTTTTTTCTTGAAAAGAAAGGTATTAATGCAGACATTAGCTTTACCTACAAATACCTGAAACAAGTGTTGAATGGGTTCAACAACTCAGACAAATTAGATTGTTGGCATTTATTAAAGTTACCACCACCCTTTTCTGCCTTCAGTTAATTTAACTCAACCTGTCAGCATTCTGAATTTGTTCAGCCTGATTTGTGTATGTAGACATAGCCTTTGGTATTCAAAATAAATAATGCTTAAGAAAATTTCCCAGACTTCCGGCCAAGATGGAGGCTTAGACGGACATGCTCGGCCTCCCTCTACAACTAGAGAGGAATACAACTACTTCAAAACAAAAGATAACTAGAAATTCCAGAAAATAAAACTACACGGAAGCCCAACGTATGAAGTTATAAACCAGCGGCGCCCTTTGGGCAGGTAGGAAGAGCGAAAGTGGGTGGTGCTGTTTGCGGTCGCACCAAGGACAGCGGCAGGGAGAATAATCCCAGCTGCAGTCGAACCCTGGCAGCTTGCAACCCCAACACTGGGAAAAGCAGCCACCACATCACCTTGAACAGTGAGGCCCAGAGGGCGGAATAACTGTGTGAATCCATCTTGGACCCCCGTCCCCACACAAAGCGCCACAGCGCTGCGAAATAGGTTGCGGATAGGCGCCGGTCACTGGGTTGTGACGACAAAGCACCACAGCGCGGTGAAAAAGGTTGCTGGGCCACCGCCAGTCACTGGGTTGTGACGACAAAGGGCCACAGCGCTGTGAAAAAGGTTGTGGATTGCCGCCGGTCGCTGGGTTGTGACGAGTACACAGGCACTGCCCCCTATAGGTGGCCCAAGAAAACAAAACGCATCTGTCAAAATGAGGCGGACAACTATAGAAATCCCGGTGGCACAACTCACCAGGCAACAGATGAAGAACCTGTCAGATGAACAAATAAGAAACCTGTCAGAGGCTCAGTTCAGGGCCATTGTTATCAGGTGGCTTACAGAATTCACAAAAGATCTGGAAAAAGATGAGAAAGAATCAAAAAACACTCATACTGAAAGGAACAAACCACATACGAGACAGATGGTGAGGAAATAAAATCCAGAGTTCAAATCAACAAACCAGAACACAGAGAAGGAACAAACAGTCAACCAGTGCAGAGAGAGGAAACGGGAAGCAAGGAAAATAATGAGAGGATCAGAAACCTCTGGGACAGCTATAAAAGACCCAACATAAGAATCATTGGTTTGCCAGAGGGCGAAGAAGATGAACTAGAAATTGAAAAATTAAGTGAAAATATAATAAAGCAGAACTTCCCAAACTTAGGGAAGGAAATAGACTTACAGGTCCAGGAAGCACAGAGAGTTCCAAAAAAACTGGACCCAGGGAGAACCACTCCAAGACACATTATAATCAAAATGTCAAAAGTTAAAGATAAAGAGAGAATTTTAAAAGCAGCAAGAGAGAAGAAAAGAATCATGTACAAAGGGGTCCCAATTAGACTATCAGCTGACTTCTCAAGGGAGACCCTGCAGGCAAGAAGGGACTGGCAAGAAATATTCAAAGTAATGAAAAGCAAAAACCTACAACCACGAATACTCTATCCAGCGAAATTGTCATTCAGAATAGAAAGGCAGAGAAAGTGTCTCCAGGACAACACAAAACTGAAAGAGTTCATTAGATCCAAGCCACTGTTATATGAGATGTTAAAGGGACTGGTTTAGAAAAAGGAGGATCAAAACTATGAAATCTAAAATGAAAACTGCATCACAAGAAACAACAACAGAAGCTAGGGAATTGAAACAAAGGCAAACTAAACAGGCAACGAGAGTGGAAAAAGAACTATAGGTATGGGGAACATATTGGGGGGAGGTCAGCAGGGAGGGGGAAGGGAGAGAGGGAGGGAGATGATATAGGAATTAAGGATCATGGTAGGAGGGAATCGAATAGACAGAGAGAGGTTGAGAAGAACTATATGCACAACTAATGGACATGGTCTAAAAGAGGGGGACAACTGGAGGGAGGGGGGCCACCAGGTGGAGGGGAGAAGAGGGAAGGGAAATTGGGACAAGTGTAACATTATAATCAATAAAACACATTAAAAAAAAAAAAAGAAAAGAAAATTTCCCAAGATACCAAACTTGGATTGAATTGCTTGAGTTACTATTAACAAGGCAAATTGGAAACAGGAAAAACCTCGCGTTGGCTCATTCAACTCAAGGATTGAACTCCTAGACAGTATCAACCCCCATTAAAATATGAGGCTAGATTAAACACAGTGTTAGAGGATTATTTCAAGGACTGATCAAGTTTCAGAAGGAGCTTTTTATTGCTATTGAGATTTTAAGGCAGAACAGAAGCTAATAGTCTCTTTGGTTGTTATCTTTGGGTAGGTGTGACTTCAGGGTCATAGATAAAGAAAGATGATTACTGTCATTATACCCACCTACTATATAGTCCTTCAACTCTGCAAATTCCCATTATGTTCATCCAACAAGATTTTATTATAGGTCAATAAATAAGAGGAGAGAAGAACTATTGTAGCTTGTTCTCTGAGGTGGAAGAAAAGGAACACTGGTGCATTTAATTGTGTTGTGACTGCTGAGTTTAGTTTCAGGTTTGCATTCACTTAATTACAACTTGTTTCTCAAGCAAGTTTTAGGTCTTCCTTCCTAAAAAACTCTTCAATATATCTCCTCGAATGGCTTTTCAGTGCTTAACAAGCTTATGACAGTGGTCTCCTGTGAGGTAATCATGAAGGACAGGATTTGTTCATGGGCCATGGTTTTTCTTGGGTGTTAGACTTAAGATGTTAATTAATAACTTAGAGAACTTGGAAACTTGTGTGATCATAGCAATGAGTCTATGAAAACACACATATGGCCGATTATTTTGGAACACTGGGTCCTTAAAAATATAATATGAGGAAAAAAATGAAGGAAAATTACAATGACTTTACAGCTGTTTTCAACTCAGATCTTGCCCACTACAGCTGGAAATCCCAGAGGGTGGTGGTCCAGTTAGCAGTGGCCTTCTTGGAGTGTAAATATTAAAGTGAGGGAGTAATTATTATACTCTATTGTAGGCCCAGAACTGTATTATACATAGTAAGAATCTGGGGAATAAAATAAGAAGAAGGAAGTCAAGATGATTGCCCACATTTGCCTTCCAGTGTAATGGGAAATGTGTGTATGTGTCTTGTATACATAGGTAAAGTAGAGAACAATGCACAAAATCATTGATTCTTAGAACTTTAAGGGACCAACCTTATAAAGCATCTACTTCAATCTACATTTTGATGCTTAAATATTCCTAAGTCATATCAGTCAAGAAATTACCCAGTATCTGTGTGAATTCCCATAATAGAAATCATTCACTAGGAATTCAGATAGCTTACTTTTAGAAGGTAGTTGCTTATGTAGGGCCAAAATATGCTTACCTGGATTAGTCACCAAGGTGAGATCACTTATGATAACTATACTTCTCCTTTCACATGATATTGAAAATAGCAACTATGTATTGTGGGATGTTCTCTTATTATTTTTCAAAAAATGTATTTTGTTTCATCAACAATTCTATTATAAGACAATTAAGCACCCAATTTTGTGGTGGAAACAATCATTAATATAGAAGTTCAGAGGAAGTGTTGAACTGGACTGGGTTGTTAAGAAAAATGAAGTGTGGTACTTGAAGTGTTTATTTGTTTACTTGTTTATTTTGTATCTCTCTCACTAGAATATAAGCTTCATGAGGGCAAATACTTTGTCTTATTTACCATTGTGTTTCCAGAACTTAAATTGTGTTTGGTAAATAGTGGGAGCTCAATAAGGATGAGATAATTTGGAGAAAATAACCCAAGGAATGTCTCTTTGGGCTATTTTGCCAGAAGATAAACCATAAATTTAAAATCACTGAGTGAAAAAATACTTACTTGGGTAGGCTTGCTCCATATAGTAACTAGTATAAGTGCAACAGCCAAAGCCAAAGCCCCCTGGAAAATGGACATTAACTTATAAAAGTCTGTAAATTAATGGCTATATAGTTTGCCAAAAGGTATTGGCTGGGAATTTCCAAGGGAGAATAACAAAAGTATTCATTACAGTTTTGGTATTCATCTCAATTTTGTGTAGCTTCCTAGTGATTTGAAAATTATGAAAAGAGAAGAGCAAAAAATAGGGGAGTTTATTGCTTCAGCTACCCTACTGGCCTTTGCCTCTCAAGGTTCCTTACTTCTTTCTAAAGGGATGTCCTGTTTAGCCAAAGATCACCAGGAACACACTTGTAGTTGAGTAAGTTGGATTTAATATTAACTGCAATAAAGGAAAACACAAACCATGGGGAAGTAAGAAGTACCTCAGTGAGACAGCATTAGAAAGGACATATTATAAGGATTTAGGCCATATTTAGATGATTTGGGGGAGGGTCCAATTTTACAGAGATTCTCTCTTGATTGGATGCTACCAGGAAGTGGAAATAATTCTGTCATTGGATATCTCAACACAGTATTCCCTCACTTATCATGGGCATTACATTCTAGACCCCCCGTGATAGGTGAAAATCCGCGAAGTAGGAACCTTACATTTATTTTAGTATTTATATACTTAAGGCTTTATAAACCCTTTGCACACACTTATAAACTATTCCCAGTCTCTTATTAACCTTTCCCACTCCCTTATTAACCTTTTCCACACTTTTATAAACACGACTTATGTTCTTAAACATATTCTACACTCTTAAACCTATGTAAATTTAACAACATATGTATACAGTATCACAAAATCCTGCGATATAGCAAAAAATCCGCGATAAATAATTAAATATAATATTTTTAAAAATCTCACAATACAGCGAGGCCGTGATAAGTGAACCGTGATATAGAGAGGGACTACTGTAAATCTTATCTACAGAGAAGGCAGATTATAGTGAAACTAAGCCTGTAATTGGTAAAGAAGCAGCAGAGACTCAGATTAGCCAGGACTTTTTGGAAATAGTTATGTTTTTGTTTGTCTTAGATGCAAATTCTGAAGCAGACTTGTTTCTTCTCAATTTACTGTGGTTATAGTGACCTTGTCTGATGGTATTTTGTGAGATTGTTTATGCGCAAGAGGAGAACAATATGGCCTAATTTTGAGCACCAGGCCAGATTCTAACAACACTGAAGTATGTATATTAGGGCTGTTTTTTTCCTACTTAGCAGCGAAAATATTTTGGAAGGAGGAGGTGGCTCCTACAATGACAATATGTTGTCTTTTTCAAATTATTCATAGGGAATATAGTCAATAATATTGTAATAACTATGCATGGTTCCAGATGAGTTGTAGACTTATCAGGGGTATCACTTCATTAATTATATAAATATCTCACCATTATGCTGTACACCTGAAACGAATATAAAATAATATTGAATATCAACTGTAATTGAAAAAACAATCATTCACCAGGCACTGACCACATACTCAACTAAGGGAGAGTGTTGGCCAGAAGATTTTGCCAATGTATCATCTTGATATTGTTGATTAATTTTTTCTCTTTACATAATCAATATATAACCCACAAGTACTACTACAATGTTTTGTCACAGTCTATCTGTGGTCTTCAAGATCGTTTTGAAGTGCATTCACAGAATTTCTCAGTGTAGCCACTCTGTTCCCTCTTACTGTCCCAATTTTTCTCTTCTTCTCAAACATTTTTTAATGAAAAAGACACAAATACTTTCCATTCTGCACACTGGGCTCTCTCCCACTGAGCGTGAACTAATTGCTGTATTTACCTTCACAGCCTCTGCTGCTGAAGTTATAAAGACTATTAGTACTCACTGGGAATTCACTCTGAGTAATAAATTTGGCCATATTCTACCTTTCAGCTCATTTAGGAATGGCCTCCCCTTTGTTGTACATAATTAATATCATTTGATCATCTGTAAAACATTTTAAAGTAGCCTGTAAAGAGGCAGAAATAATTTAATTTTTACTTATGGTAAGTCTTTTGGGTAAGACTTGCTGGGTCTTTTATAATGCTTGTATTTGGACAATTATTAATTAAGAAACAGAAAATATATCCAGGAGAACAACCTCCAGCTGTTTCCCTAATGTTCCATGATTTTAGGAGCACTAGGCAATTTTATAGTGTGCCCCTCCCATCAAGAATGAGCCTTCCAAAGCTAGGAAGACTGCCTGTATTAACCATAGAGAATCTTCTAATTCTCATTCACAAGACAAATATATTTACATAAATAATGGCCTCACAAACATAATTGAGCCTTAGGAAGTTTTGTAGCAGTGGAGAGAAGATGGATGAGGTGACAGAGTTACTGGAAGTTGCATAGGGGGTTTAAGAAAAAAGAGTTTATTTACATACAAGTATCCAGATTGATTCCATGCAGCTCTGGAATAGCAAACTAAAGTTTGTCTGTCTTTACCCTTTATAACACCATATAAATGAGCCACAGAAAATGTTATTGACTGAATCACTTAGCCATTTTTGATTTACCTTGTCATGCAATCAATTCTGTGAATGTATTCCAAAATCATCTTGGAGACCACAGAGAAGCTGTGACAAAATATAGTAGCACCTGTGGGTATCTATTGACACAATGAAGGCCAAAAATTAATCAACAACCAAAGCAAGTTCAAAATATTATAAAAGAGTACATGTTCTTGAGTCCTTCCCACTTATCATTTGGGTACTCTTTTCATGTTTTCTAAATCTCTTCTTTATTGCTGAGTTCCCTTAGTTGCCTCTAAGATACCTTAGAATCAACTAATCCCTCACATGCACGTTGTAGCTATACTCATGACTTATATCTGTCTTGAAATTTTCCTTCACAATTTACAAGGGGACCTCTTTTAAATAATCTGAAAACTTATACAAAATAATTTATGTCAATGATGATGAGTTACTGTGTTTGCCTTCCATGGGCATATTAGATTTGTTTCCCTTGAAAATACAGAGAGTTTACTGCTTTCTCAAAAATGATAAGACTGTATATAATTAGAGAAATGCAGTAAAAATGTTTTCAGGTGGAGGAGATGGAGGTGGACTAAGTGGAAGCTACATAACTTTCTCCCAGGAACAAACTGGAATTACAACTAAATTGTACAGAAATCATTCTGAATAACCAACTGAGAGAAACCTCATAACAAAGGACAGACAGAAAAAACCACTTCACCACACTGTGACTGGTAAGGAGTGCAGAGGAATACAAGAAGGCTGGCTGGACTCCCATGGGTAGCAGCTGAGGTGCCAGAGGGATATTTCAGAGACCAGATGGTTTCCCCTGAGAACTGCGAGGTATAAACCCCAAGCTGGGCACCTCACCCTCTAGCACCAGAACCAGGAACCCTAATAATATCTGGCTGTGAAAAGCAGCAGAATTTCTGTCTGCCAGGAAGAGATGGATGGGGTCACAGAGACTCTCTTAAAGGGCCAATAAACAAAATTTCATTGGCATCCACTTACCCTGGGCTCTGGCAGAGGGAGAACAGAATGGAGTAGAGACATGTAAAAAGAGTCTGGAGTCAGTGGCTCTGGGGAGAGAGCTGAAAGAATAGCCACCAGGATTCCTGTGCTGAGTCATTCCCCAAACTACAGATGCCATCTTTCTCAGGCAGGGCACTCAACTTTGAATGACATTATTCAGAAGGAAAGCAATATTCCCTCTTACAGGAATTGCTCTTGTCCCACCCTGTGGAGCTCAAGCAAGGTTGCGAGCATGGCTGGAGGTTGTTATCTCAGTAATTAAGTTTAATAGCTAAGACAGACGTCTGGGAGTTCTGAGACTTTAGTTGGCCATACCCCTTGGCCTGGTGCTGGTAAATGCCGGCATTGGTGTGCATCCTGGATCTTTCCTCTTATACCCAGGCCCAGCAGAGAGAGCCACAGGATGTGGATCATTGATAGATCCAAACAGGTTGCCCAGGACCAGTCACAGGCAGCATATGACATACAGCCACACCAGAGTTTGGCAGATCTACCTAATATGTAGAAACAAATACAAAAAGGAGAAATTGAAAGGCAAAGAAACAGGCCCTAAATGAAAGAACAAGAGGATTCTCCAGAAGAAGAACTAAATGAAATGGTGGCAAACAATTTATCAAATAAAGAGTTTAGAATAATGATTATAAGTTTACACAACAGCATGAAAAAGACACAGAAACCATAAAAAAGGACCAGTCAGAACTAAAAAATGCAAAATCTGAATTCAACAATACACTAGAGGGAATAAACAATAGGTTAGATGAAGCAGAGCATCAAATCAGTGATTTAGAAGACAGTAGGAAAAAAATGTCCAAGCACAGCATCAGAGAAAAAAAGAATTAAAATAAATGAAGATAGTCTGAGAAAACTTTGGGACAACATGAAGTGTAACCACATCTGCATCATGGGAATACCAGAAAGAGAGGAGAATGAGCAAGGGAAAGGGAACCTATTTGAAGAAATAATAACAAAAATATTTACTTAGTCTGGTGAAGGAAAAAGATATATGAACCCAGGAAGTACAGAGAGTCTCAAATAAGATGAACCTAAAGCAGCCTACACCAAGACACATCCTAATTTAAATGGCAAAGCTTAAAGACAATGAGAGAATCCTAAAAGCCATAAGAAGAAAGCAGGTAGTTACCTACAACAGAGCGCCAATTAGACTGTCATTTGATTTCTCAACAGAAACATTTCAGGCCAGAAGTGATAGGCATAAAATAATTCACGGTGATGAAAAGAAAGAACGTACAACCAAGGTTGCTTTACCCAGCAAGGCTATAATTTAAAATTGAAGTAGAAATAGCGAGCTTCCCAGACAGGAAATCTAAAGGGGTTTGTTAACACCAAATCAGTACTGCAACAAATGCTAAAGGGCTTGCTTTAAGAAGAAGAAGAAAAAGAGAAAGAAAAAGCAAAAGAGAGGAAAAGAGTCTAATAAGAGAAAAAGGGGAAACATTGAAACAACTGTAATTGAACAATAAAATAAAATAATATGTATTTTAAAAAATCACCTTAAAAGAAAAAAAAATGGGACTACATCAAATTAAAGAGTTTCTGCTCAGCAAAAGAAAACATCAGCAAGATGAAAATGAACCAATCCTATGGGAAAACATATTTGCCAATGATACCTCAGAAAAGGGTTTGATCTCCAAAATATGTAAAGAACTTATATGACTCAATGCCAAGAATACAGACAATCTAATTTTAAAAATGGGCAAAAGATCTGAACAGACACTTCTCCAAGGAGGACATACAGAGGGCCCAAAGGCACATGAAAGAATGCTTGACATCACTATCCATCAGAGAGACACAAATTAAAACCACAATGAGATAACACCTCACACCGGTCAGAATGTCCATAATTAACAAATCAACAAACAAGTGATGGTGAGGATGTGGATAAAAGAGAACTCTAGTGCACTATTTGTGGGAATATAGACTGGTGCAGACACTGTGGAAAACAGTATTGAATATCCTCAAAAAACTAAAAACGGAACTGCCTTTTGAACCAGCGATTCCACTACTAGTATTATACTCAAAGAATCCTGAAATACCCTGTGCACCCCTATGTTCATATCAGCACTATTTACAATAACCAAGTGCTGGAAACAGCCTACACGACCATTAGTGGATGAGTGGATCATAAAACTGTGGTAAATTTACACAAAGTAATACTATTCAGCAGAAAGAAAGAGGGAACTCCTACCTTTTGTGATAACATGGATGGAACTGGGGAGTATTTTGCTTAGTGAAATAAGCAAGCAGCAAAAGACAAATACCATATAATCTCACCTAATACAGGAAACTAATGAACTAAACAAACAAATGAGCAAAGTAGAACCAGAAGTATGTAAATAAGGAACAGACTGACAGTGACCAAGGGGGAGGGGGAAGGGAAAAAGAGGGGAAGGAGGGGAAGGGTCTAGTCATGGAATAAGTATAAATGGGCATCGACAATGAGGTAGAGATAGACTGTGGGAAAGGAGGTGGGTGGGTGGGGTCGGGCAGAGCAATGGGGTCAGAATGGGACAACTTTTATAGAAAAACTAAAACAAATAATAATTACCTTAAATGTAAATGACTTAAATGTTCCAATGAAAAGACATAGGGTAGCTGACTGGATAAGAAAACAAGACCCACATGCACCCTCAAGAGAACCACCTCAGATTGAAAGCTACACACAGACTAAAAGTAAAGGGATGGGAAAAGGTATTTTATGGAAAAGGATAAAAAAGCTGGGTAGCAGTACTCGTATCTGACAAAACAGACTTCAAAACCAGGGCTATAGTAAGAGACAAAGAAGAACACTATATAATAATAAAAGGAACAATCCAACAAGAGGATATAACCATAGTAAATATGTATGCACCCATTATAGGAGCACCTAAATATGTAAAGCAAATCTCAGTGGACATAAAGGGAAAGAGAGAGACAGAAATATAGTCATAGTAGAGGATTTTAACACTGCATTGACTTCAGCGGATAGATCTTCCAGACAGAAAATCAACAAGCAGCCGGTGGCCTTAAATGACACAGGATCAAATGGATTTAATTGATATCTACAGAGCATTTAACCCCCAAAAAGCAATATATATATATAAATTTTAAGTGCACATGGAACACTTTCTAGGATAGACCACATGTTAGGACACAAAACAAGTCTCAATAAATTTAAGAAGATTGAAATAATATCAAGCATCTTCTCTGATCACAATATTATGAAACTAGAAATCTACTGCAAGAACACTGAAAAATACACAGAGATATGGAAGCTAAACAACATGTTATTAAATAATGATTGGGTAAGCAATGAGATCAAGAAATAAAAAGATACCTTAAAACAAATTAAAATGAGTACACAACAATCCAAAATCTGTCAAATACAGGGAGAGCAATCTCAAGAGAGAAATCCATAGCATTACAAGCCTATCTCAAAAAATAAAAAAGTCTCAAATAAGAAATCTAACTTTAAACATAAACGAACTTGAAAAACTACAATAAACAAAGCTGAAAATGAAAGAAAGAAGTAAATAATAAATACCAGGGTGGAAATAAGTGAAATAGAGTCTAAAGAGGATACAGAAGATCAATAGATTCAAGAGCGGTTCTTTGTAAAGATAAACAAGATTGACAAATTTTAATCAGACTCATCAAGGAAAAAAGAGAGGGGACACAAATAAATGAAATCAGAAATGAAAGAGGAGAAATAACTCACACCAAAGAAGTACAAAGGATTGTAAGAAAATATCATGAACAACTATATTCCAACAAACTGTACAACTTGGATGAAATGGATAAATTCCTAGAAACATACAATCTTCTAAAACTTAATCAGGAAGAACAGAGAATCCAAACAGATAGATTATACTGAGTGAGATTGAAGCAGTAATAAAAAACAAAAACATATTCAGGTTGGTGAACAGCTGGATGTGTGTGTACAGTGGAACACCTAGAGAGGCCAAAGAAATTCCGTGCCCCAGCCTCATCCTTTG
This sequence comes from Furipterus horrens, assembly GCF_987537825.1. Taxonomy (NCBI): domain Eukaryota; kingdom Metazoa; phylum Chordata; class Mammalia; order Chiroptera; family Furipteridae; genus Furipterus; species Furipterus horrens. The sequence goes on from NW_028327187.1 coordinate 35,767,196, forward strand.
CTGTCTGCATCTCTTCTGTTTGGTGGTTCCTGAATTACATCCTTTTATAAAGAATCAGTAATCTGAAAATGGCAAAGGACTGAGGGGAGACTGCGCATTGAGGCTCCCGAGACCCGTCTGCAGTTTGAAATAATTGCAGACAGAATATCTCATTGAGCAGCTGGACACTGGCAGGAGTTGAGCCTTGGCACTACTGGATTAAAGAAAAACCATCTGGGAACAACCTGTTTAGTGAGGATAGAGTAAAAAAAAGGGATGAGACAGGATTTCTGACTGGGGTGGCTACCCGAGCTGAGACTGGAAGTACACAAAAGCTATTTGGCGACCACAGGCTTCCCCAGAGAGGAACCAAGAGGAGAGCAGATCTCTGCCCGCTGGCAGAGACAGGACTCTGCGAGGTGGCATTGGTGCTGAGAGACAAGAAATAGCATACTGCTGTGCATGTGAGAAAGTAATTTTCCTTTATATTTTTCTCTTGTGAACTACGGAGAGGGGTGAAAAGTTTGGGGGTGATAGAACATTCTTGAGGAGCACAGGTGCAGAAATGCGCTCATCCACTCCCCAACCCTCCCCTTGGGTCACGTGGATGTGCATAAGGAAGTGCCCTCATTCACTGGACCAGGTGCGCAGGACTGCACATCCAGGTGCCCCTCAGACACACCCCAACAGACATAAGATCAGTGCCCCAACAGGTGCAGGGAGGGCCTGCTGGAAATTCAAAAGACCGTGCACAGACACCCCTGGCCAGCTCCAGTGGACGCCAGGCCGGAGCACAGACCACTTACTCAGGCTCTGCTCGTGCCCACCCAAGCAGGGGCGGGGGCTGCGTTGTGGGAAAAGTGGTTGACAGTGACTCACAGATGCTCACTTCCACTGAGCACAAGTGTCCAGGTCCCTGCCCTAAGAGGTGAGAGACCAACTCCCGGAACGCGGCTTGGCAGGCCTGAGGCTAACTCTCAAGCCACCTTGCGTGCACAGGAGGATACGCGTAAAAGCACCTTGGCGGGCTCCAACAGGCGCCAAAAGAACACACGGTGTCAGCCACCACAGGCGCACACTGCTGCTGCAAGGAACAGGAAGCTCTGACCCGCCTCATTAGACCAGAAGTAGACGCAGAAAACGAAGACGACGCACAAAGGCTGAACTGACATCTCCACAAAAGAACTCAAGACAAAGTGGATAGAGTGACGCTAAATCAACTAGCCAGAAGAAAGATTCTACCAAAGAGCATCTGAAATATAACCAGACAGCATAAGAAAATGACATAAAGGGTACACCAAGAACATCAGGCTCAGGAGATCAAAGAGCCTGGACCACTGAAACCCCTAGATCTCCTATAAAGAATCTCATACCACAAAGGCGAGAAGTAAAAGCAGACAAACCCAAACAAAAACAAAAACAAACAAGAAGAATCCCACATGGTAAGATGCAGAAACAACCTCTCAATGAAAAGAAAAGAGGAATCCCCAGAAAGAGAGGTAGATGGAATAGACAGCCCAAATGTCAGACATGGAATTAAAAACTATGGTGGTGAAGAAGCTCAATATGCTCAAAAACCTCAAAAACAACTATGACAACCTCCAAGGAAATTACCAACAGCTCCAAGAAAATTACAAGGAACTTGCAGAGAACTACACCAGCATAAAAAAAGACATAGAAACTATTAACAAGAACCAGGAAGAAATGAAGGATGCAATCTCTGAACTGAAAAACACAGTAGAATCAGTCAAAAGCAGACTAAACGAAGCAGAGGATCAGATTAGTGAGTTAGAAGATAATGTAGAAAAAAATTCCCAGACAATACAGCAAAATAAAAAAGATTGAAATAGTACGAAGAAGAAGTAAGAGAATTACAGGATAGCATAAGGAAAAACAATATCAGAATCACTGGAATTAAAGAGGGACCAGAAGAACAAGGAATAGAAAAACTGATAGAAAAAATAGTGACAGAAAATTTTCCTAACCTGATGAAAGAAAAGTTATGCAAGTACAGGAAGCACAGAGAGTTCCAATGAAGAGGAACCCCACTCCAAGGCACATCATAATTAAAATGGCAACATTCAAAGACAAAGAGAGAATTCTAAAAGCAGCAAGAGAAAAACAGCAAATAACATACAAGGGAGCTCCGATAAGGCTATCGACCGATTTCTCAACAGAAACACTACAAGCCAGAAGGGAATGGTCAAATATATTTCAAGCAATAAAAAACAAAGAACTACAACCAAGAATAGCCCCTGGCTGGTTTGGCTCAGTGGATTGAGCGTCGGCCTGCGAGCTAAGTGTCGCTGGTTCGATCTTCCAGTCAGGGCACATCAGAGAAGGAAAACTCTGATGCCAAAAAACCTCTGCTGCCTTGCGGCAAACCTCTTCAGGGGAAAGGCTAAGGGAGTAAACCCCGACAGAAAATCCGGAGCCGGAGTCCCTAAGGCGGTTTGACGTTGTAGTCAACACCGGCAACTCCTGCGGCGCACCTGAAGCCAAGCTGTATTGACTCCGTCTTTCCCTTGGACCCTTCAGCTGCGAAGAGAGGGGGGGTCTGCTGCATGGGCAACAGCACACCCTCCATATCACCCTGCCCAGGCTCTGTAGCTTCAGCTTCACTGGAGAGGACACTCCAGCGTCGTCGCAAGATGTCGATTCAACACGGGAGGAGACAGATACCGTGTCACTCCCGAGTCAGACTGCACAGCCATTCTCGGCGGTGCAGATAGACTCTTAAGAAGCTACACCATCGTCTCTCGAGGCTCTGTAGCTTCAGCTTCACTGGAGAGGACACTCCAGCGTCATCGTAAGATGTCGATTCAACACGGGAGGAGACAGATACCGTGTCACTCCCGAGTCGGACTGCACAACCATTCTCGGCGGTGTAGATAGACTCTTAAGAAGCTACACCATCATCTCTCGAGACGGACGGCTGCCTACGATGACAACCAAGAATAATCTACTCAGCAAAGCTCTCATTCAAATTGGATGGTGAAATGATGAGTTTCCTAGAAAAAGAAAGCGTAAAAGAATACATCTCCACCAAATCAGCATTGCAAGAGATGCTAAAGGGAATGTTCTAAGAAAAAGGAAGAAAAAGAAGAGGAAAGGAACACAGGTACAAAGGGAAATGAATAAATACATGTCAATAATAACCTTAAATGTAAAGGTATTAAATGCTCCAATTAAAAGACATCGGGTAGTTGCATGGATACGAAAACAGGACCCATATAGTTGCTCTCTACAAGAAACACACCTCAAAACAAAAGATTTACATAGACTGAAAGTAAAGGGATATAAAAAAATATTCCAAGCAAACGGACATGAAAAAAAAAGCTGGGGTAGCAGTCCTCATATCAGACAAAACGGATTTCAAAGCAAGGGCAATAAAAAGAGACAAAGAAGGACATTTCATAATACATAAAGGAACAATCCATTAAGAAGATATAACACTGATAAACATATATGTACCCGACATAGGAGCACCCAAATACATAAAGCAAATACTAGAAGACCACAAGAAGGATATTAACAACAACACACTCATAGTAGGGGACTTCAACACTCCATTATCAACAATAGACAGATCATCCAAGCAAAGAAACACCAAGGATATACAGGCATTGAACAACACACTAAACCACATGGACTTAAGTGATATATATATATAGAACTTTTCACTCCAAAGGAGCAAAATATACATTCTTTTCAAATGCACCTGGGACATTTTGAAAGATAGACCACATGATAAGATACAAAACAAGCCTCAACAAATTCAAGAGAATTGAAATCATATCAAGCATCTTTTCAGACCACAATGCCTTAAAACTAAAAATCAACCTCAGAGAAAAAAATCAAAGACACCCAAACTGATGAAGAATGAATAACATGCTATTAGATAATGAATGTGTTAACAATGACATCAAAGAAGAAATCAAGAAATTTCTAAAAACTAATGATAATGAACACACAACAGCCCAAAACCTATGGGACACAGCAAAAGCAGTCCTAACAGTGAAGTTCATAGCAATAGAAGCATATCTGAAAAGAACAGAAGAATCTCAAATAAAAAATCTAATCCTAAAGCTACAAGAACTGGAATAACAACAACAAACAAAGCCTAGGGCAAGAAGAAGGAAGGAAATCATCAAGATCAGAGCAGAATTAAATGACATAGGGACTAAACAAACAATTCAAAAGATCAACGAAACCAGGAGCTGCTTCTTCAAAAAAATAAACAAAATCGACAAGCCTCTAGCCAGAGTCATCAAGAAAAAGAGAGAGAGACCCAAATAAACAAAATCAGAAATGAAAGAGGAAATATCGCGACTGAAACCACAGAAATACATACAATAGTAAAAGATTACTACAAACAACTGTATGGCAAGAAATTTGACACCCTAAAAGAAATGGACCAATTTCTAGAAACATATGACGTTCCAAAACTGAATCAAGAAGTAGAAAGTCTCAATAGACCAATAACAAAGAAGGAAGTTGAAACAGTAATCAAAAGTCTCCTTGCACACAAAAGCCCTGGACCGGATGGCTTCACAGAAGAATTTTACAAAACATTTAGGGAAGAACTAACTCCTACACTCTTCAAAATATTCAAAAAAATCCAAGAAGAGGAAAAAATCCCAAACTCTTTCAATGAAGCCAGTATTACCCTAATCCCAAAATCAGGTCAAGACACAACAAAGAAAGAAAACTACAGGCCAATATCACTGATGAACATAGATGCTAAAATCCTCAATAAGATATTGGCAAACAGGATCCATCAATACAGCAAAAAGATCATACATCACGATCAAGTAGGATTCATCCCAGGGATGCAAGGATGGTTTAAAATTCGCAAATCAATAAATATAATACATCACCTAAACACAATGAAGACAAAAATCACATGATCATATCAATAGATGCAGAAAAAGCATTTGATAAAGTACAACACCCATTTATGATAAAAACACTCAGCAAAATGAGAATAGAGGGAGCATACCTTAACATGATTAAGGCTATATATGAGAAGCCTGAAGCCAACATCATACTCAATGGACAAAAACGGAAAGCATTCCCCATGACATTGGGAACAAGATAAGGCTTCCAACTCTCTCCATTCCTATTCTACATAGTGTTGGAAGTCCTAGCCACAGCAATCAGACAAGAAAAAGAAATAAAAGGCATCCAAATCGGGAAAGAAGAAGTAAAACTATCATTATATGCAGATGACTTGATAGTATACCTAGAAAACCCTATAAACTCCATTAAAAGACTACTAGATATAATAAGTGAATTGGCAAAATAGCGGGGTACAAAATAAATATACAGAAATCTAACACATTTTTGTATAACAACAATAAAAGAGCAGAGACAGAGCCAAAAAAGAAAATACTATTTCCTATAGCAACAAGAAAAATAAAGTACCTAGGAATAAACTTAACCAAAGAGATAAAAGACCTGTACTTTGAAAATTATGTAACATTGAAGAAAGAAATTAAGGAAGATACAAATAAATGGAAGCATATACCATGTTCTTGGATGGGAAGAATCAACATCATCAAAATGGCCATACTACCCAAAGCAATTTACAGATTCAATGCAATCCCTATTAAAATACCAACGACATATTTTACAGACCTAAAACAAATAATCCAAAAACTCATATTGAACTAAAAAGGACCCTGAATAGCAAAAGCAATCTTTAGACAGAAGTACACAGCAAGAGGAATCACAACACCAGAAATCAAACAATACTACAAAGCCACTGTAATCAAAACAGTCTGGTACTGGCATAAGAACAGACATATAGATCAGTGGAACAGAATAGAGAGTTCAGAAATAAACCCAGGCCTCTATGGTCAACTAATATTTGATAAAGAAGGAAGGAGCATAAAATGGAGTGAGAAGAGCCTCTTTAACAAATGGTACTGGGAGAACTGGACAGGGACGTGTACAAAAATGAAACTGGACCACCAACTTACACCACACATGAGAATAAACCCAAGATGGATCAAAGACTTAAATGTAAGCCATGATACCATAAAAGTCCTAGAGGAAAACATAGGCAGAAAATTTCAGATATCCCACGTAACAATATCTTCAGGGATACATCTTCTAAGGCAAGAGAAATATAGGAAAAAATAAACAGATGGGAGTACACCAAACCAAAGAGTTTCTGCTCAGCAAAAGAAAACATCAGCAAGGTGAAAAGGGAATCAACCATATGGGAAAACATATTTGCCAATGAAATCACAGACAGGGGACTGATCTCCAAAATATATAAAGAGCTTATACGACTCAACATCAAGAAAACAAACAACCCAATTAAAAAATGGGCAAAGGACCTGAACAAACACTTCCCTGAAAAGGACATACAGAAGGCCCATAGGCACATGAAAAAATGCTCAGCATCATTAGCCATCAGGGAGATGCAAATAAAAACCACAATGAGATACCACTTTACACCAGTCAGAATGGCCATCATCAAAAAATCAACAAACAACAAGGGCTGGCGAGGATGTGGAGAAGCAGGAACCCTGCTGAACTGTTGGTAGGAATGCAGACTGATGCAGCCACTATGGAAAACAGTATGGAATTACCTCAAAAAACCAAAAATGGAACTTTATTTTGAACCAGCGTTTTTACTGTTAGGATTATACCCAAAAATCCTAAAACCCTAATTCAAAAGATCTTACGTACCCCTATGTTCATAGCAGCACTGTTTACAATAGCTAAGTGCTGAAAACAGCCTAAATGCCCATCTGTAGATTAGTGGATCAAAAAACTGTGGTACATTTACAGAATGGGATACTGTGCCTCAGAGAGAAAGAAGGAACTCCTGCCATTTGGGACAACATGGATGGAACTAGAGAGAATTATGCTTAGTGAAATAAGCCAGGCAAGAAAGAAAAATACCATATGATATCACCTAATACAGGAAACTAAAGAGCAACACAAACAAACGAACTAAATAGGACAAAGAGCAGAATAGTAGTCAATAGGGGGGAGGAGGAGGGAGAGAAGTGGTATAAGTAAGTGAAGGGTTTAGTCAAGGAATGTGTAAAAATGACTCATGGGCATGGACAACGGGTAGGGATATAATTGTGTGAGAAGGGGTGGGTTGGGTGGGGGAGAGCAATGGTGGAAAAATGGGACAACTGTAATTGAATAACCAAAAAATAAAAAATAGAAATAAAAATAAATAAAGAGATTAAAACAAAAAAACAAAAAAACAAAAAAACTCCAAACAAAAAAGATTCTTGGACTGTGTGGCTTCACAGGTGAATTTTAACAAATATTCTGATAACTTCACATCTTCTTCTCAAACTGTTTCAAAAAAATTCAAGAAGACAGAAGACTCCCAAGCTCATTTTATGAGGCCAGCATTTTCCTAGTTCCAAAACAAAATACAGACACTGCAAAAAAAAAAAAAAAATTCTAGTACTATATCCTTGATGAACATAGATGTTAAAATCTGCAAGAAGATATTAGCAACCTGAATACAGCAATACATCAAAAAGACCATACACCAGATCAAGTGGATTTACTCTGGAAATACGAGGTTGCTATAACATTTGCAAATCGATAAATGTGATTCACTACATAAACAAAATGAGGGCTAAAAACCACATGAGCAGAAACAAGATGGCGGAGGAGTAGATGGAAGCTACACTAACTTCTTCCCAGAACTAGTCTGGATTTACCACGTAATTTTGGAGAAATCATCTGAAATAACCAACTGAACACCAGCTAGAGAGAAGTCTTATAACCACGGAGAGACAAAAAAGGCCACTATATCACAGCGTGACCGGTAGGGAGTGCGGAGACGTGGAAGGGCTGGCTGGCGTCACACGGGTAGCAGCTGAAGGGACTGAGAAACAGTTCAGCAGCCGGGGGTCCCCCTTGAGAAGGGCAGGGTCTAAACCCCCAGCCGGGCTTCCCAGCCTACAGAAACAGTGGAAAGTAAAATAGTATCCAGCTGTGAAAAGCGAAAAGCCACAGGGTTTCTTGCTAGCCAGAGAGAAACAGCTGGAGAAAAAGAGCTCTTAAGTGGATCACATATGAAAATATTCTGCCCCCACTTACCCTGGGCACAAGCAGAGGGAAGACGGAGAGGACAGGAAATGCTTGGGAAAAGTTTGGTGTGGTGGTTTTGAGGGGAGAGCTGGGGAAACGGCCAGCCGGGTCCCAGGGCTGACTCATCCCCACACTGCAGGCAGACCATGCCCGGCCAAGTGGCGTCAGCCTGAGGGGAAGCAAAAGCCCAGCCTACAGGAATTAAGCTGCCACACGCACGGTCCTTAAGCCTGACAACTAATCACAGATTGAATAGATTAACAACTAAAGGAGTCAGACAAAGGCAGTAGATCCCTGGAAGTCTCCAACAGGCTGCCTAGGCCCAGACTGGTACAGGATCTGACGCCACAAGGGGCAGATCCAGGAAGTGCAGATCATTCTAAGAAGCACCAACAAAAAATAGGAGTCACAAAAATGGGGAGACAGAGAAACAACCCCCCATCGAAAGGAAAGGTAGAGTCCCCAGAAAGAGCGGTAAATGAAATAGAGGGGATCAAACTATCAGATATGGAATTGAAAGCATGGATTATGGAGAAGCTCAATGAGCTCAGCGGAAACTACAAAGAACTCCAGAAAAACTACAGTGAACTCCAGAAGAACTATAAGGAACTTACTGAGAATTATACCAGCATCAAAAAGGACATGGAAGCTATCAATAAGAGCCAGGAGGAAATGAAGAATACGGTTTCTGAATTGAAGAACACAGTAGAAGGAATTAAAAACAGGCTAGAGGAAGCAGAAGATCGGATCAGCGAGCTGGAGGACAATGTAGACAAAAACTCCCAGACAATGCAACAAAATGAAAAAAGGCTGAACAAGACTGAAGAGGTTCTAAGACAGCTGCAGGACAACATGAAACGTAATAATATCCGTATCATAGGAATTCCAGAAGGAGAAGAAGAAGAGCAAGGAATAGAAAACCTCTTTGAAAAACTAATGACAGAAAACTTCCCTAACATGAAGAGAGAAAGAGTCATGCAAGTCCAGGAAGCACAGAGGGTCCCAATGAAGATGAACCCCAACAGGCCCACTTCAAGACACATCATAATTAAAATGCCAACATTCAAAGACAAAGAGAGAATCCTAAAAGCAGTAAGAGAGAAACAACTAATAACATACAAGGGAGCTCCAATAAGGCTATCATCAGATTTCTCAGCAGAAACACTACAAGCCAGAAGGGAATGGCAAAATATATTCCAAGTAATGAAAAACAAAGGCCTACAACCAAGAATACTCTACCCAGCAAGGCTCTCATTCAAAATGGAAGGTGAAATAAGGAGTTTCCAAGACAAAAGAAGGCTAAAAGAATACATCTCCACCAAACCAGCATTGCAAGAGATGCTAAAGTGTCTGCTTTAAGAAGATGAAGAAACAGAGAGAGACAGAGAGGAACACAAGTACAAAGGGAGAAAATGACAATGAATAAGTACTGAAAGAAAGAAGGAACTTCTACCATTTGCAACAACATGATTGGAACTAGAGAGAATTATGCTTAGCGAAATAAGCCAGGCAACATAAGAAAATTACCTTATGCTATCACCTGTTACAGGAAACTAATGAACAACACAAACAAATGAGCAAAATTGAACCAGAGGTATGTAAACAAGGAATAAACAAACAGTAACAAAGGGGGAGATGGGAGGGAGAGAAGTGTAAGAAGGGGACGGGTCTAGTCAAAGAACATGTATAAATGACCCATGGACATGGACAACTGGGTGGAGACTGAACGTGGAAGAAGGGGGGGCAGGGTGCAGGGAAGCAAGAGGGGGAAAAAAGTGAGACAACTGTAATGGAAAAACAAACAAACAGAAAAAATTTTAGTGGGGGGAAAAATAAAAATATAAAGAAGAGAAATGCAAGTTCAGTGAATATTAGAAGGACAAGGATTTTCCTTCACACTGTATATATTTTCTCCCTATCTGATCCCTCCAGAATTTGGCATTCTAAAGAAGTAAGTAATGACCTAAGTTTCTTTGCAGAAAACTAATAAGACCAGTTGTTAATAGAGGTTTTTTTTTTTTGTTTGTTTTTTTGTTTTTTTTTTTTTTTTTAACTAAGACTTTGAATGGAATGTCATGCCTAAAGGAGACATGCTTGGGCTTTGGTTGTTACCAAAAAGCCCTGAGCAACTGGGACTGACTTTCAAAGGTAATAAAAGTCCACGAGATAAAAGGCCTGGTACCTTGGATGGATGAGCGGTCCATAGCAATCTTTCCAGGGAAGGAATGAAGGTTGTTTTCCTGAAAGATGGCTAGAAGGGACCTTAAGGCACAATGGAAAACCAGGAGGACCTGGAAAAGACAGGTGTTTACAGGCAAGGCTGAATGCCAGGTATGTGGCTCAGCTTCTGTACCCTGAAGGGCAGACTGAAGGTCACCCTAAATGTTCCTTGCGTAAGTTCCAGCAAAGCAGAACTAAAGATCATGTGATCATTTGCTGCTCTTGTTGTGTTTATGCAAATGAACAGGGTAAATTAAAAATGAACTTAATGCAGTCCCTTTAATGACAAGGAGGGGAATCTTAGGGAGAAAAATCAAGATTCAAGGAAGATCACAATGCCCAGTGGTAGACTATAAAGTAGTGCAACTAACCGTCTTTAAAGTTTCTTTTCATTTAAAATTTGTTTTCATTTGAAAGTTAAACTATGTCTGTGGCATTATCAAAGATGTTTAATTTACAGGCAAGAAGGTCAAATGCCTTGCAACTGGATGTCTTTCCGATAAGACAGTCCTACAGATTTAGAGACTTGTATGTGGGTTATGTTACATAAATTAACATGTGTTTTCTGTTTTCAAAGGGCATAAGCCTACGATCTCATTACCTGAGTGACTGTCTGTATGTATAGGCCTCACTTAATCCTGTCTGCATTGCTGCCTCCTGAGACTCAATGGTTTGGCTGAACTAAGTGGCTGGGTTGGTGAAGAACGGGGTGGTCTGTGGGCTTCACTTTCAAACTGGTTTCTCTTTTCTATCCTAATGGCTTGGACAGAAAGAGCCCAGAGGCCTGAGAGGGGGGAAACCTAAAATATTTCCCTCAGTCCAAACTAAGTATAATGGGCAAAAGGGTTTTGGACAGGTGAGATGTACCTGGCATACCTTCCTCCAAAGAAGCCCTTCTTTTCCGTAATGTGGGACATTGAAAAATTAATACCTGTCTTTTGTCATCTAGTGGTTACGGATTGAATGATGTCGTTTAACCCTGTTGCCCCCAGAATACAACAAGGATGCCAGCCTGTTAAACCAAGCATGCCATTGTCCAGAGACAGCCAACCAACCTGGAGTCTGCACCATCCTTCCCCTTGTGGGAAGGCCACCCTCCCCTCCACACCCCCACTCTTATTAGGGATTTCTTGACCCAAGGGTAGGTAGGACGACGACCATGTCCAGCTTGAATCAGCTAGAGGAGCTCGAGACCTTCGTCCATTGTCCTTCATAAGATTGTAAAGGGTCTTAAGTCTGAGAGGGAGGGATTGTTATTTTTTATTGTTAAAATATTTAACTAATTAATTAATTATTTAAAAAAAAGAAGAAGAATATATGAAAGGGTGAGGCAGGAGAGCTTGTATGTACGACCCATGGGCATGGACTTGGGGAGGGTATTGTTGGGGAAGGAGGGTGCTGGGTGGAGGAGAGCAAAAGGGAAAAAATTGGAACTATTGTAACAATATAATCAATAAAATATACTTAAAAAAATAAAAAAATAAAAACCACATGAGCATATCAATAGATGCACAAAAATCATTTGATGTAATTTGGCATTGATTTATGCTAAAAACTTTCAGCAAAGTGGGAATAGAGAGAACATACCAAAACAAAATGAAGGTCATATATGACATATCCACTGCCAGCATCATACCCAATGTAAAAAACTACAAGTGTTTCCCTTAAGCTCAGAACAAGACAGGGATGTCCACATCCACCTAAGTCCTAGTCATAGCAGTTAGAGAAGAACAGAAATAAAAGGCATCCAAATTGGAAAGGAAGACATAAAACTGTCTTTATTTGCAGATGACATTATACTGTACATAAAGAACCCCAAAGGTTCCACCAAGAAATTACTAGAACAGATAAATGAATTCATTCAAGTAGCACAATTCAAAATTAATATCCATAAATCAGTTTTATTTTTATATGCCAATAATTAACTATGAGAAAGGGAAATTAAGAAAACAATCCCATTCACAATTGCCTCAAAAATGCCTTGGAATAAACCTAACAAAGGATGTAAAAAAGCTGTACTTGGAAAATTATAAAGCACTGAAGAAAGAAACTGAAGAAGACACAAATAAGTGGAAGAACATGACATGTTCATGGATAGAAAGAATTAAAAGCATTAAAATATCCATGCTTCTCAAAGCCATCTATAGACTCAATGTAATTTCAATGTAGATTTCAATGATATATTTCACAGAACTAGAACAAATATTTCAAAAATTTTTATACAACCATGAAAGACCCCACATAGCAACAGTGATCTTAAGAAAAAAGAACAAAATTGGAGAAATCACGCTATCTAATATTAAATACTATAAGGCCATAAAAAATGAAATCAGCATGGTATTGGCATAAACACAGACACATTAATCAAAGTAACAGAATAGAGAGCCCAGAAATAAACCCACAACTTTACAGTCAATTAATATCCCAAAGAGGAAACAAGCACATACAATGGGTAAAGGATAGTTATTCAATAAATGGTGTTGGGAAGATTGGACAGATACATGCAAAAAAATAAAACTAGACCACCTTCTTACACCACACACAAAAATAAATTCAAAATGGATTAAAGACTTATACATTAGACCTGAAACCATAAAAATCATAGAAGAAAACATAGGCAGCAAAATCTCAGACATTGCTCATAACAATGTTTTATCAGATATATCTCCCCAGGAAAGGGAAACAAAAGAAAAAATAAACAAATAGGACTACATCAAACTAAAATGTTTTGCACAGCAAAGAAAACCATCAACAAAATAAAAAGACAACCCATGAAATGGGAGAACATATTTGCCAATACATCTGATAAAAGGTTAATATCCAACATTTATAAGGTACTTATAAAAGTCAATACCAAAAATCAAACAATCCAATTAAAAATGGGCAAAGGACCTGAATAGATACTTCTCCAAAGCAGGCATACAGATGGCCAATGGACACATGAAAAAATGTTCAATGTCACTAATCATCAGAGAAATGCAAATTAAAATCACAATGAGAGACCATCTCACACCTGTCAGAATGGCAAGCATCAATAAATCAACAAACAACAGGAGCTGGCTAGGATGTGGAAAAAGGGGAACTCATTTACACTGTTGGTGCGACCACTGTGAAAAGTAGTATAGAGATACTTCAAAAAACTAAAAACGGATCTGCCTTTTGACCCAGCGATCCCACTTCTGGGAATTTATCCAAAGAAACACAGAGCACTAATTCCAAAGAACATAAGCACCTCTGTGTTCATTGCCTTGTTATTTAAAATCACCAAGATATGGAAGCCCAAGTGTCCATTGGTACATGAGAGGATAAAACAACTATGGGACATTTACACAATAGAGTCGTCGTCGTCGTCGTCGTCGTCGGCAGCCGTCCGTCTCGAGAGACGATGGTGTAGCTTCTTAAGAGTCTATCTACACCGCCGAGAATGGCTGTGCAGTCCGACTCGGGAGTGACATCGTATCTGTCTCCTCCCGTGTTGAATCGACATCTTGCGATGACGCTGAAGCTACAGAGCCTGGGCAGGGTGATATGGAGGGTCTGCTGTTGCCCATGCAGCAGACCCCCCCTCTCTTCGCAGCTGAAGGGTCCAAGGGAAAGACGGAGTCAATACAGCTTGGCTTCAGGTGTGCCGCAGGAGTTGCCGGTGTTGACTACAACGTCAAACCGCCTTAGGGACTCCGGCTCCGGATTTTCTGTCGGGGTTTACTTCCTTAGCCTTTCCCCTGAAGAGGTATGCCGCAAGGCAGCAGAGGTTTTTTGGAGTCAGAGTTTTCCTTCTCTGATGTACCCTGACTGGAAGATCGAACCAGCGACACTTAGCTCGCAGGCCGACGCTCAATCCACTGAGCTAAACCAGCCAGGGCCACACAATAGAGTACTGGCCATGAAAAAGAAGAAAATTTTACCCTTTGCAACATAATGGATGGACCTGCAGAACATTATGTTAAGTGAAATAAGCCAGTCAGAGGAAGACAAATACCACATGATTTCAAAACTGATCAAGGAAGTACTTTGAATTAATCTTCCCTAAATAGGAGCTGTATAATCTAGTTAAGGGACATAACAAAACTTCATCTGGGATCAAAGGGCAAACTTCGGCTGACATGACTGACTGAATCAAGCAAGACAGTCACAATTGCTTTCCAATATATATCCAAATTTCATTCAACTCTGGGTAAATTTAACCCATTTTTAATTTGATTTATTCTGGATTATTTGACTGATAATTTAGGCTGAATTAAACAACCAATCCTATAGCTCCATAAAGACACACTTAGATTGGGCTGCATTTTTTTTTAGGTCTAATAAATAAATGATCATAGACATAGGTAGTGTATAAAGTGGACTATGAACCTCTAAGATGGTCAAGGGAAATTATTACATGACTGAACAAAATGTATAACAAGTGTGATGTGGTTTCTTCATCTACCCATACTGGAAAAGATACTGCTTAATAGAATCCACCAAGGAAAATGGTATTACATAGTCAGGCTGCTGTTTTGGTCATTCCTCACTGTCAGTATAAAATAAAATATTCAAAACAATATAACAAAAAACAGTAATAAAAGAGAAAAATGATTACAACCTCCTACCTAATTTTAAAAGATTTTATTCATAAGAAGAGAATACTTTATTGTGAAGAAAGATTAATTTATGTTCAACTCCTCTGAGGATTACAGTATAAATTCTTTCCACATTGCCTGGCTCCTGATCTGAATAAGTTATACACACACACACACACACACACACACACACACACATAATTTTGCTCAAAAAAAAAGCAAATTAAGATTGTTGCTTCTCCTTCAAAAGCTAATCATACCCTGCAGTCCAGAATGATGTCATAATGTAAGTTGAAACTGTAGGTAGGCTGCAAAAAAAAAAAAAACAAAAACAAAACAAAACAAAAAACAACCAAACCAAACAAAACAAAAACTTCAACTTTTTGTACAAGGCGTTTGGGTTGGGTGAATAAAAGCTATTTGGAGCATTATACAGATATAAAAAATGCAGAGGCAGAGTGTACAGATGCAGTAATGCAGTTTTTCTAATTTGAAAATTCCTATGATTAATGCTTAATCCCATGCTAATATCTCCCTGCCATCCTACACTCTGTCTACCTGTATCAGAAAGTGAGAATGCACTATTTTTCAAACTTTGGGTCATAGCCCATTAAGGGTTGTAAAATAAACTTACTAGGAAAAGACTCTCTTTTATTTCCTTTCCTTTCTCTTTCTTTCTTTCTTTCTTTCTTTCTTTCTTTCTTTCTTTCTTTCTTTCTTTCTTTCTTTCTTTCTTTCTTTCTTTCTTTCTTTCTTTCTTTCTTTCTTTTTCTTTCTTTCTTTCTTTCCTTCTTTCTTTCTTTCTTTCTTTCTTTCTTTCTTTCATTCTTTCTTTCTTTCTTTCTTTCTTTCTTTCTTTCTTTCTTTCTTTCTTTCTTTCTTTCCTTCTTTCTTCCTTTTTTAAAGTTAAGCAGAATAGAGTAGAAAATGTTAGAGTACATTGCCCACAGTAACAGTTGTATTATTTTATGAAATTATGTGTAAATTATGTGATCATGGCGTCTATGTGTGTGTGTGTATCTATGTCTGTGTTTGTACTTGGCCATATGTAAAATAGATTTTTTTATTGATACCTATGGTCAAAAAAGTTTGAAAGACATTGCTGTAATGGAAAAAACATTAGTTATACAGTCACACATCTGGATTCCAGAAGAACCCTGGGTTGGAGGTGGAAGGAACACTGATTGATAAGAGTGATCCTTCTGGGCAGGGAGAAAAATTATTTCTCTGACATGTTTAGAATTACCAGCTCATGTTAACAATAAAAAATAACTACTAAAGTCAGTGTTATTTTTGTTTTAAAATTCTTTACTAATGATGCACTTCCTTATTGCCTGACCCAAGAATATAGTACCTGATACATGGTAGGTGCAAAAGAAATTTTTTTCAGTAAATAAAACTAAGATTTCTTTGGGATTTTTACTAGTTATGTCATAATTTGGGCTCATAATGACTTTGTGCTCAACACAGTCTTCCAGTCTGTTTGTGAATTTCTGAAGTCTTCTCTTGGTTTGACTTTGTTCACTTGCTTTTTCAGTATGCATAAGCATCATCTTTTATTTGACTCTGTGATTTGGGATACTTGTTGTATACTGTTGAATAATTTAAATCTTAATTCCATCTTAACTTTCTTTCACAGCTTTATAAACTTTTGGGAAGAAAATAAAACAAGAGCAACAAAAAAATCAAAGCAAAAAATATCAAAACAAACAATCCAATAAAAAATCAAACTAAAACAACAGCAAGTCTTTATCCAAACTTGACTCAGAACATCCTTAAGCCAAATATAGAAATGTGCTGTAAAAATAATATGGGTTATAAGAAAATTATTCAGTCATTTTGCATTTACTTCACTAATTTTGGATTGGTAATCTTGTTGGCTGCCTATAATGTGAATTATCATGGATTCATAATGGCATTTTTTACCCTCTCTGGTTGTTATCCAAACATACACCTTCGGTTGAAGAAGAGATGCCTTAGTTAGCACACAGTTAACTGCACTACTAGACACTATTGATAGGGACCAAAAGGGCAAAAATATGATCCGTGTATCACAGATGAATCAGGAGGTGTCTGACTTAGGGGAGAATTGCTGAGAATATTGTCAGAAGTTTAAGAGTAAACTGATTTAGTGTGT
Organism: Furipterus horrens; assembly: GCF_987537825.1. NCBI lineage: Eukaryota > Metazoa > Chordata > Mammalia > Chiroptera > Furipteridae > Furipterus > Furipterus horrens. Next base: position 35,784,173 of record NW_028327187.1, read on the forward strand.
GGTTAGCACATCATAAGGTATATAAATGTTGAATCACTATGTTGTTGTATACCTGAAATTAATATTGTATACCAACTATACTTTAATAATAGATTAATAAATACAATACTCCCCAGGAAAAGAGTAAATTAATTTTTAAAAAATAATTTACTTATTTATTTGTTTGTTTTATTTTATTTTTAGAAAGAGGGGAAAGGAGAAAGAGAGGGAGAGACACATCACTGTGTGGTTGCCTCTCACTCATGCCCCTCACTGGGGAACCTGACATTCAACCTAATCATGTGCCCTGACTGGGAATCAAACCAGCGACACTTGGCTCGCAGGCAGACGCTCAATCCACTGAGCCACAGCAGCCAGGGGTAAACTGATTTTTAATTACTAAGATTCTGATGTCATATAATTCAGAACTCATACAGTGTTCTCTTCTAGATATGTTTACCTTCTCAGCGTGCTGGTTTTTGGTTTATTCAATCTTTCAGTTTAAAGAAATTTATAACCATTGCTCCTTTTCCTCCTTTTTCATTCACATATTGTACAGGAAAAGTTATTTTTTGGAGTCAATTAGAACTAGGTTCAAATTCTGTCTCTGCTTCTTACTACCTTATTTTCCCGAAGAGTAAAATATCATGTAGGTAGTATGGAAACTGTTTCCTATCTATTTTTCATTTGTTTTCACAATATCATTAAAATTTATTCTTTTTTTAATGTTACTGCTACCACTCATAACCTCATAGTCAAAATACTGACGTAAGTTCTTAGATCAATGAGACTTTAACCTTTTTTATTTTCCCAACACAATGGAAATATGATATGCTCTTATTAGCTTATCAGTAAAGTGATTACCTGTTTGTAACAAATATTATGTGGACATTTTTGAGAAAAATTTATCAGAATTTAAAGGAGCTGTGTTTTGAAACAAACAAAAGGAGGAGCAAATGAACAAAAAAGCTCCCAGAGATTTTGATTCACTTCTGTAGACAACTTGCCTATATCTTACACTAAGAAGTACTGTAAACTTTCTTGACTAAATTACTCCAAGACTTGGTCCTGTCTACATATAATAACAGCTAATAATAACTGACTCTCATATACATAGAACTTCACAACATAAAAAATCTTACATATATATAGTCTCTTTTAATATTTTGATAACATACCTCATGTAGGTATGAGGAAATGGGCTCAGAAGAGTTAGATAACTTGATAAAGCTGACATGGAGAATATGTGGAAAAATAAAATTCAAACATAGTTCAGTCCAGACAAGAGATAAATAGCTGGAATCCTTTTAGCTGGTGGCACTCACTGGTTCTTTTTTTTTATTTTTTATTTTTATTTTTTGTTATTCAATTACAGTTGTCCCATTTTTCCACCATTACTCCCCCCTCCAGCCCATTCCTTCTCCCACAACCCTCCCCGTTGTCCATGTCCATGAGTCATTCATATACGTTCCTTGACCTGACCCTTCCCTTATTCATCCCCCTTCTCTCCCTCCCCCCTCCCCCCTACTGACTACTATTCTAGTCTTTGCCTATTTAGTTCGTTTGTTTGTGTTGCTCTTTAGTTTCCTGTATTGGGTGATATCATATGGTATTTTGCCTTCTTTGCCTGGCTTATTTCACTAAGTATAATTCTCTCTAGTTCCATCCATGTTGTCGCAAATGGCAAGAGTTCCTTCTTTCTTTCTGCTACATAGTATTCCATTGTGTAGATGTACCACAGTTTTTTGATCCACTCATCCACAGACGGGCACCTAGGCTGTTTCCAGCACTTAGCTATTGTAAACAGGGCTGCTATGAACATAGGGATGCATAAATTCTCTTGAATTAGGGTTTCAGGATTTTTCGGGTATAATCCTAGCAGTGGAATCACTGGTTCAAATGGCAGTTCCATTTTTAATTTTTTGAGGTAATTCCATACTGTTTTCCATAGTGGCTGCACTAGTCTGCATTTGTAACCAACAGTGCAGTAGGGTTCCTGTTTCTCCGCATCCTGGCCAGCACTTGTTGTTTGTTGATTTGTTGATGATGGCCATTCTGACAGGTGTAAGGTGGTATATCATTGTGGTTTTCACTTGCATCTCTCTGATGGCCAATGATGTTGAGCATTTTTTCATGTGACTATGGACCTTCTGTATGTCCTCTTCAGAGAAGTGTTTGTTCAGGTCCTTTGCCCATTTTTTAATCGGGTTGTTTGTTTTCTTGGTGTTCCATCGTATAAGCTCTTTATATATTTTGGAGATCAGTCCCTGTCTGTGATATCATTGGCAAATATGTTTTCCCATATGGTTGGTTTTGTTTTCATCTTGCTGATGTTTTCTTTTGCTGAGCAGAAACTCTTTAGTTTGATGTAGTCCCATTTGTTTATTTTTTTCTTTATTTCTCTTGCCTGGGGAGATGTATCCGTGAAGATATTGTTACGTGTGATATCTGAAATTTTCCTGCCTTTGTTTTCCTCTAGGACTTTTATGATATCACGGCTTACATTTAAGTCTTTAATCCATCTTGAGTTTATTCTCGTGTGTGGTGTAAGTTGGTGGTCTAGTTTCATTTTTTTGCACGTCCCTGTCCAGTTCTCCCAGCACCATTTGTTAAAGAGGCTCTTCTCCATTTTATGTTCCTTCCTCCTTTATCAAAGATTAGTTGACCATAGAGGCCTGGGTTTATTTCTGGGCTTTCAAGTCTGTTCCACTGATCTATATGTCTGTTCTTATGCCAGTACCAGAGTGTTTTGATCACAGTGGCTTTGTAGTATTGTTTGATGTCTGGTATCATGATTCCTCCTGCTGTGTTCTTCCGTTTCAAGATTGCTTTTGCTATTCGGGGTCTTTTTTGATTCCATATGAATTTTTGGAGGATTTGTTCTAGGTCAGTGAAATATGTCATTGGTATTTTAATAGGGATTGTATTGAATTTGTAAATTGCTTTGGGTAGTATGGCCATTTTGATGATGTTGATTTTTCCCATCCAAGAACATGGTATTTGCCTCCATTTATTTGTATCTTCCTTAATTTCTTTCTTCAATGTTGCATAATTTTCAGTGTACAGGTCTTTTATCTCATTGGTTAAGTTTATTCCTAGGTACTTTATTTTTATTGTTGCTATAGTAAATGGTATTTTCTTTTTTGCTTCTGTCTCTGAGATTTTATTGTGGGTGTACAGAAATGCCTTAGATTTCTGTATATTTATTTTGTACCCTGCTATTTTGCCAAATTCACTTATTATATCAAGTAGTCTTTTAGTGGATTTTATAGGGTTTTCTAGGTATACTATCATGTCGTCTGCAAATAGTGATAGTTTTACTTCCTGTTTCCCAATTTGGATGCCTTTTATTTCTTTGTCCTGTCTGATTGCTGTGGCTAGGACTTCCAACACTATGTTGAATAGAAGTGGGGAGAGTGGACAGCCTTGTCTAGTTCCTGATTTCAGGGGGAATGCTTTCAGTTTTTGTCCATTGAGTATGATGTTGGCTTCAGGCTTCTCATATATAGCCTTAATTATGTTAAGGTATGCTCCCTCTATTGCCATTTTGCTGAGTGTTTTCAACATAAGTGGGTGTTATACTTTATCAAATGCTTTTTCTGCATCTATAGATATGATCATTTGATTTTTGTCTTTCATTTTGTTTAGGTGATGTATTATATTTATTGATTTGTGAATATTGAACCACCCTTCCATCCCTGGGATGAATCCCATTTGATCGTGGTGTATGGTCTTTTTGATGTATTGTTGGATCCTGTTTGCCAAAATTTTATTGAGGATTTTAGCATCTATGTTCATCAATGATATTGGCCTGTAGTTTTCTTTCTTTGCTGTGTCCTGACCTGGTTTTGGGATTAGGGTAATACTGGCTTCTTAGAAAGAGTTTGGGATTTTTCCCTCTTCTTGGATTTTCTGGAATAGTTTGAGGAGGGTAAGAGTTAGTTCTTCCCTAAATGTTTTGTAAAATTGTTCTGTGAAGCCATCCAGTCCAGGGCTTTTGTGTGCAGGGAGATTTTGGATTACTGTTTCAATTTCCTTCTTTGTTATTGGTCTGTTGAGACTTTCTACTACTTCTTGATTCAGTTTGGGAAGGTTATATGTTTTTAGAAATCTGTCCATTTCTACTAGGTTGTCAAATTTCTTGCCATATAGTTGTTTGTAGTAATTTCTTATAATTGTTTGTATTTCTGAGGTATCAGTCGTGATTTCTCCGTTTTCATTTCTGATTTTGTTTATTTGGGTCTTCTCTCTTTTTTTCTTAATGAGCCTGGCTAGAGGCTTGTCAATTTTGTTTACCTTTTCAAAGAACCAGCTCCTAGTTTTGTTGATTTTTTGGATTGTTCGTTTCGTTTCTATGTCGTTTAATTCTGCTTTGATCTTGATGATTTCCTTTCTTCTTTTTGCCCTAGGCTTTGTTTGTTGTTGCTGTTCTAGTTCTTGTAGCTTTATGGTTAGATTTCTTATTTGTGATTCTTCTAGCCTTTTCAGATATGCCTGTATTGCTATGAACTTCCCTCTTAGGACTGCTTTTGGTGTGTCCCATAGGTTTTGGGCTGTTGTGTGTTCATTGTCATTAGTTTCTAGAAATTTCTTGATTTCTTCTTTGATGTCATTGTTAACCCATTCGTTATTTAATAGCATGTTATTCATTCTCCATGAGTTTGAATGTTTTTGAGTTTTTTCCTTGAGGTTGATTTCCAATTTTAAGCCATTGTGATCTGAGAAGATGCTTGATATAATTTCAATTTTCTTGAATTTGTTAAGGCTTGTTTTGTGTCCTACCATGTGGTCTATCTTTGAAAATGTTCCATGTGCACTTGAGAAGTATGTATATTTTGCTTCTTTGGGGTGAAAACTTCTATATATATCGACTAAGTCCATTTGATCTAGAATGTTGTTCAGTGCCTCCATATCTTTGGTGTTTCTTTGCTTCGAAGATCTGTCCATTGTTGACAATGGGGTGTTAAAGTCCCCTACTATGAGTGTGTTGTTGTCTATATCTTTCTTGGAGTCTTTCAAAAGTTTCCTTATATATTTGGGTGCTCCTAAGTTTGGTGCATATATATTTATAAGGGTTATATCTTCTTGATGGATTTTTCCCTTAAGTATTATGAAATGCCCTTCTTTGTCTCTTTTTATGGACTTTGCTGTGAAATCTGTTTTGTCTGATATAAGTATTGCTACCCCGGCTTTTTTTTCATGCCCATTTGCTTGAAATACTTTTCTCCATCCCTTTACTTTCAGTCTGTGTAGATCTTTTGTTCTAAGGTGGGTCTCTTGTAGACAGCATATATGTGGGTCATTCTTTCTAATCCATTCAGCCACCCTATGTCTTTTAATTGGAGCGTTTAGTCCATTTACATTTAAGGTTATTACTGATAAGTACTTATTCATTGTCGTTTTTCCCCTTTGTACTCGTGTTTTTCTCTGTTTCTCTCTGTTTCTTTATCTTTTTAGAGCAGACACTTTAGCATCTCTTGCATTGCTGGTTTGGTGGAGATGTATTCTTTTAGCCTTCTTTTGTCTTGGAAGCTCCTTATTTCACCCTCCATTTTGAATGAGAGCTTTGCTGGGTATAGTATTCTAGGTTGTAGGCCTTTGTTTTTCATTGCTTGGAATATTTTTGCAATTCCCTTCTGGCTTGTAGTGTTTCTGCTGAGAAATCTGATGATAGCCTTATTGGAGTACCCTTGTATGTTATTAGTTGTTTTTCTCTTGCTGCTTTTAGGATCCTCTCTTTGTCTTTGAATGTTGCCATTTTATTTTTTTTTTATTTTTATTTTTTCAGATTTAATGTGTTTTATTGATTAAAATATTACATTTGTGCCAATTTCCCTTCCCTCTGCTCCCCCCCAACCGGTGGCCCCCTCCCTCCAGTTGCCCCCCCCTTTTAGATTATGTCCATTAGTTGTGCATACAGTTCCTCCCAACCTCTCTCCGTCTATTCCATTCCCTCCTACCTTGATCCCCAATTCCTATATCATCTCCCTCCCTTTCCCCATTACCCCTCCCTGTTGACCTCCCCCCAATATGCTTCCCGGACCCACAGTTCCTTTTCCACTCTCGTTGCCTGTTTAGTTTGCCTTTGTTTCATCTCCTTAGCTTCTGTTTTTTAAACCAGTCCCTTTAACATCTCATATAACAGTGGTTTGGATCTAATGAACTCTTTCAGTTTTATTTTGTCCTGGAAACACTTTCTCTGTCCTTCTATTCTGAATGACAAATTCGCTGGATAGAGTATTCGTGGTTGTAGGTTTTGGATTTTCATTACTTTGAATATTTCTTGCCAGTCCCTTCTTGCCTGTAGGGTTTCCCTTGAGAAGTCTGCTGATAGTCTAATTGGGACCCCTTTGTACATAATTCTTTTCTTCTCTCTTGCTGCTTTTAAGATTCTCTCTTTATCTTTAATTTTTGACATTTTGATTATAATGTGTCTTGGAGTGGTTCTCCCTGGGTCTAGTCTCTTGGGAACTCTCCTTGCTTCCTAGACCTGCAAGTCTATTCCCTTCCCCAATTCTGGGAAGTTCTCCTTTATTATATTTTCACTCAATTTTTCAAGTTCTAGTTCATCTTCCTCATTCTCTGGCAAACCAATGATTCTTATGTTGGGCCTTTTATAGCTGTCCCAGAGGTTTCTGATCCTCTCATTGTTGCTTCCCATTTCCTCTCGCTGCATTGGTTGACTGCTTGTTCCTTCTCCATATTCCAGTTTGTTGAAATGAACTCTGGATTTTTGTTCCTCACCATCTGTCTCGTATGCGGTTTTGTTCCTTTCGTTATGAAAGTTTTTCGCTTCTTTCTTATCTTTTTCCTGCTCTTTTGTGAATTCTGTAAGCCACCTGATAACAATGGCCCAGAACTGAGCCTCTGACAGGTTTCTTATCTGTTCATCTGTCAGGTTCTCTATCTGCTGCCTGGTGAGCTGTGTCACCAGTATTTCTATAGTTGTCTGCCACATTTTGACAGATGCGTTTTGTTTTCTTGGGCCGGCTGTCGGGAGCAGTGCCTGTGTACTCGTAATGACCCAGCGACCGGCGCCGTTTGGCGTCACAAGTCAGCGACCGGCGCCTGTCTGCGACCTATTTCGCAGCCCTGTGGTGCTTTCTTTCTTTGGGGGCGGGGGTCCAAAATGGATTCAAACAGTTATTCAGCTAGGAGACCGGGATCCGTCCTCCCGCCCCCATGGGCCTCACTGTTCAAGGCGATGCGGTCGGTGGCCGCTCTCCCCAGCGCTGGGGTCGCGCACTGCCAGGGGCTTGACTGCCGCCGGTTTCGCCGCCCCGCCACTCCGCAAACAGCTTTGGCCTCTTTAACTCTTACCTGCCCGAATGGCACCGCTGGTTTATAACTTCATATGTTGGGCTTCCGTGTAGTTTTATTTTCTGGAATTTCTAGTTATCCTTTGTTTTGAAGTAGTTGTATTCCTCTCTAGTTGTAGAGGGAGACTTAGCATGTCCGTCTAAGCCTCCATCTTGGCCGGAAGTCTGAATGTTGACATTTTAATTATGATGTGTCTTGAGGTGGGCCTGTTGGGGTTCATCTTCATTGGGACCCTCTGTGCTTCCTGGACTTGCGTGACTCTTTCTCTCGTCATGTTAGGAAAGTTTTCTGTCATTAGTTTTTCAAAGAGGTTTTCTATCCCTTGCTCTTCTTCTTCTCCTTCTGGAATTCCTATGATACGGATATTATTACGTTTCATGTTGTCCTGCAGCTGTCTTAGAACCTCTTCAGTCTTGTTCAGTCTTTTTTCATTTTGTTGCATTGTCTGGGAGTTTTTGTGTAGGTTGTCCTCCAGCTCGCTGATCCGATCTTCTGCTTCCTCTAGCCTGCTTTTAATTCCTTCTACTGTGTTCTTCAATTCAGAGATCGTATTCTTCATTTCCTCTTGGCTCTTATTGATAGCTTCTATGTCCTTTTTCATGCTCACGTAATTTTCTGTAAGTTCCTTGTAGTTTTTCTGGAGTTCTTTGTAGTTTCCGCTGAGCTCATTCAGCTTCTCCATAATCCATGTTTTGAATTCCATATCTGATAGTTTGCTCCCCTCTATTTCATTTAGCACTCTTTCTGGGGATTCTACCTTTCCTTTTGATGGGAGGTTGTTTCTCTGTCTCCCCATTTTTTTGACTCCTATTGTTTGTTGGTGCTTCTTGGAATGATCTGCACTTCCTGGATCTGCCTCTGGTGGCATCAGATCATGTACCAGTATGGCCCTAGGCAGCCTGCTGGAGACTTCCAGGGATCTACTGCTGTTGTCTGTCTTCTTTGATTGTTAATCTATTCAATCTGTGATTAGCTGTCAGGCTTAAGGACTGTGGGTGTGGCAGCTTAATTCCTGTAGGCAGGGCTTTTGCTTCCCCTCAGGCTGACGCCACTTGGAGGGGAATGGTCTACCCGCAGTACTGGGGATGAGTCAGCACTGGGACCCAGTCAGCTGCTCCTCCAGTTCTCCCCTCAAAGCCACCGTGTCAAATTCTCCCCAAGTGTCTCCAGTCCTCTCTGCCTTCCCTCTGCTTGAGCCCAGGGTAAGTGGTGGCCAAAATATTTTCGTATGTGATCCACTTTAGAGCTCTTTTTCTCCTGCTGTTTCTCTCCGGCTAGCAAGAAACCCTGTGGCTTTTCGCTTTTCACAGCTGATACTATTTTACTTTTACATCAGAGAAGGAAAACTCTGACTCCAAAAAACCTCCGCTGCCTTGCGGCATACCTCTTCAGGGGAAAGGCTAAGGGAGTAAACCCCGACAGAAAATCCGGAGCCGGAGTCCCTAAGGCGGTTTGACGTTGTAGTCAATACCGGCAACTCCTGCGGCGCACCTGAACCCAAGCTGTATCGACTCCGTCTTTCCCTTGGACCCTTCAGCTGCGAAGAGAGGGGGGGTCTGCTGCATGGGCAACAGCAGACCCTCCATATTACCCTGCCCAGGCTCTGTAGCTTCAGCGTCATCACAAGATGTCGATTCAACACGGGAGGAGACAGATACCATGTCATTCCCGAGTCGGACTGCACAGCCATTCTCGGCGGTGCAGAGACTCTTAAGAAGCTACACCATCGTCTCTCGAGACGGACGGCTGCCGACGACGACTATTTTACTTTCCACTCTGTTGCTGTAGGCTGGGAAGCCCAGCTGGGGGTTTAGACCCTGCCCTTCTCAGGGGGAATCCCCGGCTGCTGAGCTTTTTCTCAGTCCCTTCAGCTGCCACCCATTTGAGCCCAGCCAGCCCTTCCGCGTCTCCAAACTCCCTACGGGTCAAGTTGTGATGTAGCGGCCTTTTCTGTCTCTCCGTGGTTATAAGACTTCTTTCCAGCTAGTGTTCGGTTGGTTATTCCAGATGATTTCTCCAAAATTAAGTTGTAAATCCAGACTGGTCCTGGGAGGAGGTTAGTGTAGCTTCCACTTACTCCTCCGCCATCTTGGATCTCTCTCTTCCTGGTTCTTGTTGATAGTTTCTATGTCTTTTTGTATGCTGGTGTAGTTCTCTGCAAGTTCCCTGTAATTTTCTTGGAGCTGTTGGTAACTTCCTTGGAGGTTGTCATAGTTGTTTTTGAGGTTTTCCAGCATATTGAGCTTCTTCACCACCATAGTTTTGAATTCCATGTCTGATATTTGGGCTATGTCTATTCCATCTACCTCTCTTTCTGGGGATTCCTTTTCTTTTCATTGAGAGGTTGTTTCTGCATCTTACCATGTTGGATTCTTCTTGTTTGTTTTTGTTATTTGGATTTGTCTGCTTTGCCTTCCCACCTTTGTGGTATGAGATGTTTTATGGTAGATCTGGGGGTTTCAGTGGTGCAGTCTCTTTGATCTCCTGAGCCTGATGTTCTTGGGGTACCTTTTATATCGTTTGTTTATGCTGTCTGATTATATTTCAGATTTTTTTTTTGTTAGGATATTCCTTCTGGCTTGTTGATTGAGAGTCACTCTAGCCACTTTATCTCGAATTCTTTTGTGGAGATGTCAGTTCAGCCTTCTTGTTTCGTCTTCTTTTTCTGCATCCACAGCTTGTCTAATGTGATGGGTCAGAGATTCCTATTCCTTGCAGCAGTGGTGTGTGCGAGGTGGCCGGCAGGGCGCAATGCAAGGCAGCCAAGAGCCCACCTCAGGTCTGCCATGCCGCGCTCCAGGAAAGCAGGCCACGCTGCACTCTGGGGAAGCTGGCAAGTTGTTTTTTATTTTCACTCAAGCATCAGTGTGCACCCAAAGCGGCTGGGGAACTAAGCTCCGGCCTGCCGTGCTGCACTCCTAGAAAGCTGGCCGCGCCGCGCTCTGAGAAAGCCGGCCGCGCTGTGCTCCCGGAAAGCCCTTGAGGTGTTTTTTGGCTCCAGTGCCGGTGTGCACCCAAGAGGCTGGGGAGCTAGCCTGGGCAAGTACTCTGCACTCCGGATTCCGGCCTGGTACTTTGGCCTGGCGCCCACTGGGCTGGCCAGGGGCGACTGCGCACAGTCTTTTGCGTGTCCAGTGGGCCCTCCCTGCGCCCGTTTGGTCACTGATTTTATGTCTGTTGGTGTGTGTCTGAAGGGCACCTGGATGCACAGCCCTGCGCACCTGGGCCAGTGAATAAGGGCACTTCCCTATGCGCGCCCCCGTGACCCAAGGGGAGGGTTAGGGTGTCGATGAGCGCACTACTGCACCTGCGCTCCCCAATAATGGCCTACCACCCCCAAACTTTCCTCCCCTCTCCACCATCCACTAGAGAAAAATATAAGGGAGAATTATGTTCTTACTTGCCCGGCAGCATGCTGTCTCCTGTCCTTCAGCGCCAATGCCACTTGGTCGAGTCTGGTCTCTGCCAGCCGGCAGAGATCCGCTCTCCTCCCAACACCTCTCCTGGGTAGCCTGTGGTCACCAAAAAGCCTTTGTTTACTTCCAGCCACAGCTTCGGCAGCCGTCCCAGTCAGGAATCCCGTTTCGTCCCCTTTTCCTCCGCTATCCTCACTAAACAGGTTGTTTCCAGATGGATTTTCTCTAATCCAGCAGTGCCTTGGCTCAACTCCTGCCAGTGTCCAGTTCCTCACTGAGATGTTCTGTTTGCAGTTAGCCCAAGCTGCAGAAGGGTCTTGGGAGCCTGAAACCTCAGCCTCTCCTCACTCCTCCGCTATCTTCCCCCCTTCTCTGGTTCTCAATACTTGCCTCCTTCTTTGGTTTAGTTTGTGGGCTCTTTAACTTGATTTATCCCTTTAATTAACACATTTACTTCTCATATTTCATTGGTTGACTTTGGGTCCTGATCTGACATGGCTCTAGTTTCTGTTCAGGTTTCTATGTCACACCGCTTCCCCATAAGGCCTGTGTCAGACTGCTTCTCTAGACTAGGAGTACTCTTGCTTTTCTCCTCTCCCATCACTTCAAGTCCTCCATCCCTCAAGGCATCACTAGGCTCCTGGTCTTCATGAAGCCTTCTCTGAAAAATTCAACTCAGTTTCTGTCCCTTATATGACTCCCTTAAACATTTATACTGCATAAATGAGCAATTTATCATAAAGTGTTTTTTCTAGTAATTGTTTCATGGGAAGGAATTCCCTATTCACTAGGTTGTAGATTCTTTTTTGTTAATGACCATTGTACCCTTCATAATGTGTGATACTGTGCTAGATACTCAAACATACTTATGGATTAGGTAATGTAAAGTGAGACAAAGTTAATGAAAATAAAGCATAAATGGTATGAAATATTCCTCAAACATGAGAACCTCCATGGCAATCTGAAGGATTTTAGAACTTTTTCAGAGATTCTTTTTTTTTTTCCTTTTGCTACAGTCATTGCATGTCATCTTCATAGACTTTAAGATGAAATATTCCTGCTGAAGCAGAGTCCAAGAAAGGCTAATTTTATGGTACAATGAATGTCATTTTCAAATTTTCCATGATATTTTAGAAGCCTATATTGGGATTACCTTGTAACCCATCTGGTCTCCAAGCTATCAAGAAACGTTTAGCACATGTTCTCTTCAATCCATGCTTTTCTTACACTCTCAGGGGTTATCACAGTGGGAAACAAATAGTAGACATTCAATAGAAGTTTGTTGAATGATGTTTTAATATTTACATATTTTGCTGTGAGAAGTAGTATAGGAGAGTAGCTAAGAGCATACTCTGGAGCCAGACTGGTTTCAAGTACCAGCTCTACAACTTATTAAATCTTATGGCCTTAGGAAAGACACTTTATAATTTTGTGTTTCAGTATCCAAGCAGATAACATGGGGTTATTAACAGTAACCATATCCTATGGTTTTTGTGCATATTAGCTACAAAAATTTATATAATAAAATTCATGTAGTAAGTCCAGTGCCTGGAACATAGCAAGTATTTATTAGTATTTTATTTTTTTCTAAAGCCAGTATCTTTGTCGTATTTCAATACTTGTGCATTTCTTCCCTACCATATCACATATAATTTATAATAATGTGACCAGTATTTGTATATAGAATCTTCTAACTGTGTCTTACGACATCTGTCTCTCACTGAGATATTTCCTCAGTGTGTTGAGTCCATAATGCCTGTAATTACTATAGCATCAACATTGAAATGCACCCTTATATTGAAGTGTGAATCTTCAGTTGAAAGTTGGGCTATTAGGAGAACAATAAGAAAAAAGTAATAAACTTGAATCAATTTACATTATTCATGCATCATTTTTAATACCTTTAAACAGTTCCATTTAGTGGGTTTAGTAAACTCAGCAAGGTTGTTACATTGCCTGGATATTTAGTAATTTTCCAACTTTAAACTAGCTGTTCTCTAAGTCTTCCTTTGCAGCTGTTAGTTGAACCCAGTTTAATACATTCTTTGATAAGGTGAAATCATTTTCCTGGCTAAATAACCTTAAAAAGTATTATATTAAAAACAGATTTTATTCATTTTTTAGTGAGACATTTGAGTGATAGATACTATATATGTACTCATACTACATTCTCCCTCCCAATTTTTAAGAGTTAATATTAAGTGTTTCCTCTTCTTGTGATATTCTCAATATAAATATGAGTGATACTGTGTGCTAAAAGGCAAAAAAATAAATGTGCTTTAACCACTGCTCATGCTTCTTCAGTTACTCTAACAAACCCTATTGTGGAAATGCTGATGGCAGATGATGTTATAGACTGTGACTTCTGGTTTTGTGAAGAAAGAATAAACGGACTTAGCTCTATAATTATATTTTATCATTTGAGCATTAAAATTTATTTTTAGAATTGGATTGAGTATGAGACTAAATAATGCAAATAAGTGTGGAGTAGCATAGCATAATTTTTAGGCGTATGTATTTTGGAGCCAGTCTGCCTGGAAAAGTCCTGGCTCTACCATTTTCTGTGTAGCCTTTGGCAAATTACTTAATCTCTTTGTGCCTCAACTCCTATACCTGTAAATAAGTTAACAGATATAAAACATTTTCAGGAGTGCCTGGCACATGGTAAGTTTATAACAAGTGGATCTGTTATAATTCATGGTTGATATATGCAGCTTTGTTTATGAGAGAAAATTATAACTACAGAACTTTTTAAGGAAACTTCTGGAAAGCTTGGCATTTTCAACTGGTACTGAATTAGAATTTATCTATAGGCATAACTTGGTTGCTCTGTACCTATGCTATTGGAGAATCTTGTTTCTCAATAGAATTGTAGTTAAGATAAGACTTCAGAGATTATTTATTTCAGGACAGTTTGTGCTAACCCTCACTAAACTATAGCTGTCATATGCTGATTTTGCAACACAATCTGAAAATGTCACTGTAGCTGTGAAAATGAATGATAGCATAGTACAGTGGAAGGGAATAGATTTGACTTGCATTTCTAACAATATCATTAACTACATAATCTTGAAATTCTCACCCCATGCTCAGCTACAAAAGAGCATAACTACTGAATAAAATTAATATTCATTCACCAAATATTATTGAACACATTTTCTATGTGTCAGGCAGTATTCAAGGCACTGTACAAATGAACCAAACACACACAAATTGTTGACCTTGTGGAGTTTACATTCTGGTAAATAGAACAAATGTAGTTTTCAAGGCATAGTCAGGTTTTCAAGAAAGAAGACATTTCCAGATGCCAAACATGAAAAAAAATCGTGAGCTAGAGTGATAGCCATGAGTTAACACTGTGGTTTCTCCAGGTCTTTGGAAGTTTAGGTACAGGTAACTAAGGTTAGTGTTTTAACAACCATGCAAAGTGTGGAAGTTGAGACTGGGACCTCCATGTAAAACCAGGTTTCTCAAAGTGCTTTATGTACAGTGAAAGAAAACTCTTCTCCATTGCAGAGGAAGCTGGCAAGGGAGTTACCTGTCTCAGACTGCATTCTTGGCAGAGAAAAATGTCTCTCCTGAAAATCTGTGATCATGGACCTGCCTCATGTGGCTTTGGAATTTGAATTCAACCTTTCTGCATAGTCCAAAAATGTGCAAGCAAAAAACTAAATCATAAAAGTGCTGGCATTTGCTGCTAGGTGTTCCATGTAAGAATTTCTGCCATCATGTTCAAATTTCAGCCAGCATGAATAAGGACATGGAGAGAAAGTCATCACCAACCCTGTGATGACTAGAGGTGATGCAGACATTTTGACTCATGAGGTAGAAGCCTAAAGTTGAGACTTATGGACCACGATAGATTTGGAATCTGGATTCTTGATGATCATGGAGTCACTATACTGGCCCTTGATTTCCAACATTAATATAAGGGAGATATACACTTCTATTTTGATTATATTATTTTTGTTATGTCAGCTAAATCTAACATTAATCAATACAAATAGTATGAATAAGACAAAAGGATTTTCAAATAAACAGCAACTTAGAGATTACCTCTAAAATACCATAACTGAAAAAACGACTAAAGGATGAATTTAGAAAGAATAAAATTAAACTGAGGAGAAAGGTGTAAGATGTAAAAGAACTTCTGATCAAATAAATTAGTATATATGTAAGTAAATCGAAAGTAATTTTGGTGACATAAAAGTTATAATAATATTTAAAAAGAATGAATTTTAGAGTTAGACATTAGGCATCAATTCCAAACCTGACCCTTTAATTTCTGTCGGGCCAAAGAAATATTACTTAACCTTTATGAGCCTCAGTTTTCTTGTTTGTAAATGGGAAAAATTATAATAATATCTACATAACATACTTAAACACTGGAAATAATTCATGAAAAACTCTTGACACAGTCAATTCATGCACTCAA
Source organism: Furipterus horrens (assembly GCF_987537825.1). NCBI lineage: Eukaryota > Metazoa > Chordata > Mammalia > Chiroptera > Furipteridae > Furipterus > Furipterus horrens. Next base: position 35,799,323 of record NW_028327187.1, read on the forward strand.
AGTATGGCAAATTATGGTATTAATAATTATAAAAACTCAATAAATAATTTGCTAATAATAATAAATGACATTGGATATGGCTGGTACTTACTGGGTAATAGCCATTTGACTGTTTCCAAAAATATCACACAGGGTAGTATTTTGTATGGTCTTGTACTTTGGTTTGAGACCTAGCCTTCAGACTGTTTGCTTAGACATCTGGTATTGTCGGCATACTGGAAGTGGATCTTTTACCCAGAGGCAAATGTATACTAACTATTGTCACAAGAATACTGTATAAAACTATAATATCAGTGTATTAATGAATGATGAACAATATGACTGTTACACAAACAAAAATAATTATTTTGGCATGACCAGAAATTCTCTGCCTTCGGGATAATCTACATGGGAAGCCAAATCATGATCAGAGTACCAGTGTATAAAAATCACAATAAATGTTACAAGAACTGGAAAGTATGAAGACTTAAAGACCAACATTATCTTCTCTTTTTAAACAGATGGATATAGGAAGTCAAATAAAAATTGTGAGACCTTTAACAAGTCATTTAATCATGAAGATTGATGAGATTTGAATCAGGTCAGAGTGAGTTAGATGAAATAAACATATAATGAGATAAAACTAAGATAGACACATGTCAAATAAGGGAAGTCTTGCCCATGAGAATAATACACTTGATTTCCATTGTCTTAAACTTCCTATATGCATTATCATAACAGAGATAAGGAATTTTTCTAATAATATTAGAATGCAAAAAAATCCTTTGGCTAAGTCATTTTTCCCTTGGACAGTACTCAAATGGACACTGCCAACAGTGAATATTTACTTACTATCATATTTTCTATGTCTAACTGTTCAATACCCCCTTCTCATAGGAACATTCTTTTTCCAACAATATTAATAAAATTATTAAGGATAAGGTCTAACTCTGCTGGTCTAAAAAATTTCAATTTCTTGAAAATAACTTTGCCTATTATTTTTCCTTATTTATTTTGTGTTTTCTTATTAACTCTAAAAGCAATCTTATTGTTCTCATTTTTTAATTTTTCTGTATGTATGTGAGGGGTGAAGTATCTCATTGTAGGTGTCTAACTGATCATCAAGAACTGTTTCACAGCCAATATCACTGATGAACATAGATGCTAAAATCCTCAATAAGATATTGGCAAACAGGATCCATCAATACAGCAAAAAGATCATACACCATAATCAAGTAGGATTCATCCCAGGGATGCAAGGATGGTTTAACATTCACAAATCAATAAATATAATACATCACCTAAACAAAATGAAGACAAAAATCACATGATCATATCAATAGATGCAGAAAAAGCATTTGATAAAGTGCAACACCCATTTATGATGAAAACACTCAGCAAAATGGGAATAGAGGGAGCATACCTTAACATGATTATGGCTATATATGAGAAGCCTGAAGCCAACATCATACTCAATGGACAAAAACGGAAAGCATTTCCCATGACATTGGGAACAAGATAAGGCTTCCAACTCTCTCCATTCCTATTCTACATAGTGTTGGAAGTCCTAGCCACAGCAATCAGACAAGAAAAAGAAATAAAAGGCATCCAAATCGGGAAAGAAGAAGTAATACTATCTTTATATGCAGATGACATGATAGTATACATAGAAAACCCTATAAACTCCACTAAAAGACTATCGATATAATAAGTGAATTGGCAAAATAGCTGGGTACAAAATAAATACACAGAAATCTAAGGCATTTCTCTACACCAACAATAAAATATCACAGACAGAGACAGAAAAAAAATACTATTTACTATATCAATAAGAAAAAAAAAAGTACCTAGGAATAAACTTAACCAAAGAGATATAAGACCTGTGGTCTGAAAATTAATAAGCATTGAAGAAATAAATTAATGAAGATACAAATAAATGGAAGCAAATACCATATTCTTGGATGGGAAGAATCAACATCATCAAAATGGTCACACTACCCAAAGCAATTTACAGATTCAATGCAATCGCTATTAAAATACCAATGACATATTTCAGAGACCTAGAACAAATACTCCAAAAGTTTATATGAAATCAAAAAAGACCCCGAATAGCCAAAGCAATCTTGAGACAGAAGAACACAGCAGGAGGAATCGTAATACTAGACATCAAACAATATTACAAGGCCACTGTGATCAAAAGAGTCTGGTACTGACATAAGAACAGACATATAGATCAATGGAACAGAGTAGAGAGCCCAGAAGAGATGCAAATAAAAACCACAATAAGATACCACCTCACACCAGTCAGAATGGCCATCATCAACAAATCAACAAGCAACAAGTGCTGGCGAGGATATGGAGAAATGGGAACCCTACTGCACTGTTGGTGGGAATGCAGACTGGTGCAGCCACTATGGAAAACAGTATGAAATTACCTCAAAAAACTAAAAATGGAACTGCCTTGTGAACCAGCGCTTTTATTGCTAGGATTATACCCAAAAAATCCGAAAACACTAATTCAAAAGAACTTATGCACCCCTATGTTCATAGCAGCACTGTTTACAATAGCTAAGTGCTGGAAACAGCCTAAGTGCCCATTTGTAGATGAGTAGATCAAAAAACGGTGGTACATTTACACAATGGAATACTATGCAACAGAGAGAAAGAAGGAACTCCTGCCATTTGTGACAACATGGATGGAACTAGAGAGAATTATGCTTAGTGAAATAAGCCAGGCAAAGAAAGAAAAATACCACACGATATCACCTAATACAGGAAACTAAAGGACAATATAAACAAATGAGCTAAATAGGACAAGGAGTAGAATAGCAGTCAATAAGGGGAAGAGGGGAGGGAGAGAAGAGGATAAATAAGGGAAGCGTTTAGTCAAGGAACGTGTAAAAATGACTCACGGACATGGACAACAGGAAGCGATATGATTGTGGGAGAAGGGGTGGGCTAGGTGGGGGGGGAGCAGTGGGGGGAAAATGGGACAACTGTAATTGTAAAACCAAAAATAAAATTTAAAAAAAAATCAGAAGAGGCTTAGGAAACTCTGGGACAATAAACATGCCATCATCCGAATCATAGGGGTGCCAGAAGGAGAAGAGGGAAAGCAAGAAATTGAAAATTTATGTGAAAAAATAACAAAGAAAAACTTCCCAAATTTGACAAAGGAAATAGACATACAAGTCCAGGAAGCACAGAGAGTCCCAAACAAGCTACACCCAAGGAGGACCACACCAAGACACATCATATTTAAAATGCCAAAGGCTAAAGATAAAGAGAGAATCTTAAGAGCGACAAGAGAAAAGCAGAGAGTTACATACAGAGGGGTGCCTATAAGACTGTCAGCTGATTTCTCAAAAGAAACTTTGTAGGCAAGAAGGGACTGGCAATAAGTATTCAATGTGATGAAAATTAAGGACCCACAATCAAGACTACTCTATCTAACAAAGCTATCACTTAGAATGGAAGGGCAGATACAGTGCTACCCAGACAAGGTAAAGCAAATGGAGTTCATCATCACCAAGCCATTATTACATGAAATGTCAAAGGGACTTACTTAAGAAAAAGAAGACAAAAATTATGAACATTAAAATGACAACAAACTCACAACTATCAACAACTGAATCTAAAAAATAACAAAATCCAACTAAGAAAACCAGAATAGGAACATAATCACAGGTGTAGGGATCATTTTCAGGGTTATCAGCTGGGAGGGGGAAGGGGGAGAAATGGGGAAATGGTGCAGGGATTAAGAAGTGTAATTGTTTGGTACAAATAGTGGGAAGTTAAGATTAATAAAGGAAAGGGTGAAGCCAAAGAACTTATATGCACGACCCATGGATATGAACGAGGGGGGTTTAATTGGAGGGAACGGGTGTTCTGGGCAGAGGGGAGCAAAGGGAAAAGAATTGAGACTACTGTAACAACATAATCAATAAAATATACTTTAAAAATTGTAAAAAAAAAAAAAAAAAGCATAGAGAGCACAGAAATAAATCCAAGAGCATACAGTCAACTAATATTTGATGAAGGAGAAAGGAACATAAAATGGAGTGAGAAGAGCCTTTTTAACAAATGGTGCTGGGAGAACTGGACAAGGATGTACAAAAAAATGAAACTAGACCACCAACTTACACCACACATGAGAATAAACTCAAGATGGATCAAAGACTTAAATGTAAGCCATGAAACCATAAAAGTCCTACAGGAAAACATAGGCAAGAAAACTTCAGTTATCCCATGTAACAATATTTTCATGGATATATCTCTTAAGGCAAGAGAAATAAAGGAAAAAATTAACAAATGGGACTACATCAACCTAAAGAGTTTCTGCTCAGCAAAAGAAAACATCAGCAAGATGAAAAGGAAACCAACAATATGGGAGAACATATTTGCCAATGATGTTTCAGACAGGGAACTGATCTCCAAAATATATAAAGAGCTTATATGACTCAACATCAAGAAAACAGACCAATTAAAACACGGGTGAAGGACCTGAATAAACACTTCTCCAAAGAGGACATACAGAAGGTCCATAGACACATGAAAAAATGTTTAGCATCATTAGCCATCAGAGAGATTCAAATAAAAACCACAATGAGATACCACCTCACACCAGTCAGAATGGCCATCATCAACAAATCAATAAACAAGTGCCTGCAAGGATGTGGAGAAATGGGAACCGTACTGCACTGTTGGTGGGAATGCAGACTGGTGCAGCCACTATGGAAAACAGTATGGAGTTACCTCAAAAAACTAAAAGTAGAACTGCCTTTTGAACCAGAGATTCCACTGCTAGGATTATACCCCCAAAATTCGAAAACACTAATTTAAAAGAACTTATGCACCCCTATGTTCATAGCAGCACTCTTTACAATAGCTAAGTGCTGGAAACAGCCTGAATGCCCATCTGTAGATGAATGGACCAAAAAATGGTGGTACATTTACACAATGAAACACTATGCAGCAGAGAGAAAGAAGAAACTCCTATCATTTGCGACAGGATGGATGGAACTAGAGAGAATTATGCTTAGTGAAATAAGCCAGGCAAAGAAAGAAAAATACCATACGATATCACCTAATACAGAAAACTAAAGAACAACATAAACAAATGAACTAAATAGGACAAGGAGCAGAATAGCAGTCAATAGGGGGCATGGGGGAGGGAGAGAAGGGGATAAATAGGGGAAGGGTTTAGTCAAGGAACATGTAAAAATGACTCATGGACATGGACAATGGGGAGGGATATGATTTCGGGAGAAGGGGTGGGCTGGGTGGGAGGGTGCAATGGGGGAAAAATGGGACAACTGTAATTGAAAAACCAAAAAATAAAATAAAATAAAATAAAAAGAACTGTTTTACCACTGATTATTCAATTAAGATAAATTTTGGCTTAGCCTCAACACTGTGGTAAATACAAATGGCATATACATTGTTCTTCTAGTAGTCGGGAATTGATTTGTACTGAATCATCCACACAATTGTTGACAAATTTCTTGTGGTTCATCTCGTTGGTGTACATAGTACATCAGCAGCCCAGCTCCTTGGGGAAATAAAAAAACGTGAAATTTGACAGTGCCAAGACCTAAGATGAATGACACACCTGTAGTTTTGCACTCTGTGAGAAGGGACCCAAAGTCCAAAATGGTCAAGTTTGGTGGATTGTGGCTCCATTGATAGTCAGCATTAATATCCAAGGATATGATAGAACTTGGCAGTAAGGAGTTAGTGACCCTTAGTCGTATAGGAGACAGAGCTAAAGTTTGAAAAATCCTTTAGGTTTAAAGCGAGTCTCTAGGCTGTAGCTGGAAATACAGAAACAAATTCAAACCTTAAATAGAAGAAAAAAGTTGGCAATTGTTCAACAAGAAGTCAGGATCTCAGTCACATGGGGCTGAGGTTCACACAATGTCTGCCAGATGTTATTTAGAACCCACTCGCACACGCTCAGAAGCAGAAAGATGGACTATGACTTGAAGGTAACACTTTAAACTTATATTGCATGATCTTACTAAGAGTGTGGAAGGCCGTTTTGTGTGTTATCGGGAACAGTAGCTTAGCCACAAGTCAGGCCTTGAAAGAGGCCTGTAAGTCTTGACTAGAAAACCAGGAAGGCTAGAAAGCAGGCATGACCTGATAACTACTCCAAGGGTTCCCATGGTAATTGGACTTAAAGAATGTGTACTATGCTTTGAAGCTTGCTTTGCTTTTCTTATCAGTTGTTTAACATAAGTAGAATGTCTGAGATCAAAGCCAGGAAAACATATGAAATCCTGCACCTGGTAGTCATCTGACTCCAGAGTGTTCACTGAACCCTGATCTAGAATGTTCACTGTCTTCCTTGCATTGTTATCTATAATCAGTAGTTGTTGATAGTAATCCAAGCGTTTGAAGCTTATTGGTGCTTTATATACCCAGATTGTATGCTCCCATACATACTTTTCTCAAAAAAAGGCATGGGAAAAGAGAGTTCAGGACTTTTCTCCTCTAAAGAGAAGTCACTAGAGGTGTTTGACTTCTGTGATAAGAAGCTCAGGGTTTGAGTGGCTAAAAAAAAGGTTGCATATGTTTAGAATTGGTATGGGCAGCTGGTATCTCCATGGCTACAAGAGTATCCCCCAGCAGCAGAAGGCTAAGTGAAATGATAGCCTGATGATTTTCTGCTCTTCAAATATATTTCTTTAACTGACTCAACTGATCAAAAGCAATTTTGAATAAAATTCTTAGTCAGATATTGACTTTGATTACTATTTCTTTTTACTAAAATATCATGAATGCAACTCTCAGTTCTGTGTTTATGAGTACTGAATCAATTTCTAATTTCCTTCTACTTCTTTTATTTTTTGTTAATGTTCTTTTTAAAAATTTAATCTTTATTGTATTTTTTCCATTATGATTTAGTTCCCTTACACCCCCCTACCTCCAGCAATCACCACACTGTTGTCCATGAGTCCTTTTTGCTATTTGCTCAATCCTGCCACCCGTTCCCCTCTCCCCCACTAGCTGTCACCCTGTTCTCCATCTATTAGTCTGTCCCCATTTTCCTTGTTAGTTCAGTTTGTTCATTAGATTACACATATGGGTGAAATCATATGGTATTTGTCTTTTTATTACTGGCTTATTTCACTTAGCATAACATTCTCCAGATCTATCCATACTGTTGCAAAGGCTAAAATTTTCTCCTTTTTTATGGCCAAGTAGCATTCCATTGTGTAAGTATCCCATAATTGTTTTATCCACTCATCTACTGATGGACGCTTGGGCTGCTTCCATATCTTGGTGATTGTAAATAACACTACAATAAACATAGAGTGCTTATGTTCTTTCAAATTAGTGTTTGGGTTCCTTAGGATACACTCCTAGATGTGAGATCACTGGGTCAAAAGGAAGATTCATTTTTAATTTTGTAAGGTATCTCCATACTGCTTTCCTCAGTGGCTGAACCAACCTGCATTTCCAACAATGCAAAAGGGTTCCCCTTTCTCCATATCCTCCACACCCAGCACTTGTTTGTAGATTTATTGATGATAGCCATTTTGACAGGTGTGAGGTGATATTTCATTGTGGTTTTAATTTGCATTTCTCTGATGGGTAGTGACATTGAGTATCTTTTCATATGTCTATTGGCCATGTGTATGTCTGTCCTCTTTGGAGAAGTGTCTATTCAGGTCCTCTGCCTATTTTAATTCATTTGTTTGTTTTCTTTCCTTTTTTTGTGTGTTGAGTTTTAAAATTCTTTATAAATTTTGAATATTAACCTCTTGTATTGGCAAATATGTTCTCCCATCATGTGGGCTGTATTTTGTTGATGATTTCCTTTACTGTGTAAAGCAATTTAATTTTGCTATAGTTCCATTTACTTTTTCTTTTGCTTCCTTGCAGGAAGATATAGCCAATAAAGCATTGTTATGAACAATGTCTGAAATTTTGCTGCCTGTGTTTTCTTCTCTGATTTTTATGATTTTGGGTCTAACATTTAAGCCTTTGATCCACTTTGAATTTATTCTTGTATGTGGTGTAAGAAGGTAGTATAGCTTCATTTTTCTGCACATAACTGTCCAATTTTCCCAACACTATTTATTGAAAAGACTATCTTTAGCCTATTTTATGTGCTTGCTTCTTCTGTCAAATATTACTTGATTATAAAGATGTGGGTTTAGTTTTGAACTCTCTATTCTGTTCTATTGATCTATATGTCTATTTTTATGCCATCACCATGCTATCTTAATCAGTATGGCCTTAGAGTATAGTTTCACATTAGATAACATGATTCCTCCAACTTTGTTGGTCTTTCTCAGAATCGCTCTTGCTATGCGGGGATCTTTGTGATTTTGTATACATTTTTGAACTATTTAATAAAATCCACCTATTTATGATAAAAACTTTCAGAAAAGTGGGATTAGTGGGGAACATACCATAACATAATAAAGGCCATATATGACAAGCCCAATGCTAGCTTCATATTACACAGGCAAAACTACAACCATTGTCCTTAAGATTGAGAACAAGACAGGGATGTCTGCTTTCACCTCTCTTATACAGTATAGTACTGGAAGTCTTAACCAAAACAATCAGACAAGAAGAAGAAATAAAAGGCCTCCAAATTGGAAATAAAGACGTAAAACAGTCTTTTAAAAATTTTTTATTTTATTTTTACTGTTATTCTATTACAGTTGTCCCACTTTTCCCCTCATTGCTCCCACCCCACTCAGCCCACTCCTTCTCCCACAGTCAATCCTCACCCCGTTTTCCACTTTCATGGGTTATTTATACTAGTTCTTTACTAAACCCATCCCCTAATTACCCCTCTCTAACTCCCCCCTTCTCCCTGGTAATGGTTACTTTTTTCCTTGTTCAATTTTGTTTGCGTTGTTCAATTTTGTTTGCGTTGTTCAATTTTGTTTGCGTTGTTCATTAGTCTCCCGTATCAGGTGATATCATATGGTATTTTTCTTTTGTTGCCTGGCTTATTTTGCTATGCATAATTCTCTCTAGTTCCATCCATCTTGTTGCAAATGGAAGAAGTTCCTTCTTTCTTTCTGCTACATAGTATTCCATTGTGTAAATGTACCACAGTTTTTTAATCTATTAATCTATAGGTGGGCACTTAGGCTGTTTCCAGCATTTGGCTATTATAAATAGTGCTGCTATGAACATAGGGGTGCACAGGTTCTTTGAACTGGTGTTTCAGGATTCTTTGGGTATAATTCTACCAGTGGAATCACTGGTGCAAAAGGCAATTCCATTTTTAATTTTTTGAGGTAATTCCATTCTGTTTTCCATAGTGCCTGCAACATTCTGCATTCCCACTCACAGTGCACTAGGGTACCCGTTTCTCCACATCCTTGGCAGCACTTGCTTGTTGATTTGTTTATGATGGCCACTCTGACTGGTGTAAAGTGGAATCTCATTGTGGTTTTTATTTGCATCTCTCTGATGGCTAGTGATGTTGAGCATTCTTTCATATACTTATGGACCCTCTGTATATTCTCCTTGGAGAAGTGTTTGTTCAGGTCCTCTGTCCATTTTTTAATTGGGCTGTCTGTCCTCTTGCTGTTGAGATGTGTAAGTTCTTTATATATTTTGGAGATCAGTCCCTTGTCTGAGGTATCATTGGTAAATATGTTTTATCATATGGTTGGTTCCCTTTTCATCTTGCTGATGTTTTCTTTCACTGAGCAGAAACTTTTTAATTCAATGTAGTCCCACTTGTTTGTTCTTTCTTTCATTTCCCTTGCCCTAGGGTATATATATATCAGCAAAAATATTGCTGTGTGGGATATCAGAGATTTTACTTCCTATGTTTTCTTCTACGACTTTTATGGTGTCACAGCTTACATTTAAGTCTTTGATCCATCTTGAGTTTATTTTGGTGTATGACGTAAGTTTGTGGTCTAGTTTCATTTTTCCAAAATATCCCTGTCCACTTCTCCCAATACCATTTGTTGAAAAGGCTATTTTCACTCCATTTTATGCTCTTTCCTTTTTGTCAAATATTAATTGACTATGGAGATCTGGGTTTAATCTGGGTTCTCTCTTCTGTTCCATTCATCTATATGTCTGCTCTTATGCTAGTACCAAACTACCTTGATCACAGTGGTCCTGTAGAATAGTTTGATATTAGGTATTGTGATGCCTCCTACTATCTTCTTTTTCCATAAGATTCCTGAAGCTACTTGAGGCCTCTTTTTGTTCCATATAAAATTTGAAGTATTTCTTTTAGGACATGTAATATGTCATTGGTATTTTAATAGGGATTGTGTTGAATATATAAATTGATTTGGGTAGTATGGAGATTTTAATAATGTTGCTTTTTCCCATCCATGAACATGGTATATGCTTCCATTTATTTAAATCTTCCTTAATTTCTTTCTTCAGCATTCTGTAGTTTTCTGGGTACAGGTCTTTTACCTCCTTGGTTAAGTTAATTACAGAGTACTTTATTTTTCTTCTTAGTAAAATATTTGAGATTTTTTTTCTAGTCTCTGTGTCTGATAGTTCATTGTTGGTGTACAGAAATGTCTTTGATTTCTAAATGTTGAATTTTTACCCTGCTATTTTGCCAACTTCATTTTTTAGGTCGAGTAATTTTTTGGTGGAATCTATAAGGTTTTCTATGTGCACTATCATGTCATCTTCAAATAATGACAGTTTTACTTCCTCTTTTCCAATTTGGATGCCTTCTTTTCTTTTTATTCTCTGATTACTGTGGCTAGAACTTTCAACACTATGTTGAATAGGAGTGGAGAGAGTTGACATCCTTGTCTTGTTCTTGATCTCAGGGGGAATGCTTTCAGTTTTTGTCCATTGAGTATGATGTTGGCTTCAAGTTTTTCATATACGGCCTTTATTATGTTGAGGTATCCTCCCTCTATTCCCATTTTGCTGAGGTTTTTTTTTTTTTAATTATAAATGAGTGTTTTAATTTATCAAATGCTTTTCCTGCATCTATTGGTATGACCATGTGATTTTTGTCTTTCATATTGTTCATGTGGTGTATTAAGTTTATTTATTTGTGAACAATATACCATTCTTGCATCCCTGTGATATATCCCACTTGATCATGATGTATGACCTTTTTCTGTGTTGCTGGATTCAGTTTGCCAGTATTTTGTTGAGGATTTTATCATTTATGTTCATCAGCCATATTAGCCTGTGATTTTCTTTCTTTGTTGTATCATGACCTGGTTTTGGAATTAAGATAATACTCACCTCAAAGAATTGGAGAGTCTTCTCTCTTCTTTGATCATTTGGAATAGTTTGAGGAGGACGGGAGTTAGTTATTCCCTAAATGTTTGGTAAAATTCACCTGTGGAAGCATATGGTTCAGGGCGTTTGTGTGCCAGTTTTTTAATTACTGCTTCAATTTCAACTCTTTGCTATTGGTCTATTCAGGCTTTCTGCTTCTTCTTGATTCAGTTTGAAGACTATGTTTCCAGAAATTTGCCCATTTCATTCAAGTTGTCAAGTCTCTTGTCATATAGTTGTTCATAATAATTTCTTACAATCCTCTATATGTATGTAAAATTGGTGTAATTTCTCCTCTTTATTTCTGATTTTATATATTTGATATCTCTTTTTTCTTAATGACTCTGGTTAAAGTCTTGTTTATTTTCTTTATCTTTCCAGAGAACCAGCTCCTCGTTTTATTGATATTTTAAATTAGTTGTTTAATCTCTATATCATTAATTATGTTCTGATCTTGATTATTTCTTTCCTTGTACTTGCTCTGGGCTTCGTTTCTTGTTGTTCAAATAGTTACTGTAGCTGTGGGGTTATGTTGCTTATTTGAGATTCTTCTATCCTATTTATTTATTTCTTTCTTAATTTATCAATTACAGTTGTCCCATTTTCCTGCATTGCTCCCCCACCATCAAGCCCACCCCTTCTTTCACAATCATATCCTTCCTCGTTGTCCATGTTCATGAGCCCTCCACAAATGTTCCTTGACTAAACCATTCCCTCACTCATCTCGCTTCTCTCTCTCCCGCTCTCCCCTATTGACTGTTATTCTGCTCCTTGTCCTATTTAGTTCGTTTGTTTATGTTGTTCTTTAGTTTCCTGTATTAGGTGGTATCATATGGTATTTTTCTTTCTTTGCCTGGCTTATTTCACTAAGCATAATTCTCTCTAGTTCCATCCATGTTGTCACAAACGGCAGGAGTTCCTTCTTTCTCTCTGCTGCATAGTATTCCATTGTGAAAATGTACCACCGTTTTTTGATCCACTCATCTACAGATGGGCGCTGAGGCTGTTTCCAGCACTTAGCTATTGTAAATAGTGCTGCTATAAACATAGGAATGCATAAGTTCTTTTGAATTAGGGTTTTAGGATTTTTTGGGTATAATCACAGCAGTGGAATCACTGGTTCACAAGGCAGTTCCATTTTTAGTTTTTTGAGGTAATTTCATATTGTTTTCCATAGTGGCTGCATCAGTCTGCATTCCTACCAACAGTGCAGTAGGGTTCCCATTTCTCCACATCCTACCCAGCACTTGTTGTTTGTTGATTTGTTGATGATGGCCATTCTGACTGGTGTAAAGTGGTATCTCATTGTGGTTTTTATTTGCATCTCCCTGATGGCTAATGATGCTGAACATTTTTTCATGTGCCTATGGGCCTTCTGTATGTCTTATTCGGAGAAGTGTTTGTTCAGGTCCTTTGCCCATTTTTTAATTGGGTTTTCTGTTTTCTTTATGTTGAGTCATATAAGCTCTTTATATATTTTGGAGATAAGTCTCCTGTCTGAGATATCATTGGCAAATATATTTTCCCATATGGTTGGTTTCCTTTTCATCTTGCTGATGTTTTCTTTTGCTGAGCAGAAACTCTTTAGTTTGGTGTAGTCCCATTTGTTTATTTTTTCCTTTATTACTCTTGCTTTAGGAGATGTATCCATGAAAACATTGTTATGTGGGATATCTGAAGTTTTCCTGCCTATGTTTTCCTCTAGGACTTTTATGGTGTCATGGCTTACAGTTAAGTCTTTTATCCATCTTGAGTTTAATGTCATGTGTGGTGTAAGTTGATGGTCCAGTTTCATTTTTTTGTATGTCCCTGTCCAGTTCTCCCAGAACCATTTGTTAAAGACGCTCTTCTCACTGCATTTTATGTTCCTTCATTCTTTATCAAATATTACTTGACCATAGAGGCCTGGGTTTATTTCTGGGCTCTCTATTCTGTTCCACTGATCTATATGTCTGTTCTTATGCCAGTACCAGACTGTTTTGATCACAGTGGATTTGTAGTGTTGTTTGATGTGTGGTATTGTGAATCTTCCTGCTATGTTCTTCTGTCTCAAGATTGCTTTGGCTATTCTGGGTCTTTTCTGGTACTATATGAATTTTTGAAGGATTTGTTCTAGGTCTGTGAAATATGTCATTGGTATTTTGTAGGGATTGCTTTCAATCTGTAAATTGCTTTGGGTAGTATGGCTCTTTTGATGATGTCGATTCTTCCCATCCAAGAACATGGTATTTATTTCCATTGATTTGTATCTTCCTTAATTTATTTCTTCAATGTTACATTCTTTTCAGAGAATAGGTCTTTTTTCTCTTCGGTTAAGTTTATTTCTAAGTACTTTTTTTTTTTTCTTGTTGCTATAGTAAATGGTATTTTATTTTTTGTCTGTCTCTGATATTTTATTGTTGGTGTACAAAAATGCGTTAGATTTCTGTATATTTATATTGTACCCTGCTATTTTGCCAAATTCACTTATTATATCGAGTAGTCTTTTAGTGGAGTTTATAGGGTTTTCTATGTATACAATCATGTCACCTGCATATAATGATAGTACTACTTCTTTTCCCGATTTGCATGCATTTTATTTCTTTTTCTTGTCTGATTGCTGTGGCTAGGACTTCCAACTCTATATTGAATAGGAGTGGAGAAAGTGGACTGCCTTGTCTAGTTCCTAATTTCAGGGTGAATGGTCTCAGTTTTTGTCCATTGAATATGATGTTGGCTTCAGGTTTCTCATATATAGCCTTAATTATGTTAAGGTATGCTTCCTCTGTTCCCATTTTGCTGAGTGTTTTCATCATAAATGGGTGCTGTACTTTATCAAATGCTTTTTCTGCATCTATTGATATGATCATGTGATTTTTGTCTTTCATTCTCTTTAGGTGATGTTTTATATTTGTTGATTTGCGAATATTAAACCATCCTTGCATCCCTGGGATGAATCCCACTTGATCGTGGTGTATGATATTTTTGATGTATTGCTGGGTCCTGTTTAGCAATATTTTAAATAGGATTTTAGCATTCATGTTCATCAGTGGTATTGGCCTGTAGTTTTTTTCTTTGTTGTGTCTTGACCTGGTTTTTGAATTAGGGTATTACTGGCTTCATATAAAGAGTTTGGGAGTTTTCCCTCTTTTTGGATTTTTTGGAATTGTTTGAGGAGGGTAAGAGTTAGTTCTTCCCTAAATGTTTTGTAAAATTTGCCTTTGAAGTCATGAGGTCCAGGGCTTTTGTGGGCTGGGAGATTTTTGATTACTGTTTCAATTTTCTTCCTTGTTATTGTCCTGTTGAGACTTTCTACTTCTTCTTGATTCAGTTATGGAAGGTTATATGTTTCTAGAAATTTGTCCATTTCATCTAGGTTGTCAAATTTCTTGCCATACAGTTGTTTGTAATAATTTCTTATAATCCTTTTCATTTTTGTGGTGTCAGTCATGATTTCTCCGTTTTCATTTCTGATTTTGTTTTTTTTGGGGGGGTCTTCTCTCTTTTTTCTTGGTGAACCTGGCTAGAGGCTTGTCAATTTTGTTTATTTTTTCAAAGAACCAGCTCCTAGTTTTGTTGATCTTTTGAATTGTTTGTTTGGTCTCTTTGTCATTTTATTCTGGTCTTATCTTGATGATTTCTTTTCTTCTTCTTGCCCTAGGCTTTGTTTGTTGTTGTTCTTGTTTTTGTAGCACTAGGGTTAGATTTTTTTATTTGAGATTCTACTATCCTTTTTAGATATGCCTGTATTGCTATGAACTTCCCTCTTAGGACTGCTTTTGCTGTGTCCCATAGGTTTTGGGCTGTTGTGTGTTCATTATCATTAGCTTCTAGAAATTTCTTGATTTCTTCTTTGATGTCATTGTTAACCCATTCATTGTTTAATAGCATGTTATTAATTTTCCATGAGTTTGGGTGTCTTTGATTTTTTTCTCTGAGGTTGATTTTTAGTTTCAAGGCATTGTGGTCTGAAAAGATCCTTGATATGATTTCAATTTTCTTGATTTGTTGAGGCCTGTTTTGTGTCCTATTATGTGGTCTATCTTTGAAAATGTCCCATATGCACTTTAAAAGAATGTATATTTTGTTTCTTTGGGGTGATAAGTTCTATATATATCAGTTAAATCTATGTGGTTTAGTGTGTTTTTCAATGTCTGTATATCCATGGTGTTTCTTTGCTTCGAAGATCTGTCTATTGTCGATAATGGAGAGTTAAAATCCCCTACTATGAGTGTGTTGCTGTTAATATCTTTCTTGTGGTCTTCTGGTATATTCTTTATGTATTTGGGTGCTTCTAGTTGGGTGCATATATATTTATCAGTGTTATATCTTCTTGATGTATTGTTCCCTTAAGTATTATGAAATGCCTTTCTTTGTCTCTTTTTATTGCCCTTGCTTTGAAATCCATTTTGCCCGATATGAGTACTGCTATCTCAACTTTTTTTTCACGTCCGTTTGCTTGGAATACTTTTTTATATCCCTTCCCTTTCAGTCTGTATAAATCTTTTGTTTTGAGGTGTGTTTCTTGTAGACACCAAATATGTGGGTCCTTTTTCTTATCCATTCCGTTACCCTATGTCTTTTAATTGGAGCATTTAATCCATTTACATTTAAGGTTATTATTGACATGTATTTATTTATTTCTCTTTGTACCTGTGTTCCTCTTCTCCTTTTTTCTTCTTTTTCTTAAAATTTTCCCTTTAGTATCTCTTGCAATGCTGGTTTGGTGGAGATGTATTCTTTTAGTCTTTCTTTGTCTGTAAACTCCTTTTTTCACCTTCCATTTTGAATGAGAGCCTTGCTGGGTAGAGTATTCTTGGTTGTACACATTCGTTTTTCATTGCTTGAAATATTTTTGACCATTCCCTTCTGGCTTGTAGTGTTTCTGTTGAGAAGTCTGTTGATAGCCTTATCGGAGCTCCCTTGTATGTTATTTGCTGTTTTTCTCTTGCTGCTTTCATGATTCTCTCTTTGTCTCTGTATGTTGCCATTTTAATTAATATGCCCCCTGGAGTGGGTTTTTTTTTTGGTTCCTCTTCATTGGGACTCTCTGTACTTCCTGAACTTGCATAACTTTTTCTCTCATCAGGTTGGGAAAATTTTCTGTCATTATTTCTCCTATCAGCTTTTCTCTTCCTCATTCTCCTTCTTCTCCCTCTTTTTTTGTGATGACTCAGATGTTATATTTCCTCATGCTATCCTGTAATTCCCTTACATCTGTTTTGTACTTTTTCAATATATTTTCATTTTTTTGTATTGTCTGGGAATATTTTTCTACATTGTCCTCTAACTCACTGATCCAGTCCTCTGCTTTGTTTAGCCTGCGTTGACTGATTCTACTCTGTTTTTCAGTTCAGAAATTAAATTCTTCATTTCCTGGTTCTTGTTAATAGTTTCTATGTCCTTTTTTATGATGATGTAGTTATCTGCAAGTTTCCTGTAATTATCTTGGAGCTGTTGGTAACTTCCTTGGAGATTGTCACAGTTATTTTTGAGGTTGTCGAGTATATTGATCTTTTTCACCATCATTGTTTTGAAGTCATGTCTGACATTTGGGCTCTGTCTATTCCATCTACCTCTCTTTCTGGGGATTCCTCTTTTCTTTTCATTGAGATGTTGTTTCTGCCTCTTATTATGTTGGATTTTTCTTTTCTTTTTTGGGGGGGAGGGTGGTTTGTCTGCTTTGACTTCCCACCTTTGTGGTATGAGATTCTTTATAGGAGGTCTGGAGATTTTAGTGGTGCAGTCTCTTTGATCTCCTGAGCCTGATGTTCTTTGGATACCCTTTATGTCATTTGTTTATGCTGTCTAATTACATTTCATATGCTCTTTGGTTGGATCTTGTTTCTGGCTAGTTAATTGAGAGTCACTTTGTCCACTTTGTCTTGAATTATTTTGTGGAGATGCTGTTAAAAACATAAACACACAGCCCAGGCAGGAGACCCACACCCTCAAAAATATCTCCCACCCTCTATCCTGCTATCGTCAGCCAACGATCCAGTATTAATATAAATGTAGAGAGGTTAGGGCTTTTATACTATAGGAAGAATAGATAAGAGTTGTTTTTAAAGAGGAAAAATATGATTTTTGAGAGAGGGGATGATATATTAGTAATAGTAGCAAGTAGTGTCGAGACTATGTAAGATAGTAGGTAATATTTACATTGTCTGTTAATAATAATAATAATAAAAGGAAGAATGCAGAATATATTAAGAAATTGGAATTGTATAGTATTAGATTTATATTGCAGTTATATTTTATTTATTTAGTGTTAATGGGAGGCTAAACAAAACAGACAAACAAATAAAAATTAAGGAGAAAGGATGAGAAGGAGAGGTGGTATGAAACAAATTAAAGAGAGTTTTTTCAAAAATTTTTTAAATAAAATTAAAAATTAATATGAAAATTAAAATAACTAAGAAATTTAAAAAATGAAAATTAAATCAAAATTAAAAAACTGAAATAGAAATAAAAATTAAAAATATATATATACAAAAGGAAAGTTTTTACTCAGGTCAGCCTTTGTGTGTCATCCTCTTTTTCTGTATCCACAGCTGGTTTAATGAGGTAGGCCAGAGGTTCCTGATCCTTGCACTAGCAGTGTGCGCCTGCATGTGGTCTTGGTTGCGCACCCGGGTTATTCCCACGCGCCCGCAGTGGCCGATGCATTTGTTTGGTCCCTGTTTGGAGCTGGCTGAGATGCTTTTTTGCACGCGCATGTGCGCGCGCATGTTGTCCTGCACGCTAGCCTCAGGTATGCGGAGCCACGCCCCGGGAGATGGTCTCTCACCCCTTGGGGCAGGGCCCGGACAATTGTGTTCGGTGGAAGTGAGCGTCTGTGAGTCACTGCCACACGCTATTCCTGCACCCGCCTGTGCAGGCACGAGCAGAGCCCACGCAAGTGGTATGCTCTCTGGCCTGGTGCCCACTGGGGCTGGCCAGAAGTTTCTGTGCACAGTCTTCTGTGTGCCCAGTGGGCCCCTCCCTGCTCCTGTTGGGGCACTGACCTTATGCCTGTTGGGGTGTGTCCGAGGGGCACCCAGACTCGCCGCCAGCAACCTGGTTGCGCACCTGGGCCAGTATATGAGGGTTCTTCCCTGTTTGCGCTTGTGTGACCCAAGAGGAGGCTTGGGGAGTGGGCAAGCACACTACTGCACCTGAGCTCCTCAAGAATGTCCTATCACCCCCGACCTTTCCTCCCCTCTCCGCAGTTCACAAGAGAAAAATAGAAAGACAAATTACATTCTCACATGCACAGCAGTACGCTGTTTCTTGTCTTTCCGCGCCTGATGCCACCTGGTCCAGTCCTTGCTCTGCCAGCGGGTAGAGATCTGCTCTTCTCCCAATTTTTCTCTGGGGAAGCCTGTGGTCACTAAAAAGTGTGTACTTCCAGCCACAGCTCAGGGAGCCACCCCAGTCAGAAATCCTGTCTCATCCCTTTTTCCTCTGCTATCCTCACCAAAAAGGTAGCTCCCAGATGGTTTTCTCTAATCCAGCATTGCCAAGGCTTGACTCCTGTCAGTTTCCAGCTGCTCACTGAGATGTTCTGTCTGCAATTAGTCCAGACTACAGACGGGTCTCGGGAGCCTCTCCTCACTCCTCTGCCATCTTCCTCCTCGGATCTAATATCTTTTTAATATCCCACAAAGACATGACATTGCTTGTGGCATCCATCCTGTTTTGAGCCATACAGATTCAGCTTGAACATCCCCTTTCTCTTACCTACTACTCAGCTGTCTCTTCTTCTTCACTTGCCCACCTCTCTTGTCCTATTCTGAAAGTTGCATATTGTGAAAAATAATGGTGTACTACTGATTTGTTTTTTAAAGTGAAGCACACAAACATGACTCTAGGTCCAGCAGCTTCTTCTCCAGAACCCTTCACGAGTAAGGCTTGGAGAGAAGACAGGTAAAGCAGAAGTCCTCCTGCCAACATTCAGTGTCAGTGTTTAAGAATAGAAAATGTGGTTATTTTGCAAGAATATGAGAACCTCAACCTTCCTCCTGCCCAAACCTAGTCCAACTTTATGATGTACTGTGTACCTTGTCTCCATCATTTGTCTGCCTGTATTCATCTATGTATCTGTATATCCTCAAACATCCCATAATATTGCAAAATGGATATTTCACTTGCAAATTTAGCTCAAGTATTTCCTAAAATGGAGTACTATGGGATTCTGTTATGCCATATGTTAAAAATATGTCCTATAGGGATAAAAGTCTTTAATGGTCAAATGTGCTTGAGAATTACTGGATTAAAAATGCTAAGCAGATTTCTTTAAGGTGGGACTTTTCAAAGTTTTGCTGTAAATTAAGTTAAGCCACTTTCCTGTTCAAAACTATTTAATCTTCACCACAGTTTCCTTGACCCTACATGAGCTGGTCCCTGATTTCCTTTTCAATATCACCTGTAACCACTCTTTCCCTTAACACTCTGCTCCAACCACTTCAGCCTCCTTGTTTTTCCTTAACACAGGAACCATTTTCCTGCCTCAGAGCATTTCAGATCAATATCACCTCCTTGGAGAGCCCTTCCCTGAAAAGTCTATGTCAAGTTATTCCAACATATACTCCTGCCATGCTCCGTCTCATACTGTATTCTATTTAATTCAAAGCACTTATTATTATCTAAGATTATCTCATTTATTTATTCATTGACTTGTATATTTTTTGTCTCTCCAACTAATATATTAGCTCCATTAAGGCATTCTATCTCCGGATCCTCCAATAGTGCCTGAAACATGGAGGGTCATCAACAAGCATTTGCAAAATTAAAATTGTAAATAGTAATTAAAATGGTAAATAATTGAAATTAATAACATTGATTGAAATTCTAAATAATGCCCACTTATGTAGAAAATATAAAAACTTCCAAAAACTTGTTTGAGCATACAACTTCCTCCTCCAAACACACACTTAAAATTAACTCTGCATTTATGGTCCACAGTACACAAGTTGGGAAATGGTGACCACATTTTTTTTTTTTTTGAGAATTTGCTTTTTTTATTTAGGAGGTTAATAATGTCCTATAAAATGTATAGGGATCTGAACAGTCTTGACCAAAATGCTGCCACCGTGCATATCCAAGAATAAAAGCCAGCAATTTATTTCCTGCTTCCTACTTTCCCACTCCCTGCCTAATCGAATGTTCACATAAAGTTTCTCCATAGAAAGTTAGCAGAAAGATACAAAGAAAAACCATAAAAGGAGATAGCAATAAATAGCTTTTTCTGGGGGCAATATGGTAACAGACCCTCATAGGGACAAGGAAATAAAACAGAAGGTTCACTCTACTTTCTCAAAATGTCATTGAAATGAAATAGCAATGCAGAGGATCCCTACCTACAGGCATATAGGAGGAGATTGTAACTAACAGGAATAGAAAGCCAGCACGCCAACAGTTTTAATTTCATCATGTGAACAGAAGGTGGCTAGACAGATGCGTGGTCCAATGTGATAATTACCAGTGTCTGCTTGGAATATAAACATTTTTGTCTTCTGCTTCATTTTATTTCCCAGTGAATGGGTTTAAAGATCCATTTTTGAGATTTTAGTTAGGTTTTCTGCCTTTCTGCCAAGGACACTAATTAAATATTTAATGAAATTCTGGAACTTGACTTTCACTTATGATATACAAGCAGGCTGCTTAGTCATAGTTGAGAGAAACACAGTATTAATCCACTGAGAGGGGTTTCTGACTGAATGCAATTACAAAAATAATGATAATTTGATTTTTTTTAAAAGAGGGGTCAGATTCTAGAAATTATAAGCCAGTGATGTTGACATCAGTCCTTAGTGAAAATCTTTACTGAATTCATAAAGAAATGGTTGAAAATACTAAGAAAAGTCAGCGGTGATTAAAAATACCGAGTATTATGTCACTAAAGGTTCAGTTTTGGCTAGTTAATTGCAGTTTATTTGTTCAATAGCGAGCAAAGAGATAACTCGTTGATTACATGTGGGTTATAGCACTAGACTTCAGGTTTAAAATCATAACTCTACCTATTAGCTTTGGAATCTCTTAGGAAATTGACATCATCTCTCAGTTCTCAAGTTTTCTGATTTATAAAATCAAACAAGTAGCAATTATCTCATAGAATTGTTGTGAGGATAAGATGTGTTTACACATGTAAAATTTTTATAACAGTATCTAAGGACTTTAAAGCAGTATCTAGTAATTTATCAATAAGCATTAGCTATTATTATTTGTGTGCCATACAGCTCACATTCCAAGCATCCAAACAATAATAGCTAATATTTACTAATTAATTACTAGATACTATATTAAAATCTTTAGATACTAGGTTCCAACACACTTTGTAAAGTGAATGATTATCTAACCACAATGCTGTACACCAGAATGTGTAGACAGCATGTCTACTAAATTTGTAGCTATTAAAAAGTTTTTACAGTCTAGAAATATGGGGTGAAAATTATAATAGCTCATTTAATATGTGTAAATTTCAAGTACTAACTTTTGAGTTTCAAATGAATGTAGGGTGCAGTTTCTGGTCCAACAGAAGTTTTTATATGTAAATCCTCAAGGATTACTTGATCATATGCTCAGTGTGAATCAACACTGACGAAACATGTTAATGGGGTCTTAGGCAATATTGATAAAAATGTACTATGTAGAAGAGGAGATGTGCATTGGATCCACCAGTCCTTTGGTAACATCTGTTTCTGATGTCATATTTTGAGAAGCACTTGACATTTGGACAATATTTCTTGAGGCTAGATCTTTTTATAGTCATTGTTGTATCTCTAATACATAGCTTACTGCTTAAATTGTAGTAGGTGTTCATAAAATGTTTGATGATTAAAAATGGATAACCAAATATAGCACATCCATAAATTATGACCAAGATGATGAAGAGTCCATAAGATATATGATATAAGAAATTGTTGGAAACACTGACACTGTTAAGACTGGGGCTATACAATAAGCTTTCTTCAGATATTGTTATGTAGGTGAGGTATTAGACATTTTCCGTGCAGTCTGAGTTCATATTTAGAACTAACAGTGTTCAAATAAATCATATAAATGATTACATTTATTTGGCACTTCATAATTTATTGAGCACATTTTATATACCATTTCATAAAATTTTTATTTTTACACCAACCCTCTGAAGTAGTTACTAGAGTAATTGTACCCCAGTATAATAGAATATAATAATAATTAACACCTATGTTGTGCTTACTATGTTCCAACCACTTGCACATATAAATGTATTTACATTTTACTACATAAGTGAGCTACACTTATTATCAAGTACACCGTACTAACTTGAAGCATGGAGGGGTAGAGTGACATGTCCAAAGTCACACATCCAACAACTGGCAGAGTTAGTTGATTTGATTCCTCTGAGTATGGGCTCCAGTTCATACTCTTAAAAATTTTTTTTCTTGATTTATTTATTGTTTTTCTATTACAGTTGTCCCACTTTTTCAACCATTGTTCCCCCCTCAACCCAGCCCACCTCTTCTCCCACAGTCAATCCCCACCTCGTTGTACATGTCCATGAGTTATTTATACTAGTTTCTTTACTAAAACCTACTTACCCCCTATTTCACCCTAATCCTTCCCCCCTGGTAACTGTTAGTCTGTCCCTTGTTTGCATGGCTCTGATTCAATGTTGATCATTTGTTTGCGTTGTTCATTAGTTTACTGTATTGGGTCATATCATATGGTATTTGTCTTTCATTGCCTGGCTTATTTTGCTAAGAATAACACCCTCTATTTCCATCCATGTTATCACAAATGATAGAAGTTCCTTCTTTCTATCTGCTGCATAGTATCCCATTGTGTAAATGTACCATAGTTTTTTGACCCAGTCATCTACAGATGGACGTCGTCGTCGTCGTCGGCAGCCGTCCGTCTCGAGAGACGATGGCGTAGCTTCTTGAGAGTCTATCTGCACCGCCGAGAATGGCTGTGCAGTCCGATTCGGGAGTGACAATCCCTGCCGCACTTGGTACAGGTGAAGGCAGATGGCTGTTGTTGCTGCTGCTGACGCTGCTTCCGCCTCGATCTTTTCTGGACTGCCTCCTCGTTGCGCGCAGCCTCCGCGCGTGACGTACCTTGCCTGACCGCGAGCCTCCAGGCTAGGCGGTCGTCTGCTTGAACTTCCCATGTGTTGAGATTGATGGAGCATTGTGTCATGTCCTTTTTGCAGATGTCTTTGAACCGCAGTTTTGGGCGCCCTGTCATCCTCTTGCCTTCTGCTAGCTCGCCGTAGAGGAGGTCTTTGGGGATACGGCCTGCATCCATTCTTTTGACATGGCCGAGCCACCTGAGGCGTCTCTCGCTAAGAACTGCATGCAAACTGCTCATGTTGGCTCGCTTCAGCACCTCGGTGTTGGGGACCTTATCCTGCCAGGCGACATGCAGGACGCGTCGCAGGCACCTCATGTGGAATCTGTTGAGTTTCCTTTCGTGCCTTGCGTAGGTGGTCCACGTCTCTCTGCCATAGAGGAGAGTGCTGAGTACGCAGGCTTGGTAGATGCGCAGTCTGGTTTTCTCAGTGAGGCTGGAATTGTTCCACGCCCGCCGGTTCAGTCTGGCCATAACTGTGGCTGCCCTGGCGATTCTCCGGTTGACCTCCAAGTCGACTGACAGAGAGCTCGAGATGGTGGACCCAAGGTAAGTGAAGTCGTTGACAACCTCCAGGGTGTATCTGTCGATGGTGATGCATGGGGGAGTCCCCGTGCCTTGAGCCATAACGTTCGTCTTCGTCAGGCTGATGGCTAGTCCGAACTCCTTGCATGCGTGGGAAAGGCAAGTGACTAGCTGCTGGAGTCCCTCTTCGGAGTGTGATGTCAAAGCTGCGTCGTCGGCGAAGAGCATCTCACGGATGAGCACCTCTTTGACTTTGTTCTTGGCTCGTAGACGGGCCAGGTTGTAGAGCTTGCCATCGGATCTGGTGTGAATGAAGACACCCTCGCTGCAGTCCTTAAAGGCGTATTGGAGGAGCATGGAGAAGAAGATTCCGAACAGCGTAGGCGCGAGGACGCAGCCCTGCTTTACTCCGCTGCTGACTGGGAAGGCCTCAGAGGTTGCGCCGTTGTAGGACACCGTGCTCTGCATGTTGTCGTGAAAGGACATGACCACAGCAAGCAGATGTGGTGGACAGCCAATCTTCCGTAGCAAGCTGAAGAGTCCGCTTCGACTGACCAGATCAAACGCCTTCGTGAGGTCGATAAAGGCGAGGTAGAGTGGTTTATGCTGCTCGTGACACTTCTCTTGCAGCTGGCGTAGGGAGAAGATCATGTCCACTGTTGATCGGCCAGCTCTGAAGCCACACTGGGACTCTGGGTAGACGCGGGAAGCAAGGGTCTGCAGGCGGGCAAGAGCGACCCGGGCGAATACTTTGCCGACGACGCTGAGGAGAGAGATGCCCCGGTAGTTGTTGCAGTCGCTGCGGTCTCCTTTGTTCTTATACATGGTGATAATGTTGGCATCTCTCATATCCTGGGGGATGTAACCCTCCTTCCAGCAGCGACAGAGTAGATGGTGGAGCGGCTGTAGCAGGACTGGTTTCCCGCTCTTTAGGATTTCTGGAGGGATTCCGTCGCTTCCTGGTGCTTTCCCGCAAGCAAGGCGGTCGATGGCTTTGCTGAGCTCTGCCGCAGTAGGTGGGGTGTCTAGCTCCTCCATGACTGGTAGGTCTGGGATGGCTTTAAGAGCAGTGTCTGTTACGGTGTTCTTCGTTGCGTACAGCTCGAGGTAGTGCTCGGTCCACCGCCGCATTTGCTGTTCCTGGTCAGTGATGACCTCACCTGTCTTGGACTTAAGGGGGGCGATCTTGGAGGGGATTGGGCCTGTTGCCTTCTTGATACCCTCATACATTCCTCGTGCGTTGCCTATATCGGCGGCTTCCTGAATGCTTCTGCACAGGTTTAGCCAATAGGTGTTGGCACAGTGGCGTGCGGTCTTCTGGACTTTGTTCCTGGCAGCCCGTAGAGCTTGAAGTGTACTGGGAGTGGGCGTGACCTTGTAAGCCAGTAGGGCCTTCCTCTTAGCCTCGATCACGGGTTCCATTTCTTCCCAGTGAGCCTCGTACCAGTCAGCGTTCTTCCGCTCTTTCTTCCCGTAAGCAATAATGGCGGAGTTGTATATGGCGTCGCGGAGACGTGGCCAATTGGATTCGATAATGTCATCTGCCGCCACTCCCTCGCCGAGTGCATCTTCCATCTTGTTGATGAATTGCTGGGTCTTAACTGGGTTGCTGGCACAACTGGTGTTGATGCGTGGGCGACCCTTCATCTTGGAGTGGTGCAACCTCTTCGGCATTATGCGCACCTTGCTTACCACGAGGGCATGGTCCGTGTCGCAGTCTGCACTGTGGTAGCTGCGGGTGAGGAGGGTGCTGCCAATATCCGTTCTTCTGGTGATGACGAGGTCAAGCTGGTGCCAATGGCGGGAGCGGGGGTGCCTCCATGACACCTGGTGGATCTCTTTGCACTTGAAGAATGTGTTTGTCACACACAGGCCGTGGTGACACAAAAGCTCAAGCAGTCGCTGACCATTCTCATTGATCTTTCCTCTCCCAAAGTTTCCAAGGCAGGTGGGCCAGGCCATGTGGTCGGCTCCTACTCTTGCGTTGAAGTCTCCAAGGAGATAGAGAGCGTTACTTCTGGGGATCTTGGATAACGCTTCGTCCAATGCATGGTAGAACTGTTCTTTCTCTTCGGTGGTGGCGCAGAGGGTTGGGGCATACGCGCTAAGAATGCTGACTGGGCCGAAAGTTGTTGACAATCGGAGGGTAAGTAATCTCTCTGTGCCTCCTGTGGGTGGCTCTATGGAGTTAACAAGCGTGTTCTTCACAGCGAACCCAACACCGTGCTGTCTTGGTTGGTCCGGAGACTTCCCTTGCCAGTAGAAGGTGTAGTTGGTTTCTCTGATAGTTCCGTTGTCGGCCAACCGGGTCTCCTGTAGAGCCGCAATGTCGATGTTTAGTCGTGCCAGTTCCCTATCGATGACAACGGTTTTCCTGGCACCCTTGATCCACGGAAGGTCTGCAGTAAGTCCGGGACACATGGTCCTGATGTTCCAGCTAGCGAGGCGAAGAGCCGGAGGCTTCTTTCTTGTTGTTTGCTTGGAATTAACTGGTGCGGGTGTTTTGTGGCCCACTTTTCGAGAGGCGCCTCTCTGATCCCCACGCACCCAGTGGGGCAGGCGAGCCATGGCGAGACGGTAGCTGTCCAGTGAGGTGCGATGACCTCTCCCACCGTCAGAGGAGACCCCTGGCGCTCGTTTCCTTCGCCAATCGGATGAGCTTATAACTGGTATCTGTCTCCTCCCGTGTTGAGTCGACATCTTGCGATGACGCTGGAGTGTCCTCTCAAGTGAAACTGAAGCTACAGAGCCTGGGCAGGGTGATATGGAGGGTCTGCTGTTGCCCATGCAGCAGACCCCCCCTCTCTTCGCAGCTGAAGGGTCCAAGGGAAAGACAAAGTCAATACAGCTTGGCTTCAGGTGCGCCGCACCTGAAGATGGACACTTAGGCTGTTTTCAGCACTTAGCTATTGTAAACAGTGCTGCTATGAACATAGCGGTGCATAAGTTTTTTTGAATTAGGGCTTTAGGATTTTTTGGGGGTATAATCCTAGCAGTGGAATCGCTGGTTCAAAAGGCAGTTACATTTTTACTTTTTGGAGGTAATTCCATACTGTTTTCCATAGCGGATGCACCAGTCTGCATTCCCACCAACAGTGAGTGCAGTAGTGTTTCCGTTTCTCCACATTCTCGCCAGCACTTATTCATTGATTTGTTGATGATGGCCATTCTGACTGGTGTGAGGTGGTAACTAATTGTGGTTTTTATTTGCATCTCTCTAATGGCTAGTGATGATGAGCATTTTTTAATGGGTCTATAGACCTTCTGTATGTCTTCTTTGGAGAAGTGTTTGTTCAGGTCCTTTGCCCATTTTTTAATTGGGTTGTTTTTTTTCTTGACGTTGAGTCATATAAGTTCTTTATATATTTTGGAGATCAGTCCCTTGTCTGAGGTATCATTGGCAATTATATTTTCCCATATGGTTGGTTTCCTTTTCATCTTGCTGATGTTTTCTTTTTCTGAGCAGAAACTCTTTAATTTGATGTTCTATTTGTTTATTTTTCCTTTATTTCTCTTGCCTTAGGACATGTATCCATGAAAATATTGTTACGTGAGATATCTGAAATTTTCCTGCCTATGTTTTCCTCTAGAACTTTTATGGTGTCAGGGCTTACATTTAAGTCTTTGATCCATCTTCTGTTTATTCTAGTGTGTGGTGTAAATTTGTGGTCTAGTTTCATTTTTTTGCAAGTCACTGTCCAGTTCTCCCAGCACCATTAGTTAAAGAGGCTCTTCACACTTCATTTATGCTCTTTTCTCATTTATCAAATATTAGTTGACCGTATATTCCTGAATTTATTTCTGGACTCTCTATTCTGTTGCATTGATCAACATGTCTCTTTCTATGCCAGTACCAGACAGTTTTGATCACAGTGGCTTTGTAGTATAGTTTGATGTCTGGTATTGTGATTCCTCCTACTGTGTTTCTCTATATCAAGATTGCTTTGGCTATTCTGGCTCTTTTTTGGTACTATATGAATTTTTGGAGTATTTGTTCTAGGTCTATGAAATATGTCATTGGTATTTTAATAGGGATTACATTGAATCTGTAAATTGCTTTGGGTAGTATGGCCATTCTGATGATGTTGATTCTTCCCATCCAAGAACATGGCATTTGCTTCCATTTATTTATATCTTTCTTAATTTCTTACTTCAATGTTATGTAGCTTTCAGAGTACAGATCTTCTATCTCTTTCCTAGGTACTTTATTATTCTTATTGCTATAGTAAATGGTATTTTTTTTGTCTCTGTCTTCTCTGATATTCTGTTGTTGGTGTACAGAAATGTCTTATATTTCTGTATATTTATTTTGTGCCCTGATATTTTGCCAAATTTGATTATTATATAGAGTCGTCTTTTAGTGGAGTTTGTAGGGTTTTCTAGGTATACTATCATGTCATCTGCATTTAATGATAGTTTTACTTCTCTCACAATTTGGATGTCTTTTATTTCTTTTTCTTGTCTGATTGCTGTGGCTAGGACTTCCAGCATTATCTTGAATAGGAGTAAAGAGAGTGAACATCCTTGTCTTATTCCTGATTTCAGTGGAAATGCTTTCAGTTTTTGTCCATTGCGTATGATATTGGCTTCCAGTTTCTCATATATAGCCTTATGTTAAGGTATGCTCCCTCTATTCCCATTTTGCTGAGTGTTTTCATCATAAATGGATGTTGTGCTTTATCAAATGCTTTTTCTGCATCTATTGATATGATCATGTGGTTTTTGTCTTTAATTCTCTTTAGGTGATGTATTATGTTTATTGATTTGTGAATATTAAACCATCCTTGCATTCCTGGATGAATCCCACTTGATGGTGGTGCATGATTTTTTGATGTTGTGCTGGATCCTGTTTACCAATATTTTACTGAGGATTTTAGCATCCATGTTCATCAGTGGTATTGGCCTGTAGTTTTCTTTCTTTGTTGTGTCTTGGTCTGGTTTTGGAATTAGGGTATTACTGGCTTCATATAAAGAATTCGAGAGTTTTCCCTCTTTTTGGATTTATTGGAATAGTTTGAGGAGTGTAAGAGTTAGTTCTACCCTAAATGTTTTGTAAAATTTGCCTGTGAAGCCATGCGGTCCAGGGCTTTTGTGTGCAGGCAGACTTTTGATTACTGTCTCAATTTTCTTCTTTGTTATTGGTCTGTTGAGACTTTCTAATTCTTCTTGATTCAGGTTTGGAAGGTTATATGTTTCTAGAAATTTGTCCATTTCTTCTAGGTTGTCAAATTTCTTGCCATACAGTTTTTTTGTAGTAATGTCTTAAAATTGTTTAAATTTCTGTGGTATCAGTGGTGATTTCTCCTCTTTCATTTCTGATTTTGTTTATTTGGGCCTTCTCTCTTTTTTTCTTGATGAGCCTGGCTAGAGGTTTGTCGATTTTGTTTATTTTTTTGAAGAACCAACTCCTAGTTCTGTTGATATTTTGGATTGTTTGTTTAGTCTCTATGTCATTTAATTCTGCTCTGATCTTGATGATTTCCTTCCTTTTTCTTGCCCTAGGCTTTGTTTGTTATTCTAGTTCTTGTAGTTTTAGGGTTAGATTTTTTATTTGAGATTATTCTATCCTTTTCAGATATGCCTATATTGCTATAAACTTTTCTCTTAAGACTTCTTTTCTGTGTCCCATAGGATTTGGGTTGTTGTGTGTTCATTATCATTAATTTCTGGAAATTTATTGATTTCTTCTTTGATGTCATTGTTAACCCATTCATTATTTAATAGCATGTTATTCATTGTCCATGAGTTTGGGTGTCTTTGATTTCTTTCTCTGAGGTTGATTTTTGGTTTCAAGACATTGTGGTCTGAAAAGATTCTTGATATGATTTCAATTTTGTTGAATTTGCTGAGGCTTGTTTTGTGTCTCATCATGTGGTTTATCTTTGAAAATGCCCCATGTGCATTTGAAAAGAATGTATATTTTGCTTCTTTGGGGTGAAAAGTTCTATATATATCAGTTAAGTCCAGTCTATTGTTGATAATGGAGTGTTGAAGTCCCCTACTATGAGTGTGTTGTTGTTAATGTCTTTCTTGTGGTTTTCTAGTATTTGCTTTATGTATTTGGGTGCTCCTATATTGGGTGCATATATGTTTATCAGTGTTATATATTCTTGATGTATTGTTCCTTTAAGTATTATGAAATATCCTTTTTTGTCTCTTTTTTTTTGGTTTTTCAATTACAGTTATCCCCTTTTCTCCCAATTTCTCCCCGCCACTCAACCCACCCCCTCTCCCACATTCATATCCCTCCCCGTTGTCCATGTCCATGAGTCATTCATACGCATTCCTTGACTAGACCCTTCCCTTACTTGTCCCCCTTCTCTCCCTCTCCCCTCCCCCCTATTGACTGCTATTCTGCTCTTTTTTCTGTTTAGTTCTTTTATTTGTGTTGTTCCTTTGTTTCCTGTATTAGCTGATATCATATGGTATTTTGCTTTCTTTGCCTGGCTTATTTCACTAAGCAAAATTCTTTCTAGTTCCATCCATGTTGTTCCAAATGGCAGAAGTTCCTTCTTTCTTTCTGCTACATAGTATTCAATTGTGTAAATGTACCACAGTTTTTTGATCCACTCATCTACAGATGGGCACTTAGGTTGTTTCCAGCACTTAGCTATGGTAAACAGTGCTGCAATAAACATAGGGATGCATAAGTTCTTTTGAATTGGTGTTTTAAGATTCTTCGGGTATAATCCTAGTAGTGGAGTCGCTGGTTGAAAAAGGCAGTTCCATTTTCAATCTTTTGAGGTAATTGCATACTGTTTTCCATAGTGGCTGCACCAGTCTGCATTCCCACCAACAGTGCAGTAGGGTTCCCGTTTCTCCACATCCTCGCCAGAACTTGTTGTTTGTTGATTTGTTGATGATGGCCATTCTGACTTTTGTAAAATGGTATCTCATTGTGGTTTTTATTTGCATCCCCCTGATGGCTAATGATGTTGAGCAGTTTTTTATGTGTCTATGGACCTTCTGTATGTCCTCTTCGGAGAAGTGTTTGTTCAGGTCCTTTGCCCATTTTTTAATTGGGTTGTTCATTTTCTTGATGTTGAGTAGTATAAGCTCTTTATATATTTTGGAGATCAGTCCCCTGTCTGGGATGTCATTAGCAAATACGTTTTCCATATGGTTGGTTTACTTTACATCTTGCTGATGTTTTCTTTAGGTGAGTAGAAACTCTTTAGTTTGATGTAATCCCATTTATTTATTTTTTCCTTTATTTCTCTTGCTTTAGGAGATGTATCCGTGAAGAAATTGTTACGTGAGATATCTGATATTTTCTTGCCTATGTTTTACTCTAAGACTTTTACGGTGTCACTCCTTACATTTAAGTCTTTGATCCATCTTGAGTTTATTCTCGTGTGTGGTGTAAGTTGGTGGTCTAGTTTCATTTTTTTGCAGGTCCATATCCAGTTCTCCCAGCACCATTTGTCAAAGAGGCTCTTCTCACTCCATTTTATATTCCTACCTCCTTCATCAAATATTAGTTGACCATAGAGGCCTGGGTTTATTTCTGGACTCTCTATTCTGTTCCACTGATCTATATGTCTGTTCATAGGCCAGTACCATACTGCTTTGATTACAGTGGCTTTGTAGAATTGTTTGATATCTAGTGTTGTGATACCTCCTGCTGTGTTCTTCTGTCTCAAGATTGATTTTGCTATTTGGGGTCTTTTTTGGTTCCATATGAATTTATGGAGTATTTGTTCTAGGTCAGTTAAATATGTCATTGGTATTTTAATAGAGATTGCATTGAATCTGTAAATTGCTTTGGGTAGTATGGCCATTTTGATGATGTTGATTCTTCCCATCCAAGGACATGGTATTTGCTTCCATTTATTTGTATCTTCCTTAATTTCTTTCTTCAATGTTATGTAATTTTCAGAGTACATGTGTTTTATCTCTTTGGTTAAGTTTACTCCAAGGTACTTTATTTTTCTTGTTGCTATAGTAAATGGTATTTTGTTTTTTGTTTCTGTCTGTGATATTTTATTGTTGGTGTACAGAAATGCCTTCGATTTCTGTATATTTATTTTGTACCCTGCTATTTTGCCAAATTAACTTATTATATCGAGTAGTCTTTTAGTGGAGTTTATAGGATTTTCTAGGTATACTATCATGTCATCTGCATATAATGATAGTTTTACTTCCTGTTTCCCAATTTAGATGCCTTTTATTTCTTTTTCTTATCTGATTTCTGTGGCTAGGACTTCCAACACTATGTTGAAGAGGAGTGGAGAGAGTGGACAACCTTGTCTAGTTCCTGAATTCAGGGGGAATGCTTTTAGTTTTTGTCCATTGATGATGATTTTGGCCTCAGGCTTCTCATATATAGCCTTAATGATGTTAAGGTATGCTCCCTCTATTCCCATTTTGCTGAGTGATTTCATCATAAATGAGTGTTGTGCTTTATCAAATGCTTTTTCTGCATCTATTGATATGATGACGTGATTTTTGTCTTGCATTCTGTTTAGGTGATGTATTATATTTATTGATATGCAAATATAAAATCATCCTTGCATCCCTGGAACGAAGCCCACTTGATTGTGATGTATGATGTTTTTGATATATTGCTGGATCCTGTTTGCCAATATTTTATTGAGGATTTTGGCATCTATGTTCATCAGTGATATTGGCCTGTAGTTTTCTTTCTTTGTTGTATATTAACCTGGTTTGGGGACTAGAATAATATTAGCTTCATAGAAAGAGTTTGGGATTTTCCCCTCTTCTTGGATTTTTGGAACAGTTTGAGGAGGATAGGAGTTCTTCCCTGAAAGTTTTGTAGAATTCGCCTGTGAAGCCATCCGGTCCAAGGCTTTGTGTGCAGGGAGATTTTGGATTACTGTTTCAATTTCCTTCTTTGTTATTGGTCTGTTAAGACTTTCCACTTCTTCTTGATTCAGTTTTGGAAGGTTGTATGTTTCTAGAAATTTGTCCATTTCTTCTAGATTGTCAAATTTCTTGCCATAGAGTTGTCTAGTAATTGCTAACTATCATTTGTATTTCTGTGGTATCAGTGGTGATTTCTCCTCTTTCATTTCTTATTTTATTTATTTGGGTCTACTCTCTTTTTTTCTTGATTGGACTGGCTAGAGGCTTGTCGAATTTTTTTTTTTTTTTGAAGAACCAGCTCCTAGTTTTGTTGATCTTTTGGATTGTTTGTTTAGTGTCTATGTCATTTAGTTCTGCCGTGATCTTGATGATTTCGTTCCTTCTTCTTGCCATAGGTTTTGTTTGCTGTTGTTGTTCTCGTTCTTGTGGCTTTATGGTTAGGTTTTTTATTTGAGATTCTTCTAGCCTTTTCAGATATGCCTGTATTGCTATGAACTTCCCTCTCAGGACTGCTTTTACAGTGTCCCACAGGTTTTGGGCTGTTGTGTGCTCATTATCATCAGTTTCTAGAAATTTCTTGATTTCTTTTTTGATGTCATTGTTAATCCATTCATTATTTAATAGCATGTTATTCAATCTCCATGAGTTTGGGTGTCTTTGAATTTTTTCTCTTAGGTTGATTTTTAGTTTCAAGGCATTGTGACCTGAAAAGATGCTTGATATGATTTCAATTTCCTTGAATTTGTTGAGGCTTGTTTTGTGTCGTATCATGTGGTCTGTCTTTGAAAATGTCCCATGTGCATTTGAAAAGAATGTATATTTTGCTATTTTGGGGTGGAAAGTTCTATGTATATCAGTTAAGTCCATGTGGTTTAGTGTGTTGTTCAATGCCTGTATATCCTTGGTGGTTCTTTGCTTTGATGAACTGTCAATTGTTGATAATGGACTGTAGAAGTCCCCTACTATGAGTGTGTTGTTGTAGATATCCTTTTTGTGGTTTTCTATTATTTTCTTTATGTATTTGGGTGCTCCTGTGTTGGGTGCATATATGTTTATCAATGTCATATCTTCTTGATGGATTGTTCCTTTAAGTATTATGAAATGTCCTTCTTTGTCTCTTTTTATTGCCCTTGCTTTGAAATCCGTTTTGTCTGATATGAGGACTGCTACCTTGGCTTTCTTTTCCAGTGTGTTTGCTTGGAATATTTTTTTATATCCCTTTACTTTCATTCTATGTAAATTTTTTGTTTTGAGGTGTGTTTCTTGTAGACAGCAAATATGTGTGTCCTGTTTTCTTATCCATTCTGTTACCCTGTGTCTTTTAATTGGAGCATTTAATCCGTTTACATTTAAGTTTGTTATTGACGTGTATTTATTCATTTCGCTTTGTACCTCTGTCCCTCTCCTCTCTTGTTCTTGTCTTCTTTTTTCTTAGAACACACCCTTTACCATCTCTTGCAATGCTGGTTTGGTGGAGATGTATTCTTTCAGTCTTCCTTTGTCTGAGAAACTCCTTATTTCACCTTCTATTTTGAATGAGAGCCTTGCTGGGTAGAGTATTCTTGGTTGTAGTCCTTTGTTTTTCATTGCATAAAATATTTTTGACCATTCCCTTCTGGCTGGTAATGTTTCTGTTGAGAAATCAGTTGATAGCCTTATCGGAGCTCCCTTGTATGTCATTTGCTGTTTTTCTCTTGCTGCTTTTAGGATTCTCTCTTTGTCTTGGAATCTTGCCATTTTAATTATGATATGCCTTGTAGTGGGTTTTTGGGGGTTGCTGTTCATTGGAACTTTCTGTGCCTCCTGATCTTGTATAACTTTTTCTCTCATCAGGTTCGGAAAATTTTCAGTCACTATTTTTCCTATCAGTTTTTTCAATTCCATGCTCCTTTTCTTCTCCCTCTCTAATTCCGATGGTCCTGGTATTATTTCTTCTCATGCTATCCTGTAATTCCCTTACCTCTTGTGCATATTTTTTTAAATCTGTTTACATTTTGCTGTATTGTCTGGGAGTTTTTCTCTACATTATCTTCTAACTCACTAATCTGATCCTCTGCTTCGTTTAGTCTTCTTTTGACTGATTCTACTGTGTCTTTCAGTTCAGAGATTGAATTCTTCAATTCTTCCTGGTTCTTGTTAACAGTTTCTATGTCTTTTTTTATGCTGGTGTAGTTCTCTGCAAGTTCCCTGTAATTTTCTTGGAGCTGCTGGTAACTTCCTTGGAGGTTGTCATAGTTGTTTTTAAGGATGTCGAGTATATTGAGCTTCTTTACCACCATTGTCTTGAATTCCATATCTGACATTTGGGTTATGTCTATTTCATCTCTCTCTCTTTCTGAGGATTCCTCTTTTCTTTTCATTGAGGGGTTATTTTTGCATCTAACCATGTTGGATTCTTCTTGTTTATTTTTATTTTTTTGGGTGGGATGGTCTGCGTTGACTTCCCGCCTTTGTGGTATGAGATTCTTTATGGGAGATATGGGGGTTTCAGTGGTGCAGTCTCTTTGATATCCTGAGCCTGATGTTCTTGGGTTACCCTTTATGTCATTTGTTTATGCTGTCTGGTTATATTTCAGATGCTCTTTGTTAGGATCTTCCTTCTGTTTAGTTGATTGAGAGTCGCTCTATCCACTTTGTCTTGAGTTCTTTAGTGGAGATGCTGTTAAAAACATAAACACACAGGTCAGGCAGGAGACCCCCACCCTCAAAAATATCTCCCACCCTCTATTCCGCTATTGTCAGCCAACGAGCCAGTATTAATATATATGTAGGAGATTAGATCTTTTAAACTATAGGAAGAATAGATAATAGTTGTTTTTAGGGGGGAGGAATATGATTTTTCAGAGGGGCGATGATAGATTAATTATAGTCAAGACTATGGAAGACAGTAGGTAATATTTACATTGTATGTCAATAACAATAGAAAAAAAGGGTGAAAGAATGCAGAATATAGTAAGAAAGTGGGATTGTATAGTATTAGATTTATATAATAGTGATATTCTATTTATTTAGAGTGAAAGGGAGGCAATTAAAGAGAAATGATGAGAAAGAGAGATTGTATGAAACAAATTATAGATATAGTTTTTTTTTTCCTTTTCCTTTAAGGAAGAAAAAATTTTTAAAAAGGAATGTTTTTACTCAGTTTGGCCTTTGTGTTTCATCTTTTTTTTCGGCGTCCATAGCTAGTCTAATGAGGCGGGTCAGAGGTTTCTTTTCTTTGCAGCAGCGGTGTGCACCCGCAGTGGCTGGCACAGCGCGTTCCTTTGGCGCCTGTTGGAGCTAGATGAGGTACGCCCCTGCATGCGCAAGGTGGCCCAAGAGCTTGCCTTAGGCCTGCTGTCTCTCACCTCTTAGGGCGGGGCCCCAGACACTTGAGCACAGTGAAAGTGAGAGATTGGTGCCTATTGAAGCCGGCTGAGGTGCTTTTGCACTCGCGCACCCATGCAAGCGCAAGGCGGCCCGAGAGCTACCCTCAAGCCTGCTAAGCCATGTTCCTGAAGTTGGTCTCTCGCCTCTTAGGATGGGCCCCTGGACACTTGTGCACAGTAGAAGTTAGTGTCTGTGAGTCGCTGCCGCCCACGATTCCTGCACCCCAGCCACCTGTCGTTCCCGCACCCGCCTGGGCGGGCACAAGCAGAGCCTGAGCAAGTGGTCTGCGCTCCAGCCTGGCGCCCACTGGAGCTGGTCAGGGGTGTCTGTGCATGGTCTTCTGCGTGTCCAGTGGGCCCTCCCAGTGCCCATTGGTGCACTGATCTTATGTCTGTTGGGGTATGTCTGAGTGGCACCTGGACTTGCGGCCCCGAGCACCTGGGCCAGTGAATGAGGGCTCTTCTTTATGTGCACCCTAGCGACCAAAGGGGAGGGTTGCGGAGTGGATGAGCACGCCTCTGCACCTGCACTCCTCAAGAATGTCCTACTACCCCCAAACTTTTCACCTCTCTCCGCAGTCCAGAAGAGAAAAATACAAAGAAATATTATGTTCTCACTTGCACAGCAGTACGCTGTCTCCTGTCCTTCAGCATCAATGCCACCTGGTCGAGTCCTGTCTCTGCCAGTGGGCAGAAATCTGCTCTCCTTCTGACTCCTCTCTGGGGAAGCCTGTGGTTGCCAAAAAGCCTTTGTGTACTTCTAGCCGCAGCTTGGGCAGCCACCTTAGTCAGGAATCCCATCTTATCCGTTTTTTCTCCACTATCCTCACTAAACAGGTTGTTCCCAGATGGTTTTTCTCTAATCCAGCAGTGCCAAGGCTCGACTCCTGCCAGTGTCCAGCTGCTCACTGAGAAGTTCTGTCCAAACTACAGGTGGGTCTTGGGCGCCTGAAAGTGCAGCCTCCCCTCACTTCTCCACCATCTTCTCTCTTCCTGGTTCTTGTTAATAGTTTCTGTGTCTTTTTTTTATGCTGGTGTAGTTCTCCTTAAGTTCCCTATAATTTTCTTGGAGCTGTTGGTAACTTCCTTGGAGGTTGTCATAGTTATTTTTGAGGTTGTCGAGTACATTGAGCTTCTTCACCACCATTATTTTGAATTACATGTCTGACATTTGGGTTATGTCTATTCCATCTTCCTGTCTTTCTGGGGATTCCTCTTTTCCTTTCATTGAGAGGTTGTTTCTGTGTCTTTCCATCTTGCATTCTTCTTCTTTCTTTTTTTTTTTTTTTTTTGGATTTGTCTGCTTTGATTTTTCTCCTTTGAGGTATGATATCCTTTATAGGAGATCTGGTGGTTTCAGTGGTGCAATCTCTGATTTCCTGAGCCTGATGTTATTGGGTTACCCTTTATGTCATTTGTTTATGATATCTGGTTATATTTCAGATGCTCTATGGTGGAACCTTCCCTCTGGGTAGTGGATTGAGAGTCACTCTGCCCACCTTGTCTTTAGTTCTTTTGTGGAGATGCTGTTAAATAGGTAAACACACAGCCCATGCAAGAAACCCATACCCTCAAAGATATCCCCCACCCTCTATTCCACTATTGGCAGCTAATGAGCCAGTATGAATATAAATGTAGAGAGGTTAGGGCTATTATACTATAGGAGAAATGGATAAGAGTTGTTTTAAATGAAGAAAAAATTGATTTTTGAGAGGGGGGATGATAGAGTAATAATAATAGCAAGTAGTGTTCAGACTGTGCAAGACAGTAAGTAATATTTACATTGTATGTTAATAAAAAATGAGAGGGAAGAATGCAGGATACAGTAAGAAAGTGGTAGTTATATAGTAGTTATATGCTATATATTTAGTGTGAAAGGCAGGCTAAATTAAACAAACAAACAAAAATTAAAGATAAAGGATGAGAGGGAGAGATGGCATGAAACAGATTAAAGAGATAGTTTAAAGAGAAAAAGAAGGAAAAAATTATTAAAAAAATTAAAATTAAAATGAAATTTTTTACTCAATTCAGCCTTTCTGTGCAGTCTTCTTTTTCTGGATCCACACCTGGTCAAAGTTCTATCTGTTTCAATTTTTTTCCTTGTTTACTCGCTGTGAAGAGCTCTTGCTGGTTTCTGTGCCTGCTTTTCTCTACCTCAGGGGCCTGTTGTAACTATCTGCTGTGAGCCGCAGAGTTGGGTCTCTCTCCCCACTTGTCCTGCGGCACCCTCTAGCAGTCCTCAGGCTTCTCTGGTAACGCTGTTCTGTTGGCAAGCCAGTGCACATGTTCCTAGTCTCTGCCCTGCTTTGCATCTTACCTTCCCTCCTCCTCCAAAGAAGTCTCTGTGTTCCAAGCTGCAGCACCAGGATGTGACCATCCCTGGGTGGCAGTGCCTCACTGTCCACTTGCACACTCTGCCTTCCTCCTTTGGGGCCTGACTGGGACCGTGTTTCTAATGCAGCTTTCCTGGCCCAATTCCACTTTTTTTCTGATCAGTGGTGCCACGATGTATGCACTCCCGGTATGTGGTGCTGCCAGCACCAGACTCAGTTCACACAGCTTCCCATATTCTGGGTTGCTCACTGTCTCACCATTTGCCTGCGTGCCATGCCCACCGGTCTGGAGCTCTGACCGAGACCATGTTTCTTCTTTTTAATTTTATTTTTTGTTATTCAATTACAGTTGTCCCATTTTTCCCCCATTGCTCCCCCCTCCCAGCCCATCCCTTCTCCCACAATTATATCCCTCCCCGTTGTCCATTTCCATGAGTCATTCATATACGTTCCTTGACCTGACCCTTCCCTTACTTATCCCCCTTCTCTTTGTCCCCCCTCCCCCTTACTGACTACTATTCTAGTCTTTGCCTATTTAGTTCGTTTGTTTGTGTTGCTCTTTAGTTTCCTGTATTGGGTGATATCATATGGTATTTTTCTTTCTTTGCCTGGCTTATTTCACTAAGCATAATTCTCTCTAATTCCATCCATGTTGTCGCAAATGGCAGGAGTTCCTTCTTTCTTTCTGCTACATAGTATTCCATTGTGTAGATGTACCACTGTTTTTTGATCCACTCATCAACAGACGGGCACCTAGGCTGTTTCCAGCACTTAGCTATTGTAAACAGGGCTGCTATGAACATAGGGGTGCATAAGTTCTCTTGAATTAGGGTTTCAGGATTTTTCAGGTATAATCCTAGCAGTGGAATCACTGGTTCAAATGGCAGTTCCATTTTTAGTTTTTTGAGGTAATTCCATACTGTTTTCCATAGTGGCTACACCAGTCTGCATTCCCACCAACAGTGCAGTAGGGTTCCTGTTTCTCCACATCCTCGCCAGCATTTGTTGTTTGTTGATTTGTTGATGATGGCCATTCTGACAGGTGTAAGGTGGTATCTCATTGTTGTTTTTACTTGCATCTCTCTGATGGCCAATGATGTTGAGAGACCATGTTTCTAACGCAGTTCTCCCGG
Organism: Furipterus horrens; assembly: GCF_987537825.1. Classification (NCBI taxonomy): domain Eukaryota; kingdom Metazoa; phylum Chordata; class Mammalia; order Chiroptera; family Furipteridae; genus Furipterus; species Furipterus horrens. Next base: position 35,838,818 of record NW_028327187.1, read on the forward strand.
CAAAGTTCAGCTCCTCTCTTTTAAGTAACGCTGCGATGCTTGCACCCAGGGCATAAGGTTGTCAGCCCAGACCTGCCTGTTCAAGTGATCTCCACCCAGATTCAGATCATACTGCTTTCTACAGTCTGGGCCACTCGCCGTCCTCTCACACCTCCAGGGGCTTCACGGGAACCTTTCTATTGTTTCCCTATAGGACTCTGCTTGTCCCTGTACCCACAGTAGGCCACAATATCCAAGCAGATTCTGGTCGGTGAGCTGGTCTGCAGCTGTCCCTCTGGGGTGTGGTCTGGTAGGAGCGTGGGGCTTGGTGGGTCCAGCGACTCCTCCTGAGAGAGCTGGCAAGCCTTCTGCTGTTTTCCACTCTGCTCTCGCTCTGCCTTCCCCACTCGAGCTGTCTGTAGTTTGTAATCACTCGTCTCTCTGTTCATATCCCAAGCTTTCCATGATAGGAGCAAGCAGACAATACTGCTACTTACTCTGCCGCCATCTTCTTCTCCTGGGAGTCTGCCTATTAACTTCTGCAAAAAAGATTTCCAATCATGCTGTGGAACAAGAAAAAGTCAGTATCTATGCTACATGACCTATTCAAGCAGAGTTTTATAATCCATTTCACCAAATTCAACCACTATGAAGAAATCAGGATACAAGCCCAAGTCACTGGGCTCTCAGTGACATTACAGAAAACATCCCTTTCCATTCTCTTTATGCTATTATTAGTTAAAAATGAATCATTCTTTACCAGAGAGAAAAATCTTGATCTCCTGTTCCATTTGTGAACTTGGCTACAGTGGTTTGGAGCTGCATCCCAGTTTAAATTCCAATCCAGAATTCACCCACAGGGCTTATTTGTTGAGAGAGTTGTCTTCTCAGGCATGAGCTTGGGAATAATTGCAGCCTAATCAGCTTGTCATCCCTTAATGCCACGTGTTCTTGTCTTTGGCATGTATTCATTTTGTGGGGCATCCTGTGAAGCTCATGATGACATGCTCATTGAACTCATGCTTATAAGAAGAAAATAATGGGCTACAGAAAACTTATTTTTAAGTTAAATTAAAGTAGTTTTGTCACATTTTAAATGTCAGACAGAACTGTTCCACAGTACAAATCTGCCAAGTCTACGCAAGCACCTGTTTTCAATAGGACTGTTTGTTCCCTATTGTAGTAACGTTTTTGTTTTTTTTTTAAATGCACACCTTGCTGGAAAAGATCAAGAAAACCCACACAGGCAGTGGGCACTGTTACTTTTTCCTTGCTCCAAGGAGATGATTAGGCTCTTATTCAGTTTGGTGTGGTGCACTGTGAATTGTTTCGCAATAATTTTCTCTCCCCCATGGACATTTGAGCCTTCCTGGCACACAGCAGGCAACAGTCCCTGTACTCTCCCACATGGCCAGCTACTCCTCCATCCATCTGTCCATCTATCTGCCTCCATTTGATCACCCTCCCCCTTTCCCCCACATACTTGATCCTCAAATGAAGAACAATTATAACTTCCATGGAGTGAATGAGTGTGGAGATGGACTAATGTACTAGAACTCTTTTATTTTTCAACCATGAATTCTGAGAATCTTTTCATTATGTACACTTTTTTTACCTTAGCAAGGTGTGGCATAGGTAACAATAGTGAAGTGGCCTTTGATAATCTGTAAAGTCCTAATGATGGTATCTTTCTCTTAACAGGGCATTATGCCTGTAGGTTTAGAACACATAATATAGATTCAAATGATCTAGGTTATAGCTTCCAGAGCTATGTAATCCCAGAAAACTTTTAAACCCCTGTGAGACTCAGTTTCCTCTTTTGTAAAATGTAGCTAATGATACCTACCTCAGAGTGTTGTGAGGATGAAATGTCATATCTGTCAAGTGCCTGGCAGTGTCTTCTATATAATAAATACTTGTTGTGTATTGTTTTTATTATCTGTATGTTCAATAAATTGTTAGTTGTAGACAACATTATTTATTATTTACTTTTATTATCCTTCAAGCCCTATGTCATCATCCTACCAATCAGTGTCTACTAATTTAGTATTTATAATCTTAGACAATGAACAGATATTTTAGGGGTTCTACTGCTGTATAAAAGTTTATCTGGAATAATATAGAGAAGGTTGACACAATTCTAGCCCTCATTGGGCTCTCAGTGTACTTGGGTAGATAAAATATTTTCATCTACAAATAAAACTAGTAATATTAAAGTATGAGACATGTGACATAGATGCAGTAAAATATTGGAGTTCAGAGAAATTGTATATCCCCATGAGCTAGGCTGAAGATTGAGCTGTGAACTATGACATAAAAAATAAAAATAAAAATGATAATATTTCTAATTTTGTTAGAAAGCTAATATGGGCTATGTACCTTACATGCATTATTTTATTTAACATGCATAATTTTTCTGTAAGGTTAAGCAACAATATCATCTTGAGTTTTCAAGTGCGGAAGCTGGGTGAATAAGGCAAAGGGATTAAGGAAAGAATACCTTATAGGCAACAGTATGATCATTACCAGAAGAAAATACGGGCATGTGGAGTCAGGAGAGGGTAAAGGGGACTAAATGGTGATGGATGGAGACTTGACTTGGGGTGGTAAACACATAATACAGTATACAGATGATGTATTATAGAATTGTATGCCTGAAATCTATGTATGTAATTTTATTAACCAATATTACCTCAATAAATTCAATAAAAAAAGAAACTAAGAAAATTTGCCTGAAAGCACATGACTTATAAGTGGCAGAGCCAAGATTTAAACCCTGGGCTTTTCACACTCTAGAACTCATTTTCTTTTCAATATAGTAGACTGCCTCCTATTAGTGAAGAGAAGAAGCACTCTGAGACAGTCATGCAGGGGAGATAAGGCAAACAAAGGCACACAGGAACTGGTGTTCAAGGACCAATAAATGGAAAGTCTACCTGGTATGGAGTATCTATGCATAGGAAGAAAGAAGAGCCTGGAAAGTTAAACTGAGGCCTGATTGTGAAGGTTCATGTAAGTCAGGTTAAGGAGATCAATCTGTTCTTCAGGCACCAAGGAGAGGAGATAGGGATCTTTTCGTGTGGTGTTAAGATTCCTTGACTAAACTTTTAATTTGGATTTTGATTTTGTTTCTTCCCTTTTCTTAGAGAGAGAATGATATTAATAATGCTATTTGCTTGGAGTTTTGAGGTAGATTTTGTTTATTTATGGGTCCCCTGGGAAAGTGCGTACATGTAAGAGTCAAGAGAGATTGAGATATCTCAATATGCATTGGCCTACTAAGGATATTTTTGTAATGCACCAAAGCATTCTTATACCCAGTCTGGGAGCTGGTGTTGTATGTCTCTCACTGTATGTTGGTGAGATGAAGCAAATACCACCATCAAAATTATTTGGATTTCTTTTGATTAACAAAGAACCACAGGATCCTTTCTAGCATAGTGTTTAAAAACCTGGAAAATTGTCACATACATAACATAAGCAGTTCTTAACTTGCAAAAGAGTTGATTTCCAAAAGTTTATTTACCAAGCGATTTTTTATAATTTAGAACGTATTGTGCATTGGATACAATGTCATATAAAATTGTACTTAAATTTTATCTATAATAGAGATGATATAATGCTTAAGATACTTTTGGGTAATCTTGCAAACCATAAGAACTTCTTAGCTAGCAGTGAATACTGTATGCTTTCAAATGTCTAAAAGGGGCACCTGTCAGAGAATGTCTGGACAATATGTAAACTTGTACACTTTTCCATGTAATAGACTATTGTTCATTTACTTTAAAAAAATTAAATGAATTTTATTGAAACTCATGGTTTTCTAAACATATGTCCCAATATTTAGAGCTGCATATGTAAAAACAGCTTTAGCTGCTCAATGTGATAAGATCCTTGTTTTAAGCACCATTTCTTTCTAGCTTATATAGTAGTTGCCTTATTATCCATGATTTCACTTTACATGGTTTCAGTTATACATGGTCAACCATAGTCGAAAAATATAATTATTAAATAAAAAATTCAAGAAATAAACATTTCATAAGTTTTAAAAGAAAAGTGTATCCATTGGACATGGTACAAAGAAGTTAGTCAAAGTACATATAGAGAACTAATGATAAAAGGAGCTTATTTAAGTATACTGAGGAGTGTAAGTATATTCATAGAGTATAGATAACTCATTCATCAAGTGTGGATTTAGATGAGGAGAATGATACAGGGCAATTGTTAGAAGGTAGTACTGGTTGGGTTGACTTGTCTCCCCCCAAAAGACATGTTGAAGTTCTATTTCCCAGTACCTAGGAATGTAACCTTATTTGGAAATTGTTACTGCAAATGTAATTAGTTAAGATGAGGTCATACTAGAGTAAGATCGGCCCTTAGTCCAACATGATAAATATCCTTATAAGAAGAATAAAATGTCATGTGAAGACAGACACACGGTGAGAATGTCATGAGAAAACAGAGGGAGAGATCAGAGTGATGCAGCAAATGCAAGTTTGTGGGTTTAGTGAGACATTGAAGAAATTCCCAACTGATGCCTTCTGTTTTCTTTTTTTTTTTTTTCTGAAATATAAGAGTTGGCATGTTTTACTGAGAGTTAGAGAATATATATGAAGATTGAAGGTTAAAGGAGAGTGAAGGGGTGGAGAAGACAAAAACTCATGTGGTGAACAAGAGAAAGAACTGACCAGGGAAACCTACTCTATGCAAAATATTTGTTCTAGGAGTTAGCATTATCACAGGATACAAGATAAATAAGATCTTTGCTCTTATGAAGCTTACATTTTCATGGGGAGAAACAAGAGATAACAAAAGGGAAAATATCATATAATAAAATTATTTATTGAATGAAAGAATTCCACTTAAGCCAAATATTAATGGACATGTAAGTTATTAGAATCTAGAAGCAGCTTGGCTAATACTAGTAAATGACAAATCTGTCATAAAGAGCTCTCTTCTGTACATTCACCTGCACTGGACATGATTCTTACATGCTTATCACAAATCCTAGATGAACAAAGTAACAAGAGTGTTCTTATATGCCACACATGTCCAGAGGTCAAAATTATTTGCACCATGTCACTCATTAGCTGACTGTGCCATAAGTATGCATCTAAATTAAATGCAGCTCTTGCTTCTGGCCTACAAGGGAACCTATTATGAATGTAACCTTGTTTTATCATTTACCTAGCTTCAAGCTGTTTTACAAGTTCTGTGTTTTTGAGCCCTAAAGTAGGAGGGACTAGTTGTTCTTGGTTATCATTCTCAAATTTTAACTAAACACTTAGTATTCTTAAGTTTCTCTTAATCACTCTAATTCTATCTACTAAGACCTTACCCAAGGTTGTCTCAAACCTACATAGGTATACTATAGTCTCCCAAACTCCCTTATCTGTGGTTTTGCTTTCTATGAGTTGTTACCCACAGCCAACTTCAGTATAAAAATATTAAATGGAAAATTCCAGAAATATATGTTATAAGTTTTAAATTGTGAGCTATTCTGATTATTGTGATGAAATCTGTGCCATCCTGCTCTGCCCCACCTGGGATGTGAATCATCCCTTTGTCCACCATATGCACGCAGTATATGCTGCTTGCACATTAGTCGCTTAGTAGCCATTTTAGTTATCAGGTTGATTGTCATGGTATCACAGTATTTGTGTTCAAGTAACCCTTATTTTACTTAATAATGACTGCAAACCACAAGCGAAGTGATACTGACAATTTGGATATGCCAAAGAGAACCATTAAAGTGCTTCCTTTAAGTGAAAAATATGTATATATTTTCCTGTAGTATATATAGGGTTTAGAACTATCTGTGCTTTCAGACATCCACTGGGAGTCTTGGAACATATATCCCTAATGGATAAAGGGAACTACTGTATATGTTCTATGAAAGATTGGCCCTTTGCATAAGAGGAGCAGTGGGACACCAAGAGTGTCACTTTAAGGGTACCACTATTATGTCTTTATATCACAAGTAATAATCCTACTATTCTGCTAGAGTGCCAAAAATTCTACCGTAGCTATTCACTTTGTGCTCTAGCAGGTTTTTCGTCAGTAACTAAAGTGGGAATCCTTCTGTACAGGATAATTTATTAAGGTGTTCTCAGTGATAAACAACTCAGCATGACTTAGTTTATCAGGTAGAGAGTATTGAGAACATTGGTCAGAGAACAGGTAAATTTGGTGATATATATAGGAAGTTGGAAATAATATTTTCAAGTTTGATACATAGGTTAGACAGGACAGGCTTGGTAAGGTTGCAACAAGGAGTTTGTGCCCAAAGGCCTCATTATTCTAATAGAGGCAGAGAGTTTGTTCAGAGCGAAAGAGGGTAGTTTTTATAATATGGCAGGATAGATGATGGCCAGGAGGGACCAGAACTTGTGGTTTGGTTAGATGAAGTAAAATCTACAAAAAGTTGCAATCTGGAAGAACAAATTGTCTAAGAAAAATCAAGTTGACTGCCAGTGGGCAAGCTTAATTAACCAGAGGCAATAGTGGCAAACAGCTAAGCAACTCAGAGGCCTGCTAAGGCAAGAAGAAAGAGTAGAGAACCATGTAGGCCCATAGTCCAGAAAATTAAAAAGAAAATTGACATAAGCATGTCTTGGGGAGAGCCTACCCCATTTTGTTCTCTTTGCCAGTGAATGTAACCCTGTTTTCACAAATGTTAATTATATATATAATAAATGTTTAGATGCCTGTGGGTATACCTGCTTCTACTTATGGCATGGACAAAGAGTAATCAGCCTTGTCTATTCAAAATTCTCCACATAATCTGCTATTATTTGCCTATATATGTGTCTTAAAGGAACTTATTTGGGTTTTAGGCAAGAAAACCCCCTTATGCAAGGCAAGATTAGTTAGGAAAATTTTCCTGGATCTAAGTCAAGAGGTAGCTTTTGAAAGATAAAACAGAAGTGGTGAAGAATTAAAGAAAGAACAGTCTAGTTTTATGGCACTTTTTAAAAGTCTGTCTGGCAAAAACTAGAAGTATGGGTATTAATGAAAATCATAGAAGTGCAAGTAAAATCTTAATGTAGCTTATATTATTAGATTTAGTGTCTGATACTCAGTACAAGAATCTCTTCTGAATTCAATGGTATAGAATACTCTAGTACCTGAAGGTGACAAATCAGACTAATGATCTAGTGGCAGAGCCATTGCAGAACTTCCTGCCTTTAAATGATGTTAGAGACTGTGCTAGAAAGTGTCTAAGATGATACCCAAAGATCCCCAACTCACAGTATTCATGTCCTTTGTAACCCTTTGCCTTTTAGTATAAGTTGAACTCCCTTTTAACAAATAAAACAGGTCAAAAGTTAAGGGAATAAGATGTCTGGTCCTGAGTGAAAGGTGGCGGCGGAGTAGGTAGCAGTGTTGTCTGCTTGCTCCTATCGCATAAGGACTTGGGGTACAAACATGGAGTGGAGTGAGTGAGTGTGGATTTCAGATAAGACAAACAGGGAAGGAAGTGTGGGAGCAGTGTGAAAGAGGGCAAAAAACTTGGCCCGAGCCCTTCAAGCGCTACAGCCAAAAGGGGCAGCTGCTGACCAGCTCATTAGCAGGGATCTGCTTGGAAGCTTCCCTCTGCCATAGACGCCCTGACCAGCAAAGTCCCAGAGGGAGTCAGTGAGAAGGTTTGGTTGAAACAGCCAGAGGCATGGGAAGACAGTGAACAGCCAGGACTGTGAGAAACTGTATGAACTGAATCTAGGTGGGGACTCCCTTGGCTGGCAACCCTGGGCTGACAAGTCTGTGCCCCAGGCACTTGCACTAAGGCTCCACCAAATAAAAAAGCAGAACTGAGCTGGGGAAAGGAGCCTACATGGGAAAGCTGCGGCAGAACTGCAGACTCGGAAGGGATCCCAGGCAGGCAAATGGAACACGCAGGCATAAAACAAGGCTCCACCAGGCAGGGACGCAGGCTGGTGCTACAGCTTGGAGGCAACACGGATATTTTTTTGGAGGAGGAGCAGAGATAGGAGGCTGGGTAGGGACTATTGTCATGCGCACTGGCTTGCGAGCAGTACAGCATTGCTAGACAAGCCTGAGGAGGGCTGGAGGGTGCCAGAGGACCAGGAGGATGGGACTCAACTAAGTATGGTTCACAACAGAGCTGCAGCAGGCCCACGAGTGAAAGAATAGCAACCCCAGAATCCAGCTAGATCTCCTCACAGCCAGCCAGCCAGAAAAGATTTGAAACCCAAGGAATTTTAACCAGGGGCAGATCCAGAAAAAGAAGACAGCGCCTAAAAGTTGTACAGGGTAAAAACTCTTTCTTTAATCTGTTTCCTACCTTCTCTCCCTCCTATGCTTTTTAAATTTTTTTGTCTGTTTGTCTGTTTTGTTTATCCTCCCTATCACACTAAACATATAGCATATAACTGCTATATAAACCTAATACTATACACTTCCTCTTTCTCACTTCATTCTGCATTCTTCCCTCCCTTTTTCAACATACAATGTAAATATTACTTACTGTCTCACATAGCCTTGAACCTACTTGCTACTATTATTATTCTATTATCTTCACTCTCAAAAATCATCTTTCTCTCATTTAAAACAACTCATCTGTTTTTCCTATAATATAATAGTCTTAACCTTTTTACATTTATATTAATACTGGCTCATTTACTACTAATAGTGTGATTGTGAGTGGGGGGTATTTTGGAGGATGTGGGTTTCTTGCCTGGGTTGTGTGTTTATGTTTTAATAGCAGCTCCACAAAAGAACTCATGACATGGTGGGCAGAGTGACTCTCAGTCAACTAGCCAGAGGGAAGGATCCACCAAAGAGTAACTGAAATACAATGAGACAACTTAAACAAATGGCATAAAGGGCATCCCAAGAGCATCAGGCTCAGGAGATCAAAGAGACTGCACCACTGAATCCCCCAGGTCTCCTATACAGAATCTCATACCACAAAGGTGGGAAGGCAAAGCAGACAAATCCAAATAACAAAAACAAACAAGAAACATTCAACATGGGGAGACCCAGAAACAACCTCCCAATGAAAGGAAAAGAGAAATCCCCAGAAAGACAGCTAGATAAGCACACGAAGTACAACTATCAGACATGGAATTCAAAAGAATGTTTATAAGGAAGCTCAATGAACTTGAAAAACTCAAATAAAACTGCAAAGAACTCCAGGGAAATTACAGAGAACTCCAGTAAAACTAGAAAGAACTCCAGGGAAGCTACAAGGAACTTATGGAGAACCACACCAGCATAAAAAAGGACATACAAACTATCAATAAGAACCAAGAAGAGCCCTGGCTGCTGTAGCTCAGTGGATTAAGCACCAGTCTGTGAACCAAGTGTCACTGGTTCGATTCCCAGTCAGGACAAATGACTAGGTTGCACGTCAGGTCCCCATGGGTGCACGTTACAGGCAACCACATTGTGATGTTTCTCTCCCTCTCTTGCTCCTTTCCATTCTCTCTAAAAATAATAAATAAATAAATAAAATAAAATCTCAAGATAGTAAGGTGTCTCACCTTGTTTAAAAAAATTTAAAAAACCAGGAAAAAATGAAGAATACAATTTCTGAACTGAAGAACACAGTAAAATCAATCAAAAGAGGGCTAAATGAAGCAGAGGATTGGACCAGTTAGATAGAGGACAGTGTAGAAAAAAATTCCCAGACAATACAACAAAATGAAAAAACAATGAAAAAGAATGAAGAGGGTGTAAGAGAGCTGCTGGACAACATGAAACAAAAAAAAAATATTTGAATCATAGGGATACAAGAAGGTGAAGAAGAGGAGCATGGAATAGAAAACCTAATAGAAAAAGTAATGACAGAAAACTTTCCTAACTTGATGAAATAAAAAGTCATGCAAGTCCTGTAAGCACAGAAGGTCCCAATGAAGATGAACCTAGAAAGGGCCACTCCAATGCACATCATAATTAAAATGGCAACATTCAAAGACAAGAGAGAATCCTAAATGCAGCAAGAGCAAAACAGCAAATAACATACAAGGGAGCCACGATAAGACTATCGACTGATTTCTCAACAGAAACACTACAAGCCAGAAGGTAATGGCAAAAAATATTCCAAGCAATGAAAAGCAAAGGCCTACAACCAACAATACTCTACCCAGCAAGGCTCTTTTTCAAAATTGAAGGTGAAATAAGAAGTTTCACAGACAAAGGAAGACTAAAAGAATACATTTCTACCAAACTCGCATTGCAAGACATGCTAAAGGGAATGTTCTAAGAGAAAAGAAGAAAAAAAGAGGAGAGGAACAAAATTACAAAGGGAAATGAATAAATACATGTCAATAATAACCTTAAATGTAAATGAATTAAATGTTCCAATTAAAAGACATAGCATAGCAGAATGGATACAAAAACATGACCCACATATATGCTGTCTACAAGAGACACACCTCAAAACAAAAGATTTACACAGACTGAAAGGGAAAGGATGGAAAAATATTCCAAGCAAATGGACATAAAAAAAAAAAGGTGGGATAGCAATACTTATATTAGGCAAAATGGATTTCACAGCAAAAGCCATAGAAAGAGACAAAGAAAAGCATTTCATAATACTTAAGGGAACAATCCATCAATAAGATATAACACTGATAAACATATATGCACCCAACATAGGAGCACCTAAATATATAAGGAAAATACTAGAAGATGACAAGAAAGATATCTACAGCAACACACTCATAGTAGGGGACTTTAACACCCCATTATCAACAATATACAGATCTTTGAAGCAAAGAAACACCAAGGATATTGAGGCATCGAACAACACAGTAGATCAAATGGACTTAACTGATATATATATATCAGTTCTATATATATATATATATATATATAGAACTTTTCACACCAAAGAAGAAAAATATACATTCTTTTCAAATAAACATGGGACATTTCAAAGATAGACCACATGGTAGGACAAAAAACAAGCCTCAACAATTTCAAGGAAATTGAAATTATATCAAGCAACTTCTCAGACCAAATGCCTTGAAACTAGAAATCAACCTCAAGGGAAAAAAATTAAATATATTCAAACTTATGGAGAATGAATAGCATGACCTTAAACAACGAAAGGGTTAACAACAACATCAAGGAAGAAATCAAGAAGTTTCTGGAAACTAATGATAATGAACACACAACAGCCCAAATCCTATGGGGCACAGGAAAAACAGTCTGGAGAGGAAAGTTTATAGCAATACAGGCCTACTGGAAAATGATAGAAGAATCTCAAATAAAATATCTAACCCTAAAGCTACAAGAACTAGAACAGCAACAACAAACAAAGCCCAGGGAGAGTAGAAGGAAGAAAATCATCAAGATCAGAGCAGAATTAAATAATATAGAGACTAAACAAACAATTCAAAAGCTCAACAAAAGTAGGAACTGGTTCTTTGAAAAGATAAACAAAATCAACAAGCCTTTAGCCAGGCTCACAAAAAAAAAAAAAAAAAAAAAAAGAGAGAGAGAGAGAACACCCCAAAAACAAAATCAGAAATAAAATAGAATAAATCATGGCCGTTATCACAGATATATAAAGGATTATAAGAAATTACTACAAACAACTATATGGCAAGAAGCCTGACAACCTAGGTGAAATGGACAAATTTCTAGAAACATATAATCTTCCAAAACTGTATCAAGAAGAAGTAGAAAGCCTGAATAGACTGATAACAAAGAGTGAAATTGAAACAGTAATCAAAAAACTCCCAGCACACAAAAGCCCTGGACTTGATGGCTTCACAGGAGAATTTTACAAAACATTTAAGGAAGAACAAACCCCCGTCCTTCTCAAACAATTCCAAAAAATCCAAGAAAAGAGAAAACTCCTAAACTATTTCTATGAAGCCAGTATTACCCAAATTCCAAAACCAGGTCAAGACACAACAAAGAAAGAAAACTACAGGCCAATGTCACTGATGAACATAGATGCTAAAATCCTCAATAAAATATTGGCAAACAGGATCCAGCAACACATTAAAAAGATCATACACCATGATCGATGGGATTCACCCCAGGGATGCAAAGATGGTTTAATATTCACAAATTAATAAATGTAATACACCACCTAAGAAAATGAAAGACAAAAATTACATGAGCATATCAAGAGATGCAGAAAAACATCTGATAAAATACAACACCTATTTATGCTGAAAACACTCAGATAATGGGAATACTGTAGAGGGAGCACACCACAACATAATTAAGGCTATATATGAGAAACGTGAAGCCAATATCATACTCAATGTACAAAAACTGAAAGCTTTCCCCCTGAGATCAGGAACAAGACAAGAATGCCCACTCTCTCCACTCCTATTCAACATAGTGTTGGAAGTTCTAGCAATAGTAATCAGACAAGAAAAAGAAAAGGCATCTAAATTGGAAAAGAAGAAGTAAAACTGTCATTATTTGCAGATGACATGATAGTGTACATAGAAAACCCTATAGACTCTACTAAAAAACTACTTGACGTAATATGTAAATTTAGCAAAATAGCAGTGTACAAAGTCAATATTCAGAAATTGAAGGTATTTCTATACACCAACAATAAAATATTAGTTATAGAAACTAAAAATAAAAACATCCCATTTACTATAGCAACAAGAGAAATAAAGTACCTAGAAATAAACTTAACCAAAGAGATAAATGATCTGTTCTCAGAAATCTACAAAATTCTGAACAAAAAAATTAAGGAAGATACAAATAAATGGAAGCATATACCATGTTCATGGATGGGAAGAATCAACATCATTAAAATGTCCATTCTACCCAAAGCAATTTACAGATTCAATGCAATCCCTATTGAAATACCAGTGACATATTTCACAGACCTAGAACAAATACTTCAAAATTTTATATGGAACCTAAAAAGACTGCTAATAGCCAAAGTAATCTTGAGACAGAAGAACACAGCAGGAGGACTCACAATGCCTGATATCAAACTATACTACAAAGCCACTGTGATCAAGACAGTCTGGTACTGGCATAAGAACAGACATATAGATCAAAGTAACAGAATAGAGAGCCCAGAAATAGACCCACATCTATATGATTAACTAATATTTGACAAAGGGGGAAGGAGCATAAAATGGAGTGAGAAGAGTCTCTTCAACAAATGGTGCTAGGAGAACTGGACCGGGACGTGCAAAAAAAATGAAACGAGACCACCAACTTACACTATATATCAGAACAAACTCAAGATGGATAAAAGACTTAAATGTAAGATGTGACACCATAAAAGTCCTCAAGGAAAAAAAACACAAGCAGGAAAATTTCAGATATTTCTCGTAGCTATATTTTCACCAATATGTCTCCTAAGGCAAGGGCAATAAAGAAAGAATAAACATATGGGACTACACCAAATTAAAAAGTTTCTCCTCAGCGAAAGAAAACATCAGCAAGATGAAAAGGAAACCAACCTTATGGGAATACATAGTTGCCAATTATACCTCAGACAGGGTTTGATCTCCAAAATATATAAAAAACTTACACATCTCAACAGCAGGAAGACAGACAGCCCAATCAAAAAATGGGCAAAGGACCTGAACAAACACTTCTTCAAGGAGGATACCCAGAGGGTCCATAGACATGAATGAATGCTCAACATCACTAGCCATCAGAGAGCTGCAAATAAAAATCACAGTGAGATACCACTTTACACCAGTCAGAATGGCCATCATCAACAAATCAACAAACAAGTCCTGGCGAGGATGTGGAGGAACGGGAACACTATTGCACTGTTGGTGGGAATGCAGACTGGTGCAGCCACTATGGAAAACAGTATGGAATTACTTCAAAAAACTAAACATGGAACTTTCTTTTGAACCAGCGATTTCACTGCTAGGATTATACCTGAAGAATTCTGAAACCCCAATTCAAAAGAACTTATGCACCACTATGTTTATAGCAGCACTGTTTACAATAGCCAAATGCTGGAAACAGCCTAAGTGTCCATCAGTGAACGAGTGGATCAAAAAACTGTTGTACATTTACACAATAGAATACTGTGCAGCAGAAAGAAAAAAGGAACTCCTACCTTTTGCGACAACATGGGTGGAATTTGAGAGTATTATGCTACGTGAAGTAAGCCAAACAGTGAAAGACAAATGCCATACAATATCATCTAATCGAGGAAACTAATGAACAACACAAACAAATGAGCAAAATAGAACCAGAGTCATGTAAACAAGGAAGAGACTGACAGTAACCAGGGGAGAGCGGGAAAAGGGAGGAAAGAAGGGGAAGGATCTAGTCAAGGACATAGTATGAATGACCCATAGACATGGACAAAATGGTGGGGTTTGAATATGCAGAAGGGGTGGGCAGGGTAGAGGGGGAGCAATGGGAAGAAAATGGGACAATTGTAATAGAAAAACAATAAATATAAAAATGAGAAGTAGTAAAATTTAAAAAAGAGTTGTATTAGAGGCTGTTCTCTTTATCTCTCTTACTCACTCTTAGGGGAGGCAGCGGCCACATTGTGAGTTGCCCTATGGGAGAGGCTCAGGAATTAACTGAGGTAGATATCCATGAAGGACTTGAGCCCTCTGACCAATAGTTTGTGAGGAATTGAATCTTGTCAACAATCACATAATGAGATCTGAAGCAGAAGCCTCAGTTGCGCCTTCAGATGAGACCATAGCCCTGGCTGACAGTTTGACTGACCTCAAAAAAGACCTTGAGACAGAGAGTCTAAGCTCTAAGCTATGCATAATTTCATGTTCTATAGAAACTGTGAGATAATAAATGTCTGTTATTTAAGCTACTGTGTTTTGGGGTAATTATTAATGCAGCAAAAGATAACTAATACAGAGAAACATTCCCATATTTTTGCCTATTGTATGGGTAGGTTCACCAAAATTAATTATTTCACGTGCTGGTTATCCTCTGATATATGATCAGGGATTTTGCCTTTTCTTAAAGTATAATACCGTGCACCGATAGACTAGAATTTCTGGAACCTATTGGAACTCTGTTCGTCATCCCCAGGAGGTGCTCTCATTAGTGTATCTGTAACAATAAGTCTTTTTAGAATACAGTAGTATAGTGGGGTATGTTAAAATCCTGGCTTTGCCATTTATTAGCAACTTGACTTTGAAAAAGTTACTCTGTGTCATTGCTTCTGCTTCCTCATCTTTAAAATATAAATAATAATAATAACATTAACTATTTCATTGTATATATAGTAGACTTTAATGGATAATTGAAACAGTGCCTGGTACAAAAAAAGTGCCACATAAGTATTGGCTAAGTAAAATATTCTTGCCTATTTCTTCTCTTTCTCTCACACCTGCAAACCCATTAGACTAGCAGCTGAGTGAGAGCAAGATAATACCATATTCTTTCCTATAATCCCAACACCTAACACAGAATCTGCCACAGACTAGATGCTCAAAATTGAGAGATGAATTGAACTAATAACATAGTGGTCTCTTCATACTAAATAGTACTAATAGTACTGAAATGATGGTGAGAAAACACACCATCGGTTTCTTCTCTAACTCTGTGGCCTATCTGGCTTTAAAATGCCATTGTTGAGCACAAGCTCTACCCAGTGAATTATACAGACATTATTGTTGACTTTGTTTTTGCTTGAGCAGTTTATTCCAATTCAGAGCTCAGTCAGAGCTCCCAGGGTGACTGCTGATGCTGGAGCTCAGGTCATCCTGAGGCCCCAACAGCCATGGCTGAAAGTTCTGTAACTGTCGTATATAGCTCACATTTGGTGAGGCTATACTCTGGTCTAATACTTCCCTCATATTACCTTTTTAATCCTCAAAACCATCCAATAGCAATTATTGAATATTTTCTTTTTATGGTTGAACAAACTAAGGTTCAGAAAAGTTACCTGATGTTTTCAAGGTCACAGAGCAGCTTTGACTTCAAAGTTTATTCCATGGAGTCAGAAGACTTGGCCACTCTATTCTTAAATGCCTCCTTATGAGAGCCATTGATATCATAAATCATGCTCACTTAGGGCAAGAACAAGTAATGGTAGCCACTTTTAGGAATTGTTTTATAGGTTTAACTGATTTTGGAGGTGGTTTGTGAGCCAAGGACCCTAAACAAATAGAAAAATGGCCCTATAGAATTCAGTGGTTTAAAAATGCTTCCATAAAGTTTAAGGCTAAGTAATCACTTGATTCTATTTGCAATCGTTCAGGAGAAGTCATTCCAGAGCAATGATACTGAATCCCAGCTATGCTTTTTACTAGCTGTGAGACTGAGCAAGTTGCTTAACATTTCTGATACTCATATTTACCATCTATAAAGTGATAGTAATTTAAAATTACTGATATGGTTGTTATGAGGGTTACATAAGATAAATATGAGTGAAAGATGCTCATACAATGCCTGGCATATAAGAACAACTTAATAAATGGTAGCTATACTTATTACTAATAATAAGTATACAAATATAGTAAATATTTTATAATAATCATAAGCTATATTAATGTGATAATATAATAAGTATAAAGAACCTTGAAATAATCCTATGATATTTCTCAGGCTCAGATAATTTTTAAGAATGGATTCATACACCTTAGAAAAATCAGAGGATGAAATGTGTGGTTTGAGTCTGTCTATTCAGGTCTGATTCTCCATACTTGTACTGGATGGTGTGACCTTGAGCAACTTGCTTAACTATTTGAATTTCATTATTCATCTGTCAGAGTGGTCTATCAATCAGTCCTCTCTAGAGAAACAGAACACACACGCACACACTTCAAGGAATCAGTTCACTTGATTGTGGGGGCTAGGAGTGTCATTACAATAGCATGAAGTGATAAGATCTGACTAAAATGTGTAGAGACTGAGTAGACCCAAGCAGAACCTAGGCAATGAGAACATGTCTTTACCTGTTATAGAATCACAACTATTCCAAAGCATATGATAGGATATCTGACAGGATCTTGTTTACATCCAGGAGTCATGAAAACAAGCCTTAGATTATTAATATTGGACTCAAGGACAACATAATTGTCTTCTTGCTGTAACTGAAGGTTTCTTTGCTCCCTCCCCCAACCAATCCCCATGACCTTCTCCCACATCACTTGGAAGGCTTTCAGGCGGCCAATCAAGCTTATCAGATGCTAATAGTAGGTAAGATTAGTTATGGGCCATGAGTATTCTCAAATGAGATCCTAGTCACTCTGCAACTTTCTGGACTGGGTCTTGTGTGATAGTGAGATAAGCCAGAACAAAGAAGGCTAAGGCCTAGAGTGCAAATAGACCTACTGGGAAACAGAAAGTGATCCTGGAGGTTCTTAGCAGTGGGCCACAGAATGAACATATAAAACATGGGAACAGTGTAATTAGAGATAATAGGCTGATGCTCCTGAGAATCTCAGGTACTAGGACCTGGAAAACAAAAAGGGCCCAGTTATTAGAACAAGGAAATAAGACAGAACTTGATCATAAGGAACAAACTATTAAAACAGTTTTATGCCAGAGGAGGATCTGCAGCAGAGGATACTGGTTATAAGTTTCTTAAATTCTCCCAGACTAGGATTCTGATTAATCCTAGAGATTGGAACAGCTGTTTCTCTTTTTGAACAGCTCTACCCATAGAAGGCTCCTTTGTGAAAGACCCATGGGCTGAAGCATGGGACTAAATCATTCCAGCAAAAAGGATTGAAAGTTTTTGTTGACAAGAGGCTGGGTAAGTAGTTATGTTGGTTAACTTACACATTACCCAGTTGGCCTGAGAATTGAGGCATTTTCCACAGGGTATATATTCTCTATTTCATATTATGCTCCTTAATATGAGTCCTTAGAATACAGAGAAGGTCTATACTATGGGAAGTACTGTATCTGAGGAAAGATTTTCAAGGTCATTCCACCTCCCTCCCCACCAGAATCCATTAGCCTTTAGGGTGAGCATTAGAATTAGCAGAACCTTTAGTACCAGGGGTTTTGACTGACTCTTATAATTATGTCTATGGTGACCCAAACAGTGAAAAAAAATAGTCCATCCATTTTGGTAATATGGGTATGGTGAATTTGTGCTGACACTGTGGGTGGTTAGACTTTATAGTTTCCTGGAAAGGCAGCCTCATTTGGTGATGAGAAATGCCTTTTTGAGGTAAAGAACAATGTGCAGCAAAGGCAGTTTGCATCAGCATCCATCAAACAAAGTATCGTATCGGCAGCCGTCCGTCTCGAGAGACGATGGTGTAGCTTCTTAAGAGTCTATCTGCACCGCCGAAAATGGCTGTGCAGTCCGACTCGGGAGTGACACGGTATCTGTCTCCTCCCGTGTTGAATCGACATCTTGCGATGACGCTGGAGTGTCCTCTCCAGTGAAGCTGAAGCTACAGAGCCTGGGCAGGGTGATATGGAGGGTCTGCTGTTGCCCATGCAGCAGACCCCCCCTCTCTTCGCAGCTGAAGGGTCCAAGGGAAAGACGGAGTCAATACAGCTTGGCTTCAGGTGCACCGCAGGAGTTGCTGGTGTTGACTACAACGTCAAACCGCCTTAGGGACTCCGGCTCCGGATTTTCTGTCGGGGTTTACTCCCTTAGCCTTTCCCCTGAAGAGGTATGCCGCAAGGCAGCGGAGGTTTTTTGGAGTCAGAGTTTTCCTTCTCTGATGTGCCCTGACTGGAAGATCGAACCAGCGACACTTAGCTCGCAGGCCGACGCTCAATCCACTGAGCCAAACCAGCCAGGGGTCATCAAACAAAGTATCCACAACCTAACCATGCCATTCAGTAGTGTCATATATTTGAGTGTGAGTCCTAACCCTGGAAATGGTATTATAAAAGAATACTTGTATGCTTTTGGAAGAAATGGGCTTCCCAGAGACTTTTATTATTTATGGGCTTTCAGCAGAAGAAGCAAAGATGCTGTCGTGATGTTTTATGAAGTTGGTTAGCTTTATAGTGTGAGAAACTGGTGCTATGCTTTTGGGACCAAAATAATACCTTCGCACTTCCTCTTGCCAACCCACACCACACACACACACACACAAAAGAAAGAAAAAACAAGCAAGCAAGCAAGCAAGCAAGAAAGAAAGAAAGAAAGAAAGAATCACTACCCCCAAATCAAACAGAAATCTGTGCCTGTGGTTCAGACAGATAAAGAGGATTGTTTCAGCAGAAATAATAATCCCAGATAGCTGGGAAACTGGCAGCAAAGAAGATATGGAAAGCAAAGAAATTATTGGAAAAAGACCAAATAAAATAAGGACTCAAATAAGAAGGAGAGAACAATTCTTCCGCAGAGCTTGAGAGAGCCTACTGACCAGCTACCATGTTAATTTGGTCTTTCAACTTTAAGATACCAGGCAATAGGCATGGGCTCTGTCTTTATTCCTATCAGCAAGTGCTAAAGTTGAACAATAATTTTTTGGCATTCATAGAATCTAGTTATGTTAAAAGTCATGGGTTTTCTAATAGACCCTCTCAGGTTATGAGCAGCAATGTTAACAGACTATTTTCCCTGGCTTCCTTGCCTTGTGGCTAGGTAACTTACTGGCCAAGATGGTGGGTCCAGTCAGTAAAAGGTGAACTGGGAAGAAAAGTTGGAAGTTGTTCAGGGCTGAATTTAGTGTCAAACAAATAACTCTTGGAGCTCCTTTTGAGATTCATTACACATAACTGGGGTCCTTTAAAGTCCAGAACCCACACTACAAATGATCCTACTGGGTTCAATTAAAAATTAGATCTGTAATTCTAAATGCTTGCTCAGTTTAATTCTTTGATTTCATAGATATGAAAACTAAGTTTCAGAGAGGAAAAGTGATTCATCTAGGATCATCAACGGGGTGTCTCCTGACTTCAGCTGCAGTATTCATTGTGGTATATCTCAGAAAATGAAATTCTAAGCTTTATATTTGAAAGTTGCATTTAAGGATGATTATATAGGGTAGAGAAACCGGTTCTTTTGGAGCTGTTCTGGCTGAAAGTAAAAGGATTGCTGTGGCTCAATCACTTTGATACTTTGCCTAGTTATTTGGCCTCTTGGGCATTTGACCAACTAAATATAGAGAGTCACCCTCCCTGGAAAATTCTAGGTGTTCCCTTGTGAATGTTTCTGTTTATAGTTAGTGGATTATCAGATTAGGAATTGGTATTTAAGTTCTTGTACTGATTGCATGTTGTTTGGCACACTAAGGTGAAGAAATTGGATGACTCTAGATTATTTTCTAGTGTCTGAGGTAAAATTAAATTAAGAATTAGGAATGTTAATTTGCTTGAGCTGAAGAAAAGGAAAATACGCTTTTCATATTGATTGTAGAAAGTTGGTAAATTTTGCCCTGTCCTCCAGGCAGAAAAATTTTGACCATAAGTGAGTAGGATCTAATAACTATTTGTTATTTAGGTCTCCTTTATAAACATGCACTGAGTTCTTCAAATATCCCAACCATATGAAGTCACTCAATGTGGCTCTGTTGTTCTGACTGCTAATCTCTGGTCAGAGTTTGGGCTAGATCACTATTTTCTAAAATGGTTAGTTATCAGAATCACTTTGGGGGTTTTCTTACTGAATTATATTTAGAATTATAATGTTTTTCAGCACACTGGTTCCTAGGTTCTGCCTCAAGGGATTCAGCTCTATAGGTGTGGGGCATACCCTGGTAACCTGTATCCTTAACCAGTTTCTAGGTGATTCTGATGATTACCTAGATCTGGAAACTGTTGAATTAGGCTGTTCTCTTTTTTTACAGCTCTGCTTATAAAGGATCCTTTGTGAAAGACCCATTGGATGACAGATATGCTCTGCTTATACAAATCAAGGCCTGCAGATACATAAGGAAGGGGTAATTCACATAGTCAGAATTTCTTGTTTAAGGAAAAAGTGTTACAGTGGAAAACCATTAAATAAGAGGCTTTCCTACTCCTTTTAATTATTTATTTACAGAATTACATTTAAGTAGTTGACAGAGAAACAAGAGGATGAGGCAGAGAAATTTGTGACTTGTGTTAAGGGATCATTGCACATTGAAGAGCCAGGAGATATGAATATAAAACTTTTCTGAAGTCATATTGAACCCAAGGAGAAAATAGCACTTGCTGGATAAAAGTTTAATTCTCTTACCCTTTTCCCCTAGATATTTTCGCAAGCATGTTGATTTGGCTAAGTAAGATTTCACTTATGATAAGCTGAACCCAGACACAAATTGGAACATGTCTGGGAGGCAAAGCATCTGAGTTTTTATTCCTTTCCATAATTACCTATACTTAACCATTTCTTCTCAGCTTTCCTGTAACTTGTTACAAAAGAGACAATCAAGTGCTACTGAGATTCCCTCACTATTTATGTAGAGATCCAAAATAAAAATCACCAGGGAGAACCTGATTTCAGTTTAAGATGTTGAAAACTGCTTTGAGAGAGTGCCAGTTGAAGAAATACTATGACACCAAGCTGAGGCCCTTGAGGCAAAAGTCAGCAAGTGTCAGCAGGCCCTCCTCTCCACGTGCAAGTTGGACCTGCTTCAATTTCTGTCTCTACTTACTGTGTTCATTCTGTAGGTTTTCACAAATGCTGGGCCTTGCCCTCAGGATTGGTAATCTCTGCTGGGGCACCCTACTCATCTCTGCCTTCCTGGTCATGTTAGTTCCATATTAACACTCCTTTCTCCTCAGTAAAAGCCTAGTTCCTTCAGTCCCCTCCCTAGCTAGCAACAGGAGAGGAAAAACACCTGCCTCAAGTGTTAGTCAAGATAAATATAATACTTAACATGATACCCAGAAGGGTTTTATGTACAAAATATGAATTAGAGGTGATAGCTTTCTATGGTGGCACTTCATATTCTATGGTAATGAGTTGGGAAGATATATTTTGGGATAAAGTTTGCCTTTTTAAAATAACATTTAATAATAACATTTTAATTTTAGAATAGTTTTAGATATACAAAAGAGTTACTAGAATATTACAAAGTCCCACTATATTCCATACCATTTTGTTAACTGGTGTATTTAAACCATTCAAAATTAAATTGCTTATTCATATAGTCAGAGTATAGATACTATCTCTGCAACTGTTTTCTATTAGCTTCATATTTTTTCTATTTCTTTTTCACACTTTTTTATGCCTTCTTTGATTTTGAGTATATGTGATTTTATCTCCTCTCTTGGAATATCACTGAAACTTCTTTTTAAAACATTTTACATAATGTTAATTATTTATTCATAATTATTATCCATGACCATGGGGAGATCTTTATTTGGATCCTCACTTTGAGAACCTGGCGAATTTCTGGAGTGAAAGCCCACATAACTTTGGGGAGCCCTTTGATGACTTCAGCACCCAGGAATTTCTTACTTCCAAGTGGTCAGCACTTAGAATTCAGAAATTTGTCAAAATAATCATATAACTTTACCTACTAGCTTTTTTTTGTAAGTGGCTTTTGTTCCAGCTAAGCACATTTTGAGGATTATGTCATTCTGGGTGTGATTGTCCCTCTAGATTTTGTGGCAGTATTGATTTGGGTTCTGTGATGAGTCCAAGAAAGTGTCATTGGTTTTTTTTGTTTGTTTGTTTGTTTGTCCAGCTTTTTGTTTCAAGGACAAGACTGACAAATTTTAAGCTCTTTTCATGATGTGAAACCTAAATCCAAACTTGCTTTTTTGTGCCCCAAATCATAGCTCCAACCTACCCCCTCACTTCACTACTTCTGCTAATTTTGAGTAAGACTGATTCTAGTTACTATATCTTTGTGTGTCTAGAATCAATTCATGCTCATAATAAAAGGATGAAAGATAGGCCCCAGGTTTGGTAGAACTTAAAGTGGCTCATTAACTAAGTAAACCATTTTATTTTCAGTAGCTATGATCAATTTAAGAATGAGTAGAATCCATTAAACCCAACCTTTCAGTGATGAATATACACATGTGTATTTTATAATTACTATAAACAAATAGCCCCCAAATGGATTTTAGAGGAAATAAAACGTGAAATATGTTTTCCCTGGGATGATTACAGAAAGGTATGTGAGTGAACATAAGAGTGGTCACTGAGCTTCAGTGGAAGACTTGGGTGAGGGACTAACCTGAGGAAGGTAAGTTTACAGTACATGATGACCCCCTCTATGCTCTGGGGCTTCACCCTTTATGGACTCATAAATTTTTTCAAAAATCTGATGAAATATTCTTGCATACTTTTTTTTGTATACTCCTGCAATAATTTTTAGATGCATCCATGTTCTCTAAATAGAATTTTCTTTTGGATTTTGGTTATCTGGAGAACTAATTATTGCCTGTGACTTTGTTAGCTCACTCAGATGCCTTGGATGGCAGCCTTTCACTTTCTCTTGCCTCCATTGACCAGGGACCTTAGCCTTCCTGTTCAGAGCACTTTTGTTTAGATCAGGGATTGGCTAAATTTGACTGGCCAATTTGTTTTGGTAAATAAAGTTTTATTGGAATACTTTCACATTTACTTGTTTATACACTGTGGCTTCTTTTTGCCTTATGACTGCAGAGTTGAATAGTCATGGGAAAACTAAAAAGTTTGCTGACCCTGTTTGTAGATTTAAAAAGTTCAAAAAACAAACAAACAAAAAAAAAAGACCCCAACCAAACAAACAACAAAAACAACAACAACAAAAAACAGCCAATAAAAGAGTTACCCTGCTCAAGAATGTTTACATTTTAACAGGATTTAAAATGCTTTTCAACTGGATGGATTGAGTCTTATGGATGGATTTCATGTTTCAGTGAGCAAATGACTAAAATCAATTGATAAATCCCTAATTCAGATCACTTACATGTGTGGTCAGCCATACTAGCAAACAGAAAAGACTTTATCTGGTCAATTTTTATAATTCAAGAATTGCCAACCAATACCAAATTGCATTACACAAAACTTTATGGTAAATTCTATTTTCGGTCTTATTGTATGCTACTTTTCTTTTCTCCCTCAGCCAATGATCTTAAAAAGCATCTCAGATTTCCAGAAAAAAGGAGAAGCTCTATCTGATGTCCTCTCCTTAGGATCTCAATATGTTGGCTTCCTAATACAAATACTAGTTTTCTAGTTCTCTTTGCTTAGAAGACCAGAATAAACAGTTGTAAACAATTTTTCCCCTACAAATATTAATGATCAGTGGTCCAGCAGAGGAACAAACATAGAGGTCACACCATGGAATTTCTCTCCAGTTTAATATTTACAAATTCTACTCACTAAATTGAAAGGCAAAAACAAAAACAAAAAAAGGGCAGTTGTGCTAATATCTACATAAAGGCCATATCAGGAAAGCCTCTGACAGAGAATACTTTGTTTGAATGCAGGCCCAGCTGGCCAGCCAATGGTGCTGAGCATTTAGTCTTATGTCTTTTTTTGTCCTCTTTAAGTTTTCAGGTCAGTTCACTCAGGATTGGTTCTTACCTGAGGGAGAGAAATGTAAAGAAAAGTTACAGTGTTCTTTTGCTCTTCGTGCTACTTTTCCCACCTAGCTTCTCCTGTTTTTTCTGCCTTGCACCTCCATCTCATTGTACTCCATCATTTATATACTCTTGTGTATTTCCTATGAACCTTCTGTGTACTGTTTGCCTGGCCATTTTCCCTAAACATCTTGTTTGTGTGGAAATTATACGCTGTGGTGGAAAGATATAAACTTTGGCTTTAGCGAGAACTCAGCTCACTTTTATGGCATACTAGCTGGTGTCACTAAGGCAAGCTTCAACAAGTCTCAGTTTCTTCACCTGTAAAGTGGGAATAAAATGCTGTATGTCTCATAAAGTTATTAAGAGGATTACTTGAAATAATGTGCATAAAACACCTAGCATAGCACTTGATATATTATAGACACTCAGTAACACTCTCTTCCCTTTTGCCTATTCTTCTCAATGGGGCTTCTTGCTTTCTGTGGCTTACCTGGCCTCTGATACTTCTTTGTTTAGGTCCTTGTCATTTAAAGATGTCCTTTATTCCTGGGCTCACAGTATTGCTAATATTCATTTCTTAATTTGATGGAACACACCAACTCACATTTAAAAAAGAGAAAGATTTTATTTATTTTTGAGAGAAGGGAAGGGAGAGAAAAGAGAGGGACAGAAATATCGATGTGTGGTTGCCTCTCACATGCTCATAACTGGGGGCCTGGCCCAAAATCCAGGCATGTGCCCTGACTGGGAATTGAACCAGTGACCCTTTGGTTTGCAGGCCAGCACTCAATCCACTGAGCCACACAAGCCAGGGACCAACTGACCTCTATTGTGTAGTTAACTATAATTTCTAGGGACTTGGAAAGCCCAGTCAGTTATTAGGAGCCATGGTAGAATCATAATGTGGTGATTTGCACATAAATGATGTGTTTTATTTAGCCATGACAGAACAGCATCTGCATGAATACATATGTTGCTTAATAACACCATTATTCAGTTTTCTCGTTCACTAAGACTCACCTCAGAGATGGGTCTAGGAAGGGCCCGAGAACTGCATTGAAATAACCAAATACTCATTCTTTTTTTGCTATCTCACTTAGTTTCTAAAGAATTATTAAGGTATTTATAAGCAATAGAGTTACTTCACATTGATTCAAATTCTTCTTTTAAGCAAACAGTTGGAAAGCTAAACTATTCAAAATACTATGTCCTGGAAATCAGAAATACTCATAATATGCCCTTATGTTATGTGTCATTTGTGAACTCCTCTCTCTACAATTCTTGTTCTTTCAATCCCATTCCCAATATATACTATTGATCCAAGCTCAAGTTTTCACTGCTCTTTCTTACTTTCTTCTGTTGTATTAGATGGAATTGTTTGTCATAATTATTTGCTTCCTTATAGTGCTATTATATATTCACATCTTTTCAAAGACAGATCTTTGACCCTAACAGGTCACCTGGGGCTAATTATTATATTATTGTTTGTCTTGATGACCAAAGAAAAGCAGAAAGGCCCTATGCTTCACTCAATGCTCTATCAAAAACCATTTTTATTGCTCAGTATTTTTTTCTGAAACATTCATTGGTAGTTAGTAAAATTTTCACCTTGAGACAGTAAAAGATTGTTAAAATGCACACATGCTTTACAGAGAAGAGAATACATAAATGCAGTGCTTATTATAATTTCAACTGACATATGTTTATTATGGACTTTGGATTCAATAGAAATTTAACTAACTACATTTTTTTTGTGCCAGGCACTGAAGTAGACATTTTGTACTTGTTTTGTTAACTCCTTGAATCCTTATAAGGACATTGTAAGATAAATTTTATTATTTTCTCCAATTTACTTAGGAAGCAACAGAGACCCAGAAAGGTTCAAGTTATGTACTCATAGTATATTTATGACTGAATGCCCAGGCATACATGCTCTAAGGGAAGATACAAGTCCTTGAGAAGGGATTTTATTGCCTTTTTTAATTGTTCTTTTACAGTTGTTCCAATTTCCCCCTGTTGTTCTCCTCTGCCTGTCCCACCCCACTCTCACAGTCAATCCCCACCTTGTTGTCCATGTCCATGGGTACTTTATACATATTCTTTGACTAGATCCTTCCCCTTCCTTTCCTTCTTACCCCATATTCCCCTCTCCTCTGGTCCCTGTCAGTTTGTTCCTTGTTTTCATGCCTCTGGTTCTATTTTGCTCATTTGTTTTTTTAGTTTATTAGAGTCTTCTTATAGGTGATATCATATGCTATTTGTCTTTCCCCACCTGGCTTATTTCACTTAGCATAATATTCTCCAGTTTCATCCATGCTGTCGTGAAAGGTAGGAGTTCCTGCTTTCTGCTGCGTAGTATTCCATTGTGTAAATATACCACAGCTTTTTGATCCACCTCATCCACTCTTGGCAGTTAGGCTGCTTCCAGCAGTTGGCTATTGTAAATAATGCTGCTGTGAACATAGCGATGCATATGTTCTTCTGAACTGGTGTTTCAGGATTCTTAGGGTATGATCCCAGCAGTGGGATCACTGGATCAAAAGGCAGTTCCATTTTTAGTTTTTTGAGGCAATTCTATACTGTTTTCCATAAGTAATTGCACCAGTCTGCATTCCCACCAACAGTGCAGTAGGGTTCCCTTCTCTCAGCATCTTCACCAGCACTTGCTGTTTGTTGATTTGTTAGTGATGGCCATTATTCCTGGTGGGAGGTGTATCTCACTGTGGTTTTAATTTGCATCTCTGATCACTAGTGATGTTAAGCATCCTTTCATATGCCTATGGGCCCTCTGTATGTCCTCCTTGGAGAAGTGTCAATTCAGGTCCTTTGCCCATTTTTTAATTTGATTATCTGTCTTCCTGGTGTTGAGCCATATGAGTAATTTATATATTTTAGAGATCAAACCCTTTTCTGAGGTATCATTGACAAGTATGTTTTCCTATATGGTTGGTTCCCCTTTCATTTTGCTAATTTTTTCTTTAGCCCTGAAGAAGCTTTTTAATTTGAGGTAGTCCCATTTGTTTATTCTTTCCAAATATTTAAATTAGAATTAACATCAATCATTCACAGAATATCCCAAAATATAGAAGAGGAAAAAACACAAAACACTGCTTACTAATTCTATGAAGCCAATATTATTCTGATACCAAATCCAGACAAAGATATTATAAGAAAAAATGTTATAGACCAATATCTCTTATGAATGTTAATGAAAAATCTCAACAAAATATTAGAAAACCAAATCTAGCAATACATGAAAAAAATTATACTCCATGACCAAAATTGGTTTTATCCCAGGAATTCAAGTGTGGTTCAGTTTATAAAGTTCAATTGATGTAACAAACCAAAGTAATAGAATAAAGGAAAACACTATATAATATCTCATTAGATGCAGAAAAGTCATTTGACAAAATCCAATACTTTTTGATGATAAACATAATTAATAAATAGAAATAGAAGAGAGCTTCCTCAAAATGATAAAGGGCATCTATGAAATACCTACAGTTAACATCATGCTTAGTGGTAAAAGACTAAAAGCCTTCCTCTCAATATCAGAAATTAGATGATGTCTGCTCTTACTACTTATATTCAACTTTGTACTAGAAGTTCTAGTCATAGCATTTAGGTATGAAAAAGAAAAAAAATTATCTAAAGCAGAAAGGAAGTAGTAAAATTATGTCTATTTGCAGTTGATATGATTTTTATGTAAAATTCTAATGAAACCTCAAAATATCTTGATGTTAATAAGCAAGTTCAACATAGTTTTAGGAAACAAGATCAATTTACAAAAAGCAGCTGTATATCTATACACTAGCAACAAGCAATCCATAAATGAAATTAAGAAGAACACTTTGTTTATGATAACATTTAAAAGAACAAAATATTTAAGAATAACTTTTTTGAAAGGTGTGCAAGACTTAAATACTGAAAACCACAAAGCATTGTTGAAAAATTAAATGGAAAGACACACCATGTTCATAGATAGTAAAATAGTATTACTCTCCAAATTTATCTATGGATTTAATACAATTCCTATGAAATTTCCTACTGCATTTTTTTGGCTCTGAAATAGACAAGCTTATCCTAAAATTCATATGAAATTGCAAAGGGCACAAAATAGGAAAGCTATCATCAGGAAAAATAAAACAAAGTGAGAGGACTCACATTTCTCAATTTCAATAGTTAATGCAAAGCTACAGTATTCAAAACAGTGTGGTATGACACAAGAATAGATATAGAGATTAATGGAATTAAATTGAGAATTCAGAGATAAACCCATACATTGCTGATCAACTGATCTCTGACAAGGGCTCCAAACCATTCAATGGGGGAAAGAAAATTTTATCAATAAGTGGTCCTCAGAAAACTGAATAGGCATGTGCAAAAGAATAAATTTTGAACCTTATCTTACATTATGAAAAAAACTTAATTCAAAATGGATCTAAGACCTAAATATTAAGAGCTAAAGAAAATGTCTAAGAAAATATAGGTATAAACCTCCATGACCTTTTACTAGTCAACATTTTCTTAACTATGACACCAAAAGTATAAGCAACTAAAAATCACAAAAATATAATTTTTGTGCATCTAAGAACTCTATCAAGACAATGAAAATACAACTGACAGAATGCAAATCATATCTGATAAAAGCTGGGCATTCCTTAAAAGTTATTAACAAAGTGACAAACGACCCAATTAAAAAATGGGAAAGACACTTGAATAGACACATCTCCATAGAATGTATATAAATGTCCAATAAGGTGATAAAAATGTTTAACAACATTAGTTATCACTGAAACATAAATCAAAACCACAGTGAGATATGAGTTCACATTCACTAGGATAGCTAGAATTTAAAAGAAAGGAAAATATCATTAGTGAGGATGTGGAAACATTGACCACTATACATTGCTGGTAAGACTGTAAATGGTGAGAGCACTATGAAAAACAGTAAAACAGTTTCTTAAAAAGTTAAACGTAAACTTGCCATGTGGCCTAGAAATTCCACTCCTAAGCATATACCTAGAGACTTGGAAACACACATTCAAAAAAATTTGTACACAAATATTTGTGGAAGAATTATTCCTTATAATAGACCAAAGTTTAAGTTATCCAAATGTTCATCAACTGATGATGAGTAAACACAATGTTGTAAATTAATTTTATGGACTATTAGTCAGCATAAAAGAACGAAGCTCTGATACATGGTACAACATGGATGAAACTTTAAAAACACACTGAGTAAAACAAGCCAAGCACAAAAGGTCACATTGTATGAGCTATGGTCTAAATGCTTATGTCCCCCCCCCCCAAAAAAAATTCATATGTTGAAATCCTAACCTCCAAAGATGTTGGGAATGATTAAGTCATGAGGGTGGAGCTCTCATGAAAGGAATTAGTGCTTTATAAGAGGATCTAGAGAAATCTCTAGCCCCTTCCACCATGTGAGTTGTATATACTAAACCATGAAGAAGGTTTTCACCAGAACATGAGCATGCTGTCACCTTGATCTGGGACATCCTAGTCCCCAGAACTGTGAGAAGTAAGTGTTTGTTGTTTACAAGCCACACAGCCTGTGGTATTTTGTTATAGCAGTCATAATAGAGTAAGAAAGTATAATTCCACTTATATTAAATACTCAGAATAGGTAAATCCATAGAGACAGAAAGCAGATTAGTGGTTGCTAGGGATTGGTGGAGTGGGAATTAAAAGCAAGTGCTTAATGGGTACAGAGTTTCTATATAAGGTATAAAAATGCTTTGGAATTAGATATTGGTGATGATTGCACAGTATTTTCAATGTACTAAAAATGCTCAGCTGTGAGAGGAGGTAAGATGGCGGAGGAGTGAGGAGAGGTTGCGGTTTTAGGCTCCGGAGACCCGTCTGCAGTTTGGTCTAATTGCAGACAGAACATCTCAGTGAGCAGCTGGACATTGGCGGGAGTTGAGCCAAGGCACTGCTGGATTAGAGAAAATCCATCTGGGAACAACCTGTTTAGTGAGGATAGCGGAGAAAAAGGGGACGAAACGGGATTCCTGACTGGGGTGGCTGCCCGAGCTGTGGCGGGAAGCACACA
This sequence comes from Furipterus horrens, assembly GCF_987537825.1. Lineage (NCBI taxonomy): Eukaryota > Metazoa > Chordata > Mammalia > Chiroptera > Furipteridae > Furipterus > Furipterus horrens. Next base: position 35,869,206 of record NW_028327187.1, read on the forward strand.
AAGGATTTTTGGCGACCACAGGCTACCCCAGAGAGGAGTCAGGCGGAGAGCGGATCTCTGCCCACTGGCAGAGACGGGACTCGACCAAGTGGCATTGGCGCTGAAGGACAGGAGACAGCGTGCTGCCGGGCAAGTGAGAACATAATTCTCCTTTATATTTTTCTCTAGTGGATGGTGGAGACGGGAGGAAAGTTTGGGGGTGGTAGGCCGTTCTGGAGGAGCCCAGGCGCAGAGGCCCGCTCATCCACTCCTCAACCCTACCATTGGGTCGCGGGGGGGCACATAGGGAAGTGCTCTCATTCACTGGCCCAGGTGCGCGGGGCCGTGAGTCCAGGCATCCCTCGGACACTCCCCAACAGACATAAGATCAGCGCCCCAACGGGCACAGGGAGGGCCCACTGAACACGCAGAGGACTGTGCACAGACACCCCTAGACAGCTCCCGTGGGCGCAGGGCCCCAGGCCGGAAAGCAGACCACTAGCGCAGGCTCTGTTTGTGCCCGCCCAGACGGGTGAGGGAAGGTGGGCAGCTGCAGCACGGGAACAGCAGGAGGCGGCGACCCACTGACGCTCGATTCCACTGAGCACAAGTGTCCCTGGCCCTGCCCTAAGAGGCGAGAGACCAACTCCCAGAGCTCGGCTCAGCGGGACTGAGGGCACGGGGCGGCGCGCGAGCGCAAAAGCACCTCAGCCCGGGGTCAGTTGGCGTCAATCCCGGGGAAATCTCTCGGGCCGCCCACGAGGGCAGGGACACCTCGGCGCGAACGGGGAACCGCCGCGGCCCAGTGAAAGCAGGAGCGAATACCGGGGAAAGCGCTCGGGCAGCCCGCGCGGGCAGGGACACCTCGGCGCGAACGGGGAACCACCGCGGCCCGGCAGCAGTGGGCTCCAACCGCGGGGCAAACTCTCGGGCCGCCCGAGAGCGCAGGGGCTTGCTCGCAAGGGCACCTCAACTGGCTCCAGCAAGCAGCAAGGGAGCGTGCCGTGCCGGCAACCATGGGCGCGCACCATAGCGGCAACCGGGGGCGCACACCAGTACTGCAAAAAACAAGAACCTCTGACCTGCCACACTAGACCAGCTGCGGACCCAGAAAAAGAAGGCAACACACCAAGGCTAAAACGGAGAAAAAACATCGATTTTTTTTTTCCAAATTTTTTCTCCCAAATTTTTTCTCCCTTGTTCTTTCTTTCTTCTTAATTATTTCTTTTCTTTCCTTCTTTCTTTATTCTTTTCCTGGGGTTTTTTTGGGGTTTTTTTTGGGGGGTATATATATATATTTTTTTTTTAATTTTTTTTCTCTCTTTTTTCTTTCTTTCTTCTTTATTCTTTCTTTTCTATCTTTCTTTGTTCCTTTCTTTCTTACCTTTTGGGGTTTTTTTTAGGGGGGGTTTTGTGGTAAATTTTTTATTTTCTTCTCTTTCTCTCTTCTTTTCTTTCTTCTATTTTCTTGGGGATTTTTTGGGGGGGTGTTTTTCCTTCACCTCTTCCAATAATAACAAACTTTATAACGTGTTGCATATAACCTCTCCTTCTCATCCTTTCTCTTTAATCGTGGTTTATTCGTTTGTGTGTCTAGCTTAGCCCCCCTATCACTCTAAATAATATAATATAATTACTATATAAACCCAAATACAATACAATCTCACTTTCTTACTATACTATGTATTTTTCTATCCTTTTCTTCTATTTTTATTAACATACAATGTAAATATTACTAACTGGCTTGCACAGTCTCAACTATTATTAATCTATCAACCCCTCTATCAAAAATTATATTTTTCCTCCCCCAAAACAACTCTTATCTATTCTTCTTATAGTATAAAAGCTCAAATCTCTTTACATTTATATTAATACGGGCTAGTTGGCTAACGATAGCAGGATAGAGTGGGGGATACTTTCTGAGGGTGTGGGTCTCCTGCCTGGGCTGTGTGTTTATGTCTTTAATAGCATATCCACAAAAGAACTCAAGACAAAGCAGATAGAGTGACTCTCAACCAAGTAGCCAGAAGGAAGATCCTATAAAAGAACATCTGAAATATAACCGAACAGCATAAACAAACGACATAAAGGGTAACTCAAGAACATCAGGCTCAGGATATCAAAGAGACTGCACCACTGAAACTCCCAGACCTTCGATAAAGAATATTACACCACAAAGGAAAGAAGTCAAAGCAGACTACCCCCCCAAAATAAATAAATAAATAAATAAATAAGTAAATAAATAAATAAATAAATAAAAACAAAAAGAATCCAACATGGTAAGATGCAAAAATAATCCCTCAATGAAAAGAAAAGACGAATCCTCAGAAAGAGAGATAGACGAAATAGACATAGCCCAAATATCAGACATGGAATTCAAAACAATGGTGGTAAAGAAGCTCAATATACTCGACATCCTTAAAATCAACTATGACAACCTTCAAGAAAGTTACCAGAAGCTCCAAGAAAATTACAGGGAACTGGCAGAGAACCACACCAGCATAAAAAAAGACATAGAAATTGTTAACAGGAACCAGGAAGAACTTAAGAATACAATCTCTGAACTGAAAAACACAGTAGAATCAGTCAAAAGCAGACTTAACGAAGCAGAGGATCGGATTAGTGAGTTAGAAGATAATGTAGAGAAAAACTCCCAGACAATACAGCAAAATGAAAAACGATTGAAAAAATATGAACAAGATGTAAGGGAATTACAGGATAGCATTAGGAAAAATAATTTAAGGATCATCGGAATACGAGAGGGAGAAGAAAAGGAACATGGAATTGAAAATCTGATAGGAGAAATAGTGACAGAAAATTTTCTGAACCTGATGAGAGGAAAAACTATGCAAGTCCAAGAAGCACTGAGAGTCCCAATCAAGAGGAACCCCCAAAAACCCACTCCAAGGCACATCATAGTTAAAATGGCAACATTCCAAGACAAAGAGTGAATCCTAAAAGCAGCAAGAGAAAAGCAGCAAATAACATACAAGGGAGCTCCGATAAGGCTATCAACTGATTTTTCAACAGAAACATTACAAGCCAGAAGGGAATGGTCAAAAATATTTCAAGCAATGAAAAACAAAGGCCTACAACCAAGAATACTCTACCCAGCAAGGCTCTCATTCAAAATAGAAGGTGAAATAAGGAGTTTCTCAGACAAAGGACGACTGAAAGAATACATCTCCACCAAACCAGCATTGCAAGAGATGCTAAAGGGACTGTTCTAAGAAAAAAAGAAGAAAAAAACAAGAGAGGAGAAGAACAGAGGTACAAAGGGAAATGAATAAATACACGTCAATAATAACCTTAAATGTAAATGGAATAAATGCTCCAATTAAAAGACATAGGGTAACGGAATGGATAAGAAAACAGGACCCACATATTTGCTGTCTACAAGAAACACACCTCAAAACAAAAGATTTACACAGACTGAAAGTAAAGGGATATAAAAAAATATTCCAAGCAAACGGACTGGAAAAAAAAGCCGGGGTAGCAGTTCTCATATCAGACAAAATGGATTTCAAAGCAAGGACAATAAAAAGAGACAAAGAAGGACACTTCATAATACTTAAAGGAACAATCCATCAAGAAGATATGAATTTGATAAACATATATGCACCCAACATAGGAGCACCCAAATACATAAAGCAAATACTAGAACACCACAAAAAGGATATCAACAACAACACACTCATAGTAGGGGACTTCAACACTCCATTATCAACAATAGACAGATCATCCAAGCAAAGAAACACCAAGGATATACAGGCATTGAACAACACACTAAACCACATGGATCTAACTGATATATATAGAACTTTTCACCCCAAAGAAGCAAAATATACATTCTTTTCAAGTGCACATGGGACATTTTCAAAGATAGACCACATGATAGGTCACAAAACAAGCCTCAACAAATTCAAGAAAATTGAAATCATATCAAGCATCTTTTCAGATCACAATGCCCTGAAACTAGAAATCAACCTCAGAGAAAAAAATCAAAGACACCCAAACTCATGGAGATTGAATAACATGCTATTAAATAATGAATGGGTTAACAATGACATCAAAGAAGAAATCAAGAAATTTCTAGAAACTAATGATAATGAGCACACAACAACCCAAAACCTGTGGGACACAGCAAAAGCAGTCCTGAGAGGGAAGTTTATAGCAATACAGGCATATCTGAAAAGGCTAGAAGAATCTCAAATAAAAAACCTAACCACAATGCCACAAGAACTAGAACAACAACAACAAACAAAGCCTAGGGCAAGAAGAAGGAATGAAATCATCAAGATCAGAGCAGAACTAAATGACATAGAGACTAAACAAACAATCCAAAAGATCAACAAAACTAGGAGCTGGTTCTTTGAAAAAATAAACAAAATCGACAAGCCTCTAGCCAGTCTAATCAAGAAAAAAAGAGAGAAGACACAAATAAACAAAATCAGAAATGAAAGAGGAGAAATCACGACTGATATCACAGAAATACAAATGATAGTTAGAAATTACTTCAGACAACTGTATGACAAGAAATTTGACAATCTAGAAGAAATGGACAAATTTCTAGAAACATACAACCTTCCAAAACTAAATCAAGAAGAAGTGGAAAGTCTCAACAAACCAATAACAAAAAAGGAAATTGAAACAGTAATCCAAAATCTCCCGGCACACGAAAGCCCTGGACCGGATGGCTTCACAGGCGAATTCTACAAAACATTCATGGAAGAACTAACTCCTATCCTCCTCAAACTGTCCCAAAAAATCCAAGAAGAGGGGAAAATCCCAAACTCTTTCTATGAAGCAAGTATTATCCTAATCCCCAAACCAGGTCAAGACACAACAAAGAAAGAAAACTACAGGCCAATATCACTGATGAACATCGATGCTAAAATCCTCAATAAAATATTGGCAAACAGGATCCAGCAATACATCAAAAAGATCATACATCATGATCAAGTGGGCTTCATTCCAGGGATGCAAGGATGGTTTAATATTCGCAAATCAATAAATATAATACATCACCTAAAGAGAATGAAAGACAAAAATCACATGATCATATCAATAGATGCAGAAAAAGCATTTGATAAAGTACAACACCCATGTATGATGAAAACACTCAGCAAAATGGGAATAAAGGGAGCATATCTTAACATAATTAAGGCTATATATGAGAAGCCTGAGGCCAACATCATACTCAATGGACAAAAACTGAAAGCATTCCCCCTGAACTCAGGAACTAGACAAGGTTGTCCACTCTCTCCACTCCTTTTCAACATAGTGTTGGAAGTCCTAGCCACAGCAATCAGACAAGAAAAAGAAATGAAAGGCATCCAAATTGGGAAAGAGGAAGTGAAACTTTCATTATATGGAGATGACATGGTAGTATACCTAGAAAATCCTATAAACTCCACTAAAAGACTACTCAATATAATAAGTGAATTTGGCAAAATCGCAGGGTACAAAATAAATATAGAGAAATCTAAGTCATTTCTGTACACCAACAATAAAATAGCAGAGACAGAGACAAAAAAGAAAATACCATTTACTATAGCAACAAGTAAAATAAAGTACCTAGGAATAAACTTAACCAAAGAGATAAAAGACCTGTACTCTGAAAATTACATAACATTGAAGAAAGAAATTAAGGAAGAAACAAATAAATGGAAGCAAATACCATGTTCTTGGATGGGAAGAATCAACATCATCAAAATGGCCATACTACCCAAAGCAATTTACAAATTCAATGCAATCCCTATTAAAATGCCAATGACATATTTCACAGACCTAGAACAAATACTCCATAAATTCATATGGAACCAAAAAAGACCCCGAATAGCAAAAGCAATCTTGAGACAGAAGAACACAGCAGGAGGAATCACAACACCAGATATCAAACAATACTACAAAGCCACTGTGATCAAAACAGTATGGTACTGACTTCCGGCCAAGATGGAGGCTTAGACGGACACGCTAGGTCTCCCTCTACAACTAGAGAGGAATACAACTACTTCAAAACAAAGGATAACTAGAAATTCCAGAAAATAAAACTACACGGAAGTCCAACATATGAAGTTATAAACCAGCGGTGCCATTTGGGCAGGTAAGAGTTAAAGAGGGCAGTGCTGTTTGCGGTCGCACCCGGAGCGGCGGGCGGCGAGGAATCCCGGCTGCGCAAGCCCCTGGCAGTGCGCGACCCCAGTGAGGAGTCCCGGCTACGCAAGCCCCTGGCGGTGCGCGACTCCGGCGCTGGGGAGAGCGGCCGCCGCATCGCCTTGAACAGCGAGGCCCAGGGGGACGGGAGGACGGATCCCGGTCTCCTAGCTGAATAATTGTGTGAATCCATCTTGGACCCCCGCCCCCTAAGAAAGCACCACAGGGCTGCGAAATAGGTTGCGGACAGGCAGACGCCGGTCGCTGATTTGTGACGCCAAACGGCGCCCGCCGGTCGCTGGGTCATTACGAGTACATAGGCACTGCCCCCGACAGCGGGCCCAAGAAAACAAAACGCATCTGTCAAAATGAGGCAGACAACTATAGAAATACCGGTGACACAACTCACCAGACAGCAGATAGAGAACCTGACAGATGAACAGATAAGAAACCTGTCAGAGGCTCAGTTCTGGGCCATTGTTATCAGGTGGCTTACAGAATTCACAAAAGAGCAGGAAAAAGATAAGAAAGAAGCGAAAAAATTTCATAACGAAAGGAACAAAACCGCATACGAGATAGAAGGTGAGAAAAAATCCAGAGTTCATTTCAACAAACTGGAATATGGAGAAGGAACAAGCAGTCAACCAATGCAGCGAGAGGAAATGGGAAGCAACAATGAGAGGATCAGAAACCTCTGGGACAGCTATAAAAGGCCCAACATAAGAATCATTGGTTTGCCAGAGAATGAGGAAGATGAACTAGAACTTGAAAAATTGAGTGAAAATATAATAAAGGAGAACTTCCCAGACTTGGGGAAGGGAATAGACTTGCAGGTACAGGAAGCAAGGAGAGTTCCCAAGAGACTGGACCCAGGGAGAACCACTGCAAGACACATTATAATCAAAATGTCAAAAATTAAAGATAAAGAGAGAATCTTAAAAGCAGCAAGAGAGAAGAAAAGTATTATGTACAAAGGGGTCCCAATTAGACTATCAGCTGACTTCTCAAGGGAGACCCTACAGGCAAGAAGGGACTGGCAAGAAATATTCAAAGTAATGAAAATCCAAAACCTACAACCACGAATACTCTATCCAGCGAAATTGTCATTCAGAATAGAAGGACAGAGAAAGTGTTTCCAGGACAAAATAAAACTGAAAGAGTTCATTAGATCCAAACCACTGTTATATGAGATGTTAAAGGGACTGGTTTAAAAAAACAGAAGCTAGGGAGATGAAACAAAGGCAAACTAAATAGGCAACGAGAGTGGAAAAGGAATTGTGGGTACGGGAAGCATATTGGGGGGAGGTCAACAGGGAGGGGGAATGGGGAAAGGGAGGGAGATGATATAGGAATTGGGGATCTAGGTAGGAGGGAATGGAATAGACGGAGAGAGGTTGGGAGGAACTGTATGCACAACTAATGGACATAATCTAAAAGGGGGGGACAACTGGAGGGAGGGGGGGCACCGGGTGGAGGGGAGCAGAGGGAAGGGAAATTGGCACAAATGTAATATTTTAATCAATAAAACACATTAAATCTGAAAAAAAAAAAACGGTATGGTACTGGCATAAGAACAGACATATAGATCAGTGGAACAGAATAGAGAGTCCAGAAATAAGCCCAAGCCTCTATGGTCAACTAATCTTTGATAAAGGAGGAAGGAACATAAAATGGAGTGAGAAGAGCCTCTTTAACAAATGGTGCTGGGAGAACTGGATAGGGACCTGCAAAAAAATGAAACTAGACCACCAACTTACACCACACACAAGAATAGACTCAAGATGGATCAAAGACTTAAATGTAAGTCGTGACACCATAAAAGTCCTAGAGGAAAACATAGGCAAGAAAATATCAGATATCTCACGTAACAATCTCTTAATACGACTCAACATCAAGAAAACAAACAACCCAATTAAAAAATGGGCAAGGGACCTGAACAAACACTTCTCCAAAGAGGACATACAGAAGGTCCATAGACACATGAAAAAATGCTCAACATCATTAGCCATCAGGGAGATGCAAATAAAAACCACAATGAGATACCATTTTACACCAGTCAGAATGGCCATCATCAACAAATCAACAAGCAACAAGTGCTGGCGAGGATGTGGAGAAACGGGAACCCTACTGCACTGTTGGTGGGAATGCAGACTGGTGCAGCCACTATGGAGAACAGTATGGAATTACCTCAAAAGATTAAAAATGGAACTGCCTTTTGAACCAATGACTCCACTACTAGGATTATACCCGAAGAATCTTGAAACCCCAATTCAAAAGAACTTATGCACCCCTATGTTCATTGCAGCACTGTTTACAATAGCTAAGTGCTGGAAACAACCTAAGTGCCCATCTGTAGATGAGTGGATCAAAAAACTGTGGTACATTTACACAATGGAATACTATGTAGCAGAAAGAAAGAAGGAACTCCTGCCATTTGCAACAACATGGATGGAACTAGAGAGAATTATGCTTAGTGAAATAAGCCAGGCAAAGAAAGAAAAATACCATATGATATCACCTAATACAGGAAACTAAAGAACAACACAAACAAAGGAACTAAATAGAACAAAGAGCAGAATAGCAGTCAATAGGGGGGAGGGGAGAGGGAGAGAAGGGGGATAAGTAAGGGAAGGGTTTAATTAAAGAGCCTGTATGAAAGACTCATGGACATGGACAACGGGGAAGGATATGATTGTGGGAGAGGGGGTGGGTTGGGTGGGGGAGAGAAATTGGGGGAAAAGGGGACAACTGTAATTGAAAAACCAAAATAAAAAAAAATGACAATAAATATAAAACACCTTCTAAAAAAAAATGCTCAGCTGTACATTTTTAAATAGTTAAGGTGATGAATTTTATGTTATGTGAATTTTATCTTAATTTTAAAAATCTTTTGAAGAACCCCTCAATTCTGGAAACTCCAACCCATTACCCAAGAAACAGGTTCAGCTTGTAACAGGGAAATGTTGCCTGGGCAGAGAGTGAAGATCATATGATGACGGTCCTGCTATATATAATCGGGATTACAAAGAATGGGTGAGTGAGATACAGTAGCTCTTGGAATGACCATATTGTGGCAACCTCTGATTAATTTTGTGAAGCCCTAGATGTCTTGCTGTAATCTCAGTCTGGTGTCATTCTTACCTGACTGAACAGATATCAGTTCTCACCCACTGTCTTAGTTTGAGCTGCTATAAAAAAGTGTCATAGACTGGGTAGCATGTAAACAACAGGAACTTATTTCTTACAGTACTGAAAGCTGAAAGTCAGAGATCAGAATGCCTGATGGTTGAGTTCTGGTGAAACCTCTCTTTCTGGTTGCAGACTGCCAACTTCTTACTATATCCTCACATGGCCGGGAGCAGAGAGATGAAGCAAGCACTGTTGTGGCTCTTACAAGGATACTAATCCCATTCATGAGGGTTCTGTCTTCATGAGTTCATCTAATCTTTAATAACTTCCCAAAGGGGCAAGGTTTCATCATCTAAAGTTTAGGGGTGCACATTCAGTCTATAGTACCTGCTTATGAATAACTCTACTCTCAAGGAAATACAACTGATTTTTTTATGAGTTAAGATATCTCTATTGGGCAGTTAGATTTATTCTGTCTAGTCACCAAATATTTATTAAGCATTTAATGCTATTTATTCCCACTTATTGACCACTGTACATAAACATTATATTCCTTATATAAACTCAGTCTACTTAACAAACCCATTAACTATATTTTAACATTTCCACTTTACAGATGGTAAGACTAAGGAAGAGAGGTCAAATAACTTGCCTAAGGCTACACTGTCACTAAGTGGCAGATATGGGATTTTAACTGAGGTCTATATGACTTCATGCCCCATGCCCTTTAAAACTATTATAATAGTGTGGGGATTAGAGAGAAAGAAGTCTAACATGAATTCTGGGTGTTATGCCAGACAAATTGATTGAATTTCTCATATTTCAGCCAATTGTTTGAACTTCATAAAGGCAGAGACTTAAGTAACCTATTTCTCTCTCTTTCACTCTTATAAAAATAAAACTTTTATCATTTATTATTTTCACAATTTCACTATGCAGTAAACTGGGGCTGTTGAAATCTCATAATATTGTTAGGATGGGGTTAAGCATTTACAGTATGTGTTCTGGTTTGTTTATTTATTATCTGTGAAAACCTGTTGATCAAGCATTAAATTGAGGCAAATCTATTACTTCTGACTTAAAAAAAAGGGACATATTGTAAATGTGGCTGTTGACAGGATGACAGGATTTGAAGCTTTTACAATTAAAAATGTCTAAACATTATGTGTAATGTCCAATAATTAAATATCTAGCAAGTGTCATTAAACACAATTTATATACCAAAGATGTTGGTTTTAAAATAAACAGGATAGGAAAAAAATTGATGAGCATGTACACAACTACATTTACTTGAATAACTTCCTGTAAATGAAACCATCATTTTATTTACTTTTTTCAAATTTGTAAAATAAATCTGTCACTATTTATTGCATAATAAAACATTGTATCCGTTGTTCTGCAAATAACTATGAATACAGACAGATAAATTAGCATTAGATTATTTAACTTCTATATAGTGTTAGTTTTAGTAATCATCGTCTTAACCATATAAACCCACGCCACCTTTTCTCAAGGAACATACCAGAACATGCCTCCTTTTAGAAGGCTTCACTTACTAAGCTGCCATGCTCCAAACTTACCTTTCATACACATCATGTGTTTATAGAATGGTATATTGCTTAAACTTATTAATATTTTTAAAAAATTATTATTCTAGCTGTTTGAAAAGTATTTATTTTCTATCCCACTATTTTGCAAGCTCCCCATGTCATTGACTTCTTTCTTGTTGTCACAGAATGTTTAATAATAGTTCTCTAGACATAATAGGTGCCTAGTAAGTATTCCTGGAATTGCAGACTTATTTCTAAGTTACTAAGCTTATTTAATATTTAAACTATAAAAGGCCATGGTGTCTGAAAATTATGAACATGAATCCAGTGGTGTTTGAGAAATCTGGGAATTGTTTTGATTATTGGGACAGAAATAACAATTCTTTGTTTCTTCCCAAGTTATTGGACAAGTACTCTAAGCACAACCTTTCTGGCCTAAATAAGTCAAGTCTCCCCTCACTCAACTTACCAGGATATACCCCATATCCTTGTTGTGGAAGGGCCTCATTTTTACTTTACAGATTTTTGTTTTTTGTTTTTACTTATATAAAAGTGGTACCTGTCAGGAGAGAAATCTGAGAAAAAAAATACCTAGTTTATATGGCATAATTTATTTTAAGATTGCTCCAGGTCGAGTTAGGTCCTCCTAATTTGTAGAAAGGAGAGATCGTTTCCACTTCTGGCATGATAATGAGGAGCAATGTGGACCTGGTCGTTGGAGAAACTGGTGAAAATTATTATTCTTTTTTAATTGAAAGTTTCTGGAAATTGTCCTGGCATACAAAAAAAGAAATACATTCTAAATTTTATTGTGGTGAAGGTAGCAAAACTCTAAATTACTGAAAAAAAAGAATAATACACTTTAAATGGATGGATTAAATAGCATGTAAATTATATCTCAATAAAGCTGTTGAAAAATTAAGAAAGAAGAAAACTAAACTACAGATTCCATCTCCCAGAGTGTACCCAGAATAGTATTAGTGAAACCAAGGGGAATGTAAAAGTTATCTATTGCTGTTGAACACATTTTACAAGATTTAGCTGCTTAAAACAACAAAGATTTATTAACTTTCAGTTTTTATGGGCCAGGAATCCTGGGCACAGTTTACCCGAGTGCATCTCAGTTCAGATCTCTTATGAGGTTACAGTCAAGTCATGTGTAAGAGCAGTAGTAGTCATATCAAATCATGGCTGGGACTGGAGAATTTGCTTCTAATCTCATGCATGTACCTGTTGACTTGACTGAAAAAAAATTGGTTCCTCATTACATGAAACTGGAGTGTTCTCAAAACACGGTAACTGTTGATGACAGAGAGAGAAAGCTCAACAGTGTCTAGGATAAAAGTCATAGTCTTTTTATAACATAATCTTGAAAATGAAATCTCATCACTTCTGCTGTCTTTTACTCATTACAAAGAGCCAATAATTCCACTACACTCAAGAGTAGGGATTCATACAGGGGTGTGTATATCATGAAGTGGGGATTATTGGGGACCATATCAGAGACTGCCTGCCACAGAGAGGGTTTTTCAGGCAACAGATACTCTACCTTCGAATATGTTTGTGGAGAATTGTGCATTTATAGAAAAAAGCTAAAGTCTAATATAATTTGTAATGTGATTGGGATTGCACAGAAGGCTATGGTAGCTTCAAGGAGGCACTTTAATATAGTACTGGGAGGTCCTTGATGTAGTAAAAAATATTGGTCTTTGAGGATGCAATATGTGATCCTTGTTTTAAAGTGAGGAGTTACTTTGGCTAAAAGACAGGAAGAGAAAAGGCATATAGACATTACATTTTTAAGAACTGAAGGCAGTCTGGCAAAACTGAAAAAGAGGTACTGTGTATGTCAGGTTGGGGAGTTTGTGGGTGTTCAGGAGTATAAGTATGTGTAAGAACTGTATCCTGAAGATCTATGTATTATATGCTGAGAAGTTGGGATGTTTGAACTGAAGGGAAGTAACTTAACCCTTATGAAAAAAGAGTGAAAGTCTCTTGATTAGGGATTAAAATAAAAGGAATCTATAACTTCTGACTTTGAAAAAAGAACAAATATATCCAGGGATTTCCAATAACTATTTGCCAAACCTGCTCCATATATCCTTACTTTTGTACCATTGCTAAGTAATTCTACTGCCTTTCATTCTTTTTTTTTTCCTGCTCTAAATACCTTCTTTCTTCAGTGACCCACTTAAGAAACCCCCACATCCAGGAATACTTCAGCCATTTTAACCCATAAGATTACCTTTCTCTGAGCTTCATATCACTTGAAAATTATATTGCTTTTTTTTAATCCTTTAAATAGATAACCTGGTATATTTAGTTATTTCACATTCAGTCCTCCATTTTATGAATACTCGTTGAGCAATCTATTATGTGCATAGCATTACATAAAATGTTTCAATAATATCCAGATGTATATGGTGTGGAATGAGGTCCCTGCCTTCAAAGAAGTCACAGACTAGGCATGAAGCACCCACACCAGATTACCAGAAGTGCATATTAAAAATGCCAGTTCCAGGCTTCCAGCCAAGATGGAGGTATAGACAGATACGCTGTATTTCCCTCCACAACTAAGAAGGAATATAACTACCTCAACCTAGAAACAACCAGAAGTTCCAGAAAATCAAACTGCATGGAAGTCCAGCAAACAAAGATATAAAGAAGAAATACTCCTCCAGACAGGTAGGATGGGTGGAGCTGGGGTAGAGAGGATGCGGTGTGGTGGTGGCAGTGACAGGCTGGCAGAAAGCCCAATCACACATTTTAAAAAGTCTGGAGGGACACCTGGAAAGCATTCCCAGCTCTTCATCGGACCTAGCAGCTAATGGTCCCAGCACCAGGGAAAATCAAGCCTCATTGCTTCTGACTGTGCAGACCAGTGGGGGTTGGGGTGGAGGCAGAAACTGCCAGTCTCAGAAGAGTCCACTTGTTTAAAAAGCCTCCACGGTCCTAGAACGTCCAGAGGCCACCCATTCTAGGAACAACGGCCAGGGCAGCAGCTAGAGGGGTGCCAGTCTGGTGCGGAAGTGGTAGAGGTGCCTGGAAAAGAGTCAAGTGCTGGGTAGGCAGCACTGTTCCCTCTTGGATCCCTCCCCCACATACAGCACCACAACATGATGAAACAGGTCGCCCAATACTGACGAATCCTTAATGCTCCACCCCTTACAATGTAACAGGAATGACAGCTCTACCTGGGATGTGGAAGCTAACAAACACAGGAGCCTGTCAGAATGAGGAGACAGAGAAGTATGGCCCAAAAGGGAAAATAGATCAAGGTTCCAGTGGGAGAACTAAGCGATGAGAAGATAGCCAACCTAACAGATACAGAATTCAAAACAATGGTGATAAAGATGCTTGCAGGCTTGATAGATATGCTTGAGTACGGCAAACACATAAGAGAAGAAATGAAGGCTATGCTAAATGAAACGAAGGAGAATCCACACAAAAGCAATCATGAAGAGAAGGAAACCAGGGTTCAAATCAATGATTTGGAACATAAGGAAGAAAAAAACAGTCAATCAGTGCAGAATGAGGAAGTAAGAATTGAAAAAAAATGAGGAAAACTTCCTAAATTTTGTGAAGGAGGTGGACATACAGGTCTGGGAATCATGGAGTGGCCCGGGGGAGCTGGACCCAGAGGAGACCACACCAGGATGCATCATGACCGAGATGCCAAAGGTGAAAGATAAAGACAGAGTCCTGGGGGCAGCAAGAGAAAGGTGGAGAGTTGCCTACAGGGGGGTGCCTATAGGACTATCAGCTGATTTCCCAGAGGACACTTTGCAGGCTGGAAGGGACTGGCAAGTAGTATTCAATGTGATGAAAAGCAACCTGCAACCAAGATTACTCTATCCAGCAAAGCTATCATTTGGAATGGAAGAGCAGATGAAGTGCTCCCCAGACAAGGTGAAGCTAAAGGAGTTAATCATAGCCAAGCCATTATTATATGAAATGTCAAAGGGACTTACTTAAGAAAAAGATCAAAACTATGAACACTAAAATGACAACAAACTCACAACTATCAACAACTGAATCTAAAAAATAAAAACAAAAGCCAACTAAGCAAACCGGAATAGGAACAGAATTATAGATATGGGGATCATTTGGAGGGTTATCAGCTGGGAGGCAGGAGGGGGAGAAATGGGGAAACGGTGCAGGGACTAAGAAGAATAATTGGTTGGTAAAAAATAGACAGGGAGATGTTAAGAATAATATAGGAAAGGGTGAAGCCAAAGAACTTATATACATGACCCATGGACATGAACTAAGGGAGGGGTGGGATTGCTGGACAGAAGTGGGGTACTGGGTAGAGGGGAGCAAAGGGGAGAAATATTGGAACTACTGTAACAAGATGATCAATAAAATATACTTAAAGAAATGCCAGTTCCAAGACCCACCCAAGACTCACAGAATACGAATCACTGAGAATAAGATCTCCATATCTAGATTTTAATGCATTTCTACTGTAATGCTAAAGAACGCTGTTTAGGACTTAGTGTTCAGATGAGATAGGGATATACAGAAATAATCCCAATAAAAGTAGAATGTGCTAAGTGTGCACCCGATTAAACCTAAGCAAGACCCTTTTAGGAGTTCAGAGATCACCTGTAGCTGGGGCAATTTCGGAAAGTTTCATGAACAAGATAGTATTTTGTCATAACTGAAAGACAGTTACTGATTAGCCTTTCTTATTTGTTCATGTATTTTGATTCCCTTCTCTTTAACACATAAGTCTTGGCTTTATTTTGACACTGCTGCCCCTTTAACAGAAATAGAATCATTTTTTGAAATATGTGTTTCCATGAGGAGCTTTTTCAAATTGGCTTTAAGATTTTGATTCTCGATTTGCTAGTCTCTTCAGCCACAGCCTTTAAAATCCAGACTTGAAAAACCAAAACTGCATTTACTTCTTTATACACTTATATATGCTGTTCACATTCACATTGTGCTTGTGGGAGGATGAGAACTATATAAATACAAGGTATTATTATTATGATCTCTCACTGCTGTTCCCTTTTGGCCCTTTATTCTAGTGTTCCAACTTGACTTAGTTTGAATTCTGCTTAATCTTATCTTCAATTTAATTCTGCTTTAATAAAGCTGTCCACAAATAATAACAATGATAATTATTATAAGAAACAAGCCAGATCTGTTTACTGCAAGCCTCAGTGGACTAAGACCAATTTTCCCTGAGCAGGGTCCTGAAGGCACTCAAATTCAACATCTCTATTTAGGTACGTCTGCTGGATGGATTGTTTTGAAGAAATAGTGTTGATTAGTGATGATAATTTTTTTTTCTTTACAGATGTTCATACAGAGCTCTTGATACTGAAGCACAGAGGTACTGTTAATGAAGAACTTAAAGAAAACCTGAATGTTAATCCACACAATAATCTGCAATCTATTTCAGCAGGCATGTATCATCATATCCTGATACTAAACCCTATATCAGTATGCATTCAGAAAAGAAAAAGCCATTTGGGTACTTTACATATATAGAGAGGTACAAATAGAGAGTGATTCGGGGAATTAAAAGCTGTTTATAACCACTGAAAGAATTGCAATAAAGAATGTCAGGACATTGTTTTCAGGAAACATGGACATGAAGGGATCCCAAGAAAGCCACCACCAATGATATTATCTGCTTGCTTACAATGAATGTGACCTCAATTGCCTGCATTGTATCAGCAGCACAAGTGTACTGTAGTGGAAAAGGTGTTCATAGCAAGCTTGCTTCTGTATCTGCTTTTCCCATTATCATCTGTTGGCAGAAGTGTAAGCATTTTTTATTTGTTTTTGCATCCATAGAATGATGTATATTTTCAAATATGTATGTACGTGCTCTAAAATGCAAAACATTTTCACTTAGTAAATTATGAACATACTCCTGTCAGTAAATATGATGCACTATGATTATAATGGCTCTATGCCATTTTTATAAAGTTATATCATAATTTATTAACTACTATATTACTTACAACAATAGGGGAGATGTATAAGCTCAGGCTGTGGAGGTTCACAGGTCTGTTTGAATTCTGGATTTGTTGCTCCCTGGCTTTTTGATTTTGACAAGTCACTTAATGTTTTAACTTTCATGTTTATATTTAAGATGCAGTTGAAAATATTAACAACCTTTGGGTTGTCAAGGACATAAAAAAGGTCATGTACAGGAAGTTCTTTACATATTGTGTGGCATATTAAAAGTTCTCAAAAATATTGAGGATTGTTAGTATTATACCATAATTCTTAAGAATATCTCATTTCCTTTTTATAAATTTCTACTGATTGCACTGTTTGGTTAAGAATATGTGCACGTTTTGCATTAATTTTTTTGTAGGGAGTAGGTGGATGCGTATAACATATTTCTTTTCAGAAATATTAGGCAATTTGTATTTATAACAACAGTTATATAATTACGTATTTCACTAAACCCTCACAATTACAGGATATTATAATTTTAAAATATGACATTACTTCTCAATGTTCAAATTGGTCTTATTGTCTAAATTCGTGAATTCTTTTGTTTTATATGTTTCTACTTTATTGTTTGCTCATTTTTATTTCCCATGTGTCTACTGGTGTACACAATTCTTTCTTACTGATTTGTAAGATATTATTATATATTAGATTATATATGTAAATACTATAAATATGTATTATATATCAAATACTAATATAATATTCTTTTGGTATATGTTGTAAATATTTTCTTATTTATTATTTGCCCTTTTAGTTTCTCAAGGTGCCATTTAACATACAAAAGTTTTAAATGTATTTGGTTAAATCTGTCATGTTTGGTCTTTGTTTATTTCTTCATATTTAGACTTTGAAAGGTTTCTAAGTTCTTTCTACACAAACAACATATATTCATAAAATTTTCTTGAAATCACTTTTCATTTTATTTTTTTATTTTTTTTTTAATTTTTGGTTTTTCAATTACAGTTGTCCCCTTTTCCCCTATTTCTCTCCCCCACCTAGCCCACCCCCTCTCCCGCAATCATATCCCTCCCCGTTGTCCATGTCCATGAGTCATTTATACAGGTTCTTTGACTAAACCCTTCCCTTACTTATCCCCCTTCTCTCCCTCTCCCCTCCCCCCTATTGACTGCTATTCTGTTCTTTGTTCTCTTTAGTTCTTTTGTTTGTGTTGTTCTTTAGTTTCCTGTATTACGTGATATCATATGGTATTTTGCTTTCTTTGCCTGGCTTATTTCACTAAGCATAATTCTCTCTAGTTCCATCCATGTTGTTGCAAATCGCAGGAGTTCCTTCCTTCTTTCTGCTACATAGTATTCCATTGTGTAAATGTACCACCGTTTTTTGATCCACTCATCTACAGATGGGCACTTAGGTTGTTTCCAGCACTTAGCTATTGTAAACAGTGCTGCTATGAACATAGGGGTGCACAAGTTCTTTTGAATTGGTGTTTCAAGATTCTTCGGGTATTATCCCAGTAGTGGAATCGCTGGTTCAAAAGGCAGTTCCATTTTTAATCTTTTGAGGTAATTCCACACTGTTTTCCACAGTGGCTGCACCAGTCTGCATTCCCACCAACAGTGCAGTACGGTTCCCGTTTCTCCACATCCTCGCCAGCACTTGTTGTTTGTTGATTTGTTGATGATGACCATTCTGACTGGTGTAAAATGGTATCTCATTGTGGTTTTTATTTGCATCTCCCTGATGGCTAATGATGTTGAGCATTTTTTCATGTGTCTATGGACCTTCTCTATGTCCTCTTTGGAGAAATGTTTGTTCAGGTCCTTTGCCCATTTTTTAATTGGGTTGTATGTTTTCTTGATGTTAAGTTGTATAAGGCCTTTATATATTTTGGAGATAAGTCCCCTGTCTGTGACGTCATTGGCAAATATGTTTTCCCATATGGTTGGTTTCCTTTTCATCTTGCTGATGTTTTATTTTACTGAGCGGAAACTCTTTAGTTTGATGTAATCCCATTTGTTTATTTTTTCATTTATTTCTCTTGCTTTAGGAGATGTATCCATGAAGAAATTGTTACGTGAGATATCTGATATGTTCTTGCCTATGTTTTCCTCTAGGACATTTATGGTGTCATGGCTTACATTTAAGTCTTTGATCCATCTTGAGTTTATTCTCATGTGTGGTGTAAGTTGGTGGTCTAGTTTCATTTTTTTGCAGGTCCCTATCCAGTTCTCCCAGCACCATTTGTTAAAGAGGCTCTTCTCACTCCATTTTATGTTCCTTCCTCCTTTATCAACTATTAGTTGACCATGGAGTCCTGGGTTTATTTCTGGACTCTCTATTCTGTTCCACTGGTCTATATGTCTGTTCTTATGCCAGTACCAGACTGTTTTGATTACAGTGGCTTTGTAGTATTGTTTGAAGTCTGGTGTTGTGATTCCTCCTGCTATGTTCTTCTGTCTCAAGATTGCTTTTGCTATTCGGGGTCTTTTTTGGTTCCACATAAATTTATGGAATATTTGTTCTAAGTCTGTGAAATATGTCATTGATATTTTAATAGGGATTGCATTGAATCTGTAAGTTGCTTTGGGTAGTATGGCCATTTTGATGATGTTGATTCTTCCCATCCAAGAACATGGTATTTGCTTCCATTTATTTGTATTTTCCTTAATTTCTTTCTTCAATGTTTTGTAATTTTCAAAGTACAGGTCTTTTAACACTTTGGTTAAGTTTATTCCTAGGTACTTTATTTTTCTTGTTGCTATAGTAAATGGTATTTTCTTTTTTGTCTCTGTCTCTGCTATTTTATTGTTGGTGTACAGAAATGCCTTAGATTTCTCTATATTTATTTTGTACCCTGCTATTTTGCCAAATTCAATTATTATATCGAGTAGTCTTTTAGTGGAGTTCATAGGGTTTTCTAGGTATACTATCATGTCATCAGCATATAATGATAGTTTTACTTCTTCTTTCCTGATTTGAATGCCTTTTATTTCTTTTTCTTGTCTGATTGCTGTGGCTAGGACTTCCAACACTATGTTGAGTAGGAGTGGAGAGAGTGGGCATTCTTGTCTTGTTCCTGATTTCAGGGGGAATGCTTTCAGTTTTTGTCCATTGAGTATGATGTTGGCTTCAGGCTTCTCATATATAGCCTTAATGATGTTAAGGTATGATCCCCCTATTCCCATTTTGCTAAGTTTTTTAATCATAAATGGGTATTGTACTTTATCAAATGCTTTTTCTGCATCTATTGATATGATCATGTGATTTTTGTCTTTCGTTTTGTTTAGGTGATATATTATATTTATTGATTGGCAAATATTAAACCATCCTTGCATCCCTGGGATGAATCTCACTTGATTGTGGTGTATGATATTTTTGATGTATTGCTGGATCCTGTTTGCCAATATTTTGTTGAGGATTTTAGCATCTATGTTCATCAGTGATATTGGCCTGTAGTTTTCTTTCTTTGTTGTGTCTTGACCTGGTTTTCTAATTAGGGTAATACTGACTTCATAGAAAGAATTAGGGATTTTTCCCTCTTTATGGATGTTTTGTAATAGTTTGAGTAGGGTAGGGGTTAGTTTTTCTCTAAATGCTTTGTATAATTCGCCTGTGAAGCCATCCGGTCTAGGGCTTTTCTGTCCCGAGAGACTCTTGATTACTGTTTCAATTTTCTTCTTTGTTATTGGTCTCTTGAGACTTTCTTGATTCAGTTTTGGAAGGTTATAGGTTTCTAGAAATTTCTCCATTTCTTCTAGGTTGTCAAATTTCTTGCCATGCAGTTGTTTGTAGTAATTTCTTACAATCATTTGTATTTCTGTGGTATCAGTCGTGATTTCTCCTTTTTTGTTTTGATTTTTTTTATTTGGTTCTTCTCTCTTTTTCTCTTGATTAGTCTGGCTAAAGGCTTATTGGTTTAGTTTATTTTTTCAAAGAACCAGCTTTTATTTTTGTTGATCTTTTGAATTGTTTGTTTGGTTTCTATGTCATTTAATCCTGCTCTGCCCTTGTTGATTTCCTTCCTTATTTTTGTCCTAGGCTTTGTTTGTTGTTGTTGTTCTAGTTCTTGTAGCTTTAGGATTAAATTTTTTATTTGAGATTCTTCTATCCTTTTCAGGTATGCCTGTATTGCTATGAACTTCCCTCTTAGGACTGCTTTTGCTGTGTCCCATAGGTTTTGGGCTGTTGTGTGTTCATTATCATTAGTTTTCAGAATTTTTTTCATTTCTTCTTTGATGTAATTGTTAACCCAACCATCATTTAATAGCATGTTATTCATTCTCCATGAGTTTGGGTGTCTTTCATTTTTTTTTCTCTGAGGTTTATTTCTAATTTCCATGCATTGTGGTCTGAAAAGATGGTTTAAATAATTTCAGTTTTCTTAAATTTGTTGAGGCTTTTTTTATGTCCTGTCATGTGGTCTGTCTTTGAAAATGTCCAATGTGCATTCGAAAAGATGTATATTTTGCTTTTGGGGGGGGTGAAAAGTTCTATATATATCAGTTAAGTCGATGTGGTTTAGTCTGTAGTTCAATGTCTATATATCCTTGGTGTTTCTTTGCTTCAAAGATTTGTATATTGTTGATAATGGAGTGTTAAAGTCCTCTACTATGAGTGTTTTGCTCTTAAGATCCTTCTTGTCATCCTCTAGTATTTTCTTTATGTATTTGGGTGCTCCTATGCTTATCAGTGTTATATCTTCCTGATGGATTGTTCCCTTAAGTATTATGAAATCACTTTCTTTGTGTCTTTTTATTGACCTTGTTTTGAAATCCATTTTGTTTGTTATAAGGACTACTACCCCAGCTTTTGTATCATGTCTATTTGCTTAGAATACTTTTTTATATCCTTTCCCTTTCAGTCTGTGTAAATCTTTTGTTTTGAGGTGTGTTTCTTGTAGACAGCAAATATGTGGGTCCTGTTTTCTTATCCATTCCATTACCCTATGTCTTTTAATTGGAGCATTTAATTCATTTACATTTAAGTTTATTACTGACATGTATTTATTCATTTCCCTTTATACCTGTGTTTCTCTCCTCCTTTTTTCTTCTTTTTCTTAAAACTTTCCCTTTAGTATCTCTTGCAATGCTGGTTTGGTGG
Organism: Furipterus horrens; assembly: GCF_987537825.1. Classification (NCBI taxonomy): domain Eukaryota; kingdom Metazoa; phylum Chordata; class Mammalia; order Chiroptera; family Furipteridae; genus Furipterus; species Furipterus horrens. The sequence continues at coordinate 35,891,063 of NW_028327187.1, forward strand.
AGATGTATTCTTTTAGTTTTCCTTTGTCTGGGAAACTCCTCATTTCACCTTCCATTTTGAATGAGAGCCTTGCTGGGTAGAGTATTCTTGGTTGTAGGTCTTTGTTTTTCATTGCTTGAAATATTTTTGACCATGCCCTTCTGGCTTGTAGTGTTTCTGTTGAGAAATCAGTCCACAGCCTTATCGGAGCTCCCTTGTATGTTATTTTCTGTTTTTCTCTTGCTGCTATTAGGATTCTCTCTTTGTCTTTGAATGTTGCCATTTTAACTATGATGTGCCTTGGAGTGGGTTTTTTGGGGTTCCTCTTCATTGGGACTCTCTGTGCTTCTTTAATTTGCATAACTTTTTCTCTCATCAGGTTGCTAAAATTTTCTGTCATTACTTCTCCTATCAGCTTTTCTATTCCTCGCTCCTCTTCTTCTCCCTCTCTTATTCCGATGATCCTGATATTGTTTTATCTCATGCTATCCTGTAATTCCCTTACATATCCTTCATACTTTTTCAATCTTTTTTCATTTTGTTGTGTTGTCTAGGAATTTTTTCCTACATTGTCTTCTAACTCACTGATCTGATCTTCTGATTTGTTTAGCCTGCTTTTCATTGATTCTACTGTGTTTTTCAGATCAGAGGTTGTATTCTTCATTGCTTCCTGGTTCTTGTTAATGGTTTCTATGTCCTTTTTAATGCTGGTGTAGTTTTCCGTAAGTTCTCTATAATTTTCTTGGAGCTGTTGGTAACTTCCTTGGAGGTTGTCATAGTTGTTTTTGAGGTTTTCGAGTATACTGAGTTTCTTCACCACCATTGTTTTGAATTCCATGTCTGACATTTGGGCTATGTCTATTCCATTTACCTCTCTTTCTGGGGATTTCTCTTTTCTTTTCATTGAGAGAAGAAGTTGTTTCTGCATCTTACCATGTTGGATTCTTCTTGTTTGTTTTTGTTTTTAGGTTTGTGTGCTTTGACTTCCCACCTTTGTGGTATGAGATTCTTTATAAGAGATCTGGGGTTTTGGTGGTGCTCTCTCTTTGATCTCCTGAGCCTGATGTTTTTGGGTTATCCTTTATGTCATTTTTTTATGCTGTCTGGTTATATTTCAGATGCTCTTTGGTAGGATCTTTCCTTTGGCTAGTTAATTGAGAGTCACTCTGTCCACTTTGTCTTGAGTTCTTTTGTGGAGATGCTGTTAAAAACATAAACACACAGCCCAGGCAGGAAACCCACACACTCCAAAATATCCCCCACCCTCTATTTCGCTATCATCAGCAAATGAGCTAGTATTAATATAACTGTAAAAAGATTAGGGCTTTTATACTATAGGAAGAATAGATAAGAGTTGTTTTTAAAGAGGAAAAAATAATTTTTGAGAGAGGTGATGATAGGTTAATAATAGTAGCAAGTAGTGTCAAGATTATTCAAGACAGTAGAAAATATGTACATTGTGTATTAATAATAAAAAAATGAGGGAAGAATGCAGAATATAGTAAGAAAGTCGAATCGGATAGTATTAGATTTTTATAGTAGTTATATTCTATTTATTTAGTATGAAAGGGAGGCTAAACTAGACACACAAACAAGTAAACAAAAATTGAAGAAGGATGAGAAGGAGAGATGGTATGAAGCAAATTAAATAGATAGTTTAAAAAATTTTTTTAAAGTGAATATTATAAATAAAATAAAATACAAATATAAAAACTAAAATAGAAATAAAAATTAAAAAATATATAAAAGGAAAGTTTTTACCCAGTTCAGCCTTTATGTGCTTTCTTCCATTTCTGGATCCACAGCTGGTCTAATGAGGTGGGCCAGAGATTCCTGTTCCTTTCAGCAGTGGTGTGCACCAGTGATGGCCAGCATTCTTTTGGTGCCTGTTTGAGCTGGCAGGGGCGCAGGCGTGCTCATGCGTGCACGCATGTGCGCGTGCAAGGTGGCCTTCGTGCTAGCCTCAGGCCTGCCAAGCCTTGCCCTGGGAGTTGGTCTCTCACCCCTTGGGGTGGGGCCCCAGTCACTTTTACACAGTGGAACTGGGCATCTGTGAGTCACTGCCGCCCGCTGTTCCTGTGCCGCAGCCGCCTGCCATTCCCGCACTTGCCAGGGGGGCATGAGCAGAGCCCGCGCGAGTGGTCTGCTCTCTGGCCTGGGCCCACTGGGGCTGGCCAGCGGTGTTTGCGCACGGTCTTCTGCATGTCCCGAGGGCCCTCCCTGTGCCCGTTGGGGCACTGATCTTATGTCTGCTGGGATGTGTCCAAGGGGCACCTGGATGCACTGTCCTGAGCACCTGGGCTAGTGAATGAGGGCACTTCCCTGTGCGAACTCTCGCGACTGGAAGGGAGTGTTGGTGAGTGGGCGAGTGCACTTCTGTGCCTGTGCTTTTCTAGAATGTCCTATCACCTCCGACCTTTCCTCCCCTCTCTGAAGTTCACAAGAGAAAAATATAAAGGAAAACCACATTCTCACATGCACGGCAGTATGCTGTTTCTTGTCTTTCAGCACCAGATGCCACCTGGCCCAATCCTGGCTCTGCCGGCGGGCAGGGATCTGCTCTCCTCCCGATTCCTCTCTGGGGAAGCCTATGGTCGCCAAAAGCCTTTGTGTACTTCCAGCCACAGCTCAGGGAGCCAATCCAGTCAGAAACCCCGTGTCGTCCCTTTTTTCTCCGCTATTCTCACCAAACAGGTCTTTCCCAGATGGTTTTCTCTAATCCAGCATTGCCAAGGCTCGACACCTGCCAGTGTTCAGCTGCTCACCAAGATGTTCTGTCTGAAATTAGTCCAAACTACAAACGAGTCTCGGAAGCCAGAAAGTGCAGCCTCCCTTAACTCCTCTACCATCTTCCTAAATCATTTTTTTTCCTTATATCTTTGCTTCTTGCTTCTTTTTTTTTTTCCCCACTTCTTCTTTAGGTACAATAATTACCTCTGTTTTTCATACTCTATATAGTTATTGTTAATTTATTTTATTTCTTTTCATTTTTATTTACCCTGAGTTATAGAGAAACTCTACTTCAGTTTTCATGCCATTTATACACCTTGCTAAATACCACTTACAAAACTGCTGAACTGTATGTGCATTTTTACCTCTATGCTTTCTTCACTGGGTACTGCAGGAACCATCCTATCTTCTCTGAAGTTGTATCTCCAATACTCAAAACATAGTCATTGTCTTATAAAAATTTTCAGTGGACAGACCTAGAAGAATATGTCATGATTTTAAACTCATGTTTTCAATTCAAATTTATAAGTTTTAGTTAATTCTTTTTTAAATTTTATTTTTATTTTATTTTTTTTTCAGTTACAGTTTACAATCAATAATATTTTGTGTTAGTTTCTGGTTTACAGCACAATAGCTAGATAAACAATCATATGCTTTACAAAGTGTTCCCACTGATCTTTTTAGTACCCACCTAGTGCCATGTATAGTTATTACAATATTATTATGTTTCCTATGCTGTACTTTACATTCCTGTGACAATTTTATGACAATCTGTACTTCTCAATCCATTCATCTCTTTCAACCAGTTCCACAATACTTTTTTTGTATTTAAAAAATATTTTATTTATTTATTTTTAGAGAGTGGAGAAGTGAGGGAGAAAGAGAGGAAGAGAAATATCAATGTGTGATTGCATAGCCCCCAACTGGGAACCTGGCCTGCAACCCAGGCATGTGCCCTGACTGGGAATTGAACAAGTGATCCTTTTATTCATAGCCCAGCACTCAATCCATTGAGCCACACTGGCCAGGGCAAGAGTTCCACAATACTTAAATTAAAAATTTTTTGTTTTGTTTTTTGATTTTCTATAACAATCCCCTCCCATATCCTTTCTCACTACTCTCCATCCCCTCTCCCCAGCATTCACCACACTATTGTCTGTCTTCATACATTTTTTCTCTTTTTAAAAACTTTTGCTCAATCCCTCCATCCCCCTCCCAAGGCCTCTTCCCCAAACAGCTGTCAGCCTGCTCTATATCTATTAGTCTATCTCTTCTTTGCTTGATGGATCATTTGTTCATAAGATTCCACATATAAGTGAAATCATATGGTACTTTTCATTCACTGAGTGGGTTATTTCACTTAGCATAATGTTTTCCAGCCCATCCATGGTGTTGCAAAGAGTAAAATGTCCTTTTTATGACTGAGTAGTATTCCATTGTGTAAATGTACTACAGCTTTTTAATCCACTCATTTACTGATGGACACTTGGGCTGTTTCCAAACCTTAGCTGTTGTAAATAATGCTGCAAGGAACATAGGGGTGCATATATTCTTTCAACTTAGTAATTCAGATAAATGCCCAGAAGTGGAATTGCGGGGTCATAAGGCAGTTCCATATTTAATTTTTTGAGCTAACTCCATACTGCTTTCCACAGTGGCTGCACCAGGCTGTATTCCCACCAACAGTGCACTAGGGTTCTCTTTTCTCCACATCCTCTCCAGCACTTGATGTTTGTTGATTTATTGATTATAGCCATTCTGACAAATTGTGGTTTTAATTTGCATTTTTCTGATGATTAGTGACATTAAGTATCTTTTCATATGTCTATTTTCCACCTGTATGCCCTCTTTGGAGAAGTGTCTATTCAGGTCCTTTGCCCATTTTTAATTGGATTGGTTTTTTTTTTTTCATGATCTGGAATTTTTTTTTAATGTGTTTTATTGATTATAATATTACATTTGTACCAATTTCCCTTCCCTCTGCTCCCCTCCACCCGGTGGCCCCCCTCCCTCCAGTTGTCCCCCCCTTTTAGATCATGTCCATTAGTTGTGCATACAGTTCTTCTCAACCTCTGTCTATTCCATTCCCTCCTACCATGATCCTTAATTCCTATATCATCTCCCTCCCTCTCCCCATTCCCCCTCCCTGTTGACCTCCCCCCAATATGTTCCCCGTACCTATAGTTCTTTTTCCACTCTCGTTGCCTGTTTAGTTTGCCTTTGTTTCAATTCCCTAGCTTCTGTTGTTTCTTGTGATGCAGTTTTCATTTTAGATTTCATTATCTTGATCCTCCTTTTTCTAAACCAGTCCCTTTAACATCTCATATAACAGTGGTTTGGATCTAATGAACTCTTTCAGTTTTATTTTGTCCTGGAAACACTTTCTCTGCCCTTCTATTCTGAATGACAATTTCGCTGGATAGAGTATTCATGGTTGTAGGTTTTGGATTTTCATTACTTTGAATATTTCTTGCCAGTCCCTTCTTGCCTGCAGGGTCTCCCTTGAGAAGTCAGCTGATAGTCTAATTGGGACCCCTTTGTACATAATTCTTTTCTTCTCTTGCTGCTTTTAAGATTCTCTCTTTATCTTTAATTTTTGACATTTTGATTATAATGTGTCTTGGAGTGGTTCTCCCTGGGTCCAGTTTTTTTGGAACTCTCTGTGCTTCCTGGACCTGTAAGTCTATTTCCTTCCCCAAGTCTGGGAAGTTCTCCTTTATTATATTTTCACTCAATTTTTCAAGTTCTAGTTCATCTTCCTCGCTCTCTGGCAAACCAATGATTCTTATGTTGGGCCTTTTATAGCTGTCCCAGAGGTTTCTGATCCTCTCAACGTTGCTTCCCATTTCCTCTCGCTGCATTGGTTGACTGCTTGTTCCTTCTCCATATTCCAGTTTGTTGAAATGAACTCTGGATTTTTTTTCCTCACCATCTGTCTCGTATGTGGTTTTGTTCCTTTCGTTATGAGTGTTTTTCGCTTCTTTCTCATCTTTTTCCAGATCTTTTGTGAATTCTGTAAGCCACCTGATAACAATGGCCCAGAACTGAGCATCTGACAGGTTTCTTAACTGTTCATCTGTCAGGTTCTCCATCTGTTGCCTGGTGAGCTGTGCCACCGGGATTTCTATAGTTGTCTGCCTCATTTTGACAGATGCGTTTTGTTTTCTTGGGCCGGCTGTAGGGGGCAGTGCCTGTGTACTCGTAATGACCCAGCGACCGGCGCCGTTCGGCAACCTTTCTTGCTGTGCCATGGTGCTTTGTCGTCACAATCCAGCGACCGGTGCCAGTCCGCGACCTATTTCGCAGCCCTGTGGCGCTTTCTTTGGGGGCGGGGGTCCAAGATGGATTCACACAGTTATTCCGCTAGGAGACCGGGATCCGTCCTCCCACCCCCCTGAGCCTCACTGCTCAAGGCGATGTGGTGGCTGCTTTCCCTAGCGTTGGGGTCGTGAGCTGCCGGGGGTTCGACTGCAGCCGGGATTGTTCTCCCTGCCGCTGTCCCAGGTGCGACCGCAAACAGCGCCGCCCTCTTTTGCTCTTACCTGCCCAAAGGGCGCCGCTGGTTTATAACCTCAAATGTTGGGCTTCCGTGTAGTTTTATTTTCTGGAATTTCTAGTTATCCTTTGTTTTGAAGTAGTTGTATTCCTCTCTAGTTGTAGAGGGAGACCTAGCGCGTCCGTCTAAGCCTCCATCTTGGCCGGAAGTCTGTTTGTTTGTTTTTTGGCGTCGCATTTTATAAGTTCTTTATAAATTTTGGATATTAACCCCTTATCATATATAACATTGGTGAATATGTTCTCTCATTCAGTGTATTGTCTTTTCTTTTTGCTGATGGTTTCCTTTTCTGTGCAAAAACATTTTAGTTTTATGTAGTTCCATTTGTTTATTTTTCTTTTACATCCCTTGCCTAAGAAGATATCAGAAAAAAATGTTTCTAAGAGAAATATTCAGTATTTTACAGCATGTGTTTTCTTCTAAGATTTTTATGGTTTTGAATCTAACATTAAAGGCTTTAATCTATTTTAAGTTTTTTCTGTGTATGGTATAAGACAGTGGTCTATTTCTTTTTTTTTTTTTTTTGCACCTATCTGTCCAATATTCCCAATATCATTTATTGAATAAACTATTTTTACCCCATTGTATTTTTTTTTTTGCCTCCTTTGTCAAATATTAGCCCTGGCTGGTGTGCTTCAGTGGATTGAGTGTCAGCTTACAAACTGAAACATCGCTGGTTCAATTCCCAGTCAGGGCACATGCCTAGGTTATGGGCCAGGTCCCCAGTTGGGGGCCTGCAAGAGGCAACCAGTCGATATTTCTCTCTCTCTCTCTCTCTCTCTCTCTCTCTCTCTCTCTCTCCTCTCTCTCTGTTTCTCCCTCCCTCCCCTCTCTAAAAAAATTAACAAATAAATATTTAAAAATATTAATTGACTATAAAGCTGTGAGTTTATTTTTGGAATCTTTAATCTGTCCCATTGATTTTATGTCAGTTTTTATGCCAGTAACATGCTGTTTTGGTTACTATGGCCTTATAGTATAGTTTGATAACAAGTAACATGATTCCTCCTGCTTTGTTCTTCTTTCTTTATAATTTATCTTTAAAAATAATTATTTATTTGTTAGTGTATTTATTTATTTTATTTTTAGAGAGAGGGGAAAGGAGAAAGAGGGGGAGAGAAACATCACTGTGTGGTTGCCTCTCACTCATGGCCCCAACTGGGGACCTGATGTGCAACCTAGTAATGTGCCCTGACTGGGAATTGAACCAACGACACTTGGCTCACAGGCCGACGCTCAATCCATTGAGCCACAACAGCCAGGACTTGTTCTTCTTTCTTAAGATAGCTCTGGCTATTTGGGGTCTCTTGTGGTTTCATACAAATTTTTGGAATATTTGTTCTAGTTCTGTAAAATGCGCCACTTCTTATTGGTTGAAAATGTGTTGAATATATAGATATCTTTGGGTAGTATGAACATTTTAATGATGTTAATTCTTCTTATTTATGAACATGATATATGTTTCCATATTTCATGAAATTAGATGGATATGCTAATTCCAAAAATAGAGTTGTCTTCTTGATCCTTTAATAAAATCGACAGTCCTTCTACTTGATCATTTAATTGCAATATGTATGTGTATATACACCTGGCTGGTTTGGCTCAGTGGATTGAGCGTCGGCCTGCGAGCTAAGTGTCGCTGGTTCGATCTTCCAGTCAGGGCACATCAGAGAAGGAAAACTCTGACTCCAAAAAACCTCCGCTGCCTTGCGGCATACCTCTTCAGGGGAAAGGCTAAGGGAGTAAACCCCGACAGAAAATCCGGAGCCGGAGTCCCTAAGGCGGTTTGACGTTGTAGTCAACACCGGCAACTCCTGCGGCGCACCTGAAGCCAAGCTGTATTGACTCCGTCTTTCCCTTGGACCCTTCAGCTGCGAAGAGAGGGGGGGTCTGCTGCATGGGCAACAGCAGACCCTCCATATCACCCTGCCCAGGCTCTGTAGCTTCAGCTTCACTGGAGAGGACACTCCAGCGTCATCGCAAGATGTCGATTCAACACGGGAGGAGACAGATACCGTGTCACTCCCGAGTCGGACTGCATAGCCATTCTCGGCGGTGCAGATAGACTCTTAAGAAGCTACACCATCGTCTCTCGAGATGGACGGCTGCCGATACGATATGTTTCCACTTATTAGTATCTTATTCAGTTTCTTTCTTCAATGTCTTTTAATTTTCTGAGTTCGAGTCTTTTAAATCCTTTGTTAAATTTATTCCTAGATGTTTCATTTTTTTGGAAGCAATTGTAATGGGGTTGTTTCCTTAATTTCCCCTTCTGACACTTCATTATTAATATATAAAGTGGACCTGATATCTGGATGTTTATTTTATATCCTCATACTTTACTGAATTTATTTATCAATTCTAATAGTTTTTGGTGGAATTTTTAGGGTTCTGTATATGTAGTATCATGTCATCTGCAAATAATAACAGTTTTATTTAGCTATGTGCTTTTATGATGATCTTATCATACTTTAACCTGACTGGCTAATCAATATAAGTTTAAATTAGTGCCATGATTCAGCTGGCAGAAATATATGGGAAAAAATTGAGATCGTTAGGAATCCCATTATAGAAACTTGTTTGATCATTTCAGTTGGAATTTGTGAAGGGGCACTTCAGCACCTTTGTTTAAGTTATATCATTACTTGAAAGGCAGTTTGTACACTATTTGCTAATAATTCTTTAGGTAAAGCTAACTGATCAATATTTGAGATAATCACTTGGGCTTTTTGAGACTGACTCTTTTCCATAGTCACCATCAGAACACTTTTCTGAAGCATATGATTGCTCCTGATCTGTTGCCAGTTAGTTTAAAATGAAAGGGCTTCTGCCACATAATAATATTTAATTGGATAAAAACTGCATTTTATCAAATAAATTAAACCTCCAACACATTAGACCCCAAAGTTGTAATATTAGACTCTGTTTAAACAACTTTTATTTCTGATCTCTGCTCAATATTTATTTCTTCTGAAAGGACCTGTTTTTAACATATAAAACCAAATTATTCCCCGTGTTATATACTTATATACACTTTAGTACTTCTTAAATATATTAATATTTGGTAGTTATCTGTTGATCATTTCTTTAATGTCTGTTTTGCTTACTAGACTTTATAGACCAACAGAACTAGAATTTTGTCTTGTCTATTTTATTCTTTATCCTAGGCCCCAGTGCCTAGCACAGTCCTGACACTCAATAAATATTATTTGAATAAATTAATGAATAAAAGCTAAAATATTAAATCACATTCTACATATAAATTGGAGATAAAGAGGAAAGGGAAATAATTAGGGTAGAAGGATTAGATTAGAATGGATAAGAAAGGAGCTTGAAATAGTGAATAGAGCATTAGATTTAGAGTTAGAAGGGTTAAGGTCTTGATCCTACTATTTCATGTGATTTTAATAAAAATATCTTCCCTCTTTGATCTTTATGAGTTTATAAAATTAATGAGGAAAATAAATAATATAAAATGTTCTTATAATTTCAGTCATCTTGGATTTTCCTAACTTCTATTTTCTCATCTCTAAAATGGGAATAATAATAGTACTTATTTCATAGAGTGATTGTGGCTGTTAAATGAGATAATAGATGTTGGGTTTTATCCTTCTACCTACTCTTCACCAAGCAGTTTTCAAAAAAATGTTGAGCCTCTTTGCCTTACTGCAGCAGTTTTATCTTTGGATAATTATAATAGATAATCAGAATTCCCCCAAATACCAAACTACAATATGTGACAATGCCTTTTCTGTTAAAGTGTCTGCTCTGTACCAATGGAGCATTTAGGAATAAACAATTTAAAAACATACTAAGGTCCAGTGGATAAAAGCAATGTGTTTGGAGTCTGACAGAGCTGGGTTTGAAATCTTGGATCGGACACTTCCTTTTGCAAGTTGTTCTCAATTAATGTCTCTGTTCCATTGCTATCAACTTCAACTGGTTTAACCGATCATGGAGCATCATCCAGTGGGAAACCTCCAGCATGAAGTATCACAAACCACTTTTGACATGTTCGATCAGTCATAGTACCTTCTCCATACACTGCACAAATACTTTTCTGTGTTTCAGTTGTATTTTTGCCTTTCTTGAAAATAATAAAGCATAATATACCAAAAATGTGTATTTTCTTTCATCTTCAATATTAAAATGGCTACACAAAAATTCATCAATTTTGATGTTTTTTTAATGCACGCTGATATGACAGCTGTCACAATACAATCTAACAAAATTATTTCCAATGAAGTTAAAGACAACTAAACGCTACTAGAGCCATCTTACAGAAAAAAATCAAACAACTTAGCATAATACTCTCTCTTTCCTTCCATGCTGTTGCAAAAGGTAGGAGTTCCTTCTTTCATTCTGCTGCATAGTATTCCATTGTGTAAATGTATCACAGGTTTTTGATCCACTTATTTACTGATGGCCACTTAGGCTGGTTCCAGAACTTGGCTATTGTAAATAATGTTGCTATGAACATTGGGGTGTATAGGTTCAAAGACCATATGATCTGACCTATAGGTGGAACCTAATGAACAAAACAAACAAAGGAGCAAGATAGAACCAGAAGCATGGAAATGAGGAACAAACTGAGAGTGACCAGAGTGAAGAGGAGAGAGGGAAGTGTCTATTCAAGGAAGAAGTATAAAGGACCCATGGACATGGACAAAAGGGTAGGGATTCACTGTGGGAGTTGGGGAGACTGGGCAGGGCAAGGGAGAACAATGGGGGGAAATTGGGACAACTCTAATAGAACAACAATAATAAATAAATAAATAAATAAATAAATAACAAAAAATGAAAAAGCGGGGAAAAATCAAATGGAGTTTTTGACCAACTCAATAGTTAGTATTCTCATTTTTGAGTCAGTAAATGATATGAATCAGTCCAAATTTGTGAACTCTGACTTCTAGATGGGTCAATTAATATATTCATGGTTTTATGCAACAATCTTTTTTTGCTGAGCCAGGCACCTGGGAGGGGGCTGTGCAATCCTAAGAGTCCATGCCCTTTTAAAGCTTACAATGTAGAGGGCATTAGTGAGAGACATCTTTTGCATAGTGTGATAAGTGCTATGATAGAGCATACATAGTACTGTAGTGACTAAAATAGTAGATGGGGCTTAAGTTTAGGGTAGCTATTTCCAGAATGGAGAAATGGAAAAAAAATGCTTTTGCCAGAGGAGACTGCATGAACAAAGACTAGATGGTATTTCTGTTGTAATAGCCTGGACACCCATTTCCACCCAGTATCTTATGATGCATTTAGAGAAAGAATAGCTTGATCAGGGAAAACCCACACTGTTCCTGGGAGAATAACTTAAACTGTTCACAATTCTGATTGACTGAGGAACTTGTGACATTATTGTATATAATTTGTATAGCAAGTTATTTACATAAGCTCCTCAAGGACCTTCAAGATGTTAATAAACATAGCACTTAATAGGAAAAAAAGACAAAATCACTTCAGCTAAACTTAGTAAATTTAAGACAACTGTCAACTTATTAATGATTAGCTCTAAGAGATTTTAAGATGTATGTAGGTTGGGCTGCCTTGAGAAACTAATATGTGGGTCTGAATCAGGATGATCTTTGCTAACTATTGTCTAGGTCAGATAACTTTTTCAATATGTGTGTAAGGGTTACAGGTTTGCTGAGATATTGACCACTTCTAACACTTAGTGGGCCAGGAGGAGTCCGGGGCAGCCAGTTCAACTTTGGCAGTGAGGAGTCCTTTCTTTTACTCTATGTGAAATTAATATTATTCTTTCTGCCATGACAAGAAAATAAGTGAGAAAAATTGATATGAAATTCCATCTTTAAAGGAATTTCTCTAAAGAAATTCCTTCCTGAATATATAGGGGCTATAAAGGTGAAGACATAATTATTGTTAATATCATCACTATCATCATCATCATCATCATATTTTTTTCTTTTCTGCATCATGAGAAGAGCTATTCTAATAGTATTTCTATTATTAAAGCAAAATGGTTCCCTATTCTGAAAGAGTCACTTGGCTGCTCGCAAATATCTTTCTCTGCTCCAGGTGTAGAGTGATGACTGTTGTAAATGTCATGGGATTATGATTTATAATATAGAGAAGACAGTCAATCTTAATCAGAAGACATTCTGACTATGACTAATTCTTGACACTGTCACCCATAAAATGAGCATTTGTTCAAAGTAGGTATTCATCTCTCACCATATGAAGAAGTCCTAAATAAGGCTATGTCTATATGTGGAGACGTCATGGAGAAGTGGTCTTTCTTTATAAGAGCAAATAAATATTTCATCTAGAAAGAGAATGATGGAAGCAGAGGTAAAAAATCATGAAATCCCCTTTTCACTGCCCTTCTTTTCTACTTAAAAGAAAAGCGAAACCAATCAACTGAACTCTCTACAACTTGCTCCCCCCACCCAGCACCAAAAGCTTATTTTGAAGGTAATTAGGGGAATGTTTCAACCTGGCCAGGCTACTCTGGATTTGCAGCTCTGCTGTCAGTCCAGGGCAGACTCCCAGCAGAAGTCTCCTAATTGGCTGTCAGTGAGTCACCTTTATGCACAGCCTTTTCTTTAAAGCCTTTTCCACTCCAGTAACATGACCTCTCTACAACAGCCCAAAACATATTGGAGAAGTAGTTGTGGAAGTGGGAGTAAGGAGGGTTTGAAATCACACTAAACTAGTGCTTTGACAGTTGTGAATATTCTCAAAATGTTTCATTGCAAAAGTGCTTCAGTCATGTTAAGACAGTCAAAAGAGTTTGACAAGTTTCTGTTTGGCTCTGGTCTCAGCTACTGTGTTCATGACCTGATTAGCTAGTGACTAGAAAGGATTGACAAGAGTGGCAAATCCACTGAGACAGCTCTTTGTAAAGGAAATTTATGGCTATGTAATAATGTGATTAACCCTAAGCACCACAAGCTGTTAACCAGGACACAACTACTTTAAAGCCAAGGAAAGCAGAATGAAATCAAACATTTTCTACATGTAAATGTGTCCATCCTCCAAAAACATTTCCTTGCCTTTGAATATGAGCTAATTTTTGCCAATTGGAATTTGGAGCTGAATTCAAATCTTGAATCTGACACTTAATAGCTGTGTGACCCTGAGCAAGTTACTTAACTTCCTTAATGTATGTTCTTGTTTTAAAAAATTGGGCTGTTATTCCCACCTCCCAGGATTATTGTGAGTTTACATGTAAAAACAGCACACACAGTGTCTGGTTCACAGCAGGCAATCAATATATGTTGATTTCCTTCCTTTCCTTGACTAAAATGCTTATAGGAGGGCTTAATGTTACTAGCACAGGACATACAATACAGAGAAGGTGCTTGAGGCCCAAAATGCCTGCCCTAAGCATTCTGACAAAATGGTATCCCAAATATTAAAAGCTTTCTCTTTTAGCTGATGATTGTTTTCCCAACAGAGTGCAATCTACCGCATTAGTCATCCATAGGAAGTTACCTCTAGAACTTAATATTATTTTTTAATTTTTAATTTTTTTATTGTTGTTTTATTACAGTTGTCCCCAATTTTTCCCGTTGCTCTCCCTTGCCTCACCTACCTCCACCCCTCTCCCACAGTCAATCCCAAGCCGGTTGTCCATGTCCATGGGTTATTTATACTAGTTCCTTGACTTAATATTTTTTCTGATTGCTCTTGGGCACTGATCTCTGAAGATGAGACCTCTGAGCAGAATTCTATTAACAGTTTGCACATGCAGCGCTTAGCCATCTTAAAGATCTTCCCTCTGCTGCTACTGACTAACTGACCCACTGGCACATAAGTGCCAACAAGTGCCCTTGTTCTTGAAATATCTTAGATTATAAAATAATATTGCCTGAAGATATGGAGTGCTGAGAAAGGAAATAGAATATAACAGAAAATTCAACTGAGCCCATGTTTTCTTGCTATTAGAATTGCTATTTTTAAGTTTGTGATGCCACTATAAACCCAAAGACTAGATTGAGTTCCACTTCTGTCTCCTATCCCTGCTTTTGCTTAGCTCATTGATGTTCTTACCCTTGGAGTATTGATATTAACTTCTGAGATCTTTTGGGTCAGAAACTAGATCTTAAACTTTGTCATAAACCCAGCAACTTGCATACGTATGGAAATTTATAGGTGCTCAGCTAATAATTGTTAAGTGAGAAAAGTAACTGAATAAAAGAATGTCAGCAAAACAGTTTATAATTGTTTTCAGCAAGACTTTCAAAGAGTTTTATAGCTTTATCCTCCAATCCCCAATTCTTTGCCCAAATATACAGAATCAAATATGGGGAAATAAACATTTCTCCTCCTAAGAAAAAATAAACTACTTATGACAGGACTCCTAATATGCCAACTGCACTTGTTGATCCCCAGATAAATACACAGCACATTGTTTAACTCCAGGAAAAAGATAAAATAAATAACTAAAAAACATACAGTTGGCACTGTCTACTGTGTGCCATTTCACTTTTAAATTCCCCTGTCATTGTTCCTTAGCCTAAACATTTATTGCAAATGTGCCATTCTTCTTTAGATATGGTTTGTAATGCCAAGTTCACTGAAAATGATTATTACCAGATAGTGAGCCTGAAAATCTGCAGTTGAGTGGCAATAACTTGTAGTTGACAGAAGAGTTCCACTAGGAAGGTTGTCTCCACATAACTGCTAAGAACTTTAAATGAGATTGTGTATACAAGGCACAGTGCTTGGCACAACATGTGTTTGATATATATATATATATATATATATATATATATATATATATATATATATATAATCAAATTAGCTAGCTATCTAATTTCCTGCTCCTCTGAGTGAGATGGCATCAGGTGGTCCTCTTAACCCTTCAAGTCATTCTTCAGTACACTTTCAAAGAAAGATCCAAAACAGTCACACATCACATTTCTTTCTACGTGATTCTTTATCTGTTGTTGTCCTAATCCATAAAAGCTTACTAGACTAAACCACAGTTGTATAAAATACCAATTCAATCAGTTTTGTCCAGCCCCTTCCCAATGCTTCTTCTTTTTTATCCCATCATTTGAAGATGTTACTGACCTTCTTACTAGAACTTTGCAGTTTTTTAAAAAACAGTCTATTATGTGTTTTACCTGTCTTAAAGTAGACAGAATTCCACTTTTCTTAAAGATGTTTAAAATAATATTGAAACAAATAATTTTATTTTAACAAATGTATGTACAGTGGTTGTTTCTTTGCACACTATTATTTCATTGCTTGTTCCTGCTATGCATACCTACTCCACCTGAATTTTTAATGAAGCTGTCCTGCTAACATTGATTCATTTCCTCCCCTTCTCTTGGCCTCGGCCAGTGCTGCCTATACAATGTCAAAAACGTAGCCTTTGATGCCAATTGTATAGTTTCTTGGAAATGTCTGAAGTTTCTTTAGATTAGGTGCTCAATTTTCTTCTCTTTCTTTTGACTTTTCACTAACATATTACTTGTGTGTAGTTTTTAGCATTGAAAAGGTGCTTATTATACCCTGTTGAACGGGTGAATAACTTTAGGTGGAGAAATGATTCCTGGAACAGGGGGGGACTGAAGTAAGGATGGTTCCATTTTCCTTGTAGTCTATTCCCCATTGTAGCTGCTTCTGTCCCACTTGGTGGCTTTTAACTCAAGGAAATATCCTCAGTGAAATCCTACCAGGCCTAGAAAAAGCTGGGAAGAAATGTCTCAGAAGACTTTCAAGTTCAGCAAGAAAGACAAGGTAGCAGATATTTCATCCCTTCATGTTTTCTAGTTTTCCTGTCTGCACAAGACATACTTTCAGCTAAATACTATCTAATATAGCCAGCACCTGGTAACATGAAAAGAGGAAAATTTGCTGCATTAATGGGGGAAAAGGCATATTTATTTAGCCTGGAAAAACAGCATAGTAGCCAATGAATACATTTGGACCATATGGTGAAACAGGTACATTTATACAAAGTGGGAGAAAAAAAAGAACCACAATTTAGAGATTGGAAAGCACTATTAAGAATTAGGCCAGTGCTGGATACCATTTCATGTTCAAACTAAGGGGAAGAGACTTTATTGTTTTTAACAGAAGGTTTATATAAGACAACTAGTTAAACTATAGCCCACAGGCCAAATTCAGCCTGCCATCATTTTTTAAAATGAGAATTAACTTCATTTAATTTTTTAAAAAATTGAATACCCATGTCATGGATTCAAGTTTAAAAAAAACACTGACACAACTTTAGATCATTTCTCAATATGCAAGTGGGGCTAACTTTGCTACAAGATTTCATGCAATATTTTTAAACTTGTTGACACTAGTACAGATGTCTCCCATTTTCCCCCACTTTGCCCACTTCCACCTAGCCTTCCCCCTGGCCTTCATCACATTATTGTCTGTATCTACATGTTATGCATATATATTTTTTTAGCCAATCTCTTCACCTTCTTTCACTCAGTTCCCCACACACTCTCTTCTCTGAGATCTATCAGTCTGTTCCATGTATTCATGAATTTTGGTTCTGTTTTGTTCATCAGTTTATTTTGTTCATTAGATTTCACATATAAGTGAGATCATATAGTATTGGTCATTCTCTGATTGGCTTATTTCACTGAGCATAATACTCTCCAGGTTTATCCATTTTGTCCCGAAGGGTAAGAGTTTATTCCATTTCTTTAGCTGCATAGTATTCCACTGTGTAAATGTATCACAGCTTTTCCATCCACTCATTTACTACTAGATGAACAGTTCAGCTGTTTCCAGATCTGGGGCAAGGGAAACAAAAGAAAAATAAACAAATGGAACTACATTAAACTAAAAAGCTTCTGCACAGCAAAAGAAACCATCAATAAAATGAAAAGAGAACCCACCGTATGGGAGAACATATTTTCTAATGATACATGTGATAGGAGTTAATTTCCAAAATATATAAAGAACTCATACAACTCATCAGCAAAAAGCCAAACATTTCGATTAAAAATGAGCAAAGGACCTGAATAGACACTTCTTCAAAGAGGACATACAGATGGCCAATAGACATATGGAATAATGCTCAATGTCACTAATCATTAGAGAAATGCAAATTAAAACTACAATGAGGTATCACCTCACCACTGACAGAAATGGCTAGAATTAGTAAATCAACAAACAACAAGAGTAGGTGAGGATGTGTACTTTTGATGGGAATGCAGAATTGTGTAGTCACCGTGGAAAACATTATGGAGTTTCCTCATTTGTTTTTGTATGACTCACAAGTTAAAATGGTTTTTACATATTTTTATCTCTTAAAAATTATTTTTTACTTAAATTTTCAATTAATTTTAATTTTTTATTAATTGTAGTTTACATTCAATATTATTCTGTATTAGCCTCAAATGTACAGCAAAGTGGTTAGCAAATCATGTGATTTACAGAGTGTTACCCTGTTGCTTCAAGAATCGACCTGGTCCCATACGTAGTTATCGGGGAGGGGACTATTTAGTAAGGGCATTTGTTTCTCCTTGTGTGATGTTCCTACATACCATCAGAGCTTACTAAAGAACGGGGAATGCCCTGGCTGCTGTGGCTCAGTGGATTGTGTGTTGGCCTGCAAACCAAGTGTCGCTGGTTCCATTCCCAGTCAGGGCACATGACTAGGTTGCACATCAGGTCCCTAGTTGGGGGCGCAAGGGAGAGGCCACCACACAGTGATGTTTCTCTCTCTCCTTTCCCCTCTCTCTAAAAATAAAATAAATAAACAAACAAATAATTAATTAATTAATTTTAAAAAAAGAATGGGGAATGCATTCCACAACTAAGTGCCTCCCACCTGACAGACACTGTTCTAGAAGTACCTGGTGCCACTGACATATCTGGGTCTTTATGACATTTAGAATCTTCTTGGACTGTAATAATTCTATGACTTCAGCATTATCAAGTGAGATCGATACTTTTGAAAAATGAGATTCCATAAAGGATCTTATCCAGAGCACACAACCAACTTCAAGCTAGAGCTCCAAACTATTATTACTATAAACTGTTATTATCGGAATGTTTTCATTTGTATCTCTACTCAAGAGATTGCTTAAGTTCAACATTCACGATGTGTTATGGAAACTTGAGTAATAGTTTTCAAAAACAATCTGTTGTTATCACTATTATTATGTTGTGAATTATTAATGCTTATCAGAGAAGGAAAACTCTGACTCCAAAAAACCTCCGCTGCCTTGCGGCATACCTCTTCAGGAGAAAGGCTAAGGGAGTAAACCCCGACAGAAAATCCGGAGCCGGAGTCCCTAAGGCGGTTTGATGTTGTGATCAACACCGGCAACTCCTGCGGCGCACCTGAACCCAAGCTGTATCGACTCCGTCTTTCCCTTGGACCCTTCAGCTGCGAAGAGAGGGGGGGTCTGCTGCATGGGCAACAGCAGACCCTCCATATTGCCCTGCCCAGGCTCTGTAGCTTCAGCGTCATCGCAAGATGTCGATTCAACACGGGAGGAGACAGATACCATGTCACTCCCGAGTCGGACTGCACAGCCATTCTCGGCGGTGCAGATGGACTCTTAAGAAGCTACACCATCGTCTCTCGAGACGGACGGCTGCCGACGACGATTAATGCTTATCATAATGTAGTAACTTTAAATTTAAGGATGAATTAATGGGTAAGCCCACGATTGATACAAAGATATCTAATTAAGGTCACCAGGGAGAAGGAGGAGGGACCTTAGGAAGAGTTTTCTAAGGCAATGGAAAGCAGACTAGAATGGGATTTGCTGAGAAGTTGAATTCTCCAGAGCCAATGGAAATAAAAAGAGGGCAGGTTCTTTGGCTTATGAACTTTTCTGGGTCCTCCGCTGGCTCTCTCTCTCAGGATCTTCTTCCTGAGGATGCCTTGATAATTGTGCTGTAACTGCCTACATTTCCCAATGGATGGTATTTTGGATGAGAAGGAACTCAGAGCACAGCGTAGGATTGGGTTGGCATGGCAGAGGGTGGCAGGTTTATTCTTTGGGTGTTCTGGAGGAAACAGGCTCTGAGGCAGAAGCCTGCCATTCTTCCAGAATTGTGTAGCTTTTGTGTATTATGTTATTTTAGTTTGTAAACTAACCCTACAGAAACTAAAATGGGAAAAGACTGGAGAACCCAGGTGTTTGAATTTAGCTTTATTGATAGGCTTAAGCAATTAAAAGCTGTGACTTGAAAGGCTTAAGTGATTGATTTTGAATAAAGACTCTTCCTTTATCACCAAACCTTTGTGGCAGGTAGCAGGACCCAACTTGCTGTTCAGTAACATGATGACGGTCTGCCCACTGTGCTTTAAATGCAGCCATTTTAAATATATTTACCTAAGTCTCCAGTGAACTAGACCCATGAAATACTAAGATTATCTCACCTGATTACTTCTCCAAATTGTCAAATATGTGGCTAACTTACTTGCTGGTTAAAGGCTAATTATAGTGAGGTAGCAGTTTATGGGTTCTGGATTTTGAAACTCAGGTAGGTTTTTAAAATCCAACCCCCCATAAAGCACATATGGCTCCATGGGGTTCTAATTGATATGCAAAGTTATATTAGTTTTAGGTGTACAATGTGACTCGAGATATATATACATAATATATGCAAATAATCACAATAAGTCTAGTTAACATCTGGTACCATATATAGTTACAGATTTTTTTTTCTTGTGATCAGAAATTTTAAAACATACTCTTGTATGTTGCTTTCAGTTTTATATCCCAAATATAAGTAAAATCATGGTTCTGACTTTTCCCATCATATATTTCACTTAACATGATATTATCAAGATCCATCCACTTATTCACAAATGGCATTATTTCATCTTTTCTCATGGGTCAGTAGTATATATGTAACATCTTCTTTTTTAGTCATTTATCGAAGAACACTTCAGTTGTTTCCATGTCTTGCAAACCATGAATAATGCTACAATAAACATATGGCTGCATATATCTTTGCAAATAAATGTTTTCAATATTTTCAGGTACAGAACTAGAAGAGGGGTTGCTAAGTCATACGGTAATTCTATTCTAAATTTATTGAGGAGCTTCCGTACTGTTTTCCAGAGTGGCTGTACCAAAAACAAACAAAAACTCATAGAAACAGGCAACAGTGTGGTGGTTACCAGAGGGAAGGAGTTGGGGAAATAGTAAATGGTAAACGGAATCAAATATGAGATGACAGAAGAAGATTTAATTTTGGGTGGTGAGAACACTATGCAATACAAAGATGATGTAGCTTATACCTATACAATTTTATTAACCATTGTCACTCCAATAAACTTGTTTTAAGTATATTTTATTGATCGTGCTGTTACATTTGTCACCAATTATTTTCCCTTTGTTCTCCTCCATCCAGTACCCCACTTCCATCCTGCAGTCCTACCCCCTCAGTTCATGTTCATGATCATGCATGTAAATTCTTTGGCTTCACCCTTCTATACTATTCTTAATATCCCCCTCTCTATTTTGTATCTACCAGTAATGCTTCTTAACCCCTGCACCATTTCCCCATTTCTTCTTATTTCCTTTCCCAGCTGATAACCCTCCAAATGATCCCCATACCTATGATTCTGTTCCTATTCTAATCGTTTGCTTAGTTGGATTTTGTTTTATTTTTTAGATTCAGTTGTTGATAGTTGTGAGTTTGTTGTCATTTTAGTGTTCATTATTTTGATCTTCTTTTCCTTAAATAAGTTCCTTTGACATTTCATATAATAAGGGCTTGGTGATGATGAACTCCTTTAGTTTTACCTTGTCTGGGAAGCACTTCATCTGCCCTTCCCTTCTAAATGCTAGCTTTGCTGGATGGAATAATCTTGGTTGTGGGTCCTTGCTTTTCATCATATTGAATACTTCTTGCCAGTCCATTCTTGCCTGCAAAGTTTCTTTTGAGAAATCAGCTGATAGTCTTATAGGCACCCCTTTGTATGTAACTCTCTGCTTTCTCTTGTTGCTCTTAAGATTCTCTCTTTATCTTTAGCCTTTGGCATTTTAAGGATGATGTGTATTGGTGTGGTCCTCCTTGGATCTAGCTTTTTTGGAACTCTGTGCACCCTGGACTTGTGTGTTTATTGCCTTTGCCAAATTTTGGAAGTTTTCTTTCATTATTTTTTTCACATCGTCGTCGGCGTCGGCAGCCGTCCGTCTCGAGAGACGATGGCGTAGCTTCTTGAGAGTCTATCTGCCCCGCCGAGAATGGCTGTGCAGTCTGACTCGGGAGTGACAATCCCTGCCACACTTGTTACAGGTGAAGGCAGATGGCCGTTGTTGCTGCTGTTGACGCTGCTTCCGCCTCGATCTTTTCTGGACCGCCTCCTCGTTGCGCGCAGCCTCTGCACGTGACGTACCTTGCCTGACCGCGAGCCTCCAGGCTAGGCGGTCGTCTGCTTGAACTTCCCATGTGTTGAGATTGATGGAGCATTGTGTCATGTCCTTTTTGCAGATGTCTTTGAACCGCAGTTTTGGGCGCCCTGTCATCCTCTTGCCTTCTGCTAGCTCGCCGTAGAGGAGGTCTTTGGGGATACGGCCTGCATCCATTCTTTTGACATGGCCGAGCCACCTGAGGCGTCTCTCGCTAAGAACTGCATGCAAACTGCTCATATTGGCTCGCTTCAGCACCTCGGTGTTGGGAACCTTATCCTGCCAGGCGACATGCAGGACGCGTCGCAGGCACCTCATGTGGAAGCTGTTGAGTTTCCTTTCGTGCCTTGCATAGGTGGTCCACGTCTCGCTGCCATAGAGGAGAGTGCTGAGTACGCAGGCTTGGTAGATGCGCAGTCTGGTTTTCTCAGTGAGGCTGGAATTGTTCCACGCTCGCCAGTTCAGTCTGGCCATAACTGTGGCTGCCCTGGCGATTCTCCGATTGACCTCCAAGTCGACTGACAGAGAGCTCGAGATGGTGGACCCGAGGTAAGTGAAGTCGTTGACAACCTCCAGGGTGTATCCGTCGATGGTGATGCATGGGGGAGTCCCCGTTCCTTGAGCCATAACATTCGTCTTCATCAGGCTGATGGCTAGTCCGAACTCCTTGCATGCGTGGGAAAGGCAAGTGACTAGCTGCTGAAGTCCCTCTTCAGAGTGTGATGTCAAAGCTGCGTCGTCGGCGAAGAGCATCTCACGGATGAGCACCTCTTTGACTTTGTTCTTGGCTCGTAGACGGGCCAGGTTGTAGAGCTTGCCATCAGATCTGGTGTGAATGAAGACACCCTCGCTGCAGTCCTTAAAGGCGTATTGGAGGAGCATGGAGAAGAAGATTCCGAACAGCGTAGGCGCGAGGACGCAGCCCTGCTTTACTCCGCTGCTGACTGGGAAGGCCTCAGAGGTTGCGCCGTTGTAGGACACCGTGCTGTGCATGTTGTCGTGAAAGGACATGACCACAGCAAGCAGATGTGGTGGACAGCCAATCTTCCGTAGCAAGCTGAAGAGTCCGCTTCGACTGACCAGATCAAATGCCTTCGTGAGGTCGATAAAGGCGAGGTAGAGTGGTTTATGCTGCTCGTGACACTTCTCCTGCAGTTGGCGTAGGGAGAAGATCATGTCCACTGTTGATCGGCCAGCTCTGAAGCCACACTGGGACTCTGGGTAGACGCGGGAAGCAAGGGTCTGCAGGCGGGCAAGAGCGACCCGGGCGAATACTTTGCCGACGACGCTGAGGAGAGAGATGCCCCGGTAGTTGTTGCAGTCGCTGCGGTCTCCTTTGTTCTTGTACATGGTGATAATGTTGGCATCTCTCATATCCTGGGGGATGTAACCCTCCTTCCAGCAGAGACAGAGTAGATGGTGGAGAGGCTCTAGCAGGACTAGTTTCCCGCTCTTTAGGATTTCTGGAGGGATTCCGTCGCTTCCTGGTGCTTTCCCGCAAGCGAGGCAGTCGATGGCTTTGCCGAGCTCTGTCGCAGTAGGTGGGGTGTCTAGCTCCTCCATGACTGGTAGGTCTGGGATGGCGTTAAGGGCAGTGTCTGTTACGGTGTTCTTCGTTGCGTACAGCTCGAGGTAGTGCTCGGTCCACCGCCGCATTTGCTGTTCCTGGTCAGTGATGACCTCACCTGTCTTGGACTTAAGGGGGGCGATCTTGGAGGGGATTGGGCCTGTTGCCTTCTTGATACTCTCATACATTCCTCGTGCGTTGCCTATATCGGCGGCTTCCTGAATGCTTCTGCACAGGTTTAACCAATAGGTGTTGGCACAGTGGCGGGCGGTCTTCTGGACTTTGTTCCTGGCAGCCCGTAGAGCTTGAAGTGTACTGGGAGTGGGCGTGACCTTGTAAGCCAGTAGGGCCTTCCTCTTAGCCTCGATCACGGGTTCCATTTCTTCCCAGTGAGCCTCGTACCAGTCAGCATTCTTCCGCTCTTTCTTCCCGTAAGCAATAATGGCGGAGTTGTATATGGCGTCGTGGAGACGTGGCCAATTGGATTCGATAAAGTCATCTGCCGCTACTCCCTCACCGAGTGCATCTTCCATCTTGTTGATGAATTGCTGGGTCTTAACTGGGTTGCTGGCACAACTGGTGTTGATGTGTGGGCGACCCTTCATCTTGGAGTGGTGCAACCTCTTCGGCATTATGCGCACCTTGCTTACCACGAGGGCATGGTCCATGTCGCAGTCTGCACTGTGGTAGCTGCGGGTGAGGAGGGTGCTGCCAATATCCATTCTTCTGGTGATGACGAGGTCAAGCTGGTGCCAATGGCGGGAGCGGGGGTGCCTCCATGACACCTGGTGGATCTCTTTGCACTTGAAGAATGTGTTTGTCACGCACAGGCCGTGGTGACACGAAAGCTCAAGCAGTCGCTGACCATTCTCATTGATCTTTCCTCTCCCAAAGTTTCCAAGGCAGGTGGGCCAGGCCATGTGGTCAGCTCCTACTCTTGCGTTGAAGTCTCCAAGGAGATAGAGAGCGTTATTTCTGGGGATCTTGGATAACGCTTCGTCCAGTGCATGGTAGAACTGTTCTTTCTCTTTGGTGGTGGCGCAGAGGGTTGGGGCATACGCGCTAAGAATGCTGACTGGGCCGAAAGTTGTTGACAATCGGAGGGTAAGTAATCTCTCTGTGCCTCCTGTGGGTGGCTCTATGGAGTTAACAAGCGTGTTCTTCACAGCGAACCCAACACCATGCTGTCTTGGTTGGTCTGGAGATTTCCCTTGCCAGTAGAAGGTGTAGTTGGTTTCTCTGATAGTTCCGTTGTCGGCCAACCGGGTCTCCTGTAGAGCCGCAATGTCGATGTTTAGTCGTGCCAGTTCCCTATCGATGACAGCGGTTTTCCTGGCACCATTGATCCACGGAAGGTCTGCAGTAAGTCCGGGACACATGGTCCTGATGTTCCAGCTAGCGAGGCGAAGAGCCGGAGGCTTCTTTCTTGTTGTTTGCTTGGAATTAACTGGTGCAGGTGTTTTGTGGCCCACTTTTCGAGAGGCGCCTCTCTGATCCCCACGCACCCAGTGGGGCAGGCGAGCCATGGCGAGATGGTAGCTGTCCAGTGAGGTGCGATGACCTCTCCCACCGTCAGAGGAGACCCCTGGCGCTCGTTTCCTTCGCCAATCGGATGAGCTTATAACTGGTATCTGTCTCCTCCCGTGTTGAGTCGACATCTTGCGATGACGCTGGAGTGTCCTCTCCAGTGAAACTGAAGCTACAGAGCCTGGGCAGGGTGATATGGAGGGTCTGCTGTTGCCCATGCAGCAGACCCCCCCTCTCTTCGCAGCTGAATGGTCCAAGGGAAAGACAAAGTCAATACAGCTTGGCTTCAGGTGCGCCGCAGGAGTTGCCGGTGTTGACTACAATGTCAAACCGCCTTAAGGACTCGGGCTCCGGATTTTCTGTCGGGGTTTACTCCCTTAGCCTTTCCCCTGAAGAGGTATGCCGCAAGGCAGCGGAGGTTTTTTGGAGTCAGAGTTTTCCTTCTCTGATTTTAGAGATGTCCTTCCTCTTTCCTCCTTTACAGGAGTCAACAAGCGAAGTGCCGCTGAACGGGTGGCAGGAGAGGTGAAGCTGTGTTGATGACAGCAGCTGTGGCAATACTCTGCATTTAACATGTACCTAATATAATTCTTATATTAAAAATAACTTAAGGAGTATTTTTAGTTGATCAGGCTTCCCCGTCATTTTTTCTCTAAATATTTGATAAAGCTTGCTTCCATCCCACATTTCTCGCGCGCTCGTGAAAACACAAAAAGAAAAGCGTGTGTGTGGTTTGGCCCAACAGCTCAGTGGGTCGGGAGCGCCGGCTGCAGGCCGCTGGCCCCGGCTGACTCACCGCGGCTGAGGCTGTGGGGGCGCACCTCACTCCCGGGGACGACAGGTGGCTGGTGATGTGCAGGCAGCGGTCCCCTCATTTTTTTCACATAAGCTTTCAATTTCTTGTTCTTCCTCTTCTCCTTCTGGCACCACTATGATTCAGATGTTGGCATGTTTAAAGTTGTACCAGAGGTTCCTATGCTTCTCCTCATGTATTTTAATTCTTATTTCCTCATTCTGTACTGGTTGACCTTTTGTTTCTTCCTTATGTTTCAAATCATTAATTTGAACAGCAGTTTCCTTCCCTTCACCATTGGTTTTGTGTGGATATTTCTTGGTTTCATTTAACATAGCCTTCACTTATTCCCTTATGAGTTTGCCATACTTAAGCGTATCTGTTAAGCCTGTGAGCCTCTTTATCACCAGTGTTTTGAACTCTACATCTGTTAGGTTGTCTATCTCCTCATCGCTTAGTTCTCCCACTGGAATCTTGATACATTCCCTCTTTTGGGCCATAATTCTCTGTCTCCTCATCTTGACAGGCTCCTGTGTTTGTTTGCTTCTGTGTCATAGGTAAAGCTGTCACACCTGTTATGTTTCAAGAGGTGGAACCTTACTTATTCATCAGTATGGGTGACCCATTTCACTACGTTGTGGTGCTGTATGTGGGGAAGGGGTCTGAGAGGGATCAATGCCACAGCTCTCATCCCTGTTCTGGGCACTTCTCTTACTTCTGTATGGGACTGGTGCCTCTCTAGCTGTTGCCCTGGCCATCCCCAGAGTGGGTGGGTCTGCGGACATTCTAGGACTATGGGGGCCCTTTAAAGAAGCGGACTCTACTGAGTGACTGACAGTTTCTTCCTCTGCTCCAACGCCCACTGGTTTGCACAGTCATAAGCAATGAGGCTTTATTTTCCCCAGCACTGGGACCATGAGCTGTGCAGTCTGGTCTAGAGCTGGGACTGCTCCCCAGGCGTCCCTCCTGACTTTTTGAAACATGTGACTGCACTTTCTGCCAGCCTGCTGCTGCTGCAGCTGTTGCTGCCACTGCTACCACCACCACACCGCATCCTTTCCTCTCTGGCTGCGCCCTTCCTACTTGTCTGGATGAGTATTTCTTCTTTATATCTTTGTTTTTTGGACTTCCATGTAGCTTGATTTTCTGGAACTTATGGTTGTCTCTAGTTTTGAGGTAGTTGTATTTCTTCTAAGTTGTGGAGGGAGATGAAGCATGTCTGTAGAGGCCTCCATTTGGCCAGAAGTCTGTTTCTGCTTATTAGATTGATCTGTACTTCCTAGATCTACCCCTAGTGGCATCAGATTCTGTCCAAGTCTGGGCCTAGACAACCTGTTGGAGACTACCAGAGATCTACTGTCTTTATTTGTCTCCTTTAGTTGTTAATTCAATAAATCTGTGATCAGCTGTCAGGCTTAATTACTGAGGGTGGGGCAGATTAATTCCTGCAGGTAGGGATATTGCTTCCCCTCAAGCTGACACCACTTGGATGGGAGCGGTCTGCCTGTAGATTAGGAAATGAATCAGCCCTGGGACTTGGTTGGCTGCTCCCTCTTTTATCCTTAAAGCCATTGCTCCAAACTCTCCTTAAGCGTCTCTAGTCCTCTCTGCCGTCCCTCTTCTGGAGTCCATGGTAAGAGGTGTCAATATATTTTCAAATGTGATCCCTTTAAGAGCTCTTTGTCTTTAGCTGTTTCTTTCAGGTCAGCAAAAAACAAAACAAAACAAAAAAACCTGCAGCTTTTCACTTTTCAAAGCTGGATGCTATCTTACTTTCTGCTCTGTTGCTGTAGGCTGTGAAGCCCAGGTGGGGGTTTAGACCCTGCCCTTCTCAGGGGGAACTCCAGGCTGCTGAGCTATTTCTCAGTCCCTTCAGCTGCCACCTGTTGGAACCCAGCAAACCCTTTCACATGCCTGCACTTCCTACCAGTCATGTTGTGATGAAGCAGCCTTTTCTGTCTGTCCATGGTTATAAGGCTTCTCTCCAGCTAGTGTTCAGTTGGTTATTCCAGATGATTTCTCCACAATTAAGTCATAATTCCAGATTGGTCCTGGGAGGAGGTTAATATAGCTTCCACTTACTTCTCCACCATATTGGATCCCTGATGTCTAGTGATGTTGATTGAGCATCCTTTCATATGCCTATGGGCCCTCTGTATGTCTTCCTTAAAGAAGTGTCTATTCAGAGCCTTTGTCCATTTTTGGATTGCATTGTTTGTCTTCTTGGTGTTGAGCCATATGAGCAATTTATATATTTCGGAGATCAAATCTTTTGTCTGAGGTATCATTGGCAAGTATTCTCATATGTTTGGATACCTTTTCATTTTGATGTTTTCTTTAGTTAGACAGAAGCTTTATAATTTGATGTAGTCTCATTTGTTTATTTTTCCTTTTATCTCTCTTACCCTAGGAGATATGTCGGCAAAAATATTGCTGTTTGAGGTGCCTGAAAATTTACTTCCTATGTTTTCCTCTAGGACCATTATGGTGTCATGACTTATATTTAGGTCTTTTATCCATCTTGAGTTTATTCTGGTGTATAATGTAAGTTGGTGGTCTAGATTCATTTTTTTTTTTTGCATGTCCCTTTCCAGTTCTCCCAACACCATTTATTGAAAAGGCTATTTTTACTTCATTTTACCCTCCTACCCCTTGTCAAATATTAATTGACCATAGAAACTTGGATTTATTTCTGGACTCTCTATTCTGTTCCATTGATATATGTGTGTTCTTGTGTTGGTACCAGACTCTTTTGATTACAGTGGCCTTGTAGTATAATTTGGTATCAGGTTCTGTGATTCCTCCTACTTTGTTCTTCTTTCTCAAGTTTGCTGAGGCTATTTGGGATCATTTTTGGTTCCACATAAATTTTTGAAATATTCATTCTAGATCTGTGCAATATGCCATTAGTATTTTAATAGGGATTTTGTTGAATCTATAGATTGCTTTGGGTAGTATGGACATTTTAATGATGTTAATTCTTCCAGTCCATGAATATGGTATATGCTTCCATTTATTTGTATCTTCCCTAATTTCTTTCTTCACTGTTCTGTTGCTCTCTGAGTATAGATCTTTTACCTCCTTGGTTAAGTTTATTCTAAGGTACTTTATTTTTATTTTTGATATAGTAAAGGGGACTTTTTTTTTCAAGTGTCTGTTTCTGATAGTTCATTGTTGGTGTACAAAAATTTCTTTGATTTCTGAGTATTGACTCTATATCCTATTTTTCCAAATTCACTTATTATCCAATTGTAATTCTTTTATGGTTATATGAAAAGGCGAAACCTGTCTACCCATGCTTCCATCTTAACTGGAAATGATCTCTGCTTAGTTTTTAATTGGATAGTTTTTTTGTTTTTGCTGTTAAGTTTTATGTGTTATTTGTACATTTTTTATATTAAACCTTTAGCAGATATATGATTTGCAAATATTTTCTCGTACTACATTAGTCTGTCTTTTCATTTTATTGATGGTTTCCTTTTTCTTTCTTTCTTTTTTTCTTTCTTTCCTTATTTAAAGCATATTTTATTGATTATGTTGTTACAGTAGTTCCAATTATTCTCCCTTGGCTCCCCTCTGCCCAGTAACCCCCTTAAATCCAGCAATCCCACCCCCTTAGTTCATGTTCATGGGTCGTGCATATAAGTTCTTTGGCTTCACCCTTTCCTATATAATTCTTAAATTCCCCCTGTCTAGTTTGTACCAACTGATTATGCTTCTTAATCCCTGCACTATATCCCCATTTATCCCCCTCTCCTCTCCCAGATGATAACCCTCCAAATGATCTCCATACCTATAATTCTGTTCCTATTCTGGTTTGTGTAGTTGGATTTGTTTTTATTTTTTAGATTCAGTTGTTGATAGTTGTGTTTGTTGTCATTTTAGTGTTCATAGTTTTGATCTTCTTTTTCTTAAGTAAGTCCCTTTGACATTTCATATAATAATGGCTTGGCTATGATGAACTCCTTTAGCTTTACCTTGTCTGGGAAGCACTTCATCTGCCCTTCTATTCCAAATGGTAGCTTTGCTGGATAGAGTAATCTTGGTTGTAGGTTGCTTTTCATCACATTGAATACTGCTTGCCAGTCCCTTCCTGCCTGCAAAGTGTCCTCTGAGAAATCAGGTGATAGTCCTATAGGTACTTCCCTGTAGGCAACTCTCTGCCTCTCTCTTGCTGCCCCAGGACTCTCTGTTTATTTTTCACCTTTGGCATCTCAATCATGATGCGTTTTGCTGTGGTCCACTCTGAGTTCAGCTTGCCCAGGCTTTCCATGCTTCCTGGACCTGTATGTTTGTCTCCTTCATAAAATCTGGGAAGTTTTCCTCATTTTTTTCAATTCTTGCTTCCTCATTGTGCACTGGTTGAATGTTTTTTTCTTCTTTATGTTCCAAATCATTGATTTGAACCCCGGTTTCCTTTCCTTTACCATTGGTTTTGTGTGGATTTTCCTTCATTTCACTTAGCATAGCCTTCACTTCTCTTATACGTTTGCCATACTTAAACATATCAGTCAAACCTGTATCTTTATCACCAGTATTTGGAATTCTACATCTGTTAGGTTGGCTATCTCCTCATCTGTTAGGTTGGCTATCTCTTTGTCACTTAATTCTCCCACTGGAACGTTGATTCATTCCCCCCTTTGGGCCATATTTCTCTGTCTCCTCATTCTGACAGGCTCCTGTGTTTGTTTGCCGCCACATCCCAGGTAGAGCTGTCACTCCTGTTACATTGTAAGGGGTGGAGCCTTAGGGATTCGTCTGTACAGGGTGACCTGTTTCACCACGTTGTGGCGCTGTATGTGGGGGAGGGTTTGAGAGGGAACAATGCTGCCTGCCCAGCACTTGCTCCTTTTCCAGGCACCTCTCCCACTTCTGCACTGGACTGGCACCCCTCTAGCTGCTTCCCTGGCTGTCGTTCCCAGAGCGGGTGGGTCTGAGTACATTCTAGGACTGTGGGGGCCCTTTAAACAAGTGGACTCTGCTGAGACCGGCAGTTTTTGCCTCCACCCCAGCTCCACTGGTCTGCATAGTCAGCAGCAATGAGTCTTGATTTTCCCTGGTACTGGGACCATGAGCTGCGAGGTCAA
Source organism: Furipterus horrens (assembly GCF_987537825.1). Classification (NCBI taxonomy): domain Eukaryota; kingdom Metazoa; phylum Chordata; class Mammalia; order Chiroptera; family Furipteridae; genus Furipterus; species Furipterus horrens. The sequence continues at coordinate 35,921,631 of NW_028327187.1, forward strand.
GTGAAGAGTTGGGAACACTTCCCAGGTGTCCCTCCTGACTTTTTATAACATGAGACTGCTCTTTCTGCCGCCTGCTGCTGCTGCTGCCACCACCGCTGTTGCCGCCACTACACCGCATCATCTCCTTCCCAGCTCCGCCCCTCCTACCTGTCTGGATGAGTATTTCTTCTTTATATCTTTGTTTGCTGGACTTCCATGCAGTTTGATTTTCTGTAACTTCTGGTTGTTTCTAGCTTTGAGGTAGTTGTATTGCTTTTCAGTTGTGGAGGAAGACGCAGCATGTCTGTCTATGCCTCCTACTTTGCCAAAAGTCTCTGTTGGTTTCCTTTGATGTACAGAAACCATTTGATCTGTTGTAGTCTCACTGTTTTATTTAGTCCTTTTATTGCCTTTTTTTTGGGGGGGTGTCAAATTAAAAACAGAAAAACAAAAAAAAATCACCAAATCCAAAGTCCATGAGTTTACTGCCAATGTTTTCTTCTTGATTTTTATGTTCCATATCTTAAATTCAAGACTTTAACCCATTTTGAGTTCATTTTTATGTATGATGTAAGATAGCAGTCCAGTTTAATTCTTTTGCATATGTCTACAGTTTTCCAAACACAATTTGTGAAGGAGACTGTCCTTTCCCCTTTGTATATTCTCGGCTCCTCTGCTACAAGTTAATTAACCATATGTACATGGGTTTATTTCTGGGGGCTCAATTTGTTCCATTTATCTATGTGTCTGTTTTTATGCCAGTACCATAGTGTTTTGATTACTATAGTTTTGAAGTATAGCATGAAATTAGGGCGTGTGGCATCTCAAGATTTTTTCTTTTTCAAGATTTCTTTGGCAATTCAGGGTGGTTTTGTGTTCCACGCATCTTTTATAATTGTTCTATTTCTTTGAAAAATGCCATTGGAATTTTGATAAAGATGGCATTGAATGGTTAGATTGCTTTGGATATTATAGACATTTTAATAATATCATTCCAATCCATCAGCACAGGATATTTTTCCATTTATTTTTTTCTTCTGTGTTTTTCATCAGTGTCCTAGTTTTCAGTTACAGGTCTTTTGCCTCCTTGTTTAAATTTATTCCTAAATATTTAATTTATTTTTTGATGTTATTGTAAATGGAATATTTTTCTCCTGATAGTTTGCTATTATTTTATAGAAATGCAACAGATTTCTGTCTATTTATTTTTTTATCCTGCAACAATACTTAATTGATTTGTTCTATAAGTTTTGGTGGATTTTTAGGGTTTTCTATATACAGTATCATGTCATCTGGGAATAGTATCAGTTTTACTTCTTTCTTTTGAATTTCAATGTCTTTTATTTTTTGTTCTTGCCTAATTTCTCTGGCTAAACTTTGAATACTGTGTTGAATAAAAGTGACAGAAATGGGAGTCCTTATCTTGTTTTTGATTTTATAGAAAAATATTTCAACTTTTAACTGTTAAGCATGATGTTAGCTGTGGGCTTATCATACATGACCTTTATTATGTTTAGATATGTTCCCTGTGTTGTCACTTTGTTGAGAGTTTTTATTACAAACAAATGTTGAATTTGTTAAATTACCTTCATTACATCTTTTGAGATGATCATATGGTTTTAGCCTTCATTTTGTTAATGTATTCATGTTGATTTATTTGTGTGTGTTGAACTATCCTTGCATTTCTGAGATAATCCCACTTGATCCTGATGTATGATTATTTTAATGTATCGTGGCATTCAGTTTGTTAATGTTTTGTTGAGAATTTCTGCATCTACCTTTATCAGGGATATTGGCCTATAATTTTATTTTTCTTGTGGTATCCTTTTCTGAGTTTTTTAAAAATAAGGATAATGCTGACATCATAAAATGAGTTTGGAAGTGTGTCCCTGTTTTATTTTTTGGAAGAGATTGATAAGGATTAGCATTAATTACTCTTTGAATGTTTGGTAAAATTCACTAGTAAAACCCTCTGATCCTTGACTTAGGCTTGTAGGAAGTTTTTAAATTGCTGACTTTATATCCTTACTATTATTCATTCTGTTCAGATGTTCTATTCCTTTGTGATTCAACCATGGAAGACTGTATGTTTCTAAGGAATTACCTATTTCTTCTACAGTGTCCAGTTTGTTAACATATAATTATATATAGTATTCTCTTATGATTTTTTTTACTCCTGTGGTATCAGTTGTAGTGTCTCCTCTTTCATTTATAATTTTATTTATTTGAGTCTTCTTTTTCCTGGTGAGTCTAACTAAAAAATTGCAATTTTATTTATCTTTTCAAAGAACCAGCTCTTATTTTCATTATTTTCTATGACCTTTTGTCTCTAATTTCTTTCTTTCTTTCTTTTTTTTATCATTTCCTTCTTCCTACTAATTAGGGCCTTGTTTGTTCTTTTTCTAGTCCCCTGAGGTGTAAAATTATGTTGTTCATTTGAGGTTTTTGTGTTTCTCAAGGTAGGCATTCATTGCTATGAATTTTCTCTTAGAGCTGCTTTTCCTGCATCCCATAAGTTTGCATATGTTGTATTTTCCAGTTTTCTTTTGCTAACTGATTTTTAGTTTCCTACCATTGTGGTTGGAAAAGATACTTCATATGATTTTAATCTTCTTAAATTTGTTGAGACTTGTTTTGTAACCTAACATATATTCTATTCTGGTGAATATTCCAATGTGTACTTGAGAAAAATGGGTATTCTGTTGCTTTTGAATGGAATATTCTGTGTGTGTGTGTGTGTGTGTGTGTGTGTGTGTGTGTGTATGTGCATGTGTTAAATTTATCTGGTCTACCTTAGTGTCATTTAACCCTGTGGAGTTTATGACTGATTTGAGAGATTAAAAAAAATCTTTTCTTAAATATCATTACATATATTGGGGGCATGCCCTGGCTGGTTTGGCTCAGTGGATTGAGCGTTGGCCTGCGAGCTAAGTGTCGCTGGTTCGATCTTCCAGTCAGGGCACATCAGAGAAGGAAAACTCTGACTCCAAAAAACCTCCGCTGCCTTGCGGCATACCTCTTCAGGGGAAAGGCTAAGGGAGTAAACCCCGACAGAAAATCCGGAGCCGGAGTCCCTAAGGCGGTTTGACGTTGTAGTCAACACCGGCAACTCCTGCGGCGCACCTGAAGCCAAGCTGTATTGACTCCGTCTTTCCCTTGGACCCTTCAGCTGCGAAGAGAGGGGGGGTCTGCTGCATGGGCAACAGCAGACCCTCCATATCACCCTGCCCAGGCTCTGTAGCTTCAGCTTCACTGGAGAGGACACTCCAGCGTCATCACAAGATGTCGATTCAACACGGGAGGAGACAGATACCGTGTCACTCCCGAGTCGGACTGCACAACCATTCTCAGCGGTGCAGATAGACTCTTAAGAAGAAGCTACACCATCGTCTCTCAAGACGGACGGCTGCCGACGAGATTGGGGGCAGAGGTTCAAGATCATGACTAGCTTCACATTTGTATGTGACTAATGTTAAGCCTTAACATTTTAGCTTTCAGTTTGGTTATAATACATGTTTCATAAGGGTGTGTGATGTTCAACAGTAAATTGTATCTTAGAGATACCACAAACTCTGGAGTCAGTGTTGGTGTAACTCACGTCACTTATCAAAATATTTTTGCAAGTGTTGTGAAAAGTATTTATGCCTTAGGCATAGAAATATTGTTTGTGATGACTGTTAAAATCATTTTGCAAAGTCAGTGATCGAATATTCTGATTAACTAATATTATAGACATTTTTTGGTTGTATTTTTAGCAATATCCATGCTTCTGTTATTTGACAAAAAAAGTTTTTATTTTTTATGACTTCTTTATTTAGTAATTTATAGATTGTATCTGAAAATTAAAAATTATTTTTATACAAATATAATGTATGTAAATTTGCAGTGTTTTTCTTCTTTTTGCACATCAGCACATATTAGTAATGAATGTATCTCTTGAATATACATGACCTACACTATAATTTTTTGACCATGACCTCCACAGTGTTAAAGCCAATGTTTCCTTTTTTTTTTCTGTCTGGAAAATCTAGCCATTAATAAAAGTGGGGTATTAAAGTCCATACTATTGTTGTAATATTGTTTCTTTCTGGCTATAGGTTTGTTCATATTTGCTTTATATATTTAGGTGCCCTGATGTTGGGTGCATAAATAATTACAAATTTTATATCTGGGGTACCAAATATGCATAAGATCTCCGCTCTGAGAGATGCCGATACTCTGGAGTGCAGCAGAGAGAGAGTGTAAACATAGTGCCTGACCTCTGAAGTCTCAGGAAAGGTTACAGTTAGCCTTTAGATGAGCGTTTGATTAGAAGACTGTCCTTCAGGCTTCAGCTATAATGATAAGCCTATAGGCCTCTTTGCAGAAGGATTGGGTTCCTGGGTGTGTTGCCTCTGGGGGTGGTAGCTGTTTTATAATTTTTAGCCATTGTTTTCAAACTTATAAAATTCAGCTCCTGGGCAAGCAAATAGTCCTTATCCACAAGTATACTGGGGGTATATCAGAGAAGGAAAACTCTGATTCCAAAAAACTTCCGCTGCCTTGCGGCATACCTCTTCAGGGGAAAGGCTAAGGGAGTAAACCCCGACAGAAAATCCGGAGCCGGAGTCCCTAAGGCGGTTTGACGTTGTAGTCAACACCGGCAACTCCTGCGGCGCACCTGAAGCCAAGCTGTATTGACTCCGTCTTTCCCTTGGATCCTTCAGCTGCGAAGAGAGGGGGGGTCTGCTGCATGGGCAACAGCAGACCCTCCATATCACCCTGCCCAGGCTCTGTAGCTTCAGCTTCACTGGAGAGGACACTCCAGCGTCATCGCAAGATGTCGATTCAACACGGGAGGAGACAGATACCGTGTCACTCCCGAGTCGGACTGCACAGCCATTCTCGGCGGTGCAGATGGACTCTTAAGAAGCTACACCATCGTCTCTCGAGACGGACGCCTGCCGACGACGACGACTGGGGGTATGTTTTGGTCAGCTATCTGTTGTGCCCTGGGAGTGGCAGTTTGATAAGAACTATCTCTCTGATTGTTATAGTCCCATGAATCTTAGGAATTCAAGCCCTCCTAGCTTCCATAGCCAGGTGATCCTGTGCATCCCCCGAGTGGAAGCTGCAAAAACTGGGGCATCAGATATACATATAATCTCCCTTCTGGGAGATACTGAAGGTCTGGAATGTATTAGAAAAAATAGAGTGCAAAGATGGCGACTGCTGGCTGAAGTGAGGTAGATGGGGATATTTAAAAACTGTACTCACCCCCAAAAAAAGAAAAATGGAAAAAAGAAAAGAATAAAATTAAAAAAGAAAAAGAAATGAAATAAAAGAATAAAGAGAAAAAGAAAAAAATGATGGTGTTCCTCAGATTTAGCAAGGTAGTGAAGTGATGGGATCCACCAGCATCTATTTTGGAGGGTATCCCCACAGGCCCTTACCCTTCAGACCAAGACTTTATGTGAAAAAGACTCATTTCCTAATTTTAAAGTCTTGGCACTTTTCAAAGGGTTTTTTTAACACTGGGATCTGGGGGAGGAATGTGAATGTGTAAACAAGCTCTTTAAGAAGTGTTAGAGTTCACCACAGCCCTGTAGGACTTGTGGGCATGAACCCCAATGGTCTTTAAAGCCAGATATTTTATTTTAGGAGTTCATCTCTCATGCGTCAGTCTTCAAAAATGAGATTTTTGATGTGGGGTATAAGCCTTTAAAATTTTAGAGAGAAGTTTCCTTCTGATTTGTGTTGTCATGTCAGGAGTGGGATTTATGTTGAGATTGCATCTCAGCCTTTCCTACTGACTTTGGTATGTTTTCTTTCTCATTTCCCTAATGTGAAGGGGTTGCATTGCCATTTTTAGTTTACTTTTATCTCCAGAGGAAGTTGTTCCATATGTAGCTGTAGATTTAGTGTGTCCGTGAGAGAAGGTGAATCCAGGAGCTTCCTATGTCAACATCTTTAACCAGAAATCCATGGATTTCTTTGATGAAAAGAATTGCAGACCAGGTGGTTCTGTTGGTTGGAGCATCATCCCACACATCAAAAGGCTGTGGGTTTGATTCCTGGTCAGGGAATATACTCATAACCAATTTATATGGGTTTTATAGGGCTTATAACTCCAATTTCACAGACAAAAAAACAGGTTAAGAAACATTAAGTAAATCATGTAATAAACTAATAAGTGATGGATTCAGGATTCTACTTGATTCTGTTACACTCCAAAGTCCTTATTCCTTTCATATTCCTAGACTGCTCCCATGCTTGTCTACCTACCTAAGAGAAGCAAGATGGACCTCATGATTTCTTGAAGTTCCTTGAGGCAGAAATTTATTATCTTTTTAATATTTCTTCCAGTTTCTAAGATGTCTTCTTTTGATAATTGGGGATCTGAAGGAAGAATAATAATTTACAAAAGTCCTGATTTTTCTGGATATCAGAAATGGATTATAATCTACTCTTCAAAAAGGGGAAATCAATTTATACAGTAATATTAAACAAGTATTTTTTACTTAAGTTTCACAAATGTGAATGCACAAACACTTCTGATTCAACTGCTTCCTTGGGACTTGCTGTAAGTATAGGCTTGGTTTTTTCTTTGTTTGTTTGTTTGTTTTTTGTTTTCCCTGGATGCTACTTTTCTCACCAGCTTGATTCATCTTGAATATTATTTTTTCTATACATACACATTATTTTGTCTTTAGATAAGAGTTCAGGGATTTCTAAGGGATGGCATCTGATGGAAGGTTTGACTAGATAACTGGGTAGGGACTTTTCAATACTGACATGCAATTGTAGACACATGCCAATGATCCCTGATTGCTCCCAGTAACCAAGTCAAATTACTAAGGCTTCCAGCCTATGTGCAAAAGGAGAAAAAAAGCAAGGGAGCTAAAAAGTCTCAAGCCAAATATCTAATTGTCACTGGGGGTGGTATCAAGAATAAAAGACAAGAAATTCAAGTTGCTTTAAAACTTTCCTTTTAAATAAAGTTATTTTCAAATCCATCACTGCTAATACTACATTAATCCAAGGTAAACATTCCTTCTCACATAAGCTACTCTCACAGCTTTTTACCTGAATTCACTATTATTTCTCTTGTTTCCCTAAAGTCCATTATTTTCACATTAAATACAGTTAAGGCATCTTCCTGGATGTTGAGTGGAAACAAGTCCAAAACAGCTTTATTTCTACCTCTACCCAACCTGTACCTTCTGTAGTCTTCCCTATTTCAGAAAATGCCACTACTAACCAATTACTAATACCAAAAATCTGGGTGTCATAAACTACCACCCAATATCTAATCCAATAGTAAGTCAAGGGGTTTTTACTTCAAAATATATACAGAATTCAACCATTTCTCTTTAACCATTATCACCCTAATGTAGGTCATCATCATCTTTTATCTGAACTATCATGATAGCCTCCTAACTGGTCTCACTGTTCCCTTTGCACCACTTCCCACAGTTTATAGTAGTGAGTAATATTTTTGAACTTAAATCATTGTACTCTCATGATTAAACTCATTTAAAGACTGATCATTGTAATTATAATGAAGCCTAAACCACTTATCTTCATCTTCAGGGCCCCATATGTTTTGGTTCCTATCTACTTCTCAAAATTAATCTCACTTCTCCCACTTATTACATTTACTCAGCCTCTCACATTCTCACTAGCTACACTGCAGTGACATTAAAATTTCCTCTGTTCTTAGAACAGAAAACATACAATGTACTTTGGGGACTTGTATATTCCCTTATATTTGACATATAGATTCCTCAACACTGCATTATTAGCTCTTTTAAATATATCTGGTCTCAGTTTACATGATATCTCCACAGAGATTTCCCTAACTACTTTACTTAGGTAGCATTCTCTGCCATTGAAAATTTCTTTTGAAGTTCATGCCATTTGTCAGTATTAAAAATTCACATTTACTTGTATGATAATTTAATTAACACATGTCCCTCACCTCTCCTCCACACACACTAGAATGTAATTGTCATGACTTTCTGGTTAATCATTATATCTAAGGATTTAAGCACAGAGTCTAGAATAGAGTAGGTCTTCAATAAATATTTTTGAAGTAAATACATTACCAAAGGAAAATTGTGCAATGGTGAAGCTGGAAGGCAGGGAAGAGAGGTAAGAGAAGGTCCAGAAAAGTAACCTCTATGAAGTCATTCAGCTGAACTTCAGAATTTTCTCCTCTGAGAAGACAAATCTTATCCATCAATATCCATGGGTCCCAGTGATCTTCTAGCCTTGCTAGACATTGTAACATCTAGTTTATTCAAGTCAAGATGTACAAATGAATCTTTACAAGAAGATATGATTTAAACTAATTTAATTAATATTTTTACAACACATTTATTTTTCTTCTAAGCCCCCTTGATTTTTTTCAGCCACAGTGACTCTTAGATGCACAACAGCTCAAGAAACAGCATTTCTAAACCACAGACACAGCTGAGGATGTAGGCCTGTTTTGATAAAACAATACTTCAACAGCCTAAAGGATCCTGGAGCATAGGGCAATGAATTCTTTGGTGAACATTAATTACTGAATCTAGTCTCACCATTTATCCACATTTAGGAAATAAACAAAATTCAGTAACTCAGACATAAAAGTCTACTTGTATCACTGAAATGTCCCAATTACAGTCTATATTCAAATATATGTTTTGTTACTTTTAGGCTCAATCACTTGATTAGGTACCTATTTTGATAGGTAAAAATTATTTGTAATAATACATCAAGCATTATTTATATTTGAATGAGAGAGACAGGAATCAGATTACAATGTGATTTGTATGCCATACTCAAAGCTCTATATATTTTCATAAAAGTTACAGACCATCGCTGAAGAGTTTTAAGTTAAGAAATGATGAGATCAAATTTACATTTATGATTTTTATAAAGTTCAGCTGGGGAGTACTGAGAAGGGTGGATTGGAGAGGGCAGTACAGATAACTAGTAGAGTAATTTGGAGATTATTACCATATTCTTGTTGAAAATATGATTAATACCTGAAATTGTACTCATAAGAACACAAGAGAGGGGATGAAGTCAAAGACTTAGGATGTGGAATCAACTGGAAATATATGCAAGGAGGTTGGGTGTGAGAAATGAAAAAAGGAGACAAGTCCAAGGTACCTTATGTATTTCTTGTTTGGGAAGTAGGTAGGTGGCAGGACCATTTCTCCACACTTGAAGGTCACAAGAAGAGGAGCAGGTTTGGGTAGGGAGATTATATTGGATATGTTGAATCTATGATGTCTGTGAAATATAACAGAAAAGTTTACACGCTATTTGAATTGTATTACAATTCTTCCCTTCTAATTTCCTCCCATGGAATTATATAATTGTAGTCTCCAACAAAGTGAGACATTGAGCAGGTGCTCAGGTATAGTTGTTGACTTGATTTGATTCACATACACTCTACCTCAGGCCACTTGAAACAGCCACGTGGGTGAGAAGAACGGGAAAGATGAGGGTGTTCATCTAGCCTGACAGAGCAGGGCTGTAGTCTGCAAATCATGCCTCCTGTCAGCTAAATTCCTTAAGCTGCTAAGCAGATGCCTATAGAGAAGGTGGGCCTATATCATTTGCAGAGGTGGCTTGGTTGTCATGACTGCAAATTGTGCTGTGGCAGAGCTGCCTTTCCTAAACTCCCTCACTTATTTCTTTCTCTGGAACTGTGCAGTGGCCCAGACACATCTGTGGCCCTGAAAGAAAAATGAGTGGAGTAGAGATGGAGGAACTAGCTATTTTCTCACTGGAAATTCAAATAATAGGCAAAGCAGCTCTTCAGTGCTGTAACCAATTACAGCACAGCCCAATTAGCTGCCATTTGTTGGAATAAATGAACTATTTAGTGTGTATTTTAAAATAGGGCTCCATCTTCAACTAAGATGATTTTATCGTACAATAGTGCCATATTGTTGCTGCATTTAAAGTACTCATTTTGAGAATGCAGGGACTGTGACAGCAACTTAGGAAAAACTTTTCCACTTGCCATGTGCCACGTTATCACACATCCTTCATAAGGATGAATGCCCATTTTGCTATCTGAACAGGCAATAGATTCATGCACAAGCAGTTAACCTGATCTTTCACACTTTACACCCTATCAGGAGCATATGTTGCCTGTCTCCATAGTCATTCCATAATTCTGGACACTGGAGGAGCCCTTCCCACAGAAAACAGATGTACTTTAATGGCCGGGCCTTTGACCCCAAGAAATGGCTGTTGGTAACCCAAAATGTAAAACAATGCAAACACTATCTAAAGAAAAGCAATGTTTACTTTGGGATGTAGGGAAATTTCTCATTCCCAGGAGCTTAATCTTTGCCTAGGCAAGATTAACTCTCATTTACAGAATCCAAAAGGCTATAGATCAGGCTAAGAGCCTAGAAACGGGTGTACAGAGACTTAAATCCTAACACTGGATCTGATGCTAACTAGCTAAGTAACCTTGGATAAGTTGCTTTATATGTCTAGATCTTTATTTACCCACCTGGCTGGAAATGATTATCTCCGTGTTTCTCCTGGAAGGATCATAGAATCTATTTCAAATACTAAGCTTAAGCAAATGACTTCATTTGTCGACTTACCTTTTGGTATTCTGTAAGGAAGAAGGGAGGTGGAAGAAAAACTCTACCTCTTACCCCTGCACCACCTTATTGTTAACTTCCAAAGGTTGTCTAGTCTGGCAAATTGCCAGACCTATAACTTCTATCTTATTAGGCATATTTTCCTAGTGTTTTTGCTCAGCAAAATGTTTTGTAGAGCCACATAAACACCGTTTCCTGTGGTACTTTTTATTTAAAAAAGAAAAAGACAAAACTTGAGGCTATCTGTAAATGAATATGGGAACTCTAATAGCCAGATTTCCTTAAGAGTTATTTAAAAATAAACTGAAGTGCCTTACTCCACAGTGCCTTCAGCTATTTAAATGAGAAAATCACTTAATATGGAGATTAGAAGATGTTACCTTGAATTTAAATAACATTTGGGTTTATTTTGACACTATAATAAAGCATCAGTATTTTTTGATACATGCTTTAAAAAAACATACATAGTTTCAGATCTTACATTTAAGTATTTAATGAATTTTAAATTTATTTTTGTATATGATGTAAGGGTGTAGTCCAGTTTCATTTTTTTCATATATCTGCCCAGTTTTCACAACACCACTTATTGAAGAAGCTGTCATTTACTGCTACATCATATATTCTTGCCTCCTTTGTCATAAATTAATTGACTGTATAAAACTCCTAGAAGAAAACATAGGCAGTAAATTCTTTGACATTGGTCTTACAAATATATTTTTAGATATGTCTCCTAGAGCAAGGGAAATAAAAGCAAAAGTAAACAAATCAGACTACATCATACTAAAATGCATCTGCACAGAGAAAGAAAGCACCAACGAAATGAAAAGACAACTTACTGAGTGACAGAAGATGTTCTCATATGATATATCTTATATGGGTTTAATATGTAAAATATACAAGGAACTCATATGACTCCACATCAAAAACACAAACAATCCAATTTAAAAAAGGGCAGAGGACTTGAATAGACACCTCTTCAAAACAGACATACAGATGGTTAGCAGATGTATGAAAAGATGTTCAACATCACAAATTATCAGGGAAATGCAAATCCAAATCACAATGAGATACCACCTACCACCTGTCATAATGGTTATTATCAAAAGTCAACAAATATAAAGTTATAGTTAGGTTGCAGAGCAAAAGGAACCTTCCTGCATTGGTGGGATTGTAAAAGTGCAGCCACTATGGAAAACCATATGGAGAAATTTCACATGTGGGTATTTATTCAAATAAAACAAAAACATTAATTCAAAATGATAGATGCACTCCTATGTTCATTGCAGTATTGTTGACAGTAGTCAAGACAGGGAAGCAACCTAGATGTCCATTGATTTTATTTTACATACACACACTATGGAATATTATTCAGAAATTAAAAAATGAAATCTTTCCATTTGTGATAACATGGATGGATCTAGAGGGTATTATGCTAAGTGAAATAAGTCTGACAGAGATAGACAAATACCATATGATTTCATTTATATGGGAAACCTAAAAAGCACAATAAATAAAACAAAATAAAAACAAAAACAGATTAACAGATACAGAGAACAAGTTGAGCCTTTTCAGAACATGTTGAGGGAGATGAAAAGGGTGAAGGTGAATAAGAGGCACAAACTTCCAGTTATAATATAAATAAGTCACAAGGATGTAATGTACAGCACAGGGAATATAGCCAATAACACTGGAGAATACAATTTTTGTTGAGTTAGATATGACACTTGTTTTTGACTAACTTTTGGCATCTGAATCCAAAAATGATGCCAGTTGCTTTCTATCATGTCAACTTTTTAAGGTACAGGATACCATCTTTTTGTCCCCCAAATCATACAAAATGTACATACAAAGAAAAATAAAAAATTACCCAAATATACTGTTTATTTAGACTTATTTTATTCATATAAAGGCTATATATTGTTACTGTAAGTCAAATTGTGTACAAGTAGTAAAGTTCTGCTACCAAACATACAAATTAAGGTATTTTTTTCTTTTCAGACTAAAGGCTGGGAAATGCCAAAATGAGATACTTGAAACAGCCTCCTTCAGTTGGCAAAGCATTAACAAATTACCTCATGAGGCCTGGTTTTCTGTGCAGAGGTGGGAATATAATATTCTTTCTGTCAACAAGTAGCTCATGTAGAATGCTTGGATCACCAGGTTTGAGGTCAGATCTTGGAGGCCAATTTGACTCCACCCACTGCTTCTCATGAGCTGTGCTGTCCCACATACACAGAAAACAGGGATACTTGGTTTATCCACATTGCTGACTAAGAAGGAAGCAGACCATTTGAAGGTCAACACAAATGATCCAGTTGTGCTTGTGATATTGCAACAGATCAATGATTCTCTTTATGTCTTCATATTCTTCAGGAAAACAAACTGAATGGCCAGTTGGGACTGCACCAAATAAATTGCTATCGTGGAGGAGGACACACTTCAAGCTCCACTTTGAGCTATTGAAGAACAGTCTCCACATCCTTGCCAGCACTTGTTGTTTGTTGATTTCTTGACGATGGCCGTTCTGAATGGTATAAAATGGTATCTCATTGTGGTTTTAATTTGCATCTCTCTGATGGCTAATGAAGTTGAGCCATTTTTTCAGGTTTCTGTGGGACTTCTGTGTGTCCTCTTCAGAGAAGTGTTTGTTCAGGTCCTTTTCCCATTTTTTAATTGGGTTATCTGTTTCTTCATGTTGAGTCGTATAAGCTCTTTATATATTTTGGAGATCAGTCCCCTGTCTGTGATGTCAATGACAAATATGTTTTCCCATATGGTTGGTTTTCTTTTCATCTTGCTGATGATTTCTTTTGCTGAGCAGAAACACTTTAGTTTGATGTAGTCCCACTTGTTTATTTTTTCCTTTATTTCTCTTGCCTTAGGAGATGTATCCGTAAAGATATTATTACGTGGGGTATCTGAAATTTTCCTGCCTAAGTTTTCCACTAGGACTTTTATGGTGTCATGGCTTACATTTAAGTCTTTGGTCCATCCTGAGTTTATTCTCGTGTGTGGTGTAAGTTGGTGGCCTAGTTTCATTTTTTGCAAGTCCCTGTCCAGTTCTCTCAGCACCATTTGTTAAAGAGGCTCTTCTCACTTCATTTTATGTTCCTTCCTCTTTTATCAAATATTAGTTGACCATAGAGGCCTGGGTTTATTTCTGGGCTCTCTATTCTGTTCCACTGATCTATATGTCTGTTCTTATGCCAGTACCAGACTGTTTTGCTCACAGTGGCTTTGTAGTATTGTTTGATGTCTGGTATTGTGATTTCTCCTGCTGTGTTCTTCTGTCTCAAGATTGCTTTTGCTATTCCAGGTATTTTTGGTTTTATATGAATTTTTGGAGTATTTGTTATAGGTCTGTAAAATATGTCATTGGAATTTTAATAGGGATTGCATTGAGTCTGTAAATTGCTTTGGGTAGTATGGCCATTTTGATGATGTTGATTCTTCCCATCCAAGAACATGGTATTTGCTTCCATTTATTTGTATCTTCCCTAATTTCTTTCTTCAACGTTATGTAAATTTGAGAGTACAGGTCTTTTATCTCTTTGGTTAAGTTTACTCCTAGGTACTTTATTTTTCTTAGATACCTCAGATTTCTGTATATTGTACCCTGGTATATTGCCAAACTTACTTATTATATCAGGTAGTCTTCTAGTGCAGTTTATAGGGTTTTCTAGGTATACTATCATGTCATCTGCATATAATGATAGTTTTACTTCTTCTTTCTCAATTTGGGTGTCTTTCATTTCTTTTTCTTGTCTGATTACTGTGGCTAGGACTTCCAACACTATGTTGAATAGGAGTGGAGAGAGTGGACAGCCTTGTCTAGTTCCTCATTTCAGGGGAAATACTTTCAGTGTTTGTCCATTGAGTATGATGTTGGCTTCAGGCTTCTCATACATAGCCTTAATTATGTTAAAGTATGCTCCCTCTATTCCCATTTTGTGGAGTGCTTTCATCATAAATGGGTGTTGTACTTTATCAAATGCTTTTTCTGCATCTATTGATATGGTCATGTGATTTTTGTCTTTCCTTCTGTTTAGGTGATGTATTATATTTATTGATTTGTGAATATTAAACCATCCTTGCATCCTTGAGATGAAGCCCACTTGATCGAATGTGTGATCTTTTTGATGTATTGCTGGATCCTGTTTGCTAATATTTTGTTGAGGATCTTAGCATCTATGTTCATCAGTGATATTGGCCTGTAGTTTTCTTTCTTTGTTGTGTCCTGACCTGGTTTTGGGATTAGGGTAATACTGGCTTCATAGAAAGAGTTTGGGATTTTTCCCTCTTCTTGGATATTTTGGAATAGTTTGAGGAGGGTAGGAGTTAGTTCTTCCCTAAATGTTTTGTAAAATTTGCCTATGAAACTCTCCGGTCCAGGCGTTTTTTGTGCAGGGAGACTTTTGATTACTGTCTCAATTTCCTTCTGTGTTATTGATCTGTTGAAACTTTCTACTTTTTCTTGACTTAGTTTTGGAAGATTATATGTTTTTTATAAATTTGTCCATTTCTTCTAGGTTGTCAAATTTCTTGCCATACAGTTGTTTGTAGTAATTTCTTACAATCGTTTGTATTTCTGTGGTATCAGTCGTGATTTCTCCTCTTTCATTTCTGATTTTGTTTATTTGGGTCTTCTCTCTTTTTTTCTTGATGAGCCTGGCTAGAGGCTTGTCAGGTTTTTTTTTTTTTTTAAGAACCTGCTTCTAGTTTTGTTGATCTTTTGGATTGTTTGTTTAGTTTCTAAGTCATTTAATTCTGCTCTGATCTTGATGATTTCTTTCGTTCTACTTGCCCTGGACTTTTTTTGTTGCTGTTGTGCTCGTTCTTGTAGTTTTAGGGTTGGATTTTTTATTTGAGATTCTTCTATCCCTTTCAGATATGCCTGTATTGCTATGAACTTCCCTTTTAGTACTGCTTTTGCTGTATCCCATCGATTTTGGGCTATTGTGTGTTCATTATCATTAGTTTCTAAAACTTTCTTCATCTTTTCTTTGATGTCATTGTTTACTAATTCATTATTTAATAGCATGTTATTAATTCTCCATGAGTTTGGGTGTCTTTGATTTTTTTCCCTGAGGTTGATTTTTAGTTGCAAGGAATTGTGGTCTGAAAAGATGCTTGATATGATTTCAATTTTCTTGAATTTGTTGAGGCTTGTTTTGTGTCCTATCATGTAGTCTAACTTTGTAAATATCCCATGTGCATTTGAAAAGAATGTATATTTTGCTTCTTTAGAGTGAAAAGCTTTATATATATCAACTAAGTCCATTTAGTTTAGTGTTTTGTTCAATGCCTGTATATCCTTATGTTTCTTTGCTTCCATGATCTGTCTATTGTTGATCATGGAGTGTTGAAGTCCCCTACTATGAGTATGCTGTTCTTAATATCCTTCTTGTGGTCTTCTAGGATTTTCTTTATGTATTTGGTGCTTCTATGTTGGGCGCATATATGTTTATCAGTGTTATATCTTCTTGATGGATTATTCCTTTAAGTATTATGAAATGTCCTTCTTTTTCTCTTTTTATTGTCCTTGCTTTGAAATCCATTTCGTCTGATATGAGGACTGCTACCTCAGCATTTTTTTTCAGGTCTATTTGCTTGGAATATTTTTTTATATCCCTTTACTTTCAGTCTATATAAATCTTTCGTTTTGAGATGTGTTTCTTGTAGACAGCAAATATGTGGGTCCTGTTTTTTTATCCATTCTGTTACCCTATGTCTTTTAATTGAAGCATTTAATCCATTTACTTTTAAGGTTATTATTGACATGTATTTATTCATTTCCCTTTTTACCTCTGTTCCTCTCCTCTTTTATTCCTCTTTCTTCTTAAAACATTCCCTTTAGCATCTCTTGCAATGCTGGTTTGGTGGAGATGTATTCCTTTAGTCTTCTTTTGTCTGGGAAACTCCTTATTTCACTTTCCATTTTGAAATAGAGCCTTGCTGTGTAGAGTATTTTTGGTTGTAGGTCTTTGTTTTTCATTGCTTGAAATATTTTTGACCATTCCCTTCTGGCTTGTAGTGCTTCTGTTGAGAAATCAGTCCATACCCTCATCGAAGCTCACTTGTATGTTATTTACTGTTTTTCTCTGCTGCTTTCAGGATTCACTCTTTGTCTTTGAATGTTGCCATTCTAATTATGATGTGCCTTGGAGTAAGTTTTTTGGGTTTCCTCTTCATTGGAACTCTCTGTCCTTCCTGAACTTGCATAACTTTTTCTTTCATCAGGTTGGGAAAATTTTCTGTCATTATTTATCCTATCAGCTTTTCTATTCCTTGTTCCTCTTATCCATCTTTAATTCCAATCATTCTGATGTTGTTTTTTCTTATGCTATTCTGTAATTCCCTTACATCTTCTTTGTACTTTTTCAATCTTTTTTCATTTTGCTGTATTGTCTGGGAGTTTTTTTCTACATTATCTTCTAGCTCACTAATCCGATCCTCTGCTTCGTTTAGTCTGCTTTTGATTGATTCTACTGTGTTTCTCAGTTTAGAGATTGAATTCTTTATTTCTTCCTGGTTCTTGGTAATGGTTTTTATGTCTTTTTTTTTATACTGGTGTAGTTCTCTGCAAGTTCCTTGTAATTTTTTTGCAGCTGTTGGTAACTTCCTTGGAGGTTGTCATAGTTGTTTTTGAGGTAGTCGAGTATATTGAGCTTCTTCACCACCATTGTGTTGAATTCCGTGTCTGACATTTGGGCTATGTCTATTCCATCTACCTCTCTTTCTGGGGATTTCTCTTTTCTTTTCATTAAGAGGTTGTTTCTGCATCTTACCATGTTAAATTCTTCTGTTTCTTTTTGTTTTTTGGATTTGTCTGCTTTGACTTCCCCCCTTTGTGGTATGAGATTCTTTAAAGGAGATTGGGGGGTTTCAGTTGTGCAGTCTCTTTGATCTCCTGAGCCTGATGTCCTTGGGGTACCATCTATGTTGTTTGTTTATGCTGTCTTTATATTTCAGATGCTCTTTGGTAGGATCTTCCTTCTGGCTAGTTGATTTAGAGTCACTCTGTCCACTTTGTCTTGAGTTCTTTTGTGGATATGCTGTTAAAAACATAAACACACTGGCCAGGGAGGAGAACCACTCCCTCGAAAATATCCTCCACCCTCTATCCCGCTATCGTCAGCCAACGAGCCAGTATTAATATAAATGTAGAGAGATTAGAGCTCTTATACTATAGGAAGAATAGATAAGAGTTGTTTCTAAGGAGGACAAATATGATTTGTGAGAGAAGCGATGATAGATTAATAATAGTTGAGACTATGCAGGACAGTAAGTAATATTTACATTGTATGTTAATAACGATAGAAGAAAAGAAGGGAAGAATGCACAATATAGTAAGAAAGTGGGATTGTATAGTATTGGATTTATATAGTAGTTATATTCTATTTATTTAGAGTGAAAGGGAGACTAAACTAGACACATAAACAAATAAACAACAATTAAAGAGGAAGGATGAGAAGGAGAGATTGTATGAAACAAATTAGAGATATATTTTTTATTTTAATGTAAGAGAAAAAAGTAAGAATTATAATTAAAATTAAATTTAGAATTAAAAATTAGACATAAAAAATTTAAAGTAAAATAAAATACAATTTAAAAAACTAAGATAGAAATCGAAATTTAAAAAAGTATATAAAAAAAATGTTTTTTCTCACTTCAGCCTTTGTGTGTCGTCTTCTTTTAGTGTGTCCACAGCTGGTCTAATGAGGTTGGCCAGAGGTTCCTGTTTCTTGTAGCAGCAGTGTGCACCTGCGGTGGCCGGCACATCACGTTCCTTTGGCGCCTGTTGGAGCCGGCCAAAGAGCTTTGGCGCATGTGTCCCTGTGCACGCAAAGTGTCCCAAGAGCTAGCCTCAGGCCTACTGAGCCGTGCTCTGGGAGTTGGTCTCTCACCTCTTAGGGTGGAGCCCCAGACACTGGGGCACAGTGGAAGTGAGCATTTGGCACCTGTTGGAGCCGGATGAGGTGCTTTTGCACATGCACCCCTGTGCGCACAAGGCGGCCCGAGAGCTAGCCTCAGGCCTGCTGAGCCGCGCTTCGGAAGTTGGTCTCTCACCTCTTAGGGCAGGTCCCCGGACACTTGTGCACAGTGGAAATAAGCATCTGTGAGTCGCTGCCACTTGCTGTTCCCCTGCCACAGCCGCCCGCCGTTCCCGCACCCGCCTGGGTGGGCACTTGCAGAGTCTGAGCAAGTGGTCTGTGCTCTGGCCTGGTGCCCCCTGGAAAAGGCCAGAGGTGTCTGCACATGTTCTTCTGCGTGTCCAGTGGGCCCTCCCTGCGTTTGTTGGGGCACTGATATTATGTCTCTGCAGTTCACGTGAGAAAAATATAAAGGAAAATTACGTTCTCACGTTCACAGCAGTACGCTCTTTCTTGTCTTTCAGCGCCAATGCCACCTGGTCGAGTTCTGTGTCTGCCAGCGGGCAGAGATCCTCTCTCCTCCTGATTCCTCTCTGGGGAAGCCTGTGATCACCAAAAAGCCTTTGTGTACTTCCAGCTGCAGCTCAGGTAGCCACCCTTCAGAAATCCCATCTTGTCCATTTTTCCTCTGCTATTCTCACCAAACAGGTCATTCCCAGATGGTTTTTCTCTAGTCGAGTAGTGCCAAGGCTCGACTCCTGCCAGTGTCCAGCTGCTCACTGAGATGTTCTGTCTGCAATTAGTCCAAACTACAGATGGGTCTCGAGAGCCTGAAAGCACAGCCTCCCCTCACTCCTCCACCATCTTCCTCTGATGTTTTCACTATACAAAAGTAACTATCACTTGAATGATCTCTGGGCTCTTGCCAAGCCATAGATATACAAAATGGCAGTTTATCACGTGTTCCTTTTATTCCACATCCTTAAACTCTTGACACACTGCTCGCACACCTTGTGAGGGGCCCAAGACTTATCTTGATCACCAAGTTTTACTTTAAAATATGCAAAATAGGCTTGCCTGACAGTTTTGCTGATGTTTGTCCTTTGATTGGGAATGGTGAAACTGCCACAGATACAACAAAATGAATCAGGGTTGTTTAGGCCTTATGATGACAAATAGCAGAGGCAGACATGATCTGAAGGAAAGGAAATAAGTGTATATATAAATAAAAAAATAAATTCTGCTAACTCCTTGTATACAGACGAGAACTCAGAATATGATTCATGATATAGAGCAGGACATAACCTCTCACCACACTGTGTCATGTGTAACTAAATAGCTTAGATAAGTATGAACCTGTCGCTTGTCTCCAAGGTAATCCCCCACCCCTCCCTACTTGAGGCAGTTTTGCTCTCAGCCAATAGGAGAGCACTAGTGCTTCCCTTGATCCAGGCTTATCCAGCCTAGAGTTTTTGCATTAAGAAAAGCTGTACAGATAAGCCTTGATGTGATAGAGGAAAACTAACTGCAGTTTTGAAATCAGCATGCCTTTTTAAGTCCGAAACAGCTGAAAAATTAAACTCAACAGGAGTTATGTTAAAAATTGTTCCCCTGCGATATAACTTTGCATGTTGACAGATAGTTACTAGACTTATTGTGGTGATCACATCATCAGTTTTATAAATTTCAAATTACTATGTTGTACATCTGAAACCAATATAATATTGTATACCAAATACACTTTAATAAAATTTTTAAATATTCATACAAAGTCTATCAAATACTGTTTTAAAAGAATAGCTCTAGTAGTGACAATATGCATTCAATTATTTGGTTGTAGAATGCCTAATATTAACACTAAGTTCTGAGAAGTTTTTATTAAGTCTATAATCCTTTGGCATTCAGGAGTCTTAAATATTGAAGCTGTTTTCAGAGACAACTCTACATTGTTTCTCTTCTATTTTAGTTACCCATACTCTAGAACTTTCCAGAGTATTCTAATTGCTTAGCTTCTGGAGCCACCATGGCAGCCAATCAGTGTTATGTTAACAAAAAACTAAGTGTTCATATGTCTTTGGAAAACCACATTCAATTTTTTTTCATGGTATACTTTTTTTTGCATTATGTTTCTTTCTTATTATTTTAGATAACAATTTTATTTAAACTATTTCCCATTGTGAACTACAGCATGGGTTTTGAAAGCCAGATTACTGAACTCTGAATTAATTCCTTCATTCAGTGAAAATCCATTTCCTGCTTCTTTAGCAAACATTTTAAAATATCTTCACTTAGCTTTCTATTGAAGAAGATGAGGGGAGGGAGAGAGGTGAAGGCAATGTTGTATAAAAGAGTGTCCAAACATAGGTTGTTGGAGCAGGAGAAAAGAAGATTTAAACTGCTATATAAATTGAAGTGCTCTAAAAATAAAAAGCAAAGCATTGAAATTTATTCTGGTCTATAGAAAATTTACTAAAATGTAAAATGACATTATTTGAGTCCAGGCAGGAGAGAAGATTATCAAAAGTACTACTTGTAGGTTTACATTTATTAGTAAAAAATTGACTTGCTATATTCATATTAAAACTTGTAACTTCACTGGGGAAAGGACTTCAGATACATGCTAATCATTTGCCTGAGCCCTTGAAAGAATTCCCAGGGCAGCACTTCAGGGCTTGCACATATCCCACATAACATGTACTTTGAAACACACCAAATTCTCTCTAGCTCATAATTACAGGAAGCAGCCAATTGCTTAACTCCAGTGTCTTAGTCACAAATTGATGTCTTTGAAATAGGTACATTTGTTAAAGAACACATACTATTTAAAAGACTATAGACACAAGTCTCGTTTACAAAATAAATCTTAGTTTGGGGCTCTTGGGACTCATGGGTTCTAATGACTACAACCTAGAAAGTACACTGGCTGGAAAAGGCATCAGACTAAAGAAAGGAAAGGTTTCTTTTTTTTCTCCTTTCCAGGTTATTTTGGGTTCAGATTCCAGTAGACTTCATATTGATGAGAGAGTGCTAAGTGGATATTAATTACCTTGAGAAGCCGAGGGCACAATTTTCTTCTCCTAACATCTTATTCTAATATTCTTAGCACCATTTCTGAAGGACTTCCATGTTGTTCTGTGCCTTCACCCCAAGCAGTTAATGTTTTATAGCAGTAAAGGAATTACTAGAAGAAATATTAGGGTTTGACATAATGGTTTATATTAAAATAATTCTATGGCCTCAAGTTCTTTATTTTGGCAGCTTGAATGTTGGTATTTGGGATTTTCTTAAAATGAGACTCAACAGTACTGGCTGCAAGAAAGTATCTGTATGTAGTTCCTGATGCCAAACATGAGGACAAGAGAAAGAGCAATGGGAGAAAAAATGGGACCACTGTAATTAAACAACAATAAAATGAAAAAATAAGAAAGAAAAGAAAAAAGAGAAAGGGTGGGTACTTTAGAAATAGGATGATGGAAGTTGTAAAAAAAGATAAATAGCGATAGACAGACAAGTCTGAGAAAACAATTAGATGAGGTGAGGTCCTCAAAAGCAGTTTCTCCTTCTCTTTCTGGAACCCCATACCCTTCCTATCTGTTCCACAGACAATGTTCTCACATTGCATGTGGCAGGTCTCCTGAGGCACTGCCTCAAGCTGTCAGAATTTTTCCTTTCCTTTATTCTCCTCAATAACACTGACACTAACCATAACATACATTTCTCTCTCCAAATAAAATTTTCTTCACAACTAGATTCTTTGAGATACAAAAAAGAAAAGAACCTGATATCACTCACTAATTTGAAATACTTATATTATGCTTGAACTTGCAATGTAAATTGTGGATTTATAAATCTAAAGATGACATTTCATATTTTAGTGTGTGGATTGAAGGATTTGGGAAGTTTAGAAGAAATATTTCCTGACAATTTCCATATTCAGTTCTTTTTATGCTTCTATGTGATAGAAGCTTTGTTGCAGGCCAAATGGCTTCTGAAAATGACAAGCCCATGATAAATTCTATTTTCCAAGATGAATTTTAGAGAGGGGAGCAGGTTACATGATGGGACTAAGTTTTTGATTGATTTTCCACTACCTACACTATTTTTCCCTGATTTCTTTTTCCATAGAATTTATAAAATGAAGGGATCCCAGATGCTTTGCTTTACCATTTATTCAATTTTCCATTTTGATTCCTAGATACCAACAGATGGCTATAGGATATAGGTTCCAGAAATTTGTGACTTCAACCCTTCCCAAGTAAAAGAGAAGGAAGGAAGGAAAAAAGAAAAATAATAAGAAAAGAATAAGCTCAGCTGTAGCTTCTATGAAAAACAAATCCATTTATATTTGTATTATGCATATAATTTTTAAAAGTCAGTTCTTTTCTGACCTAAACCACTAGCATATTAATCTTTGTGTCTCTGTATAGGCAATGAGGATATGTCATCTGTTCAGTTTTTTTGCATTAGGCATACTTAATTCTTTGTATTTCTCTATTGTATTTCGAGGGTTTGCCACTAAAGGTTATGAAAAGATGGAGCAAAAAACATTCAGTGAAATTTTAATACAAAAAGAAAAGTTTAAGGATGTTGACCTCCTTTTAAGTCATCATTTTTTCCAGGTTTCTCAAGTATATTAAAATATATATATATATATATATATATATATATATATATATATATATATTTCCAATGCAATTTCATTCCTTCTTCCTTATATATACTCAACTTCTCATCTTCACACACATCTTGCAAGCAATTAATATATTTGGAACCCTTTTGGTCTAAACAGAACAGGTAGTCTGGATATGGTGTGGCTTGAGAATAATTTCCCTGCAGTTAAATCTGGTGGTTTTCAACTGGAAGGGAAAATTTCCATATAGGCTTTCATAAGTCATTCTAGAAAATCGATGCTCTTACCTGCTCCTTTGGTCTCTAGAGTAAATGGGTCAATTTCCAATCAGCAATATAGAATAGTAGGCTGCTAATCCTCATTTGAAAATATGTCTTCCAAATTATGTGATATTCATTTGAGAGAAATCATTCTCAGAAAAGGTATAAAAGGGTATAATTCAGTCCCTCCTATTCTTTAGATACTTATAGTGATCATTTATTATTTGTTTCCCTGTTTCCATTCCTCATCCTAACAAAACTTGAATTTCTCAGTCATGAGATTTAGTGGGACAGACTTCACTTTCAGCTATACCTCCAAGAAGACATATATTGGCTTAAGTCAATTGGTGTATCTCCTCCCTCTGGAGCAATATTTTTGGAACAGAGATAAACATATAAAAAAGTTAACTATTATATTTATATTTGAAGAAACACTTGCTGAGGGTTTCTGAGAAAAAAATTTTCCTCGTGCTTCAATAAAATATACATAAATGATGTTCTCTCTCACTTAGTAAGTACTGTATAAACAAAGAAGCTTATAAACCTAGGAGCTACATACAGCCATCTTTAGATGTGAATTAATTAGTTTTAGAATGAGGTTGACGTCATGGAAAGAAAGGTGCAGGGGAGCAGGGAAGAGCAATGGGGGAAAATTGGGATAACTGTAATTGAACAGCAATAAAATATAATTTTTAAAAGGATATTACTACACCATTTTCATGCTAGATAAACTATTGCCTGAAGCATTACCTGCCTCTAGAATTTGTTATATGTGCCAATAATATGTCTTCTAAAACCAATGACAAACATGTTGTTCTTATTGTTGTTGTTACTTCCAACTAAAAGCAAATTAACTGAAACAGTAGGTGAATTATGGGGAAAAAAAGCACTTGAAGTAGAGATAGTAAATACACAAGTTTTGCTTGTACACAGTGATCTTCATTGAGATTAATTTTAATGTTATAAACACATATTTTATCATGGATTTTAATTTTTTAATTATAATAATATTAATATCCTTCCACATTTGCTATAAAAATGTCTTCTAAAGACATAGCTGATTATGTTACTCAGTAATCCTTATATTAGGTCCCACAAGAGGACTTTTTAAAAATTTAACATCACAATGATCTATATCTTTCTTGAAGAATCATTGTATAATATCTGATCTCATAATCTGAACTATGTCATTCACCATATTTCTACTTGTATACTGACGATCATGAAGATATGAGCCAAATAAGATTAATTTTATAACATTTGGTAGGGTTCTTTGCTTCCAGCCCTGATCCACACTAACTTATATTCAACATAGTAGTCACAGTTATCTTTTAAAAATAACCCAAATCACATCACTCATCTATTAAAAGCTCTCCAATGGTGGTTCAATTAGTGCTTAGCATAAAAAACAAACAAACAAACAAAAGAAACCAAGAGAATATTGGTCCTGCTAAATAATGAAAAAGTCTGAATAACTAAAAAATGATAATTTTTCTTGAGCACATCAAAACACTGACATCTCAAGGTAGAAGACTTAAGAGAACACTCCTTCTGCAGTCAGTCATATACGAGATGATTGAATTCCATTTAGAGACAACAGTTAAAACAGCATCGCAGTCTTTGAATGAATTTCATATGAAGTAAAATCCTGAGGTCCCCGGGGAGGGGCAGAAAGTACTCAGGTTTCTAAGATTCAAGCAAAAACTAATTATATTGGGATAAAATTAGAAGGTAACCATTTTTTCTCCAAGGAAGGAGTAAGAAACAAACAGTCTTATTTCAAGAACAAAAAGCAGGTACGTTATTTCTGGAGAATGAAAAAAAGGAAGACTCTATGCTCCTGATGGAGAGATAAAGAGCATTCTTGAGTCTGAGATATTATGGCAATACAAGGCAGAGGGGAAGAAACTTTTCCACTCAAAACCTGCAACAGATACAAGGCAGAGTTTGGCTAACACAAAGAAAGTGGAGAAGTAATGCTGCTAAAAGACTGAGGTTGGACCAGGAGAACCCAGAAAAACCCCATTTACTATGACAAATCTAGAACTGACTAACCACAAACAGCTTCCTTTTTTTATCCCACTGGTGGAGGGAAAAGTGCTTGAAAAGAGATATCTTCTGTGGAGCACAGGATGGAGAAAAATCACTGAGGAAAACTCTCCAGAATTCTAATTCTAATTCTCAAGATAAAAGCAGTACACTGCTAATTGATTCCTGTGGTTTGCTTAAGGTTAAAATAAAAACAAGTAAACCAAGCCCAGCTCAGTGCCTGACTAGATTACTCAAATTCCACTTAAGAAAAGTTAGTCATCAAGAACCATATGATCTTCATATGTGGGATACAAAACTGAAACTCATAGACACAGACAGACAACAGTATGGTGGTTACCAGAGGGAAGGAGAGTATAGGATGGTAAAGGGTAAAGGAGTCAAATATATGGTGATGGAAGATGACTTGACTTTGGGTGGTGGAGATACAATGCAATATACAGATCATGTATCATAGAAATGTACACTCGAAACCTATATAATCTTGTTAAGCAATGTCCACCTTAACAAATCTAACTTAAGAAGAAAGGTTGGTCATTTGTTCAGTAAAGAAACAATGAGCTCTTATTAAATTCATACAGTTTATTACTTCCACACAAGAACTGCAAGAGCAGCCTAAGATGCCAGGTCCCTATTTCCCTTGTCCCACAGGACAATAATGGCACACAAAGATCAGATGGCTGCAACACAAATGGTGAGATGCAGTTTATACCATGGTGAACTTAATCAGTGTTATATCCTGTAGTTCTGCCATAAAGAAGGCAAAAAAAAAATCCACATAACTCATCAGAACCTGGGATCAAATGAAAAACTGTCTCATGACAGTCTCCTAGGAAGATAAGGAAGCAACTGGGAAATGGCCTAGTAGCAGCTTATCACAAGTCTTTTGGACTCTCGTGTTCTGAAAGGATCACAGAGCATTCTGCAAAGAATTAGAACAACTGCAGTTAAGCCTTGGTTATGTGGCCCATGTGAATATGTGCAAGGTCTTCAGAGCACTAGAATAGAGTTGTTCTCCTACACACCTCACCCAAACAGCTTAACAGAAGAGATGATTGTTTTCAGGCATTAGTGTTATTTACATCACTCTTTACTGTTCAGAAATACTATGTCAAGAATTAAATTAAAATTATAAGACATTTTAAAATCAAGATAGAAACCCAACCTATTGTCTAGAGATAATGCAAATAATAGATTGTGATTCAGGCATGACACAAAAGTTGGAACTATCACACAAATTATTTTTAAAAATCTATAATTCATAAAGAAGTAAAAATTACAACACATATAAACAAAAGCTGAGGAGTTTGTCACTGGTAGACTTGCCCTGAAAATGCTAAATAAAGACCTCCAGGCTTATAAGAAAGGACATTAGACAGTAACACAAAGACATTTAAAAAATAAAGGACAATTGTAAAGGTAGCTGCACAATTAAATATAAAAGCCAGTAATATTGCATATTTGGTTGGATGAAACACTCCACTTAAAAGGCACAGTTCGTCAGAATGGATGATAAGCATGATTCAAACAAATGCTGACTATAAGAGATTCACTTTAGACTTGCAGACACAAGACAACTGAAAATAAAAACAGGGTAAAGATAAGCCATGAAAATAGTAATCAAAAGAGAGATAAGGTTGCTTTACTAATATTTGAAAAACAAATAAATTTTAAGTTAAAACTGTTCTGGTAGACAAAAGAGTACAAAAAATACATTATATATTGATAAAAATTTTAGTTCACCAAGAAAATACGGCAATTATGAATATATATGCACCAAAGAAAAAGGTATAAAAATGGCACAAAAAAACTAGCAGACTTGAAGGGAGATATATTGCTATACAATGATAGATAATTTAATACCTCGTTCTCAATAACAGACAGAAAAAGCACACAGAAGGTAAATTAGATAATAGAGAATTTGAGCAACAGTACAAACCAGTTAGACCAGAAATATACAGCACAGTCCATCCAACAGCAAATACACATCTCCTTAAGTGTATACGGAACATTCTTCAGGAATAGGACATATGTGAGACAACAAAAAAACAATTAAAATTTTTAAAATTTTAAAATCAAACAAAGTGTCTTGCAAGACATTTGACATTCTACTTGCCTGTAAATTAAGCAAGCATCTTTGATGCTCTGTTTAGGTGATGTATTATATTTATTAATTTGCAAATATTAAACCATTCTTGCATCCTTGGGATGAATCCCACTTGATCGTGGTGTATGATCTTTTTGATGTATTGCTGGATCCTGTCTGCCAATATTTTGTTGAGGATTTTAGCATCTATGTTCATCAGTGATATTGGCCTATAGTATTCTTTCTTTGTTGTGTCTTGACCTTGTTTTGGGATTAGGGTAATACTGGCTTCATTGAAAAAGTTTAGGATTTTCCCCTCTTCTTGCTTTTTTTGGAATAGTTTGAAAAGGATAGGAGTTAGTTTCTCCCTAAATATTTTGTAAAATTCACTTGTGAAGCCATCCAGTCAAGAACTTCTGTGTGCAGGGAGGTTTTTGATTACTGTTTCAATTTCATTCTTTGTTATTTGTCTGTTGAGACTTTCTACTTCTTCTTGATTCAGTTTTGGAAGGTTTTATGTTTCTAGAAATTTCTCCATTTCTTCTAGGTTGTCAAATTTCTTGCCATACAGTAGTTTGTAGTAATTTATTACTATCGTTTGTATTTATGTGGTATCAGTTGTGATTTCCCCTCTTTCATTTCTGATTTTGTTTATCTGGGTTTTCTCTCTTTTTTTCTTGATGAGTCTGGCTAGAGGCTTATCGATTTTGTTTATTTTTTTGAAGAACCAGCTCCTAGTTTTGTTGATTTTTTGAATTTTTTGTTTGGTCTCTATGTCATTTAATTCTGTTCTGATCTTGATGATTTTCTTCCTTCTTCTTGCCCTGGGCTTTGTTTGTTGTTGTTCGAGTTCTTGTAGCTTTAGGGCTAGATCTTTTATTTCAGATTCTTTTATCCTTTTCAAATATGCCTGTATTGCTATGAACTTTCCTCTTAGGACTGCTTTTGCTGTGTCCCATAGGTTTTGGGCTATTGTGTGTTCATTATCATTCGTTTCTAGAAATTCTTCATTTCTTCTTTGTTGTTTGTTAACCCATTCATTATTTAATAGCATGTTATTCATTCTCCATGAGTTTAGGTATCTTTCTTTTTTTTTTCTCTGAGATTGATTTTTAGTTGCAAGGCATTGTGGTCTGAAAAGATGCTTGATATGATTTCAGTTTTCTTGAATTTGTTGAGGCTTCTTTTGTGTCCTATCATGTGGTCTATCTTTGAAAATGTCCCATGTGCATTTGAAAAAAATGTATATTTTGCTTCTTTGGGGTCAAAAATTTTATATATATTAGCTAAGTCCATGCGGTTTAGTGTGTCGTTCAATGCTTGTATATCCCTGGTGTTTCTTTAATTCAAAGATCTGTCTATTGTTGATAATGGAGTGTTAAAGTCCCCTCCTACAGGTGTGTTGTTGTTAATATCCTTCTCGTTGTCTTCTAGTATTTTCTTTATGTATTTGGGTGCTCCTATGTTGGGTGCATGTATGTTTATATATTTTATATCTTCTTTCTTTTGTATTTTATTGATTACATTTTTAAAATAGTTCCAATTTTCTCCCCTTTATTCCCCTCCCCCCAACACCTACCTCCCCCAGCAATCCCCCCACCCAAGCCCATACCCATGGTTCGTGAAAAATAACTATCCCTCCCTCTCAGATATTAAGACTCTTTGTAATCTTGTAAAGGACAATGGACGAAGGTCTCAAGCTCCTCTAGCTGCTTCAAGCTGGACATGGTCATCGTCCTACCTACCCTTGGGTCCAGAAAACCCTAATAATAGTGATGGTGTGGAGGGGAGGGTGGCCTTCCCACATGGGGAAGGATCGTGCAGACTCCAGGTCAGTTGGCTGTCCCCAGACAATGGCGTGCTTGGTTTAACAGGCTGGCATCCTTGTTGTGTTCTGGGGGCAACAGATTTGGCGAAAAGGGTTAAAAGACATCATTCAATCCATAACCACTAGAGGACAAAAGGCAGGGATTAATTTTTCAATGTCCTACATTAGGGAAAAGAAGGGCTTCTTTGGAGGAAGGTGTGCTAGGCACATCTCGCCTGTCCAAAACCCTTTTGCCAACCATACTTAGTTTGCGCTGAGGGAAATAATTTATGATTCCCCCCTCTCAGACCTCTGGGACTTTTCTGTCCAAGCCATTAGGATAGAAGAGAGAAATCAGTTTTAAAGTGAAGCCCGCAGACCAACCCATTCTTCACCAACCCAGCCATTTAGTTCAGCCAAACCATGTAGTCTCAGGAGGCAGCGCTGCAGAGAGGATTAAGTGAGGCTTATGTGTACAGACAATCACTCAGGTAATGCGGTCATAGGCTTATACCCTTTGAAAACAGAAAACACATGTTAATTTATATAACATAACCCACAAACAAGTCTCTAAATCTGTAAGATTGTCTTATTGGGGAGACATCCAGTTGCAAGGCACTTGACAGTCTACTTGCCTGCAACTTGAATATCTTTGATGATATCACAGACATGGTTTAATTTTCAAGTGAAACCATTTTTTAAATGAGAAGAAACTTTTAAGACTGTTAGTTGCCCTACTTTTTAGTCTACTACTGATCATTGTGATTTTCCTTGCATAATGATTTTTCTCCCTAAGATTACCCTCCTTGTCTTTAAAGGGACTACATTAAGTCCATTTCTAATTTATCCTGTTCATTTGCATAAACATAACAAGAGCAGCAAATGATCACTTATGATCTTTAGTTCTGCTTTGCTGGAACTTACCCAAGGAACATTTAGGGTGACCCTCAGTCTGTTCTTCATGGCACAGAAGTTGAGCCACATACCTGGCATTCATCCTTGCCTGTACACAGCTGTCCTTTCCAAGTCTTTCTGGTTTTTCATTGTGCCTTATGGTCCCTTCTAGCCATCTTTCAGGAAAACAACCTTCGTTCCTTCCCTGGAGAGATTGCTGTGGACCGCACAACCAACCATGGTACCAGGCTTTTTATCTCGCGGGCTTTTATTACCTTTGAAAGTCATTCCCAGTTCCTCAGGGCTTTTTGGTAACAACCTGAGCCCAAATATGTCTCCGTTAGGCTTGACATTCCAGTCAAAGACTTGGTCAACATGACCTCTATTAACAACTGGTCTTGTTAGTTCTATGAAAAGAAATTTCTGTCATTACTTACTTGTTTAGAATGCCAAACTCTGGAGGGATCAAATAGGGAGAAAAATGTACAACGTGAAGGAAAATCTTTGTCCTAATATTCCCTGAACTGGCATTTCCATTCTTCATATTTTCATATTTCCCCCACTAAAAAAAATTTTTTTTGTTTGTTTTTCCATTACAGTTGTCTCACTTTTTCCCCCCTCTTGCTTCCCTGCACCCTGCCCCTCCCTTCCCCCACATTCAGTCCCCAGTCAGTAGCCCATGTCCGTGGGTCTTTTATACATGTTCTTTGACTTGACCCTTCCCTTTCTTACCCATTCCCTCCCTTCCACCTCCCCCCTTGTTACTGTTAGTCTACTTCTTGTTTACATAACTCTGGTTCAATTTTGTTCATTTGTTTGTGTTGTTCATTAGTATCCTGTAATAGGTGACAGCATAAAGTATTCTTTCGTTGCTTGGCTTATTTCACTAAGCATAATTTTCTCTAGTTCCCTCCAAGTTGTTGCAAATGGTAGACATTCCTTCTTTCTTTCTGCTACATAGAACTCCATTGTGTAAATGTACCCCAGTTTTTTGATCCACTTATCTACAGATGGGCATTTAGGTTGTTTCCAACACTTGGCTATTGTGAACAGTGCTGCTATGAACATTGGAGTGCATAGGTTCTTTTGAATTTGTGTTTCAGTATTTTTCGGATATAATCCTAGCAATGGAATTGCTGGTTCAAAAGGCAGTTCCATTTTTTGTTTTTTGAGGAAATTCCAAACTGTTTTCCATTGTGGCTGCACCAGTCTACATTCCCACCAGCAATGCACCAGGGTTCCCATTTCTCTGCATCCTCTCCAGGACAAGTTGTTTGTTGATTTGTTGATGATGGCCATTCTGACTGGTGTGAGGTGGTATCTCCTTGTGGTTTTTATTTGCATCTCTCTGATGGCTAGCGATGTTGAGCATACTTTCATATGTCTATGGGCCCTCCGTATGTCTTCTTTGGAGAAGTGTTTGTTCAGGTCCTTTGCCCATTTTTTAATTGGGTTGTGTGTTTCCTTGTTGTTGAGTCGTTTGAGTTCTTTATATATTTTGGAGATCAATCCATTGTCTGAGATGTCATTGGCGAATATATTTTCCGATATGGTTGGTTTCCTTCTCATCTTGCTGATGTTTTCTTTAGCTGAGCAGAAACCTTTTAGTTTGATGTAGTCCTTTTCTTTATTTCCCTTGCCTTAGGAGACATATCAGTGAAAATGTTGCTACGTTGGATATCTGAAATTTTCCTGCCTATTTTTTCCTCTAGGACTTTTATGGTATCACGACTTACATTTAAGTCTTTGATCCATTTTGAGTTTATTCTGGTGTATGGTGTAAGTTGGTGGTCTAGTTTCATTTTTTTGCATGTCCCTGTCCAGTTCTCCCAACACCATTTGTTGAAGAGGCTCTTTTCACTGCATTTGATGTTCTTTCCCCCTTTGTCAAATATTAGCTGACTATATGAACCTGGGTTTATTTCTGGACTCTCTATTCTGTTCCATTGATCTATATGTCTGTTTTTATGCCTGTACCAGACTGTTCACTGGACAGCTACCGCCCGCCTCAAGCTGGGCAGCCCCCAGCCAATTAGGTGCCGTCACACCATGGCTCGCCTGCCCCACTGGGTGCGTGGGGATCAGAGAGGCGTCTCTTGAAAAGTGGGCCACAAAACACTCGCACCAGGCAATTCCAAGCAAAAAGCAAGAAAGAAGCCTCCAGCTCTTCACCTCACTAGCTGGAACATCAGGACCATGTGTCCCGGACTTACTGCAGACCTTCCGTGGATCAATGATGCCAGGAAAACCGCCGTCATCGACAGGGAACTGTCATGATTAAACATCGACATTGCGGCTCTACAGGAGACCCGGTTGGCCGACAACGGAACTATCAGAGAAACCAACTACACCTTCTACTGGCAAGGGAAATCTCCAGACCAACCAAGACAGCATGGTGTTGGGTTCGCTGTGAAGAACACGCTTGTTAACTCCATAGAGCCACCCACAGGAGGCACAGAGAGATTACTTACCCTCCGATTGTCAACAACTTTCGGCCCAGTCAGCATTCTTAGCGCGTACGCCCCAACCCTCTGCGCCACCACCGAAGAGAAAGAACAGTTCTACCATGCACTGGACGAAGCGTTATCCAAGATCCCCAGAAGTAACGCTCTTTATCTCCTTGGAGACTTCAACGCAAGAGTAGGAGCCGACCACATGGCCTGGCCCACCTGCCTCGGAAACTTTGGGAGAGGAAAGATCAATGAGAATGGTCAGCGACTGCTTGAGCTTTCATGTCACCACGGCCTGTGCGTGACAAACACATTCTTCAAGTGCAAAGAGATCCACCAGGTGTCATGGAGGCACCCCCGCTCCCGCCACTGGCACAAGCTTGACCTCGTCATCACCAGAAGAACGGATATTGGCAGCACCCTCCTCACCTGCAGCTACCACAGTGCAGACTGCGACACGGACCATGCCCTCGTGGTAAGCAAGGTGCGCATAACGTCGAAGAGGTTGCACCACTCCAAGATGAAGGGTCGCCCACGCATCAACACCAGTTGTGCCAGCAACTCAGTTAAGACCCAGCAATTCATCAACAGGATGGAAGATGCACTCGGTGAGGGAATGGCGGCCGACGACATTATTGAATCCAATTGGTCACGTCTCCGTGACGCCATATACAACTCCGCCATTATTGCTTACGGGAAGAAAGAGCGGAAGAACGGTGACTGGTACGAGGCTCACTGGGAAGAAATGGAACCCGTGATCGAGGCTAAGAGGAAGGCCCTACTGGCTTACAAGGCCACGCCCACTCCCAGTACACTTCAAGCTCTACGGGCTGCCAGGAACAAAGTCCAGAAGACCGCACGCCACTGTGCCAACACCTATTGGCTAAACCTGTGCAGAAGCATCCAGGAAGCCGCCGATATAGGCAACGCACGAGGAATGTATGAGGGTATCAAGAAGGCAACAGGCCCAATCCCCTCCAAGATCGCCCCCCTTAAGTCCAAGACAGGTGAGGTCATCACTGACCAGGAACAGCAAATGCGGCGGTGGACCGAGCACTACCTCGAGCTGTACGCGACGAGGAACACCGTAACAGACATTGCTCTTAACGCCATCCCAGACCTACCAGTCATGGAGGAGCTAGACACCCCACCTACTGCGGCAGAGCTCGGCAAAGCCATCGACTGCCTCGCTTGCGGGAAAGCACCAGGAAGCGATGGAATCCCTCCAGAAATCCTAAAGAGTGGAAAACCAGTCCTGCTACAGCCGCTCCACCATCTACTCTGTCTCTGCTGGAAGGAGGGTTACATCCCCCAGGATATGAGAGACGCCAACATTATCACCATGTACAAGAACAAAGGAGACCGCAGCGACTGCAACAACTACCGGGGCATCTCTCTCCTCAGCGTCGTCGGCAAAGTATTCGCCCGGGTCGCTCTTGCCCGCCTGCAGACCCTTGCTTCCCGCGTCTACCCAGAGTCCCAGTGTGGCTTCAGAGCTGGCCGATCAACAGTGGACATGATCTTCTCCCTACGTCAGCTGCAGGAGAAGTGTCACGAGCAGCATAAACCACTCTACCTCGCCTTTATCGACCTCACGAAGGCGTTTGATCTGGTCAGTCGAAGCGGACTCTTCAGCTTGCTACGGAAGATTGGCTGTCCACCACATCTGCGTGCTGTGGTCATGTCCTTTCACGACAACATGCACAGCACGGTGTCCTACAACGGCGCAACCTCTGAGGCCTTCCCAGTCAGCAGCGGAGTAAAGCAGGGCTGCGTCCTCGCGCCTACGCTGTTCGGAATCTTCTTCTCCATGCTCCTCCAATACGCCTTTAAGGACTGCAGCGAGGGTGTCTTCATTCACACCAGATCCGATGGCAAGCTCTACAACCTGGCCCGTCTACGAGCCAAGACCAAAGTCAAAGAGGTGCTCATCCGTGAGATGCTCTTCGCCGACGACGCAGCCTTGACATCACACTCCGAAGAGGGACTCCAGCAGTTAGTCACTTGCCTTTCCCACGCATGCAAGGAGTTCGGACTAGCCATCAGCCTGACGAAGACGAAC
Source organism: Furipterus horrens (assembly GCF_987537825.1). NCBI lineage: Eukaryota > Metazoa > Chordata > Mammalia > Chiroptera > Furipteridae > Furipterus > Furipterus horrens. The sequence goes on from NW_028327187.1 coordinate 35,956,323, forward strand.
GTTATGGCTCAAGGCACGGGGACTCCCCCATGCATCACCATCGGCGGATACACCCTGGAGGTTGTCAACGATTTCACTTACCTCGGGTCCACCATCTCGGGCTCTCTGTCAGTCGACTTGGAGGTCAATCGGAGAATCGCCAGGGCAGCCACAGTTATGGCCAAACTGAACCGGAGAGCGTGGAACAATTCCAGCCTCACTGAGAAAACCAGACTGCGCATCTACCAAGCCTGCGTACTCAGCACTCTCCTCTATGGCAGCGAGACGTGGACCACCTACGCAAGGCACGAAAGGAAACTCAACAGCTTCCAAATGAGGTGCCTGCGACGCGTCCTGCATGTCGCCTGGCAGGATAAGGTCCCCAACACCGAGGTGCTGAAGCCAGCCAACATGAGCAGTTTGCATGCAGTTCTTAGTGAGAGACGCTTCAGGTCGCTCGGCCATGTCAAAAGAATGGATGCAGGTCGTATTCCCAAAGACCTCCTCTACGGCGAGCTAGCAGAAGGCAAGAGCATGACAGGGCGCCCAAAACTGCGGTTCAAAGACATCTGCAAAAAGGACATGACACAATGCTCCATCAATCTCAACACATGGGAAGTTCAAGCAGACGACCGCCTAGCCTGGAGGCTTGCGGTCAGGCAAGGTACTTCACGCGCAGAGGCTGCGCGCAACGAGGAGGCGGTCCAGAAAAGATCGAGGCGGAAGCAGCGTCAACAGCAGCAACAACAGCCATCTGCCTTCACCTGTAACAAGTGCGGCAGGGATTGTCACTCCCGAGTTGGACTGCACAGCCATTCTCGGCGGTGCAGATAGACTCTAAAGAAGCTACGCCATCGTCTCTTGAGACGGACGGCTGCCGACGACGACGAGACTTTTCTGATTACCGTGGCCTGGTAGTATAGTTTGATATCAGGTATTGTGATTCCTCCTACTGTGTTCTTTCTCAAAATTGCTCTGGCTATTCGTGCTCTATTTTGGTTCCATATAAATTTTTTAAGTATTTGTTCTAGGTCTGTGAAATATGTTGCTGGTAATTTAATAAGGATTGCATTGAATCTATAAATTGCTTTGGGTGGTATGGACATTTTAATGATGTTGATTCTTCCCATCCATGAACATGGTATATGATTCCATTTATTTGTATCTTCTTTAATTTTTTTCTTCAGTGTTATGTAGTTTTCTGCGTATAGGTCTTTTACCTCCTTGGTTAAGTTTATTCCTAGGTATTTTATTTTTCTTGTTGCTATGGTAAATGGGATTTTTGTTTCAGTTTCTATCTCTGAGTTTTTATTGTTCGAGTATAAAAGGGCCTTCGATTTCTTAATATTGACTTTGTATCCTGATATTTTGCAGAATTCACTTATTAGGTTTAGTAGTTTTTTTGTGGAGTCTATAGCGTTTTCTATGTACACTATCATGTCATCTGTAAATAATGACAGTTTAACCTCCCCTTTTCCAATTTGGATGCCTTTTATTTCTCTTTCTTGTCTGATTGCTGTGGCTAGAACTTCCAAGACTATGTTGATTAGGAGTGGAGAGAGCGGACATCCTTGTCTTGTTCCTGATCTCATGGGGAATGCTCTCAGTTTTTGCCCATTGAGTATGATGTTGGCTTCAGGTTTCTCATATATGGCCTTTATTATGTTGAGGTATGCTCCGTCTATTCCCATTTTGCTGAGAGTTTTTTGTGATAAATGGGTGTTGTACTTTATCAAATGCTTTTTCCGCATCTATTGATATGATCATGTGGTTTTTGTCTTTCATTTAGTTTATGTGTTGTATTACGTTTATTGATTTGTGAATATTAAACCATCCTTGTATCCGTGGGGTGAATCCTACTTGATCGTGGTGTATGATCTTTTTAATGTATTGTTGGATCCCGTTTGCCAATATTTTGTTGAGGATTTAACATCTATGTTCATCAGTGATATCGGTCTCTAGTTTTCTTTCTTTGTTGTGTCTTGACCTGGTTTTGGAATTAGGGTTATACTGGCTTCATAGAACGAGTTTGGGAGTCTTCCCTCTTGTATTTTTTGGAATAGTCTGAGGAGGATAGGAGTTTGTTATTTCCTAAATGTTTTGTAGAATTCACTTGTGAAGCCATCTGGTCCTGGGCTTTTGTGTGCTGGGAGTTTTTTGATTACTGCTTCAATTTCACTGGCTGTTATTGGTCTATTCAGACTTTTTGCTCCTTCTTGATTCAGTTCGGGAAGACTATAGGTTTCCAGGAATTTGTCCATTTCCTCTAGGTTGTCAAATTTCTTACCATACTGTTGTTCGTAATAATTTGTTATAATGTTTTTTATTTCTGTTGTATCAGTTGTGATTTCTTCTCTTTCATTTCTGATTTTATTTATTTGAGCCCTCTCTTTTTCTTGATGATCCTGGTTCAAGGCTTGTCAATTTTGTTTATCTTTTCAAAGAACCAGCTCCTACTATTGTTGATCATTTGAATTGTTAGTTTAGACTCTATGTTATTTAATTCTGCTCTGATCTTGATGATTTCTTTCCTTCTACTTGATCTGGGCTTTGCTTGTTGTTCTTCCTCTAGTTCTTGTAGCTGTAGGGTTAAATTTTTTATTAGATATTCTTCTAGCTTTTTTAGGTAAGCCTGTATTGTTATGAACTTTCTGCTGAGGACTGCTTTTGCTGTATCCCATAGGTTTTGGGTTGTTGTGTGTTCATTATCATTAGTTTCCAGAAACTTTTTGATTTCTTCCTTGATGTCATTGTTAACCCATTCATTATTTAATAGCATGTTATTCATTCTCCATGAGTTTGAATGTTTTTGAGTTTTTTTCCTTGAGGTTGATTTCCAATTTTAAGCCATTGTGATCTGAGAAGATGCTTGATATAATTTCAATTTTCTTGAATTTTTTAAAGGCTTGTTTTGTGTCCTACCGTGTGGTCTATCTTTGAAAATGTTCCATGTGCACTTGAGAAGTATGTATATTTTGCTTCTTTGGGGTGAAAACTTCTATATATGTATCGACTAAGTCCATTTGATCTAGAGTGTTGTTCAGTGCCTCAATATCTTTGGTGTTTCTTTGCTTCGAAGATCTGTCCAGTGTTGACAATGGGGTGTTAAAATCCCCTACTATGAGTGTGTTGCTGTCTATATCTTTCTTGAAGTCTTTCAAAATTTTCCTTATATATTTGGGTGTTCCTAATTTGGGTGCATATATATTTATAAGGGTTATATCTTCTTGATGGATTTTTCCCTTAAGTATTATGAAATGCCGTTCTTTGTCTCTTTTTATGGACTTTGCTGTGAAATCTGTTTTGTCTGATATAAGTATGGCTACCCCGGGTTTTTTTTCACGTCCATTTGCTTGAAATAGTTTTTTCCATCCCTTTACTTTCAGTCTGTGTATATCTTTTGTTCTAAGGTGGGTCTCTTGTAGACATCATATATGTGGGTCATTCTTTGTAATCCATTCAGCAACCCTATGTCTTTTAATTGGAGCGTTTAATCCATTTACATTTAAGGTTATTACCGATAAGTTCTTATTCATTGTCATTTTCCCCCTTTGTACTCGTGTTCTTCTCTGTCTCTCTCTGTTTCTTTATCTTCTTAAATCAGACCCTTTAGCATCTCTTGTATTGCTGGTTTGGTGGAGATGTATTCTTTTAGCCTTCTTTTGTCTTGGAAGTTCCTTATTTCACGCTCCATTTTGAAAGAGAGCTTTGCTGGGTAGAGTATTCTAGGTTGTAGGCCTTTGTTTTTCATTGCTTGGAATATTTTTTGCCATTCTCTTCTGGCTTGTAGTGTTTCTGCTGAGAAATCTGAGGATAGCCTTATTGGAGCTCCCTTGTATGTTATTAGTTGTTTCTCTCTTGCTGCTTTTAGGATTCTCTCTTTGTCCTTGAATTTTGGCATTTGAATTATGATGTGTCTTGAGGTGGGCCTGTTGGGGTTCATCTTCATTGGGACCCTCTGTGCTTCCTGGATTTGCGTGACTTTTTCTCTCCTCATGTGAGGGAAGTTTTCTGTCATTAGTTTTTCAAAGAGGTTTTCTATCCCTTGCTCTTCTTCTCCTTCTGGAATTCCTATGATACGGATATTATTACGTTTCATGTTGTCCTTCAGCTGTCTTAGAGCCTCTTCAGTCTTGTTCAGTCTTTTTTCATTTTGTTGCATTGTCTGGGTGTTTTACTGTACGTTGTCCTCCAGCTCGCTGATCCGATCTTCTGCTTCCTCTAGCCTGCTTTTAATTCCTTCTATGTGTTCTTCAATTCAGAGATCATATTCTTCATTTCCTCCTGGCTCTTATTGATAGCTTCTATGTCCTTTTTCATGCTCGTGTAATTCTCTGTGATTTCCTTGTAGTTTTTCTGGCTTTCCTAGTAATTTCTCTGGAGTTCTCTGTAGTTTCCGCTGAGCTCATTCAGCTTCTCCATAATCCATGTTTTGAATTCTGTATCTGATATTTTCCTCCCCTCTATTTCATTTAGCACTCTCTCTGGGGATTCTGCATTTCCTTTTGATGGGGGGTTGTTTCTCTGTCTCTCCATTTTTGTGATTCCTATTATTTGTTGGTGCTTTCTTAGAATGATCTGCTCTTCCTGGATCTGCCTCTGGTAGTGTCAGTTCATGTACCAGGATGGCCCTAAGCAGGCTATTGGAGACTTCCAGTGATCTACTGCCTTTGTCTGTCTTCTTTAGTTGTTAATCTACTCAATCTGTGATTAGCTGTTGAGCTTAAGGACCGAGGATGTGGCAGCTTAATTCCACTTGGAGGGGAATGGTCTGTCTGCTGTACTGGGGCTGAGTCAACACTGGCTGGTCCTGGGAGGAGGTTAGTGTTGCTTCCACTTACTTCTCCGCCCTCTTGGATCTCTGTCTGTGTTGTCCTTGATGTTTTTTCTTTAATCTGTCTGGTTGTATTTCAGCTACCCTTTGGTGGATCTTTTTCCCTGGTTAGTTGATTGAGAGTCACTCTGCCCACCTTGTCTTGAGATCTTTTGGGGAGGTGCTGCTAAAACGTAATCACACAACCTAGGAAAGAAACCCGCACCCTCCAATACCTCCCCCAACTACAATCTCGCTATATGCTGCAAATGAGCCCGTATTAATATACTTGTGGAGATATTGAGACTCTTATTTCGTAGGAGAAATAGGTAAGAGTTGTTTTAAATGAAGGAAGGGTAATTTTTGAGCTGGAAGTTGATAGAGTAATAATATTAGCAATTGGGATCAAGATTATGTAAGACAGTAATTAACATTTACAATGTATGTTTGAAAAGGAGGAGAGGGTTACAGTGTAGAGTGAGAAAGTGGAAGTGTATAGTATTAAGATTATATAATCGGTATATGCTATATGATTAGCGTGGGAGGGAGGATAGACAGAACAGACATCTAGGCAGACAGTCAGCCGGAAATTCAAAGAGAGGGCTGAGGAGGTTAGAAGGTAGGAAACAGATTGAGAAAGAATTTTTCAAGAATAAAAATACAGAGTAGAAAATAGCAAGACAGGAAGGGAAAGAGGAAAGAGAAAGAGAAAATAGAGAAGAGAAAGGTAGGAGAAAGAACGCAAGAAGAAGGGGACGAGGAAGAGGGGGGACTGATTTATAATTTTTTTAAAAAATTGTATATTATAAAAAAAGATTAGGATATTAAAACATGATATAAAATTGCAAGATAGAGAGAAAGAGAGAATATACAGAGAGAAGAATAAGAGATGGGAAAGCTAGAGGATGGGGGAGGGAAAGAACACAGAGGAGGGAAGGATCTCAGGAGGAAGAGGAGATATTAGAGAGGGAAAGATTGAAATTGAAGAGTTGACAAAAGATAGGGTGAAGGAGAGAAATACAAGAGGGAGAGAAAGAAGTGAGGGGATGTGGTGGAAAGAGAGAAGGGGTAAGAATGGGAGGGTGAAGGGAGAGGGGCAAAATTAGAATTATAATTTGAATATTAAAAGATTAGAATATAAAGTGGAATAGGGAGAGAGAAAGAAAGAGAGAGATTATTTATAGGGAGAGAAGGAAAATAAAGGCAAGGGATGAAAGAAAAAGGAATGTAGATTGAAGTGGGACAAAATAAAGAAAGATTTAATAAAATTGAAGGTGCTTAGTGCACCTAGAGAAAGGAGAGAGAGAGAAAAAGGGAGAGAACTTAAAATTAAAAAATTAACAGAATAGGATGCAGGGGAGACATGCTAAGGAGAGAGAAGGGAGGGAAGAGGAGGGGAGAAAAGGAGAGAGAATAAGAAGGGATGGGGGCAGTTAGAGAGAGAGTGAGAAATTAAAGAATGAGAGGATTTTAACTCAATTCAACTTTTAGGCACAGTCTCTGGGTATTTTGGTTTGTTTGTTTTTTTGTTTTTCCTTCCTTCCTTCCTGAGTCCGCTCCTATTCAAAATTCCATGAGTTTCAAATCTTTTCTGGTTGGTTGGCTGGCTGTGGGAGGGTTCTTTTTGATTCTGGGATTGCTAGTCTTTTATTCCTGGGCTTACCGCCGCTCTGCTGTGAGCTGTGTTCAGTTGTCCTCTCCTGAGGCACCCTCAGCGCTCCTCAGGCTTGTCCAGCCACTCCCTCCCCACGTTGGTCCAGCCTGTGCCCGCCAACAATGCCCGTCCTGCCTCCAGTCGTATCTCTATTCCCAGGCCACAGCTTCTGTTCTCTTCCCTGTCTATATGCTTGCTCACCCCACCTCTCTCCCTGTCTCAAGATCGTTCCCCCGTTTTGCAGGACTGTGGCACAGTCGGTCAAAGTGCCGGGCCCAGTGGCACTTTCCTGCCCAGGGCCTCTCCCCTAGTCTGGAGCTCTGCAGTGGCTTTCCCGTGTATGCTTTTCTCCTTGTCCCAAAACTGTCTCTATTCCGAGCTACAGCTTCCGCTGGCTTCCCTGTCTACAGGCCTGCGCACTCGATCTTTCTTCCCGCCCCAGCACCGTTCCTTTGTTCTGTAGGATTCTAGTGTGGTTTGTCAGTGCAGGGCTCTCCTACCCAGGAGTTCTCCCCCAGTCTGGAGCTCCGCAGCAGCCTTTCTCTTTGGGACCCTGTCCCCGCTCTAAAACCGTCTCCACTCTAGAACCACCACCTCCCCTCTCTTCCCTACTTACACACCCTGTGCCGTCCTATTTCTCTCCTGGCCCCAAACCCACCTTTTGTTCTGTGGGATTCTAGCACGATTCCTCAGTTCTCCCCCAATCCGGAGTTCCACAGCAGCCTTTCTGTGCGGCCTGTCTCCTTGCCCCAAATCTGTTTCTTTGTTCTGTAGGGCCCTAGCACGAGTGCTGTGCGCACCCGGAGTGCCGAGCTTTTGGTCAGAGGTTGCAGCTGAGGAGGTTTCCCTCTAGACTCAGATCACACAGTTTCTCCCAGTCCTGGTTGTTCACTGTTCTCTCCCTTCTCTGGCTTTTTCGGCCAAATCTTCTCCCCAACTCCCTACAAGAATTCACCCATCGTTGTGCCCCTAGCAGGGGGAGTCTCCAAGCAGCTCTTGGTTAGTGAATTCTCTGGTTCAGTACTACAGACACACCGAATCCCGGAATGACTCAGCCTGCAGTGTGTGGCAAACCCCTCCACCGCCCTACATGCTGCTCCCACGCTCTCCTCCCAGTTCACGCTATTGGAGATCCACACTCACTCAGTCACTCATCTCCGCATTCGTTCCTGCAGTCTCTCCCTAACAGGAACGAGCTGAGAACACTGTCCCTACTCCGTGGCCATCTTCCCCTCTCTCCTGTTATATCTTCTTGATGGATTGTTTCTTTAAGTATTATGAAATGTCCTTCTTTGTCTCTTTTTATTGCCCTTGATTTGAAATCTGTTTCGTCTGATATGAGGACTGCTACCCCAGCTTTTTTTTCAGGTCCTTTTGCTTGGAATACTTTTTTATATCCCTTTACTTTCAGTCTATGTAAATCTCTTGTTTTGAGGTGTGTTTCTTGTAGACAGTAAATATGTAGGTCCTATTTTTTATCTATTCCGTTACCCTATGTCTTTTAATTGGAGCATTTAATTCATTTACATTTAAGATTATTGACATGTGTTTATTCATTTCCTTTTGTACCTCTGTTCCTCTCCTCTTTTTTTCTTATTTTTTCTTAAAACATTCCCTTTAGCATCCCTTGCAATGCTGATTTTGCGGGGATGTATTCTTTTAGTCTTCCTTTGTCTGGGAAACTCCTTATTTCACCTTCCATTTTAAATGAGAGCCTTGCTTGGTAGAGTATTCTTGGTTGTAGGCCTTTGTTTTTCATTGCTTGAAATATTTTTGACCATTTCCTTCTGGCTTGTAGTGTTTCTGTTGAGAAATTTGTGAATCGCCTTATCGGAGCTCCCTTGTATGTTATTTGCTGTTTTTCTCTTGCTTCTGTCAGGATTCTCTCTTTGTCTTTGAATGTTACCATTTAATTATAATGTGTCTTGGAGTAGGTTTTTTTTGGGTCCCTCTTCATTGGAACTCTCTGTCCTTCCTGAACTTGCATAACTTTTTCTCTCATCAGGTTGGGAAAATTTTCTGTCATTATTTATCCTATCAGTTTTTCTATTCCTTGTTCCTCTTCTCCCTCTTTAATTCCAATGATTCTGATGTTGTTTTTTCTTATACTATCCTGTAATTCCTTTACATCTTTTTTGTACTTTTTCAAACTTTTTTTATTTTGTTGTGTTGTCTGGGAATTTTTTCTAAATTATCTTCTAGCTCACTAATCCAATCCTCTGCTTTGTTTAGTCTGCTTTTGATTGATTCTACTCTGTTTTTCAGTTCAGAGATTGAATTCTTCATTTATTTTTGGTTCCTGTTAATAGTTTTTATGTCCTTTTTTACATTGGCGTAGTTCTCTGCAAGTTCCTTGTAATTTTCTTGGAGCTCTTGGTAATGTCCTTGGAGGTTGTCATAGTTGTTTCTGATGTAGTCGAGTATATTGAGCTTCTTCACCACCATTGTTTTGAATTCCGTGTCTGACATTTGGGCTATGTCTATTCCATCTACCTCTCTTTCTGGGGATTCCTCTTTTCTTTTCATTGAGAGGTTGTTTTTGCATCTTACTATGTTGGATTCTTCTTGTTTGTTTTTGTTTTTTGGATTTGTCTGCTTTGACTTCCCACCTTTGTGGTATGAGATTCTTTATAGGAGTTCTGGGGGTTTCAGTGGCTCAGTCTCTTTGACCTCCTGAGCCTGATGTCCTTGGGGTACCCTCTATGTTGTTTGTTTATGCCGTCTGGTTATATTTCAGATGCTCTTTGGTAGGATCTTCCTTCTGGCTAGTTGATTGAGTCACTCTGTCCACTTTGTCTTGAGTTGTTTTCTGGATATGCTGTTAAAAACATAAACACACAGCCCAGGCAAGAGACCCACACCCTCGAAAATGTCCCCCACCCTCTATCCCGCTATCGTCAGTCAACAAGCCAGTATTAATATAAATGTATAGAGATTAGAGCTTTTATACTATAGGAAGAATAGATAAGAGTTGTTTTTAGGGAAGAAAAATATGATTTTTGAGAGAGAGGATGACAGATTAATAATGGTTGAGACTATGCAAGACAGTAAGTAATATTTACATTGTATGTTAATAACGATAGAAGAAAAGGAGGGAAGAATGCAGAATACAGTAAGAAAGTGGGATTTTATAGTATTAGATTTTTATAGTAGTTATATTCTATTTATTTAGTGTGAAAGGGAGGCTAAACTAGGCACACAAACAAATAAACAAAAAATAAAGAGGAAGGACGAGAAAGAGAAATTGTATGAAACAAACTAGAGATATAGTTTTTTTTAAGAAAAAAATAAATTATTAAAAAAGTAAAAATTAAAATTAAAAATAGGATACAAATATTAAAGTAAAATAAAATACAAATAAGAAAACTAAAGTGGAAATAGAAATTTAAGAAGTACATAAGAGGAATGTTTTTACTCAGTTCAGCCTTTGTGTGTCATCTTGTTTTTGTGCATCCACAGTTGGTCTAATGAGTCGGGCCAGAGTTTCCTGTTTCTTGCAGCAGCAGTGTGCTCCCGTGGTTGCCGGCCCGGCATTTTCTTTTGGAGCCCGTTGGAGCCAGCGAGGTGCCTTTGCACGCATGCCCGTGCACACGCATGGCAGCCTGAGCACTAGCCTCAGGCCTGCCAAGCCACGCTCCGGGATTTGGTCTTTTGCCTCTTAGGGCAGGGGCCTGGACACTTGTGCACAGTGGAAGTGAGCGTCTGTGACTGTGACCCGCTGTTCCTGAGCAGAAGCTGCCTGCCGTTCCAGCGCCACAGCCACCCGCTGTTTCCGTACCTGCCTGGGCGGGCACGAGCACAGCCTGAGCATGTGGTCTGCACTCTGGCCTGGCACCCACTGGAGCTGGCCAGGGGTTTCTGCGCACAGTCTTCTGCGTGTCCAGTGGCTCCTCCCTGTGCCTGTTGGGGCACTGATCTTATGTCTATTGGGGTGTGTCCGAGGGGCACCTGGATGTGCGGTCCCTTGCACCTGGGCCAGTGAACGAGGGCAGTTCTCTATGTGCAACCATGCGACCCAAGGGGAGGGTTGGGGAGTGGGCGAGCGCACTTCTGTGCCTGTGCTCCTCAAGAATGTCCTATCACCCCCAACCTTTCCTCCCCTCTCCGCAGTTCACAAGAGAAAAATATAAAGGAAAGTTACGTTCTCACATGCACAGCATTATGCTGTTTCTTGTCTTTCAGTGCCAGATGCCACCTAGTTGAGTCCTGTCTCAGCCAGCTGACAGAGATCCGCTGCTCTCCTCCAGATTCCTCTCTGGGGAAGCCTGTGGTCGCCAAAAAGCCTTTGTGTACTTCCAGCTGCAGCTTGGCTAGCCACCCCAGTCAGAAATCCTGTCTCATTCCCTTTTCCTCCACTATCCTCACCAAAGAGGTTGTTCCCAGGTGGTTTTTCTATAATCCAGCAGTGCCACGGCTCAACTCCTGCCAGTGTCCAGCTGCTCACTGAGATGTTCTGTCTGCAATTAGTCCAAACTACAGACGGTCTCGGGAGCCAGAAAGAACAGCCTCCCCTCACTCCTCCACCATCTTCCAGAGTTCCTCTCTTATCTATCCTAATGGATTGGACAGAAAGGGCTCAGAGGTCTGAGAAGGGTGAAACCTAAAATATTTCCCTTAGCCCAAAGTAAATGTAGTGGGTAAAAGGGCTTTGGACAAGTGTGATGCAGCTTGCACACCTTCTTCCAAAGACCACTTTTTTCTTCCTCTTGTGAGACACTGAAAAGTTAATGCCTGCTTATTGTCATCTCATGGTTATAGATTTAATGATGCCTTTTATATCTGTTGCCAATTCTGTTGCCCCCAGAATACAATAAGAGTGCCAGCTTGTTAAACCAAGCATTCCGTTGCCTGGGGACAGCCAACTGATCTGTAGTCTGCAAGATCCTTCCCCATGTGGGACCGCCACCCTCCCCTCTACATCCCAACCCTTATTAGGGATTTCTGGACCCAAGGGTAGGTACGAAAATGATCATGTCCAGCTTGAAGCAGCTAGAGGGGCATGAGACCTTCATCCATTGTCCTTTATAAGATTATAAAGGGTCTTAAATCTGAGAGGGGGGAATTGTTACAGAGTAGAGTACCCCCCCAAAATTAATTAATAAACAAACTAATAAAAAAAAGATGTCAAATCAATATTCTAACTTTACACCTTAAGGATCTATAAAAGTAACAGAAAACTAAACCCAAAGCTATCAGAGGAAGGGTATAATAAAGAATAGAGTGGACATAAATGATATAAAGAATTAAAAAAAAACAATTAAAAAGTCAACAAAGCCAAAATTTCTAAACAGATCAATAAAATTGACATACACAGACCTTGAGTAGCAGAGAGAGAGAGAGAGAGAGAAAGAGAGAGAGAGAGAGAGAGAGAGAGAGAGAGAGAGCATGCCATAAATAAAATAAAAAATGAAAGCTATTGACCATAAGGAAATGAAAAACATAATTATAAGAGAGTACTGATAAATTTTGTATGATAACAAATTAGAAAATCTAGATGAAACAGACAAATTTTTAGAACACTCAGATTATCTATCTAACTCAGGAAGAAATATAAAATTTCAACAGACCTGTAATAACTAAAGCAATTAAATTAATAATCAAAAAGCTCTAACAAAGGAAGTCCCTGGACCAGATGGCTACCCTGGTGAATTCTACCAAATATTTATTGAAGAATTAACACCAACCTATACAAAACTTCTTTTTAAAAAGTAGAAAAGGACTTTTGGCCGAAATGGAGGCCTAGACAGACATGCTGTGTCTCCCTCCACAGCTAGGAGGGAATACAACTACCTCAGAACTGAAGACAACCAGAGGTTCCAGAAAATCAAGCTGCATGGAAGTCCAATAAACAAAGATATAAAGAAGAAATTCTCATCCAGACAGGTAGAAGGGGCAGAGCCAGGGTGGAAAGGATGCAGTGTGGTGGCGGCAGCAGTAGTGGCAGTGACAGGTCGTCAGAACGTACAGTCAAATGTTTGAAAAAATCAAGATAAACACCAGAGCAGGCCACACAGCTTATGATTCCAGGACCGGGGACAATAAAGCCTCATTGCTTCTGACTGTGCAAACCAGTGAGTGTTGGGGTGGAGGCAGAAACTACTGGTCTCTCAGCAGAGTCCCCTTATTTAAGGGGCCCCCATGGTCCTGGAATGTCTTCATACCCACCCACTTTGGGAACAATGGCCAGGGTGGCATCTAGAGAGGTGCCAGGCTTATATGGAGGTGGGAGGGGTGCCTGGAAAAGGAGTGCTGAGCGGGCAGCATTGTTCTCTCTCAGACCCCTCCCCCACATACAGTACCACAATGTGGTGATAGAGGTCGCCTGTACTGATGAATACCTAAGACTCCACCCCTTACAATGTAACAGGAGTGACAGCTCTACCTAAGACACCAAGGCAAACAAACACAGGAGCCTGTCAAGATGAGGAGATAGAGAAGTATGGCCCAAAAGAGGGAATGGATCAAGGTTCCAGTGGGAGAACTAAGAGATGAGGAGATAGCCAACCTAACAGATGTAGAGTTCAAAATACAGGTGATAAAGATACTCACAGACTTAACAGATATGCTTAAGTATAGCAAACACATAAGGGAAGAAGTGAAGGCTATGCTAAATGAAATGAAGGAAAATCCACACAACCAATGGTGAAGAGAAGGAAACGGGGTTCAAACCAATGATTTGGAAGATAAGGAAGAAAAAAAACAGTCAACCAGTACAGAATTGAAAAAAATTAGGAGAGGCTTAGGAACCTCTGGGACAACTTTAAACTTCCTAATATCCAAATCATAGGGGTGCCAGAAGGAGAAGAGGAAGAGCAAGAAATCAAAAGCTTATGTGAAAAAATTATAAAGGGAAACTTCCCAAATTTGGTAAAAGAAATAGACATACAAGTCCAGGAAGCACAGAGTCCCAAACAAGCTAGACCCAAAGGGACCACACCAAGACACATCATAATTAAAATACCAAAAGTTAAAGATAAAGAGAGAATCTTAAAAGCAGCAAGAGAAAAACATATAAGGAAGATCAAAATTATGAACATTAAAATGACAACAAATTCACAACTATCAACAACTGAATCTAAAAAACAAAAACAAAACAAACTAAGCAAACAACCAGAACAGGAGCAGAATCATATGTGTGGAGATCATTTGCAGGATTATCAGCTGGGAGGGGGAAGGATGAGAAATGGGGAAATGGTGCAGGAGTCAAGAAGCATAATTGGTTGGTACAAAATAGACAGGAGGAAGTTAACAACAACATAGAAAAGGGTGAAGCCAAAGAACTTATATGTATGACCCATGGACATGAACTAAAGGGGGGGAATTGCTGGAGGGAATGGGGGGTACTGGGAAGATGGGAGTAAAGGGAAAAAGAAACTGGGACTACTGTAACAACATAATCAGTAAAATGTACTTTTAAAAAAATAGAAAAGGAGCCTTGGTTGCTGTGGCTCAGTAGATTGAACACCGGCCTGTGAACTGAAAAGTCACTGGTTCAATCCCCAGCCAGGGCACAAGCCTGGGTTGCAAGCCAGGTTTCCATTTGAGGGTGTGTGTGAGGCAAACAATTGATGTTATGCCTCACACATTGGTGTTTCTCTCCCTTTCTTTCTCCCTTCTTTCCCCTCTTTCTAAAAGTCAATAAATAAAATATTTTAAAAGATAGAAAAGGAGAAAATACTTCCTAATTCATTATATGAGGCACTTGTTAACCTGAAAGCAAACTCAGATCAAGATAGCACAAGAAAAGAAAATATGGCCCAATATGATTTATGAATACAGATGCAAAATCCCCAACAAAATATTAGCAAACCAAACCATGAACAAGTTCAGTTTATTCCAGAAATGCAAGAGTGTTTCAACATAAGGAAATTAATTAATGCAATATATCAAATAACAGACTGAAATAAAATATTATCTTACCTGATACAGCAAAAGCATTTGACAAAATTCAACATTGTCTCATATAGTAAAAGCACTTGAAAAACTAAAACTTCCTCAACATGTTAAATGAGAGTTACAGAAAACCAAAGCTAACATACTCAGTGGTGAAAGACTGAAATCTTTCTCCATAAAATGAGGAACAAGATATGGATGCCCACTTTTATCACTGCTATTCATCATTGTATAGAAAATTTTAGAGCAACTCGATGGGGAAAAAAAATAACAAAAGGCATCCAAGTGGAAAGAAGCAAAACTGTATTTCCAGTTGACATAGTCTATAATACAGAAAACCCCAAACAATTCACAAAAAATTAGAGATAATAAATTAATCGCACAAAATTTCAGATTCCATAATCAACAACTTAAGAATCATTTTTGTTTTTTTTATACACTACTGATGAGTAATCTTCTTTTACTTTATTGTTTATCCTGTTATAGTTGTCCCTCTTTATCCCCTTTTGCTCCCATCCACCCAGGCCACCCCCCACCACCACCACTTCCATAATCAGTCCATTCACAGTTGTCCAGACCAATGGGTCCTTCACATATGTTATTTGACTAACCCCTTCACTTTCTTTCAATCAGTCCCCACATACAACTTACCACCACCAGTTCATTCAATGATACTATTCCTGTGGTTTTATTTTGCTCATTAGTTTATTTTGTTCATTAGATCCTCTTATAAGTGATATCATATGGTATTTGTCTTTCAACAACTGGCTTATTTCACTTAGCATAACAGTCTCCATTTCCATCCATACTGTCACAAAAAGTAGGAATTCCTTCCTTCTTTCTGCTATGTAGACTTCCATTGTATACATATACCACAGTTTTTTTATCCACTCATCTATTGATTGGCACTTAAGGTGTTTCTAAGTCCTGGGTATTGTAAATAATGCTGCTATGTACATGGGGTGCAAAAATTGGTGTTCAGGGATTCTTTTGGTATATTTCCAGCAGTGAAAGTGCTGGATGAAAAGGCATTTGTATTTTTAGCTTTTTGTGAAAATTCCATACTGTTGTTCACAGTGGTTGCACCAGTCTGCATTCACACTGACAGTGCACTAGGGTTCCCTTTTCTCCACATCCTCTTCAGCAGCTGTTGTTTCTTGATTTATTAATGATAGCCATTCTGACAGGTGTGAGTTGATATCTCTTGTGGTTGTAATTTTCATCTCTTTAATGACTAGTGATGTTGAGCATTTTTTCGTATGCCTATGGGCCCTCTGTGTGTTCTCGCTGAAGAAATGTCTGTTCAGTTCCTTTGCCCATTTTTTAATTGGGTTGTCTCTCTTCTTGGTGTTGAAATTTATAAGATCTTTATATATTTTTGAAATCAATCCCTTGTCTGAGGTATAATTGACAAATGTTTTCCTATATGGTTGGTTCCCTTTTCATCTGGCTAATATTTTCTTTTGCTAAGCAGAAACTCTTTAGTTTGATGTAGTTCCATTTCTTTACCCTTTCCTTTATTTTTCTTGCTCTAGGGGATATATCAGCATAAATATTGCTTCTCTGTTTTTAAATTTTGCCATTTTAATTGTGATGTGTCTTGGTGTGAGTCTCTTTGAGTCATCTTAGTTGGCCCTTTGTACTTCATAAACCTAAATGACTCTCTCCCTCACCAAATTAGGGAAGATTTCTGTCATTACTTCTTCAAACAGGCTTTCTTGTTCCCTTTGCTATCATTCTAGTATCCTTCTGATGCAAATGTTTTTATACATGTTGTCTCATAGCTCTTTTAGACCATCCTTATTTCTTTTAAGTATTTTTTAAAATTTTGTTGTTCTGACTGGATGCTTCTTTCTACCTTTCTTCCAAATCACTGCTTTGCTCCTCTGCTTCACCTAGCCTGTTTTAATTCCTTCTAGTGTATTCTTCATATCAGATATTACATTCTTCATGTCCATCTCGTTCTTATTAATAGCTTCTTTTTTTTTTTATACTAGTGTAGTTCTCATTAAGTTCCTTAATCACCTATATAACCACCATTTTGAATTCTATGTCTGATAAGTTGCTTGCCTCAATTTCATGTAGGTCTTTTTATTGGGATGCCTCATTTTCTTTTGTTTGGTTGTTGTTTCTTTGTGTCCCTATTTTAGCTGTCTCTTTTCATTTGTTTCTATGTATTAGATAGATGTGCTTTGGCTTTCTGTCTTTGTGGGGAGGGCTTATGAGGCAGGAGTCCTGTGGGACCCAGTGGTGCAGACTGCTTGATATCCTGATCTGGATGCTCTAGGAATGCCCTTTGTGTGGGTTATGTGAATTCTCCTGTTGTATTTGGGTCATGAATGTTGTTGGCTTATTTTTGGGTATTCCCTCCAGCTGGCTGACTAAGCTACTCAATCCTCACCATGTATTATATGCCTTTGGTCAAATGCTAGAAGAACAAAGCAAAACACCACCGAAAATGAGACCAAATCATGCAAATCCTCCCAACAACAAGAGAAATTTCAATGCCAAAATATCAGAGAACAATAAAAACAGAAAAAGAAATGGAACATTAGGGAAAGGGGAAATTTTTTAAAAAAGGAGAGTTAGGGGATACCAAAGGACAGTACAGTGATTATGGAAGAAGAAGGGAGAGAGCTAATATGAGTAATTGAAGGAGGAGAACAAGAAAAATGTACAAAGAAAGAGAAAGAATAACAAAAATAATAAAAGGAAAGGAAAAGGAAACAATGGAGTAATCAATGGTAAGAGTAAAATAAGAGATATAAAAGAAAAATAGAGCAATAAAAATAGAAGAAAAAATAGGTAAAATAAAAAAAGTTATGGAAAAGAAAAAATAATGAAAACTAAGTGGAATTCACTTTAGTAGAGTTTAGTGTTTGCCTACTGGGGTCTCCCTTTGAATATGACTCTGATGTTGTCTGATGCTGTTGTAATCTAATGTCACATGCTTTCCACGTCTAGCCCTCAGCAACCTCTTCAAAGCTGCAAATGATCCACAGTTTGTGGCTGATTCCTCCAGGCTTGATTGCACTCAAGATGGACCCAGCTGCTCTGCAAGGCTAGGTTTTATCAGTACTGGGCCCAGGGGTGTGTCAGCAAATGTCCCAGGTCACTGTAGGAACCGCTTCTTGTCTGTGCCTGCTGGCCTGCTGGCCTGCTGTCAGTCTTAGCATAGTTGCAGATCCAACTGTCTCTGAGATGGCTTCTGGTAGATTGGGGGATGGGGCCCCCACTGGGTTCTCCCTTTTGATATGGCTCTTATGCTGTCTTAGGCTGGTATAAGCAAATATCAGCTGCTGACCACATCTAGCTCTCAGCAGCCTGTTCAAAGCTATAAGCAATTTACAGCTTGTGGTTGATTCCTCCAGGCTTTATTGCATCTGGGTTGGGCCAAACTGTCTTGACAAGCTGGGTTTTATCAGCACTGGGTCCAGGGGTGTGTCAGCAAGTGACCTAAGTCAAAGCAGGATCCCCCTCTTTCTGTCTCTGCCTGCCAGCCTGCTGTCAGTCTTAGTCTAGTCACAGACCCGACTATTTCTGAGAGGGCTTCTGGTGGAAATGGGGGGAGGGTATTGGGACTCTTGGATTTCCCATGGCAAGTGCCTTTCAGACTTCACAGAAGATGATGGGTGTGTTCTCTTGACCCAGAGCCACTAGCCTGAGGCTGTCAGGATTTATAACCCGTACTCAGCAAGGCAGGGGCCCCTAGTAGACTAATGGGTAGAGTCTCCAGAGCCCAGATTTTGGTTCTGCCAGAAACCATGAGGGTGTTTCTCTGGATCTCCCATGAGGGGGAAGCACCAACCTGTTTCCTGGGAGAGTGTATGGAATGGCTGCATTCTACAGCCCATCTCTGACACCCTCTGAATCTGTGTATGTTGCTGTCTCCTCAGCAGGGGTTAAGATGCAGGATGGGAGAAAAGAAAGAAAAAAGAAAAGAAAAAAGCCCTACAAAACAGGACAAAAAAAAATAAAACAGAACTAAACAACAACAAAAAAGATACAGAGTGGGTTGATCAGCGTTCCAGAGGGTGGGTGGAGCTGTATCCCACAGGGTAAGATAATTGCTTTCCCCTGGGAGGGCCTTGCTCTTCTCAAGAAAGATGGCTTCTCTGGACTCCAGGCATATCCCAGCACAGAAAACCCTACAGCCGCTCCCTCATGCTCTTCCCAGACTCTTACACTCCAGACTCTTCTCATGTGACCGTAGTCTATGCCACCCTCCCTTTGCTTGGGCCAAAGTGAGTGGTTATGAACACAAAACCTGTGTTTTGGCCCTTTAAGGATTAAGAAAGAAAAAAAGAAAAAAGAAACAGTGGCTTTGCTTCCAGCGGGCCCTTCTCTCCCAGCGGAGACAAACCCCATGGCCTTTCACCGCTGGGTGCTACATCATCTGCTGATCCCTTATGGTTGAGAGACCAGTTTGTGGTTCCATTTTATCTTCTCTGAAGGGGACAGTCCCATAGCCACAGTGCCGCCTCAATGCACTGCCCTTGTGAATGGGGCCAACCCCCTTCACAACTTCACCCTTCCTACCAATCATGGTCATATTTAAATTTTCTCATCCTTGGTTAGAAATCCCTTTTGGGGGTAGTCTTCAGTTTATTTCAGGTGTCTAATACTCTCTTTTATTTCTAATTTGGTTCTGGGAGGATGTATGCAATATATTCTCCTACTCCGCCACCATCTTGTGACCTCCTCCGAAGAACAATCTTAAAGGACAATAAAAAAAAGCAGTACAAATTATAATAGCATCTAAAAGAACAAAATGCTTAGGCATGAATTTAACCAAGGAGATGAAAGGCATGTACACTGAAACTACAAATATAGTTGAAAGAAATTAAAGACAAGGTTTTAAGTATAGAGATGTTTATCACAATGCTTTTTAAATTTTTTTCAATTTTTATATTTATTTGAGAGAGAGAGAAACATTGATTTGTTGTTTCACCTATTTATGCATTTGTTGGTTGATTCTTGTATGTGCCCTGATCAGGTATCAAACCTGTAACTTTGACATATCGATGCTATAACCAACTGAGCTGCACAGCCAGGGTATCATAATCTTTTTTTTTTAATGCAAATATTTTTCCTAATTTTCTTTACAATTAAAAAATGGCAAAGTTTTATTCAAAGGCCTTAGGATTTGCAAACTGGAAACAACAATTTGGCAATACCCAGAGTGTTCTGAAGAAGAGAGAAAAGTTAAGAGTTTTTATGGTAAAAAGTACATTCTTGAGAAGAGTAAGCCCTGCATTCTTAGTCTCTAGATTGGTCCAAGATTATAATCTTCCATATGTATGACAGTCTGGGTAATGTATGTCAGGTGGTCTGGACACATGAACATTCTCAAGTCCTTTAGGCAAATAATCAGAGGGCTGTCTATAGGATATATCATATATCTGTATCCATATCTGTATCTGTATCTACATCTATATCTATCTCCAGGCATCAGTGTACAACTGGAAAGTTCAAAAGTTTAAGTCCTCAGACTAGCTAAAATAAAATAAAATCTATTTCTCATGCTTTCGCCCATTTGGTCTGAACCAGTTTTGTCAGCTTGACTATCCAGACTCCATTTCAATTCAGCTTATCTCTACTGACTTCATCTTGTTCATTTCACTCAGTACTCCATAGGCTAGCAGGTTGGATTTAAAGGGTCTTTTAAAGTACCATCCCATCCTGGGCTTATTGGTTGCAGAGTATTTTTGCTCAGAGACCACCTTATGGTTCAGTGCAGACCTGTGACCCTGCAAACCAGGTTGGGGGTGTATTAGTTTCCTGGAGATGCTGTAAAAAGTACCACAAACAAGGTGATTTAAACAGAAGACAACATTGTCTCACAGTTTTGGAGCTAGAAGTACAAAATCAAGGTGTCAGTAGGGTTGGTTCCTTCTAAGGGCTGTGAGGGAAGAATCTGTTTTAGACTTCTTTCCTTGACATGTTTATATGATGTTCTCCCAGTATGCATGTCTGTCTCCAAATTTCCCTTTTTATTTTTTCAATGTTTAATACATTTTATTGATTATGCTATTACAGTTGTTTCAATTTTTACCCCTTTGCACCTTCTACCCAGTACCCCCCCATTCCCTCTGGTAATTCCCATCCCATTAGTTCACTCCCATGGGTCATGCATATAAATTTTTTGACTACTACATTTCCTATACTGTTTTTAATGTCCCCTGTTTATTTTGTACCTACTAATTATGCTCCTTAATCCCTTCACCTTTTCTCCCATTCTCCCCCTTCACCTTGCCTGTTGATAACCCTCCAGATAGTCTCCATATTTATGATTCTGTTTTTGTTCTGCTTGTTTGCTTAGTTTGATTTCTTTAGATTTAGTTGTTGATAGTTGTGAATTTATTGCCACTTATGTTCATAGTTTAGCTCTTCTTCTTAAATAAGTTCCTTTAACATTTCATATAATAATGGCTTTGTGATGATGAACTCCTTTAGCTTTACCTTGTCTGGGAAGCATTTTATCTTCCCTTCCATTCTAAAAGATAGCTTTCTGGATAGAGTAATCTAGGTTGTAGGTCCTCGCTTTTCATCATTTTGAATATGTCTTGCCAGTCTCTTCTAGTCTGCAAACTTTTTTTGAGAAATCAGCTGACAGTTTTAGGGGAGCCCCTTTGTTGGTAACTATCTGCTTTTCTCTTGCTGCTTTTAAGATTCTCTCTTTATCTTTAACATTTAGCATTTTAATTACAATGTGTCTTGGTGTTGTCCTCTTTGTGTCCATCTTGTTTGGGACTCTCTGTGCTTCCTTCACCAAATTAGAGAAGTTTTCTTTCATTATTTTTTTAAATAAGTTTTCTATTTCGTGCTATCTCTTATCCTTCTGGCACCCTTATGATTTAAATGTTTGTATGTTTGGAAAGGTCCCATAGGCTCCTTAGCTTGTCCTCATTTTCTTGGATTCCTTTTCCTTCTTGCTGTTATAATTAAATGTTTTTTATTTCCTTATGTTCCAAATCATTGATTTGATTCTCAGCTTAATCCACTCCACTCTTGATTCTCTGTAATTTTTTTTTTTATTTCACTTAGTATAACCTTCATTTATGCCTGGATCTTTTTTATGTTGTTGAAGTACCCAATGAGCTTCTTGAACATCCTAATAACCAATGTTTTGAACTATGTATCTGATAGATTTCTTATCTACATTTTGTTTAGTTTTTTTTTCTGGAGTTTTGTTCTGTTTTTTTTTCATTTGGTCCATATTTCTTTGTCTCCTCTTTTTGGTAACCTTCTCTGCTTGTTTCTATGTATTAGGTAGACCTGCTTTGACTCCCTGTATTAGTAGCATGGCCTACTGTAGAAGAGCACACAGGTAAGTTAGATGGGGTGGAACCTTAGATAATAACTGAGGAAAGGCAACCCATGTAAACCAGATTGATGGAGTCTCTGATATGTTGCTGTCACTCTGTTGCTCTGTGTGTATAAGGACTTAGAAAGGAGACAATGCTGCTGCCTGGCCTCTGGAGTTTTGTACACAAAGAAGCTGCCCCTGGCACTTGCCCTATTGCCAGACACTGTAATTTCTCCCAATATGCCACTGGTGCCCTTCTAGCTGCTGTCCCAGTGCTGAAGTCCAGAGAGAGTGAGTCTGTGTAAATCCTAAGTCCATTGCAGGTCTTTTAAGAGGAGATTCCTGAGAATCCCACAGTTTCTTCCACCACTTCAACCCCTATTGGTTTTTACACCCAGAAATTTTGGAGACTTATCTTCCTGGCACTGGAAATCTGGGCTAGGTAGTCTGGTGTGGGGCTGGGATCCCTTGCTCCTGAGGTATCCCTCCCATTTTTTTATCCCCCATACATTGGTGTGGGACCTCCCATTCTGCATCGCATACCTCTGTACCTCTCTGTGTATCTTCACCCCTCCTACCTATCTGGATGAATGCGACTTCTTTAATTCCTGGGTTGTTAGACATCCTTACAGGATGACTCTCTGACAATTCTGGGTGAAATTTGTTTTTTAGTCTAGTTGTAATTTTTGCTGTGGTCATACAAGGAAGCAAGCTATGTTTACCAGCATTTCCATCTTGACTGCCAAATTTCCCCTTTTTTCCATTTTCTTTTTTTCTTTTAGGTGGTGAGCATTAAAAAAATTAATATATATTATTTTATTTTATTGTTGTTCAATTATAGTTTTACTAATTTTCCCCCATTGCTCTCCCCTGCCCGCCCCCCACTCTTATTTTTAAACAACAGATTTAAGGAATGTTGAAAGCTATAGAGTAACAATTAAATATTATGCACAAATATTCCACATAGAAACATAATGTTTAAATTTTGATATATTGTTTTATTTTTATTACATTAAAGAGTTTTCTTAAAAAACTAGTTTAACATATATGATATCTTAAATTTCACTTTTCTTAAATAGCATTAATTATTGACATCTCCCCATTACATTAAATAATCATTAAAACCAGGTTTTGAAGACTCCTATTGCATTTTATAACTTTATTCATATATTCTGTTAATGTTAGGCATTTTGATTGGGCAGTGAATACCTTATACATACATATATGTCCAAATATCTTATTATTGCCTTAGGGTATATTCTTACATAATAAATTATTTTACTAAAACTGTGTTTTATTTAAGACATTTGATATAAACAGACAGTTCTCAACTTATAATTTTTTTCAACGTTATGATGGTATGAAAACAGTACACATTCAGTAGAAATTGTACTTCAGAGTTTGAATTTTGATCTTTTCCTCAACTACCAATAGGTGGTATGATACTCTCTCATGATGCTGGGCAGTGGCAGTGAACTGAAGCTTTCAGTCTGCGGTGCTATCTCTATGATAAATAACCAATACTTTACCGTGCACTGTGTTGCCAGCATTTTTTAAAATAATTTATTTGTTGGTTTGTTTGTTTTATTTTTAGAGAGAGGGGAAAGGAGAAAGAGAGGGAGAGAAACATCACTGTCTGGTTGCCTCTCACTCCCACCCCCAACGGAGACCTGACTTGCAACCTAGTCATGTGCCCTGACTGGGAATCAAACCAATGACACTTGGCTCGCAAGCCGATGCTCAATCCACTAAGCCACAGCAGCCAGGGCTGTATTTTTTTTATATTGTTTTCTGTGTTTTTGTATCACATAATGCCCACAAAACACCCATCTGTGTTTCCTGCTTCAACTTCAACTAAAAACAAGAGGAAGGCAATTACTTTTGAAGTGAAACTCAAGGTAATTTTTTTTGTATTTTATTGATTATATTGTTACAATAGTTCCAATTTTCTCCCCTTTACTCCCCTCCCCCCAGCACCTCCCTCCCCCAGCAATCCCCCCCCCAAGTCCATACCCATGGTTCGTGAAAAATAACTATCCTTCCCTCTCAGATATTAAGACCCTTTGAAATCTTATAAAGGACAATGGGCGATACTCAAGGTAATTTTATCTGTAGACATGTTGAAAGTAAGCTAGACTAAAATATGATGTTCAGTAAGTTAGGTGCATTAAGTACATTTATTTATATATTTATTTATTTTCAGCTTACAATGCATTTTTCAGGACATAGCTTCATGGTAAGTTGAGGAATATCTGTATTTCAAAATAAATCCTCAGAGAAGTTCATATGTAGTATAAAATATCTGATATGTTTTACTTTTTAATTAAATTTAAATTTAATTAAATGGAGTGACATTGATTAATAATGTTATATAGGTTTCAGAAGTACAATTCTATAATACATTATCATTATATTGTACTGTACGTTCACCACCCCAAGTTAAGTCTCTCCATCACTATTTATCCCATCTTTACCCTTTTATACCCCCCTCAGCCCCCTTTTCCTCTGGCAATCACCATACTGCTCTCTGTAGCTATGAGTTTTATTTTTTGTTTAATCCCTTCACTTTTTTTATCCATCCCTGCAACCCCTCTCCCCTCTGAGAGATGTCAGTCAGTTCACTATCTGAATCTTTTTCTATTTTCTGTGCTAGTTAATTTTGTTTATTAGATTCCATATGAGTAAAATTATATGGTACTTGTCTTTCATGTAGTATAGTACTCTCCAGATCCATCCATACTGTTGAAAATGGTAAGATTTCTTTCTTTTTATGACTGTATAGTATTCCATTGTGTAAATGTACCACAGCTTTTTTATCCACTCATCTACTGAGTGGCACCTGGCTTGCTTCCAAATTCTGGGTAGTGTGAATAACATTGCATCTGATTTTTGTTTTAATATTGCTTTTATAATTATTAGGAAAAAAGAGCAGTTTATATTATGATTGTCAGTAAGCTATATATTTTTGCAAATAATCTCTTAGGGTTTTTACATGATACCTAGTGTTTTAAAGTTTTTATTATTTATTTGCATGGTTGTTTTATACATTACAAATACCAATTATTATTTAAATTTTTTCACAAAATGGAGAGAGGAAGATGGAGTGAGGAGTGAGGGGAGGCTGTGCTTCCTGGCTCCCTATACTTGTCTGTAGTTTGGACTAATTGCAGACAGAACATCTCAGTGGACAGCTGGACACTGGTAGGAGTCGAGCCTTGGCACTGCTGGATTAAAGAAAACCATCTGGGAATGACCTGTTTGGTGAGGATAGCAGAGGAAAAAGGGACGAGATGGGGTTTCTGACTGGGTTGGCTCCCCCAGCTGTGGCTGGAAGTACACAAAGGCTTATTGGCAACCACAGGCTTCCCCAGAGAGGAACCAGGAGAAGAGCAGATCTCTGCTCGCTGGCAGAGACAGGACTGGGCCAAGTGGCAGCTGGCACTGAAAACAAGAAACAGCGTACTGCTCTGCATGTGAGAATGTGATTTACCTTTATATTTTTTCTCTTGTGAACTGCGGAGAGGGGAGGAAAGGTTGGGGGTGATAGGACATTCTTGAGGAGCGCAGGTGCAAAAGTGCACTCACCCATGCCCCAACCCTCCCCTTGGGTTGCGCGGGCGCACACAGGGAAGTGCCCTCATTCACTGGCCCAGGTGCGTGGGGCTGCGCATCCAGGTGCCCCTCGGACACACGCCAACAGACATAAGATCAGTGCCCCAATAGGTGCAGAGAGGGCCCACGGAGCATGCAGAAGACTGTGCACAGACACCCCTGGCCAGCTCCAGTGGGTGTCAGGCCAGAGCGCAGAACACTTATGCAGGCTCTGCTCATGCCAGCCCAGGCAGGTGCGGGAACTGCGGGCAACTGCAGTGTTCGAACAAGGGGTGGCAGCGACTCACAGACACTCACTTCCACTAGGCACAAGTGTCCCAGGCCCCGCCCCGAGGAACAAGAGACCAACTCCCAGGGCACAGTTCGGCAGGCCTGAGGCTAACGCGAAGACCACCTTGCGCGAACCTGTGCGCGAGCGCACTAGCACCCAAACTGGCTCCAAAAGGTGCCAAAGGAACGCTGGCCACCATGGGCGCACACACCACTGCTGCAAGGAAAAAAAACCTTTGGCCTACCTCAATAAACCAGCTGTGGATCCAAAAAAAGGAGACAACACGCAAAGGCTGAACTGAGCAAAAATTTTCCTTTTATATATATTTTTAATTTCTATTTCAATTTTAGTTTTTTTATTTGTATCTTATTTTATTTTAATTTTTTAAAATTTCTATTTTTAATTGTTACTTCTTTTCTAAAATTCTTTTTCATAAAAAATATCTCTTTAATTTGTTTCATACCATCTTTCTTTCTCATCCTTCTTCTTTAATTTTGGCTTATTTGTTTGTCTAGTTTAACCTCCCTTTCACAATAAATAAATAGAATATAACTACTATATGAATCTAATACTATACAATTCCACTTTCTTACTATGCATTCTTCCCTCTTTTTTCTTTTATTATTATTAACATACAATGTAAATATTACATACTGTCTTGCATAGTCTTTACAACTTGCTACTATTATTAATCTATCATCCCCTCTCTCAAAAATCATATTTTTCCTCCTTAAACACAACTCTTATCTATTCTTCCTATAGTATAAAAGCTCTAACATCTCTAAATTTATATTAATAGTGGCTCATTTGCTGAAGATAGCAGGATAGAGGGTGGGGGATATTTTTGAGTGTGTGTGTTTTCTACCTGGGCTGTGTGTTTATGTTTTTAACAGAATCTCCACAAAAGAACTCAAAACAAAGTGGACAGAGAGACTCTCAATCAACTAGTAAGAGGGAAGATCCTAACAAAAAGCACCTGAAATATAACCAGACAGCATAAACAAACAACATAAAGGGTACCCCAAGAACATCAGGCTCAGGATATCAAAGAGACTGCACCACTGAAACCCCCAGATCTCCTATAAAGAATCTCATACCACAAAGGTGGGAAGTCAAAGCAGACAAATCCAAAAAACAAAAACAAACAAGAAGAATCCAACATGATAAGATGCAGAAACAACCTCTCAATGAAAAGAAAAGAGGAATCCTCAGAAAGAGAGGTAGATGGAATAGACATAGCCCAAATGTCAGACACGGAATTCAAAACAATGGTGGTGAAGAAGCACAATATACTCGACAACTTCAAAAAAGACTATGACAACCTCCAAGGAACCTCCAAGAAAATTACAGGGTACTCTCAGAGAATTACACCAGCAAAAAAAAAAAAAGGACAGAGAAACTATTAACAAGAACCAGGAAGAAATGAAGAATAGAATCTCTGAAGTGAAAAACACAGTAGACTCAATCAAAAGCCAGAGAAATGAAGCAGAAGATTGGATCACTGTGCTAGAGGATAATGTAGAAAAAAATTCAAAGAGAATACAACAAAATGAAAAAATAAAAAAAATATGAACAAGATGTAAGGGAATTACAGGATAGCATGAGAAAAAATAATATCAGGATCATTGGAATAAGAGAGGGAGAAGAAGAGGAGAATGGATTAGAAAAACTGATATGAGAAGTACTGACAGAAAATTGTCCCAACCTGATGAGAGAAAAAGTTATGCAAGTTCAAGAAGCACAGAGAGTCCCAATGAAAAGAAACTCGAAAAAACACACTCCAAGGCACATTATAATTAAAATGGCAGCATTCAAAGACAAAGAGAAATCCTAAAAGCAGCAAGAGAAAAACAGGAAATAACATACAAGTGAGCTGCGATAAGGCTATTGACCAATTTCTCAACAGAAACACTACAAGCCAGAAGGGAATGGTCAAAAATATTACAAGCAATGGAAAACAAAGGCCTATAACCAAGAATACTCTACCCAGCAAGGCTCTCTTTCAAAATGGAAGGTGAGAAAAGGAGTTTCCCAGACAAAGGAAGACTGAAAGAATACATCTCCACCAAACCAGCATTGCAAGAG
Source organism: Furipterus horrens (assembly GCF_987537825.1). Classification (NCBI taxonomy): domain Eukaryota; kingdom Metazoa; phylum Chordata; class Mammalia; order Chiroptera; family Furipteridae; genus Furipterus; species Furipterus horrens. The sequence continues at coordinate 35,983,939 of NW_028327187.1, forward strand.
ATGTTAAAGGGAATGTTTTAAGAAAAAAGAAGAAAAAAAAAAGAGAGAGAAACAGAGGTACAAAGGAAAATAAGTAAAGACATGTCAATAATAACCTTAAATGTAAATGGATTAAATGTTCTAATTAAAAGACATAGGGTAATGGAATGGATAAAAAAAACAGGATCCACATATTTGCTGTCTATAATAAACACACCTCAAAACAAAAGCTTTACTCAGACTGAAGGGTAAGGGATACAAAAAAGTATTCCAAACAAGCGGATATGCAAAAAAAGCTGGGGTAGCAGTACTCATATCAGACAAAACGAATTTCAAAGGAAGGGAAATAAAAAGAGACAAAGAAGGACATTTCATAATACTTAAGGGAACAATCCATCAAGAAGATATAACACTGCTAAACATATATGCACCCAATATAGGAGCACACAAATACATAAAGAAAGTACTAGAAGACCACAAGAAGGATATTAACAGCACCACACTCATAGTAGGGGACTTTAACACTCCATTATCAACAATAGACAGATCATCCAAGCAAAGAAACACCAAGGATATACAGGCATTGAACAACACATTAAACCACATGGACATAACTGATATATATAGAACTTTTCACCCCAAAGAAACAAAATATACATTCTTTTCAAATGCACATGGGACATCTTCAAAGATAGACCACATGATAGGACACAAAACAAGCCTCAACATATTCAAGAAAATTGAAATCATATCAAGCTCCTTTAAAGACCACAATGCCTTGAAACTAAAAAACAACCTCAGAGAAAAATATCAGACACCCAAACTCATGGAAAATAAATAACATGCTATTAAATAATGAATGAGTTAACAATGACATCAAAGAAGACATCAAGAAATTTTTAAAAACTAATGATAATGAACACACAACAGCCCAAAACCTATGGGACACAGCAAAGGCAATCCTGAGAGGGAAGTTCATAGCAATACAGGCATATCTGAAAAAGATAGAAGAAGCTCAGATAAAAAATCTAACCCTAGAGCTACAAGAACTAGAACAACAACAAGCAAAGCCTAGGGCAAAAAGAAGGAAGGAAATCATCAAGATCAGAGCAGAATTAAATGACATAGAGACCAAACAAACAATTCAAAAGATCAACGAAACTAGAAGCTGGTTCTTTGAAAAAATAAACAAAATCGATAAGCCTTTAGTCAGGCTCATGAAGAAAAAAAGAGAGCAGGCCCAAATAAACAAAATCAGAAATGAAAGAGGAGAAATCACGACTGATACCACAGAAATACAAACGATTGTAAAAAATTACTACAAACAACAGTATGGCAAGAAATTTGACAACCTAGAAAAGACAGACAAATTTCTTGAAACATATAACTTTCCAAAAGTGAATCAAAAAGAAATAAATAGTCTCTACAGACCAATAACAAACAAGGAAATTGAAACAGTAAACAAAGATCTCCTGGTACACAAAAGCCTCAGACCAGACGGCTTCACAGGCGAATTTTACAGAACGCTTAGGGAAGAACTAACTCCTACCCTCTCAAACTATTCCAAAAAAAGCAAGAAGAGGGAAAAATTTTAAACTCTTTCAATGAAGCCAGTATTACCCTAATCCCAAAACCAGGTCAAGACACAACAAAGAAAGAAAACTATAGGCCAATATCACTGATGAACATAGATGCTAAAATCCTCAAGAAATATTCGCAAACAGGATCCAGCAATACATCAAAAACATCATACACCACAATGAAGTGGGATTCATCCCATGGATGCAAGGATGGTTTAATATTCAAAATCAATAAATATAATACACTACCTAAATAAAATGAAGACAAAAATTACCTGACCATATCAGTAGATGCAGAAAAAGCATTTGATAAAGTACAGCAACGATTTATGATGAAAACACTCAGCAAAATGGGAACACAGGCAGCATACCTTAACATAATTAAGTTTATATATGAGAAGCCTGAAGCCAACATCATACTCAATGGACAAAAACTGAAAGCATTCCCCCTGAAATCAGGAACAAGACAAGGCTGCCCACTCTCTCCACTCCTATTCAACATAGTGTTGAAAATCCTAGCCACAGCAATCAGACAAAAAAAAAAAAAAAAAAAAAAAAAAGAAGAAGAAAAGAAAAAAGGCATCCGAATCGGGAAAGAAGTAGTAAAACTATCATTATATGCAGATGACATGATAGTGTAAATAGAAAACCCTATAAACTCCACTAAAAGACTACTTGATATAATAAGTAAATTTGGCAAAATAGCAGGGTATAAAATAAATACACAGAAATCTAAGGCATTTCTGTACACCAACAATAAAATATCTTAGAGAGAGACAAAAAGGAAAATACTAGTTACTATAACAACAAGAAAAATAAAGTACCTAGGAATAAACTTCACCAAGTGATAAAAGACCTGTACTCTGAAAATTATGTAACATTGAATAAAGAAATTAAGGAAGATACAAATAAATGGAAGCAAATACCATGTTCTAGGATGGGAAGAATTGACATAATCAAAATGGCCATACTACCCAAAGCAATTTATAGATTCAATGCAATCCCTATTAAAATACCAATGACATATTTCACAGACCTAGAATAAATATTCCAAAAATTCTTATGGAGCCAAAAAAGACCCCGAGTAGCCAGAGCAATCTTGACACAGAAGAACACAGCAGGAGGATTCACAATACCAGATATCAAACAATGCTACAAAGCCACTGTGATCAAAACAGTCTGGTACTGGCATAAGAACAGACATATAGATCAGTGGAACAGAATAGAGAGCCCAGAAATAAACCCAAGCCTCTATGGTCAACTAATATTTGATAAAGGAGGAAGTAACATAAAATGGAGTGAGAAGAGCCTCTTTAACAAATGGTGGTGGGAGAACTGGATAGTGAAAATGGAGTGAGAAGAGCCTCTTCAACAAATGGTGGTGGGAGAACTGGACAGTGAAAATGGAGTGAGAAGAGCCTCTTTAACAAATGGTGCTGGGAGAACTGGACAGGGATGTATAAAAAAAAAAATGAAACTAGACCACCAACTTACACCACACACGAGAATAAACTCAAGATGAATCAAAGACTTAAATGTAAGCCATGACGCCATAAAAGTCCTAGAGGAAAACATAAGCAGGAAAATTTCAGATATCCCACGTAACAATATTTTCATGGATATACCTCCAAAGGCAAGAGGAATAAAGGAAAAAATAAACAATTGGGACTACATCAAATTAAAGAGTTTCTGCTCAGCAAAAGAAAACTTCAGCAAGATGAAAAGGAAACCACCCATATGGGAAAACATATTTGTCAATGATATCTCAGACAGGGGACTGATCTCCGATATATATAAAGAGCTTATACAACTCAACATAAAGAAAACAGACAACTCAATTAAAAAATGGGTAAAGGACCTGAACAAACACTTATCCGAAGAGGACATACAGAAGGTCCATAGACACATGAAAAAAATGCTCATCATCACTTGTCATCAGAGAGATGCAAATAAAAACCACAATGGTATACCACTTTACACCAGTCAGAATGGCCATCATCAACAAATCAACAAACAACAAATGCTGGCGAGGATGTGGAGAAACGGGAACCCTACTGCACTGTTGGTGGGAATGCAGACTGGTGCCACCACTATGAAAAACAGTATGGAATTACCTCAAAAACTATAAATGGAACTGCCTTTTGAAGCAGTGATTCCACTGCTAGGATTATACCCGAAAAAGCCAAAAACCCTAATTCAAAAGAACTTTTGCACCCTTATGTTCATAGCAGCCCTGTTTACAAAAGCTAAGTGATGGAAACAGCCTAAGTGCCCATCAGTAGATGAGTGGATTAAAAAACGGTGGTACATTTACACAATGGAATACTTTGCAACACAGAGAAAGAAGGAACTCCTGCCATTTGCGACAACATGGATGAAACTCGAGAGATTTATGCTTAGTGAAATAAGCCAGGCAAAGAAAGAAAAATACCATATGATATCACCTAATACAGAAAACTAAAGAACAACATAAACAAACGAACTACACAGGACAAGGAGCAGAATAGCAGTTAATAGGGGGAGAGGGGTGGAAGAGAAGGGGATAAGTAAGGGAAGGGTTTAGTCAAGGAACATGTAAAAATGACTCATGGACATGGACAATGGGGAGGGATATATTGTGGGAGAAGGGGTGGGCTGGTTGGGGGAGACCAATGGGGAAAAAATGGGACAGCTGTAATTGAAAAACCAAAAAAATAAAATTAAAACATTTTTTTTGTCACAAAATGTCATATGTTATTTATTTCCAGATATGATGTTTTGGCATTCAGAATTTCTAACTTTTATGTAATTAAATGTATTCATTTTATTTTGTGCTCCTTTATATGATTACAAGTTCTTTCCCATCAAGTGGAAATTTACCTATATTTTCTTCTAGATGTTATTCGCCTTTATTTTATATAACATTAATTTTATGGAATTTGTTTCATTGTGTTCTGTGAAATGAAATCTAATAGTACTTTTTTTTCAAATAGATAATACATTGCCCCAGCACATTACTTATGTGTCTCAATGTCAGTATTATTTAACATTTTTACAAAAGAAAAATTGAAAACCTAAAATCTATCAAGAGAGAGATGACTAAATGTTCCTAAACAGAAAATAAAATATTGCAGAATGAAGGACGTAGTTTACAACTTCTGAAGTATTTTAAAGACATTGAAATATTCTCTGACATAGTGTTAATTAAAAACATCAGAATGTAAAAATATTTCTACATGCCTTAGTTCATTCTGGCTTCTATGACAAAGTATAGAGCCTATATAGCTTATTTCTCATAGTTCTAGAGGTTGGAAATCCAAAATAAGTGTGACAGCATAGTCAAGTGATGGCCTACTTTCAGATTATAGACTTCTCATGGGGGAAAGGTGGGGGGTCTCCCTGGATCCCTTTCATAAGAACATTAATCCCATTCATGGGGTCTCTACACTCATGACCTAAGCAACTCCCAAGGCCCCATCTCCTAATATAATCACATTGGTCATTGGGATTTCAACATATAAATTTGGGGGGGACAAAAACATTTAGACTGTAGCAATACAGACAGCTTCCACTATCTAAATATCAAAAATAGAAAGAAATATACCAAAATATCAACAATTATCATATAGTGTATATATTGTTGGATTATGTGTTTTTCTTTGTTTTACATTTTACAAGCTATATTTAATAGTATACGTTACTTTATATTTTTGTTAATGTAGATGCCTAGATAGTCTGTTCACACTAATAATTCTTTTATATTAATATTGTATTTATTAAAACTCCAAGAAATATTTTTCACCTGAGTTCTTTCCCAGTTTGATTTCCTTTGAACTGTTATTAGAAAATTGACTTTTCTTAATAACTAAAAAAATATCTGTCCCATTCATGGATAGTAATAATTCAATATATTTTTGTAATGGCCAATCAACAAAGATGATCTGCATTTGGTTCTGGGTCTGTATTTTAAAGAGTAATGAGAAATTAGAAAGCATTCAAAAAAGGTTTACCAGAGTATTTAGAATTCAATGTACGTATGTATGTATGTAAAATGTTTAAAAGAACGAAGGATACCAATCAAGACATAACTAAGAGGGAAATTCATTTTTAAATATTTGAACACTGTCTTAGGCAAGAGGCAGTTTTCTCCCACCCCAAAACAGAACAAAAACATACAAAACTAAAACCAAATTTAGAAAAACAAATTTCATTACTTTCAGACAGAAAATAGATGGTCAACCTCAGTATCACTATAGTCAGATTCTTGCTTTAAGTGACAAGCAAGATCGGATGACCCAAAATGTTTATTTTAACTTTGAGATTCTGTGATTCTAAGATTATCTGATCACCTTTACTTGAGAACACATACTTTTCTGTATCACTTCCTATTTTTCAGAATATGACAAATTCATAGTTGACTTATTCATATGACATTTAAATCAGCTTTTAGGTTAAAATTTGTAATGTCTATATAATTTAAAATGTGTATCTGATACTAGAAAAGAGTTTCCAAAAAAGCAAAGACTTAAATTTAAAATGTTTTTAAATTTCATAACAAAAAGCTCTGGAGACTTATTCAGATAATGGTATTTCAATTAGTATAAGAGATATTTATTATGATACTATTCATGATACTAATAATTCTCTATGTGTGACAGAAAGTATAAATTACAGACGAAACTCGTAGTACAATAACATCACCATAGTATCAAAGGCCATGATTGCTCTCATAACTCATAGATAGAAAATATCATTATGATTTAAGAATTAAATGTCACTCAAAGTTTTTATTATGATGAAAGATGTGTAATTATACTTCTTGAAATATATTCAATCAAATGACATTGGAAAATATAAAGCAAAACAAGGTTTCTACCAATGAGAACTTGAGTTATTTATCAAATTGGCATTAAACTTTTATGCTCAGATAAGAACTGTGTCTGTTTTGCCCATGTATAGCCCACATGGCAGGTTCATTTTTAGTCATTTCAAAGCACATTGAACTACTTATGAACATTATTAAATATAGTATATCAGTATAATCACAGACTGGTTGGATATAGCCACATCAGCCATTATTAAAATAAGTTCGGATGTCCTGACTAAGTTAAGTTGGACACATTAATTCATTCATTAATCATTAACTAAGTTCCTAATATTTTCTATTTAGACCTAAAGATTGTACAAATATGTTATCCCTTCTATTAAATACTTTACAATTTAATAAACATTATAAGATTTATGAACAAATAAACAATTCAGGGTCGTCGGCAGCCGTCCGTCTCGAGAGACGATGGTGTAGCTTCTTAAGAGTCTATCTGCACCGCCGAGAATGGCTGTGCAGTCCGACTCGGGAGTGACATGGTAGTATCTGTCTCCTCCCGTGTTGAATCGACATCTTACGATGACGCTGAAGCTACAGAGCCTGGGCAGGGTAATATGGAGGGTCTGCTGTTGCCCATGCAGCAGACCCCCCCTCTCTTCGCAGCTGAAGGGTCCAAGGGAAAGACGGAGTCGATACAGCTTGGGTACCAAGTGACAAAAACCACAAAAGAGAAGGAAATTAAAGTGTTTTGGAAGTTCAGAGAAGAGAAATGTTGTTTTTGGTTAGGAAAAATGTGAAGAAAGTGGTGTTTAAGTTAAGCCTTAAAAAGATATTTAGGATTTAGACATGGAGAGATAGGAGGACAAGAGAAGATGATATTCTAGGAGAGGGACTATGGCACTGGAACACACACACACACACACACACACACACACACATGCACACACACACTGCTAAGAAGTAGAATGCATATGACAGGAAGGAGTGTACTGACAGATAAGGCTGGAATAAGTTGGAAGTTGACTCAGAGTTGTGGGAGGCACTTAGAGTGCATTGCTAAACAAAGAAAAAATTGCTTGGTATTCGGGGATTGGGTACTTAGTGACAATATACTGCCTCATATCCAGAAATGACTTCACTGTATGTCTGACAGGAGGGTTAGAGGCAAATGTCCCTCTTTCATAGGTTACCAAGCACTTCTTATTGGCTGCAGTTCTTATTCAAGGGTAGCACTGATTTTTGAGGGAGCTTAGGAACTAACTAGAAGGTAGCTAAAGCTCTGTGCTGAGGAGAAATCTAGTTTGCTTTTTTTTTTCTCCAGGCCCTAGCACTTTGCACTTTTACATAACATGGACACGTGCAATGATTACTTAATGGAATAGCATGTGTGAGCTCAGGGAAAGGAAAATGACATTAGCATCAGATTAAGTATGATTGGCAGAAAGGGAAATCTTCAGCCAAACAATCTAATTTACATATGGATTTGAATAATGTGCTCTGTCATATTATCTATGTTTGTTTCCTTTAATGAATATAAGTAGCTGACAACTGCTTATATTTTGATCCAGGAATGAAAATAAGGATGAGATCTTACTTCACCTCAGTTATCCCACATGTACTCAATTTCTGCTTGAACCAATTTCTGCATTTGACATGTCGATAAGAATCCTCACCAGAGATGTTGAAATTGGATTAATAGTATATAGCAAGGCTATGGCACACCATTCACAAAGGTAACATAAGCAATAAATAATTGCAAATTATGAATCCGATCAATTACCTTTAACAGATACATATTGAGTACTTAGCTTCTTGCCGCAGTAAGATTGTGGGGTACAGCAGTTAAGAAGATATTGACGAAGTGACTATAAATTTATTGTTGAAACCAGAACACTTTTGAGACAAAAGATCACAACTATTAAATTGTAATGGGATAACAAGTGGCAAACAAGGTCTATCCTGAGAAAACTGAAATAGATGGTTATTCTAGATTTTAAAAATATGGTCTGTACAATATGATGGCGTTGGCATGTCAAAACTGTCAGTGTGCAAAAGGGCATATGACCAAATACAAGGTGGTGTGAGTTGTAAAAATAAAAGAGTTCTGAGAAAAGGAAATACAGTATTTGAGACAGTAGGATTTAAAATTTGAACACATGAGAAATATCTGACTAGGCATAGGCATCAAGCTAAAGGAGAGTTAGAAGCTGGAAGAAGACTTTAATTAAAAGTGGAAAGGTAGAGGTGAATTGGAAATGAGAGGAATCCTGAGGAAGCATACCTGACTTGAGGCTATGCTTATTTTAGTGGAATAAATATCTGAATAGAATATTTTTAAGGATGACTCCATTGGCTCCCATTGGCTCTCCTAAAAAGCATTCTTAAAAGATAACATTCCTTATTTCTCCTTTTAAGAAGTGGCTTCCCTCTTTAGAAAAATACCTCCAATTATGGATTTCATGCATGTCAGGCTCAAGAAGCAGGGATGTGCTTACATCTGAAAGTGGCAGTGTGTGCACATTAAAATTACTAGGAGAATAATAGTTTGCAATTTTTATGTAAATCAGTAAGCTTTTCTGCCTTTATCACTCCTTCCTAGCATGGCAAGAAAAGTGTAAACCTCATCCCTTTGGAAAGAAAATAGCCAATGAAATATTAATAAAGATTACTAACAAAATAATCACTATGATTCAGGTTGTAGAAAGCTTCAGTATGTAAATGATGAACAAATTTATTTAGCAATAGGACATGTTATTCAGATGCTTTAAAACAGATGCCACCACCTCTATAAACTGCAGGGAGCCTTTTGGAGTCAGGCAGTATGGTGTGTGTAGGGGGCCACATTTGAAAGAATGGTGTTACTTTATTAGGATTAAATAGTAGGCAAAATAAAGGGTAATTTCAATGAAAAACTCACAGCATATCCACACAGTAGCAAGGAGGCCTATGTTTTCTCCTTAAAATGGTCACATTTCCCTCAGTCTTGCCTTTATCACCATGAAAGGAATTCATTTAAACCATGCATGTTCCTTAGTATGAAGCTGCAGTGCTGAGGCTTTCAGATCACATACACATGTGACTGGACAACATGGATTTCACTTTAAAAAGAAAATAGTGATACTTAGACATTTCCAGTGATAGGTGTGACAAGTTCAATAAAAGACAATTTTACCCATTTTCTGGATTTTTATTTTAGACTGTCTCTGCTTGGCTGCTATAATAAAATATTACCAGATGGCTTAAACAACTAACATTTATTTTCACACAGTTATGGAGGCTTGACATTTAAGATCAGAGTGTCAACATGGTTAAATTTGTGTAGAACCCTTTTCCTAACATGAAAATAGCCACCTTCTCATTGTGTGCTCATATGACCTTTCTTTGGTGTACATGTATGGAGAGAGGGAGCTCTGTTATCTCTTCTTCTTATATGGACATTGATCCCATTATTTGAAAGATAAAATTGGACAGCATGCATTAATCAGGATATATAGCCATTTTTATGAGTGAGGAATCTGAGCTCCAGTGAGGCCTTCACTGACTTATTCAAGTTCAAGAAATGAGTTACCAAGGAAACACAAAAAATAATCCCTGTCTCCTGAATCCTAGGAGTACCTTTCTTCAACTACCTACTGTTGACTTGAAAGCTTAAGACTCCTAAGACCTCCTTTGATAGCTATTCTCCAACAGGCTAGAAAAGTAACTTATTTTTGTAAAGGAAATGGAATTAAAGGAAGATAAGACTGCTGCTATTTTTCAAAGATTTGTAGTTCAGTTATGTTTGTCACAGTGAATAACTCACCGAAGAAGGGACACAGGTGAGAGTCCAGAGGGTCAAGTGAGGACACCCTGACTTCAAATTTTCTAAAGGTAAAAGAGAAGTTTCATTATTATTTTAAAGGAAGTTAGAAGGTTGTTATGGTGCTGTTGCATAATACCAGTAGATTAAGAAACCCAAAAGAATAGAAATTCTTTATGACTCTGAGAGTCAAGGTACAAGTATGCACTATAAAATACTGACTGAGCTTCATTGTAAAATAATAAATTGCTATCAGTAAATACATTAAATAAATACATTTATAATGCTATTGCATTGACATGATGCCATGAGGCTTCTAGAACATCCTTAATTCAATTTAACTATTGACTTGGGTTGGGACCCTGCTAGGCTATGCAGTTCATAAACATTGGAAAATTCAATTACTGTTTTTCTTTTATTGACAAACACTAAAGACTAATGAACTAAGAGGACCATAAACATGAAGAATGTCAACATCAGAGATGTAAACATGTCCCTAATTAATGATATTTATAATCATATACCTCTAGTTTAGGAGATTAAATCAAATTTATTATTTATAAAATAATAAGATAGATGTGTACAAAATATAACATCTAATTTCAATACACACATGCAAATGCAAACACAAACAAGAATATTAGACTTCCAACAACTTCAACCTGGAACCTAGAAAAAACAAACAAAAATAATAAACCTGAAATAGTTCTCAAAGAGACCAAGTATTTAATCCCATGTAATTATGTTATCACTTGCTTAGATTCATATATTATAGATAAATAAAGATATGTATCTACAGATTCATATATTATCTATCTATCTATATATATGTATCTGTATACAAATAAAAAGATATCTGTATATCTTTGTATATAAGCAAAATAAAAGTACTAATTCTTCATCATTTTAAAACAAATTTACTTTTCCGTATGATTAAATATTTTATAATAATAAAACATTTTAAAAACAAAAAATTTACTAATTATTCAATTTACATAAGATTAGAAGTAGCAAATTCAAAGGTATAAGCAAGTAAAAGAAGTTGTCATTTCATTGTGTTTATGCAAACAAACAGGATAAATTAAAACTGGACTTAATGCAGTCCTTTTAATGACAAGACAGGTAATCTTAAGGAGAAAAATTGCGATTCAAGGAAAATCACAATGCTCAGTGGTAGACAATAAAACCAGTGCAGCTGTCTTTAAAGTTTATTTTCATTTAAAATTTGTTTACATTTGAAAGTTAAACTAGGTCTGTGACATCATCAAAGATGCTTAATTTACAGGCAAGAAGAATGTCAATGCCTTGCAACTGGACATCTTCCCAATAAGATAGTCTTGCAGATTTAGAGACTGGTTTGTGGGTTATGTTGCATTAAGTAACATGTGTGTTGTTTTCATAGGACATAAGCCTATGATCTCACTACCTGCGTGATTGTCTGTATGTATAGGCCTCACTTAATCCTGTCTGTATTGCCGCCTCCTGAGACTCAGTGGTTTGACCAAACTAAGTGATTGGATTGGTGAAATATGGGGTGGTCTGTGGGCTTCACTTTAAAACTGGTTTCTCTTTTCTATCCTAATGGCTTGGACAGAAAGGGCTCAGAGGTCTGAGAGGAGGAAACCTAAAATATTTCCCTCAGCCCAAACTAAGTATAGTGGGCAAAAGGGCTTTGGACAGGTGTGATGCACCTTGCACACCTTTCTCCAAAGAAACCTCTTTTTTTCCTAATGTGAGACATTGAGTAATAAACCCCTGCCTATTGTCATCTAGTGGTTATGGATTGAATGATGCCTTTTAACCCTGTTGCCAAATCTGTTGCCCCCAGAATGCAACAAGGATGCCAGCTTGTTAAACCAAGCATGCCATTGCCTGGACACAGCCAACTGACCTGGAGTCTTCAAGATGCTTCATCATGTGGGAAGGCCACGCCCCCCACACCTGCACTTTTATTAGGGATTTCTGGACCCAAGGGTAGGTAAGAAAATGACCAAGTCCAGCTTGAAGCAGCTAGAAAAGCACGAGACCTTTGCTCATTGTTCTTTATAAGATTATAAGGGTTCTTAAGTCTGAGAGGGAGAATTGTTACAGGGCAGGGGTCCCCCCCCAAAATTAATTAATTAATTAATTAATTAAAATAATATAAAATTAAATAAAATAAGAAGTTGTCATTTCAGGCTGACATACCACAATAAAAAATGACAGACATTTTTGTAACATGCTAGAGGGTAAAGCCTCTGTATACAGATAAGTAAAAGCACTGCATTTGAAGTATAGATGGCATATCTCAATAAACACCAAAGACATAATAATGTGTTACATGGCCTGATATTTCATGGTCATATTGATCCATTTCTTCAATCATCAAACAAATTTTTAAAAATATTCTGTTAGATAGTTTTATCATCTGAGATATAAATTTGTATAAAATATAGTTAATTTTTTATGTCTTTCTAACCATTTCAGTTCTTGAAGAAGCAGGTTTTTACAAAATTGTTTTTGGAAAATCTTCATTGATAATTCTATATTAAAAAAATTGCATGGGTCTATATGTGTCAGAGAAGAACTGTGGATTCTTAGTACATAGGAATAAATATAACTCGGGTGCCTGGATAAAGATAAGCAGTGCTATTCCTAGACTGTGAAGCATTGGGACCCAGGTAAGTATTTTTATAGGACATCTGACTAAAAACAATTTAATTATAAAACATATAGTATAATACCATTGGGCACATGTAGAGTATAGTAATTTGTTGATGAAGATTTATAATATTTGATACATAAAATAGTGGATAGAGAAGATACATTTTTATATTTGTTATACAAAAAATATATGTGAAGAATATCAGTGTGTCCAGGCATTATTTCTTTCTGTTCAAGTCCAAAAGTAAACTCTTTGGACTTCCGACCAAGGTGGAGGCCTAGACAGACACAGTGCATCTCCCTCCACAGCTAAGAAGGAACACAACTACTTCAAAACTAGAAACAGCCAGAAGTTCCAGAAAATCAAGCTGCATGGAAGTCCAACAAAAAACAATATATAAAAAAGAAATACTCATCCAGACAGGTAGGAGGGACAGAGACAGGGTAGAGAGGATGCGATGTGATGGCAGCAGCAGTGGTGGCAGCAGCAGAATGCTGGAAAGCACAGTCACACATTTTAAAAAGTCAGGAGGGACACCTGGGGAGTGTTCCCAGCTCCAGACCAGACCATGCAGCTCACGGACCCAGCGCCAAGGAAAAATAAAGCCTCATTGCTTCTGACTGTGCAAACCACTGGGGTTTAGGGTGGGGGAAGAAACTGCCAGTTTTTCAGCAGAGTCCACTTGTTTAAAGGCCCCCACAGTCCTAGAACATCCGCAGACCTACTCACTCTCGGAACGACAGCCAGGGCAACAACTAGAGATGTGCCAGTCCCACACAAAGTGGGAGAACTGCCTGGAAAAGGGGTGAGTGCTGAACAAGCAACATTGTTCCCTCTCAGACCCCTCTCCCACATACAGTGCCACAACGTGGCGAAACAGGTTGCCCTCTACTGATGAGAAACCTAAGGTTCCGCCCCTTACCATGTAACAGGAACAACAGCTCTACCTAAGACATGGGGACAAAAAACACACAGGAGCCTGTCAAGATGAGGAGACAGAGAAGTATGGCCCAAAAGGGGGAATGGATCAAGGTTCCCATGGGAGAGCTAAGTGATGAAGAGATAGCCAACCTAACAAATGAAGAGATAGTCAACCTAACAGATGGAGAGTTGAAAACACTGGTGATAAAAATGCTCACAGGCTTGACAGATATGCTTAAGTACAGCAAACACATAAGGGAAGAAGTGAAGGGTATGTGAATTGAAACGAAGAAAAATCCACAGAAAACCAATGGTGAAGGGAAGGAAACCAAAGTTCAAATCACTGATTTGGAACATAAGGAGGAAAACAACAGTCAACCAGTACAGAATGAGGAAATGAGAATTCAAAAAAATGAGGAGAGGCTTAGGAATCTCTGGGACAACATTAAACATGCCAACATCCAAACCTTAGGGATGCCAGAAGAAGAGGAAGAGCAAGAAATTGAAAGCTTATGTGATAAAATAACAAAGAAAAACTCCAATATTTGGCGAAGGAAATAAACATACAAGTCCAGGGAGCACAAAGAGTCCCAAGCAAGCTAGACCTAAAAAGGACCACACCAAGACACATCATAATTAAAATGTCAAAGGTTCAAGATAAAGAGAGAATCTTAAAAGCAGCAAGAGAAAAGCAGAGAGTTACCTAAAAAGGGGTGCTTATAAGACTGTCAGCTGACTTCTCAAAAGAAATTTTGCAGGCAAGAAGGGATTGGCAAGAAGTATTCAAGGTGATGAAAAACAAGGACTTACAACCAAGATTACTCTATCCAGCAAGGCTATCATTTAGAATGGAAGGGCAGGTGAAGTTCTTCCCAGACAAGGTAACACTAAATGAGCTCATCATCACCAAGCTATTATTATATGAAATGTCAAAGGGACTTACTGAAGAAAAAGAAGATCAAAATTACAAACATTAAAATGACAACAAACTCACAACTATCAACAACTGAACCTAAAAAATAAAAACAAAATCTAAGCAAATCAGAACAGGAACAGAATCATAGTTATGAAGGTTATTTGGACGGTTATTAACTGGGAAGGGGGAAGGGATAGAAATGGGGAAATGGTGCAGGGATTAAGAAGCATAATTGGTAAATACAAACTAGACAGGAAAAAGTTAAGAAAAATATAGGAAAGGGTGAAGCCAAAGAACATATATGCATGATCCATGAACATGAACTAAGGGGGGTGGGATTGCTGGAGGGAAGGGGGGTACTGGGAAGAGGGTAACAAAGGGGAAAAAATTAAAGTACTGTAACAACATAATCAATAAAATATACTTCAGAATAATCTCTTTTTATATTTTATTGTCAAATGTGCTATTCCTGGCTAATTTCATACCTCTCACCATGAAAAATTCATGCAATGCTGGTATTATTCACAATACCATGGCTCCTCACAACCAGTTTATCATGCAATAATATAGTTCCTCTTGCTCTGCAGTACCCTAATGTCATTATTTAATGCTAGTTATATCATCATTTATGATGCTACATCATCCATCCTGCTTGTTTTGAATACTGGTTTCTAGCGACTCTGCTGAAAGTCATTACTGTACACTGTTGATGATGATTCCAAATGCAAGTCTTGCATAGAGTATGCATAAAAATATGAGCAATAATTTGTTTTCCGGTCATGTTAAATTTATCCTTCAGATTGATGTAGCTTAAACATAGAAATACATCTTCCAATTATGTCTTCTTTTGAACCCTTCAGACCACAATCAGTACTAAATAAAATCTATCAGAAAATCCTGAGCATCCTTGAAATATATGAAGCCATATCCTTGCTTAAAACTGTCTAATGGCTTCTTATCACAATTTAAATAAAATGCAAATTCTTAACTATGTGCAAAAACAAATAAACAAACAAAACGCCCTGGTTATATGCTCTTGCCTGCCTCTCTCACTTCTTTTTCCACCCTACCCCACCCCATACTATGTTCCATACAATTTATTGTACACATTACTACAGAATATTTTCTGTTTCTTCTTTTCCATTCCACAACTCAATCTCTATTATATTCCCTTTTGTTTTCTTCATAGCACTCATCACTTACTGCAATTATCTTGATTTTTAAACTGCTTACTGTTTATTTCCTTTCTTTTTTCATTAGATGTATGGTCTATTAGAGTAGGAACATTATCTATCGTACCTACTCTGGTATTTCCTGTGATTAATGGTAAAGTTAGAATTAGGCCCAAGATCCATAGACTCAGTACAATTCTGCCTCCAAGGGACTTAAATTCTATTTAGAGAGACATGAAACACATTAAGAATAATGTAATGCAGTCATCAGTTAGGTACTAATTGTTTGAAATTAACCAAATGTGGTAAAAGATTTCAGAGAAGACTAAGATGAGTATAGCCAGGAGTCTAAGTGTAGATATTACAGAGGACATGGATTAAATGCCTTCATTGTAAAGCCAAGACAAATATAGAAGTTGGAAGTACATGTGTGAAATCATTATTTTGTATCTGGACAAAATTTACTCTGTAATTATAACTCAAGCAAAAACCTCCCAAATTTTAATTCTTGCCATACAAAATTTCTAGTCAGTGCTGTATTCAGTGCAAAAAAAATCACAATTCAAGTACTTATATTTTGAGATTTATTAATTTTCAAAAAAAAGAACACTTCAAAATAGATTTTCTTTTTCTCATAGGATTCCCAGATGTGATAGTGAACTAGAAAGGGACCTTAGATAAGTTTAGTTGCCAATATATTACAATTAAATATGACTTAAGTATATTCAAATTTGTGAGAAGGGCTACAAAAATTTCAGGGAGAAAATGATGTTGTCATTAACATGCAAACTAGTCCTGTGGTTTGTACCAATCTGTACAAAAGACATATGCTGTAAATGCATAGGAAATGAGTTTTTAGTTGGATTGTGTGGGCTTCTTACAATAGAAGACAGAGTTTTAAAGAGATAAGGGAACTTTCTGTAAATCTGATCAGGCAAGAAAGGCCATAGAAATAATACAATAAACTGTTTGAGGGTATGTGCACCCATAAACAAAAACTCAAGACAAGGGCAGAAAACGTGAGAGGAGGGAAAAAAAATTCCTAGACTCAGACTCAGACTTACAGAGGCAATTGAGAGATTGTATACTTGCATTAATAAACCTGAGTATTATGAGCTTTGTCTTGTGATTTGACTCAAAATATATCAACGTTTATGATGAGGTATTTATGCTGTATTGTACATTCACATGAATTAGATGTGCTAAAGATTTCAAATCTTAGGTGGTAAGAACAATGGATTAACTTGCTGAAACAAGAAAGGGAATCTGTGCTCAAAGCCTTCAGGCTGTGAGATAAAGTGTACCATCTCACCAAACACTTACCTGACTTCCCGAACTAGGACAGCACCACATGTACTGAAGTATTTTTAAATATTACATTATAAAAAATCATCACTTTTATAAAGAAGAAAACAGTAAACATCAATAATCTCACTCAACCAGAAATAAGCACAACTAACAACTAGTATTTTTCCTTCCATTCTTTGTATTTCTGATTATCAATATGCTCTGTATAATCCAATTTAGATACAAAATAAGGTCACATCTCTTCTGACATTCAAACTATACAAGTCTGGATCTCATCTCACAATTTCAATCAGTACTTTTGTTCTCTTAGATATTGCTTTTTGCAATATTTCTCAGAATCCTTAAGGTGGGCACAATACTTCCGTTGACTACTTGGTCCACATTGAATTCAATGAGAAGCAGGCAATTTTCCAAATGAAAAACAAATTGCTATTAAAAATGGTGAATGAGTACTGAGTGGTCAGTAGGTGGCCAAAAATAAATGTGCCTGTATCTCTATGGGTTCTCAAGAAAAAAGGGACTCTGAATTTCAGGTATTGTGTTTTGGGGGGTATCACACAGAGGCTGCAGCTTTCATCTGAAGAACTGAACTATATAAAATGAATAAAACAAATATTAAGCACATTTTACCTCTCCTTTGGCCTATTTTGGGGTACATTCTTTTATTTAAGTATATTTTCCTCTTCCTGATTGTTATTCTTTTCTTAAACTACAATTTAAAAATAAAGTAGGCCTTGAGCTAGTCTACTTTTTTATGGCTTTTAGGAAGCATTAACCACCTTAGTTTTCATTTGGTTTTGACAGTTACTTATTTCCATGGTGATTTAGAGGAGCAGCGCAAAGGAAACAGAAAATTACAGATAGTCTTCAGCAAAAATATTGGTGAACACAGAAAGCATTAAAGTAGACTTGCATAAATGCCATTAAGTATATGTGACCCATTATGGTGATGATAATCCACACCAATGTTATCACTTTTGAATTACCATGCTCTGAAGGAACTAAAGTGTCAAATTTCCAAATGGTGTGATATATTGTGAATGCACTTTAGACTTCTGGCAGGAATTAGAGAATCTTCACACTTAGAATACACATCCAGCTAGTGACCATCTAATATTAATAATTTGGAGTTTGGGGTCCAACTAAATCCAGCCATCTAGATAGAGCAAAGTTGTTAAGTCAGTAAAATATAATTGCAGAGTTCACCCTTTTTTGCTACCATATATCCCTTCTCCTTTCTGATGTGTCAACGACCTTAATCATGTCCTCAAAGTAATTGGAGTTCTTAGCTGTGGTACAATGTTGGAACTAAGTATGTTCCACCTCCTGAATTTTCTTTATATTGTTCCCTCCTTACAAACATTTCTATCGACATTTCATTCTCCTGAGATCCTCCAACGAAATGGAGAACATTTCCATGAAAATGAAGGAATGTTGTCATGGCAACATTTTGATAGGGGTGTGCAATATCTAGCCCAATTATCTTCAACTATTTCTTAATATCAGAACACGTTGCTCAAACAATGCTTTACAGGTTTGCCAGTACTATGAATGTGAACTGCACATAAATGTGAACTATACGCAGAATTGAGAACCTCTGCTATAGAGATATGACTGAATGAACTTTCAAAGGGCATGCCCCAAACCTTCTTAAAAAATTGACTAAAATTTAAAACAACTCACTACATGGTAGGTAATAGTGGTGACTCTGAGTCATCTTGATGCACAACCTTGAGAATCTTGGCCCTACAGTCAATATTTTTATGTCATGTGTTTATGCTTTTTTGTCTTTTTTGTGCTTTGTTGTCTTCTGCCTATGTGTTGTCCCCAATTCATGCTCTTTATTAGCAGCCCTAAAAAAGCAAATTTTCATTCTTGATGTCCTTATGTAGACCCACACTGTTAAGCATAATGTGTGACACTCAGCCTCAGATCAACCAATATTATTGACTCACCAAGTAATGAATTTGAAGCAACCGTAAATATTACATTTTTCTTAAGGGTAAACAATATGGAATGCACTTGTTTTAAACAACATCCATTTGACCATTGTTGAAGAAACAACTACTTCCCTCCTGATTGTAGTTCACAAGTCTCTGGCTGACATTACACAGGGAAACAATTTTTAACATAATTCCTGTTGAGTTCGATTTTTCAGCTGTTTTAGACTTAAATAGGCATGCTGATTCCAAAAATGCAGTTAGTTTCTTCTATCATGTCAAGGTTTTTCTGTACAGCTTTTCTTCATGCAACCACTCTAAACTGGGTTGAGCCTGGATTGAGGAAAACACTAGTGCTCTCATATTGACTGAGAGCAAACCTCCCTCGAGTGGGGTGGGGTGAGGGGAAGCCCTGGAGACCAGCAACAGGTTCATACTTTTCTAGGCTATTCAGTTACACATGAGACAGTGCGATGAGAGGCTGTGTGTGCTCTATATAGTGAATCATATTCTGAAGTGTACTCCGAGTTCTTCTCTGTATACAAGGAGTTAGCAGAATTTATTTTTTTATTTACATATGTACTTATTTTCTTTCCTTCAGATTATGTCTGCCTCTGCTATTTCTCGTAAGTGCCTAAACAACTCTGATTCATTTTGTTATATCTGTGGCAGTTTCACCATTCCCAGTCAAAGGACATCATCAGTGCATTTGTCAGGCAAGCCTATTTTGCATATTTTAAAGTAAAACTTGGTGATCAAGATAAATAAATCATGGGCCCCTCACAAGTTGTGCAAGTAGTGTGTCGAGAGTTTACAGATGTGGATGAAGGGAACACGTGGTAAACTGCCATTTGGTATACCTATGTTTGGCAAGAGCCCAGAGATCACTCAAGTGACTATTACTTTTATATAGTGACAACGTCAGGATATAACAAACAAAAAACAAAAAAAAAAAATGTAAAATAGAGTATCCTAGTTTACCATCAACTATATGTTCATTTCCTCATTCAGCTGAAATCCCAGTGCCAGTTTTCATTGAACCACCCTCCTTAAAAAGACAGGAGTATGATGAAGAAATAAGGGACAGCAACAATAAAGATTTTGAAATTGGAAGTGACTCAGTTTGTAAGGGATTTATTTGATCAGCATGAGTTGAATGATTTGGCATGAGATTTAGGGCTATCCAAAAAGGCTTCAGATCTCATAGCATCAAGACTGCATGAGAAAAGCTTGCTTGAAAAAGAAGCAAAGGTATCCTACTTTTGATCAAGAGAAAGTGCATTTCTACAGTACTTTCGAAGTGATGGTGGCTTTGTGTATTCTCATAACATACATGGTTTAATAGAGGAATTGGGAATTCCAATCTATAACACAACTAAACGGTGACTGTTCATTGATAGCTCAAAGTAGAGCTTGATGTGTGTCCTCTTCTACAATGGAAATTTATTTGGTGAAGTCCCATTTGGCCATTCAGTTTGTTTTTGTGAAGAATATGAAGACATAAAGAGAGTCATTGATCTGTTGCTATATCACAAGCACAATTGGACCACCTATATTGACCTTAAACTGGTCTGCTTCCTTCTTGGTCAGCAACGCGGATACACCAAATATTCCTGTTTTCTGTGTATCTGGGAGATCAGAGCTCGTGAGAAGCATTGGGTGGAGATGAATTGGCCTCCAAGATCTGACCTCAAACCTGGTGATCCAAACACTCTATGTGAGCCACTCATTGACAGAAAGAACATTGTATTCCCACCTGTGAACATAAAACTGGGTCTCATGAAGCAATTTGTTAAATCTCTGCAAACTGAAGAAGACTGTCTCAAGTATTTCATTTTGGCATTTCCTAGCCCATCGTTTGAAAAGATAAAATACCTTAATATGTATGTATGGTAGCAGAACTTTACTACTTGTACAGAATTTGACTTCCCATAACAATACATAGCCTTTATATGAATAAAATAACTCTAAATAAACAGTATATTAAGTATTTATTTTCCTTTGTATGTACATTTTGTATGATTTTTGGGACAAAGGGAGGGTGTCCTGTACCTTAAAAAGTTGACGTGATAGAGAAAAACTGGGAATATTTTGGATTCAGATGCCAAAAGTTAGTAAAAAACAAGTGTCATATCTAACTCACTGAAAATTGTGTTTCCCATTGTTATTTTTTAATTAGCATAATGTGAGCCATTACAAAAGTTCTGAGAAATGGGCCTAAAAATTAATCTAGTCTAGACTTGGTAGGCCTCTAGTTAATGCACCCACAGCAGTTCCTTTATTATTCTTGTCTAGAACTTCTAAAATAATAGAATATATAGAACTCCCTTAAACTGCCAATTCTTACACCGCTCTTTTTATTAGGGTGGTCTCTGGAATCAGACTGCCTGGAGTAGAATGCATGCTCTGATACTCACTAACTGTGTAACCTTAGGCAAGGTTTTGTCTTCTCTCTGTATCAGTTTTCTCATCTTAAAAAATTGGGAAGGAAGCAAGAACATAAATTGGGTGAACACAGTCTACTCAATAACTTGTGCTGAGGAAATTGGACAGATACATGTGAAAAAATAAAACTAGACCACTTTCTTACACCATATACAAGAATAAACTCAAAATTAATTAACGACTTAAATGTCAAGGGTTTGATCTCCAAAATATATAAAGAACTTATATGACTCAACACCAAGAAGACAGACAATCGAGTTACAAATGAGAAAAGGACCAGAACAGACACTTCTCCAAGGAAGGCATACAGAGGGCCCATAGGCACATGAAAGAATGCTTAACATCACTCACCATCAGAGAGATGCAAATTAAAACCACAATGAGATACCACCTCACACCAGTCATAATGGCCATCATAAACAAATCAACAAACAATAAATGCTGGCGAGGAAGTGGAGAAAAGGAAATCCTAGTGTAATGTTGGTGGGAATGCACACTGGTATAGCCACTATGGAACAGTATTGAATTTCCTCAAAAAACTAAAAATGAAACTGCCTTTTGATCCAGTGATTCCATTTCTAGGATTATATTTAAGAATCCTGAAATACAAATTTAAAAGAACCTATGCACCCCTATGTTCATAGGAACACTATTTATAATAGTCAAGTGCTGGGAACAGCCTAAGTGTCTATCAGTGGATGGCTGGATTAAAAAAACAAAACAAAAAACTGTGGTACATTTACACAATGGAATCTATGCAGCAGAAAGAAAAAAGGAACTCCTACCTTTTGTGACAACATGGATGGAATTGGAGAGTATTATGCTTAGTGAAATAAGCCAGGCAGTGAAAGACAAATACCATATGTTCTCATTTAATACAGGAAACTAATGAACAAAATGAACAAATGAGCAAAATTGAACCAGAGGCATGGAAACAAGAAACAGACTGACAGTGACCAGGGGGGAGGAGGAAGGGGGAGAAAGCGGGAAAGAAGGGTAAGGGTATAGCTAAAGAACTAATGTAAATGACCCATGGACATGGACAACAGGGTAGGGATTGATGTGGGAGAAGGGGTTGGGTGGGGTAGTAGAGAGCAATGGGGGAAAAATGAAATAAGTGTAATAGAAAATAATTAAATTTGAGGTTCAAAACCATAAAACTCCTAGAAGAAAACAGGCAGTGAAATCTTGAACATTTCTCTTAGCAATATTTTATCTGATACATCTCCTTGGGAAAGGGAAGCAAACAAAATAAAAACAAATGAAACTATTAAAAAAAAAAAAGGTTTTATTCATAGTAGGGGACTTCAACACTCCATTATCAACAATAGACAGATCATCCAAGCAAAGAAACACCAAGGATATACAGGCATTGAACAACACATTAAACCACATGGACTTAACTGATATATATAAAACTTGTCACCCCAAAGAAGCAAAATATACATTCTTTTCAAAGGCATATGGGATATTTTCAAAGATAGACCACATAATAGGACACAAAACAAGCCTCAACAATTTCAAGAAAATTGAAATTATATCAAGCATCTTTTCAGACCACAATGCCTTGAAACTAAAAATCAACCTCAGGGAAAAAAATCAAAGACACCCAAACTCATGGAGAATGAATAACACGCTCTTAAATAACGAATGGGTTAACAATGACACCAAAGAGGAAATCAAGAAATTTCTAGAAACTAATGACAATGAACACACAACAGCCCAAAACTTTTGGGACACAGCAAAAGCAGTCCTAAGAGGGAAGTTCATAGCAATACAGGCATATCTGAAAAGATTAGAAGAATCTCAAATAAAAAACCTAACCATAAAGCTACAAGAACTAGAACAACAACAAGAAACAAAGCCTAGGGCAAAAAGAAGAAAGGAAATCATCAAGATCAAACCAGAATTAAACGACATAGAAACTAAATGATCAATCCAAAAAATCAACAAAACTAGGAGCTGGTTCTTTGAAAAAATAAACAAAATTGACAAGCCTCTAGCCAGGCTCATCAAGAAAAAAAGAGAGAAGACCCAAATAAACAAAATCAGAAATGAAAGAGGAGAAATCACGACTGATACCTCAGAAATACAAACAATTATAAGAAATTACTACAAACAACTATATGGCAAGAAATTTGACAACCTAGTAGAAATGGACAGATTTCGAGAAACATATAACCTTCCCAAACTGAATCAAGAAGAAGTAGAAAGTCTCAACAGACCAATAACAAAGAAGGAAATTTAAACAGTAATCAAAAATCTCCCTGCACACAAAAGCTCTGGACTGGATGGCTTCACAGAAGAATTTTACAAAACATTCAGGGAAGAACTAACTCCTACCCTCCTCAAACTATTCAAAAAAATCCAAGAAGAGGGAATAATCCCAAACTCTTTCCATGAAGCCAGTATTACCCTCATCCCAAAACCAGGTCAAGACACAGCAAAGAAAGAAAACTACAGGCCAGTATCACTGATGAACATAGATGCTAAAATCCTCAATAAAATTTTGGCAAACAGGATCCAGCAACACATTAAAAAGATCATACATCATGATTAAGTGGGATTCATCCCAGGGATGCAAGGATGGCTTAATATTTGCAAATCAATAAATATAATACATCACCTAAACAAAATGAAAGACAAAAATCACATGATCATATCTATAGGTGCAGAAAAAGCATTTGATAAAGTGCAACACCCATTTCTGATGAAAACACTGAGCAAAATGGGAATAGAGGGAGCATACCTTAACATAATTAAGGCTATATATGAGAAGCCTGAAGCCAACATCATATTCAATGGACAAAAACAGAAGGCATTCCCCCTGAAATCAGGAACTAGACAAGGCTGTCCACTCTCCCCACTTCTATTCAACATAATGTTGGGAGTCCTAGCCACAGCAATCAGACAAGACAAAGAAATAAAAGGCATCCAAATTGGGAAAGAAGAAGTAAAACTTTCATTATATTCAGACGACATGATAGTATACCTAGAAAACCCTATAAACTCCACTAAAAGACTACTTGATATAATAAGTGAATATGGCAAAACAGCAGGGTACAAAATAAATATACAGATATCTAAGGCATTCCTGTACACCAACAATAAAATAGCAGAGACAGAAGCAAAAAAGAAAATACCATTTACTATAGCAACAAGAAAAATAAAGTACCTAGGAATAAACTTCACCAAAAAGATAAAAGACCTGTACACTGAAAATTATGCAACATTGAAGAATGAAATTAAGGAAGATACAAATAAATGGAGGCAAATACCATGTTCTTGGATGGGAAGAATCAACATCATCAAAATGGCCATACTACCCAAAGCAATTTAAAAATTCAATGCAATCACTATTAAAATACCAATGACATATTTCACTGACCTGGAACAAATACTCCAAAAATTCATATGGAACCAAAAAAGACCCCGAATAGCAAAAGCAATCTTGAGACAGAAGAACACAGCAGGAGGAATCACAATACCACACATCAAACAATACGACAAAGCCACTGTGATCAAAACAGTCTGGTACTGGCATAAGAACAGACATATAGATCAGTGGGACAGAATTGAAAGCCCAGAAATAAACCCAGGCCTCTATGGTCAACTAATCTTTGATAAAGGAGGAAGGAACATAAAATGGAGTGAGAAGAGCCTCTTTAACAAATGGTGCTGGGAGAACTGGACAGGGACGTGCAAAAAAATGAAACTAGACCCCCAACTTACACCACACACGAGAATAAACTCAAGATGGATTAAAGACTTAAATGTAAGCCGTGACACCATAAAAGTCCTAGAGGAAAACATAGGAAAGAAAATTTCAGATATCACACATAACAATATCTTCACGGATACATCTCCTAAGGCAAGAGAAATAAAGGAAAAACTCAACAAATGGGGCTACATCAAAATAAAAAGTTTCTGCTCATCAAAAGAAAACATCAGCAAGATGAAAAGGAAACCAACCATATGGCAAAACATATTTGCCAATGATATCACAGACGGGGGACTGATCTCCAAAATATATAAAGAGCTTAAACAACTCAACATCAAGAAAAGAAACAACCCAATTAAAAAATGGGCAAAGGACCTGAACAAACACTTCTCCAAAGAGGACATACAGAAGGTCCATAGGCACATGAAAAAATGCTCAACATCATTGGCCATTAAAGAGATGCAAGTAAAAACCACAATGCAATACCACCTTACACCTGTCAGAATGGCCATCATCAACAAATCAACAAACAGCAAATGCTGGCGAGGATGCGGAGAAACAGGAACTACTGCACTGTTGGTGGGAATGCAGACTAGTGCAGCCACTATGGAAAACAGTATGGAATTACCTCAAAAAACTAAAAATGGAACTGCCATTTGAACCAGTGATTCCACTGCTAGGATTATACCCGAAAAATCCTAAAACCCTAATTCAAAAAAACTTATGCACCCCTGTGTTCATAGCAGCCCTGTTTACAATAGCTAAGTGCTGGAAACAGCCTAAGTGCCCATCTGTAGATGAGTGGATCAAAAAATGGTAGTACATCTACACAATGGAATACTATGTAGCAGAAAGAAAGAAGGAACTCCTGCCATTTGCAACAACATGGATGGAACTAGAGAGAATTATGCTTAGTGAAATAAGCCAGGCAAAGAAAGAAAAATACCATATGATATCACCCAATACAGGAAACTAAAGAGCAACACAAACAAACGAACTAAATAGGCAAAGACTAGAATAGTAGTCAATAGGGGGGAGGGGGGAGGGAGAGAAGGGGGATAAGTAAGGGAAGGGTCTAGTCAAGGAACATGTATGAATGACTCATAGACATGGACAATGGGGAGGGATATGATTGTGGGAGAAGGGGTGGGCTGGGAGGGGGGAGCAATGGGGGAAAAATGGGAGAACTGTAATTGAATAACCAAAAAATAAAATTAAAAAAAAATAGAAAAGATGCTCAATATCACTAACCATAAGGAAATGGAAATTAAAATCATAATTAACTACCATATTACACCTATCAGAGGTAATTATCAATAATAAATTCACAAACAACAGGTATTGATGAGAATGTAGAGAAAAGGAAACCCTTGTGCAGTGTTGATGGGAATGCAGACTGGTGCAGCCACTGTAGAAAACCATATGGAGTTTTCTCAAAAAATTAAAAATGAAACTGTCTCATGACCTAACAATTCCACTTCTGGGTATATATATATATATATATATGAAGAAACTCAAAATACTCATTCAAAAAAATATATGCACCCCTATGTTTATTGCAGCATTAGTTACAACAACTGAGAAATGGAAGCAACCTAAGTGCCCATCAATAGCCAAATGAATAAAAATCCTGTGATCATATAGATGATGGAATATTACTCATTTATCAAGAAAGAATGAAGTTTTACCATTTGTGACAGCATGGATGGACCTAGACAGTATTATGGTAAGGGAAATAAATCAAGCAGAGAAAACAAAAACCATATGAGTTTACTTAAACATGAAACCTAATGAGCAGAACTTATGAACAGATAAGATGGAGACAGGCTCCTGGATGCAGAGATCAGACTGATGGTTGCCAGAGGGAAGGGGGTTAGGGGACTGGGTAAAAAATGAAGGGACTAAGAAGTACAAATTGGTGGTTACAAAGTGGTCACTGGGATGTAGGGTGCAGCATAGGTAATATAGTCAATGATGTAGTGATAAAAATGTTCAGTGCCAAGCAGGTGCCTAAAATGTTGGGAGGACTGCTTGGTAAAGTATATGGTTGTCTAGTCACTATGTTGTATGCCTAAAGCTAATACAAACTAATATTGAATATGAACTGTAACTGAAAAAGTGGGAGAATATCAGTATCCATCCCAAAGAATTTTTGTGAGGATTAAATTTCATAAAAGAAGTTAGCATTGTGACTGACACATGGTAAGAGCTTTGCAATTGTTAAGGAATGGTGGTGTTACCTTTGGCAACAGTAAAACTGTGATAAATATGCTAGTGTACAGACCATGAAAGCCAAGAAATCACATATGGCTGTTTTGACAACAGAGGTCAGAATAAGGAATAGATACTGAATCGGAGGCACCAGCAGTTGAACCACTGACTGGGAACCTTAGAGGTGAGGGTCTGGCTTTGCTATAAGGTTCTTACATACTTTCAGAAAGGACCTACTGGTGCAAGCCATAAATGATCACTCTTACAAAGACACAGGAGTGGGAATTGCAGTCTAATATCAGTGTTTCCTTCCCAAGATGAGTTGTGAGAAATTCTGATTGCCGGTGCTTAAGTGATAAAAAACAACACTTTTTAAAAAACTCTTAAAGTGGCAAACTGGCACATTAAGTGGTCAATTAGCTTTTCTTCTGTGGATAAGAGAGATGTCTATAATAAACTCATAATAGCTTTTCTTGGTAGAATTGTAGGGACTATATCAACTCTATTTATGACAGTGACATTCTGCAGCATCTCTGTGGACAACAGCTGTTACTCATTGTGGTAACATAATGTTGACCATGAATCTTCCAAGCTGCTTCCTTTAGCTCTCCAAAACAATGATAGATCTCCCTTCTCCATCTTTGAAAGCATCAGTAAACATGATGTGCTAACTAAACTTATTGTGGTAATCATTTCACAACATACAGATGTATCAAATCAACACACTGTACACCTTAAACTTACACAATGTTATTCACTACTTATATCTCAATAAACCTGAAGAAAAAATAGGTGTATTGTCAGTAGTCAATGAAGCTCTCAGCTTCAAGGATAACCTTTCCCTTCAGGCTGGAAGAGACCTACTTTTCAGTGAGAATATGAGAAGGTACATTTTCTCTCTTCCTTACATAGGAAGAAAAATTATTAAATAGCATTGTAAATGTCGGAAACCAGAGTGCTGGAACACCAGTCTCTTATGAGTCTCTTGTCCTGTACAGCAAACCTTTGTAACCCTGACCATTCATTGTTGTCTATGCTGCAGTTCCAGAATCACAACCCAGGAAGAGTTCTGGCCAATTATGTCATGTTTGTGCTGGGCAAGCATTTTACCAGACTCTGTTCACCTCTCCCCAGGTAAAGATACTGAGAGCCTTGCAGCTCCATTAATAATTTATCTTCATCTTACTTCTCTCCCACTCCTTTCCTCACTGCCACCAATGTGCACTATAAATTCTTTCCTCCCTGATTTTACTTATGCTGCTTCCTTCCCCTGAAATGCACTCTATCCTCTTCCCCACCTCTTCAAGTTCTACTCATGTTTCAACACGCAGCTCATCTTCTGGCACACATTGGCACACTGGTTTTAACCTCCTGATACAATAGTGTATAATTAGTGTAATCAGTCACTAAGCAAAGCTTTTTAAAGAATGTATATATGCCATCAATGATGACATATTAATTATAAAATTCTGTTCTTCCTGGCATAATTTTTAAAATCTTGGAAATTAATTTTACATTTAGTACTTCTTTTATACTCCTCACAGCATTTTTCACGGATGCTTTAAACATATATAAAGATTTAAAATCTCCTAGGATCCCCAATGATTTATTTCCAGATTATCTTTGTTTAGTACCAATGTCATAGTCCTACTTTCTTGTCTTGCTAAGTATCTATACTCATTTTATTGTCAATTTTTAAAAAGAGAGAAAACTGTAAAAGAAAAGAGGGTATTATTATATTCAAGACACTTAAAAAAGAAACAACAAAAAGAAAATGAAGACAATTTGCCAAAATTCTCTATTATCACTTTTCATGACTGCAAGACTGACGCTAGACCATGCTTACTCATCTTGTGATTGATCCCAAATATATCTGCTGCTATGATTGTGTTTTATGTTTGAAAAAATATAAAATTAATAGAATAGCATCAGTTGAAAGCTTTCCATACTCCAAATGTTCTTTATGAGTTTAAGTTTTTAAGCAACACTTCCATGAAGTGGATTTCATTTACATTTTACAGACAAGGAAAATAATAACCAAAAAAAAAAAAAAAAAAGGAAGTCCCTTGTTTTTATTTGCAGGATATAGGTTGCAGAGCCATGACTTGAACTTGATCTGGCTTTATCCCAGTGCCTATGTTCATAATTATTATGCTATGTTTTCTATTTGTTTATCTGGGCTGGTTAAGAACTCAAGTAGAGAGATTTATGTTCTGTATCTAATCAGGGCTGGAGAAGGTAGGACGTTATGTGATGTCAAGGTATTTAATACAAAAGATAAAATTTACTGTAGTTAAGATATCACTGTGTGGCATAAAAATTATGAACTTTGAAGTTAGTCATGCTAGTTTATACCCCCTAACACAGCCACTAACTACTGTGCTATAGTAGGCAAGTTTTTTAATCTCTTTTAGTCTCAGTTTTTTTTTTCTCATCTGAAAAATAAGAGAACTAAACTAGGTGATTTCTAAAGTTTCTTCTAATTCTAATACTCTATAAATTCAATATAAAAAATATTACTTTGAGGAAATCTGGTCAATATGGCAGCTTAGGCTAACATGCAGCTGGAACAGAAAGAAGAAACAAGAATTTAGAAAAAAATGAGGAGAGGATTAGGAACCTCTGGGACAACTTTAAACATACCAACATCTGAATCATAAGCGTGCCAGAGGGGCAAAGAGTAAGAGCAAGAAATTGAAAACTTTTTTGAAAAAATAATGAAGGAAAACTTCAGTAATTAGACAAAGGAAGTAGACATACAAGTCCAGGAAGCACAGAGTCACAAACAAGTGGGACCCAAAGAGGACCACATCATGACCCATCATAATTAAAATGCCAAAGGTTAAAGATAAAAAGAGAACCTTAAAAGCAGCAAGAGAAAAGAAGAGAGTTACCTAAAAAAGAATTCCTATAAGACTATAAGCTGACTTCTCAAAAGAAACTCTGTAGGCAAGAAGGGACTGGCAAGAAGTATTCAATGTGATGAAAAGCAAGGATCCACAGCCAAGATTACTCTATCCAGCAAAGTTATCATTTAGAATGGAAGGGCAGATAAAGTACATCCCAGACAAGGTAAAGCTAAAGGAATTCATCATCACTAAGCCTTATTACATGAAATGTTAAAGAGATTTATTTAAGAAAAAGAAGAAGGTCAAAACTATGAGCATTAAAATGAAAACAAACTCACAACTATCAACAACTGGATCTAAAAAACAAAAGCAAACTAAGCAAACAAGCAGAAAAGGTACAGAATTATAGGTATGGGGATCATTTGGAGGGTTATCAGTTGGGGGGGAGAAATGGGGAATAGGTGCAGGGATCAAGAAGCATAATTGGTAGGAACAAAATTAACAGAGGGACGTTAATAATTGTATAGGAAAGGATGAAGCCAAAGAACTTACATGCAGAACCTATGGACATGAACTAGAGGTGGGGGGGGTTGCTGAAGGGAAGGGGAATACAAGGCAGAATGGGGCAAAGGGGATTAGGACAACTGTGACAGCATAATCAATAAAATATACTTTTAAATATCAGATTGAAATAAAATAGATGAATGTTTAAAGATCTGTGATTAAACCAACCAAAGGAAAAATCTGGCTCAATAGATTTAAATCTGTCTTAGTACTCATAGACAATTTTTTCTTACAAATTAAAAGAGAAATTGGTGTGAATGGTAAGTTTTTCCTAACTTAAAGCAGAAAGCATCTCATTATAATGTCACCAAAATAAGACCAACAATTAAAAATGTCATGGATGTTATAGGAATCCATCATCTTGAGTAAATGAGGTTATGGTATAGAGTATCTCTACAAGTCTCAGAAGTTTGTGCTGTAATATCTTCATGAATAAAACATTAGAATGTAATGTGTTTCAAATTCATTTACCCTTCCTAAGCCTCCCAAATTCAAGAAAAGCATTTTGTCTAAACCCCCTTGTGTTGATTCTGGCTATTTATGTGAACTTATCTTGCCTCAGTACTTAGACTGTAAGTTTCTGGAAACAAAGCTCTTCAGAATGAAAAAATAATAATTTATAACCAAATTTATAGCCAAATGTCTTTAGATATGATTTAGGTGACTTTTTTTGTAGTTTGATATCTGCAGTAAACCTAAATCACACTGCTTTCTCAGTGGTAAAATACTATTTAGTCACAATGTTTTGTTAAACACACTTTTAATATTTGATGGGAATAAAATGAAGATTGGGGCACCATATATAGGATGAGTAATTTCATCTGTCTGCATTTGATGCATGATTGATTTCAAGTTGTTACTATTACTCAATACCTTTCATTTTAAATGATTTCAGGTTGAAATTTCTGAAGGACAGAAGATTCTAACTGGGCAATTTTATAAAATTTAAGTACTATCTGACACATAAAGGCATAAGAGAAATGAGCCAAGCAAAAAAATAGACGTCTGCTCCCCTACTCCTTTGGTGCCTCATTTAAATACAAGTTTTTGATGTGTTTAAAGGTAAAATGTTTATGGGGTGTGTGTGTGTGTGTGTGTGTGTGTAAAAGTACAAGAAAAAAGGAAGAAGAAGGAGAAGAGGAATAAGGGTAGAGAGGGACAGAGATAAAGAAAGATAGAGAGAGGGAACTGAAGAATATCATATATCACATTCTGAGGCAAAGTATGTTCAACATCATATTCAGCTTTAGGAATTATGGCAGATATTGTCTTTTAATTAATCCTGTAGCCATTTACTCCATTTTCTTCCTAAAATATTTTGTTAAAATGTGCTTAGGCCCAATAAATAAATTATGATATGTCTAAGCCAGTATGACAATCCTGTTTCCTGTTCCCAGTGAATGAACTAGTTTAAGGGCACATGATGCAATTCCGGATGGCTAACAGAATTATAAAAGAAGTATGCTGGGAGCTTCTGGAAAATATTTTCTTTCCATAGAATCTCAATGCAAGTTTAAATCTATCATGATTCATCTCCTGGTACTAGGCATATTTTAGCTTTAGAAAACCCATATTTTTGTTTTCTTATGTTTTGTCCTGGTTTGAACATTCTCATATGAAGAAATGATGCTTGGAGCTACTTCTTTTACCTAGTGACCACCGGGAAGGGCAAAAATAATTCCATAGATATTTACCCAGTGCCCTGACATCATCATTTTGTTGAATTAATCCTAGCATGAACTACCTCCAGATTTTTACTTTAGGGAACACTAAATGTTGTCATGTTTATAACCACTGTTAGTCTGTTTTTCTGGTGCTTGCAGTCATAAACATCCTCAAGAATAAAAAATATATATTCTCAAAAATACAAAAATCTGCTAAAAAATGTGAACCACTTCTCAATAGTTGAAATAAAAATCAAAGGCGAATATTTATTATGTTGGAGAGCAGATAAACTTCTAAATATGGCTGTCCTTCATGACTCATCTAATATTTCAGCTCAGCCATAGTGTTCTCCTTCTTGGTCGTGTTGTCCTCTATTTTTCCAGACTATCTCAATGTACTGAGGATTATGAAGTCACTGAAATCCTTTCAAGTATTTGCTTTTACTTTTCTTTGGCCTTAAGCCGTTGGATAATTAAGCAATAATGCAGGTGCTAAAATAAGTAACACATACACAATCAAACTGATTCTACAGGCTGTGCAACATTCTGAGTCTAAAAAAAAAATGTGAAGTTAGAATCGAGCATTTTTAGAGTGTCCTGGTTGACTCATAGCAACTTTGTTTCTCTAAAAACATTTAGATTTTGCAACTATATAGATAATCCCAAATCTACATTTTCAATTGAAAAACTAGATTTTTGGAGTTGCCCAAAAGTAGATGTTTTTGCCTTCTATTCCTCTTACTATAAACTAGGTGTATGTCTTTCCTCAAAATTACCAGCAATCTAAAGCGAATTCATCTGAGAAGTGACATGATCCTCACCAAAGATGACATGAGTCCATGACTTACAAAGGGAGTTTATTTTATTTTTGATTCTTTCCTAACGATTCCATTTTTTTGTACCCTGATCATTATATCTTATGTGAATCAGTCAAAGGTGTCTTTCTTTGAGCAATTCTAAGATGAATGTCAGGGAAAACAGGCAATTAAAATTATAGCACCTGCACAATTCAATTCCAAAACACTTTAAACAATAGTGTTAAATTTACTATAGAAAAGCAAATGTTTGTATTAAATATGGTTTAATCCTCTTTTCCAGGAAGCTTACATAACAAAAAATACAGCTGGAGGCTATAGTGACCCATTTATAACCACAGTTGGATTTGTTATCAGGGAACCCATCAAAATAAGCTTATCTAGATTGAATGGATCATTCTGGGTCTCTGTGCCTTTCATCTCATTTGATTTTAGGAGCTTAACTTGTTTAGTGATGCCATCCAGGGGGGTGGTTTTCTTTGACTTTGCCAACTTGGCAGGACTGGAATAAATAGAATATATGACTATCCACATGTGATGGTTTGGAGATAGCTCATTTGTCTCTTCCTCTCCCTCATGTTTTCTTTACTGAAGTGGCTTTGGATTACCTCTTCAAAGTCATCACTCTGGGATAGAACAAAACATACAAAAGCTACATATGACATGTAAGTAAATCTCTTTCTTAGGGAATAAGCCAATGTGATAAATTGATTATGCCTGACTAGCAGAAAGACAAGGAAGGTAGGTTAGGGTGAGAGACTCAAACCCTAGCACTCAACCAAAATGTAAGCAACCATCCTTTGCTCCCAGCTTAAGAGGAAGCAGGGCTGGAGTCAAATTAGCCACTGCTGATATTGCTGTCATCTTTGTTTTTTCAACACTCCTTGTTCATGATTCATTTTCTTATTTATTAAACAGGGCCATCCAATGACAATCTGCTGTGTTAGTTTTCTACTACTGGCTTTAAAAATTACCACAAATTTACAGACTTAAAAACAATATCCATTTATTAGGTCACAGTTCTGTGGTCTGAAGTTCTAGCAGGCTTGACTAGGTTCTCTATTCTGGATCTCACAAGGCTGAAATCAAGATATGTTGATCAGAATGGGCTATTATCTGGAGTATTTGGAGACAAAACTTACAACCAGGCTCATTCAGATTGTTGGAAGATTTTAATTCATTGTGGCTAGAGGACTAAGATTCCCATTTCCTCTGACACTGTCACATGGTTCTCTCCATTTAAAAGCCAGTAGCAGCATGTATTTGTAAACTCTCCGACTTCCTCTTCTGCTACCAGCTTGAGAAAACTGATCTTAAAGGAAGGGAATCATGTGATTAGATTAGTCAATCCAGATAGTCTCCCTTTTGCTATGATATAATCAAGAGAGTAACACCAGTAGATACTCATTCGTTGCTGATGAGAATGTGAAATGATACAGCGACTTTGGTAAAGAGCTTGGCAGTTTTCCACAAAGCTAAACATAGACTTACCATTCAGATAACTATGGCCAGATTC
The DNA here is from genome assembly GCF_987537825.1 of Furipterus horrens. Lineage (NCBI taxonomy): Eukaryota > Metazoa > Chordata > Mammalia > Chiroptera > Furipteridae > Furipterus > Furipterus horrens. The sequence goes on from NW_028327187.1 coordinate 36,018,787, forward strand.
GGAAGATGGTGGAGGAGTGAGGGGAGGCTGCACTCTCAGGCTCCCAAGACCCGTCTGTAGTTAGGACTAATTGCAGACAGAACATCTCAGTGAGCAGCTGGACACTGGCAGGAGTAGAGCCTTGGCACTGCTGGATTAGAGAAAAACCATCTGGGAACAACCACTTTAGTGAAGATAGTGAAAGAAGAAAAAGGGACAAAATGGGATTCCTGACTGGGGTGGCTGCCCGAGCCTCAGCTGAAAGGACACAAAGGCTTTTTGACGACCACAGACTTCCCCAGAGGGAAGCCAGGAGGAAAGCGGATCTCTGCCCGCTGGCAGAGACAGGACTCGACCAGGTGGCATAGGCGCTGAAAGACGGGAGACAGCGTGCTGCTGAGCAAGTGAAATCATAATTTTTTTCTTTATATTTTTCTCTTGTGAACTACGGAGAGACGGGGAAAGTTTGGGGGTGAAAGTACATTCTTGAGGAGCGCAGGTGCAGAGGTGCGCGCGCTCACTCCCCAACCCTCCCCTTGGGGCGGGCGCCATAGGGAAGTGCCATCAATCACTGGCCCAGGTGGGCAGGGCCGAGAGTTCAGTGGCCCCTGGGACACACCCCAACAGACATAAGATCAGTGCCCAAACAGGCGCAGGGAGGGACCTCTGGATACACAGAAGACTGTGCGCAGTTGCCCCTGGCCAGCTCCAGTGGGAGCCAGGCCCCAGAGACAGGCCAGAAGGCAGAGCATTCTCTCTGGCTCAGCGCGTACCTGCCCAGGCGGGTGCGGGAATGGTGGGCAGCTGTGGCACTGGAACAGCAGGCGGCAGCGACTCACAGACACTTACCTGGAGCGCTGCGCTGAGGCTAGATCCCTGGCTGTTCTGGGCAAGTAGGGGCATGCAAGGAACAGCAGGCAGCAGCGACTCACAGACACTTACCCGGAGCGATGTGCTGCGGCTAGATCCCCGGCTGCCTTGGGTGAGCAGGGGTGCACAAGTGCCAGAATAATTCGCTGACATCAATAGGCACCAACCGCACACTTTCACTATACACGAGGGTCTGGGGCCCAGCACTGGCAGGCGAGAGACCATCTCCTGGAGCACAGTGCGGCAGACCTGAGGATAACTCCCTGGCCATCTTGGGAAACTCCCGGAGCACTGTGTGACAGGCCTGAGGCAGGCTCTCGGGCCACTTTACCCGCTCAAAGGCGTGCCTGCAAAGACATCTTGGCTAGCTCCAACAGACACCGAAGGAAAATGCAGTGCAAGGGCCCACTGCTGCAAGGAACAGGAACCTCTGACCCACCTCATTAGACCAGCTGTGGATACAGAAAAACAAGACAACACACAAAGGCTGCACTGACATCTCCACAAAAGAATTCAAGATAAAGTGGATAGAGTGACTCTCAATCAACTAGCCAGAACAAAGATCCTACCAAAGAGCATCTGAAATATAAGCAGACAGCATAAATAAACAATATAAAAGACACCCCAAGAACATCAGGCTCAGGAGATCAAAGAGACTGCACCACTGAAACCCCCAGATCTCCTATAAAGAATCTCATACCACAAAGGTGGGAAGGCAAAGCAGACAAATCCAAATAACAAAAACAAACAAGAAGAATCCAACATGGTAAGATGCAGAAACAACTTCTCAATGAAAAGAAAAGAGGAATCCCCAGAAAGAGAGGTCGATGGAATAGACATAGCCCAAATGTCAGACATGGAATTCAAAACTATGGTGGTGAAGAAGCTCAATATGCTGGAAAACCTCAAAAACAACTATGACAACCTCCAAGGAAGTTACCAACAGCTCCAAGAAAATTACAGGGAACTTGCAGAGAACTACACCAGCATAAAAAAAAGACATAGAAACTATCAACAAGAACCAGAAAGAAACGAAGAATGCAATCCCTGAACTGAAAAACACAGTAGAATCACTCAAAAGCAGACTAAATGAAGCAGAGGATCGTATTAGTGAGTTAGAGGCTAATGTAGGAAATAATTCTCAAACGATAGAGCAAAGTGAAAAAAGATTGAAAAAAATATGAACAAGATGTAAGGGAATTACAGGATAGCATGAGATAAAACAATATCAGGATCATCGGAATAAGAGAGGGAGAAGAAAAGGAGCATGGAATTGAAAAACTGATAGGAGAAATAGTGACAGAAAATTTTCCCAACCTGATGAGAGAAAAGTTATGCAAGTCCAAGAAGCACTGAGAGTTCCAATCAAGAGGAACCCCCAAAAACGCACTCCAAGGCACATCATAGTTAAAATGGCAACATTCCAAGACAAAGAGAGAATCCTAAAAGCAGCAAGAGAAAAACAGAAAATAACTTACAAGGGAGCTCCGATAAGGCTGTGGACTGATTTCTCAACAGAAACAATACAAGCCAGAAGGGAATGGTCAAAAATATTTCAAGCAATGAAAAACAAAGACCTACAACCAAGAATACTCTACCCAGCAAGGCTCTCATTCAAAATGGAAGGTGAAATGAGGAGTTTCCCAGACAAAGGAAGACTAAAAGAATACATCTCCACCAAACCAGCATTGCAAGAGATGCTAAAGGGAATGTTTTAAGAAAAAGAAGAAAAAAAGAGAGGAGGAACACAGGTACAAAGGGAAATGAATAAATACATGTCAATAATAACCTTAAATGTAAACGAATTAAATGCTCCAATTAAAAGACACAGGGTAACGGAATGGATAAGAAAACAGGACCCACATATTTGCTGTCTACAAAAAACACACCTCAAAAACAAAAGATTTATATAAACTGAAAGTAAAAGGATATAAAAAAATATTCCAAGCAAATGGACCTGAAAAAAAAGCTGGGGTAGCAGTTCTCATATCAGACAAAACAGATTTCAAAACAAGGGCAATAAAAAGAGACAAAGAGGGACATTTCATAATACATAAAGGAACAATCCATCAAGAAGATATAACACTGATAAACATATATGCACCCAACATAGGAGCACCCAAATACATAAAGCAAATACTAGAAGACCACAAGAAGGATATTAACAACAACACACTCATAGTAGGGGACTTCAACACTCCATTATCAACAATAGACAGATCATCCAAGCAAAGAAACACCAAGGATATACAGGCATTGACCAACACACTAAACCACATGGACTTAACTGATATATATAGAGCTTGTCACCCCAAAGAAGCAAAATATACATTCCTTTCAAAGGCACATGGGACATTTTCAAAGATAGACCACATAATAGGACACAAAACAAGCCTCAACAGTTTCAAGAAAATTGAAATTATATCAAGCATCTTTTCAGACCACAATGCCTTGAAACTAAAAATCAACCTCAGGGAAAAAAAATCAAAGACACCCAAACTCATGGAGAAAGAATAACACGCTCTTAAATAATGAATGGGTTAACAATGACATCAAAGAGGAAATCAAGAAATTTCTAGAAACTAATGACAATGAACACACAACAGCCCAAAACCTATGGGACACAGCAAAAGCAGTCCTAAGAGGGAAGTTCATAGCAATACAGGCATATCTGAAGAGATTAGAAGAATCTCAAATAAAAAACCTAACCATAAAGCTACAAGAACTAGAACAACAACAAGAAACAAAGCCTAGGGCAAAAAGAAGAAAGGAAATTATCAAGATCAAAGCAGAATTAAACGACATAGAAACTAAATGACCAATCCAAAAAATCAACAAAACTAGGAGCTGGTTCTTTGAAAAAATAAACAAAATTGACAAGCCTCTAGCCAGGCTCATTAAGAAAAAAAGAGAGAAGACCCAAATAAACAAAATCAGAAATGATAGAGGAGAAATCACGACTGATACCTCAGAAATACAAACAATTATAAGAAATTACTACAAACAACTATATGGGAAGAAATTTGACAACCTAGTAGAAATGGACAGATTTCGAGAAACATATAACCTTCCCAAACTGAATCAAGAAGAAGTAGAAAGTCTCAACAGACCAATAACAAAGAAGGAAATATAAACAGTAATCAAAAATCTCCCTGCACACAAAAGCTCTGGACTGGATGGCTTCACAGAAGAATTTTACAAAACATCCAGGGAAGAACTAACTCCTACCCTCCTCAAACTATTCAAAAAAATCCAAGAAGAGGGAAAAATCCCAAACTCTTTCCATGAAGCCAGTATTACCCTCATCCCAAAACCAGGTCAAGACACAGCAAAGAAAGAAAACTACAGGCCAATATCACTGATGAACATAGATGCTAAAATCCTCAATAAAATTTTGGCAAACAGGATCCAGCAACACATTAAAAAGATCATACATCATGATTAAATGGGATTCATCCCAGGGATGCGAGGGTGGCTTAATATTCGCAAATCAATAAATATAATACATCACCTACACAAAATGAAAGACAAAAATCACATGATCATATCTATAGATGCAGAAAAAGCATTTGATAAAGTGCAACACCCATTTCTGATGAAAACACTGAGCAAAATGGGAATAGAGGGAGCATACCTTAACATAATTAAGGCTATATATGAGAAGCCTGAAGCCAACATCATATTCAATGGACAAAAACAGAAGGCATTCCCCCTGAAATCAGGAACTAGACAAGGCTGTCCACTCTCCCCACTTCTATTCAACATAATGTTGGGAGTCCTAGCCACAGCAATCAGACAAGACAAAGAAATAAAAGGCATCCAAATTGGGAAAGAAGAAGTAAAACTTTCATTATATTCAGACGACATGATAGTATACCTAGAAAACCCTATAAACTCCACTAAAAGACTACTTGATATAATAAGTGAATATGGCAAAACAGCAGGGTACAAAATAAATATACAGATATCTAAGGCATTCCTGTACACCAACAATAAAATAGCAGAGACAGAAGCAAAAAAGAAAATACCATTTACTATAGCAACAAGAAAAATAAAGTACCTAGGAATAAACTTCACCAAAAAGATAAAAGACCTGTACACTGAAAATTATGCAACATTGAAGAATGAAATTAAGGAAGATACAAATAAATGGAGGCAAATACCATGTTCTTGGATGGGAAGAATCAACATCATCAAAATGGCCATACTACCCAAAGCAATTTAAAAATTCAATGCAATCACTATTAAAATACCAATGACATATTTCACTGACCTGGAACAAATACTCCAAAAATTCATATGGAACCAAAAAAGACCCCGAATAGCAAAAGCAATCTTGAGACAGAAGAACACAGCAGGAGGAATCACAATACCACACATCAAACAATACAACAAAGCCACTGTGATCAAAACAGTCTGGTACTGGCATAAGAACAGACATATAGATCAGTGGGACAGAATTGAAAGCCCAGAAATAAACCCAGGCCTCTATGGTCAACTAATCTTTGATAAAGGAGGAAGGAACATAAAATGGAGTGAGAAGAGCCTCTTTAACAAATGGTGCTGGGAGAACTGGACAGGGACGTGCAAAAAAATGAAACAAGGCCACCAACTTACACCACACACGAGAATAAACTCAAGATGGATTAAAGACTTAAATGTAAGCCGTGACACCATAAAAGTCCTAGAGGAAAACATAGGCAGGAAAATTTCAGATATCCCACGTAACAGTATCTTCACGGATACATCTCCTAAGGCAAGAGAAATAAAGGAAAAAATCAACAAATGGGGCTACATCAAAATAAAAAGTTTCTGCTCATCAAAAGAAATCATCAGCAAGATGAAAAGGAAACCAAGTACATGGGAAAACATATTTGCCAATGATATCACAGACAGAGGACTGATCTCCAAAATATACAAAGAGCTTATACGACTCAACATCAAGAAAACAAACAACCCAATTAAAAAATGGGCAAATGACCTCAACAAACACTTCTCTGAAGAGGACAAACAGGAGGTCCATAGGCACATGAAAAAATGCTCAATATCACTAGCCATCAGAGAGATGCAAGTAAAAACCACGAGATACCACTTTACACCTGTCAGAATGGCCATCATCAACAAATCAACAAACAACAAATGCTGGCGAGGATGTGGAGGAACGGGAACCCTACTGCACTGTTGGTGGAAATGCAGACTGGTGCACCCACTATGGAAAACAGTATGGAATTACCTCAAAAAACTAAAAATGGAACTGCCTTTTCAACCAGCGATTCCATTGCTAGGATTATACCCAAAAAAATCCTAAAACCCTAATTCAAAAAAACCTATGCACCCCTATGTTCATAGCAGCCCTGTTTACAATAGCTAAGTGCTGGAAACAGCCTAAGTGCCCATCTGTAGATGAGTGGTTCAAAAAACTGTGGTACATCTACGCAATGGAATACTATTTAGCAGAAAGAAAGAAGGAACTCCTGCCATTTTCGACAACATGGATGGAACTAGAGAGAATTATGCTTAGTGAAATAAGCCAGGCAAAGAAAGAAAAATACCATATGATATCGCCTAATACAGGAAACTAAAGGGCAACACAAACAAACAAACTAAATAGGCAACGATTAGAATAGTAGTCAGTAGGGAGGAGGGGGGAGGGAGAGAAGGGGGATAAGTAAGGGAAGGGTCTAGTCAAGGAACGTATATGAATGACTCATGGACATGGACAACAGGGAGGGATATGATAGTGGGAGATGGGATGGGCTGGGAGGGCGGAGCAATGGGGAAAAATGGGACAATTGTAATTGAAAAACCAAAAAATAAAATTAAAAAACAAAAAACAAAAAACAAAACAAAACAAAACAAAACAAAAAGACTTATCATTCAATTCTGTAGTCATGCTCCCAGGTATCTACACAACTAATTTGAATACAAGTCTACAGAAAACCTCTACATTCATGTTTACAGCAGGTTTATTAATAATCACCAAAACGTGAAAGAAACCAACTGTACTTCAATAGATGACCTGATAAGCAAACAGTGGTATATCTATACAATGAAATACTATTGAGTTCTAAACAAGAATGTATGACCAATGCAAAAATATGTAAAAAGGTTTATTTTATTCTTATTCAAGAGAGAGGGAAGGGAGACAGAGAGAAACTTCAGTGAAAGAGAGAAATATCTATCAGTTACCTCTCACACACCCCCAACAAGGGACCAAACTCACAATCCAGGCATGTGCCCTGACCAGGAATTGAACCAGCAACCTTTCAATTATGGGACGATGCTCCAACAAAATGAGCCACACTGTCAGGGTATTATGGATGAATCTTAAATTCATATTGCTAAGTGAAAGAAACCACTGAAAAGTCCTCATACTGCATAATCCCACTCACATGATTTTCCAGATTAAAATATACCATTGGTCATCAAGAGTTTATACAGGAGGGAATGTTAAATAGCGGAAACACGGAGGTCTTTTTTGGGTGGTGAAACATGACATTATGCCTTGTCAAAATACATAGAGCTCTAAAACACAAAGAGTGTACTTTAATATATACAAGTTCTAAAAATAATTTAAGAAGTCAGGGGATACAAAGGAGGAATGTATACAACATTCCTCATGACAAGAGAATCTAATTGTATTACAAATAATGACATAACCTCATTGAAGGGGGGTGTAAAAAAAGTCCTGACCTAAGTAACTTTGAAAATATGTAAAGTCTCTTAAGTCTAAAAGCAAAAGAAATTGTATATATTCACTGTATTCTAATCAGTAAAGTATTGCCCAATGTGCATCAGGATTAGCAGTTTTGATAATACTATATATATCCTGGGATTGAACAATTAAGTAAATAGATGGATAGTTAGAGCCAGGATTCTCACTGTTGTTGTGAGTTTACAGATAAGCAATAGGTGAAGGCTAGAATGATGCATGTGGTAATAGATTACAGTTGAATACATCATATGAAGTCCTGTTTAGTTTAATATAGATGAAAATGGTGACACATAGAAATATTTGTAGTCATATATACATATACACATATATGTGTATATGTATATGTGTGTGTGTGTACATACATATGTACAGCATATTATGCGCACATCTATTTTCTTGCACCGTTAGCTAAGAGGACCTATAAAAAGTTAACCTCAATAACAATAAGCATACATAGTATCAAGATTTTTATTTCTTTGGAAATAGATAAATACCAACCAAATGATAAATTGCCATTGTTATTTATTCAGACCTTGCAAAGGAATCAGCCCCAAACAGTTGCATTCTGGAAGACTCAAAGGTAGGCAGAGCTATAGGAAAGCTTTATAGTGGAAAAAAGGGGAAGCTTCAGTTATGCCCTGATTGGAGGCTGCTAGCATGGGAAAACTAGGAGGCTAAATATAAGTCACATATTCTATGCAATTAGTTAAGTGTCAGCAGTCATAGTTGGTATTCTCTAGATGGTTTTCAGTTTCAAGTGGACAAAAATTTTAAAGTGTGTCAATTATTAGGCCAATTGTGACAGATATTATTGTTTCAGTTCCTGAGCTGGCTGCTAATGAAAATGGTCTGATTTTCTCAAGTCTGACTTTTAAATAGTAGACTGGTTTCCTGAGCTGGTTACTGTAGTTACTGTAGATTGTAAGAGTTCCATTTCTATATGTGGTCTGGCTATCATCTCTTTTATATTGTCTTTAATTTTTAATATTATTTTATATAAAAAAAAAGAACTAGAGAGGAGATCCAAGATGGCAGAATAGTAAGTGAAAGCTTCACTGACCTCATTCCAGGACCACTCTGGAATTGCAGCTGAATTGTAGAGAGGTCATCCAGAAGTACCAACTGAGCCATGGCTGGAGGAAAGCCTTATAACTATGGATGGACAGAAGCCACTTCACAACAACATGACTGGTAGGCAGGCAGTGAGAGAAGACATGAGAGGGCTGGTCAGGATCCCACAGGAAGCAGCTGAAGTGCCAGAGAAATATTTCAGTGGCTGGGGGTTCCCCCTGAGAAGTATGGGGTCTAAACCCCAGGTTGGGCTCCCCAGCATAACCACCAGAGCTGGGAAAAACTCAGATAATATCCAGCTGTGAAAAGTGGCAGGGTTTCTGTCTTCCAGGAAGAGAACAGCTGGAGACAATGGAGAGCCTCTTAAAGAGTCAACACACAAAATTTCATATGCTGCCACTTATGCTGGGCTCTGGCAAAGGGAGGGCAGAGTGAACTAGAGATGCTTGAGGAGCGTTTGGGGTTGGTGGCTCTGAGGAGAGAACTGAAAGAAGAGTCACCAAAATCCCTGTGCTTTGTTATTCCCCATACTGCAGGAGCCATCTTTCTCAGGCAGAGCATTCCTCTCTGAATGGCATCAACCTGAGGGAAAGCAAGAGCTCTGCCAGCAGGAATTACTCTACTTCACCTTCTGGTTCTTAAATCTACAGATTACAGACTGAATAGATTAACAACTGAATGAGACAGCCACAGAGTGTGGATTGCATGTAGGCTCCAACAGGTTGCATAGGGCCAGAACAGGACACCATCTGGCATCACCAGGGGTATATCCAGAAAGAGAAAACACTGGTAAACATTAGATTCTACTGAGAAAAATTCCATCATGGTCTTCTTCAAGATTTGCATTATTTTCTCTAATGCACAGCTTTTTAACATTCATTTCTTATCCTTCAAGTTTCTGGCTATTATCTCACTAGTTTTTATATTATAGTTTATTTAAAATCTCATATTTTTCTCCTCCCTTGTCTTATTCCATCTTACCTTCCTCTTTCCACTTCTTATTTTCCTTTAAAGTTCTATTTTCTCTGTTGCTATGACTTGTTTGTTATGCACTCTTACTATTTCTCCCCTTCAAGCCCCTCAAAACCATTTTTTCTTGTCATTAGTCATCTCACATTCTTTTTACTGTTCTTAAAATACCCATATTCTCTCCCCATTTTTACTAATATTTGCTAGTTGGTTGTTGATATGGCGGTTGTTGCATTTCTTCAATTTTATTTCTAGATCTTCACTCTTTATGTATTTCAAATCCTAAATTTTACTATTGCCCTCTCCTACTCATTTTACCTTCCTTCTGCCCAAACATTTTTTCATTTTTTATTTTAATTTTTCCTGCATTAGCTTGGTTTTCATTTTGCCTCTATCTCCTCAAAATCAATTCTCTTACCTCCAAATATCTCCTAACCTTTTCTTTCTTTCTTTTAACCCTCTTATTCCCATGACACCTATATTAATTTTGCTCATATTTGTTGATATTGCTGTGGTGGATCTTTTTCTCCAACATGATTCACTTTTTTTATCTCATTATATTTTTTAAATTTATGTCTAAACCTAAAACTATATGCTCTATTCTCTTACTTGATCTGCCTCCTTCCCCCTTTTTAAATTTATAATGTAAATTTAATTTTTCTTCTCTCCTCTCCCTGTTTCTTTTTTTAAGTATATTTCATTGCTTATGTTGTTACAGTAGTCCAAAATTTGCCCCCTTTGCTCTTCTCTACCCAATACCCTCTTTCCTCCAGCAATCCCAACCCCTTTAGTTCATTTCCATGGGTCGTGCATATCAGTTCTTTGGCTTCACTCTTTCCTATATTATTCTTAACTTCCCTCTGTCTATTTTGTATCAACTAATTATGCTTCTTAACCTCTGCACCATTTCCCCATTTCTACCCCTTACCTCTCCCATCTGATAACCCTCCGAATGATCCCCATACCTATAATTCTGTTCCTATTCTGGTTTGCTAAGATTTTGTTTTTAATTTTTAGATTCAGTTGTTCATACTTGTGAGTTTTTTGTCATTTTAGTGTTCATAGTTTTGATCTTCTTTTTCTTCAGTAAGTTCCTTTCACATTTCATATAATAATGGCTTGGTGACAATGAACTACTTTAGCTTCATCTTATCTAGGAAGGACTTTATCTGCCCTTTCATTCTAAATGATAGCTTTTCAGGATATAGTAATCCTGGTTGTAAGTTCTTGCTTTTCATCACCTTGAATACTTCTTGCCAATCCCTTCTTGCCTGCAAAGTTTCTTTTGTGAAGTCAGCTGATAGTCTTACAGACACCTCCGTGTGGGTAGCTCTCTGCTTTTCTCTTGCTGATTTTAAGATTCTCTCTTTATCTTGAACTTTTGACATTTCAATTATGATGTGTCTTGGTGTGGTCCTTTTGGGGTCCAGCTTGCTTGGGATTCTCTGTTCTTCCTGGAGTTGTATGTCTATTTTCTTCACCAAATTTGGTGAATTTTCCTTCATTATTTTCTCCCATAAGCTTTGAATTTCTTGCTCTCCCTCTTCTCCTTCTGGTACTCCCATGGTTTGGATGTTGGCATGTTTAAAGTTGTCCCAGAGGTTCCTAAGACTCTTCTCATTTTTTTAAATTCTTGTTTCCTCATTCTGCACTGGTTGACTGTTCTTTTCTTCCTTATATTTCAAATCATTGATTTGAACTCTACTTTTCTTTTCTTCACCATTGCCTTTGTGTGGATTTTCCTTCATTTCATTTCACATAGCCTTCACTTCTTCCCTTATGCATTTGCCATACTTAAGCATATCTGTCAAGCCTGTGAGCATCTTTATCACCAGTGTTTTTAACTCTGCATCTGTTAGGTTGGCTATTTCTTCATCTTTTAGGTTGGTTATCTCCTCATCGCTTAGTTCTCCCACTGGAACCTTGATCCATTCCCCCTTTTGGGCCATACTTCTTTGTCTCCTCATCTTGACAAGCTTCTGTATTATTTTATGTCTGGGCCTTAGGTAGAGCTGTCACACCTGTTACATTGTAAGGGGCAAAGCCTTAGATATTTATCAGTACAGGATGACCCATTCCATCACGTTGTGGCACTGTATGTGGGGGAGGGGACTGAGAGGGAACAATGCCACTTGCTTAGCACTCACCCCATTTCCAAGCACTTCTCCCACTTTTGTATGGGACTGGTGCCTCTCTAGCTATTGCCCTGGCTGTTGTTCTCAGAGTGGGTGGGTCTATAGATATTCTACGACCGTTGGTACCCTTTAAACAAGCACACTGTGATGAGAGACCAGAAGTTTCTTCCTCTGTCCCAATCCCCACTGGTTTGCACAGTAAGAAGCAATGACGCTCTATTGTCCCCAGCACTGGTACTCTGAGCTGTGCTGTTTGGACTGGTGCTGGGAGTGCTCCACAGGTGTACCTCCCTACTTTTTAAAATGTGTTTCTGTGCTTTCTGCAAGCCTGCCACTGCCACCGCTGCTGCTGCCACCACACCACGTCCTCTCTGCCCCTCCTACTTGTCTGAATGAGAAATCTTCTTTATATCTTTTTTTAAGTATATTTTATTGATTATGTTGTTACAATAGTTCCAATTTTTCCCCTTTGTTCCCCTCCGCCCAGCACCCCCCTTCCCCAACAATCTCCTTCCCAAGTCCATGCCCATGGGTCATACATACAAGCTCTCCTGCCTCACCCTTTCATATATTCTTCTTTTTTTTAAATAAATATTTAATTAGTTAAATATTTTAACAATAAAAAATAACAATCCCTCCCTTTCAGACTTAAGACCCTTTACAATCTTATAAAGGACAATGGACGAAGGTCTCAACCTCCTCTAGCTGCTTCAAGCTGGACATGGTCGTCGTCCTACCTACCCTTGGGTCAAGAAATCCCTACTAAGAGTGGGGGTGTGGAGGGGAGGGTGGCCTTCCCACAAGGGGAAGGATCGTGCAGACTCCAGGTCGGTTGGCTGTCTCTGGACAACGGCATGCTTGGTTTAACAGGCTGGCGTCCTTGTTGTATTCTGGGGGCAACAGGGTTAAAGGACATCATTCAATCCGTAACCACTAGATGAAACAAGACAGGTATTAATTCTTCAATGTCCCACATTAGGGAAAAGAAGGGCTTCTTTGGAGGAAGGTATGTCAGGTACATCTCACCTGTCCAAAACCCTTTTGTCGATTATCCTTAGTTTGGACTGAGGGAAATATTTTAGGTTTCCCCCCTCTCAGGCCTCTGGGCTCCTTCTGTGCAAGCCATTAGGAAACAAAAGAGAAACCAGTTTTAAAGTGAAGCCCACAGACCACCCCGTTCTTCACCAACCCAGCCACTTGGTTCAGCCAAACCGTTGAGTCTCAGGAGGCAGCAATGCAGACAGGATTAAGTGAAGCCTATACGTACAGACAATCACTCAGGTAATGAGATCGTAGGCTTATGCCCTTTGAAAACAGAAAACACATGTTAATTTATGTAACATAACGCACATACAAGTCTCTATATCTGTAGGACTGTCTTATCGGAAAGAAATCCAGTTGCAAGGCATTTGACCTTCTTCTTGCCTGTAAATTAAACATCTTTGATAATGCCACAGACATAGTTTAACTTTCAAATGAAAACAAATTTTAAATGAAAAGAAACTTTAAAGACGGTTAGCTGCAATACTTTATAGTCTACCACTGGGCATTGTGATCTTCCCTGAATCGTGATTTTTCTCCCTAAGATTACCCTCCTTGTCATTAAAGGGGTGCATTAAGTTCATTTTAATTTATCCTGTTCATTTGCATAAACACAACAAGAGCAGCAAATGATCACTTATGATCTTTAGTTCTGCTTTGCTGGAACTTACGCAAGGAACATTTAGGGTGACCTTCAGTCTGCCCTTCAGGGCACAGAAGCTGAGCCAAATACCTGGCATTCAGCCTTGCCTGTAAACACCTGTCTTTTCCAGGTCCTCCTGGTTTTCCATTGTGCCTTAAGGTCCCTTCTAGCCATCTTTCAGGAAAACAACCTTCATTCCTTCCCTGGAAAGATTGCTATGGACCGCTCATTTATCCAAGGTACCAGGCCTTTTATCTCGTGGACTTTTATTACCTTTGAAAGTCAGTCCCAGTTGCTCAGGGCTTTTTGGTAACAACCAAAGCCCAAGCATGTCTCCTTTAGGCATGACATTCCAGTCAAAGTCTTAGTCAAAAAAATCGTTATTAACAACTGGTCTTATTAGTTTTATGCAAAGAAACTTAAGTCGTTACTTACTTCTTTAGAATGCCAAATTCTGGAGGGATCAGATAGGGAGAAAATATATACAGTGTGAAGGAAAATCCTTGTCCTTCTAATATTCACTGAATTTGCATTTCTATTCTTTATATTTTTATTTTTCCCCCCACTAAAAATTTTTCTGTTTGTTTGTTTTTCCATTACAGTTTTCTCACTTTTTTCCCCCTCTTGCTTCCCTGCACCCTGCCCCACCTTCTTCTACATTCAGTCTCCACCCAGTTGTCCATGTCCATGGGTCATTTATACATGTTCTTTGACTACACCCTTCCCCTTCTTATCCCTTCTCTCCCTCCAATCTCTCCCTTTGTTACTGTTAGTTTATTCCTTGTTTACATACCTCTGGTTCAATTTTGCTCATTTGTTTGTGTTGTTCATTAGTTTCCTGTAACAGGTGATAGCATAAGGTAATTTTCTTTTGTTGCCTGGCTTATTTCGCTAAGCATAATTCTCTCTAGTTCCAATCATGTTGTTGCAAATAGTAGAAGTTCCTTTTTTCTTTCAGTACTTATTCATTGTCATTTTCTCCCTTTGTACTCATGTTCCTCTCTGTCTCTCTCTGTTTCTTCATCTTCTTAAAGCAGACCCTTTAGCATCTCTTCCAATGCTGGTTTGGTGGAGATGTATTCTTTTAGCCTTCTTTTGTCTTGGAAGCTCCTTATTTCACCTTCTCTTTTGAATGAGAGCCTTGCTGGGTAGAGTATTCTTGGTTGTAGGCCTTTGTTTTTCATTACTTGGAATATATTTTGCCATTCCCTTCTGGCTTTTAGTGTTTCTGCTGAGAAATATGATGATAGCCTTATTCGAGCTCCCTTGTATGTTATTAGGTGATTCTCTCTTGCTGCTTTTAGGATTCTCTCTTTGTCTTTGAATGTTGGCATTTTAATTATGATGTGTCTTGAAGTGGGCTTGTTGGGGTTCATCTTCATTGGGACCCTCTGTGCTTCCTGGACTTGCATGATTCTTTCTCTCTTCATGTTTGGGAAGTTTTCTGTCATTAGTTTTTCAAAGAGGTTTTCTATTCCTTGCTCTTCTTCTTCTCCTTCTGGAATTCCTATGATATGGATATTATTACGTTTCATGTTGTCCTGCAGCTTTCTTAGAGCCTCTTCAGTCTTGTTCAGTCTTTTTTCGTTTCGTTGCACTGTCTGTGAGTTTTTGTCTACATTGTCCTCCAGCTTGCTGATCCGATCTTCTGCTTCCTCTAGCCTGTTTTTAATTCCTTCTACTGTGTTCTTCAATTCAGAGATCGTATTCTTCATTTCCTCCTGGCTCTTATTGATAGCTTCCATGTCCTTTTTGATGCTGGTATAATTCTCAGTAAGTTCCTTATAGTTCTTCTGGAGTTCACTGTAGTTTTTCTGGAGTTCTTTGTAGTTTCCGCTGAGCTCATTGAGCTTCTCCATAATCCATGCTTTCAATTCCATATCTGATAGTTGGCTCCCCTCTATTTCATTTAGCACTCTTTCTGGGGACTCTACCTTTCCTTTCGATGGGGGGTTGTTTCTCTGTCTCCCCATTTTTGTGACTCCTATTGTTTGTTGATGCTTCTTAGAATTATCTGCACTTCCTGCGTCTCTCTTCTTTATATCTTTGTTGGACTTCCATGCAGCTCAATTTTCTGGAACTTCTGGTTGCCGCTAGTTTTGAGATAGTTGTGACTGGAAGCCTCCCTGTTTCTCTTCATTACTTTTATTATTGCTCATATATCTACCCTCACAAAATTATTTTTATTTGTTAGTTATCTCATATTCATTTTTCATTTCTTATGATAGTCTAAGTCTCTTTACAACTTTATTAATATTGGCTCATTTGCTGCCAATAGTGTGGTTGTGGGTTATTTTGCAGGTATGGATTTGTTTCCTTGGCTGATGGTTTTGTTCTAGAAGCATCTGTAAAACAGCCTATAAGAAGTGGTTGGCAGAGTGACTCTCAGTCAGAAAGCTGGAGGAAAGGAACCACCAAAGAACAACCCAACAATGAATCAGAATCCAATTACAACCAAAGAGCTCACCTAAATGACATAAAAGGCATCCCAAGAGCATCAAGATCAAGAGGTCAAGGAGACTGCACAACTGAGTCCCACAGGTCTTTTATCACAGAAGATCACACCATGAAGACAGGGAGTCAAGTCAGATCAATTGAAGATATATAAACAAACAAGAACAGTAATCTAAAATGGGAAGGCAAAGAAACAAACCCCAATTAAAAGCAAAAGAAGAATCCCTAGAAAGAGTGCTTAATGAAATAGAGGCAAGCAAGGTACCAGACATTGAGTTCAAAACAATGGTTATAAGGATGCTCAAAGACCTCAGTGAGAACAATAAAGAACTCCAGGGAAGCTATAAGAAACTTACTGCCGACTAAAGCAGCATGAAAAAGGACATAGAAACTATCAATAAGAGACAGGAGGAAATGAAGAACACAATATTTGAAATGAAGGCACAGTAGAAGGAATTAAAAGCAGGCTAGATGAAGCAGAGGATCAAATCAGTGAGCTGGAGTACAAGGTAGAAAAAATTTCCAGACAGTGCAATGAAATAAAAAACACTCAAAAAAAATGAAGAAGAAGCTTAAGGAATCTTCATGACAACATGAAAATTAATAATATCTGTATCATAAGGACACCAGAAGGAGAAGAAGAGGAAGGAGCAAGGAATAGAAAAGATAGAAAACCTGTTTAAAATGGCAGAAAAGTTTCTTAACTTGAGAGAAAAAGTCACCCAAGTCTAGGATGCACAGAGGGTCCCAATCAAGTAGAACTCAAAGAGGTCCACTCCAAGTCATATTATAATTAAAATGACAAGATTAAGACAAATAGAGAATCTTAAATTCAGCAAGAGAGAAACAGCTAGTAATATACAAGAAAGCTCCAGTAAGGCTATCAGCTGATTTTTCAACAGAAGCACTACAAGTCAGAAATGATTGGCATGAAATAATCCAAGTAATTAAAAGTAAGGGACTACATGCAAGACTACTCTACCCAGAAAGGCACTCATTTAAAATTGGAAGGTGAAATAAGGAGTTTCCCAAAGAGACAAAGACTAAAAGAATACATCTCCACCAAACCAGCATTGCTAAAAATGCTAAAGGAACTGCCTTAAGAAAATGAAGAAAGATGAGAGAGAGAAAGAGAGACAAAGACAGAGAGAGAGAAAGAGGGAGAGACAGACAGAGAAGTACAGGTTCAGAGAGAAAAAATGCCTTGAATAAGGACTTATCAATAATTACCTTAAATGTAAATGGATTCGATCCTCCAACCAAAAGACATAGGGTAGTAGCTGAATGGATAAGAAAACATGACCTGCATATATGCTATCTACAAGAGACTTGCCTCAGAACAAAAGATCTACACAGATGGAAAGTGAAGGGATAGAAAAAAATATTCCAACCAAATGGACATGAAAGAAAAGCTGGGGTAGCAATACTTATATCAGACAAAATAGATTTCAAAACAAAACGATAAAAAAGACAAAGAAGGGACACTACATAGTACTTAAAGGAATAATTCATCAAGAAAATATAACCTTTGTAAACATATATGCATCCAATATAGGAACACAGAAATACATAAGGGAAATCTGGGAGAACTTCAAGAAAGATATCTGCAGCAATACATGCATAGAAGGGGATTTTAACACCTCATTGTCAGAAATGGATAGATCTTTCAAACAAGGAATCAGCAAGGATATTGTGGCAATAAATGACACTCTAGATCAAATGAACTTAATTGATTTATACAGAATCTGTCACCTATAAAACCAAAATACACAATTTTTTTTCAAATGCACATGGAACACTTTCAAAGATAGACCACATGGTAGGACAAAAAAGAAGCCTCGACAAATCCAAGAAAATTAAAATTATATCAAGCATCTTCTTGAATGACAATGGTTTGAAACTAGAAACCAAGCTCAAGAAAAAAACTCAAAAACTTTATATTCATGGAGACTGAATGACATGTTATTAAATAATGAATGGGTTAACAATGAAATCAAGGAAGAAATCAATAAATTTCTGGAATCAAATGAAAAGAACACACCTATGGGACACAGGAAAGACAGTCCTGAGAGGGAAGTTTATAGCAATACAGGCCTACCTAAAAAAGATAGAAAAACCTCAAATGAACAGATTACCTCTACATCCAAAAGAACTGGTGGAAGAAAAACTAAAAAGCTCAGAGAAAGTGGAAGTAAGGGAATAGTCAAGATCAGAGTAGAATTAAGTGACATAGAGACTAAAAGAACAATTCAAAGGATTAATAAATCCAGAAGGTGGTTTCTCAAAAAGAGAAATAAAATTAATGAGCCTTTAACCAGACTCATAAAGAAAAAAAGAGAGGGGGCCCAAATAAATAAAATCAGAAACAAAAGTGGAGAAATTACAACTGGTATCACAAAAATAAAAAGGATTTTAAGAAATTACTGTGAATAACTATATGCCAGGAAATTTGACAGCCTGGGAAAAATGGACAAATTTGTAGAAACATTTAACTCTCCAAAACTGAATCAAGAAGAAGCAGAAAGCCTAGATAGACCAATAAAAACTAGTGAAAATGAAGCAGAAATCAGAAAACTCCCAACACACAAAAGCCCTCGACCAGAAGGCTTCACAGGCAAATTTTACCAAACATTTAAGGAAGTGCTAACTCTTATCCTTCTCAAACTATTCCAAAAAATACAAGAAGGAAGACCCCCAAATTCTTTCTATTGGGCCTGTATTATCCGAATTCCAAAACGAGGTCAAAACACAACAGAAATAAAACTATGGGCCAATATCACTGATGAGCATAGATGCTAAAATCCTCAACAACATATTGGCACACTGGATCAAGCAATACATTATAAAGATCATACACCATGATCAAGGGAGATTCAATACAGGAATGCATAGGTGCTATAATATTTACAACTCAATAAATGTAATACACCACATAAAAATGAAATACAAAAGTAACATGATTATATCAATAGCTACTGAAAGCATTTGGTAAATTACAGCACTCATTTATGATGTAAAGTACTCAGCAAAGTGGGAATAGAGGGAGCATACCTCAACATGAGGTCATATATGAGAAACCTACAGCCAACACCTTATTCAAAGGGCAAACACTAAAAGCGTTCCCCCTAAGATCAGGCACAAGACAAGGGTGTCTGCTTTCACCACTTTTACTCAGCATAGTGTGGGAAGTTCTAGACACAGTGATAGGACAAGGACACAAGTAAATTTGAAAGGAGGAGGTAAAACTCTCATTATTTGCAGATGACATCATAGTGTATATAGAAAACCCTATGGACTCCACAAAAAAAAGTGACTTGAACTAATAAGTGAATTTGGCAAAGTAGGGAGGGTACAAAGTCAATATTCAGAAATTGAAATAATTTTTGTACACCAACAATGAACTATCAGAAACAGAAACTAAGAGGAACATTACATTTACTATAGCAACAAGAAATATAAGGTACTTAGGAATAAACTTAACCAAGGAAGTAAAATACCTGTACTCAGAAAACTACAGAACACTGAAGAGAGAAATTACGGAAAATACAAATAAATGGAAACATATACTGTGCTCTTGGATTGGAAAAAATAACTTCATTAAAATGTCCATACTGCCCAAAGCAATCTATAGAGTCAATGCAATCTCTACTAAAATACTAATGACAGATTTCACAGATCTAGAACAAATATTTCAAAAATTTATCTGGAACCAAAAATGACCACGAATAGCCTCAGCAACCTTGAGAAAGAAGAACAAAGTACGAGGAATCACAATACCTGATATACCTGATGCCAAACTATTACAAACACACTATAATCAAAACAGTCTGGTATTGGCATAAGAATAGACACAGATCAGTGAAACAGAATAGAGAGCTCGTAAGTAAACCCAACTCTCTATGGTCAATTAATATTTGACAAAGGGAGCAGGTACATAAAATCTAGTAAAAATAGCCTTTTCAATAAATGATTTGGGAGATCTGGAGACACACATGTTAAAAATTAAACTAGACCACCAATTTACACCATATACTAGAACAAACTTAAGATGGATAAAAGACTTAAATATAAGCCATGACACCATAAAAGTCCTAGAGGAAAACATAGGCAGGAAAATTTCAGATATCCCACACAGCAATATTTTTGCCAATGTATCTCCTAGGGTGAGGAAAATAAGGAAAAGAATAAACAAATGAGACTATATTAAACTAAAAAAAACTTCTGCTTAGCTAAATAAAACATCAGCAAAATGAAAAGGGAACCAACCACATGTGAAAACGTATTTTAAAATGACACTTCAGACAAGAGTTTTATTTCCAAAATGTATAAAAAACTCATATGAATCAACACCAGGAAGACAAAAATCTAATTAAAATATGGGTAAATAACAAACAGACACTTCTCCAAGGAGGACATACAGAGGGCCCACAGACATATGAAAGGATACTCAGCATCACTAGCCATCAGAGAGATGCCAATTAAAACCACAATGAGATACAATCTCACACTGGTCAGAATGGCCATCATCAATAAATCAACAAACAAGTACTGGCAAGGATGTGGAGAAAAGGGAACTCTAGTGTACTGTTGGTGGGAATGCAGACTGGTGCAGCCACTGTGGAAAACAGTATGGAATTTCCTCAACAAACTAAAAACAGAACTGCCTTTTGATCCAGTGTTTCTACTGCTGAGATTATACCTGAAGAATACTTAAACACCAATTCAAAAGAAACTATGCACCATTATGTTCACAGCAGCGTTATTTACAATAGCCAAGTGCTGGAAGTAGCCTAGGTGTCCATCAGTAAATGAGTGGACAAAAAACTGTGGTACCTTTACACAATGCAATACTATGCAGCAGTAAAAAAGAAACAACTCCTGCCTTTCATAACAGCATGAATGGAACTGGAGAGTATTATGCTAAAAAAATAATCCAGGTGACAAAAGACAAATACCATATGACTCACTTATAAGAGGAACCTAATGAATAAAACAAACTAACGAGCAAAATAGAACCAGAGACATGGAAACAAGGAACAGACTGATAGCGAACAGAGGAGATGGGGGAGGGAAAGAAGGGGATGGGCCTAGTCAAAGAACATGTATAAATGACCCATGGACATAGACAACAGCTTGGCGAGGACTGTTGGAGCAGGGATGGACAGGGTAATGGAGAGCTTCGGGGAAAGAATTGGGACAATTGAAATAGAACAACAATAAAAATAAATTAATAATATGAAACAAAATAAAATAAAATGCCAGAGAATGCAAGAAGGTGAATCTGAGTAAACCATTCACACATTTTTATCAACTGAGGGAAAACAGAATTCTGCCTTGACTGATAATTTAGAGATAAAAAAGATAATCCAGGATAAATTATTTTTGTGAACCAGAAAGAATGCAGTTTTTATGAAATTATATTTTAGGTGATACACCCAGACAACTGGCTAATGTGGAAACAGAGTGATGGGAGGATGGGAGACTTTGCACAGAAAATTAAGTGTTCTGACCTTTTTGGGATAAAGTCTTCCTTAGAAAAATCGGTTTCATAAAATATAATGAAAGGAGAAAACCTAGGATAAACCTCTGGTCTGATCTTTCTGTTTCTACTCTGGGCTTAAAGCTAGAATGTTTTAAGTCAATTGACTATGAACTCAAGTGGAATTGGGTTTGTGAATTGTTTGAGATCAATAAGAATTGTTTTATGAATCCATAATTCAGGGTACATTTTTAAAATTTTGCTTATTGTTTTTCTATTACAGTTGTCCCACTTTTTCCCCCATTGCAGCCCCCTACCCCACCTACCCCTTCTCCCACTGTCAATCTCCATCCCGTTGTCCATGTCCATGGGTAATTTATACTAGTTCCTTGACTAGACCGTTTTCCTTTTTTTCCCCCCTTCTCTTTGGCCCCCCTCCCCTCTGGTCACTGTCAGTCTGCTCCTGTTCACTTGCCTCTGGTTCTATTTTGCTCATTTATTTGTGTTGTTCATTAGTTTCCTGTATTAGGAGATAATATGCTATTTGTCGTTCTCTTCCTGGCTTATTTCACTAAGCATAATACTCTCCAGTTTCATCCAGGGTACATTTTTACAGCACTTCATAACTGTGTTTTGTTTTGTTTTGTAAAGTCTATTTTATATATATTATTTCACTTATATTTTGATTCTTTCAACTGTAAGAAGTAGAAAACAACTTTTATGATCATTTAAAGAGATAAGTAAACTGAAAAGGTAATTAAAGGTATTCAAACATAAATTTATGGACACAAACTTCAACTCAAGTTTTTTTGTCTCTCAACCCAGTGCTCTTTTTCCTACACCATGCTACCTCTCATACCCATCCTAGGACTTGAATCTGACTGGTTTCACCCACTTATCAAGGTGCCTTAATGTTTTAGACAAATTATTTTGGGTGAGCACATAATGCAGCCAGCAGTGATCCTTTATATAATTGGAACTAAAATAGGAGGAAATCATCTAGGCTATAAGGCATGAAATGACACTGATTGTTTCCTCCTGTCAGTACTACCTGTTACTTGAAGCAACTCATAGCATCTGTCTATTGAGACCACTTTGAGCGCAATCGGCTAAAGATGTGTCACAAGAACCTGAGTGAGGATGCACTTTCAACCCAAAATGTCAGTGATATAAGGCATTTTTTTTTGTAATGTCATCCCCTTGACAGGGTTGCAGCATGAGCTAAGCCATCTCTCAGATTTTGGATCAGGAGATTTGATGTAAGGAAGACTTAGTCAAAGCAGTATATTCACTTCAGCTTCTGAATATTTGATCAATTAGAGACCAATGATCTGACTCTCAGGGTATTCATGGGTTTTTGCTTAATTTATCCCCATCATTTAAATGGAAATTTAGTATCATGGAAAGTAAGAGATAAGGAGACGGTGTGAAGAGGGAGAGCCCCTGTGTCTGGAGGTAGCACAACTCATCCTGATTATGAAATGGCTTCAGGCTTCTTTACTTCGTCAATTAAGGGAAAACATCTGGACAGTCAAGTCAGTGATGCTCTGATAAATGATGGCTGTATACAACAGGAGACCAGGAGTGTCAGCCCAGCATATAGAGTAAAAACCATTTGAAAAGAAAACCCAAGTCTGGAGTGACCTCAGGTGTGACTTTATTGTTGTTGAAGAATTCAGTTCCTGGTGTTTTAAATGTCTAATATGGACACTCAGGATAGTATGTGACATATTTAAAACAAACTACAATAAAAAGGAGATAGTCAAATACCAACATATATAGATTTTTAAACTTTTAAACAATTGTTACAGCATCATGTAAGATAGCCAACGTGAAAATCAATTTAAAACTCATATGGCTCAGATTCAATACATTCAATAAAAAGAAAAAAAAAAAAACCTCATGTGGCTCTGACTGGTAGAATTGTATATTATTTTTAAAAATATTTTTGGTTACTTGTGTTTTTATAATTTTGGCCAATGAAAATATATTTATTTTGTTAATTTTTAAAATATAAACTATAATGTGTCCTGTCCAAGTGTCTCAGTTCGTTTGAGCAACATCCCATACACCTAAAGGCTGCAAGTTTGATTCCTGGTCATAGAACATACCTAGGTTTCAGTTTTGGTTCCTAGTCAGGGCACATATGGAAGGCAACCAGTCCATGCTTCTCACTCACATGAGTGTTTCTCTCTCTCTCTCTCTCTCTCTCTCTCTCTCTCTCTCTCTCTCTCTCTCTCTCTCTCTCTCTCCTCCTCCTCCTCCTCCTCCTCTTTTCTCCCTAAAATCAGTCAACATATCATCAGGTGAGGAATACAAGAATACAAGGTCTGTCCATAAAAATTCCAACCATTGTTAATATAACATGAATGGTTTGTGCAACATCAGTGTGATCTGGCAGCCAAGGAGAGTTGACTGGAGTGCACATGCATGAACCATGATGACTTCACTGTACTAGTCAGTGGGGTGTGGTATATGCAATTGGGTGAGCATGTATACTGTGTGGCTATCATATTCAAAATGACTGAGCAAGTAGAACAACAAATCTGTATCAAATTTTGTGTTAAGCTTGAAAATTTCCCCACAGAAACTATTCAGATGATTCAGAAGGCCACAGCTATGGGCAACTGGTGACTGGCAGCTTCATCACAACTCACCTGCTCATGCATCACATCTCATGCAGAGTTTTTTTGCGAAACATCAAATCACCCAGGTGACTCAGTCCCCCTACAGCCCATATTTGGTGCTTTGCAACTTCTGGCTTTTCCCAAAACTAAAACCAACTTTGAAATGGAAGAGATTTCAGGTCATCAATGAGATTTAGGAAAATACAGTGGAGCAGCTGATGACTATTGGGAGAACTATGTGAGGTTCCAAGGTGTCTGCTTTGAAGGGGACTGAGGCATCATTGTCTTGTGTACAATGTTTCTTGCATCTTTTTCAATGAAAATTTCTATTATCCATATTACATGGCTGTATATCTTCTAGAAAAACCTGTCTTTAGGCCGACATGAGTCGAATTTACTAAAGTAATAGCCCTTGCACTTCTTACAAACCACTTCATTGCTTAAATATCTTTATTTCCCCAATAACGCAACAAAAACCCAGTGCAGATAAATATCTTATTCCCAGGCACATAAGTAGTTGGTGGCAGAGAGTGAAAAGGATCACAAAAACTTGACATTACCACCATCTCATCTTTTCCATATTCTCCCTGCCTCTGCAAACCATTTGCCATCATCATCCTTCCTATGATTGGCTTCCTCAGGGTCTATGTTTGTGGCGTTTTGCTAGACAAGTGGTTTGAAAATACTATAGTCCTGGGAACGCAGTGTTTGGAAAAGGTTCTATATGTCAACTTTATCAATATACATAAGCAGCATGTTGTAAAGACAGAGGTACCCCACCAAAAGAAACAAACTCCTACTAAAAAATTGTCATCGTCATCTGTCACAGTGCCTGAAATCCCCATCCTGTCATACCTGTAGAGCCATAGATGCAATATTCAATCAACCATCCCCAAGAAGTGTATTAAAAACAAATCATACAATAGAAACTACTTGCATATGGGGATTCAGATGAACAATGCCTGGCCCTTTCCCTTGAGGAGCTGATATAATAGCTGTGAAGAAAAGCAAGTAAATAGACTATTAAAAATTGTGATAGAGAAATAGGTGCTCTGAGAATGCAGAGTAAAAGAACCTAACTCAGGAGGAGATACCCAGTAAAGAAAGTGACATTTTAAAGGATAAGTATGTAGATAAAGTGGGGAAAGTTGAGCAAGGCATTCTTAGCAGAGAAAACATGTAAAAGCTCAGACACATTAGGGTTCATTGAGGAGCTGAAAGGAGTTCAGCACAACTAAGGAAAGACATGCTATAATGGAGTAGTGACAAATGTGGATAGACAAGTAAACAGATATCAAGTTATGAAGGGCCTTTGTGGACCATGCTAAAGATTCGTACTCTCTCAAAAAGCTGTGTACCATCACTGAATGATTTTAAATAGGAGAATGCATTAGAATCTGCATTCACAACATTATATTATCTGGAAGGGCCTCCATATTAGCATGAGTGATTCCCAGCCAGGAATCACTAAAGGAATGAGAACCTAATTAGATACAGGTCAGGTACACTAATAACTATGATGGGTAATGACACACCCTGTTAATCTTGGGACTTTGGAATACACAGGCTCATATCTTTAAAGTAGAGTTCATTCTTCTCAATGGCATGCCCCCTCTCTCTGTTTGTACTACCTTTTTTCGTTGTCCACTTTGAGTCCTGATAGCAGGCAAGCAAAGCTTTATAAATGGAAACTCTATCAGACATATATATTGCCCCTATGATAATATAGCCTGCTATCAAAAAGTAGGTCACTCACAATGTCAACTTGGAGCTACCTTAGTTACTCTGTTCCCTTAGCTGCTTTTTCAGTTACACATTGGATTAATTACCTAGAAAGTCAGCCACTCTTAATAAAAAATATAGTCCCTTTCATGCAGAGCTCAAATATTATGTATCCCATGAGACAGAGTAGAACCCCATTTTGGCATAGATGTTTAAAGTATGTGTTTATTCTCCAACCTTTACATCTAATTAGCAATCAGAAAAGTGTAATTAGCAATAGAACCTCTATGCTAGCCCCCTCTCAGCCATAGACACAACCCTTGGGCAGTAGTCACGCTGAAAATAATACCACCTGCATTAATATTTAATTCTTATTTCCATCTGTAAGAACTATAAAAACTGTAGAGGGTCAGCAATTGTAAGAAGGAAGAAAAGAGATCAGCTTGCAATGTACTAAAGGTGCCCCTGATTGGGGAAAGAGATTATACCAGTTTTCAAGGAATTGCAATTGAAAAATTTGAGTGTGGGCATTTTCTACCTAAATTAGCTAAGAAAGACTGTGGCATAAACACAATGTTTTATGATAATATTTTCTGTAGCCTGCTGCTGTTCATTCACTGAAGGAAAAATCTCCATCTTCTAATAGAGTGCTTCAGAAAAGCAATGAATGGTAATTAAGAAACTGGACTGGTGCCACTTTGAGATGCCATGGCAAAACTGATACCTGGAGCAAACTCTTTCAGTAGCTCAATAAGTGACCTTGGAGAAATTTCTTAAAATCACTATAGACTTTTTTCACCTATTAAATATTGAAATAACTTAAAGGTTAGATGATAAATATTAAATTGTTAAAGATATGTGTATATATAACATGTTATGAGGGTCTAGAGGTGCATGAATCATTAAGTGAATCATAAAACTTGAGAGTTGGAAGGAATCTTAATGCTCCTAAATTCAACCCACTCCTTTTACAGACAAATTTGAGTCCATATCAAGAAAGTGGCTTGCCCAATGTCAGTTTTCCACTGAGAACCACCTTCTACTCAGCTTAATTCCCACTGAGTTACCATTTGCTTTATGTTAATTAGAAAGAAGATATGTAAAACAAACAGTAGGAGAAAAGAGAGACAAAGAGGTAAAAACATCTGAGCCTGGACAACAGAGAACAGTGCTAGCAATTAAAAACAATGTTGGTATTCAGTGTGCTACTTAATAATATTATAGTGAAAGGACCTAATAATACCAGACCACAGTAAACCTTTCCATAAAATAGTCAACTACAACAAGAAACAGTAACAATAGAAAGCAAAGTAGTATTTGCAGGAGGTTTGACCACTAGAGAAAATTCTCATGGCCACATAGAATGCTCCCTTTCACATGATAAGCTTTTGATTAAATCAGACCATGTGGCTTTTTCCATGGAATTTGATCACTTTATAACACTTTCACTTCTACCACTGTGCCTGAAGCAACTATCATCACCTCTCACCAGAATTATCATAGTAGTGTCTTAAATGGTCTCCTTGATTCCACTCTTGTCATTTATAATCTATTCTTTAAAATAGTCAGTAAGCTCTGGCTGGTGTGGCTCAGTGGATTGAGTGCTGGTCTGTGAACTAAAAGGTCACCGGTTCAGTTCCCAGTCGGGCACATGCCTGAGTTACAGACTAGGTTCCCAGTTTGAGGTGTGTGAGAGGCAACCAATCAATATTTCTCTCCCTCTCTTTCTCTCTCCCTTCCCCTCTCTAAAAATAAATAAAAATATTTTAAAAGTCAGTGATCCTTTTAAAATATGTCAGATTATGTCATGTTCCTCCTTAAGATCCTCCAATGTTCCTACTTAAGATCCTCCAAACTCATCCCAGTGGCCTTCAAGGCCCATTGCATAATCTATTTCCCTATTACCTTTGCCATCATCTTCTACTACTCTCCACCTTGATCACTTCTCTAGTCAGTCACACTGGCTTCTGTGGTGTCCCTTGAACTACAGTAAATGTGTTTTCTCCTCAGGACCTTTTATTTGTTGTTTCATCTGTCTTGAGTACTCTTCCTCCAGATACATGCTTACTTAACAAGGATTTCTAATTAAATGTCACTTAAGTCTTGGAATCTATGGTTCTTTAATGGTGGAATGAAGAGGAAGGGACTAGTCAAAGAACATGTATGAATAATGCATGGACATGGACAATGGAGAGGGGATTGACTTTAGCTAGAGGTGTGGACTGGGTGGAGGGGGGCAAAAGGAAAAAAATTGGGACAATTGTAATAGAATAAACAAGTAAAAAATAGTAATATCCATCCAGCCTTTCCTGTATCCAGCACTCTCTTACTCTGCTGTATTATTCTCCATTGCATTTTTACACATCTTTCTCCCCTACAAGAATGTATGTGCCATAAGGTCAGGGACTTCAGTAATTTTGTTTTGTTTGGATTTGACTTCATTTAGTTTTCCTTCACTAATGTATCTTAACACCTAGAACAAGGTCTAGCATATATACAGTAGGCATGCAATGAATATTTTTTAAACATAATAATAACTGAATAAGGACTTAAAATGCCACTTATGTTTATGTGACTGGCACTGTGCTAAGTACTTTGCATTCCTTGTCTCATACACATAAATGTGACATGAAAGAAGGTACTGTTGGTTATTTCATTTACGAATGAGAAACCTGAGAGGGTAAGCAATTTGCCCAAGGTCACAGAGCTAGTTGAAGCACAGTTAGGTTTCATTAAAATCCAAGCATAGCTGATTCCCAAAGCTTAACTACAACGTGAGACTGCTTTCTTAGTTATAATCTAAACCTAAATTTGCTTGCCCTTTCTCACCCTCTTTTATGAGAATAATCTACTTTGTGTGTGTTACTATCCAGGAAAAAAATCTCTCCCTGCTCACTGAATATCTGTCCAATAACAGATAGTATTCCAAGCAGAAAAACATTCAGTTTCAACAAATGACCCTGAATGCTAAAGAGTTAGCATGAAAAAGGGCACATGTGCTGGGATTGTGCGGTGCACAGAGGCCTTTCCAGAAGACTGGCTTTGTGTGATTTTGCTACTTATCTGAATCTCAGCATACCAGAGAGCTTTTGAATGTTCTGGGAATTGGAACACAAACAGCCACAGAAAACACAGAGTTTTGGTCATGAATTTTAAATCTGCATGTCAAGCACTTAACACAATACTTATATTAGTCTGTGTGCCTGTTAACAATGTTACTTTCTTGAGAAAGAAAGCAGGCAAAAAAGTATTTAATCCAGAAAAGCAGCTCATAGATTCTAGAATGAAGATGTAAATTTATTTTTCTGTGGGACTTTATCCAAAGGTTGGGGAGTCACAGGATGACTGTTATACACAATAATAATTATGTATTTATTGTTCCTGCCCTTGACAGTTTTCAAAATGCATTTATCTACATTATCTAAGTTTAAGCTTTTTTTAACAGGAGCTAGAGGATTGCAGTCAAAGAAACAAGGTTTTGAGTGTGATAGCTATTAAGTGGCACAGACTAGACTAGAACCCAGATCTTTTAACTACCAGTTCTGTATTCTCTTCTCCATATCACAAAATATTCTTAATAATTTTTCTGTGGAATTTTTGCACTATTTATACAATGGTTCCAAGAATATTCAAGTTTGATAATCATCAGATGCTACCAAAGTTTGCTCAACAGACATGACATAAGTACACTCTTAACTAGAGTGATAAAAGTAATACTGCAAAACCCCTTGATCAAAAGTTTTGCTTCCACCAGTCTGACATATGACCTTATGTTTCCTTATCCAGATAAGTCACTAGAGGACAACCATATGAAATAAATAGTAACTCTATATTATAAATTGACATAACCAGTTAGCTTCAATATCTCAGCAATTTCTTAAAAAGAGATTAACCAATGAACAGACAACAATGTGGTGAAAGTGAGGGGGTGGTCAGGGGGCTGATGGGAGGGGGACAGAGGGGTGGGAATGGAGGACATTAGTAATAGTGTCAACAATAAAATATAGGCCATTGGACAGATAGATATATTTTAATGAGAGAAAGAAGATGAGAAAGATGAGAAGAGATCTTTGAAGGGAGAGCCCCCAAAAGCCTAGGTATCTATAGGGTGATATCAGAACATATAATACCTGGAGTAGGAAAGGCAGACTGTGTGGTGGGCTAAGGGCTGGGGTAAGTGAGGAACATGAGAGGTAGAAAAACAAAGGGTCTCGGAGTTAAAACTATAACTGACTTATTTTCCTTTGGGATAGCTTTGATAAAAAAAATAAACAAGTTTTATCTGAGGCAAAACAAATTAATGTGGGTCTGCGACGATAAGATATTGTTTTGTAAATATTACAAAAAAGGAGAAAAGAATTTTAAAAAGTCTTAGCTACAGTATGTACTCCAGTATGTTACCTAGAGAAGATGGAACTGGTTTTTTTAGAAAGCTAATGAGCTGCTAAATGGAGAGCATAAACTGCAAATGATGCCAGTCAGGAATGTTAATAAGAAACTGTGTTGCATGTTTATTTTTTTTATTTCATGTCTGAGTTAATTTTTTAAAATATTATACATATATACATACAATATATGCATATACATGAATGAAAATGCTGAGGAATTTGTAAGAAAGCACTAAAATGGGTTGCAAAATATAAAAATATTATACTTCAGGCAGTTATTTTCTTTAATTTTTTAAATGTTTCTCCATAGTAGCCATAACTTGGTCAATAATTACTGTAAGCAAATTAAAAAGAAATAGGAAGTGTTCATTGATCTTAAAGAAACATTTTAGAACATTTTGAATACAATTCTACTATGTAATTTCTTAGCTCTATTCTTGCAATATATATGGAATCCTATTCTGAAATCAAATGTATTTAATCCATGAATAAAAGAGAATATTAATAAGATTGGTACCACTGATCTCACTAATAATAAGAGTCTCTTCTAGTTATCCTTCATGTCCAAAGGTCTTTGCAGTTGGAACTTTTCAAAGACGTATATGTTTCCATTTAGTTTCAACAAGAAAATAAATTCTATGAAGTTTGTAATAATATTGTGAGGTTGATTTTTTTTAGAAAGAACACCTTCTAGTGCTGGGATGGCACATAGGTCTCTTTGCATATGACAATTTCAATTGTTTTGTGATGTCTGTCTGGGGTACTGCCAGAAAGAATCTCATGATTAATTTGTCATGTCCGTGGCTGAAGGAGAAGAAAAGTGGTATTACAATTGTCAAATATTTGCCCTCTATTCTCTAAAGACTATTTTTTATCTTCTTAAGCTTGATGACTAAAATTTGGGTAGCTTCTGCTAGTGGGTAGTAGTAATTTTTGATGGAGTAGTGCAATCTACTCTTGAACTCTCCTCAGAGATGCATATGTGAGAGGTGTGGAAGATAAATCATTGTTCCATTATATAAAAAAAAATACAATTTGACATTAAGTTTTATAATCTTTAAGAAAAATATGACAAGAGAAAAATTAAAATAAATAGAAAATCTATGTATTGGCAATTCTTCAGTCTTATTAAAATAAGCTACTTCAATATCCTTTTTAAACATTTATTTCAGTATATTTTGTATACAATATTATATTGATTATATTAGTTTCAGGTGTACAATATAGTGATGTGATATTTACATAGTTTACAATATGATCACCCCCACTAATTCTAGTAATCATCTGTC
Organism: Furipterus horrens; assembly: GCF_987537825.1. NCBI lineage: Eukaryota > Metazoa > Chordata > Mammalia > Chiroptera > Furipteridae > Furipterus > Furipterus horrens. Next base: position 36,050,169 of record NW_028327187.1, read on the forward strand.
ACCACGCAAACATCATAATATTATTGACTTTATTCTCTTTCCTCTTTTTACTCATTGCCACATCCCAGTCAATGTCCTTCTTAACTAAATTTTGATTTTTGTTTGGACTTTAAAGTATGCTAATTTCTTTCTCCTGATATTCTTCTAGGCTCTGTTAAGAGACCTCTGGCTTCTGCCAAAGAAGTAAGGGCAGGGAAGTTTAAAAGTTGAGGAAAGAAGATTAAAGAGCGCGAGTAGTCACACAGAAGAAGTGTTAAGATTTTCCCTTTGGAACTCTAAAGACTGAAGTGTAGATGAAAGGCAAGAGGATTCATTTGACTAAGTAGCCAGACAATCTGCTTGGATGTTATTTGACATTCGTATGGATTTATTTATTTATTTATTTAAATTTATTTGTGTGTGTGTGTGTGATTCTTACAACTTCCTTTTTTTAAATTATATTTTATTGGTTGTATTGTTACAATAATTCCAATTTTTTCCCCTTTGCTCCCCTCCACCCAGCACCTCCCCTCCCCCAACAATGCCCTACCAAATCCATGCCCATGGTTCGTACATACAGGCTCTCCTGCTTCACCCTTTCATATATTCTTCTTCTTTCTTAAATAAATAAGTGATTAATTAATTATTTTAACAATAAAAAATAACAATCCCTCCCACTCAGATATTAAGACCCTTTATAATCTTATAAAGGAAAATGGGCAAAAGTCTCAAGCTCCTCTAACTGCTTCAAGCTGGACATGGTCGTCGTCCTACATACCCTTGGGTCCAGAAATCCCTAATAAGAGTGGGGGATGTGGAGGGGAGGGTGGTCTTCCCACATGGGGAAGGATCATGCAGACTCCAGATCACTTGGCTGTCCCCGGACAATGGCATGCTTGGTTTAAAAGGCTGGAATCCTTGTTGTATTCTCTGGTTCAATTTTGCTTAATTGTTTGTGTTTTTCATTAGTTCCCTGTAATAGGTGACAGCATAAGGTATTTTTCTTTTGTTGCCTGGCTTATTTCGCTAAGCATAATTATCTCTAGTTCCATCCATGTTGTATCAGATAGTAGAAGTTTCTTCTTCCTTTCTGCTACATAGTACTCCATTGTGTAAATGTACTATGGTTTTTTGATCCACTCATCTACAGATGGGCACTTAGGTTGTTTCCAGCACTTGGCTTTGTAAATCGTGCTGCTATAAACATAGGGGTGCATAGGTTCTTTTGAATTGGTGTTTCAGGATTTTTTGGATATAGTCCTGGCAATGAAAATGCTGGTTCAAAATGTAGTTCCATTTTTAGTTTTCTGAGGAAATTCCAAACTGTTTTCCATAGCAGCTGCACCAGTCTGCATTCCCACCAGCAGTGCACCAGGGTTCCCATTTCTCTGCATCCTCTCCAGCACAAGTTGTTTGTCGATTTGTTGATGATGGCCATTCCGACTGGTGTGAGGCGGTATCTCATTGTGGTTTTTATTTGCATCTCTCTGATGGCTAGTGATGTTGAGCATTCTTTCATTTGTCTATGGACCCTCTGTATTTCCTCTCTGGAGAAGTGTTTGTTCAGGTCCTTTGCCCATTTTTTAATTGGGTTGTCTGTTTTCTTGCTGTTGAGTCATATGGATTCTTTATATATTTTGGAGAACAATCCCTTGTCTGAGATGTCATTGGCGAATATATTTTCCCATATGGTTGGTTTTCTTTTCATCTTGCTGATGTTTTCTTTAGCTGAGCAGAAATTTTTTAGTTTGATGTAGTCCCATTTGTTCATTCTTTCCTTTATTTCCCTTGCTTTAGGAGATATATCAGTGAAAATGTTGCTACATGGGATATCTGAAATTTTTCTGCCTATGTTTTCCTCTAGGACTTTTATGGTGTCACAGCTTACATTTAAGTCTTTGATCCATTTTGAGTTTATTCTGGTGTATGGTGTAAATTGGTGGTCTAGTTTCATTTTTTTGCATGTCCCTGTCCAATTCTCTCAACACCATTTGTTGAAGAAGCTCTTCTCACTCCATTTGATGTTCCTTCCTCCTTTGTAAAATATTAGTTGACCATATAGACCTGGGTTTATTTCTGGTCTCTCTATTCTGTTCCATTGATCTATATGTCTGTTCTTATGCCAGTACCAGAGTGTTTTGATTACCGTGGCCTTGTAGTATAGTTTCATATCAGGTATTGCGATTCCTCCTACTGTGTTCTTCTTCCCCAAAATTGCTGTAGCTATTCGGGCTCTTTTTTGACTCCATATAAATTTTTGAAGTATTTGTTCTAGGTCTGTGAAAAATGTCATTGGTATTTCAAAACCGATTGCATTGAATCTATAAACGTATGGATTTTGACAAGAAATAAGCTTCGTCTGAATTATGTTCTTATTCCTTTTGTTAAAACTGATATTCATGAAAAACAAAGGAGGAGAGAGGGATCCAAGATAGCAGAGGAGTAAGTGGAAGCTACACTAACGTCCTCCCAGGACCAGTCTGAACTTAGAACTTAACTGTGGAGAAATCATCTAGAATAACCAACTAAATACTAGCTGGAGAGAAGTCCTATAATGACAGAGGTACAAAAAAGGCTGCTTCAACACAACGTGACTGGTAGGAAGTGCGGAGATGCTAAAGGGCTGGCTGGGCTCCCATGGGTGGCAGCTGAAGGAACTGAAAAACAGCTCAGCAGCCGGGGGTTCCCCCTGAGAAGGGCAGGGTCTAAACCCCCAGCTGGGCTTCCCAGCCTACAGCAACAGAGTGGAAAGTAAAATAGTATCCAGCTGTAAAAAGTGAAAAGCCTCAGGGTTTCTTGCTAGCCTGAGAGAAACAGCTGGAGAAAAAGAGCTCTTAAGCGGATCATGTATGAAAATATATTTGCACCCACTTACCCTGGGTCTCAAGCAGAGGGAGAGCAGAGAGGACTAGAGATGCTTGGGAAGAATTTGGTGCGGTGGCTTTGAGGGGAGAACTGGGAAGCAGACAACCGGGTCCTAGTGCTGACTAATTGCACATAGTGTAGGCAGACCATTCCCCTCCAAGTGGTGTCAGCCTGAAGGGAAGCAAAAGCCCCGTCTATAAGAGTTAAGCTGCCCAACCCTAGGGCCTTAAGCCTGACAGCTGATCACAGATTGAATAAATTAACCACTAAAGGAGACAGACAAAGGCAGTAGATATCTGGTAGTCTCTAACAGGCTGCCTATGCCCAGATTGGTACACGATCTGACACCACCAGGGGTAGGTCCAGGGAGTGCCGATCAATCTAAAAGAAGAAACAAACAAGAAGAGTCACGGAAATGGGGAGACAGAGAAACAACCCCCCATTGAAAGGAAAGGTAGAATCCCAAAAAGAGTACTAAATGAAATAGAGGGAAGCAAACTATCAGACATGGAATTCAAAAGATAGATTATAGGGAAGCTCAAGGAGATCAGTGAGCTCAAAGAAAACTACAAAGAACTCCAGGGACTCTGCAAGGAACTCCAGGGAAACTACAAGGAACTTACTGAGAATTACACCAGCATGAAAAAGGACATAGAAGCTATCAATAAGAGCCAGAATGAAATAAAGAATACAACTTCGGAATTGAAGAACACAGTAGAAGAAATTAAAAGCAGGTTAAAGGAAGCAGAAGATCGGATCAGCAAGCTGGAGCCCAACATAAAAAAAAATTCCCAGACAGTGCAACAAAATGAAAAAAGACTGAAAAAGAATGAAGAGGTTCTAAGACAGCTGCAGGACAACATGAAATGTAAAAATATGCATATCATAGGCATTCCAGAAACGGAATAAGAGGAGCAAGGGATAGAAAACCTGTTTGAAAAACTAATGGCAGAAAACTTTTCTAACTTGATGAGAAAAAGAGCCATGCAAGTCCAGGAAGCACAGAAGGTCCCATTGAAGATGAACCAAAACAGGCCCACTTCAAGACACATCATACTTAAAATGGCAACATTCAAAGACAAAGAGAGAATCCAGAAGCAGCAAGAGAGAAGCAGCTAACAACATCCAAGGAAGTTCCAAAAAGGCTATCATCAGATTAGTCAGCAGAAACACTACAAGCCAGAAGGGAATGGCAAAAAATATCTCAAGCAACGAAAAACAAAGGGCTACAACCAAGAATACTCTACCCAACAAGGCTCTCATTCCAAATGAAAACTGAAATAAGGAGTTTCCAAGATAAAATAAGGCTAACAGAATACATCTCCACCCAACCAGCATTGCAAGAGATGCTAAAGGGTCTGCCTTAAAAATATGAAGAAACAAAGAGAGACAGAGAGGAACACAAGTACAAAACGGGGAAAATGACAATGAATAAGTGCTTATCAATAATAACCTTCAATGTAAATGGATTAAATACATCAATCAAAAGACATAGGGTAACTGAATGAATTAGAAAGCATGATCCACATATATGCTGTCTACAAGAGACCCACCTTAGAAAAAACAATCTACACAGACTGAAAGTAAAGGGATACAAAAAAGTATTTCAATCAAATGGACATGAAATAAAAGCTGGGGTAGCAATACTATATCAGACAAAACATATTTCACAGAAAAGGCCATAAAAAGAGACAAAGAAGAACATTTCATAATACTTAAGGAAAAATTCATCAAGAATAAATAACCCTTATAAATATATATGCACCCAACTTAGGAGCACCCAAATATGTAAGGAAAATTTTGAAAGACTCCAAGAAAGATATAAACAGCAACACATTCATAGTAGGGGACTTTAACACCCCATTGTCAACAATGGACAGATCTTTGAAACAAAGAAACACCAAATATATTGAAGCACTGAACAACACTCTAGATCAAATGGACTTATTCGATATATATAGAAGTTTTCACCCCAAAGAAGCAAAATATACATTCTTCTCAAGTGTACATGGGACATTTTCAAGATAGACCACATGGTAGGACACAAAAGAAGCCTCAACAAATTCAAGAAAATTGAAATTATATCAAGCATCTTCTCAGATCACAATGGCTTAAAATTAGAACTCAAACTCAAGGAAAAAACTCAAAAACACTCAAACTCATGGAGAATGAATAACATGCTATTAAATAATGAATGGGTTAACAATGACATCAAGGATGAAATCAAAAAGTTTTTGAAAAAAGATGATAATAAGTACACAACAACCCAAAACCTGTGGGATACAGCAAAAGAAGTTCTGAGAGGAAGGTTCATATCAATACAGGCCTATGTAAAAAGGATAGAAGAATCTTTAATAAAATATCTAACCCTACAGCTACAAGAACTAGAAGAACAACAACAAACAAAGTCCAGAGCGAGTAGAAGGAAGGAAATCATCAAGATCAAAGCAGAATTAAATGACATAGAGGCTAAACAAACAATTCAAAAAATCAACAAAAGTAGGAGCTGGTTCTTTGAAAAGATAAACAAAATCAACAAGCCTTTAACCGGGCTCATCAAGAAAAGATAAGAGAGGACCAAATAAATGAAATCAGAAATGAAAGAGGAGAAATCACAACTGATACTAGATAAATACAAACAATTGTAATAAATTATTATTATCAACTGTATGGCAAGAAATTTGACAACCTAGATAAAATGGACAAATATCTAGAAACATATAATCTTCTAAAACTGAATCAAGAGGAAGCAGAAAGCCTGAACAGACCAATAACAACTAGTAAAATTGAAGCAGTGATCAAAAAAATCCTGGTACACAAAAATCCTGGACCAGATGGCTTCACAGGTGAAATTTACAAAACATTTAAGAAAGACCTAATTCCTATTGTTCTCAGATTATTCAAAAAAAATCAAAAAAGAGGGAAGACTCTCTAACTCTTTCTATGAAGCCAGTATTACCTTAATTACAAAACCAGGTCAAGACACAACAAAGAAAAAAACTACAGGTCAATATCACTGATGAACATAGATACTAAAATTCTCAACAAAATATTGGCAAACAGGATCCAGCAATACATTAGAAAGATCATACACCACAATCAAGTGGGATTCATCCCAGGGATACAAGAATGGTTTAATATTCGCAAATCAGTAAATGTAATACATCATATAAACAAAATGAAAGATAAAAACTACATGATCATATCAATAGATGCAGAAAAAGCATATGATAAAGTACAACACCCATTTATGATGTAAACTCTCAGCAACATGGGAATAGAGGGAGCATACTTCAACATGATTAAGGCCATATATGATAAACCTGGAGCAAACATCATACTCAATGGGCAAAAACTGAGACGATTCCCCCTGAGGTCAGGAACAAGACAAGGATGTCCGCTCTCTCCACTCCTATTCAACATAGTCTTGGAAGTTCTAGGCACAGCAGTCAGACAAGAAAGAGAAATAAAAGGCATCCAAATTGGAAAAGAGGAAGTAAAACTGTCATTATTTGCAAATGACATGATAGTGTTCATAGAAAACCCCATAGATTCCACCAAAAAACTACTCTATCTAGTAAGTGAATTTGGCACAATAGCAGGGTACAAAGTCAATATTCAGAAATATAAGGCATTGCTTTACACCAACAATAAAATGTCAGAGATAGAAACTAGAAAAAATATTCCATTTACCATAGCAAAAAGAAAAATAAAGTACCTAGGAATAAACTTAACCAATGAGGTAAAAGACCTGTACTCAGAAAACTACAGGAGGAGAAGATGGCACAAGAGTGAGGAGAGGCTGCACTTTCTGGATCCTGAGACTCGTCAGTAGTTTGGACTAATTGCAGACAGAACATCTCAGTGAGAAGCTGGACAATGGCAGGAGTTGAGCCTTGGCACTGCTGGATTAGAGAAAACCATCTCTGAATGACCTATTTGGTGTGGATAGCAGAGGAAAAAGAAACAAGATGGGATTTCTGACTGGGTTGGCTCCCCAAGCTGCGGCTGGAAGTACACAAAGGCTATTTGGCGACCACAGGCTTCCCCAGAGAGGAATCAAGAGGAGAACAGATCTCTGCCTGCTGGCAGAGCCAGGACTGGGCCATGTGGCATCTGGTGCTGAAAGACAAGAAACAGTGTACTGCTGTGCATGTGAGAACGTGATTTAACTTTATATTTTTCTCTTATGAACTGCAGAGAGGGGAGGAAAGGTCGGGGGTGATAGGGCATTCTTGAGGATCGCAAGCGCCGAAGTGTGCTCACCCACTCCCCAACCCTCTTCTTGGGCCGCGCAGGCACGCACAGGAAGTGTCCTCACTCCCTGGCCCAGGTGCATGTGGCCACATGCCCAGGTACCCCTTGGACACACCCCAATAGACATACGATCAGTGCCCCAACATGGTCACACAGAAGATCGTGCGCAGACATCCCTGGCCAGCACCAGGCCGGAGCGCAGACCACTTGCGCGAGCTATGCTTGTGCCAGGCCAGGTGGGTGGGGGAATGGTAGGTGGCTGCGGCGCAAGAACAGTGGGCAGCAGCGACTCACAGACGCTTACTTCGATCATGCACAAGTGTCTGGGGCCCTGCCCCAAGGGGCGAGACACCAACTCCTGCTGCGGGGCGTGGCTGTGCAGGTCTGAGGCTACCGTGAAGGCCACCATGCCTGTGTATGTGCCTGCACGCATAAGCACCCCGGCTGGCTCCAAAGGCGCCAAACGAATGTGGGACACCTCGGGCGAAAACCGCTGCTGCAAGAAACAGACACCTCTTGCCCGCCTCACTAGACAAGTAGTGGATCCAGAAAAATAAGACAACACACAAAGGTTGAGCTGATGAAAACTTCCCTTTTGAATTTTTAAAATTTTTAATATGTATTTTAGTATTTTTATTTTAAAATTTTTAAATTTCTTATTTTTAATTTTAAATTAAATTTTAATTTTAACTTTTATTTATTTATTTATTTATTTTTAATTTTATTTTTTAAGTATATTTTATTGATTATATTGTTACAATAGTTCCAATTTTTTCCCCTTTGCGCCCCTCCACCCAGCACCCCCGTTCCCCGACAATCCCCTCCCCAAGTCCATGCCCATGGCTCACCATTTCATATATTCTTCTTTTTTAAAAAAAATAATTAATTAATTAGTTATATAAATTAACAATAAAAAATAACAATCCCTCCCTCTCAGACTTGAGACCCTTTACAATCTTATAAAGGACAATGGACGAAGGTCTCGAGCTCCTCTAGCTGCTTCAAGCTGGACATAGTCGTCGTCCTACCTACCCTTGGGTCAAGAAATCCCTAATAAGAGTGGGGGTGTGGAGGGGAGGGTGGCCTTCCCACAAGGGGAAGGATCGTGCAGACTCCAGGTTGGTTGGCTGTCTCTGGACAAAGGCATGCTTGGTTTAACAGGCTGGCATCCTTGTTGTATTCTGGGGGCACCAGGGTTAAAGGACATCATTCAATCCGTAACCACTAGATGACAAAAGACAGGTATTAATTTTTCAATGTCTCACATTAGGGAAAAAAAGGGTTTCTTTGGAGGAAGGTATGCCAGGTACATCTCACCTGTCCAAAACCCTTTTGCCCATTATACTTAGTTTGGACTGAGGGAAATATTTTAGGTATCCCCCCTCTCAGGCCTCTGGGCTCTTTCAGTCCAAGCCATTAGGATAGAAAAGAGAAACCAGTTTGAAAGTGAAGCCCACAGACCACCCCGTTCTTCACCAACCCAGCCACTTAGTTCAGCCAAACCATTGAGTCTCAGGAGGGAGCAATGCAGACAGGATTAAGTGAGGCCTATACGTACAGACAATCACTCAGATAATGAGATCGTAGGCTTATGCCCTTTGAAAACAGAAAACACATGTTAATTTATGTAACATAACCCACATACATGTCTCTAAATCTGTAGGACTGTCTTATCGGAAAGACATTCAGTTGCAAGATATTTGACATTCTTCTTGCCTGTAAATTAAACATCTTTGATAATGCCACAGACATGGTTTAACTTTCAAATGAAAACAAATTTTAAATGAAAAGAAACTTTAAAGACGGTTAGCTGCACTACTTTATAGTCTACCACTGGGCATTGTGATCTTCCTTGAATCTTGATTTTTCTCCCTAAGATTACCCTCCTTGTCATTAAAGGGACTGCATTAAGTTCATTTTTAATTTATCCTGTTCATTTGCATAAACACAACAAGAACAGCAAATGATCACTTATGATCTTTAGTTCTGCTTTGCTGGAACTTACGCAAGGAACATTTAGGGTGACCTTCAGTCTGCCCTTCAGGGCACAGAAGCTGAGCCACATACCTGCCATTCAGCCTTGCCTGTAAACACCTGTCTTTTCCAGGTCCTCCTGGTTTTCCATTGTGCCTTAAGGTCCCTTCTAGCCATCTTTCAGGAAAACAACCTTCGTTCCTTCCCTGGAAAGATTGCTATGGACCGCTCATCCATCCAAGGTACCAGGCCTTTTATCTCGTGGACTTTTATTACCTTTGAAGGTCAGTCCCATTTGCTCAGGGTTTTTTGGTAACAACCAAAGCCCAAGCATGTCTCCTTTAGGGATGACATTCCAGTCAAAGTCTTAGTCAAAAAAATCGTTATTAACAACTGGTCTTATTAGTTTTATGCAAAGGAACTTAGGTCATTACTTACTTCTTTAGAATGCCAAATTCTGGAGGGATCAGATAGGGAGAAAATATATACAGTGTGAAGGAAAATCCTTGTCCTTCTAATATTCACTGAACTTGCATTTCTATTCTTTATATTTTTAATTTTTCCCCCCACTAAAAATTTTTCTGTTTGTTTGTTTTTCCATTACAGTTTTCTCACTTTTTTCCCCCTCTTGCTTCCCTGCACCCTGTCCCTCCCTTCTCCCACATTCCGTACCCACCCAGTTGTCCATGTCCATGGGTCATTTATACATGTTCTTTGACTAGACCCTTCCCCTTCTTACCACTTCTCTCCCTCCCATCTCCCCCTTTGTTACTGTTAGTTTATTCCTCATTTATATACCTCTGGTTCAATTTTGCTCATTTGTTTGTGTTGTTCATTAGTTTCCTTTAATAGGTGATAGCATAAGGTAATTTTCTTTTGTTGCCTGGCTTATTTCCCTAAGCATAATTCTCTCTAGTTCCAATCATGCTGTTGCAAATGGTTGAAGTTCCTTCTTTCTTTCAGTACTTATTCATTGTCATTTTCCCCCTTTGTACTCGTGTTCCTCTCTGTCTCTCTCTGTTTCTTCATCTTCTTAAAGCAGACACTTTAGCATCTCTTCCAATGCTGGTTTGGTGGCGATGTATTCTTTTAACCTTCTTTTGTCTTGGAAACTCCTTATTTCACCTTCCATTTTGAATGAGAGCCTTGCTGGGTAGAGTATTCTTGGTTGTAGGCCTTTGTTTTTCATTGCTTGGAATATATTTTGCCATTCCCTTCTGGCTTTTAGTGTTTCTGCTGAGAAATATGATGATAGCCTTATTGGAGCTCCCTTGTATGTTATTAGTTGTTTCTCTCTTGCTGCTCTTAGGATCCTCTCTTTGTCTTTGAATGTTGGCATTTTAATTATGATGTGTCTTGAAGTGGGCCTGTTGGGGTTCATCTTCATTGGGACCCTCTGTGCTTCCTGGACTTGCATGATTCTTTCTCTCTTCATGTTAGGGAAGTTTTCTGTCATTAGTTTTTCAAAGAGGTTTTCTATTCCTTGCTCTTCTTCTTCTCCTTCTGGAATTCCTATGATACGGATATTATTACGTTTCATGTTGTCCTGCAGCTGTCTTAGAACCTCTTCAGTCTTGTTCAGCCTTTTTTCATTTTGTTGCACTGTCTGGGAGTTTTTGTCTACATTGTCCTCCAGCTCGCTGATCCGATCTTCTGCTTCCTCTAGCCTGTTTTTAATTCCTTCTACTGTGTTCTTCAATTCAGAGATCGTATTCTTCATTTCCTCCTGGCTCTTATTGATAGCTTCCATGTCCTTTTTGATGCTGGTATAATTCTCAGTAAGTTCCTTATAGTTCTTCTGGAGTTCACTGTAGTTTTTCTGGAGTTCTTTGTAGTTTCCGCTGAGCTCATTGAGCTTCTCCATAATCCATGCTTTCAATTCCATATCTGATAGTTGGCTCCCCTCTATTTCATTTAGCACTCTTTCTGGGGACTCTGCCTTTCCTTTTGATGGGGGGTTGTTTCTCTGTCTCCCCATTTCTGTGACTCCTATTGTTTGTTGGTGCTTCTTAGAATGATCTGCACTTCCTGGATCTGCCCCTGGTGGCGTCAGATCCTGTACCAGTCTGAGCCTAGGCAGCCTGTTGGAGACTTTCAGGGATCTATTGCCTTTTTCTGGCTTGTTGTTAATCTATTCAATCTGTGATTAGCAGTCAGGCTTAAGGGCCGTGGCCATGGCAGCTTAATTCCTGTAGGCAGGGCCTTTGCTTCCCCTCAGGCTGATGCCACTTGGCCGGGAATGGTCTGCCTGCAGTGTGGGGATGAGTCAGCACTGGGACCCGGCCGGCCGCTTCCCAAGCTCTCCCCTCAAAGCCACCACACCAAACTCTCCCCAAGCATTTCCAGTCCTCTCTGTCTTCCCTCTGCTTGTGCCCAGGGTAAGTGGGGGCCAAAATATTTTTGTATGTGATCCGCTTAAGAGCTCTTTTTCTCCAGCTGTTTCTCTCCAGCTAGCAAGAAACCCTGTGGCTTTTCGCTTTTCTCAGCTGGATACTATTTTACTTTCCACTCTGTTGCTGTAGGCTGGGAAGCTCAGCTTGGGGTTTAGACCCTGCCCTTCTCGGGGGGAATCCCCAGCTCCTGAGCTGTTTTTCAGTCCCTTCAGCTGCGACCCGTGTGAGCCCAGCCAGCCCTTCCGCGTCTCCGCACTCCCTACCGGTCACGTTGTGATGTAGCGGCCTTTTCTGTCTCTCCGTGGTTATAAGACTTTTCTCCAGCTGGTGTTTGGTTGGTTATTCCAGATGATTTTTCCAAAATTACGTTGTAAATCCAGACTAGTTCTGGGAGGAAGTTAGTGTAGCTTCCACTTACTCCTCCGCCATCTTGTTTCCACTTTTATTTATTTTTTAATTAAAAAATCTATTTCTTTAATTATTTCATACCACATCTCATCATCTTTCTTTCCGTCGGCAGCCGTCTGTCTCGAGAGACGATGGTGTAGCTTCTTAAGAGTCTATCTGCACCGCCGAAAATGGCTGTGCTGTCCGACTCGGGAGTGACACGGTATCTGTCTCCTCCCGTGTTTAATTGACATCTTGCGATGACGCTGGAGTGTCCTCTCCAGTGAAGCTGAAGCTACAGAGCCTAGGCAGGGTCATCTTTCTTTAACTTTAATTTTTTGTCTGTCTAGTTTAGCCTCACTTTCACACTAAATAAATAGAATATAAGTACTATATGAATCTAATACTATACAATCCCACTTTCTTAATATACTCTGCATTTTCCCTCTTTTTCTCTTATTATTGTTAACATACAATGTAAATATCACCTACTGTCTTGCATACTCTCGACATAACTTGCTACTATTATTAATCTATCATCCCTTCTCTCAAAAATCATATTTTCCACTTAAAAACAATTCTTATCTATTCTTCCTATAGTATAAAAGTTCTAATCTCCCTACATTTATATTAATACTAGCTCATAGTATGACGATAGCGGGATAGAAGGTGGGGGATATTTTTGAGGGTTTGGGTTTCCTGCCTGGGCTGTGTGTTTATGTTTTGAACAGCATCTCCAAAAAAGAACTCAAGACAAAGTGGAAAGAGTGACACTCAAACAACTAGCCAGAGGGAAGATCCTACCTAAGAGCATCTGAAATATAACCAGACAACATAAACAAATGACATAAAGGGTGCCCCAAGGACATCAGGTTCAGGATATCAAAGAGACTGCACCACTGAAACCCCCGGATCTCCTATAAAGAATCTCATAGCACAAAGCTGGGAAGTCAAAGCAGACAAAACCACCCCTCAAAAAAAAAACAAAGAAGAAGAATCCAACATGGTAAGACACAGAAACAACCTCTCAATGAAAAGAAAAGAGAAATCCCCAGAAAGAGAGGTAGATGGAATAGACATAGCCCAAATGTCAGAAAAGGAATTCAAAATAATGATGGTGAAGAGGCTGAATATCCTCGACATCAAAAAAAAACTATGACAACCTCGAACGAAGTTACCAACAGCTCCAAGAAAATTACAGGGTACTCTCAGAGAACTACACCAGCAAAAAACAGGGACATAGAAACTATTAACAAGAACCAGGAAGAAATGAAGAATACAATCTCTGAACTGAAAAACACAGTAGACTCAATCAAAAGCCAGCTATACGAAGCAGAGGATTGGATCAGTGTGTTAGAGGACAATTTAGAAAAAAATTCCAAGACAATACAACAAAGTGGAAAAATATTGAAAAAAATATGAACAAGATGTAAAGGAATTACAGGATAGCATGAGAAAAAAATAATATCAGGATCATTGGCATAAAAGAGAGAGAAGAGGAGAATAGAATAGAAAAACTGATAAGAGAAGTAATGACAGAAAATTGTCCCAACCTGATGAGAGAAAAAGTTATGCAAGTTCAAGAAGCACAGAGAGTCCCACTGAAGTGGAAGCTCAAAAGGCACACTCCAAGGCACATTATAATTAAAATAGCAACATTCAAAGACAAAAAAAGAATTCTAAAAGCAGCAAGAGAAAAACAGCAAATAACATACAAGGGAGCTCTGATAAGTCTATCGACTGATTTCTCAACAGAAACACTAAAAGCCAGAAGGGAATGGTCAAAAATATTTCAAGCAATGAAAAACAAAGGTCTTCAACCAAGAATACTCTACCCAGCAAGGCTCTCATTCAAAATAGAAGGTGAAATGATTTTCACAAACAAAAGAAGACTAAATGAATAAATCTTCACCAAACCAGCATTGCAAGACATGCTAAAGGGAATGTTCTAAGAAAAAGGAAGAGAAAAAAAGAGAAGAGGAACACAGGTACAAAGGGAAATGAATAAATACATGTCAATAATAACCTTAAATATAAATGGATTAAATGTTCCAATTAAAAGACATAGAATAACAGAATGGATATGAAAACAGGACCCACATATTTGCTGTCTACAAGAAAGACACCTCAAAACAAAAGTTTACACAGACTGAAAGAAAAGGGATATAAAAAAGTATTCTAAGCAAACTGACATGAAAAAAAGCTGGGGTAGCAGTTCTCATATCAGACAAAACGGATTTCAAAGCAAGGGCAATAAAAAGAGACGAAGAAGGACATTTCATAATACTTAAGGGTACAATCCATCAAGAAGATATAACACTGATAAACATATATGTACCCAACAAAGGAGCACCCAAATACATAAAGAAAATACTAGAAGATCACAAGAAGGATATTAACAGCAACACACTCATAGTAGGGGACTTTCACTTTCCATTATCCACAATAGACAGATCTCCGAAGCAAAGAAACACCAAAGATATTAAGACATCAAACAACACACTAAACCACATGGACTTACCTGATATATATAGAACTCTTCATCCCAAAGAAGCAAAATATACCTTCTTTACAAATGCACATTGGACAGTTTCAAAGGCAGACCACATGCTAGGACACAAAACAAGCCTCAACAAATTCAAGAAAATTGAAATGATATCAAGCTCCTTTAAAGACCACAATGCCTTGAAACTAAAAATCAACCTCAGAGATAAAAATCAAAGACATCCAAACTCATGGGGAATGAATAACATGCTATTATATAATGAATGGGTTAACAATGACATCAAAGTAGATATCAAGAAATTTCTGGAAACTAATGATAATGCACACACAAAATCCCAAAACCTATGGGACACAGCAAAAGCAGTCCTAAGAGGGAAGTTCATAGCAATACAGGCATATCTGAAAAGGCTAGAAGAATCTCAAATAAAAAATATAACCCTAAAGCTACAAGAACTCGAACAACAACAACAAACAAAGCCTAGGGCAAGAAGAAGGAAGGAAATCATCAAGATCAGAGCAGAATTAAATGATGTAGAGACTAAAGAAACAATTCAAAAGATCAACGAAAATAAAAGCTGGTTCTTTGAAAAAATAAACAAAATCAACAAGCCTTTAGCCAGGTTCATCAAGAAAAAAAAGAGAAGAACCAAATAAACAAAATCAGAAATGAAAGAGAAGAAATCACGACTGATAACACAGAAATACAAACGATTGTAAGAAATTACTACAAACAACTGTATGGTAAGAAATTTGACAACCTAGAAGAAATGGACAAATTTTTAGAAACATATAACCTTCCAAAACTGAACCAAGAAGAAGTAGAAAGTCTCAACAGACCGATAACAAAGAAGAAATTGAAACAGTAATCAAACATCTCACAGCGCACAAAAGCCCTGGACCATATGGCTTCACAGGCAAATTTTATAAAACATTTAGGGAAGAACTAACTCCTTCCCTCCTAAAACTATTCCAAAAAAAGCAAGAAGAGAGAAATGTCCAAAACTCTTTCAATGAAGCCAGTATTACCCTCATCCCAAAACCAGGTCAAGACACAACAAAGAAAAAAACTACAGGCCAATATCACTGATGAACATAGATGCTAAAATCCTCAAAATATTGGCAATCAGTATTCTGCAATACATCAAAAAGTCAGAAACCACGATCAAGTGGGATTCATCCCAGGGATGCAAGGATGGTTTCATATTTGCAAATCAAGAAATATAATACATCACCTAAACAAAATGAAAGAGAAAAGTCACATGATCAAATCAATAGATGCAGAAAAAGCTTTTTATAAAGTACAACACCCATTTATGATGAAAACTCTCAGCAAAATGGGAAAAAGGGAGCATTCCTAAACATAATCAAGGCCATATACAAGAAACCTGAAGCCAACATCATACTCAATGGACAAAAACTGAAAGCATTCCCCCTGAAATCAGAAACAAGACAAGGCTGTCCACTATATACAGATGACATGATAGTATACCTAGAAAACCCTGTAAACACTACTAAAAGACTGCTCGATATAATAAGTGAATTTGGCAAAATAGCAGGGTACAAAATAAATATACAGAAATCTAAGGCATTTCTGTACACCAATAATAAAATATCGGAGACAGAGCCAAAAAAGAAAATACCATTTACTATAGCAACAAGAAAAATAAAATACCTAGGAATAAACACACACACACACACACACTTAAAATTACACAACATTGAAGAAGGAAACTAAGGAAGATACAAATAAATGGAAGCAAATACCATGTTCTTGGATGGGAAGAATCAACATCATCAAAATGGCCATACTACCCAAAGCATTTACAGATTCAATGCAATCACTATTAAAATTCCAATGACATATTTCACATATCTAGAACCAATATTCCAAAAATTCATATGGAACAAAAAAGACCCCAAATAGCAAAAGCAATCTTGAGACAGAAGAACACAGCAGGAGGAATCACAATACCAGACATCAAACAATACTACAATGCCAGTGTGATCAAAACAGTCTGGTAGTGGCAGAAGAACAGACATATAGATCAGTGGAACAGAACAGAGAGCCCAGAAATAAACCCAAGCCTCTATGGTCAGCTAATATTTGATAAAGGAGGAAGGAACATAAAATGGAGTGAGAAGAGCCTCTTCAACAAATGGTGCTGGAAGAACTGGAAGGGACGTACAAAAAAAAAAAAATGAAAGTAGACCACCAAGTTACACCATACACGAGAATAAACTCAAGATGGATCAAAGACTTAAATGTAAACTGTGACACCATAAAAGTCCTAGAGGAAAGCATAGGCAGGAAAATTTCAGATATCCCACACAACAATATTTTCATGGATACATCTTCTAAGGCAAGAGAAATAAAGGAAAAAATAAACAAATGGGACTACATCAAACTAAAGAGTTTCTGCTCAGCTAAAGAAAACATAAGCAAGATGAATAGGAAACCAACCATATGCGAAAACATATTTGCCAATGGTATCTCAGACAGGGGACTGATCTCCAAAATATATAAAGAGCTTATATGACTCAACATCAAGAAAGCAGACAACCCAATTTAAAAATGGGCAAATTGAACAAAGACTTCTCCGAAGAGGATATACAAAAGGTCCATAGACACATGAAAAAATGTTCAACATCATTAGCCATCAGAGAGACGCAAATAAAAACCACAATGAGATACCACTTTACACCTGTCAGAATGGCCATCATCAACAAATCAACAAACAACAAGTGCTGTCGAGGATGTGGAGAAACGGGAACCTTACTGCACTGTTGGTGAAAATGCAGACTGGCAGACTCGTGCAGCCACCATGGAAAACAGTATGAAATTACCTCAAAAAACTAAAAGTGGAACTGCCTTTTGAACCAGTGATACCACTGCTAGGACTATACCTGAAAAATCCAAGAACCCTAATTCAACAGAACTTATGCACCCCTATGTTCATAGCAGCCCTGTTTACAATAGCTAAGTGCTGGAAACAGCCTAAGTTTCCATCTATAGATGACTGGATCAAAAAACGGTGGTACATTTACACAATGGAATACTATGCAGTAGAGAGAAATAACGAACTCCTGCCATTTGTGACAACATGGATGGAACTAGAGAGAATTATGCTTAGTGAACTAAGCCAGGCAAGGAAAGAAAAATACCATATGATATCACCTAATACAGAAACTAAAGAACAACATTAACAAATGAACTAAATAGGACAAGGAGCAGAATAGCAGTCAATATGGGGGAGAGGGGAGGGAGTGAAGGGGGATAAGTAAGGAAAGGTTTTAGTCAAGGAACATGTATAAATGACTCATGGACATGAACAACGTGGAGCGATATGATTGTGGGAGAAGGGGTGGGCTGGGTGAAGGGGAGCAGTGGGGGATAAAAGGGACAACTGTAATTGAAAAACCAAAAAATAAAATTAAAAAAAAAAGAAAACTACATAACACTGAAGAAAGAAAGCAGAGAAGATACAAATAAAAGGAAGCATATGCCATATTCATTCATGGGAAGTATCAACATCAATAAAATGTCCATACTACTCAAAGCAATTTATAGATTCAATGCTCCCCTCTGCCCAACACCACCCCTCCTCTAGCAACCCTCCGTTCCCCCCAGTTCATGTTCATGGGTCATGCATACAAGCTCTCTGGCTTTTACATACATTAACCATTTAATGCTTAATGATGACATTATTTGCTTTGCAACCTAAATATTGTTAGCTACAAGAAATTAAGTGTCCTTGTGAATAGCAACTGAAACTCATTTCCTGCTTTTGTGCTCCATGTCTCATCCCTTTTAGGCCTGTCAGATGTGCATCAGTTGGTTGGACATTGTCTGGCAAACTGAAATGTCCCTGATTCAATTCTGGTTGGGACACATGCCTGGGTTGCAGGTTTGGTCCCCTGGGGCATGTGCAGAAGGCAGCCAGTCAATGTTTCTCTCTGACATTGATGTTTCATGTCCTTTCTTCCTCCTTCCCTGCACCTCTCTCTAAATAAAAAAATCTAAAAATAATAAAATATTTGAAAAATAAGATTAAATAATATATTCATAGGGTTTACAGTCAAGCTGTTTTTCCTTTTACTCTTTCAGGAATATCTATATCAATGTCAGAAGTGAATCAGTAATCCAGAAAAACTGAATTTCTCGATCATGGTGGAGGTATTTTTTTTCAGCTTTATTGAAATCTAATCGACATACACAATTTTGGAAGGTTAAGGTGTGTACAATGTTATGATTTGATACATATTTATTGTGAAATGCTTTACTAGGGAATAAGATCAGTTAACACGTCCTTTACTTCATATAATCATCATTTTGTAATTGTTATGGTGAGAACATTAAAACTCTGCTCTCATAGCAACTCTCAAATGCACAATACAATATTGTAAACTCTAGTAACCATGCTGTACATTAAATCTACAAAATTTATTCATTTAAAAACTGTAAGATTATAGCATTTGACCAACATATGCTTATTTCCCCAATTCCTTATTCACTGGCAACCACCATTTTAAAGTTTTTGTGAATTCAACATTTTTAGACTATTCACATAAATGAGATTATATAGTATTTGTCTTACTTTGTCTGAGTTACTTCACTTAGCATAGTGCCGTAAGGATCTATCCATGTGTCTAAAAATTGTAAAATCTTATGTTTTTGTGACTGAACAACATTATATATATTATATATATATGTATATATAATACACAAACACATGTCAGTTTCTTTCTTTTTACTTTTTATTCAATCTTTATTGTATTTTTTCATTACTAGTTTCCTTAAACCCACTCCCCCAGAAATCACCACACTGTTGTCCATGTACATGAGTTCTTTTTCCTTTTTGCTCAATCCCTCTAATCCCTAACCAGCCTCCTCCACTAGCTGTCATACTGCTCTCTATATATGAGTCTGTTCCCATTTTTCTTGTTAGTTCAGTTTGTTCATTAGATTCCACATATGAGTGAAATCATATGGTATTTGTCTTTCTCTGACTGGCTTATTTCATTTACTATAATGTTCTCCAGGTCCATCCAAAATGTCACAAAGGGTAAAACATTCTTCTTTTTTACAGCCAAGTAGTATTGCGTTGTGTAAATATCTCACAGTTGTTTTATCCACTCATCTGCTGATGGGGACTTGGGCTGCTTCCATATTTTGGCAATTGTAAATAACCCTGCAATGCACATGGAGGTGCTTATATTCTTTTGAATTAGCGTTGTGGGTTCCTCCGGATAGAATCTCAGAAGTGGGATACTGTGTCAAAAAGCAGATCCATTTAAAAATTTTTGCAGTATCTCTGTACTGCTTTCCACGGTGGCTGCACCAATCTGCTATTCCACCAAATGTGCAAAGGGCCCTGGCTTGTGTGGCTCAGTAGATTGAGTGCTGGCCTGCTAACCAAGTGGTTGCTGGTTCGATTCCCAGTTGGGGCATATGTCTGGATTGTGGGCTGGGTTCCCAGTTCGGGGCATGCGAGATGCATCCATACATTGATGTTTCTCCCCCTCTCTCCCACTCCCTTCCCCTCTCTCTAAAAACAAATTAAATAATAAAATATTTTTTAAAACATTACAAAGGGTTTTCCTTTCTCCACATCCTTGCCAGCACTTGTTGTTTGTTGATTTATTGATGACAGTCATTCTGACTGGTGTGAGATAATGTCCCATTGTGGTTTTAATTTGCATTTCTCTGATGATTGGTGATGTTGAGCATCTTTTTATATGTCTATTGGCCATTACACTTAGATTGTATCCATGTTTTTGGCTATTGTGAATAATACTGCCATGAACATGGGAGTGCACATAGTCTTCAAGATAGTAATTTTTTTTCTGGATATATACCCAGAGTGGAATTGGTGGATCATATGATCATTTCTTATATTTTGACGAAGCTTTATACTGTTTTCCATCATGGCTATACCAATTTTTATTTCCACTAACAGTAGTATTACAGGGTTCTCTTTTCTCCACATTCTCACCAGCATTTGTTATCTATTGTATTTTTTATAATAGCCATTCTAACATATGTAAGATGATATCTAATTTTGCTTCTGATTTGCATTTACCTAATGATTAGTGCTATTGAGCATCTTTTCATATACTTGTTGGCCATTTGTATGCGTCTTTGGAAAAAAAAATACTCAAGGCTTCTGTTTGTATTTAAATAAGTTAGCTTGGATTTTTTTCTATTTTATTATATATGTTCCTTATACATTTTGAATATGAACACCTTGCTAGATATGTTTGCAAATATTCTTCCATTCCATACATTTTCTTTTCATTTTGTTGATTGCTTCTTTTACTGTGCAGAAACCTTTTAGTTTGATGTAGTCTCACTTGTTGATTTGCACTATTGTAGCTTTAGTTTTTGGTGTGTTATCCAGAAAACCATGTCCAAGGCTGAAGTCAAGAAAATTTTTCTCTTTTATGGTTTCAGGTCTTATATTTAAGTCCTTAATTAGTTAATTTTTGTGAGTGGCATAAAATGTGTCCATTTTCATTCTTTTGTATGTAGATATCCAGTTTTCCCCTCATCATTTATTGAAGATACTATCATTTTCTCATGAGTATTCTTGGATTCCTCATCAAATATTACTTAACAATAAATGTGTGGGTTTATTTCTGGACTTTTGACACTATTTATTTCTGTGGGTTTTTAATGCTAGTACCTTACCGTTTTTGATTACTATAGCTTTCAAATATACTTTGAAATAAATAAGTTCGATGCCTTCATCTTTGTTCTTTCTGATTTTTGCTTTGGCTATTTGAGCTCTTTTGAAGTTCCATAAAAATTTTTGAATTGTTTTTTCTATTTCTGTAAAAAAAAGGCTATTGTAATTTTGATAGAAATTACATTAAACCTGTAGATGTCTTAGTAAGGACATTTTAGCAGTATTAACTCATGATCTGTGAACACTGGATATATTTCCATTTATTGGTGTCTTTAAATTTTTTCTCTCAATGTCTTAAAGTTTTTGGTGTATAGATTGTTGACTTCCTTGGTTAAATTTACTACTAAATATTTTATTATTTTTGATGATTTTATAAATAATATTGCTTAATTTCTTTTTAGATAAACCATTGTTAGTATATAAAAATACAGCTGATTTTTGTATGTTGAATTGTATCCTGAAACTCTATTGGATTCATTTATAGGTCTAACAGTTTTTTAATGGAGTCATTAGGGTTTTCTATATACAAGACTATGTCATTAATCAACAAAAACAATTGACTTCTTTGCCAATTTGAATTGCATTTATTTGTTTATTTATTTATTTATTTTCTTTTTTAAAAAATTTTTTATTATTGATTATGCTGTTACAGTTGTCCTAATTTCCTTCCCCTTTGCTAACCCCTCCCTCCAGTTGTCTCCCCCCTTAGTCCATGCCCATTGGTCCTGCATATAGTTCTTTTCAACATCTTCTTGTCCACTCTACTCCCTCCCACTATGCTTCCCAATTCCTGCAACATCTCCCTCCTTCTCCCCCCACCCCTCCCCATTGACCTCCCCCCAGTATGCTCCCCTTATCTATAATTTTTTCCCCTTCTCGTTGCTTACTTAGTTTGCCCTTGTTTCAGTTCCCTAGCTTCTTCTGTTGGTTGTTGTAATACAGTTTTCATTTTAATGTTCATTGTCCTGATCCTCCTTCTTCTAAACAAGTCTCTTTAACATCTCATATAACAGTGGTTTGGATCTAACAAACTCCTCCAGTCTTACTTTGTCCTGGAAACACTTTCTCTGCCCTTCTATTCTGAATGAGAGCTTCGCTGGATAGAGTAATCATGGTTGTAGGTTTTTTATATTCATTACTTTAAATATTTCTTGCCAGTCCCTTCTTGCCTGTAAAGTCTCCTTCGAAAAATCCGCCGATAGTCTAATTGGGACCCCTTTGTACATGATTCTTCTCTTCTCTCTTGCTGCTTTTAAGATTCTCTCTTTATCTTTAATTTTTGACATTTTGATGATAATGTGTCTTGGTGTGGTCCTCCCGGGGTCCAGTATATCCAGAACTCTCTGTGCTTCTTGGACCTGTAAGTTCATCTCCTTCCCCAAGTTAGGGAAATTCTGCTTCATTATTTTTTCACATAATTTTTTTATTTCTAATTCTTCTTCTTCACCCTCTGGCTATCCGATAACCCGAATGTTCCTTCTCTTATAGCTGTCCCAGAGGTTTCTGAGCCTCTCATCATATTCCTCATTCTTCATTTCCTCTTTATGCACTGGTTGACTGTTTGTTCCCTCCCTATGTTCCAATTTGTTGATTTGATCCATGGCTTTCCCTTCCTCATCACTTGTCTTATATGTATTTTTGTTCATTTCAGCAGGGCTAGCCTCTATTTCTTTCCAGTCTTGATTCAGCCCCACTGTTAGGTCTGTAAGCTGTCTTATAACTACGGCTCTAAACTGAACTTCTGAAAGATTTGTTATTTGTTCCTCGGTCAAGGCTTTTATTTGCTTTTTCATTAGCTGTGTGATTGGTATTTCAATCATTAATTCTACCATTCTGACCATTTTGTTTATCTTTCCCTCTTGGGCGGGGCACTGTCACACCTCCTATGCTGTATTGGGTGGAGTCCCGTGTGCTCATCACAACCTGGCAACCTTTCTCACCACCCTGTGGCACTTTGCATGGGGGCGGGTGTCCAAGATGGATTTCCGCTTTTATTCTCTGCTGGTGAACAGGGCCGCCTTCCAACGGGGTCTGCCCTCCCCACTGTTGGAATTATGAGCTGAAGGATTCGGTCAGCAGCCAGGGCAGCCCCCAGGTGCCAATCTCCTCCCCCTAAACACAGGCATCTGCTCACCAGGTCCTGCTGTTTGCCACTTCAGCTGCTGCCTCCAGCACAGTTTGATCTTTCTCAGCCGAGAGCTCGCACTTCCTACCCGTCCGGATGAACACCACTTGTTTATGACTGCATACATTGGACTTCCATGTAGCTTTATTTTCAGGAACTTCTTATTATTTTTAGTTTTGCATTAGCTCTAATCCTTCTTAGTTGTAGAGGGAGACAGAACGTGTCGGTCTATGCCTCCATCTTGGCTGGAAGTCTATTTATTTATTTATTTATTTATTTATTTTCTTAATTGCACTGACTAGATCTTTAAATACTGGTTGAATGGAAGTGTTGAGAGTGAGCACTCTTGTCTTATTCTCAATCTTAGAGGTAAAGCTTTCAATCATTCACCACTGAGTATAATGTTTGTTATGAGTTTGTAATATATGTCCTTTATTTTGTTGAAGTATGTTTCTTTTATATCTAACTTTTGAAAAATTTTACCATAAAGGGATGTTAAATTTTGTGTCAAATGCTTTTTTTTGATTTAGTGGAAACAGTTATATAATTTTGTCTTTAAATTTATTAATCTGATGTATCACATTTATTCATTTGCATATGTTGAACCATTCTTGCATCCCAGTAATAAATCTCACTTGCTCATAGTGTATGATTGATCCTTTTATGTGCTCTTGAATTTGGTTTGCTAATTTTTTGAGAATTTTTGCATTTATATTCATCAGGGATATTGGCCTTTAGTTTTTTTTACTTGTAATATCCTTATCTAACTTATGTATCAAGGTTATGTTGGCCTTGTATAATGAGTTTGGAGTATCCTCTCCCTTTCACTGTTTTGAAAAAGTTTGAAAAGAATTATCATTAATTCTTCTTTAAATATTTGTTATAATTCACTCATGGGGCCATCGGGCCCTGGATTTTTCTTTGTTAAAAGGTTTTGATTGTTGGTTCAATCTTTTTACTTATTATTTGTCTACTTAGGTTTTCTAATTCTTCATAATTTAGACTTGCTAGGTTGTATGTCTCTATGCATTTTTGTATTTCTTCTGGTTATCCATTTTGTTGGCTTTTAATTGTTCATGGTAGTCTCTTGTGATCCTTTGTATCTCTGTGGCATCAGTTGTAATGTCTCATTTTTCATTTCTAATTTTATTTATTTGGATTCTCTCTCTTTTTGCTTGGCAAATCTAGCTAACTTTTCAAAAAACAACTCTTAGTTTCATTGACCTTTTTGATTATGTATTCTCTATTTCACTCATTCTTTCTTTGATTTCTTTTTTGAAAACTAGAATGCCAGCTTTATTACTTTTTTAATGTTTTAGTGATTATGCTGTTACAATTGTCCCAATTTCTTTTCCCTTTGCTCCTCTCCACCCAGCAACCCCCCTTGCTCCAGCAGTCCCTCCCCCTTGGTCCATGTCCATGGTTCATGAATATAACCTCTTCTCAGCATCTCCCTGTCCATTTTGCACCCTTCTACTATGCTTCTTAATTCCTACACCATTTCCCTCCCTCTCCCCCACTCCCCCTCCCAGCTGACCTACCCCCACATGCTCCCCATACCTATGATTCTGTTCCCACTCTGGTTGTCTGCTTAGTTTGCCTTTGTTTCCATTCCCTAGCTTCTGTAGTTGATAGTTGTTATACTGTTTTCACTTTAATTTTCATAGCTTTGATCTTCTTTTTCTTAAATAAGTTCCTTTACCATTTCATATAATAATGCCTTGGTGATGATGAACTCCTTCCGCTTTACCTTCTCTGGATAGCACTTTCTCTGCCCTTCCATTCTGAATGATAACTTTGCTGGATAGAGTAATCTTGGTTGTAGGTTCTTGCTTTTCGTCACTTTGAATATTTCCTGCTAGTCCCTTCTTGCCTGCAAAGTTTGTTTTTTTTTTTTTTTTTTTTTTTTGAGAAATCAGCTCACAATATTATAGGTACCCCTTTGTATGTACTTCTCTTTTCTCTAGCTGCTTTTAAGATTCTCTCTTTACCCTTAACCTTTGGCATTTTGATTATGATGTGTCTTGGTGTGGTCCTCCCTTGGTCTAGTTTGTTTGGGACTCTCTGTGCTTCCTGGACTCATATGTCCATTTCCTTCCCCAAATTAGGGAAGTTTTCCTTCATTATTTTTTCACATAATTTTTTCAATTTCTTGCTCTCCCTCTTCACCTTCTGGCAACTCTATGATGCAGATGTTGGCATGTTGAAAACTATCCCAGAGGTTTCTAAGCCTCTCCTCATTTTTTCAATTCTCATTCCCTCCTTCTGTACCGGTTGACTGTTTATTTCTCCCTTATATTCCAATTTGCTGATTTGAACCCTGATTTCCTTTCTTTCTCCACTTGTTTTGTGTGAACTTTCCTTTATTTCACCCAGGCTAGCCTTCATTCTTTCCCCATCCTGTTTAATCTTTTCTGTCAAGTCTGTGAACATCTTTATCACCAATGCCTCAAACTGCGCATCTGTTTGATTTGCTATCTTCTCATCTGTTAAGATCCTTATCTGCTCTTTGCTTGGTTGTGTCGCCGGTACCTTGATCTGTCCCCCTTTCTGGAAGGTACTTCTCTGTCTCCTCATCTTGACAGTTTTCTATGTTTGCCTCTGTGATTTGGGCAGGGCTGTCACACCTTTTATGTTATAGGGAATGGAGTCTTATGTGTTAGTGCTGGCAACTTGTTTCACTGCGTTTTAGCCCTGTATGTTGGGGAGAGGTCTGAGAGGGAACAGTGCTGATTGCTTCAGGTTTTCCAGGCACTTCTCCCATTTCGCGTACTAAGCATGCTTCCTCCTTTTCAAGACAGGTAGCTTCTTCCTCCGCCCCAACCCCCACTGGCTTTCACAGTCAGAAGCAATGTGGCTCTATTTTCCCTGGTGCTGGAACCGCAGGCTACCTCGTCTGGTCTGGGGCTGGGATCCATCTGGTTTGGGGCTGGGATTGCTTTGCATATTTAAGCTGTATGACTGTTTTTTGCCATGTCTACAGTCCCTGTACTTCTAGCTATGCCTCCAGCAACACCCGCGAGCCACCCACCAGCCAAGTACCACCCCCGAAGCTACATCTTCTCTTCTCTTTCTCTCCATCCCAGCTCTGCCCCTCCTACCTTTCTGGCTGATTATTTTTCCTTATTTCTTCACTGGATTTGCCTGTAGTTTCGATTTTCTGGGTGTTTTGTTTTAGTTTTGAAGTGGTTGTAATTTCCATCTTAGTTGTGAAGAGACACAGCGTGTGTATTTACACCTCTATCTTGGATGGAAGTCCCCCTTTCTTTGATTTTATTATCTCTTTCCTTCTGCTAAGTTTGGGCTGTTTGTTCTTATTTTTCGATTTCCTTGAAGTATGAACTTAGGTTGTTTATTTGAGGTTTTTCTTTTTTCTTAACGTAACCATTTATGGCTACAAAGTTCCTGTGTGGCACTTCTTTTCTGTATTACATAAGTTTCTATATGCTGTGTTTCCATTTTTATTTGTTTTTATATTTTGTTTACTTCCCTTTGATTTCATCTTTTCCATTGATTGTTCAGGAGTATGTTTAATTTTCACATATTTGTAAATTTTTCAGTCTCCCTGTGTTATACTGAGTATCTATTAACAAATTATTATACCAATAACTATTTTTTGCTACCTCTGTCTTTCCACCTTTATAATAAAGTTAAGTGGTTCATATACCACCATATTACAGTATTAGATTATTCTGAACTTAAGTATATATTTACCTTTACCAGTGTGTTGTTTATTTTTATATATTTTCATGTTACTGGTTAATGTCCTTTATTGTTAGCCTAAATAATTTTTTTCAGCATTTCTTTTAAGGCAGCATTAGTTGTGGTAAATTCCTTCATCTTTTGTTTGCTTGGGGAATTTTTCATCTTGCCTTTATTTTTAAAGGACAACTTTATTGGGTAAAATATTCTTTGTGGACAGTCTCTTCCAGCATTTTTATTACACCACTCCATTCTCTCCTGTCCTGCAAGGTCTCTCCTGAAAAGTCCGCTGATAACCTTATGGGGGTTCCCTTGTAAAAGATAATATTTACCTCTTGCTGCTTTTTCTTTTTTAGTATTTTTTTACTTTTCAATGACAGTTAATATTCAATATTATATTAGTTTCAGGTATAAACATAGTGATTAGACATTTGCATAACTTACAAAGTGATCACCCTGATGATTCTAGTACCCACCTGGCACCATACATAGTTATTACAATATTATTGAGTATATCCCTTATACTGTACTTCACATTCCCATGACTATATTTATAACTTGTGCACATCTTAATGCCTTTGCCGTTTCACCCATTGCCCCAAACTGCTGCTATGTTCCAGCCATCAAAATGCTCTCTGCATCTATGAGTCCATCTCTGTTCTGTTCATTAATTTATCTTGTTCTCTAGATTTCACATATAAATAAAATCACATGGTATCCATTCCTCCCCATCAGACTTACTCCACCCAGTACAATACCCTATAGGTCCACCCGTGTGATCACAAACAGGAAGACCTCACCTCTCCTTTGTCTAAGTAACATTACACTGTATACACATACCATATCTTCCCCATCCACTTCTCTACTGATGGACACCCAGTCTCTTCCATATACTGGTGATTGTATATAATGTTGCAATGAACACAGGGATGCACATATCCTTAAATCAGTGCTTGAGTCTCCTTGGATAAATAGCCAGAAGTAGAACCACTTCATCCATCGTTGTCTCTTATTCTAGCCTTTATTTTAAAGTCAATTTTGTTTGGTATAAATATTGCTACCCCAGCTTTTTTACATTTCTATTTTCATGAAACATCTTTTTCCATGTCTTAAATTTTGTTTCTGTGTCTTTCAATATGAAGTGGGTCTCATGTAGGCAACATATGTGTGGGTCATATTTTGTTATCCACTCAGCCATCCTATATCTTATGATTGCATAATGTAATTCTCTTGCTGCTTTTAAAATTCTCTTTTCATATTTTGTTTTAGACAGTTTTATTATAATTTTTTTTGAAGGTGATCAGTTGGAATTGAAATTTTTGGGTGACCTCTTAGATTCATGTACTTAGGTGTTTAAACCTCTTCCCAGTTGTGGGGAGTTCTCAGCCATTGTTTTTTGAATTAAGCTTTTTGTTCCTCCCTTCCTCTTCTCTTTTCCTCGAACTCCAATGATGGAGGTTGGGATTTTTTACTCCACTATCTTGGTGGCATTATTCTCCTGGTACTAATTTTAATTCATATTTGAAGGTCTGGCTAGACACCACCTTGTTCAGGTAGAGTCAAAAAACTAGTCCACAATCTCCATCTTTACTATGTAAAGCTCATGGAAATAAAAATAAAGCAAAATGCACATATATGTGTGTGGTTTTACAAGTGTTTAGTTTTTTTGAAGTGATGGGTTTTGGTATCTTTTAAAACCATTTTTATTGTTATTCTATTACAGTTGTCTCAGTTTTCCCCCTTTGCCCTTCTCCACTCATCCCACTCCCTGATCCCTCAGTCAACTCACAACTGTTGACCATGCTGTGGGTCATTCATCCATGTTCTTTGTCTAGTCCCTTCCCCTTCTTTACACAATTATCCTCCTCCACTCTGGTCATTTTTAGTATAATTCATGTTTCCTTACCTGTGGTTCTATTTTGTTCATTAGTTTATTTTGTTCATTACATTCTTGTTATAAGTGAGATCATATGGTATCTGTCTCTTATAGACTGGCTTATTTCACTTAGAATAATACTCTCCAGTTCCATTCATGCTATTGCAAAAGGTAGCGGTTCCTTCTTTTTTTTCTGCTCTGTAGTATTCCATTGTGTAATTGTACCAGTTTTTTGATTCACTCATTTAGTGATAGGCACTTTGCTTCCAGCACTTGGCTATTTTAATAGTACTGCTATGAACATAGGGATGCATAAGTTCTTTTGACTTGGTCACTCTGGATTCTTAAGGTATATTCCCAGTAGCAGAATCACTGGGTGGGTCAAAAGGTAATCCATTTTTAGTTTTTTTTGTTTGTTTGTTTGTTTTTTTAGGAAATGTCATACTGTTTTCCACAGTGGCTGCACCATTCTGAATTCCCACCAACAATACACTAGGGTTCTCCTTTTCTCTGCATCCTCACCAGCACTTGTTGTTTGTTGATTTATTAATGATGGACATTCTGAAAGGTGTGAGGTGATATCTCAATGTGGTTTTAATTTTCACCTCTCTGATGGTTAGTGATGTTAAGCATTTTTTCATATGTCTATGAGGAATTTGTATATCCTCTTTGGAGAAGTGTTTATTCAGATCCTTTGACCATTTATGATAAAAATACTCAGCAAGGTGGGAATAGAGGGGGCATACCTCAACATAATAAAAGTTACATATGTGAAACCAACAGTAAACATTATACTCAGCAGGCAAAAAGTAAAGTCTTTCCCCTTAAGACCAGGGTGTCTGCTCTCATCACTCTTATTCAACATAGTACTGGAAGTTCTAGCCACAGTAATCAGACAACAAAAAGAAATAAAAGGCATCAAAATTAGAAAGGAGGAAGTAAAACTGTCATTATTTGCAGATGACATAATACTGTACATAGAAAACCCTAAAGTCTCCACCAAAAAACTACTTGACCTAATAAGTGAATTTGGCAAAATAGTGGGATACAAAGTCAATATTCAGAAATTGATGGAATTTTTCTACACAAACAATAAAGTATCAGAAAGAGAAACTAGGGGGAAAATTCCATTTATGATAGCAACAAGAAAATAAAGTACTAGGAATAAACTTAACCAAGGAGATAAAAGACCTGTACTCAGAAAACTATAGAATACTGAAGAAAGGAATTAAGTAAAATACAAATAAATGGAAGCATATACCGTGTTCATAGATTGGAAGAATTAACATCATCAAAATGTTCATACTACCCCAAAAAACCTATAGATTCAATGCAATTCCTATTAAAATACCAAGGGCATATTTCACAGATCAAGAACAAATATTGCAAAAATTTGTGTGAAACCAAAAAGACCCAGAATAGCCTCAGAAATCTTAAGAAAGAAGAATAATAGGAGGGATCACAGTACCTGATATGAAACCATACTACAAGGCCACTGTAATCAAACCAGACACAGAGATCAATGGAAAAGAATAGAGAACCCAGAAATAAACCCAAGTCTCTACAGTCATTTGACATTTGACAAAGGGAGCATAAGCATACAATGGAGTAAGACAACCTCTTCAATAAATGGTGTTGGGAGAACTGGACTGGTACATGCCAAAAAAACGAAACTAGACCACCAACTAACACCACCAGAATATACTCGAAATCAATAAAAGACTTAAATATAAGTCATGATGTCATAAAAGCCCTAGAGGAAAACAGAAAGAACAATCTTAGATATCCCATGTAGCAATATTTTTGGCAATTTATCTCATAGAGCAATGGAAATAAAGGGAAAAAATAAACAAATGAGACTACATTACACTAAAAAGCCTCTGCATGGCTAAAGAAACCAAATAAAAAGAGAACCAACTGTATGGGAGAATTTATTTGTCAATGATACATCAGCAAGGGCTTGATCTTCAAAATATATAAAGAACTCATACAACTCAACACCAGGAAGACAAACCAATTAAAAATAGCCAAAAGAACATCTCTCTGTAATCTCTTCCAGTTAGACTTTCTCTACCCATACCCTGTCAAAAGTGTTTTTGATAAGATTACCATTGATCCGTGTTTTGCTAAATCTAATGGTTAATTTTTGGTATCATATTAATTAATCACTCTCCTTTTCCAGGAAAAAAAAAAGCTTTATACTTTATTCCAGATGCCACACTCCCTATTTCACTGGCCATTCAACTTCAATCTCTTTTGCTAGCTTTTCCTTGTGACAGAGACTGGCCAGACATTCATTAAACATATTTCTTCTTTCTTGGCACACACTTTCACTACTTTTCCCAGCCTCCTTGCAGATAAGTGTAGTTGAAGAAATAAGGTTTTCTAATGGAAAATTAGCACAAGTTATGTGCTCATATTTCAAACCTAGCCTATAAAGTACTCTCACAATGCTCCAAATTCACTTCTCTTCTACATAACAGGTTTACAATAAATATAAATTAGATGGACACATTTTACATCACTGCTCTTTTAAATTCTTTCAGTAAGTATCAAGCAAAACTTCCTCCACTATCCACAGATCCTCATAGCAAATGGCAAGACAAGAATTCATCCCCTTCAGTATCAGTTGCCTGTGTTTCCATGGCAGATATGAATACTATAGCTACTTACCAAGGTAGCATAAAACGGCTAATTATCATGCCAGTGGAGTTGCCATTTATCACACAGTAGCACTACTGTGCTACTCAGGCTGTGACTGAAAGGTCTGTTCTTGGGGCATTTGGGCCTGGAAGAACCTATCTCCATTGACTTCTATTCAATATCCTACTAGCTTATGTGAGTCGCCGTTACTGTAATAGAGACTGATAAATAACTATCATCTGCCTGACATTGTAGGTTTTTCTTCCTTTCTTCCAAAGATGCATCTGCTTAAGTTCTCACAGCAAACTCTTGAGAGGAAAGAGATTTTTGTTTTTTTTCTTTGTTCTCAATTTCATTACCTCTAACTCTATTGTGCTGAAATATGTAAGTCACATGTTGTATCTATAGACAAGGTTTTTTATTTGTTTTGTTTTGGCATTTGATCATCCGGTCTCTACTTGTGGTCTATTTCTTGTAGAGCTATGGACCATCAGCACATATTATCAATTTCTTGAGTATTTGCTTTTGAGTAAAAAAATAATCTGAGGAAATATTTTTATAAAACAAAATAAATTTATGATATTTAGGATGATCATGTGTTAAGAGTTGTAAGTACATTTAGAAGTTGACCTTTCCAACACATTTTTTTTTCCGATGGGGTAACTGAGTCTCAGAGAATTTGAGTGACCATAATGATTTAGCATTTGCAAACTGCACATGTTTCAATAACTCTATGGGGAAATAATTATTATTCTATTTTTACATATAATTAAATTGGAAACTCAGGCTCTAAAAGATTGAATGACATCTAAATGTCACACATAGTAGAGGCAGGACTTCTAATTCTATGTTTTTTTTCTATTACATACTGTTGATTCTTATAGCCACCTCAGGAAAAAAAAGAAGTGTTGAGCTCTCAAGTTTGTGAAATATAAAGAGAAGTAGAAGGGTTATGCAGGGAGCAAGCTGACCCACAGTGAAAATGATTACACTCACGAAGAACAGTCTACTTTTACATCTCTGTAACTGTTCTTCTGATAGCTAGTGTGGTCCTGATAAGTTGTGAGGGCATAGATAACACAAAGATTGCTTTAGACACAAAGCAGCATGAGTGACTCTATTGGTCCTTAAAGGAGACCTTATTCCCATGCAGCTTCAGTACAGTCAGTTGTCAGACACACATAGTGGTCAAGATTATGCCTTGTAAATATTTGTGGGTAAGAAACGTAAGACTAGCTGTCTCTGTCTCATGAGGGTGTTTGCTCTCTGAATTTTAAAGTCAGAAAGAATATACTATATTCCCTCTTAAACTTTTCTTCTTTTTCTCACATGTTTTACTTTTAACACTAAGATGCAGCAAGTTTGAGTTGTAAAATAAGTCTGCCTGTGTGTGTCTGTGTTGCACTAATGATTGTAAACTCTGGCATAACTAGAGTTCAGGTATAAAGTCTTCCCAAACAGTATATTGTCCTAGTCATGGCAAAACACTCTTTCAGCATAGAGCTTCCAACGACTTGGTAAAAATACCTGAATTGCTATGAACAGTGGTTAAGGTCTCTACATACCTCTATTCAGTCAAGTGGATTTAATGTAACACAATTATCCCTTTTCACCTACTTTCATCTAGATTCCAGAAATTCCAGTTACATTTTGGGGACATATTAAAGATATAATTGTTGAGCTATATTGTATATGTATTCAATATACAATATTTGGCCTGGGCTATGGAATTCAAGCAGTTATCGTACATGGTTATATGAATTATATATTTTACCTTTCACAGCAATGCCTTTGGCCTATCCAGTATTTTTATCTGTGAACAAATGTAATCAGCACACAATATTTTATCTAAAGGCAAAGAGATAAAACAAGGAGATAACCAGACTTGAGTACTAGCTCTGTCCTATACTACTAACTGTTACATACTCAATTATGCCTAAAAATATATATCTGTCTGATGAGACTAATACCTCTCCAAAACATTTTACTATAAAATATTTTTATTCAAGTATCAAATTATTTCCTCTAAACTAAAAATGTAAATAGAAATAACCACAAAGATAAGCTATCTGTTTATTCTTTCCTTCTGAAGCAATGACTAGAATTAGATCTTTAGCTAAAAATATATCTATCATGCTAGCTATATGTACTTTTGGAGTACAGGAAAATTTAGGGCCACAGAAACCAGAAAGTTTGGATAACTATTAAAACAGAAAATTTCCAAGAAAGAAATGAAAAAGTTCTGTGTACTATTTTTCAGCTATTGATTTGTGAAAACAATTTTCTTACTGGCATTCCTGTCCCTTCATTCCATTCTCTACATTATTACTGAAGAAGTTGTTGAAATATTAAATATAAAAAATGTAAATTATTGTTACTGCCTTGCTTAAATTTATTTGGTGCATTCATATTTCACTTTGGATAAAGTCCAAATATCTTAACATGATCTAAATAAGCCTGCATTATCTAAAACATGACTAATTCTCCAGCCTCAACTAACACGCTCTTTTCAACAACACTAAATATTCAAGTTATAATAAATTAACTTTTGTCTGAATATGTCATTCCCTTTGCCTGAAATACTCTTCCCAGAGCCCCCATTTCCTTTCTGTTCACACATCCAACTTTTTAAAAAATAATTTATTTGTTTGTTTATTTATATATTTATTTATTTTTAGAGAGAGGGGAAAGGAGAAAGAGAGGGAGAGAAACATCACTGTGTGGTTGCCTCTCACTTGTGCCCCCAACTGCCTGACGTGCAACCTAGTCAGGTGCCCTGACTGGGAATTGAACCAGCGACACTTGGTTTGCAGGCCGATGCTTAATCCACTGAGCCACAGCAGCCAGGGCTTCACACATCCGTCTTATTTCTCCCTTTGCCTTGATAACTCACACTTATCCTTCAAGTCTCAACTTAAACATTCATTTCAAAACTCTCTAGACTATGTTAGGTAACCCTAAAACAAACATACTCTCATGATAGCTTATATAAGGTCTGTCCAGAAAAAGTCCAGCCTTTGTTTATATAATGAGAATGATTTGTGAGGCATTGGTATAATCTGGCAGCCAAAGAGATGGGACTGAAATGCACATGAATGAACAATGATGACTTTACTGTACTAGTCAGCAGGGTCAGTAGATGCCATTGAGTGAGCACGTGGACTGTGTGGCCACTGCATTCAAAATGACTGAGTAGAGCAATAGATCTGCATCTAATTTTACATTAAGCTTGCACATTCCTCCACAGAAACTATTTGAATGATTCAGGAGGCCACAGCTTTGGGCAACTGGTCATTGGCAGCTTCATCATGTCAACATGCCCACTCATGTATCACGTCTCATATAGGGTTTTTTTTTTTTCTTGGTGAAACATCAAGTCACCCACGTGACTCAGGCCCCTTACATCCAAGATTTGGTACTCTGTGACTTCTGGCTTCTCCCAAAACTGAAATCACCTTTGAAAGGGAAGAGAGTTCAGATCATTGATGATATTCAGGAAAATATGGCAGGGTAGCTGATGGCTATTGGGAAAACTGTGTGAGGTCCCAATGTGCTTACTTTGAAGGGCATTGAGGCATCATTGTCCTCAGTACAATGTTTCTTGTATCTTGTTTCTTCTTCAATAAACATCTTTGTTTCATGGTACATGACTGGATACTTTCTGGACAGACCTTTTAAGCCCCATATTATAGAAAACAATGTATTGCAACTGTTTGATTTAAATTTTTAGTCTATTTTTTGGGCTATGAGCTCCTTAAAGGCTGAGACTATTTACTGTTATAAGAAGTTTAATATAGTAACTATGAATAGAGGTTGAAATAAAACTGCCAGACTCCACCACTTTGAACTTCGGCAGATTATTTGACCTGCCAGTGTCTCAGTTTTATCATTTATAAAGTGAAATAATAATAACTGAATTAATTCAAACAGTTGCTTGGATGATTACATGAGTTAATACATGCAATGTACTTAAAACAGTACAAGGCACATAGTAAGTAGTCAATACATATTAATTGTTATTTGTTTTTATCCACAGTTCTTAACACAATGCCTGGCACATTGCACATGCTCAATAAATGCCTAATGATTGAATGATGGAATAAAGGGTAGAATCTGCTAGGTCTTGTTATTAACCTGTAAGATCTGAGACAAAAGGAGCCTAACTTGTCCTTCTCATAAATGAATTCTAAATGTTTAACATAGTTTTAGGTACCATGTAGTTCTTCAATCCCTATGAGTTATATGAATGCATGAGATGAAGAACTAACTTTGTGTACATGTTTATTATGTTGCAATAATTATTGAAAATTCTATTCAAAATCTCAATAAATGAATTTTCAAAATCAAACAGAAATGTAGAATCCAAATCTTTCCGTGGAAATCATTGTACTATTTAATTATCCCTAGAAATAGGATCAGATTATAGTTGGTTCTCAGTGAAACAAGCCAGTAGTATGACTCAAAGAAAAGTAAAAAGTAAAAAAATAAAGAAGAAATAAGTCCTCACAAAATTCCCTTACCTTTGAAAACATTAAAGGCATTATTTCCAAAGTGCTACTTTCAAGTGAATACCCCCACTCCCCACTGATTAGTACAAATCAGTCCTGATAAAAAATGACTTTGGAAGTTAGGTTCAAACTTCCCAGCTGAGCCAGTAGTGTGCAGGGAAGGAGTGATCAGAACTGTTCCTCCCTACACAGGCATATATAGGAAAAATTCAGTCCTCGAAACAACCTAATAGAAGACATCCAGGGGGTTGCATTCTAGTGCTACAACTTCTTAATCTTGTAATCCTAAGCAAGTTACTTGACCTCTAATCCTCATCTATGAAATGGAAATGAGATCAGTGTCACACTAAACAATTGCCGTAAGTAACAAATACAGAGTGCATAACATGATGATGGCGCATAGTAGGTACTCAACAAATGGTAGCTATTTTTATCATTATGGGCTTTAACTCTTTACATCTTAGTTTGTTGATTGGATCATCTGAGCATGAGTAGAGTACTCATTTGGCAATTGTAAATATTTAGCACCTTGGTGACTTTCTGCAGGAGAGTTTTTATATATAAGTACCATGAAGAGTCTCATATCACCAATTTCAGTAGAATATTAGAACCTTGGTGTTGTAGTACTTTGTGGTCGAGGGCACGGAAGTAATTCCAGCAGATAGAATGAGAGACAGTCAGAGGGCTTCCGCTCACTCAGGCAGAATCAGCACTGAGCAGAGCAAGCACCTTCCTTTTATTGGATTTTGAAGATATGCTAATTAACAGTGAGGATCCAGGAATGAGCTCACAGGCACATCCCGAGAATGATCACAATGTACTTGAAACTTACAACAGAGGAAGTTCAAAAGGTCAACTGAAGAGAACGCTTCCTGACAAACAGGTCTATATAGCATTCATAGACAGAAAAACAGGAAAACAGAAATCCAATCACTTACTCTTTTAAAGCTAAGGAACTGATGTACTGTTTAGAAAGCAATTAAGGTTAAACATCGTTTGTACTTAGTTTTGTTTCATTTCCTTATCAACATCAGGGAAGACGGAGTACTCAGCAAGATTCTTTTTAAGTCACAGGATGTCTTTAAGATCCTGAGGCCTGAGCAGTCAGAGACTGTCGGCACCAGCGAGTCCAGCTCGCTGCTCAGATCATTAAACACCTGGACCGAGAGGCATGTGAACATACCTCAAATCAAAAGTCTTGATTTCCAGCATCACCTTGGCTGTTCAACTTTTTAGCTCTGTGACCTTAGTCACAGTTATATTACTTACAAACTGTGTCTTAGTTTTTTCTCTTTCTTAAAATGTATACAGTAATTGCATCTAGTTCATAGGGTTGTGAGGATTAAATGAAACTGTATATTATAGCCTTAACAAGAGACCCAGTACATTTCATAAACTTTACCAAATTTAGAAATGATAATGACACAAAAGGTTCATCGTTGGCCTTTGAAATCTACTTAATATTCCTTTGGTATAATGAATTTAAATTGATATGTAATTATAAATATAGTTTTGAGAAGAAGAGTATATTGAGTACAATAGAGCTTCTCCATTTATTAAGCACCTAGTATATCCAAAGTACACTTCTAGGTGATTTATAGATATTACTCTTATCTTCACAGTGAGCAATGCAGTGTGATGAACATAATTGTTCCCATTTAAAAAAAATATTAAGATGCCCTGGCCAGGTTGCTCAATTGGTTGAAGTGTCATCCTGTACACCAAGAGGTTATGAGCTCAATTCCAAGTCAGGGCACATATCTAGGTTGTAGGTTTGATCCCCAGTCTGGGTGTATATGGGAGGCAACCAATCATTGTTTTGGTCATGTGAGGAATACCATTAATTAATTAATTAAACCTATTAAGATACTTTAAGAAAGCTATCCAAGACTTCTGGTCAAGATGGAGGTGTAGGTAGACAAGTTTCACCTCCTCATGCAACCATAAGAAGAATTACAACTAATCTCAAAATAAATAAATACATAAATAAATAAATAAATAAATAAACACCCAGAACTGCCAGAAAACTAAACTGAATAGAAGCCTGACAGCCAAAGATCTAGAGAAGCCACATTCATCCAGACGGTTAGGAGGGGCAGAGATATGGAGTTAGGGCAGAGAGACAGCAGTGGCAGTAAAACAGGCCATCCCACATTCACATGTGGTAGATAAAAATCAGGAGGAATACCTCGGGAGCAAGTGATCCCATCCCCAGACCAGACTACACAGCCCAGAACTTCAGCACCAGAAAGATAAAGACCCATAACTTCTAGCTGTAAAAACCAGTAGTGGTTGGGGCAGTGGAAGGAACTACCAGTTAATCAGGTGAGTCTACTTAAAGGGTCAGCACTGACTTAGAATGTACACTCTGAGATTCACCACCAGGGCAACAGCTGGAAAGGCACCAGTCACATATGAGAAGTGGATGAATTGACTGGAAACAGGGCGTGTGCTGGGAAAACCTCCAGAAGCCAGGCAGCAGCATTGTCCCCTCTCTGAGCCCTTGTCCACATAGTCACAAAGCAATGAAGCAGATTGCCTCATCCTGGTGAATGCCTAATGCTCTGCCCCATAAAACTTAACTGGTGCGCTAAGACTGGGTGTCAAAGCAGCCCTACCTAATACACAGAAATGAAACAAGGAGGCTGCCAAATTGGGGAGATAAGGAAATATGGTCAAAATGAAAAAAATAGAACAAAACCCCAGAAAAAGAACTAAATGAAATAGAGATAACAAACCTATAAGATGCAGAGTTCAAAACACTGGTGATCAGGAAGGTAAGATGGCAGAGGAGTGAGAAGAGGTTGCGGTTTTAGGCTCCGGAGACCCGTCTGCACTTTGGGCTAATTGCAGACAGAACATCTCAGTGAGCAGCTGGACATTGGTGGGAGTTGAGCCAAGGCACTGCTGGATTAGAGAAAATCCATCTGGGAACAACCTGTTTAGTGAGGATAGCAGAGAAAAAGGGGACGAAACGGGATCCCTGACTGGGGCGGCTGCCCGAGCTGCGGCGGGAAGCACACAAAGGATTTTTGGCGACCACAGGCTGCCCGGAGAGGAGGCAGGCGGAAAGCAGATCTCTGCCCGCTGGCAGAGACGGGACTCGACCAAGTGGCATTGGCGCTGAAGGACAGGAGACAGCGTGCTGCCGGGCAAGTGAGAACATAATTCTCCTTTATATTTTTCTCTAGTGGACGGTGGAGACGGGAGGAAAGTTTGGGGGTGGTAGGCCGTTCTGGAGGAGGCCAGGCGCAGAGGCGCGCTCATCCACTCACCAACCCTACCCTTGGGTCGCGGGGCAGGCATAGGGAAGTGCTCTCACTCACTGGCCCAGGTGCGTGGGGCTGTGAGTCCAGGCGTCCCTCGGACACTCCCCAACGGACATAAGATCAGTGCCCCTACGGGCACAGGGAGGGCCCACTGAACAGGCAGAGAACCGTGCACAGACACCCCTAGACAGCTCCTGTGGGCGCAGGGCCCCAGGCCGGAAAGCAGACCACTAGCGCAGGCTCTGTTTGTGCCCGCCCAGACGGGTGAGGGAAGGCGGGCGGTTGCAGCACTGGAACAGCGGGAGGAGGCGACCCACGGACACTCGCTTCCACTGAGCACAAGTGTCCCCGGCCCTGCCCTAAGAGGCCAGAGACCAACTCCCCGTGCTCGGCTCAGCAGGACTGAGGGCACGGGGCGGCGCGCGAGCGTGAAATCACCTAAGCCCGGGGTCAGTTGGCGCCAATACCGGGGAAAGCTCTCGGTCCCCCGCGAGTGCAGGGACGCGCGCGCAGGGATTCCTCGGCGCGAACGCGGAACAGCCGCAGCCCAGCGACAGCAGGAGCCAATCCCGGGGAAAGCGCTCGGGCCGCCCGCGCGGGCAGGGTCGCGCGCAGGGACACCTCGGCGCGAACGGGGAACCACCGCGGCCCGGCAGCAGTGGGCTCCAACCGAGGGGCAAACTCTTGGGCCGCCTGAGCGCACAGGGGCTCGCGCGCAAGGGCTCGAGCGCAAGGGAACCTCAACTGGCTCCAGCGGGCAGCAAGGGAGCGCCCACCATAGCGGCAACCGAGGGCGCACACCATAGCGGCAACCGGGGGCGCACACCAGTCCTGCAAAAAACAAGAACCTCTGACCTGCCACACTAGACCAGCTGCGGACCCAGAAAAAGAAGGCAACACACCAAGGCTAAAACGGAGTAAAAACATCGCTTTTTAAAAAAAATTTTTTTTTCCAAATTTTTTCTCCCAAATTTTTTCTCCCTTGTTCTTTCTTTCTTCTTAATCATTTCTTTTCTTTCTTTCTTTCTTTATTCTTTTCCTGGGGTTTTTTTGGGGGGTTTTGGGGGGGTATATATATATTTTTTTTTCAATATTTTTTTTCTCTCTCTTTTTTCTTTATTTCTTTCTTCTTTATTCTTTCTTTTCTATCTTTCTTTGTTCCTTTCTTTCTTACCTTTTGGGGTTTTTTGGGGGGGGTTGTGGTAAATTTTTTATTTTCTTCTCTTTCTCTCTTTCTTCTTTTCTTCTATTTTCTTGGGGATTTTTTGGGGGGGTGTTTTTCCTTCACCTCTTCCAATAATAACAAACTTTATCTCTAACGTGTTGCATATAACCTCTCCTTCTCATCCTTTCTCTTTAATAGTTGTTTATTCGTTTGTGTGTCTAGCTTAGCCCCCTATCACTCTAAATAATATAATATAATTACTATATAAACCCAAATACAATACAATCCCACTTTCTTACTATATTATGTATTTTTCTATCCTTTTCTTCTATTTTTATTAACATACAATGTAAATATTACTAACTGGCTTGCACAGTCTCAAATATTACTAATCTATCACCCCCTCTATCAAAAATTACATTTTTCCTCCTCAAAAACAACACTTATCTATTCTTCTTATAGTATAAAAGCTCAAATCTCTTTACATTTATATTAATACGGGCTAGTTGGCTAATGATAGCAGGATAGAGTGAGAGATACTTTTTGAGGGTGTGGGTCTCCTGCCTGGGCTGTGTGATTATGTCTTTAACAGCATATCCACAAAAGAACTCAAGACAAAGCAGATAGAGTGATTCTCAACCAACTAGCCAGAAGGAAGATCCTATAAAAGAACATCTGAAATATAACCAAACAGCATAAACAAACGACATAAAGGGTAACTCAAGAACATCAGGCTCAGGATATCAAAGAGACTGCACCACTGAAACTCCCAGACCTTCGATAAAGAATATTACACCACAAAGGAGGGAAGTCAAAGCAGACTACTCCCCCCAAAATAAATAAATAAATAAATAAAAACAAAAAGAATCCAACATGGTAAGACGCAAA
The DNA here is from genome assembly GCF_987537825.1 of Furipterus horrens. NCBI lineage: Eukaryota > Metazoa > Chordata > Mammalia > Chiroptera > Furipteridae > Furipterus > Furipterus horrens. Next base: position 36,091,391 of record NW_028327187.1, read on the forward strand.
AATAACCCCTCAATGAAAAGAAAAGAGGAATCCTCAGAAAGCGAGATAGATGAAATAGACATAGCCCAAATGTCAGACATGGAATTCAAAATAATGGTGGTAAAGAAGCTAAATATACTCTACATCCTTAAAATCAACTATGACAACCTTCAAGGAAGTTACCAACAGCTCCAAGAAAATTACAGGGAACTTGCAGAGAACTACACCAGCATAAAAAAAGACATAGAAATTGTTAACAAGAACCAGGAAGAACTTAAGAATACAATCTCTGAACTGAAAAACACAGTAGAATCAGTCAAAAGCAGACTAAATGAAGCAGAGGATCAGATTAGTGAGTTAGAAGATAATGTAGAGAAAAACTCCCAGACAATACAGCAAAATGAAAAACGATTGAAAAAATATGAACAAGATGTAAGGGAATTACAGGATAGCATTAGGAAAAATAATTTAAGCATCATCGGAATACGAGAAGAAGAGGAAAAGGAACATGGAATTGAAAATCTGATAGGAGAAATAGTGACAGAAAATTTTCCGAACCTGATGAGAGAAAAGCTATGCAAGTCCAAGAAGCAATCAGAGTTCCAATAAAGAGGAATCCCCAAAAACCCACTCCAAGGCACATCATAGTTAAAATGGCAACATTCCAAGACAAAGAGAGAATCCTAAAAGCAGCAAGAGAAAAGCAGCAAATAACATACAAGGGAGCTCCGATAAGGCTATCAACTGATTTCTCAACAGAAACATTACAAGCCAGAAGGGAATGGTCAAAAATATTTCAAGCAATGAAAAAAAAAGGCCTACAACCAAGAATACTCTACCCAGCAAGACTCTCATTCAAAATAGAAGGTGAAATAAGGAGTTTCTCAGATAAAGGAAGACTGAAAGAATACATCTCCACCAAACCAGCATTTCAAGAGATGCTAAAGAAAAAAAAAAAAAGAAAAAAGAAGGAAAAAACAAGAGAGGAGAGGAACAGAGGTACAAAGGGAAATGAATAAAGACACGTCAATAATAACCTTAAATGTAAATGGATTAAATGCTCCAATTAAAAGACATAGGGTAATGGAATGGATAAGAAAACAGGATCCACATATTTGCTGTCTACAAGAAACACACCTCAAAACAAAAGATTTACACAGACTGAAAGTAAAGGGATATAAAAAAATATTCCAAGCAAACGGACCGGAAAAAAAAGCCGGGGTAGCAGTTCTCATATCAGACAAAATAGATTTCAAAGCAAGGACAATAAAAAGAGACAAAGAAGGACATTTCATAATACTTAAAGGAACAATCCATCAAGAAGATATGACTTTGATAAACATATATGCACCCAACATAGGAGCACCCAAATACATAAAGCAAATACTAGAACACCACAAAAAGGATATCAACAACAACACACTCATAGTAGGGGACTTCAACACTCCATTATCAACAATAGACAGATCATCAAAGCAAAGAAACACCAAGGATATACAGGCATTGAACAACACACTAAACCACATGGATCTAACTGACATATATAGAACTTTTCACCCCAAAGAAGCAAAATATACATTCTTTTCAAGTGCACATGGGACATTTTCAAAGATAGACCACATGATAGGTCACAAAACAAGTCTCAACAAATTCAAGAGAATTGAAATCATATCAAGAATCTTTTCAGATCACAATGCCTTGAAACTAGAAATCAACCTCAGAAAAAAAAATCAAAGACACCCAAACTCATGGAGATTGAATAACATGCTATTAAATAATGAATGGGTTAACAATGACATCAAAGAAGAAATCAAGAAATTTCTAGAAACTAATGATAATGAGCACACAACAACCCAAAACCTGTGGGACACAGCAAAAGCAGTCCTGAGAGGGAAGTTTATAGCAATACAGGCATATCTGAAAAGGCTAGAAGAATCTCAAATAAAAAACCTAACCACAATGCTACAAGAACTAGAACAACAACAACAAACAAAGCCTAGGACAAGAAGAAGGAATGAAATCATCAAGATCAGAGCAGAACTAAATGACATAGAGACTAAACAAACAATCCAAAAGATCAACAAAACTAGGAGATGGTTCTTCGAAAAAATCAACAAAATCGACAAGCCTCTAGCCAGTCTAATCAAGAAAAAAAGAGAGAAGACACAAATAAACAAAATCAGAAATGAAAGAGGAGAAATCACGACTGATACCTCAGAAATACAAATGATAGTTAGAAATTACTTCAGACAACTGTATGACAAGAAATTTGACAATCTAGAAGATATGGACAAATTTCTAGAAACATACAACCTTCCAAAACTGAATCAAGAAGAAGTGGAAAGACTCAACAGACCAATAACAAAAAAGGAAATTGAAACAGTAATCCAAAATCTCCCGGCACACAAAAGCCCTGGACCGGATGGCTTCACAGGCGAATTTTACAAAACATTCAGGGAAGAACTAACTCCTATCCTCCTCAAACTGTTCCAAAAAATCCAAGAAGAAGGGAAAATCCCAAACTCTTTCTATGAAGCCAGTATTATCCTAATCCCCAAACCAGGTCAAGACACAACAAAGAAAGAAAACTACAGGCCAATATCACTGATGAACATCGATGCTAAAATCCTCAATAAAATATTGGCAAACAGGATCCAGCAACACATCAAAAAGATCATACATCATGATCAAGTGGGCTTCATTCCAGGGATGCAAGGATGGTTTAATATTCGCAAATCAATAAATATAATACATCACCTAAACAAAATGAAAGACAAAAATCACATGATCATTTCAATAGATGCAGAAAAAGCATTTGATAAAGTACAACACCCATTTATGATGAAAACACTCAACAAAATGGGAATACACGGAGCATATCTTAACCTAATTAAGGCTATATATGAGAAGCCTGAGGCCAACATCATACTCAATGGACAAAAACTGAAAGCATTCCCCCTGAACTCAGGAACTAGACAAGGTTGTCCACTCTCTCCACTCCTTTTCAACATAGTGTTGGAAGTCCTAGCCACAGCAATCAGACAAGAAAAAGAAATAAAAGGCATTCAAATTGGGAAAGAGGAAGTAAAACTTTCATTATATGCAGATGACATGATAGTATACCTAGAAAATCCTATAAACTCCACTAAAAGACTACTCGATATAATAAGTGAATATGGCAAAATAGCAGGGTACAAAATAAATATACAGAAATCTAAGGCATTTCTGTACACCAACAATAAAATAACAGAGACAGAGACAAAAAAGAAAATACCATTTACTATAGCAACAAGAAAAATAAAGTACCTAGGAGTAAACTTAACCAAAGAGATAAAAGACCTATATTCTGAAAATTACATAACATTGAAGAAAGAAATTAAGGAAGAAACAAATAAATGGAAGCAAATACCATGTTTTTGGATGGGAAGAATCAACATCATCAAAATGGCCATACTACCCAAAGCAATTTACAGATTCAATGCAATCCCTATTAAAATACCAATGACATATTTCACAGACCTAGAACAAATACTCCATAAATTCATATGGAACCAAAAAAGACCCCGAATAGCAAAAGCAATCTTGACACAGAAGAACACAGCAGGAGGAATCACAACACCAGATATCAAACAATACTACAAAGCCACTGTAATCAAAACAGTATGGTACTGGCATAAGAATAGACATAGAGATCAGTGGAACATAATAGGGAGTCCAGAAATAAACCCAGGCCTCTATGGTCAACTAATCTTTGATAAAGGAGGAAGGAACATAAAATGGAGTGAGAATAGCCTCTTTAACAAATGGTGCTGGGAGAACTGGATAGGGACCTGCAAAAAAATGAAACTAGACCACCAACTTACACCACACACAAGAATAAACTGAAGATGGATCAAAGACTTAAATGTAAGCCGTGACACCATAAAAGTCCTAGAGGAAAACATAGGCAAGAAAATATCAGATATATCACATAACAATCTCTTCACGGATACATCTCCTAAAGCAAGAGAAATAAAGGAAAAAATAAATAAATGGGATTACATCAAACTGAAGAGTTTCTGCTCAGCAAAAGAAAACATCAGCAAGATGAAAAGGAAACCAACCATATGGGAAAACCTATTTGCCAATGACATCACAGACAGGGGACTGATTTCCAAAATATATAAAGAGCTGATACGACTGAACATCAAGAAAACAAACAACCCAATTAAAAAATGGGCAAGGGACCTGAACAAACACTTCTCCGAAGAGGACATACAGAAGGTCCATAGACACATGAAAAAATGCTCAACATCATTAGCCATCAGGGAGATGCAAATAAAAACCACAATGAGATACCATTTTACACCAGTCAGAATGGCCATCATCAACAAATCAACAAGCAACAAGTGCTGGCGAAGATGTGGAGAAACGGGAACCCTACTGCACTGTTGGTGGGAATGCAGACTGGTGCAGCCACTATGGAGAACAGTATGGAATTACCTCAAAAGATTAAAAATGGAACTGCCTTTTGAACCAGGGACTCCACTACTAGGATTATACCCGAAGAATCTTGAAACACCAATTCAAAAGAACTTATGCACTCCTATGTTCATTGCAGCACTGTTTACAATAGCTAAGTGCTGGAAACAGCCTAAGTGCCCATCTGTAGATGAGTGGATCAAAAAACTGTGGTACATTTACACAATGGAATACTATGCAGCAGAAAGAAGGAAGGAACTCCTGCCATTTGCAACAACATGGATGGAACTAGAGAGAATTATGCTTAGTGAAATAAACCAGGCAAAGAAAGAAAAATACCATATGATATCACCTAATACAGGAAACTAAAGAACAACACAAACAAAGGAACTAAATAGAACAAAGAGCAGAATAGCAGTCAATAGGGGGGAGGGGAGAGGGAGAGAAGGGGGATAAGTAAGGGAAGGGATTAGTCAAAGAACCCATATAAAAGACTCATGGACATGGACAACGGGGAGGGATATGATTGCGGGAGAGGGGGTGGGTTGGGTGGGGGAGAGAAATTAGGGGAAAAGGGGACAACTGTAATTGAAAAACAAAAATAAAAAAAATAAATAAAAAGAAAACACTGGTGATCAGGATGCTCAGAGAACTCAGAGAACTCATTGAGTATGGCAAAAAGATAAAAGAAGAAATGAAGTTTACACTAAGTGAAATAAAGAAAAATCCACAGGGAACCAACAGTGAAGGGAAGGATGCTGAGATTCAAATCAATGTTTTGGAATAAAAGTAAGAAATAACCATTCAACCAGAACAGAAAGAAGAAATATGAACTGAAAAAACCAAGGAAAGTATAAGAAGATTCTGGGAAATCTCCAAAAGTTCCGACATCCAAATCATGGAAATGCCAGAAAGAGAAGAAGAAGAGCAAAAAATTGAAAATTTACTTGAAATAATAATAAAAGTAAACTTCCCTAATTTGACGAAGGAAATAGACATACAAGTACAGGAAGCATAGAGTTCCAAACAAGTAGGACCCAAAGAGGACCACATCAAGACACATCACAATTAAAATGCCAAAGGTTAAAAATAAAGAGAGAATCTTAAAAGTAGCAAGAGAAAAGCAGACAATTACCTACAAAGGAGTTCCCATAAGACTATCAGCTAACTTCTTGAAAGAAGATTTTCAGGCAAGAAGTATTCAAAGTAATGAAAAGGAAGGGCCTACAACCTAGATTACTCTATCCAGCTGTCATTTAGAATGAAAAGGCAGATAAAGTTCTTCCCAGACAAGGTAAAGCTAAAGGAATTTATCATCACCAAGCCATTATTGCATGAAATGTTAAAAAAACTTATTTAAGAAAAGGATGAAAACTAAGAACATTAAAATGACAACAAACTCACAACTACCAAAAACTGAATCTAAAACAAACAAACTAATCAAAGAACCAGAACAGGAACAAAATAATAGATATGGAGATTACTTGGAGTGTTATCAGCTGGGAGAGTGACAGGGTATAATGGAGGAAAAGGGTGCAGGGATTAAGAAACATAACTGTTAGGTACAAAATAGACAGGAAGATGTTAATAATAGTATAGGAAATGGAGAAGCCAAAGAACTTATATGCAAGACCCATGGGCATGAACTAAGGAGGGTATTGCTGGAAGGTTGGGGAGTACTGGGAAGAGGAATCAAAGGGGGAAAATTGGGACAACTGTAATAGCATAATCAATAACATATACTTTAAAAAGAAAAAAAGCTATTCAAGACCACACATCTAAGAAATGGACGGAGAAATCGGTAGAATTGTATTGTAAGCCCAGGTCTCTCTGATATCAAAGCCTGTGTTCTTTCCACTACCTCTTTAATTTGCCATTATGAATTTGTTTACTACATTAGCTAGCTGCCATCAGTACGAGAGAGGGGCCCCAAGGATGAGACACAGGACAAGAAAGTTCGTGAAGAAAGGAGAAAAAAAGAAAGCAGCTCAAACTTGGCCTCAGGACCGTACTGTCAAAGGCTCTAGTCTCCATTTTTTTTTTTTGGTTAAAATCTTTATTTTATTTTATTTTATTTTATTTTTTGTTATTCAATTACAGTTGTCCCATTTTTCCCCCATTGCTCGCCCCTCCCAGCCCATCCCTTCTCCCACAATTATATCCCTCCCCGTTGTCCATGTCCATGAGTCATTGATATACGTTCCTTGACCTGACCCTTCCCTTAGTTATCCCCCTTCTCTCCCTCCCCCCGCCCCCCTACTGACTACTATTCTAGTCTTTGCCTATTTAGTTCGTTTGTTTGTGTTGCTCTTTAGTTTCCTGTATTGGGTGATATCATATGGTATTTTGCTGTCTTTGCCTGGCTTATTTCACTAAGCATAATTCTCTCTAATTCCATCCATTTTGTCGCAAATGGCAGGAGTTCCCTCTTTCTTTCTGCTACATAGTATTCCATTGTGTAGATGTACCACAGTTTTATGATCCACTCATCCACAGACGGGCACCTAGGCTGTTTCCAGCACTTAGCTATTGTAAACAGGGCTGCTATGAACATAGGGGTGCATAAGTTCCCTTGAATTAGGGTTTCAGGATTTTTCGGGTATAATCTCAGCAGTGGAATCGCTGGTTCAAAAGGCAGTTCCATTTTTAGTTTTTTGAGGTAATTCCATACTGTTTTCCATAGTGGCTGCACCAGTCTGCATTCCCACCAACAGTGCATTGGGTTCCTGTTTCTCCACATCCTCGCCAGCATTTGTTGTTTGTTGATTTGTTGATGATGGCCATTCTGACAGGTGTAAGGTGGTATCTCATTGTGGTTTTAACTTGCATCTCTCTGATGGCCAATGATGTTGAGCATTTTTTCATGTGTCTATGGACCTTCTGTATGTTCTCTTCGGAGAAATGTTTGTTCAGGTCCTTTGCCCATTTTTTAATTGGGTTTTCTGTTTTCTTGATTTTGAGTCGTATAAGCTCTTTATATATTTTGGAGATCAGTCCCCTCTCTGTGATATCATTGGAAAATAAGTTTTGCCATATGGTTGGTTTCCTTTTCATCTTGCTGATGTTTTCTTTTGCTGAGCAGAAACTTTTTAGTTTGATGTAGTCCCATTTGTTTATTTTTTCCTTTATTTCTGTTGCCTTGGGAGATGTATCCGTGAAGATATTGTTACGTGTGATATCTGAAATTTTCCTGCCTATGTTTTCCTCTAGAGCTTTTATGGTATCACGGCTTACATTTCAGTCTTTAATCCATCTTGAGTTTATTCTGGTGTGTGGTGTAAGTTGGTGGTCTAGTTTCATTTTTTTGCACGTCCCTGTCCAGTTCTCCCAGCACCATTTGTTAAAGAGGCTCTTCTCACTCCATTTTATGTTCTTTCCTCCTTTACCAAAGATTAGTTGACCATAGAGGCCTGGGTTTATTTCTGGGCTCTCTATTCTGTTCCATTGATCTACATGTCATTTCTTATGCCAGTACCAGACTGTTTTGATCACAGTGGCTTTGTAGTATTGTTTGATGTCTGGTATCGTGATTACTCCTGCTGTGTTCTTCTGTTTCAAGATTGCTTTTCCTATTCGGGGTCTTTTTTGGTTCCATATGAATTTTTGGAGGATTTGTTCTAGGTCACTGAAATATGTCATTGGTATTTTAATAGGGATTGCATTGAATTTGTAAATTGCTTTGGGTAGTATGGCCATTTTGATGATGTTGATTCTTCCCATCCAAGAACATGCTACTTGCCTTCATTTATTTGTATCTTCCTTAATTTCTTTCTTCAATGTTGCATAATTTTCAGTGTACAGGTCTTTTATCTCTTTGGTTAAGTTTATTCCTAGGTACTTTATTTTTCTTGTTGCTATAGTAAATGGGTTTTTTTTTTTGCTTCTGTCTCTGCTATTTTATTGTTGGTGTACAGAAATGTCTTAGATTTCTGTATATTTATTTTGTACCCTGCTATTTTGCTAAATTCACTGATTATATCGAGTAGTCTTTTAGAGGATTTTATAGTGTTTTCTAGGTATACTATCATGTCGTCTGCAAATAGTGATAATTTTACTTCTTCTTTCCCAATTTGGATGCCTTTTATTTCTTTTTCTTGTCTGATTGCTGTGGCTAGGACTTCCAACACTATGTTGAATAGAAGTGGGAAGAGTGGACAGCCTTGTCTAGTTCCTGATTTCAGGGGGAATGCCTTCAGTTTTTGTCCATTGAGTATGATGTTGGCTTCAGGCTTCTCATATATAGCCTTAATGATGTTAAGGTATGCTCCCTCTATTCCCATTTTGCTGAGTGTTTTTAACATAAATGTGTGTTGTACTTTATCAAATACTTTTTCTGCATCTATAGATGTGATCATGTGATTTTTGTCTTTCGTTTTGTTTAGGTGATGTATTATATTTATTGATTTGCGAATATTAAGCCATCCTTGCATCCCTGGGATGAATCCCACTTAATCATGATGTATGATCTTTTTAATGTGTTGCTGGATCCTGTTTGCCAAAATTTTATTGAGGATTTTAGCATCTATATTCGTCAGTGATATTGGCCTGTAGTTTTCTTTCTTTGCTGTGTCTTGATCTGGTATTGGGATGATGGTAATACTGGCTTCATAGAAAGAGTTTGGGATTTTTCCCTCTTCTTGGATTTTCTGGAATAGTTTGAGGAGGGTAGGCGTTCGTTCTTCCCTAAATGTTTTGTAAAATTCACCTGTGAAGCCATCCGGTCCAGGGCTTTTGTGTGCCGGGAGATTTTGGATCACTGTTTCAATTTCCTTCTTTGTTATTGGTCTGTTGAGACTTTCTACTTCTTCTTGAATCAGTTTGGGAAGGTTATATGTTTCTAGAAATCTGTCCATTTCTACTAGGTTGTCACATTTCTTGCCATATACTTGTTTGTAGTAATTTCTTATAATTTTTTGTATTTCTGAGGTATCAGTCGCGATTTCTCCTCTTTCACTTATGATTTTGTTTATTTGGGTCTTCTCTCTTTTTTTCTTGATGAGCCTGGCTAGAGGCTTGTCAATTTTGTTTATTTTTTCAAAGAACCAGCTCCTAGTTTTGTTGATTTTTTGGATTGTTTGTTTAGTTTCTATGTCGTTTAATTCTGCTTTGATCTTGATGATTTCCTTTCTTGTTTTTGCCCTAGACTTTGTTTGTTGTTGCTGTTCTAGTTCTTGTAGCTTTATGGTTAGATTTTTTATTTGAGATTCTTCTATGCTTTTCAGATATGCCTGTATTGCTATGAACTTCCCTCCTAGGACTGCTTTTGTTGTGTCCCATAGGTTTTGGGCTGTTGCGTGTTCATTGTCATTAGTTTCTAGAAATTTCTTGATTTCCTCTTTGATGTCATTGTTAACCCATTCATTATTTAAGAGCGTGTTATTCATTCTCCATGAGTTTGGGTGTCTTTGATTTTTTTCCCTGAGGTTGATTTTTAGTTTCAAGGCATGGTGGTCTGAAAAGATGCTTGATAGGATTTCAATTTTCTTGAATTTGTTGAGACTTGTTTTGTGTCCTATTATGTGGTCTATCTTTAAAAATGTCCCACGCACCTTTGAAAAGAATGTATATTTTGCTTCTTTGGGGTGAAAAGTTCTATATATATCAGTTAAGTCCATGTGGTTTAGTGTGTTGTTCAATACCTGTATATCCTTGGTGTTTCTTTGCTTGGATGATCTTTCTATTATTGATAATGGAGTGTTGAAGTCCCCTACTATGAGTGCGTTGTTGTTAATATCCTTCTTTTGGTCTTCTAGTATTTGCTTTATGTATTCGGGTGCTCCTATGTTGGGTGCATATGTGTTTATCTGTGTTATATCTTCTTGATGAATCGTTCCTTTAAGTATTATGAAATGTCCTTCTTTGTCTCTTTTTATTGCCCTTGCTTTGAAATCCGTTTTGTCTGATATGAGGAGTGCTACCCCAGCTTTTTTTTCAGGTCCATTTGCTTGGAATATTTTTTTATATCCCTTTACTTTCAATCTATGTAAATCTTTTGTTTTGAGGTGTGTTTCTTGTAGACAGGAAATATATGGGTCCTGTTTTCTTATCCATTCCGTTACCCTATGTCTTTTAATGGGAGCATTTAATCTATTTATATTTAAGGTTATTATTGACATGTATTTATTCATTTCCCTTTTGTATCTCTGTTCCTCTACTCTTTTTTTGTTTTTTCTCTTCCCTTTTCTTAGAATATTCCCTTTAGCATCTCTTGCAATGCTGGTTTTGTGGAGATGTATTCTTTTAGTCTTCCTTTGTCTGAAAAACTCCTTATTTCACCTTCTATTTTGAATGAGAGCCTTGCTGGGTAGAGTATTCTTGGTTCTAGGCCTTTGTTTTTCATTGCTTGAAATATTTTTCACCATTCCCTTCTGGCTTGTAATGTTTCTGTTGAGAAATCGGTCGATAGCGTTATTGGAGCTCCCTTGTAAGCTATTTGCTGTTTTTCTCTTGCTGCTCTTAGGATTCTCTCTTTGTCTTGGAATGTTGCCATTTTAACTATGATGTGCCTTCAAGTGGGTTTTTGAGGGTTCCTTTTTATTTGGAACTCTCAGTGCTTCTTGGACTTGCATAACTTTTTCTCTCATCAGGTTCGGAAAATTTTCTGTCACTATTTCTCCTATCAGATTTTCAATTCCATGCTCCTTTTCTTCTCCCTCTCGTATTCCGATGATCCTTAAATTATTTTTCTAATGCTATCCTGTAATTCCCTTATATCTTGTTCATATTTTTTCAATCTTTTTTCATTTTGCTGTATCATTTGAGAATTATTACCTACATTATCCTCTAACTCACTAATGCAATCCTCTGCTTCGTTTAGTCTGCTTTTGACTGATTCTACTGTGTTTTTCAGTTCAGAGATTGCATTCTTCATTTCTTCCTGGTTCTTGTTGATAGTTTCTATGTCTTTTTTTATGCTGGTGTAGTTCCCTGCAAGTTCCCTGTAATTTTCTTGGAGCTCTTGGTAACTTCCTTGGAGGTTGTCATAGTTGTTTTTGAGGTTTTCGAGCATATTGAGCTTCTTCACCACCATAGTTTTGAATTCCATGTCTGACATTTGGGCTATGTCTATTCCATCTACCTCTCTTTCTGGGGATTCCTCTTTTCTTTTCATTGAGAGGTTGTTTCTGCGTCTTACCCTGTTGGATTCTTCTTGTTTGTTTTTGTTCCTTGGATTTGTCTGCTTTGCCTTCCCATCTTTGTGGTATGAGATTTTTTATGGTAGATCTGGGGGATTCAGTGGTGCAGTCTCTTTGATCTCCTGAGCCTGATGTTCTTGGGGTACCTTTTATATAATTTGTTTATGCTGTCTGGTTATATTTCAGACTTTTTTTTGTTTGTTTGTTTGTTACGATCTTCCTTCTGGCTTGTTGATTGGGAATCATGCTATCCACTTTATCTCGAACTCTTTTGTGGAGATGTCAGTTCAGCCTTCTTGTGTCATCTTCTTTTTCTGCATCCACAGCTGATCTAATGTGATGGTTCAGAGATTCCTATTCCTTGCAGCAGTGGTGTGCGCGAGGTGATCAGCAAGGCGCAATGCAAGGCAGCCAAGAGCCCACCTCAGGTCTGCCATGCCGCGCTCCAGGAAAGCAGGCCCTGCCGCACTTTGGGGAAGCTGGCAAGGTGTATTTTTTTTTTTTTCTTTTTCACTCAAGCATCAGTGTGCGCTCAAGGCAGCTGGGGAACTATGCTCAGGCCTGCCACGCTGCGCTCCCAGAAAGCAGGCCGGGCCAAGCTCCAGGAAAGCCCTCCAGGTGTTTTTTTGGCTTGAACACCGGTTTAGCGCCCAAGGCGGCTGCGGAACTAAGCTCAGGCCTGCCGCGCCACGCTCCTAGAAAGCAGGCCACGCCAAGCTCTGGGAAAGCCCTCCAGGTGTTTTTTTGGCTAGAGCACCAGTGCGCGCCCAAGGTGTACGGGGAACTAAGCTCCGGCCTGCTGTGCCGCGCTCCTACAAAGCTGGCTGCGGCTGCGCTCCAAGGAAGCCAGCCGCGCTGTGCTCCAGGAAAGCCCTTGAGGTGTTTTTTGGCTCAAGTGCCGGTGTGCACCCAAGCGGCTGGGGAGCTAGCCTCAGGCCTGCAGCGCTGTGTTCTGGGCATTGGTCTTTCGCCTCGTAGGGCAGGGCTGCAGACACTTGTGCTCAGTAGAAGTGAGTGTCTGTGAGTCCTGCTGCCCACCGTTCCCGCACCTCCTGAGCGGACATGCACAGAGCCTGGGCAAGTGCTCTGCGCTCCGGATTCAGGCCTGGTACTTCGACCTGGCGCCCACTGGGCTGGCCAGGGGTGACTGCGCACAGTCTTCTGCGTGTCCAGTGGGCCCTCCCTGCGCCCGTTGGGTCACTGATTTTATGTCTGTTGGCGTGCATCCAAGGGGCACATGGATGCACAGCCCTGCGCACCTGGGCCAGTGAATGATGGCACTCCCCTATGCGCGCCCCCGCGACCCAAGGGGAGGGTTGGAGGGTGGATGAGCGCACCACTGCGCCTGCGCTCCTCAAGAATGGCCTACCACCCCCAAATTTTCCTCCCCTCTCCACCATCCACTAGAGAAAAATATAAAGGAGAATTATGTTCTCACTTGCCCGGCAGCACGCTGTCTCCTGTACTTCAGCACCAATGCCACTTGGTTGAGTTCGGTCTCTGCCAGCGGGCAGCGATCCGCTCTCCTCCCAACTCCTCTCCCGGGGCAGCCTGTGGTCCCCAAAAATCCTTTGTGTCCTTCCAGCAGCAGCTCCAGCAGCCGCCCCAGTCAGGAATCCCGTTTTGTCCCCTTTTTCTCCGCTATCCTCACTAAACAGGTTGTTCCCAGATGGATTTTCTCTAATTCAGCAGTGCCTTGGCTCAACTCCTGCCAGTGTCCAGCTGCTCACTGAGATGTTCTGTCTGCAATTAGCCCAAACTGCAGAAGGGTCTCGGGAGCCTGAAACCTCAGCCTCTCTTCACTCCTCTGCCATCTTCCCTCCTCTCCAAAGGCTCTAGTCTCAAGCACTTCTGTCTAGGTTCCTCAAGGTACACTAGTTTTTTGTTTTTTTTTTTTCTCCACTAAAAATTTTTTTTTGTTTTTCCATTACAGTTGTCCCACTTTTTCCCGCCTCTTGCTTCCCTGCACCTTATCCTCCCCATCTCCACATTCAGTCCCCACTCAGTTGTCCATGTCCGTGGGTCATTTATACATGTTCTTTGACTAGATCATTCCCCTTCTTATCCCCTTCTCTCCCTCCCATCTCCTCCCTTGTTACTGTTAGTCTACTCCTTGTTTACATACCTCTGGTTTAATTTTGCTCATTTGTTTGTGTTGTTCATTAGTTTCCTGTAACAGGTGACAGCATAAGGTATTTTTCTTTCATTGCTTGGCTTATTTTGCTGTGCATAAATCTCTCTAGTTCCATCCATGTTCTTGCAAATGGTAGAAGTTCCTTCCTTTTTTCTGCTACATAGTACTCCATTGTGTAAATGTAGCACAGTTTTTTGATCCACTCATCTACAGATGGGCACTTAGGCTGTTTCCAGCATTTGACTATTGTAAATAGTGCTGTTATGAACATAGGGGTGCAAAGGTTCTTTTGAATTGGTTTTTCAGGATTTTTCGGATATAATCCTAGCAATGGAATGGCTGGTTCAAAAGGTAGTTCCATTTTTAGTTTTTTGAGAAAATTCCATAGATCAATCCCTTGTCTGAGATATCATTGGCAGATATATTTTTCCATATGTTTGGTTTCCTTTTCATCTTGCTGATGTTTTCTTTAGCTGAGCAGAAACTCTTTAGTTTGATGTAGTCCCATTTGTTTATTCTTTCCTTTATTTCCCTTGCTTTAGGAGATATATCAGTGAAAATGTTGCTACGTGGGATATCTGAAATTTTCCTGCCTATTTTTTCCTCTAGGACTTTTATGGTGACACAGCTTACATTTAAGTCTTTGATCCATTTTGAGTTTATCTGGGCGTATGGCATAAGTTGGTGGTCTAGTTTTATTTTTTTGCATGTCCCTGTCCACTTCTCCCAACACCATTTCTTGAAGAAGCTCTTTTCACTCCATTTGATGTTTTTTCCCCCTTTGTCAAATATTAGTTAACCATATAGACCTGGGTTTATTTCTGGGCTCTCTATTCTGTTCCATTGATCTATATGTCTGTTCTTATGCCAGTACCAGACTGTTTTGATTACCGTGGCCTTGCAGTATAGTTTGATATCAGGTACTGCGATTCCTTCTATTGTGTTCTTCTTTCTCAAAATTGCTGTAGCTATTCGGGCTCGTTTTGGTTCCATATAAATTTTTTAAGTATTTGTTCTAGGTCTGTGAAAAATGTCATTGGTATTTTAATAGGGATTGCATTGAATCTATAAATTGCTTTGGGTAGTATGGACATTTTAATGATGTCGATTTTTCCCATCCATGAGCATGGTATATGCTTCCATTTATTTGTATCTTCCTTAATTTATTTCTTCAGTGTTATGTAGTTTTCTGAGTACAGGTGTTTTACCTCCTTGGTTAAGTTTATTCCTAGGTACTTTATTTTTCTTGTTGCTATGGTAAATGGGATTTTTTTTTTAGTTTCTATCTCTGAGATTTTATTGTTGGTGTACAAAAATGCCTTAGATTTCTGAATATTGACTTTGTACCCTGCTATTTTGCCGAATTCACTTATTATGCCAAGTAGTTTTTTTGTGGAGTCTATAGGGTTTACTATGTATACTATCATGTCATCTTCAAATAATGACAGTTTTACTCCCTCTCTTCCAATTTGTATGCCTTTTATTTCTCTTTTTTGTCTGATTGCTGTGGCTAGAACTTCCAAGACTATGTTGAATAGGAGTGGAGAGAGTGGTCATCCTTGTCTTGTTCCTGACCTCAGGGGGAATGCTCTCAGTTTTTGCCCATTGAGTATAATGTTGGCTTCAGGTTTCTCATATATGGCCTATATTATATTGAGGTGTGCTCCCTCTATTCCCATGTTGCTGAGAGTTTTCATCATAAATGGTGTTGTACTTTATCAAATGCTTTTTCTGCATCAATTGATATAATCATGTATTTTTTGTCTTTCATTTTTTTTATGTGGTGTATTGCATTTATTGATTTGTGAATATTAAACCATCCTTGCATCCCTGGTATGAATCCCACTTGATCGTGGTGTATGATCTTTCTAATGGGTTGCTGGATCCAGTTTGCCAATGTTTTTTTGAGGATTTTAGCATCTATGTTCATCAGTGATATTGGCCTGCAGTTTTCTTTCTTTGTTGTGTCTTGACTGGTACACTAGTTTTTCTTGTACTTTTGCCCTAGGTTTATATTAATTTCCCAACTTCTGAACATTTGTTCTAAAGCTCAATATTTTAATTTCCATAGTACTATGTGATATATTTTAAGCTTTTTCCGTTCTCTGCTTGTTCACTTACTTTTTAAAAAAAAATTTATATAGATCTCCCTTTCATCTTTTCACTACATAGCTTTTTTGCTTTCCTCCATTGACCTAACTCTTTATTGCCTGAACATCTGGTAATAAATGCACATCTCTATCAAGAAGACAATTGAGTGAAAAATAACCAGCATCATTTAGGAGCAGAGGGTACTATTTAAATTAAGCATATGAACAATCTTCCTTTGTTTCTGTTTTATCATTATTTCATCTGCTTTTCCATCAGCTTTCTTATCACCAAAGAAAATATTTCATTTACATTTCAGTTTGTCCATTAGAGTTCAAGGTCCCTTTCTCCCTTCTCACATTCTAGATGTGTAGGCTGATTTGTGACATCATGGTTATAGCCATACAGAAACTGCAAACTTATGAATACTAAAGCGATCTACAATGGAGAAGGTGACAGAGTAAGGAAGTTGCTCAGGAATGTAGCATCAAGGAAGTTGAAATATTTCTGAAAATTCTAGAACCCTAGAAATTGAATGGTGGACTTGCTGAAATACTTTGGAGGCTCCAGCCCATCTAGGCATCTCTGAAACTTCACACCAAACATTGATGTGCTTGTAAAGCACCTCCATGAGAGAAGAAGAAAAAAAAAAGTCAAATTTTAAGTTGAATTTTAAATATTTCTTAAAATCTTTTTTCAGCCTTCCCCAGGAGTCCCCAATGCACTTCTACTTATGGTGCAATTCAAAGAAAGAAAGAAGGTGTTCTTTATTCCTTGATCTTCAAGTTTCTCCTTCCATCACCATGGATCCCACTTTGTTAAGCTGAATTAATAAGAGAAATAAAGAGACCAGGAGAAGCCCTAATAAATAACTGTAGCACATGGTGAGGAAGTAGTGGCTAAATGGAGTATCTGGTGTCTGTATAAATGACCACCAAGTATTAGGAGAATAAGAATCCCTGGGTTTGGGATTCATGGAGTGGGTTTGCCAGCTATTAGATAAATGAAACAGTCACAAAGGTAGATCCCATGACTCTAGATAAGCAGTATGTAAATTAATAGCATCAGCTTATGACTTTGCATTAGTTTTTCTATTACTGTTGTAACAAAGTATCACAAAAGTGGATTACGACAACCACTTATTATATGACACTTCTCTAAGGCAAGAGGCAAGGTGGACTTGGCTAAGTATTCTGCTTAGTGTCTAACAAAGTCAAAATCAAGGTGTTTGCTGTTAGCTTTCTTGGGGGCTTTAGGAGAGAATCTGCTTCCAAGTTCATTCAGATTGTTGGCAGAATTCAGTTCCATGCAGCTATGGGACAGTTTCTATTTCCTTGCTGGTTCTCAGCTGGGAATTTTTCTAAGTTTCTAGAGTCCATTTATATTCCTTGGCTCATCACTTATTTTATCTGGAATTCCAGCAATGATGCAGTGTGTGGAAAACTTCTTCCACATTGCTTCAAATATTTCTCACTTCCTTTTCTGCCGTTCTCTTCTGCTTTTAAGGGCTCCTGTGATTAAGTTTTTCTACACCATCTACTCCCAGATAATTCAGTATAATTTCCCCATTTTAAAATCAACTAATTAATAACTTAACCATGGCAAAGTTCATATACACAGCCCTGGGGATTATTGAATGAAATCTCAGAGATTCTAGCTACCACAGGTTTTCAGCTTAGGCGCAACCTAAAGTCTTATACTGTGTAGTCACTTCCAGCATTGACTTCACTTTGCTTTCACTAACTGCTCACATGCATGATGATCTTAATACGTCAGATATAAATGCAACCAAGAGAACCCTGCTGAGCTCCATTTTCCATAATGCCACTGCATTTGAGCAAACATTGAATATCGATTAAGCATCAAATACTTTTTAAGTATATTTTATTGATTATGTTGTTACAGTAGTTACAGTATTTTCCCCTTTGCTCCCCTCTTCCCAGTACTCCCTTTCCACCAGCAATCCCACCTCCTTTGGTTCACGTCCATGGGTTGTGCATATAAGTTCTTTGGCTTCACCCTTTCCTATATTATTCTTAACTTCCCCTGTCTATTTTGTACCAACCAATTATGCTTCTTAGTCCCTGCACCATTTCCCCATTTCTCCCCCTTCCCCCTCCCAGCTGATAACCCTTCGAACGATCCCCATACCTATGATTCTGTTCCCATTCTGGTTTGCTTAGTTGGATTGTTTTTATTTTTTAGATCAGTTGTTGATAGTTGTGAGTTTGCTGTCATTTTAGTGTTCATAGTTTTGATCTTTTTTTTCTTCAGTAAGTCCCTTTGACATTTCATATAATAATGGTTTGATGATGATGAAATCTTTTAGATTTACCTTGTCTGGGAAGCACTTCATCTGCCCTTCCATTCTAAATGATAGCTTTGCTGGATAGAGTAATCTTGGTTGTAGGTCCTTTCTTTTCATCACATTGAATACTTCTTGCCAGTACCTTCTTGCCTGCAAAGTGCCTTTTGAGAAATCAGCTGATAGTCTTATAGACACCCCTTTGTAGGCAACTCTCCTCTTCCCTCTTGCTGCTTTTAGGATTCTCTCTTTATCTTTATCTTTGGCATTTTAATCATGATGTGTCTTGGTGTGGTCCCCTCTGGGTCCAGCTCGCCCAGGACTCTCTGCGCTTCCTGTACTTGGATGTCTATTTCCTTCGCAAAATTTGGGAGGTTTTCCTCCATTATTTTTTCACATAAGTTTTCAGTTTCTCGCTCTTCCTCTTCTACTTCTGGCACCCCTATGATTCGAATGTTGGCATGTTTAAAGTTGTCCCAGAGGTTCTCAAGCCTCTTCTGATTTTTTTCAATTCTCGTTTCCTCATTCTGTACTGGTTGACTGTTTTTTTCTTCCTTATGTTCCAAGTCATTGATCTGAACCCCAGTTTTCTTCCCTTCACCATTGGTTTTGTGTGGATTTTCCTTTGTTTCACTTAGCATAGCCTTCACTTCTTCCCTATGCATTTGCCATACTGAATAATATCTGTCAAGCCTTTGAGCATCTTTATCACCAGTGTTTGGAATTCTGTATCTGTTAGGTCGTCTATCTCCTCATCTGTTAGGTTGGCTATCTCCTTGTCACTTAGTTCTCCAACTGGAACCTTGATCCATTCCCTCTTTTGGGCCATAATTCTCTGTCTCTCCATCTTGACAGGCTCCTGTGTTTGTTTGCTTCTGTGTCTCAGGTACAACCGTCACTCCTGTTACATAGTAAGGGGTTGAGCCTTAGGGATTTGTCAGTACAGGGTGACCCGTTTCACCATGGTGTGGCACTGTAGTGAGGAAGGAGTATGACAGGGAACAATACCGCTTCCCCAGCACTTGCCCCCTTTTCAGGAACTTCTCCCACTTTTGTATGGGACTGGTGTCTCTCTAGCTGTTGCCCTGGCTGTTGTTACCAGAGTGGGTGGGTCTGCGGATGTTCTAGGACCGTGGGGGCCCTTTAAACAAACAGTCTCTGCTGAGAGTGGCAGTTTCTTTCTCCACCCCAACCCCCACTGGTTTGCACAGTCAGAAACAATGAGGCTTGATTTTCCCCAGTGCTGGGACTGTGATCTGTGCAGTCTTGTGAGGAGCCGGGAATGCTCCTGACTTTTTAAAATGTGTAAAGGTGCTTTCTATTGACCTGCCACTGCTGCCACTGCTGGCACCACAACACCACATTCTTTCCACCTCAGTTCCGCCCCTCCTACCTGTCTGGATGAGCATTTCTTCTTTACATCTTTGTTTGTTGGACTTCCATGCAGTTTGATTTTCTGGAACTTCTGGTTGTTTCTAGTTTTGAGGTAGTTGTATTTCTTCTCAGTTGTGGAAGGAGATGCAGTGTGTCTGTCTACGCCTCCATCTTTTCCAGATGTCTGCATCAAATTATCTTAAAGTACCCAAATTATGAAAGGCTTTACAAATTCATTTCACTATCAATAACTATGTTAATAACTTCTTATTTCATACAATTCTTGAAAATAATTCATCTGTGGGTGTGGAGAAGGAGAATTTCAAATAAAGCCTCTGGGGTGCTCACAAAACTGGCTACATTAATAAGAGAAGGAACTATCTTTGAACTAAAATCTTGTGCAATCACATATGTGGGAGGGAAAATCACAGTGTTTAGCACTTCCCATAAATCCATTTGTAAATCAATTTGTCAAAGTAAAAACATCCAAAAAAACTCTAATCTACCCTTTATGAATTACTTCTGTAATTAAATTTTTTCCTCCAGTTTTTATCAACTGGCTATAGAAACCGACTACAAAACTAGCCTACTGACATTATTAAAAAATAGTACAAAACATAAGAAATCACGGCACTGTCTCCTCCAGGGATGTTCCAAAGTACTAATCTCAGTGCTATCTGAAGCACATAGCTCAGCCATACAATTTCTGCATTTTAAAATGTAAATGTATTCAGTGAATCATTTAAAATACCTTAACTGAATTTTATTAATATTTCAATAAATGACTTAAAAATATATGAAAATATTAAAACTCTTTTAACTCTCCTCTGGAACAGCAATGAGTTTGTTCATTTGCAAGGCTTTTTCTGTCAACAACTGCAATTGGCCTGTCAGTGTGTATTTGGAAGAACCCTTCACTTAATGACTACTAAGTAATATGATTTGTCAGGTAAAAGAAGCTTCATTACCATTGCAACTCATGCACTTGCAGGAAAACTTTATTTTTTTTCCATTTCCATAGTTGTTTTGTCTTAAATACTTACCCATGAATGCTCTGTATCTCAGCAGAAATGTTTACTTAACTCAAGGACACAAAAGTTGTCATAGAGGATTATGGAATATTTTCTTGGCTTTCATGGGAATATAATTTTTTCCCTTTGTGTGTGTCATTTTTAGTTGTGCTTTAGTTTCCCCCACATTGCTTTCTTTAATCCTAAATTCAGAAATGACTTTTTGATGTGCTCTATGTATTTTACACACATTTAGTATTTCTTCTACTCCCAATACTTTCTGAACATACACATTTAAAGACAATGAATTTGCTATGCTTGTCCTCTATAAATAGTGATGGTAAGTCTTAATTACACTTTCAAATTGTAGTGTTTGTTTCCAGCTGTGGTTTATTTTTAATTCCAAATTACATCCTTCACAAGCTAATACCAAATGTGAAATAATCAATTTTATTTGCAGACACATGTCAACTGCTTATTAATATTATAGTTCCATTCTTGTACCTTTCTTGCTATAAATCTCTGATAGTTCCCCTTGCCTGTAGTCTGGGGGAAGACATGAACCTGAGAGTTTTATCACTGAAAGGTGGGTATGCCTACTATACTTCCCAAAGCTTACCAAGTGAGATACCTCAGCCTTTGCCAGTGGAACATTTTCATGTACTTCTCTGGAGAACCATAGTAAATTTTGAGAATGCTGCACTACTTAAGAAAGAGATTTAGATTTGAAAATTGAACCAGATGCACTCCCTTAGGTTATTCACAAGGTTATCAGTACATAAAATACAACATTGGTTTAAAACGACTCTTAATGTGGTTTCATACTAATTAAAGAGAATAAAACAAAATAAAACCTAGAATATAGCATCCAATGGAAGAGCATACTTAAAACTCTCCCACAGTATTAGTTCATTTATTTTCTATTCTTCTCTAACCAGTCATCCATAGGGACTAAGACCTACTCTCTCTCCATCCTGTATATTATTTTTATTTTACTAAGTAAATTGAATTTTGGTTATTTTAATAACCCAAGACTTTCAACATTCTTGGGAAGACTTATGGAATATAGTAATGAGAACAAGTGTTGTTTTACGAGTGATTCCACAGAAAGCATACAGAGCAAAAGGAAAAAATAATAATGGATTGCAAACTGAATGACTGGTAAGTAAAAATGGTGGAAGTAATTATTATTATTATAAAGGGTATGACCTTAGAGATTATTTATTGCCAATGTTTTTTATACATAATATAAGACTACAGGGCCCTAGCTGGTGTGGCTAAGTGGATTGAGTGCCGGCCTATGAACCAAAATTTCACCAGTTCAGTTCCCAGTCAGGGCACATGTTTGGGTTGTAGGCCAGGTCCCCAGTAGAGGACTTTCCTGAGGCAATTGAGTGATGTATCTCTCACACATCGATGTTTCTCTTCTCCTCTTTCTACCGCCCTTCCCCACTCTAAAAAAAATAAATAATAAATAAAATCTTAAAAAAAATAAAGACTACAGGGCCTAATTTGTGGACACATTGGGTATTTATAAGCACCATTAAATAGCTTGTTTGCTAAAACAAGGACTCAAGAGTTTTTTAGTTGTAAATGTATATTGATGTTTTTTGATAAGGAAGAGGAAATGTTGGTTTGTTTATTGATGATTTGTTAGTAAAGGTTTCTAAACCTGAAGTTACCTAAATAACCCTAGCAGGGAAAGTTAACCTTACATAAATACAATCGTTATTACTCTGTTGACATTGATAAATCTTTTTTTAATTTGACAAATTCATGCCCCTTATAAGATCTGAATTTAATTTTTAAAATCATAGTCATATTATCAGGAAAAATGTTGTTTCCAGATATCTAACTTCATTTCATATGAAAATTCAATATATTGAGTATGTAAGAATGATACTTACTGAAGTAATGTACAAATAACAGTCTAAATTTTTTTCAAAGTATCTAGTGGGTAAGGGTGATATGGACAATGATTTGTATTTAAATAGGACAATAATTTTCTAACAGGCACTTAAAATTTAATATTTTCCAAACTGAACCTTTGATTTCCCTCTTTTCCAAAAAAAAGTCTTAAGTCTTCTTCATATAAGGCAATGTCATAATTAGCTCAAGCAAAACCTAAACTTTAGTACTGATTTCTCTCTCACATCAAATATCTCACCATCTAATACATCAACAAATCCTGCTTACTCTATTCCAGAAGATAAATTGCATCAGACCATTTGTCTTGATGTCTATCATTCCATCCAAGCCACCACCATTTCTCACTTGGACTGGTGTAACTTAATCCTGAATGTTCTCTCTGCTTCTGTGTTTGACTCCCTATATTCTAATCTCTATAGGATAAAGAAGTAATATTTTAGAAGTGTAATTCACAAAGCACTCTCCTATTAAAAATACACTAATGGCTTCTAATTACCATTGTATATAGAATAAAATCAAACTTCTTATCACTTAAGGCCCTAAAAATCTAATTTATGTTTATTTCTTACATCTTCTTTTATAGCATTCTCCCCACTCACTACCCTTAAACTACAATGGCCCTCTTTACATTTTTCAAGTGTCCACGCAGATTACAAACATGTAGCTTTCGTACTTTTCCTTCCCTTAGCCTATAATCCTTTATCTCCTATCTTCACAGAGGTGGTTCATTTTTTCCATTCCAGTCCAAGCTTAAATGTCAGCTCTCATATAAGTCTACTCTAATCACTCAGTATAAAGTAGCTCCTTCCTCTCTCTTATTTAATCCATTATCACATTTTTAAGGAAGTCTAGAGCACAAAGATATCTCTCTGGTTAGCTGCTATAACTCCAGTCTAAGCTATTGCTGGGCATATAGTAGGTACTCAAATATTTTTGAATAAGTAATATGTTTACTTTAGTTAAATGCAACTGTTATTTAGTTTGTGCTTGGTGTTCTTTTAATTTTTTAAATTTTAAATCATACTAAAACAGTTAAAGTCATTTTTAAAAAAACATTTGTTGACCCCTCAGGCTCAGATACCTGAACCAACCTTGTAATCTGGAGTATGAAATTGGTAAATAGTTGAAAAGAATGTTCACATATACACAGACACTATGTATACTGCAAATGCAGCTGTTTTTTGTAAATCTTCTCAAAGATTTTAGCTTTTCATTGAGGACATTATTTTGCCTCGATTATTTTGAGCTGGTGATTACATGTATATGTGGAGATATATTCCAAGCTCAAATTGTCCCCTTTGAGCTTGATTTATTTTAGAGTTAGCCTGTTTTATTTTGTTTTTTAGAGATGAGAATCTTTAGTTAAAATGAATCATCTTGGTATATGTGATGACACATTACAAATAACAATATCAGGTGAGTAACAACTCTGACCTAGAAAAAGAACTTCTCTTCTTTGTAACTCCATTTTCCTACCTGTAAATGGAGTTGGAATAGATAAACCTTAAGTCTCAGTTCAAGTGGTCAGGCAGAGATACAGCATTTAAACCTCCACTTTTGGTTTTATTCAGGCCCACAGTAGATTGGATGATGCCCAGCAATATTGGGGAGGGTAATTTGCTTTTTTCAGCTCGTTAATTCAAATGTTAATCTCTTCTGTAAACACCCTCACAGATATACTCAGAAATAAAGTTTAACCAGATCTCTGGGCATTCCTTGGTCCAACAATTTGACACATAAAATATATCATCACACAGATATTTTTGACATCGATTCTATTTCTAATACATGTCCTACAAATGTGCTCACACATGTACACAATTAACTATAGAAATAGAAATTTCTAGCAGAACCCTTTGTAATATCTATTCAAAAACATAAATTATATCTTAGAACAGAAAGAAAGAAATACCTGTTAGGAAACTACATCAGGCAAAAGAAGGGGAAGGATCTAGTCAAGAAACAAGTATAAATGACCTACAGACATGGAAACAGGGTGGGGATTGACTCTGGGAGTGGGGAGGGGTGGGGCAGGAGAGAGCAACAGGGGAAAAACTGGTACAAATGAAAATTTAAAAAGGCAAAAATAAATAAATTAAAAAATATATAGTAGATCGCCAAAAAAAAAAAAAATGCGGAAAATCAAAATTCTTTCTCTGCTTCTGTCTTTATTATTTCAGTACTGTCCTTTTCCTCAAGGCCTCCTTTCCCACATTCTGGACTGTGTCTTTTTCCTATGATTTTCCCACAACAAATAGAGATTAGCCTTGTGGTTCATTTACTCAGGACCTTTATAGGTAATTAAAAGACATTGATTTTATTTATATTTTCATGTACATAAACATGTACATAAATATATTTATAAATATATAATTTTTTTCAAAAAATATATATATGAGGTCTGTTTGGAAAAAGTCCAGCCATTGTTAATATAACAATAAAAGTTTGCACAACATCAATGTAACCTTGAAGCCAAGGAAAGTGGACTGGAATGTACCTGCATGAACAATGATGACTTAAGTGTACTAGTTACTGGAGGCAGTAAATGCAGTTCAGTGAGCATGTATACTGTGTGACTGTGGCATTCAAAATGACTGAGGTAGTAGAGCAATGAATCTGGATCAAATTTTGTATTAAGCTTCAACATCCTTACTCAGAATTTATTTGGATGATTCAGAAGGCTTTCAGGGATAATACAAAGAGTACAAGACAGATAGAAGTGTGGCACAAATGCTTCAAAGATGGTCATGAATCTGTTCAAAGTGATCTGTATTCTAGAAGGCCTGTAGTAAGCAGAACATCTGAGAATGTTGAATGTGTACAGGCTGCAGTCAACAAAGATTAGTGAACAACAGTGTGAGAACTAGAAGCAGATCTGGGGATTCCAAAAACTACTGTGTCTGACATTTTGGTGTAGGATCTTGGCATGAAACGTGTCAAAGTAAAATTCATTTTGCAGCTTATGCTCCCAGAGCAGAAGGAACGCTGGGCTGCAGTTGCAAATATCTTCATTCAAACCACTACCAATGAACCATATTTCCTCAAGAAGGTCATAACCGGAAATGAATCATGGGTCTATGAATATAATCCAGAAACCATGACCCAGTCATCCCAATGGAAGACACCTGGTTTTCCACACCCACATAAGAAGTGGCAAAGTCACAGAAAGATCAAGACCATGTTAACTGTCCATCACTAGCACAACCCTCTAGCCAAATAGTTACTACCTCAATGTTCTCCATCAGTTGAGAGATGCAATACAATGAAAACAGCTGCAGCTATGGCAACTCATGATTGGCAGCTTCATCATGACAATGTGCCCACTCATACATCACATCCTGTGTAGTTTTTTGGTAAAACATCAAATTACTCAGGTGACTCTCAGCACCCCACCCCTTAAGCCCAGATTAGGTGCACTGCAACTTCTTCCTTTTCCAAAAACTAAAATCACCTTTGAAAAGGAAGATTTCAGACTGCCAATGAGATTCAGGAAAATACAACTGGGTAGCTGATGGTGATTGAGAGAACTGTGTGAGGTACCAAAGTGCCTACTTTGAAGGGGACAGAGGCGTCATTTTCCTACATACAATGTTTCTTGTATCTTGTATCTTCTCCAATAAATGTTTCTGTTTTTCATATTACATGGCTGGATACCTTCTAGATATATATTTTTTTCCTTTTTCCAATCCAACCTATACAATATCAAATTAACCTATTGTTCAAAAAATTTCAAAGATTCCTAATAGACTAAAGAATGAAGTTTTTAAAAAGTCAAGTATTCCAATTTTCACTAAGCTCTTAATGGGTGACAATTTGATCTATTACTCCTTCCAACTAAGTTTTATACTTAAACAAAAGCTTTGCACCAAAAGCAACAATATAAGGATTTGTACATTATAGAAGGAGGATGGTGGTCTCTCCTACATTCCCTACCAGCATTTCAAGACAAATTAAGATAAGGCACACCTCAAGAGGTTGACATATATCATCTAGAATTTGAGTGAGGTAAGTAAAAACTGTTCCCTGACATGAGATTGGAAAATATCTTGTGGATATAGAAGCCTGGTGTTGGTAGAATACAAAAGGAACTGCACTGAGAGTAATTCATGTTTTCACCAATGACAGAAAAAGCAGCATTTTCTTGTGGGCCATATGTGAATCCCACAAAAGTAACAGCTCTGAGTTACACTATTAAAGAATACTATTAAAGTCTTTTGCCCTGACCGGTCTGGCTTAGTAGTTGGGGCATTGACCCAGAAACCAAAAGCTCACTGGTTTGATTTCTGGTCAGGGTACATGCCTGGGTTGTGTGCCAGGTTCCCAGTGGTGGTGGGGCTTGCTAGAGGCAACCCATTGATGTTTCTATCATACATCGATGTTTCTCTCCCTCTATCTCACCCTCCATTCCCTGCTGTCTAAAATAAATAAACAAAATATTTTAAAAAATAAGTAAAGAACACTTCTTGCCGGGTTTAATATGATCTCAGCCAAGATCCACTAGTTATCCTGTGGGAGGAAATTATAACTGGATCTCCTTAGTTGGAGAACATCAGAGAAACCTACAAACATACTCAAGAAGGAATTAGCATTTTGAATAATAGCATACACAGAGAGCATTAATTTCAGGTGACATTAGTACTAGTCAAGTAAGTCTTTTTTGGTCCATTGTGTGTGCTTTCTTCTACAACTCCAATCTTAGAAGAGCGAGAGTCAACATAATGCTCTGAGGTGGAGGAAGAAGGAAATAAAGAAGGGACTACACTCTCATCTGTTTCTCCCTTACTTCTCTATTTATTGTCACTCCCATCTGTTGATTGGCCTTGAAAGTTGGCATTACCAAGGATTCTGTACCATGCCTTCTGATCTTCACATACTACAATTTTCCTGGAATCTCATCTACATTCACATTTTCAATTAATATGTTTTAATTATTTTTACAACACTTTTACTAATCTATGAGATTGTTTTGTTTGATTTACATATTTATCATTTGTCTTTCTCCACTAGGAAGTATACTTGGTGTCAGGGACTCTGCTGACTCTTTAGCACCTAACAAAATGTCACACATATAGATATAAGATATAATTTTGTCAGTCATTACATCAGCAAAACTGTGGTAAACACTTAGGACACAGAAGTGAACAAGGCATGGCCCTTACCCTCCAGGAATTAACTATTTAATAGAGGAGAAAGCCACATATAAAAATATAATTTTCATATAATTGATCAAAGTTAATGCACACTATATTTTTAGGTAAGAAGTGACAATCTTTGCATGGAACAGTCATGGAAGGCTTCAAAGAGGAATTTTATGTTAGCTATATATTGGAGAATGAATGAGAAATTAATTAGGTGAAAAATGGAGAAAAGGGGAAGATCAAGAGCAAAGACATGAAGACCTGAAGACAAATGATGCAATCTCATCCTTAAAATAATGCCCAGTAGTAGAAGGGAAAGTAGAGAAGCAAAAACCTGAGAACAGGTAGAGTTAGTGAAGCTATAAACTGTGAGACTTTAGTCATTCATTTTAAGGGGGGTGTGGATGGAGGTTATAAAATAAGCCAGTACATGTGGGCCAGAAACCTGGCTCACTGTAGTTGCAAAAATTTATTCCTACCACTTTTTGTTCTGGGCTGGATCTGTTGGACTAGTTACCTACTTCAGTACACAGCTTCTTACATAAAAGTGTCTCAGACTTAATTGGATTACATGGAAGGAGAGACAGTTGTCACTCCCTGAAAGATGAATCTCTGAAGTGAGCCTTGGCTGGCCAGCTCATTGAAAGATTCTGTGGGATCCCTGCCAGGCTTTCCTTAAAACTCAAAGGATTTTCCTCTGGAAGCAAATACCACTCAGACCCCATTGGTCAAACTAATCAAACCTAGAGATATTGTGTGTGTCTGCACATGTCTCTATGTGTGTGTCTTCATGAATGTCTCAAATACAATGGTTTGATTCTCTTTTCACATATGTTTCCTTTTACCATTAACTGTGACTATCTGGGAAGTTCTCCCCTCTTGAAAAGTCCCCATCACATAACATTTTCATGACAGCAATCTTGGAAGCAGAATAGGAGAAAGTCAAGGGGTTATGGAAGCAACTCAGATCCTGTTCCTTAACTTAAAAGGGCTCCCTCCTGCCTTTCTCATTGTGGTAGATTGTGCTAAGACCTAGAATCCCTTTACATATTACACAGAAAAACAACCCAAAATATTAAATTTGGGCTGTTATGCTGGATTCCTGTGCATCTCCAATAATTCTTTTACTTTCTTTGCTACTCAGCTTTCTCGTCTGGAAAATGGAAATAAAAACACTGGTTTCTGTTTTTTCCTCTCTGTTACCCAATACATAGACATGGTATTGTGCTCTTCGGGATTCTTTTAGATATTTCAGAGACTCTGGAATTCATTTTGACACTTGAGGGACAAAATCTTTTCAATGTGTTACTCATACAGGTACTATAAAACATTAACTGTTCTTTTAGATTATCTTTCCTTCCCAAAATAGACTATCATTTGATCTTTTCTATTTAAATATTGTACTCTTCAAATGAATTGAGCCAGATATATTGCATTCTCTTGATACATTTATTCAAGTTCTGTACTTTAGCTTAATGAAATGGGTCATTTCCTGGTAGACAATTATAATAAAAATATTCCATCCTCAAATAACAAGTACATTTAGATACCAGCCAATATTCCTTTTTAAGGGAAATCCAATTGTGGGCTTTATGGGTGAAAAGTTTCTGAATTCCTTATATTTTAAATGTAGTTATCATTGTTTAAAATCTCATAGTAAACATTGTAAATAACACGCACATAATATTGTTTCTTTGACATGGGGTTAGTGTGAAAATATGTATTATCCTCCAGGCTTAGAGGAAGACATTTAGTAAAAAGATATGAGCTGAAAAACCACAGTATCTTTACCTTAGTGTATGCGCAGGTTATTTGTTTATTGGCAAGATTCAGGTACAGTTGGAGCCTTGTTTTTGCATTAACAACTTAATTTTGTTTATATTCTCCCTATGAATACACAGAATATTATTCATTAATTAGGATATAATTGTAAAGTCACCATAGTTATCTAACAAATGTGTTAATTACCCTCTCTAAATTGCAGTGATTGCATTTACTTCCTTTGGTAACATGTTCTTGAGATGTAAATGGACTCTGACACCCATGTTTGGCCCTCTTTGTGAAAAGTTTATAAGCACAGTCACTTTCCCATTCTACCCCAGTTCACATGGCACTCATGGCTAAGGCCCAAAAATGCCATATCAGCCAATGCAATCCTCATAAATAACATTCTGAAATTTCTGATTTTTTTTTCCATTGAGGGATCACAGAATATCCACTAAAGAATCTCTTCCCAGTTGCTCAGTAGCACAAGGAGAAAGGATAACCTGGTAAATAAAGAAACTTGTCTTCAATTGATGATACCTCCCAAGGCATGCCTGGCTTCTTCACCCCATCCAACCCCTCTAAAGTGTTGAATGACCTCATATTGTTCTGGGCTACCCACTGAGAACCTTTCTCCTGGCCTTCCCTTCCCAATTACCTCATGTTCCAGACCATTCTTTCTCTTTTCTGTTCTTTGTTTCATAAGGCTAATATGATGGACAAAACCAATAATTCCTCCATCTTCATCATCTTTAAAATATTTTCCCTAGGGTCTTCCACATCTCATATAATGATGCTAATTATAGTAATTATAAGCTCTTATGGTAAGCACAACCCACAACTCAGGAAACTGTCTGCTTGTTTTATGCAATGAGTAAGTAGTACTGGGCTCCCTCATTCATTTTCTCTACACTCTGAAAGAGGTTCTCTTCTTTTTTTTTTTTCTTTTTCTTTTTTTTCAGGTCCTTTCCCTTTTTGGTATAAAATGATGTTCATACATTTCAACCCAAAGTTGAAAAGCAATTACCAGAGAACAACTAAAAAGGTTCTCACAGACCATCTGGACTAGAAATGGCATAGGTTTCATTCGAAGAGCCAACTTTATTTTATTGATATTACCTGTCTTGTCATGTTAGAATTCTGACGACTTCTCTAAATTCAATGATAAAGAATGTAACTGAGCCCTGACCGCTGTGTCTCAGTGGATTGAGCATCGACCTGTGAGTCAAGTGTCGCTGGTTCAATTCCCAGTCAAGGCACATGACTAAGTTGCATGTCAGATCCCCAGTTGGGGTCTCAAGTGAGAGGCAACCACACAGTGATGTTTCTCTTTCTCTCTGTCTCCTTTCCCCTCTCTCTAAAAATAAAAATGAATAAGCAAACAAATAAATAAATTATTTTTTAAAAAAAGAATGTAACTGATAAGCATTTCCTACTATTGGTGTGAAAATGAGAGGGGAAAACCTGCGTGTAAAGGATTTTGTGCATTGTTTTCTTTTCTTTTATACTATAGATATCTCAATAAACCTGCCGTCTTTCTACATGATGATATACAAGTAATTTTTTAATTATTTTTTTGTTTGTTTATTTATTTATTTTTAGAGAGAGAGGAAAGGAGAAAGAGAGAAAGAGAAACATCACTGTGTGGTTGACTCTCACTCACGCCCCCAACTGGGGACCTGACATGCAACCTAGTTATGTGCCCTGACTAGGAATCGAACCAGCGACATTAGGTTCACAGGCTGACGCTCAATCCACTGAACCACACCAGACAGTATTTTGATATACAAGTATTATTGGAGATTTGAACACATTGTAGCTTAAAGATGGTACCAGCAGATGAGTTATATATTCTACTGCTCTCTTCCCCCAAAAACTGTGTTTCCAAGTTCTTCAGAATTTATAACAATATATATTAGTAGGGCAAATGTTATACCTAGGCAGTTTTGGAGGTGGTTTGAAGCAGTAGCCAAAAGTCCTGTTTATGGAATTGCCACCATTAAAATCACTTTTTTCCTGTGAAGGCAGTGAAGATGTTACAAGATGTAACTATGTTCCTTGCACAAGAGAACACATAAAGTTCTCATTAGCCACCAGTGTTGATATTGGTGATATCAGATTACTTACTATTATCTACTGGTAGGCAAGACCAAGCCTTGGAGGAGGCAGTGTATTTTTCTGTAGAGCAAAATAAAATAGAAGGGTTATAGTTTGGGGCACAGACCAGGAAATTCATATCTTGGTGTGAGAGTTCTAGGCACCAAAGACACTAGAACACATAGAGCAACAGTCAGACATCCCAATGTCAAAAATATTCTTCTCCACAGGTAGTCTTGAAACAGATAACACTATTTACTTTGTGTGTGTATGTGTGCCAGAGACAGTTAAGACAGAAATTAAGAAAAAGTGAAAGAGAATAAGGCAAAGGTACATCCCTTTACTAGGCATCTAGCCATACTTTCATTATCATCCTGCCTTCTGGCTGCCACACCTCAAACTTTTTCCCACTAAATTAGTTCTAGGTTGCACTCCTTCTATTCAATAAATATTTGTTTTGTGTTCTATTGTTTCTAAAAAATTTATGTATACAAAGATGCAAGTGATTGATGGTGACCTAGTAAACAACTGACTTAAGCCAATGTTCTACCAAAACTGGACAAAGCTAGAAAAAATACAGTTAGAAACAAGTCAACAGGTATTCAAAAATGAGGGGAAAACCTAAGAGCCAAAATAGAAAAAATTGAAGGAAAAAAAAAAGGAGAGAACTGTGAATAAGAAACCAAAAACCATATCCATATAGAGCAAGAACGACACTCTTTGAAGACAGAGGCACCCAAGGGTCTGAAGATAACCAGACCACCCTGATAAAACTCTTTACGTAGTAAAACCACAAAGAAAAAAATGTGGAAAAGTTAGCCATGAGTGTTTGGTTGGTGGTGACAGTGGGAGCTAGATAAAGAAGAAGGTGATAAGTGGTAAGCTCTTCTACCTAGAAACAGGATCTACATGGAAAACTAGCTTCATTCTCTAAAGGCTCTCTTCAGTGCTTTCTCTCCTTCCTCATGAATATTGCACAGAGCTAAGGGAAGTCTTTTTAGAAGTCCTTAGCACTGAAATGATTATATTGCTTTTTCCATTCCATGCAATTTAAAATAAAAATAATACTAAATCACTAAATAATCATAAGTAAGGTGAATAAATTTCTAATTTTGTCATCATGACTAGTTCAATGCTTTTTAAAAAAGATCAAATATCAAAAATTTCCTTAAAATATTTTTGGTGCCACATGAATTTACTTAGTTATCTTATACAGTAACCCAGCCTTCTTGTCTTTATTTCTTGTGAGTTATCTCTTCCCTTATTCCTCCTTCAGTACAAGAGCATAAAACAGCCACTGGATGCTGCATGGGCTCTGTTTCCATTGAGAGAGAGAGAGAAAGAGGGGGGAGGGAGAGAAGAAAAAGAAAAAGGAGGAGGAAGAGGATGGGGAGGAGGAAGGAGAAACAAACAAAGAGGAACAAGGAGGAGAAGGAGGAGAGGGGACCACTCAATTTTTTCCATATTTGGTTGGGCTAGTTCACAATATCTAGCAGCTATTTCTTTGGAGTAAAGCATTCAAGGGTTAGAAATGCTTTAAAGGAGGTCACTAGCATGTTAACAATGGTTAGCAGCAGTGCTAAAATCATCAGCCGGAAGGCATATTTCCTCACTTTAATAAAAAATACAGTCAAATTCAGCTTCTGGGCTATACTCTCTGAAGGTAGGTAAGCCCTGGTTCATGTTTCTAGGGCAGTGATACTGAAGGCAGCAGTACTTTCTTGTCCAAATGACTTTTCTTTTGCATTATATAATTAAACTGGAAACTTGCTTTTAAAAAGGAAAATTATAATTTAGCTCTAGGGCTCATAGTGAACTGAATTTCTTGTCTGTCCTACTTACCCTATACCAGAATATTGGTTAAGAACATGGGATTTGGAATCAGTGAAGCTTTTGTTTGGGGTAATTAGTAAGTTATTTTAAATTCTGTGTCTCAATTTCTTCATCTGTTCCTATGACTCTGGATCTCTTCTGGTGTGCCTCATCTTGGTAATTGCTATGATCATATAATTAACCATTTGCTCAAACATGAAACCTAGGGTTATGGAATCATCAACTCAGGCTGCTATAACAAAATACTACCGACTCTGTAACTTAAATAATAGATATTTATTTCTTTCAATAGTGAGGGTTAGAAGTCTGAGATCAAGGTGCTGGCAGCTTTGATTTCTCGTAAAGCCTCTATATTTGACTTGCAGATGGCCAGTTTCTCTCTGTGTTCTCCCATGGTTGCCACTCTGTGCACACATATCTCTGGTATCTCTTTTTGTTTTTATTATAAGGACATAAGTCCTATTGGATTAGGGCCCCAACCTTATGACTTCATTTAACATTAATTACTTCTCTCAAGGCACTATCTCCAAATAGTGTCATGATGGTGGCCAGGGCTTCAAACTATGTATTTGGGGGTACATAATTTAGTTTATTTCAGAGTAATTATTAACATTTATTTTACAAATTTAATATATCATCAAGACCTGCCTTTTATAGCCACTTAAATTTCTCCTAAATCAAGCAAATTTACTCCACATCAACCACAATCAGTTGGTTCAAGCTGTCATGAATAAATATAATAATGTACTAACATTCCCCTGCATTCACTCTCTTCTTCCTCTCATATATTCCACAATTAGCCAGAGTAATTGCTTCAAAACACACATTTGAACAGGTCATTCTCTTTAAAATATTTCACTGAGATATGATGGTCTGAAATCCTTTAACACACTTATAACATAATCTGGCCCTTTACCAACTTTCCAGCCTCCATGTACACCATGTACACCTTATTTTTTCCACTCCTGGAATAGTGGCCTATTTTCACAGTTTACCAAAAACTCCATGTTCCCTCCCCTACAAGCTTTTCCACTCTGCTATCGCCCTCCCTCAGAGAAGTCTTCCTTGATCTTTATGACTAGGGCAATCTCTCTAATTGTACATTCTTGTAGTCATTTTTAAGACTTGTCACAGTTGTAATTTTTATTTATTTATGAGATTATTTTATTGTTATCTAGTTCTCCCACTAGACTGTAAGCTCCTTCAAAATATTGCTGTGACAATAGAATGAAATAATAAATACAAAATACTTTATTCAGAGCCTGGCATTTAGAAAACACTAAATTGATTTTAACTTCATTATTATTATTGCAGTGGAGGGATTCTCAGCTGTTGCATATATTCCATTGGTTGATCTTAGTTTTTATCACCTGGCTTTTATTTTCCATGTGGAGTTCTAGTTATGCCATATACCAATTATGTGACCTTGCATAATTTGTCTAATTTCCTTGATTATGAAACCTAAAACTTGTCAAACATCTGATGAGAATGGGTGCGAGGATATATTATTTCATTTTTCTCATGATATATGGAAAAATTTAGATATTGTAGATCTTGTAGAATTCTAGATCTTGTAGATCTAGAAAGAAAAAGACACCATTTGTTTTATACTTAAATAAAACAAATAATTGTCCTACTATGACAGAGCTTATTTCAGACTCATTTTAGTTGTCAACATAATTCTATTCTCAAGTGTCAGAAGAATTTTAATAAACATGCTTTTTCCTCAATGATGTGACTATAAGGAATGAGTGCCAATATGAGCTGCTTATTCCCTGGTGGAAACACTCAGGCCCAAATGCATTCACCCCTGTTTCAAGCTTGCCTTTGTCTTTGCTATGGTTGACAGCTGGGCATTTTAGACAATAATATACAAAAAAATCCGAATTTCAAAAACATCAGTTTGTGAGGGATTATTCCCATTACTGGATTTTGTCTTGGTAATAAGTTTAACCATAGTATAACTTTAAACAGTGATCGGCCAGTGAATTGAAGTGTTTATTCACGTATCATTTACTGAAAGAGAGGACCTGGGGGAGAGGATAGCCAGGTGAGAGGGAAAAGAAAAATTACTTAAGATGCAGTTTTAGGAACTGTGTCATGACAAATCAATTGTAAGTAAAAAGTAAGCAATCCTAAAATTTTGAGTCTGTAGAGGAATGAGGAATGATTTACAAACACTCCATTTGTAGACACCTTTCAGGAGTTGCTTCATCTGTAAAACAAGAACATTGAACTAAAGACTCTAGACTCTAGATGCCCTCTTACAAAGAATGTCATTCCTGAGAGGAGCCACATACAGATACAAACACAAACATGTACACGCCACAGTACAATTAAATGGTCACCTAGGCTTTACTACCATTTGAGAAAATGATTGCAGCATGGCAGGTGCTGAAAGGTATAAATTTCATGGCTATGAATGAAGGGGGAAATGGGGGAATTGTGGTATCTGTTAGCTTTCAGTTGCATACTTCTGTTCTGACTTCCTCTTCAATAAGTTAGGCACCATCTCATATAATGTAGTAGTTATGACTACAGGTTGCCAACATTAGAATCCTTATTTATGCATTGCTTACTAGCTAGGTGATCTTGGGTAATTTATTTAACTTCATGATCTCATTTTCTCACCTTTAAAATAGGCACACAAATAGTACATGCAGTAAGGTTGCAAGGATTAAATCTATGTAAAATACTTAGAGCAGTACTTGGCATATAGTAAGTACTCGACACTAGTTATTATTTATTATGTACTATTAAATCCTCTATATTATTAATATTAAATACTAACTTTATGAATGTGGCCAGAGTCACTCCACAAGTAAATGAAATATGTCTACATGAAATGTCTCCAATACTGAGATTCAATATTAGAGAAGGACATACTTGCAGTAAAATTTTTCCCTTCTTTGGGAAAATTCATTTAGTAAATCCAAAGCAAAATGGATGGTAGTTACATAAAGGGAATGTTAAAAAGAGATAAAAGTGTATTCATACTCTCAAACAATGGAAAATAAGACATAATACATAAAGTCTATGGAGAAATGGGTATGATTTATTCATTGATAAAGAATACTTAATGATATGAAAAGGTATGAACAATACATAATTAAGTAAAACAAAGCAAGCAATAAAATAGTATGTACAATATGATCCATCCCACATATGCAGACAAAGATAGACATGCATTCTGTTTAATTTGAAAAAGAAAAGACACATTAAATCATTAAAACAACTATACTGAATAGGGGGATTGTGACTTTAAAAATTTTTAATCTGTATTTTCAAAAATCTCCCTGCACAGAGAAATCATATGTTTGGTTGTTTTAGTTATGTACTTATCCGGTGAATTTTTGTTTCACTTCATGCAGCCAAAATAGATTGTTGTGATTGTCAATTTGACTCAAGTATTTGTCAAAATATAAATTCATTTAATACAACAAATGATCTGCCTGATGTATAATGTAAGAAATTATTTTTTAATTGAATTGACCAGAACAAGTTCAGTCATGCAGGTGAACATTGAGGCTATCACACACCAAATAAAAAATCCAGATGTATCACATAACTTGCATTACCCAGATCTGAACTTATCACCAGCAGCCAGCCACTATAACTATTAAGTATTCGTTCATTCACATTACTCTGTTTTGGGGCACATATGAAGGAAATGACAGGTTTTTGGTTTTCAAACAGCCTGCATGCCAACAAAAATTTACTTTTAGCATTTACTTTCATTTGTGAAAAGAGAGTGTTTGTGTTGCCGCTTCTCTTTGTTTGAGTCCCTTCCATTTTCCACACCTTTAACATCACAGTACTTAAATATGCACATATTGTATGTGTGTATTTATGTAACTCCCATTCTTCAAAGCCTTCATTGGTTACCCATTGCTTTCAAAAAAAAATCTACATATATCTATGATGTATGGGGCCCTTCATGATCTACCCTTTATCTGTTTCCTAAGTATGCCTCATCATTTTTGCACACGCGTTTTCCTCTTTTTGGAAAGCCACGTCTAGCTATAATGTCCTAACTCCTTCCCTTTTTAATTATAAAGAGTAAAAATAGATTACAGAGAGTAACATGGAAAATGTCTATGAATCTAATACATGGAATTTTTTTTAGAATAAAGAGATCCTTTGGGCTTAAGTTTCTTTACACTGTTCTTCTCAGACTAGAGGTAGTCACTTATGTAAATTAAGGTATATCTTTTTCATTCAAGATTGTATTACATGTATTACATACATTTACATTCATAAAAAAGTTATATATTGTTTTGTGTAACTTAAAATATATACAACTAGTATAATTTGCATATATAAGTGCTAATATTTTCACGCAATGATAAATTTTTACATCAATTCATAAGAGAATTAAATATAATCACCAATATACTATGATTTATCTAATCCCTTACTGATGGAAATTTTAGATTTTTTCCCAATTTCTGACTATTACAGTGATATGTTAAGGATCCTTGTACACATCTCCTTATATATATTCACATGAGTCTTTTAGGGCACCTAGAAGTGAAAATGCATTTTCAGTTTAACTCAAATTGAACTATTCTGTTTCTTTCCCAAGCAATTATAACAATTTATATTTCCACCAGTATGTCTAAATAGTCCACTTTCCCTACGCTTTTTTTCACATTTGATATTACCAGGCAAACCTTTTAATTTTTAAATAATATTCAATATCATAAATATATCACAATTTGTTTTTCATATTGATGGGCATTTTGTAGGTTCCAGGGTTTTGTTTTGTTTTTGTTTTTTCGTCTAATGAATAAAGCTCTATGAAGATTCATGCATAAGTCTTTGTGTAGGCTTTTCAGTTACCTTAAGCAAATACCTAAAGTAAAATTCCTGGGTCAATTTCATCTCCAGAAATATGGAGTAAATATATTTTCCCCTACTTTTACCACCAAGTACAACTAAAGGTCTTGGACATTATTATAAATAAAATAAGCATAAGGAGTCTATAAAAGGAGGAGAGAAGAGAACAGACTGTATAGTTATCTCAGGATACAAGAAATAACATAGTTGTGTGATCCCTGGATATTCTTTTTGCTTCATATATCCTTATTGGAGCTGAAGAAGAGAGCAATATTTTAAAAGCAACAGGCACAAGTACAAAAAGTACCACCTCCTCTCTCTGCCAAGAGGTTGTTTTGTCTAGCCGAAGGACCAGCTTAGATGGAAAACTTTTAAGCGATAACCACTCTACTCCAGGCAAATACTACAAAAAAAAAAATCTGTCTCCATGTCTACTGACATTAAAATTTTAGTGGGAAGCCTAGATTGCCACCCTTGCTAATATGAAACAAAGTGCCCCAATAACCCTCCTGGGGTGGTATAGAGAAAGTCAAGTGGGGAGTCTGAACTTTTATTCTTAGCACTGGTAATAAGCCCACTCCACGGTGTCAGCGGAAACCAAGGTAGACAGCCTCTTTGAGTGTCAATAACCAAGTGGGGAATCTAGACTTCCACCTTAATCTGGCAATAATAATGTGGCACTCACCTGTCCCATTACAGACCAGAGTCAGCAAATTCCAAATAGAGCAACTCAAGAAAATATGGACTTCCAGCCAAGATGGAGGCTTAGACAGACATGCGGCATCTCCCTCCACAACTGAGAAGGAATACAACTACCTCAAAATTAGAAACAGCCAGAAGTTCCAAAAAATCAAACTGCATGGAAGTCCAGCAAAGAAAGATATAAAGAAGAAATACTCATCCAGACAGGTAGGAGGGGCAGAGCCGGGGCAAAGAGGACACAGTGTGGTGGTGGCAGCAGTGGCGGCAGCAGCGGAAGGCTGGCAGAAAGTGCAGTCACATGTTTTAAAAAGTGAGGAGGGACACCTGGGGAGCATCCCCAGCTCCTCACCGGACCTCGCAGCCCACGATCCCAGAACCAAGGAAAATCAAGTCTCATTGCCTCTTATTGTGCAGACCAGTGGGGACTGGAGTGCAGAAAGAAACTACCGGTCTCAGCAGAGTCCGCTTGTTTAAAGGGCCTCCATGGTCCTAGAATGTCGGCAGACCCACCCACTCTAGGAATGATGGACAGGGCAGCAGCTAGATGAGCGTCAGTCTGGTGCGGAAGTAGGAGAGGTGCCTGGAAAAGGAGCGAGTGCTGGGCAGGCGGCATTGTTCCCTCTCAGACCCCTCCCCCACACATAACACCACAACGTGGTGAAACAGGTCGCCCTGTACAGACGAATCGCTAAGGCGCTACCCATTACAATGTAACAGGAGTGACAGTTCTACCTGGGATGTGGAGACAAACAAACACATGAGCCTGTCAGAATGAGGAGACAGTGAAGTATAGCCAAAAGGGGAAATGGATCAAGGTTCTAGTGGGAGAACTAAGTGATGAGGAGATAGACAACCTAACAGATGAGGAGATAGACAACCTAACAGACACAGAATTCAAAACACTGATGATAAAGATGGTCACGGGCTTGACAGATATGCTTGAGTACGGCAAACACATAAGAGAAGAAGTGAAGGCTATGCTAAATGAAACGAAGGAAAATCCACACAAAACCAATGGTGAAGGGAAGGAAACCTGGGTTCAAATCAATGATTTGGAACATAAGGAAGAAAAAACCAGTCAACCAATGCAGAATGAGAGAGCAAAAATTTAAAAAAGTGAGGAAAACTTCCCAAATTTTGTGAAGGAGATGGACATACAGGTCTGGGAAGCATGGAGGGTCCTGGGCGTGCTGGACCCAGAGGGGACCACACCAGGGTGCATCATGACTGAGATGCCAAAGGTGAAAGATAAAGTCAGAGTCCTCAGGGCAGCAATAGAGA
This sequence comes from Furipterus horrens, assembly GCF_987537825.1. Lineage (NCBI taxonomy): Eukaryota > Metazoa > Chordata > Mammalia > Chiroptera > Furipteridae > Furipterus > Furipterus horrens. Next base: position 36,131,461 of record NW_028327187.1, read on the forward strand.
AGTGGAGAGTTGCCTACAGGGGGATGCCTATAGGGCTATCAGCTGATTTCTCAGAGGACACTTTGCAGGCAGGAAGGGACTGGCAAGCAGGATTCAATGTGATGAAAAGCAACCTACAACCAAGATTACTCTATCCAGCCTAGCTATCACTTGGAATGGAAGGGTAGATAAAGTGCTTCCCAGAAAAGGTGAAGTTAAAGGAGTTCATCATCACCAAGCCATTATTATATAAAATGTCAAAGGAACTTACTGAAGAAAAAGATCAAAACCGAACACTAAAATGACAACAAACTCAGAACTATCAACACCTGAATCTAAAAAATAAAAACAAAATCCAACTAAGCAAACCAGAATAGGAACAGAATCATAAGTATGGAGATCATTTGGAGGGTTATCAGCTGGGAGGGGGAAGGGTGAGAAATGGGGAAATGGTGCAGAGATTAAGAAGCAAAACTGGTTGGTACAAAATAGAGAGGGGGATGTTAAGAATAGTATAGGAAAGGGTGAAGCCAAAGAACTTATATGCAGGGTCCATGGACATGAACTAAGGGGGGCAGGATGGCTGGAGGGAAGGTGGGTACTGAGCAGAGGGGGGCAAAGGGGGGGGGGAAATTGGAACTACTCCAACAACATAATCAATAAAAAATACTTTAAAAAAAGAAAATATGAATAATTTTGGAGTCTTAAAACATAACACCCAAAATACACAAATTTCAATTAAATAATCACCCACACCAAGAACCAGAACTTTTTAGATAAATGAAAAAAGACAATAAATGATGTCAATATTGAGATGACAGAAATGTTAGAATTATTTGACAAAGATGTTGAAGCAGCCTTAATAAAAATGCTTCATTGGACAATTATGAATATGTTTGAAACAGATGAAAAATTGTGTCTCAGTAAATAATATAGGAAGTATCAGTAAAACACAAAATATAAAAAAGAAGCTAATGGATAATTTAGAACTGAAAACTACAAAAACTGAAAGAAAAAGTTCCGTAAGATGGACTCAATAAAGAAAGCACTCAATATGAAAAACAGAGATAAAGTAGACTAAAAAAAACTAAACAGAGGCACTGAGACATGAAATTATTAAAATTATTATTATTATTATTATTATTATTATTATTATTATTATTATTTTGGTTTTTCAATTACAGTTGTCCCATTTTTCCCCCATTGTTCTCCCCCACCCATCCCACCCCTTCTCCCACAATCATATCCCTCCCTGTTGTCCATGTCCATGAGTCATTTATACACGTTCCTTGACTAAACCTTTACCTTACTTATCCCCTTTCCCTCCCTCCCCCCTCCTCCCTATTGACTGCTTTTCTGCTCTTTGTCCTATTTAGTTCATTTGTTTATGTTGTTCTTTAGTTTTCTGTATTAGGTGATATCATATGGTATTTTTCTTTCTTTGCCTGGCTTATTTCACTAAGCATAATTCTCTCTAGTTCCATCCATGTTGTTGCAAATGGCAGGAGTTCCTTCTTTCTTTCTGCTACATAGTATTCCATTGTGTAAATATACCACCATTTTTTGATCCACTCATCTACAGATGGGCACTTAGGCTGTTTCCAGCACTTAGCTATTGTAAACAGTGCTGCTATGAACATAGGGGTGCATAAGTTCTTTTAAATTAGTGTTTTCGAATTTTGGGGGTATAATCCTAGCAGTGGAATCTCTCGTTCAAAAGGCAGTTCCATTTTTAGTTTTTTGAGGTAATTCCATACTGTTCTCCATAGTGGCTGCACCAGTCTGCATTCCCACCAACAGTGCAGTAGGGTTCCCATTTCTCCACATCCTTGCCAGCACTTGTTGTTTGTTGATTTGTTGATGATGGCCATTCTGACTGGTGTTAAATGGTATCTCATTGTGGTTTTTATTTGCATCTCTCTGATGGCTAGTGATGTTGAGCATTTTTTCATGTGTCTATGGACCTTCTGTATGTCCTCTTCGGAGAAGTGTTTGTTCAGGTCCTTTGCCCATTTTTTAATTGGGTTGTCTGTTTTCTTGATGTTGAGTCGTATAAGCTCTTTATATATTTTGGAGATCAATCCCCTGTCTGTAATGTCATCGGAAAATATGTTTTCCCATATGGTTGGTTTCCTTTTCTCCTTGCTGATGTTTTCTTTCGCTGAGCAGAAGCTCTTTAGTTTGATGTAGTCCCATTTGTTTATTTTTTCCTTTATTTATCTTGCCTTAAGAGATGTGTCTGTGAAGGTATTGTTATGTCAGATATCTCAAATTTTCCTGCCTGTTTTCCTCTAGGACTTTTATGGTGTCATGGCTTACATTTAAGTCTTTGATCCATCTTGAGTTTATTCTGGTGTATGGTGTAAGTTGGTGGTCTAGTTTCATTTTTTTGCAAGTCACTGTCCAGTTCTCCCAGCACCATTTGTTAAAGAGGCTCTAAAATTATTTTTTAAAGGCATAACATTCTTGTTATCAAAGTGTCAGAAGGAAAATAAAAAGATAATGAGGCCAAGAAAGTACTCAAAGAAATAATGGCTGAATAGTTTCTAAATTTAGCAAGAGACAAAATCCTACAGGTTAAACTACTAAAAAAACAAAAAACAAAACAAAAAAAAATGAAAACAAACAAACAAACAAAAAAACTAAGAAAGCATTGCCTTGTCTTTGTAGCTCAGGTGGTTAGAGCATTCTTCCAATACACCAAGGTTGTGAGCTCTATTCCCATTCAGGGCACATAAAAGAATCAACCAATGAGTGCATAAATAAGTGGAACAACAAATTTCTCTCTCTCTCTCTCTTTCTCTCTCTCTCTCTCATTCTTTCTCTCTCTGTGTGTGTGTCTCTGTCTCTCTCTCTCTCTCCCCCTCCCTTCCTCCCTCCTTTCATTTCTCTAAAATCAATCAATAAATATTAATAAAACCTAAGAAAACATGTGGAAATTAAAAGAGAAAAAAAGATGCTTTATCTATGGGGAATAAATAATTCAAATAAGTGGAGATTCCTCATCAGAAACCATGGATGCAACCATTGATGCAAGGCTGGTTCAATGTTAGAAATCAATCAATTTCTAATCCATCATATTGACAGCTAAAGAAGAAGCGTGGAACAAGGATTTTACAAAATTCCATGTACATTTACGATTTTAACATCTTTCAGCCAAATAGAAATAGAAGGGAAATTTTCTCAACTTGATAAAAAAAAAAAACACACCCATAGCTAATACTACACTTAATGGTGAATAACTGAATACTTAGCTCCTAACAGTGGGAGCAAAGTAAACACATCAACTCTTATCACTTTTGTTCAACACAGTGCTGGAATGTCTAGACATGCAACAAGGCAAGAGAAGAAAATAAAAGATATAGAGATCAGAAAAGAAGAAATACAATCATCCCTATTTGTAGATTATCTGATTGTCTAGATAGAAAACCCCAATGAATCTATTTTAAAAACAATCCTAGTGAGTTCAGAAAGGCTGCATATTCAAGATCAAAAGTAAGTTTTATATCTTTAATTTAAATATTTTATTCTTTATGCTATTACAGTTGTCCTAATTTCCCTCTTTTCCCCCCTTCACAGAGCCTCCCCCCACCCCCACATCCACAGTCAATCCCCAGACCATTGTCCATGTCCTGGGTCATTCATATGTATTCTTTGACTAATCCCTCTCCCCTCTTACAGCTGTCAGTCTGTTCCATGTTTTAATGCTTCTAGTTCTATTTGGCTTGTTATTTTATTTTGTTCATTAGGTTCCTTTTATAGGTGGGATCATATGGTATATTTCTCTTTTAACAACTGGCTTATTTCACTTAGCATAATACTATCCAGTTCCATCCATGCTGTTGTGAAAGTCAGGAGTTCCTTCTTTCTTTTGGCTGCATAGTATTCCATTGTGTAAATATAATACAGTTTATTTGGTTTTTTAAAGATTTTATTTATTTATTTATTTTGTGGGGAAGGAAGGGAGAAAGAGAGGGAGAGAAACATCAATGTGTGCACCTATTGCACACCCCAACTGGGAACCTGGCCCACAACCCAGGCATGTGCCCTGACTGGGAATCAAACCGGTAACCCGTTGGTTCACAGACCAGCACTCTATCCACTGAGCCACACCAGCCATGGCATGTACCACAGTTTTAAAAATAATTTTTACTGTTATTCTATTATAGTTGTCCCAAATGTCTCCCTTTGCCCTCCTCTGTTCATCCCACTTCCAGATCCCAGTTAATTCCCACGCTGTTGTCCATGTCCGTGGGTCATTCATGTTCCTTATCTATTCCCTTCCCCTTCTTTCCACCATTATCCCCCTCCCTCCTCCACTCCAGTCATTTTCAGTCTGTTCCCTGTTTCCATGCCTGTGGTTCTATTTTGTTCATTCATTTATTTTGTTCATTAGATTCCTCTTATAGGTGAGATCATATGGTATTTCTCTTTCACCGACTGGCTTATTTCATTAAGCATAATATTCTTCAGTTCCATCATGCTGTCTCAAAAGGGAGAAGTTCCTTCTTCCATTCTGCTGCATAGTATTCCATTTGTAAATGAACCACAGTTTTTTGGTCCAGTTATTTGGCTATTTCTAGCACCTGGCTATTGTAAAATGGCACGGCTATGAAGTTTTTTTTGAAATGGTGTTTCAGGATTCTAAGGACATACTCCCAGCAGTAGAATTGCAGGGTCAAAAGAAAGTTTTATTTTTAGTTTTCTGAGGAAATTTTATGCTACTTTATTTGCGGCTACACCAGTCAGCATTATCACCATCGGTGCACTAGTGTTCCCTTTTCTCCACATCCTCACCAGCAATTGTTGTTTGTTGATTTATTGATAGCCATTCTGAAAGGTGTGAAATAATATCTCATTGCGGTTTTAATTTGCATCTCTCTGATGGCAGGTGATGTTGAGAATCTTTTCATATGTCTATGGGCCATCTATATGTCTCCTTGGAGAAGTGTCTATTTATATGTTTTGCTTATCTTCTAGTTGGATTATTTGTCTTGGTGGTGTTGAGTCATATGATTCTTTATATATTTTGAAGATCAAACCCTTGTCTGATGTGCCACTGGCAAATATATTCTCCCACACAGTTATTACCTTTTCATCTTTATGATGGTTTCTTTAGCCATGTAGAAGCTTTTTATATTGATGTAGTCTCATTTGTTTATTTTTTCCTTTACTTCCCTTGCCTTGGAGATATATCAGGAAAAATGTTGCTTTGTTAGATACCTGAAATTTTCCTGCCTGTTTTCCTCTATGACTTTTATGGTGTCACGATTTATATTTAAGCCTTTTTATTCATTTTGAGTACATGGTATAAGTTGACTAATTTCACTTTTTTTGCATGTACCAGTCTAGTTCTTCCAACACCACTTAATGAAAAGGTTATCTTTACTCCGTTGTATGCTCATGCCCCCTTTGCCAAATATTAATTGACTATAGAAATTTGGATTTATTACTGGGTCCTCTATTCTGTTCCATTGATTTATGTGTCTGTTCTTAGGCCAGTACCACATTGTATTTATTACAGTGGCCTTGTAATATAATTTGTTATCAGTTATCATGATCCCTTCAACTTTATTCTTCTTTATTAAGATTGCTGAGGCTAGTCAGGATTTTTTTTGGTTCCATATAAATTTCTTAAATCCTTTTTCTGGATCTGTGAAATATACCCTTGATGTTATAATAGAAATTACATTGAATCTATAGATTGCTTTGGGTAGTAGCATGGACATTTTAATGATGTTAATTCTTCCAGTCCATGAGCATGTTATATGCTTCCATTTATTTATATCTTCTTTAATCTCTTTCATCAGTGTTCTATAGTTTTCCAAGTATAGGTCTTTTACCTCCTTGGTTAAATGAACTCTTAGGTACTTTATTTATTTATTTTTTGTTGCTATAGTAATGGATTTTTTTTCTAGTTGTTCTTTCTGACATGTCATTGTTGTTGCACAAAAATGCCATTGATTTCTGTATATTGACTTTGTATCCTGCTAATTTGCCACATTCACTTATTGGGTTGAGTAGTTTTTTTTTGTGGAGCCTATAGGATTTTCTATGTACACTATCATGTCATCTGCAAATAATGACAGTTTTACTGCCTCCTTTCCAATTTGGATGCCTTTTATTTCTGTTTCTTATCTAATCGCTATGGCAAGAACTTCCAGGACTATGTTGAATAAGAGTGGTGAGAGCCAACACCCTTTACTTGTTCCTGATCTTAAGGGAAATATTTTTAGGTTTTTCCCATTAAGCATAATGTAGGCTGTATGTTTCTCATATATGACCTTTATTATATTGAGGTATGCTCCCTCTATTCTCACTTTGTTGAGCATTTTTAAATAAATGGGTTTTGGATTTTATCAAATGCTTTTTCAGCATCTATTGATATGATCATGTTATTTTTGTATTTCATTTTTTATATGGTGTATTCTGTTTATTGATTTGCAAATATAATACCCCACTTGCATCCCTAGGATGAATCCCACTTGATCATGGTATATGATATTTTTAATGTATTGCTGGATCCGGTGTGCCAATATGTTGTTGAGAATTTCAGCATCTATGCTCATCAATGATATTGGCCTGTAGTTTTCTTTCTTTGTTGTGTCTTGACCTGGTTTTAGCATTAGGATAATACTGGCCCCATAGAAAGAGTCTGGGAGTCTTCCTTCTTTTTTTATTTTTTGGAATAGTTTGAGAAGGATAAAAGTTAGCTCTTCCTTAAAGTTTTCTAAAATTCACCTGTGAATCCTTCTGGTCGAGGGCTTTTGTATGCTGGGAGTTTTCTGATTGTCGCTTCAATTTCACTAGTTGTTATTGGTTTATTCAGGCTTTCTGCTTCTTGATCCAGTTTTGGAAGATTTAATGTTTCTAGAAACTTGTCCACTTTGCCCAAGCTGTCAAATTTCCCAGTATGTAGTTGTTCATAGTAATTTCTTACAATCCTTGTAGTTCTGTGGTACCGGTTGTGATTTCTCCTCTTTCATTTCTGATTTTATTTATTTGGGTCCTCTCTTTCTTTCTATATGAGTCTGATTAAAGGCTTATTAATTTTGTTTTTCTTTTTGAAGAACCAGCTCCTGGATTTATTAATCTTTTGAATTGTTCTTTTAGTCTCTGTGTCATTTAACTCTTCTCTGATCTTCCTTCCTTCCTTCTACTCCTTCTGGGCTTTTGTTTTTGTTCCTTCAGTTCTTTTAGATGTAAGGTTAGGTTGTTCTTTTGGGATTTTTGCTATCTTCTTTAGGGAGGCCTGTATTGCTATAAACTTCCCTCTCAGTAGTGCTTTCACTGTGTCCCATAGGTTTTGGGTTGTTATGTGTTCCTTTTCACTTGTTTCCAGATACTTTTTGATTTATTCCTTGATCTAATTGCTGTCCCATTCAATAACAATAACATGGTATTCAGTCTCTATGTATTTGAATGTTTTAGAGTTTCTTCCTTGAGGTTTGGTTCTAGTTTCAATTGTGATATGAAAACATGCTTGATATAATTCCAATCTTCTTGAATTTCTTAGGACTTGCTTTGTGTCTTACCGTGTGGTCTATTTTGAAAATGTACCATGTGCATTTGAAAAGAATCTATAATTTGCTTCTTTGGGGTGAAAGTTTCTGTATATATCAATTAAGTCAATTTGATCTAGAGTGTTGTTCAGTGCCACAATATCCTTGCTGATTCTTTATTTGGAAGATCTACCCATTGTTAACAGTGGGGTGTTAAAATCCTCTACGGTGATTATATTGTTGTAAACATCTTTCTCGAAGTCCTCCAAGATTTTCTTTATATATTTAGGTGCTCCTATGTTAGGTGCATATGTGTTTACAATGGTTATAGCTTGCCCTTGGATTATTCCTTTAAGTATTATGTAGTGGCCATCTTTATATCTTTTTATAACTTTTGTTTTGAAGTCTATTTTTCCTGATATAAGTATTGCTACCCCAGCTTTCTTTTAGTGTTCATTTTATTGGAATTTTTTTCATTCCTTCACTTTAAACCTGTCCAGATCTTTTGTTCTGAGGTGGGTCTCTTGTAGACAGTATATATGTGGATCATATTTTCTTATTCATTCAACTACCCTATGTCTTTTGATTGGAGCATTCAATCTATTTACATTTAATGTTATTATTGATAGGTGCTTATTCACTGCCACTTTTTCATAACTGTGTTTCTCTCTCTCCTCCCATCTCTGTCTGTTTCAACTCCTTTTCATAGCAGTCCCTTTAGCATCTCTTCCAGTGCTGGCCTGGTGGAGATGTACTCCTTTAGTCTTCTTTTGTCTGGGAAGCTCTTTATTTTACCTTCCACTTTAAATGAGAGCCTTGCTGGATAGAGTAGTCTTGATTGTAGGACCTTGCTTTGCATTACCTGCAATACTTCATGTCAATCCATTTCTGCTTGTAGCGCTTCTGTTGAGAAATCAGCTCATAGCTTTATTGGTGTTCGCTTGTATGTTACTAGCTATTTCTCTCTTGTTACTTTTAAGATTCTCTCATTGTCTTTAATATGTGGCATTTTAAGTATGATGTGTCTTGGAGTAGGTCTCTTTGGGTTCATCTGTGCTTCCTGAACTTGTGTGACTTTTTCCCTCACCAAGTGAGTTGGTTTTCTGTCATTATTTTTTCAAACAAGTTGTCTATCCTTTACTCCTTTTCTTCTCCTTCCAATATTTCTATGATGCAAATGTTGTAACATTTCATGTTGACCTGAAGCTCCCTTAAACTATCTTCATTCTTTTTTAGTCTTTTTGTTTGTTTTGTTGCTTTGACTGTGTATTACTTTCTACCTTGTTTTCCAGCATGTTGATTCAGTCCTTGGTTTCATCTAGCCTGATTTTAATTCCTTCTGGAGTATTTTTCATTTCAGATATGTATTCTTCATTTCTTCCTGGTACTGGTTCATAAGTTCTATGTCTTTTTTCATGCTGCTATAGTTACCACTAAGTTCCTTGTAGTTGTCACTGAGTTCCTTGAGCATCCTTATAACAATTATTTTGAACTCTATGTCTGATAGATCGCTTGTCGCAATTTCATGTAGCTCTTTTTCTGGGGATTTCTCCATTGCTTTTAATTGGGGGTTCTTTCTGTGTCTCACTATTTTAGGTTATTCTTCTTGTCTGTTTCTACATATTAGATTGGTCTACTTTGCCTCACAGTCTTTGTGGTGTGAACTTCTGTGTTAGAAGAACTGTGAAACTCAGTGGTACAGTCTATTTTATCTCCTGATCTGGATGATCTATTCAGTTTATTTGGGCTCTCTTGCTGTACTTGGGCTGTGATTATTGGTGGCTCATTTGTTGGTGGGTTCTCCCCTCCATCTGGATGACTGTGAGTCACAACTCCCACCATGTCTTGTATGCTGTTGTACAGGTACTGGTTAACAAAGCAATGTTACCAGAAAACTCAACCCACATCAGAAAAATACCCCCTATCATATCAACAATATCCACAGCAATTGAACAAAAATTAATAAAAGTGGAGAAAGTTTAAGAATATTATAAGATAGAAAAAGGGGAATATGAGGTGACTAAAGCAGAGAAAAAATATTTTCTATGGGAAGAGGGAGGAGAAATAATAAGAGTAAGGAATAGAAACAAGGCACAGAAAGGGAGAGAATAAAAATTTAAATGTATGTAAAACAGGGAAGGGCTATGGCAAAATGGGGTAAGAAAATAGAAGAGTATACTATAAGGTTTGAGATAAAATTAACAAGGTAGTGAACTAAAGAAAATAAAATTGCAGGAAAACCACAGCATGGTCAATAGCAATGACAGCTAAGGAAAGCTTAATAAAAGTGGAAAGGGAATTAGAATATTATACAAAAGTGAAAAGAGAACATGAAGCATCTACAGTAAAGAAAATTGGTTTTTAGAGAGTAGAGGGATAAAAAATAAGAAGAATAAGGAATAAAATCCAAACTAAGAAAGGGAAAAAATAAAAATTTTAACTCAAATATGCAAGGGCAGATGGAAGGCAAAATGGAGTAAGACAGCGGGAAAGTAAACTGTGATATTTAAAATACAAAAAATATTGAACAAATGCTCTTTCCACACCATTCCATGGTCAAAAACCCTTTCATCTCCTTGGGGCCTTGAAGAACCAAAGTCATTTGTGCAACTAAGACACTAGATACTAGTCATAGTTATGCAAAAGAATCTTAGAAGCTGTCCCCTTTTCCCCATCCCCCAACCCGCAGGCTCTGGGAATTTTTGGAGACCCCCACTCTGTAACATAAGGAATAAAAATGAGGCACAGCATGGGAGAAAATTACAACAAAAATAAGAAAGAGCAGGGAAAATGCAAAATGGAGTAAAACAAGGGAAGGGTGCAATATGAGATTTGAAATAACAATAGAATAAAAATAATGTAAAATCTGTATAAAAGGAATAAAAATGAAAGACAGAGTAGTGAATTAGTTGGAATAAAACTGAAGCAAATAAAGAAATATTAAAAGGCTATGTGAAAGAAAAAACATGCAAATTCTGAAGAAGAGTGAGGTTAAATTCTTTTCAGTAGTTTGGTGTTTGCCTTCTGACTTCTCTTTCTGGATCCTCCTCTGGTTTTTAATAAGCTCAAGGTCCCAGGGTGGGTCATTCAACTTCTGGCAACACCACCTGCCTGTATCACTTTCACTTGCTTCAAGAAGGAGCTTCTGTTGTAATAGGTTAGGTGGGACCCCTAGGTCTCCCCGTGAGGCACTGTTCCGTTTTCTGGGAAAATTGTGGGTGTGCTCCCCCTGCTGATGCACCACCCATCTTGATCTGTTCCAGCTTATTTCCAGTGATGTATAGGTTCTGATGAATTAGATATCTGTTTTACGGGGGGGTGGGGGGGGCAAACTGTGTAAGAGGATCAGCTCTCTCCTATTTGGTGTTGATGGTAGCTTTGTGTGTGAGCCAAGAGTGGGAGCGTCCCTGATTCCCCCTTGCTGCACCAATTTCTGATCTCCTTGCTTTGTTGTCTTCAATGAAATAGGGCCCTAAGAACAAGTGTATTTTGTCTCCACAAGAGAAATTCAAAATGGGACTTTCAGGCATCCCCTTGCTGTCTTTCCCTTGCAGAAATTCACCCTGCAGGGTTCTTGAGCTTGACATGCCTGTTTTGCAAATCATTCTCTCTCAGGCAGGAGGTGGGGGCTGGGTACAACCTTCCCTTCTCAGAGGGTTGATCTCTGCCAGTCAAGGAAGGGGGCTTTGCCTGACTGTAAATAATCTCAGATGCTCAACTCTTTCCCATCCAATTCCCAGCCCACTGCCTTCGTATCATACAGATGCCCACACTCCACACTGCACAGCCTCTGCCCGCCAGTTGTGCTCAGGTGGGGCCAAGAAATCCCCTGGCTTTGCACCTTTCTGATAAATCTACCCAGCTGCACTGAGTGGGAGCAAACAGCGCCCTCCATTATTTCACCTTGCTGGCAGGGCAGCTGCACTCAAGGTCCCTGCTGAGTGATTCTCAGCTCCTCTTTTAAAATGTCTCTCTGGGCATTCCCACCGCAGCACTGAGTCACTGTCCAGCTTTCCATACACTCCACCTCTCCAAAAACGCACAAGTCTCTCACAGTCACAGATGCACACAACCAGGCTCTTCCACCCAATCCAGGTGCAGACAATATCCCCTCCTCTCTCTGGAACTCTCCTCTTTGGTGCTTGCCAGTGCAGCTATGGGTGTGCTGCTCACTCGTGTGTGTGTGTGTGTGTGAGTGTGTGTGTGGCCTGGATCTCCTCAACTTTATGTATCCATATGGCTCCCGACCTGGTACTAAGGGTGCCCTGCCCTGGGAGGGGAGAGATCAGCAAAGTTGCAATCTCTGACAAGGGTCTCCATGGCTTCAGGCGCAACTCACAGGTTATTTCCCCTTCCACTTATATGATCTCCTTATCACCCATTGCGAAGCATCTTCTGTACTCCTTGGCTTCCAAACTTCATATCAGCTAATATTCCATTTAATGTTCCATTTATTTTTCGGAAGATCAGCCAAGTGTCTCAGTTGGGTGCAAGAGTAAGTGGACTTAATTTCCATATATTTGGCTGCCATCTTTGCTTCCCCCCACCCCCCAGTTTTTTTTTTTTTTTACCCATTCTTCTACTGATGGGTACTTAGGCTGTTTCCAAATCTTGGTTATTGTAAATAGCACTACTATGAACATAAGGGTACATAAATTCTTTTGACTTGGTGTTTTGGGATTCTTAGGGTATATTCCCAGCAGGAATTGTTGGATCAAAAAGCAGTTCCTCCATTTTTAGTTTTTTGAGGAAATTCCATACTGTTTTCCACAGTAGCTGCACCAGTCTGCATTCCCACCAACAGCGCACTATGGTTCCCTTTTCTTCACATCCTCACCAGCACATGTTCTTTGTTGATTTATTCATGATGGCCATTCTGGCAAGTGTGAGGTGGTATCTCATTGTGGTTTTAATTTGCATCTCTCTGATGGCTAGTGATGTTGAGCTTTTCTTATATGTCTATGGGCCATCTCTATGTCCTCCTTGGAGAATTGTCCATTCAGGTTCTTTGTCCATTTTTTAATTGCATTGTTTGTCTTCCTGGCGTTGAGTCATATAAGTTCTTTATTTTGGAGGCTAAACTCCTGTCCAATGTAGTGTTGGGAAATATGTTCTACCATACATATTTTGGTTCCTTTTAATTTTGATGACAGTTTCTTTAGCTGTGCAGAAGCTTTTAAATTTGCTGTAGTCTCATTTGTTTATTTTTTCTTTTGTTTCCCTTACCCTAGGAGATATATCAGCAAAAATATTGCTATGCAAGGTATCTGAAATTTTACTGCCTATGTTTGCCTCTAGGATTTTTATGGTATTGCAATCTATATTTAATCTTTTATCCATTATCTATTTTCAGTTTATTCTGGTGTATGGTGTAAAATGATGTTCTGGTTTCTTTTTTCTTTTCTTTTCTTTCTTTCTTTCTTTCTTTCTTTCTTTCTTTCTTTCTTTCTTTCTTTCTCTCTTTCTTTCTCTCTTTCTTTCTCTCTCTCTCTCTCTCTCTCTCTCTCTCTCTCTCTCTCTCTCTCTCTCTCTCTCTCTCTCTCTCTCTCTCTCTCTCTCCTTTCTTTTTCTTTTCTTTTTCTTTTTTTTTTTTTGCATGCACTCATCCATTTCATCCAACACCATTTATTGAAGAGGCTGTCTATACTCCATTGTATGCTCTTGCTTAATTTGTCTATTATTAATTGACCATAAACATGAGGTTTATTTGTGGTCTCTATTCTGTTCCTTTGATCTATGTGTCTGTCCTTATGCCAGTACCATATATATATATATTTTTATTACAGTGGCCTTGGAGTATTGTTTGATATCAGGTATTGTGATCCTACAAATTCTGTTCTTCTTCCTCAAGACCGCAGGGGCTATTCAGGGTCTTTTTTGGTTCCAGACAAATTTTTGGAATATTTGTTCTAGATCTGTGAAATATGCCATTGATATTTTAATGGGAGTTGCATTGAATATATAGATTATTTGGTGTGCTATGGACATTTTAATGATATTAATTCTTCCAATCCATAAACATGGTATATGTTTCTGCTTATTTACACTTCCTCAATTTCTTTCTTCAGTGTTCCATAGCTTTTTAAGCCCAGGGCTTTAATTTCCTTGGTTAAATTTATTTCTAGGTACTTTTTATGTTGCAATGGTAAATGGGATTATTTTCTTTGGCTCTAGTTTCAACAGTTCATTATTCAAATTTAAAAAATGACATCAATTTCTGAATGTTGACATTGTATCTTGCTATTTTGTTCAATTCATTAGGTCAAGTAGTTTCTTGGTGGAGCCTATACAATTTTCTATGTACAATATCATATCTTCTGTAAATAATGATGGCTTTATATCCTCCTTTCCAATTTAGATGCCTTTTATTTCTTCTTCTTGTCTTATCACTGTGGCTAGAATTTCAGTACTATACTGAATAAGAGTGGTGAAATCAAACACCCCTCTGTTGTTCTTGATCTTAAGTGAAAATCTTTTAGGTTTGCCCATTGACAGTATGTTGGCCGTAAGTTTTTCACATACGGCCTTTTTATATTTAGGTATTCTCCCTCTATTCTCACTTTGCTGAGTTCTTTTTTTTTTTTTTTAATCATAAATGGGTGATAGATTTTATCAAATGCTTTTTCTGCATATATATTTTTAAGTATATTTTATTCATTATGTTGTTACAGTAGTACCACTTTTTTTCCCTTTGCTCCCCTCTGCCCAGTACCCCCCTTCCCTTCAGCCATCTCACCTCCCTTAGTTCATGTCCATTGGTTGTGCATATAAGTTCTTTGGCTTCACTCTTTCCTGTGTTATCCTTAACTTCCCCCTGTCTATTTTGTACCCACCAATTATGCTTCTTAATCTCTGCACCATTTCCCCATTTCTCACCCTTTCTCCTCCCAGCTAATAACCCTGCAAATGATCCCCATACCTATGATTCTGTTCCTATTCTGGTTTGCTTAGTTGGATTTTGTTTTTATTTTTTAGGTTCATTTGTTGATAGTTGTATTTGTTGTCATTTTAGTGTTCATAGTTTTGATATTTTTCTTCAGTAAGTCCATTTGACATTTTATATAATAATGGCTTGGTGATGATGAACTCCTTTAGCTTTATTTTGTCTGGGAAGCACTTCATCTGCCCTTCCATTCTAAATGATAGCTTTGCTGGATTGAGTAATCTTGGTTGTAGGTCTATATATATTGATATGATCGTGTTTTTTGTATTTCACTTTTTTTATGTGATATATCACATTTTATGATTTGCAAGTATTGAACCAACTTTGCACCCCTGGGATGAATTCCATTTGATCATGCTGTTTGATCTTTTTAATGTATTGCTGGATCTGATTTACTAACATTTTATTAAGGATTTTAGCATCTATATTCTTCAGGGATTTTAGCCTAAAATTTTCTTTCTTTGTATCTTTATCTGGTTTTGGAATTACGATAATGTTAGCCCCATAAAAAGAGTTTGAAAGTCTTCCCTTTTGTTGAATTTTTTGAAAGAGTTTGAGGGTAGGTGTTAGTTCTTCTGAAAATTGTTGGTAAAATTTGCCTGTGAAGCCATCTGGTCCAGGAATTCTATTTGCCGTGAATTTTTGCTTTGTATTAGTGCTTCAATTTTATTGTTTGTTATCGGTGCATTAAGATTTTCTGCTTCTGAGGTTCGAAGATGGTGGGGGAGTGATGGGAGGCTGCACTTTCTGGCTCCCGAGACCCATCTGCAGTTTAGAATGATTGCAGACAGAACATCTCAGTGAGTGTCTGGATACTGGCAGGAGTTGAGCCTTGGTACTGCTGCATCAGAGAACACCATCTGGGAACAACCTGTTTGGTGAGGATAGCAGAGGAAAAAGAAACGAGATGGGATTTCTGACTGGGTTGGCTTCTCGAGCTGTGGTTGGAAATACACAAAGACTTTTTAGTGACCACAGGCTTGTCCAGAAAGGAATCAAGAGGAGAGCTGGTCTGTGCCAACTGGCAGAGCCAAGAGTGGGCCAGGTGGCATCTGGCGCAGAGAGACAAGAAACAGCATACTGCTGTGTATGTAAGAATGTGTTTTTCCTTTATATTTTTCTCTTGTGTGCTGCATAGAGGGGAGGAAAGTTTGGGGGTGATAGGACATTCATGAGGAGCGTAGGCGCAGAAGTGCACTTGCCCACCCCCTAACTTTCCACTTGGGTCCTGCGGGCACACACAGGGAGTTGCCCTCATCCACTGGTCCAGGAGCGCAGCCACGTTGCTGACTGCATGTCCCGGTGCCCCTCGAGCCCATGTCAACTAGCATAAGATCAACGCACCAATGGTTGCAGGGTTGGCCTGCTGGGCACACATAAGACCATGCACAGACACCCCTGGCCCACCCCAATAGAAGCCAGGCCAGCACACAGCCCCCTTGCACAAGCTCTACTCATGACCGCCCAGGTGGGTGCAGAAACAGCAGGTGGCTGGGGAACGGGAACAGCAGACTGCGGCGACTCACAGATGCCCACTTCCACCATGCACAAGTGTCCGGAACCCCGCCCCCAGGGGCGAGAAACCAACTCCTGGGGCACAGCTCAGCAGGCATGAGGCTAGTGAACAGGCCACCATGCGCGCACATGTCCACACGCACAAGCACCCCAGCCAGCTCCAACAGCCGGCAAATGAACATGCTGGCCACTGCAGACAAGCAGGTGTTACCCAGGCACACGAACAACACCACACGCAGGTGCACATTGCTGCCGCCAGGATCAAGAACCTCTCTCTGACTCACCTCAATAGACCAGCTGTGAATCCAGAGAAAGAAGACAGCACACAAAGGCTGAAATGAGTAAAAACTTCTTTAAAATTTTTTATTGCTATTTTAGTTTTTTTATTTGTATTTTATTTTATTTTAATTTTTTTAAATTTTTTATTTTTTATCTTAATTTTATTGTTACTTTTATTTTTTAAATTTTTAAAAAATATATCTGTTTAATTTGTTTTATATCATTTCTCCTTCTCATCCTTTTTCTTTAATTTTGGATTGTTTGTCTGCATAGTTTAGCTTCCCTTTAAAACTAAATAAATAGAATATAACTATCATATAAATCTAGTACTATACAATTCCACTTCCTTACTATACTCTGCATTTTCCCTCTTTTTCTTTTATTATTAAACATACAGTGTAAATATTACTTACTGTCTTGCATAGTCTCAACACTACTTGCTACTATTATTAATCTATCATCCCTTCTCTCAGAAATCATATTTTTCCTCCTTAAAAACAACTCTTATCTATTCTTCCTATAGTATAAAAGCTCTATTCTCTCTACATTTATACTAATACTGACTGATTTGCTGACAATAGTGGGATAGAGGGTGGGGGATATTTTTGAAGGTGTGGGTTTCCTGCCTGGACAGTGTATTTATGTTTTTAACTGCATCTCCACAAAAAAACTTAAGGCAAAGTGGACAGAGCGATTCTCAATCAACTAGTGAGAGGGAAGCTCCCACCAAAGAGCATCTGAAATATAACCAAACAGCATAAACAAACAACATAAAGGGTATCACAAGAACATCAGGCTCAGGTGACCAAAGAGACTGCACCACTGAAACCCCCAGATCTCCTATAAAGAATCTCATACCACAAATATAGGAAATCAAAGAAGACAAATCAAAATAACAAAAACAAACAAGAAGAATTCAACATGGTGAGACGCAGAAACAACCTCCCAATGAAAAGAAAAGAGGAATCCCCAGAAATAGAGGTAGATAGAATAGACATAACCCAAATGTGAGACATGGAATTGAGAATAATGGTGGTGAAGGAGCTCAATATACTCAACAACCTCAAAATAAACAGGGACAACCTCCAAGAAAGTTACTAACAGCTCCAATAAAATTACAGAGAACTTACAGAGAACTATACCAACATAAAAAAGGACATAAAAACTATCAATAAGAACCAGGAAGAAATGAATAATACAATCTCTGAACTGAAAAACAAAGTAGAATCAATCAAAAGCAGGCTAAACGAAGCAGAGGATCTGATCGGTGAGTTAGAGGAAAATGTAGAAAAAAATTCCCAGACAATACAACAAAATGAAGAAAGATTGAAAAAGTGTGAAGGAGATCTAAGGGAATTACAGGATAACATGAGACAAAATACTATCCGGATCATCGGAATAGAAAAGGGAGGAGAAGATGAACAAGGGATAGAGAAGCTAATAGGAGAACTAATGACAGAAAATTTTCCTAACTTGAAGAGAGAAAAAGTCAAGTAAGTTCAAGAAGGACAGAGAGTCCCAATGAAGAAGAACACCAAAAGGCCACTCCAAGGCACATCATAATTAAAATGGCAACATTCAAAGACAAAGAGAGAATCCTGAAAGCAACAAGAAAAAAAACCCAGCAAATAACATACAAGGGAGCTCCAATAAGGCTACTGACCAATTTCTCAACAGAAACACTACAAGCCGAAATGGAATGGTCAAAAATATTTCAAGAAATGAAAACCAAAGGCCTACAACCAAGAATACTCTACACAGCAAGGCTCTCATTCAAAATGGAAGGTGAAATAAGGAGTTTCTCAGACAAAGGAAGACTAAAAGAATACATCTCCACCAAACCAGCATTGAAAGAGATGCTAAAGAGAATGTTCTAAGAAAAAGGAAGAGAAAAAGAGAAGAGGCACACAGGTACAAAGGGAAATGAATAAATACATGTCAATAATAACCTTAAATGTAAATGGATTAAATGCTCCAATTGAAAGACATAAGATAACGGAATGGAAAAGAACAAGACACACATATTTGTTGTCTACAAGAAAAACACCTTAAAACAAAAGATTTACGCAGACTAAAAGTAAAGGGATATAAAAATGTATTCAAAGCAAACAGACATGAATAAAAGCTGGGGTATCAGTCCTCATATCAGACAAAACGGATTTCAAACAAGGGCAATAAAAAGAGACAAAGACGGACATTTCATAATACTTAAGGGAACAATCCATCAAGAAGATATAACACCGATAAACATATATGTACCCAACATAGGAGCACCGAAATACATAAAGAAAACACCAGAAGACCACAGGAAGGATATTAACAGCAACACACTCATAGTAGGGGACTTCATCTCTCCGTTATAAACAATAGACAGATCTTCGAAGCAAAAAAAACACCAAGGATATACAGGCATTGAACAGCACACTAAACCACATGGACTTAACTTATATATATAGAACTATTCACCCCAAAGAAGCAAAATATACATTCTTTTCAAATGCACATTGGACAGTTTCAAAGAGAGACCACATGATAGGACACAAAACAAGCCACAACAAATTCAAGAAAATTGAAATCATATCAAGCATCTTTTCAGACCACAATGCCTTGAAAATAAAAATCAACCTTAAAGGAAAAAATCAAAGATATCCAAAATCATGGAGAATGAATAACATCATATTAAATATTGAATGGGTTAACAATTACAACAAAGAAGAAATCAAGAAGTCTCTGGAAACTAATGATAATGAACACACAACAGCCCAAAACCTATGGGACACAGAAAAAGCAGTCCTAAGAGGGAAGTTCATAGCAATACAGGCATATCTGAAAAGGACAGAAGAATCTCAAATAAAAAAATCTAACCCTTAAGCTACAAGAACTAAAAGAACAACAAACAAAGCCTAGGGCAAGAAGAAGAAAGGAAATCATTAAGATCAGAGAAGAGTTAAATGACATAGAGACTAAACAAACAATCCAAAAGATCAACAAAAGTAGAGCTGGTTCTTCAAAAAAATAAACAAAATCGACAAGCCTTTAGCCAGGCTCATCAAGAAAAAAAGAGAGAAGGCCCAAATAAATAAAATCAGAAATGAAAGAGGAGAAATCACGACTGATACCACAGAAATACAGACAATTATAAGAAATTACTACAAAAAACTGTACAGCAAGAAATTTGACAACCTAGAAGAAATGGACAAATTTCTAGAATCATATAACCTTCCAAAACTGAATCAAGAAGAAGTAGAAAGTCTCAACAGACCAATAACAAAGAAAGAAATTGAAACAGTAATCAAAAACCTCCCGGGACACAAAAGCCCTGGACCAGATGGCTTCACAGGCAAATTTTACAAAACATTCAGGGAAGAACTAACTCCTAATCTCATCAAACTATTCCAAAAAATCCAATAAGAGGGAAAAATCCCAAACTCTTTCTTTGAAGCCAGTATTATTCTAAATCCAAATCCAGGTCAAGAAAAAACAAAGATAAAAAATACAGGCCAATATCACTAATGAACATAGATGTTAAAATGCTCAACAAAATATTGGCAAACAGAATCCAGCAACACATTAAAAACATCATACACCACGATCAAGTGGGATTCACTTCAGGGATGCAAAGATGGCTTAATATTCGCAAATCAAAAAATATAATACATCATCTAAACAAAATGAAAGAAAGAAATCACATGATCCTATCAATAGATACATAAAAAGCATTTCATAAAGTACAACACCCCTTTATGATGAAAACACTCAGCAAAATGGGAATAGAGGGAGCATACTTTAACATAATTAAGGCTATATATGAGAAACCTGAAGCCAACATCATACTTAACGGACAATAACTGAAAACCTTCCCCCTGAAATCAGGAAGAAGACAAGTATGTCCACTCACTCCACTCCTATTAAACATAGTGTTGGGAGTCCTAGCCACAGCAATCAGACAAGAAAACAAAATAAAAGTCATCCAAATTGTGAAAGAAGAAATAAAACTATTATTATATGCAGATGACATGATAGTATACGTAAAAAAGCCTATAAACTCTTATAAAAAAACTACTCGATAAAATAAGCGAACCTGGCAAAATAGCAGGGTACAAAATAAATATAAAGAAATCTAAGCCATTTCTGTACACCAACAATAAATTATCAGAGACAGAAACAAAAAAGAAAACACCATTTACTATAGTAACGAAAAAAATGAAGTACCTAGGAATAAACTTAATCTAAAAGATAAAAACCCATACTCAGAAAATTATGTAACATTGAATTAAGAAATAAGAAAAATACTAATAAATGGAAATGAATACCATGTTTTTGGATGCAAGAATCAACATCATCAAAATGGCCATACTACCCAAAGCAATTTACAGATTCAATGCAATCCCTACTAAAATACCAATGACATATTTCACTGACATAGAACAAATACTTCAAAAATTCATATAGAACAAAAAAAGACCCCGAATAGCAAAAGCAATCTTCAGACAGAAGAACACAGCAGGAGGAATCACAATACCAGACGTCAAACATTACTACAAAGCCTCTGTGATCAAAACAGTCTGGTACTGGCATAAGAAAAATCATATAGATCAATGGAACAGAATAGAGAGCCCAGAAATAAACCCACGCCTCTATGGTCAACTAATATTTGATAAAGGAGGAAGGAACATAAAATGGAGTGAGAAGAGCCTCTTGAACAAATGGTGCTGGGAGAACTGGACGGGAGCATGCTAAAAAAATGAAACTAGACCACCAACTTACAGCACACATGAGAATAAACTCAAGATGAATCAAAGACTTCAATGTAAGCCATGACACCATAAAAGTCCTAGAGTAAAACATAGGCAGAAAAATTTGAGATATCCTCGTCGTCGTCGTCGTCGTCGTCGTCGGCAGCCGTCCGTCTCGAGAGACGATGGCGAAGCTTCCTGAGAGTCTATCTGCACCGCCGAGAATGGCTGTGCAGTCCGATTCGGGAGTGACAATCCCTGCCGCACTTGGTACAGGTGAAGGCAGATGGCTGTTGTTGCTGCTGCTGACGCTGCTTCCGCCTCGATCTTTTCTGGACCGCCTCCTCGTTGCGCGCAGCCTCCGCGCATGACGTACCTTGCCTGACCGCGAGCCTCCAGGCTAGGCGGTCGTCTGCTTGAACTTCCCATGTGTTGAGATTGATGGAGCATTGTGTCATGTCCTTTTTGCAGATGTCTTTGAACCGCAGTTTTGGGCGCCCTGTCATCCTCTTGCCTTCTGCTAGCTCGCCGTAGAGGAGGTCTTTGGGGATACGGCCTGCATCCATTCTTTTGACATGGCCGAGCCACCTGAGGCGTCTCTCGCTAAGAACTGCATGCAAACTGCTCATATTGGCTCGCTTCAGCACCTCGGTGTTGGGGACCTTATCCTGCCAGGCGACATGCAGGACGCGTCGCAGGCACCTCATGTGGAAGCTGTTGAGTTTCCTTTCGTGCCTTGCGTAGGTGGTCCACGTCTCGCTGCCATAGAGGAGAGTGCTGAGTACGCAGGCTTGGTAGATGCGCAGTCTGGTTTTCTCAGTGAGGCTGGAATTGTTCCACGCTCGCCGGTTCAGTCTGGCCATAACTGTGGCTGCCCTGGCGATTCTCCGGTTGACCTCCAAGTCGACTGACAGAGAGCTCGAGATGGTGGACCCGAGGTAAGTGAAGTCGTTGACAACCTCCAGGGTGTATCCGTCGATGGTGATGCATGGGGGAGTCCCCGTGCCTTGAGCCATAACATTCGTCTTCGTCAGGCTGATGGCTAGTCCGAACTCCTTGCATGCGTGGGAAAGGCAAGTGACTAGCTGCTGGAGTCCTTCTTCGGAGTGTGATGTCAAAGCTGCGTCGTCGGCGAAGAGCATCTCATGGATGAGCACCTCTTTGACTTTGGTCTTGGCTCGTAGACGGGCCAAGTTGTAGAGCTTGCCATCGGATCTGGTGTGAATGAAGACACCCTCGCTGCAGTCCTTAAAGGCGTATTGGAGGAGCATGGAGAAGAAGATTCCGAACAGCGTAGGCGCGAGGACGCAGCCCTGCTTTACTCCGCTGCTGACGGGAAGGCCTCAGAGGTTGCGCCGTTGTAGGACACCGTGCTGTGCATGTTGTCGTGAAAGGACATGACCACAGCAAGCAGATGTGGTGGACAGCCAATCTTCCGTAGCAAGCTGAAGAGTCCGCTTCGACTGACCAGATCAAACGCCTTCGTGAGGTCGATAAAGGCGAGGTAGAGTGGTTTATGCTGCTCATGACACTTCTCCTGCAGCTGGCGTAGGGAGAAGATCATGTCCACTGTTGATCGGCCAGCTCTGAAGCCACACTGGGACTCTGGGTAGACGCGGGAAGCAAGGGTCTGCAGGCGGGCAAGAGCGACCCGGGCGAATACTTTGCCGACGACGCTGAGGAGAGAGATGCCCCGGTAGTTGTTGCAGTCGCTGCGGTCTCCTTTGTTCTTGTACATGGTGATAATGTTGGCGTCTCTCATATCCTGGGGGATGTAACCCTCCTTCCAGCAGAGACAGAGTAGATGGTGGAGCGGCTGTAGCAGGACTGGTTTCCCGCTCTTTAGGATTTCTGGAGGGATTCCGTCGCTTCCTGGTGCTTTCCCGCAAGCGAGGCGGTCGATGGCTTTGCCGAGCTCTGCCGCAGTAGGTGGGGTGTCTAGCTCCTCCATGACTGGTAGGTCTGGGATGGCTTTAAGAGCAGTGTCTGTTACGGTGTTCTTCGTTGCGTACAGCTCGAGGTAGTGCTCGGTCCATCGCCGCATTTGCTGTTCCTGGTCAGTGATGACCTCACCTGTCTTGGACTTAAGGGGGGCGATCTTGGAGGGGATTGGGCCCGTTGCCTTCTTGATACCCTCATACATTCCTCGTGCGTTGCCTATATCGGCGGCTTCCTGAATGCTTCTGCACAGGTTTAGCCAATAGGTGTTGGCACAGTGGCGGGCGGTCTTCTGGACTTTGTTCCTGGCAGCCCGTAGAGCTTGAAGTGTACTGGGAGTGGGCGTGACCTTGTAAGCCAGTAGGGCCTTCCTCTTAGCCTCGATCACGGGTTCCATTTCTTCCCAGTGAGCCTCGTACCAGTCAGCGTTCTTCCGCTCTTTCTTCCCGTAAGCAATAATGGCGGAGTTGTATATGGCGTCGCGGAGACGTGGCCAATTGGATTCGATAATGTCATCTGCCGCCACTCCCTCGCCGAGTGCATCTTCCATCGTGTTGATGAATTGCTGGGTCTTAACTGGGTTGCTGGCACAACTGGTGTTGATGCGTGGGCGACCCTTCATCTTGGAGTGGTGCAACCTCTTCGGCATTATGCGCACCTTGCTTACGACGAGGGCATGGTCCGTGTCGCAGTCTGCACTGTGGTAGCTGCGGGTGAGGAGGGTGCTGCCAATATCCGTTCTTCTGGTGATGACGAGGTCAAGCTGGTGCCAATGGCGGGACCGGGGGTGCCTCCATGACACCTGGTGGATCTCTTTGCACTTGAAGAATGTGTTTGTCACACACAGGCCGTGGTGACACAAAAGCTCAAGCAGTCGCTGACCATTCTCATTGATCTTTCCTCTCCCAAAGTTTCCAAGGCAGGTGGGCCAGGCCATGTGGTCGGCTCCTACTCTTGCGTTGAAGTCTACAAGGAGATAGAGAGCATTACTTCTGGGAATCTTGGATAACGCTTCGTCCAGTGCATGGTAGAACTGTTCTTTCTCTTCGGTGGTGGCGCAGAGGGTTGGGGCATACGCGCTAAGAATGCTGACTGGGCCGAAAGTTGTTGACAATCGGAGGGTAAGTAATCTCTCTGTGCCTCCTGTGGGTGGCTCTATGGAGTTAACAAGCGTGTTCTTCACAGCGAACCCAACACCGTGCTGTCTTGGTTGGTCCGGAGACTTCCCTTGCCAGTAGAAGGTGTAGTTGGTTTCTCTGATGGTTCCGTTGTCGGCCAACCGGGTCTCCTGTAGAGCCGCAATGTCGATGTTTAGTCGTGCCAGTTCCCTATCGATGACAGCGGTTTTCCTGGCACCCTTGATCCACGGAAGGTCTGCAGTAAGTCCGGGGCACATGGTCCTGATGTTCCAGCTAGCGAGGCGAAGAGCCGGAGGCTTCTTTCTTGTTGTTTGCTTGGAATTAACTGGTGCGGGTGTTTTGTGGCCCACTTTTCGAGAGGCGCCTCTCTGATCCCCACGCACCCAGTGGGGCAGGCGAGCCATGGCGAGACGGTAGCTGTCCAGTGAGGTGCGATGACCTCTCCCACCGTCAGAGGAGACCCCTGGCGCTCGTTTCCTTCGCCAATCGGATGAGCTTATAACCGGTATCTGTCTCCTCCCGTGTTGAGTCGACATCTTGCGATGACGCTGGAGTGTCCTCTCAAGTGAAACTGAAGCTACAGAGCCTGGGCAGGGTGATATGGAGGGTCTGCTGTTGCCCATGCAGCAGATCCCCCCTCTCTTCGCAGCTGAAGGGTCCAAGGGAAAGACAAAGTCAATACAGCTTGGCTTCAGGTGCGCCGCAGGAGTTGCCGGTGTTGACTACAATGTCAAACCGCCTTAGGGACTCCGGCTCCGGATTTTCTGTCGGGGTTTACTCCCTTAGCCTTTCCCCTGAAGAGGTATGCCGCAAGGCAGCGGAGGTTTTTTGGAGTCAGAGTTTTCCTTCTCTGATTTTAGAGATGTCCTTCCTCTTTCCTCATCTCCTAAGGCAAGATTAATAAAGGAAAAAATAAACAAAAAGGACTACATCAAACAAAAGAATTTCTGCTCAGCAAAAGAAAATATCAGCAAGATGAAAAGGAAACCAACCATATGGGAAAACATATTTGCCAATGATATCACAGACAGGTTACTGATCTCGAAAATATATAAAGAGCTTATACGACTCAACATCAAGAAAAAAAACAACCCAATTTAAAAATGGGCAAAGGACCTGAACAAACACTCTTCCGTAGAGGACATACAGAAAGTCCATAGACACATGAAAAAATGCTCAACATCACTAGCCATCAGAGAGATGCAAATAAAAACCGCAATGAAAAGAAGTGCATATCATTGTAAGAAGCACCAACAAACTATAGGAGTCACAAAAATGAGGAGAGAGAGAAACAACTCCCCATCGAAAGGAAAGGTAGAATCCCCAGAAACAGTGCTCAATGAAATGGAGGGGATCCAACTATCAGATATGGAATTCAAAACATGGATTATGGAGAAGCTCAATGAGCTCAGCGGAAACTACAAAGAACTCCAGGGAAACTACAAGGAACTCCAGAGAAACTACAGGGAACTTACTGAGAATTACACCAGCATGAAAAAGGACATAGAAACTATCAACAAAAGCCAGGAGGAAATGAAGAATACGATCTCTGAATTGAAGAACACATAGAAGGAATTAAAAGCAGGCTAGAGGAAGCAGAAGATTGGATCAGTGAGCTGGAAGACAATGTGGAAAAAACTCCCAGACAGTGCAACAAAATGAAAAAATACTGAACAAGACTGAAGAGGCTCTAAGACACCTGCAGGACAACACAAAACATAATAATATCCGTATCATAGGAATTACAGAAGGAGAAAAAGAGGAAGGGATAGAAAACCTCTTTGAAAAACTAATGACAGAAAACTTCCCTAACATGAGGAGAGAAAGAGTCACGCAAGTCCAGGAAGCACAAAGGGTCCCAATGAAGATGAACCCGAACAAGCCCACTTCAAGAAACATCATAATTAAAATGGCAACATTCAAAGACAAAGAGAGAATCCTAAAAGAAGGAAGAGAGAAACAACTGATAACATACAAGGGAGCTCCAATAAGGCTATCATCATATTTCTCAGCAGAAACACTAAAAGCCAGAAGGGAATGGCAAAAAATATTCCAAGCAAGGAAAACCAAAAGCCTACAACAAAGAATACTCTACCCAGCAAGACTCTCATTCAAAATGGAAGGTGAAATAAGGAGTTTCCAAGACAAAAGAAAGCTAAAAGAATACATCTCCACCAAACCAGCATTGCAAGAGATGCTAAAGGGTCTGCTTTAAGAAGATGAAGAAACAGAGAGAGACAGAGAGGAACACGAGTACAAAGGGGGAAATGACAATGAAAAGTACTGAAAGAAAGAAGGAACTTCTACCATTTGCAACAGCATGGATGGAACTAGAGAGAATTATGCTTTGCAAAGTAAGCCAGGCAATGAAAGAAAAATACCTTATGCTATCACCTATTACAGGAAACTAATGAACAACACAAACAAATGAGCAAAATTGAACCAGAGGTATGTAAACAAGGAATAAACTAACAGTAACAAAGGGGGAGATGGGAGGGAGAGAAGGGGGTAAGAAAGGGAAGGGTCTAGTCAAAAAATATGTATAAATGACCCATGGACATGGACAATGGGGTGGGGACTGAGTGTGGGAGAAGCGGGGGCAGGTGCAGGGCAGCAAGTGGGGGAAAAAAGCGGGGCAAATGTAGTGAAAAAAAAATTTAGTGGGGGAAAAATGAAAATATAAAGAATGGAAATGCAAGTTCAGTGAATATTAGAAGGACAAGGATTTTTCTTCACACTGTATAGTTTTCTCCCTCTCTGATCCCTCCAGACTTTGGCATTCTAAAGAACTAAGTAATGACATAAGTTTCTTTGCATAAAACTAATAAGACCAGTTATTAATAGAGGTTTTTTGTTTTTTGTTTTTTAACTAAGACTTTGAATGGAATGTCATGCCTAAAGGAGACATGCTTGGGCTTTGGTTGTTACCAAAAAGCCCTGAGCAACTGGGACTGACTTGCAAAGGTAATAAAAGTCCACGACATAAAAGGCCTGGTACCTTGGATGGATGAGCGGTCCATAGCAATCTTTCCAGGGAAGGAATGAAGGTTGTTTTCCTGAAAGATGGCTAGAAGGGACCTTAAGGCACAATGGAAAACCAGGAGGACCTGGAAAAGACAGGTGTTTACAGGCAAGGCTGAATGGCAGGTATTTGGCTCAGCTTCTGTGCCCTGAAGGGCAGACTGAAGGTCACCCTAAATGTTCCTTGCATAAGTTCCAGCAAAGCAGAACTAAATATCATAAGTGATCATTTGCTGCTCTTGTTGTGTTTATGCAAATGAACAGGATAAATTAAAAATGAACTTAATGCAACCCCTTTAATGACAAGGAGGGTAATCTTAGGGAGAAAAATCACAATTCAAGGAAGATCACAATGCCCAGTGGTAGACTATAAAGTAGTGCAGCTAACCATCTTTAAAGTTTCTTTTCATTTAAAATTTGTTTTCATTTGAAAGTTAAACTATGTCTGTGGCATTATCAAAGATGTTTAATTTACAGGCAAGAAGAATGTCAAATGCCTTGCAACTGGATGTCTTTCCGATAAGACAGTCCTACAGATTTAGAGACTTGTATGTGCGTTATGTTACATAAATTAACATGTGTTTTCTGTTTTCAAAGGGCATAAGCCTACGATCTCATTACCTGAGTGATTGTCTGTACGTATAGGCCTCACTTAATCCTGTCTTCATCGCTGCCTCCTGAGACTCAATGGTTTGGCTGAACCAAATGGCTGGGTTGGTGAAGAACGGGGTGGTCTGTGGGCTTCACTTTAAAACTGGTTTCTCTTTTTTATCCTAATGGCTTGGACCGAAAGAGCCCAGAGGCCTGAGAGGGTAGAAACCTAAAATATTTCCCTCAGTCCAAACTAAGTATAATGGGCAAAAGGGTTTTGGACAGGTGAGATGTACCTGACATACCTTCCTCCAAAGAAGCCCTTCTTTTCCCTAATGTGGGACATTGAAGAATTAATACCTGTCTTTTTTCATCTAGTGGTTATGGATTGAATTATGTCTTTTAACCCTGTTGTGAAATCTATTGCCTCCAGAATACAACAAGGATGCCAGCCTGTTAAAACAAGCATGCCGTTGTCCAGGGACAGCCAACCAACCTGGAGTCTGCACGATCCTTCCCCATGTGGGAAGGCCACCCTCCCCTCCACACCCCCACTCTTAGTAGGGATTTCTGGACCTAAGGGTAGGTAGGATGATGACCATGTCCAGCTGGAAGCAGCTAGAAAATTTCGAGACCTTCGTCCATTGTCCTTTATAAGATTATAAAATGTCTTAAGTCTGAGAGGGAGGGATTGTTCTTTTTTATTGTTTAATTAATTAATTAATTAATTAATTAATTAAAAGAAGAAGAAGAATATATGGAAGTGTGAGGCAGGATAGCTTGTATGTACGACTCATGGGCATGGACTGGGGGGAGGGGATTGTTGGGGGAGGGCATTGCTGGGCGGAAGGGAGTAAAGGAGAAAATATTGGAACTATTGTAACACTACAATCAATAAAATATACTTAAAAAAAAGAAAATATGGAACCAAAATATCAGAAAGTAAATTGCTTGATATCCTATTACTTTCTTCCTGTCACTTGCTTTCCTTCCTCCCTGCTATTCATTGACTAGTTGGTATTTTTCTGGAACAAAGCTCTCATCATACTGTTTATCAGGTTCTATATTCAAGTTTTTTCCATTTAACATTGAATCAATCATTTCTCATAAAACCAGAGTATCCATAACCTTGATGTTTTTAGTGGAACAATATAGTACATTGAGAGGGTTTATTGGCACATGTTAATCATTATTTTATGGTTAAATACTTAATTCTTCACTATTTTCCAATATTATAAAATAAAATAATTATTTTATGCATGAAAGTTTTTTTCTTATTTAGCATAATTTTAATAAAATAAATCAATAAAAATGAGTGTGAGATTGAAAAAAAACAAACAAACCACAATGAGATACCACTTTACACCTGTCAAAATGGCCATCATCAACAATCAACAAACAAGTGCTTGCAACAATGTGGAGAAATGGGCACCGTACCGCACTGTTGGTGGGAATGCAGACTGATGCAGCCACTATGGAAAACAGTATGGAATTTCCTCAAAAAACTAAAAATAGAACTGCCTTTTGAACCAGTGGTCCCACTGCTAGAATTATACCTGAAAACTCCTAAAATCCTAATTCAAAAGAATTTATTCACCCCTATGTTCATAGCAGCCCTGTTTACAATAGCTAAGTGCTGGAAACAGCCTAAGTGCCCATTTGTAGATGATTGGATCAAAAAACTGTGGTAGATTTACACAATGGAATACTATGAAGCAGAAAGAAAGAAGGAACTCCTACCATTTGCGACAACATGGATGGAACTAGAGAGAATTATGCTTAGTGAAATGAGCCAGGCAAAGAAAGAAAAATACCATATGATATCACCTAATACAGGAAACTAAAGAACAATATAAACAAAAGAACTAAATAGAACAAGGAGCAGAATAACAGTCAATAGGGGGGTGTGGGGAGGAGAGAAGGGGGATAAGTAAGGGAAGGGTTTTGTCAAGGAACATGTATAAATTACTCATGGAGATGGACAACAGGGAGGGATATGATTGTGGGAGAAGAGGTGGGCTGGATGGGGGTAGCAGTGGGAAAAAAATGGGACAACTGTAATTAATAAACCAAAAAATAAAATTAAAAAATAAAGAAGAAAAAAATAGTTTTTCTGATTCTTCCTGATTCAGTTTTGGAAGATTATATATTTCTAGAAATGTATCCATTTTTCCCAGGTTGTCTAATTTCTTGGCCTACAGTTGTTCATAATATTTTCTTATAATCCTTTGTATTTTTTTTGTATCAGTTGTTACTTCTCTTTTATTTCTGAAAATATTTATTTGAGTCTTCTCTCTTTTTTTCTTGATAAGTCTGGTTAAAGACTAACCAATTTTGTTTATCTTTTCAACGAAGCAACTCCTGGATTCATTGATTGTTTGATTTGTTTATTTAGTCTCTATGCAATTTATTTCTGCTCTGATCTTGATTACTTCCTTTCTTCTACTCACTCTGGGCTTTTTTGTTGTTGTTGTTCATTATATAATTCTCTTAAGTGTAAGCTTAAGTTGTTCATTTGATATTTTTATGTCTTCTTTAGGTTGGTCTGTACTGCTATGAATTTCCTTCTCAGGACTGCTTTCACAGTGTTCCATAGATTTTGGTTTGTTTTTGTTCATTTTCATTTGATTCAGGTAATTTTGATTTCTTATTTGATTTTATTGTTGACCCATTTGTTATTTAGTAGCATCTTATTTAGCATCCATGTATTTAAATTTTTTCATTGAGGTTGATTTCTAGTTCCAGCCATTGTGATCCGAGAAAATGCTCTATGTGATTTCTTTTTTTTAATTTTTAAAACTTATTTTGTGTCCTACCATGTGGATTATCTTTGAAAATGATCCATGTACACTTGAGAAAAATGTGTATTCTGTTGCATTGGGATGAAATATACTATAAATATCAATTAAATTCTTTAGATATTTTGTTTTGTTTATAGTATCTGTTTTCTTGTTATTTTTTTTGTCAGGAAGATATATCCATTGGTGACAGTGGGGTGCCAAAATCACTTACAATTTCCGTATCACTTTCAATCTCTTCCTTAAGTTCTTCAAGATTTTAAAAATATATTTACATGCTCCCATACTGGGTGCATATATTTACCACAGTTATACATTCTTATCAGATTGATGCATTTAGTACTATGTAGTGACCATCTTTGTTTCTTGTTATGACCTTTGTTCTTTTTTAAAGATTTTATTTATTCATTTTTAGAGACAGAAGAAAGGAGGGACAAAGATAAGGAGAGAAACATGAATGTGTTGGAGAAACATCAAGTGGTTGCCTCTTGCACACCCCAACCAGCTACCTGGTTCATAACGCAGGCCTTTGCCTTTACTGGAAATTCAATCGGCCACTTTTCAGTTTTCAGGTTTATACCCAACCTACTAAGCCACACCAGTCATGGCACTATTATGGCACTTGTTTTGAAGTCTATTTTGTCAGTTATAAGTAATTCATCTCCAGCTTATTTTTTTCATCTCCATTTGCATGGAATATTTTCCATCCCTTCCATTTCAGTTTGTGTAAAAATTTTGTTCTGAGGTGAATCTCTTGTAGTCATCATATACAGGTCATGTATTCTTATTCATTCCATTACCATATGTCTTTTGTTTGGAGCATTGAATCCATTTACATTTAAGATTATTATTGATAGGTACTTATTCATTGCCATTTTTCCTTTGTACCTATGTTCCTCTCTCTCTCTCTCTCTCTCTCTCTCTCTCTCTCTCTCTCTCTCTCTCTCTCTCTATATATATATATATATATATATATATATACATTTTCTTCTTAAAGCAGTTCTTTTCACACCTCTTGCAATGCTGGTTTGGTGGAAATGTACTCCTCTAGCTTTTTTTTTTTTTTTTGGTCTTGGAAGTTCTTTATGTCGCCTTCCATTTTAAATGAAAGCCTTGCTGGATAGAGTAATCTTGGTTAGAGCTCCTTACTTTTCATTATTTGTAATACTTCATGCCAATTCCTTCTGGCTTGTAGTGTTTCTATTGAGAAGTCAGCCAATAGCCTTATCAGAGCTCTCTTGTAAGTAGCTAACTGTTTTTAAGAGTCTGTCTTTGTCTTTAAACTTTACCATTTTAATTGTGATAGGTCTTGATCTGGTCACTTGGGTTCATCTTTTTTTTTTTTTTCAAATATTTTATTTATTTATTTTTAGACAGAGGGGAGGGAAGGGAGAAAGAGAGGATGAGAAATATCAATGTGCAGTTGTGTATCATTCACCCCCAACTGGGGACCTGGCCTGCAACCCCGGCATGTACTCTGATTGGGAATAAAACCAGTGACATTTTGGTTCACAGGATGGTACTCAATCCAGTGAGCCACACCAGCCAGTGCTGGGTTCATCTTGATGTGTGACTCTTTCCGTCACCTGGTTAGGGAAGTTTTCTGTCATTCTTTCTTCAGACAGGTTTTCTATTTCTTGATCCCTTTCCTCTCCTTCTGGTATTCCCATGATGTGAATATTATTATATTTTATGCTGTACCATAGCTCCCGTAAACTATTCTCATTCTTTTTAAGTCTTTTTTCTTTCTGTTGCTCTGACTGGGTGTATTTTTTTTTTACCTCATCTTTCAAATCACTGCTTCTATCCTCTGGTTCCTCTAGCCTGCTTTTAATTTCTTCTAGTTTATTCTCTATTTCAGATATTGCATCCTTCATTTCCAACTGATTCTTATTCATAGATTTTATGTCCTTTTTTATGCTTATGTAGTCCCCACTAAGTTCCTTGTAGTCCTCACTACATTCCTTGATCATCCTTATAACCCTTATTTTGAACTCTGCTTCTGATAATTTGTTTACCTCAATTTCATTTAGCTTTTTTTTTCTGGGGATTCCTCCTTTTCTTTCATTAGGAGGTTGTTTCTTTGTATCCATACTTTAGCTGTCTTTTTTTTTTTTATGTATTACATGGATCTGTTTTGACTCCCTGTCTTTGTTGGGTGGCTTTATGTGGTAAGAGTCCTGTGGGATCTAGCTGTTCAATCTTTTCGATCTCCTGATCTGGATACACTAAGAATGTCCTTCGTGTAGGTTATGTGGGCCCTCTTGTTGTATTTGGGTCCTTTTACTTGGTGCCTCATTTGCTGGTGAGATCTCCTCTCATCTGGCTGACTGAGAGGCTCAACCTCCACCACATCTTGTATACAGTTTTACTGGTGCTAATGGAACAATGCAAAGCAACACAGTTAATGATACCTAAACAATCAAACCTCCCTCCTCCTCAAGAGAGCAAAATCAATGACAAAAGGACGAAGAATAATAAAAGTGGAAAGGGAAATAGAATGGTAGAGAAATGGGAAGAAATAAAAAGAGAACCAAAGGATAGAGAAGTGATTATTAGAGTAAGAAGGTAAGAGAACTAATTCAAGTAATGAACAGAAAGAGGAAAATGGGAATAAGTGACAAAGAAAAAGAATAACAAAAATAAGAAAAGGAAAGAAGGAAAAAAAGTATTAAAAAGGTAAGAGTAGAATAAGAGATATGAAAGAAAAATAGAGCAACAAAAATAGAAGAAATAGGAAAATAATAAAAAAGCTATGAAAAATAATACATAAAAATAATGAAAAAGAACAAACTTGAATTTGTCTCTAGAGTTTAGTGCTTGCCAGCTGGGTTCTCCCTTTGGATGTGGTTCTGACGTTGTCTGAGGCTTATGTAAACCAATGTCAGGTGCTGTACACATCTAACACTTGGCAGCCTACTTGAAGCTACAAGCAATCCACAGCTTGTGGCTATTTTTTCTGGGCTTGACTGCACACAGAATGGGCCAAGATATACTGCAAAGCTGACTTTTATCAGCCTTGGGACCAGGTGTGGGTCAGCAAGCATCCAAAAGCACAACAATATCTGCCTCCACCTACCTCTGCCTGCCAGCCTGTTGTCAGTCATAGAATCGTCACTGACCCGACTGTTTCTGAGAGAACTTCTGGTGAAATCAGGTAGATAGGACCCTTGGATTTCCCATGGGAGTTGCTGTTCAGACTTCAGGGAAGATAGTGTGTGTGTTTCGTTGCTCTCAAGGCACTCATCTAAGCCTGTATCAGCTGATCTCCCTGAACTTGGCAGGGTGGAGCCACTAGTGGACAAATGGGTGGAGCATTGAGAGCCCAAAATTTGGGTCTGCCAGAAACCAGGAGGGTGTTTCTATGGCTCTTCCCAGGAAAGTATATGGAATGGCTGCACCCTAAAGCCAGTCTCTGACACTCCCTTAGTCAGTGTATTTTGTTGTCTCATTAGCGGGTGTTAAGATGCCAGATGGGAGAAAAGAAAGAAAAAATAAAGATGCAGGGTGAGTTGAGCAGAATTCTAGAGGGTGGGGTGAGTGGTATCTCACAGGGTGGGGTAATTGCTCTTTACCTGGGAGGGGCTTGCTCTTATCAAGAAATATGGCTGCTGCAATATCAAGGTATAACCTGTCACAAAAATTCCTGAATCCACTACCCCACGTCTCTCCGCAATGCCTCCCTTTCCAGAATCCTCATGCAACTCAAATCCCCATTGCCCTTCCTTTGCCCTAGCTCACAGTGAGTGACTGTGAATGCAAAACCCATACTTTGGCCCATTTAAGAAAAAAAAAGTGGCTTTGTCTCCAGTGGGTTTTGTCTCTCTCCAGCGGATAGAAACCACACTGCCTTTCACCGCTGGATGCTACACAGGCAGCTGATCCCAGCACTAGCAATCTGTGCTTGGAAATATGGTCTAGGGTCCTGGCTCCTCTTCTTTCCTGGGGAAGTACCCACAGTGCACTGCCTATGGGAATGGGGCCATTCCCTTTTGCATCCTCACCTTTCCTACCAGTCTCAAGTTGGTTTCTGGATGTCCCTGGTTAAAAGTCACTTCTTCAAGTAGTCTTCAGTTATTTTAGGTGGCTGTTCCCCTCTTTAGTTTTATTTTCACTTTGGTTCTGGGAGGAGGTGTGAGAAAGGTCCTCCTACTCTGCCATCACCTAGCAACCCAAATTTTATTTTTATATACTACCAACAAATGTATGAACACCAAAGTTAAAGTTACACTATCATTAACAATTGTTCTAAAAATGTGTAACATTTGGGTGTCAATCTAACAAAATATATATATGACTTATATGCTGAAAACTATATAACACTGATAAAAGCAATAAAAATAGATCTAAATAAATGAAGACATTTGAAAAAAGAACAAAGTGGGAAGAATCAGTCTATTTGATCTCAAGACTTATAATGTAGCTACAGTAATCACGACTTTGTGGTATTGACAGAGAGAAAAGGATATAGGTCAATGGAACCCAATAGACCCAGAAATAGACTTAAACAAATATGTCTAACTCATTCTTGATAAAAGTACAAATTCACTTAAGTGGAAGCAAATTAATCTCTTCAACAAATCGTGCTACAGTAATTGGACATCTACAGACTAAAAGATTAAATAAACCTAGACCCTACATTTTATATAAAAATTAACTCAAATGGATCACAGCATAAATTTTAAGTATAAAACCACAAAAATTTTGAAAAAGAGTAGAAAATTATTAATCTGGGGCTGGGCAAAGAGTTCTTAGATTTGTCACCAAAAACACAGTCCATAAAAAGGAATATTCATAAAGACCTTGATAAGGGGATGAAAATACAAGCTATAAACTTGAAGGGTATATTAGCATACCACATATCAGACATAAGACTAATATACAAAATATATATTTTAAAATCTCCTAAAAGTCAACAGTAAAAACACAAACAATTCAATTAGAAAATGAGCAAAAAATATGAACAACCATTTCACTGAAGTGAATATACATACATAATAAGTCAGCACATGAAAAGATATTCATCATCATTACCAATAGAGAAGTGAACATCAAAATTACAAGATTACTGCACACCTTTAGAGAATGGACAAAATAAAAAACAATTATAACATCAAATGCTGGTAAGAATATAGAAAACCTGGATCCATCGCTGATGGAAATGTAGAATGGCATGGTCACTGTGGAACAGAAAAAAAAAAAAAAACCAAACATGCAATTAACATGCAATCCACTAATAGTAGTCCTGGGAATTTATCTCAGAGAAATTAAAACTTCTGTTTATGCAAAAACCTGTACACAAATATTAATGTCATCTTTATTCATAATAGCCTCAACTAGAAATAATAAAGATGATGTTCAATTGGTGAATAGTTAAACAAACCATGATACATTTTGAATACTTCTCTGTTATATAATATATGGTCACCATGGGTAAAGGAAGGGTGTATAGTATATGTGCATGCAAATGCTACACCTTCTGAGAAACAACACCAAAGGCTTTGCATTGCTGAGGAATTACACTTCATTCAAATAGTCAATTCAAATCACTTAACAAATAATAAAATGACAACAAATGCAAGCCCTCCAAAGGGGTGAAGAAATAATTAGCTGGAGTTGCTATAATATATTGCTTTAAATATTCAGTTTTCAACCAAAAATTACAAGATATGCAAAGAAACTTAATATGAGTTCTACTTTATAATGAAAATGGGATCACCATTTTTGGAGGGGTCAAATTCCTAGGATCAGCTAAATTTCCCAAAACATGCAGGTATGATAATTACACAACAAACAAAAATCTTGCTGTGCTGAGATTGAGAAAAACTATTGAGAGCATAGTAACCTCAGATGCCAAGTAAATTAATATGGCAACAATACACTCATGCTCTGGTGGCAACTATAAAGATTTTTTACTTTAGGTCAGTAGTTCCCAACATTTGCTGCACATTTGAGTCACCTAGCTCCTTCTTCCAGCTATTCTGATTTAATTGATACGGGATACAATTTGGGCATCAGAGATTTTTTAAAACTCCCCATATAATTCTAATGTGCAACAAAGTTTGGGAACCATTATTATTATTTAGAACCATTTTTGTGAATTTATTGTGGGCCAAGAATATAGAGAAACTCTTTTTGTTATGCTTATTATCATAAAACCTATTTTTTTAATTAAAAAAAATGAGCTTAGAGTGGTTAAATGACTTTCCCAAGGTCACAACACTAAGAAGTACCATTGGTTCTGTCCCAATGTCTCTTATCGCCTATTTTACTTCTGAATAGAATCTGTTTTATCACTTAAAAAAAAAAAGTACCAGATTCAGGATTTGTAACTAAGTATATTTAATTTGATAGTGCACTATGCATAATGCATAATGCACTATATTAAGATAGTAACAATGCAGTAACCATGTTATTGAAAACTTGCATGAATATCATATTTTAGTATATTGAATGATATTTTAAATGTACCAGGGAGCTTGTTATAACAACCCTGTAGTGAATACACATTCATCTTCTACATTACTTTCAGGAACATGGCTTAGCAACAGTAGCTCTTGTAAAGAAGCCATCAGGATTTAATAGACAATAAGCTCTGAATGATTCAGTAAGTGTGGTACAAACACCAAAACAAGTAAAGTGATTATTCTTAGGCCGCATTAATAAAAATATGATATCTAGACTAGGGGAAGTGATTAAGT
This sequence comes from Furipterus horrens, assembly GCF_987537825.1. Lineage (NCBI taxonomy): Eukaryota > Metazoa > Chordata > Mammalia > Chiroptera > Furipteridae > Furipterus > Furipterus horrens. The sequence goes on from NW_028327187.1 coordinate 36,168,603, forward strand.
AGGCTCTGTTGTTATCAGAACACAATGAAGAATTATGTATACTTTATGGGCTTTATTATTCTTTTTTATTATTGTAATAAAGTATGACAGACTCACAATATCATATCTAAAACATTTAAGGCCAGATATGTTTCAAAAATTCAAAAAGTTTCAGGATTTAGAAAGATATATATTGCTATACAATATACATTTCTATATACTGTATATTGTTTAGTTTACCTATTGGGGCCTGGGACAGTACCCCCTAATAAAACACATTAATATTTCTGAAACAAAATCAATGAATGTACATACTGCATTACAATAATGAAGATTATAAATAAGCTTATGTCAGTTCCAATTTTGCTGAATAACTATCAAATTATTCAGATGAAGTCAGGCTTAATGGCCAGATGATAGGAAAATACTTCTCAGAGATTTTTAGATTTCTGAATTACGTGTAAGGTATCATGGAACTGTCTATGCTCATAGTAATAAAGATTTAAACAATACAGAACAGTAAAAAAGGAGAAAAGAACTCTCATTCTCTCTCACCCATAGTCTCAGTTTCAGAGTAGTAACTACTTTTAATCATTTCTCTTTGAGGGTTTCTTACTGGTTATCACCATAACACAAAACATGTGCTTATACATCTCTTTCTGGATTCATAACTTTAAAAAATATTAATACAGTAGCTTTCTGCTAACATATAATTTGTTTATTCTACTGCCCAAATTTCTCATTAGTCACTTCCTTCTACCAGCATCTCAAAAAAAACCCTGCTAGTCACGTTTTTATTTTTATACGTAACTGTGTATATTAATACTTAAATTTATTTTCTTAATCTTTTCACTTTTTCTTTTTTATTGTTTTTCTTAAATTGTTTTTCTATTACAGTTGTCCCATTTTTCCTCCATTGCTCTCCCCCACACCACCCACCCACCCCTTCTCCACATTAATACCCCACCTAATTGTCCATGCCCGTGGGTCATTTATACTAGTTCATTGACTAGATCCTTCCCCTTCTTTTCCTCCTTCCCCCTCCACCCTGGTCACTGTCAGTCTGTTCCTTGTTTACATGCCTCTGGTCCTATTTTGCTCATATTTTTTTTTTGTTCATTAGTTTCCTGTATTAAGTGAAATTATATGGTATTTGTCTTTCACTTCTTGGGTTATTTCACTAAGCATAATACTCTCCAGCTCCCTCCATGTTGCAAAAGGTAGAAGTTCCTTCTTTCTTTCTGCTGCATAGTATTTCGTTGTGTAAATGTATCACAGTTTTTTGATCCACTCATCTACAGATGGGCACTTAGGCTGTTTCCAGCACTTGGCTACTGTAAATAGTGCTTCTATGAAATAAGGATGCATAGGTTCTTTTGAATTGTTGTTTCAAGATTCTTTGGGTATAAGCCTAGCAATGAAATTGCTGGATCACAAGGCAGTTTCATTTTCAGTTTTTTTAGGAAAGTTCATATTGTTTTCCATAGTGGCTGCACCAGTCTGCATTCCCAGCAACAGTGCACTAGGGTTCCCTTTTCTCCACATCCTAACCAGCACTTGTTTGTTGGTTTGTTTGTGATGGCTATTATGACCTTAAACTTTTCATTTTGGATTATATCTTTCCTTTTCCTTTTTTTATAGAATGAACTACCAGGCCTTGGGATTTTAAAAGGGAATAACCACAAAAACCCTGGCTGGTGTGGCTCAGTTTATTGAGTGTTGGCCTGAGAACTAAGTTTTGCTGGTTCGATTCCCAGTCAGGGCACATAACTAGGTTGCAGGTCAGGTCCCCAGTTGGGGGCGCGAGTGACAGGCAACCACACAGTGATGTTTTTCTCCCTCTTTCTTCTTTTCCCTCTCCCTAAAAATAAATAAATAAATAAATAAATTAATTAATTAATTAATTTAAAAAAAGAAATAACCACAGTATAATGGAGACATAAAATAATCTAAGAAACAGAGCCTAAAGAAGGGGTGACTCACAAAAAAAAGATGAAAAGCGTCATCAAGTAGTTTAAGAACAATCATGTAGATGAGAGAACAGAAAGTTCTGTGTATCCTCAAGAGAGTAGAACTAAAAATAATAGATGGAATCTATACAACAGATTTTGGATCAATGTAAGCAAATTTACAAGGATAAGCAAAGACTAACCAAAGAAGGTATAGTGAGTTCTTTATCACTAAAGATATTTAAGCAGGAGCTTGGTAACCTCTCGACAGGGAATTTATAGAGGAATTTAAATATTTGCTGAGCAATGTGCACTAGATGACATTTAAAATATTTTCCAACTCTGAAAATCTATGACACAGTGATTATTTAGTCTCTAGGGTTTCTTACAGTTTAAGAATATCTATAATTCCATGACATTAGTCTAAAAGCATTATGTCTGAAACTAATTAGCCAGTTTTCCAGTAAGTTAAGGACCTACCATATATTGAACCAGATCCCTAAACTCAAAATTCTATACTTTCCTTCCAGAAAGTCTCACCAAATTCTTCATGATATGGTTTTTGCCCCAAGACACAACTAGTTCTTTGCAGTAACCAAATGAACTAAACAACTGTTTGTAGTTAGTCATTACTCTTATAAACCATAGTCAGGAGACTATTATAGGAAAAAAAGAAGAAAGGTGAAAGAGAGGATCAAGGGTGAAGAAATTAATTATGCCTGATTGTTGGAGGCTTGGATTGGAAGGAGCAGGAAGGTAGATTGATAAGACTTCAACAACATCAAAGGAATTCTCATTTATGCAATGTTTGCCTATTGAAACATATCAGTTCCAAATTCAAGCTTCAGACCTCCAATTTAGTACACTGGGGGACACAATTTTTGTTGAGTTAGATATGACACTTGTTTTTGACTAACTTTTGGCATATGAATCCAAAAATGACCCAGTTTTTCACTATAATGTCAACTTCAAAAAAATAATTTGTTTGTTTGCTTGTTTTATTTTTAGAGAGAGGGGTAAGGAGAAAAAGAGGGAGAGAAACATCACTGTGTGGTTGCCTCTCACTTGGACCCCTAACTGGGGACCTAAAATGCAACCTTGTAATGTGCTCTGATTGGGAATCAAACCAGCGACACTTGGCTCACAGGCCAACGTTCAATCCACTGAGCTACAGCAGCCAGGGCTTATAACGTCAACTTTTTAAGGTACAGAATACCCTCCCTTTGTCCCCAAAATCATACAAAATGTACATACAAAGTAAAAAAAAAAAAAAGAAAAAAATTACCTGAATAGAACATTTATTTAGAGTTGTGTTATTCATATAAAGGCTATATATTGTTACGGTAAGTCAAATTGTGTACAAATAGTAAAGTTCTGCTACCAAACATATGTATTAAGATATTTTATCTTTTCAAATGACGGGCTAGGAAATGTCAAAATGAGATACTTGAAACAGGCTCCTTCAGTTGACAAAGCTTTAACAGATTGCTTCATGAGACCCAGTTTTATGTGCAGAGGTGGGAATATAATGTCTTTTCTGTCAATGAGTGGCTCATGTAGAATGTTTGGATCACCAGGTTTGAGGTCAGACCTTGGAGGCCAATTCAACTCCACCCAATGTTTCTCATGAGCTCTACTGTCCCACATACACAGAAAACAGGGATACCTGGCATATCCATGTTGCTGATCGAGAAGGAAGCAGACCATTTTATGGTCAACACAGGTGATCCAATTAGCTTGTGACATTGCAACAGATCAATGATCTTTATGTCTTCATATTCTTCAGGAAAACAAACTGAATGGCCAATTGGGACTGCACCAAACAAATTGCCATTGTGGAGGAGGACGCACTTCAAGCTCTGCTTTGAGCTATTGATGAACAGTCACCATTCACTTGCGTTATAGATTGGAATTCACAATTCCTCCATTAAACCATGTATGTTATGGCAATACACAAAGCCACCATCACTTCAAAAGTACTACAGAAATACACTTTCTCTTGATCAAAAGTGGGATACCTTCACTCTTTTTTTAAGCAAGTTTTTCTCATGTGGTCTTGATGCTAGCAGTTCTGAAGTCTTTTTGGATTGTCCCAAATCTCATGCCAAATCATTCAACTCATGCTGATCAAGTCCCTTATGAACCGAGTATCTTCAATTTCAAAATCTTCATTGTTGCTGTCACATAGTTCTTCACCATACTCCTGTTTTTCAAAAGAGGGGTAGTTCAGTGAAAATTGGCACTGGGATTTCAACTGAATGAGGCACTGGGTGCATAGCTGATGGTAGACTAGGATACTCTATTTTACATTTATTTTTCTTGTTATATCCTGAAATTTTCACTATACAAAAGTAACATTCACTTGAATGATCTCCGGGCTCTCACCAAACCATAGGTATACCAAATGGCAGTTTATCACGTGTTCCCTTCATCCACATCCATAAACTCTTGACACACTGCTTGCACAGCTTGTGAGGGGCCCAAGACCTATCTTGATCACCAAGTTTTACTTTAAAATATGCAAAATAGTTTTGCCTGACAAATGCGCTGATGTTTGTCCTTTGACTGGGAATGGTGAAACTGCCACAGATATAACAAAATGAATCAGGGTTGTTTAGGCACTTACGATGAGAAATAGCAGAGGCAGACATATGAAGGAAAGAAAATAAGTACATAGGTAAATAAATAATAGATTCTGCTAACTCCTGTATACAGAGAAGAACTCAGACTACACTTTGGAATACGATTCACTATATAGAGTAGCACACAACCACTCACCACACTGTCTCATGTGTAACTGAAGAGCCTAGACAAGTATGAACCTGTTGCTAGTCTCCAAGGTCACCCCCCACCCATCCCCACTTGAGGAAGTTTTGCTCTCAGCCAATAGGAGAGCACTAGTGCTTCCCTCGATTTAGGCTAGATCCAGCCTAGAGTGGGCACATCCTTCCCCATGTGGGAAGGCCACCCTCCCCTCCACACCACCACTATTATTAGGGTTTTCTGGACCCAAGGGTAGGTAGGACGACGACAATGTCCAGCTTGAAGCAGCTAGAGGAGCTTGAGACCTTCGTCCATTGTCCTTTACAAGATTACAAAAGGTCTTAATATTTGAGAGGGGGGATAGTTATTTTTTACGAACCAGGGGTATGGACTTGGGGGGGGATTGCTGGGGGAGAGAGATGCTGGGTGGAGAGGAGCAAAGGGGAGAAAATTGGAACTGTTGTAACAATATAATCAATAAAAAACGTTAAAAAAAGATAAGCTTTAGAGAAAAACGACGTGATAGAAAGGAAATAACTGCAGTTTTGAAGTCAGCATGCCTGTTTAAGTCTAAAACAGCTGAAAAATAATTGAACTCAACAGGAATTATGTTAAAAATTGTTCCCCTGTGTTATTTTTCATTCTTCATGAGAAGACAGCTACTCACAGAAGCAATACTGCTGTGGGTAAGTGTGGAGGGAATCTCCCTACATACTCAACCTTGAAAACTGCAGATATAGATGGAGATATCTCACAACATTTGTTAGTAAACTGAAGTTAAAAAGTGTGGAAATATCCTCTATTTTTTTCTAACAGTCTTAATTAATAAATTCTTTTCTAGCTTATTTTCTTTCCTTCTATTTTTATTAAATGGCTTTACACAAAGTCCAAACAAGTCTTAAATCTCATGAACTAATAAAGAATGTTTGCTTTATTATGTTTTATTTAGAAGGCATGTCTATGATACAATTTAAGAGAAAATATTCTTTGCACATTCTTGCCTCACCTCATCAGTATTTGATATTATGGAATCACAGGAAGTAATACCTATCGCTGAATGACTCATTGATGTACACTTGTGTTTACACTCATGTACACCCCCTAAATTTGTCATAAATACAAATCTATGCACCATTTCAAATGCATGAGTGAGAATTAAATATGTACAGTAAAAAATTTTAAGTATTTGAATAATTCCAATGAAATAGTGTATTTTCCAGAAGAATAGCAGAAAATGCAAAGCAATTTTTAAATATTTTTTCTGAGAAATCAACTTGTTTTATTTAAGTGGTAACACAAGTCTCCCCATAAACGTAACTGTCTCCTCACACACACACATGCATATGCACACACACACTTCTGATCATATTCAGAAACATTTCTCTACCCACAGATTTGGAGCTGAAGAGCAAATTTACATTTATTTCTGGAAGCAGGAGTGGTTTAAATTTATTGGAGTAGGTCTAGAGAGGTATAGCCATGTTAACCAAGAAAGAGCCTACTCACAAAGACTGATTAATAGGATGAACCCTACTTAATCTAGAAAAACAAGGACTGAGGGAATGGAGTAATGAAGAGTCATAAATTCATTAAAAAAATAAGGAGAATGATCTTGATTGTCAAGCTCTACAATATGGATTTAGAGCAGAGATTCACAAACATAAATAAGAAATTTGAGAACCCTAAGACTGTCACTAAAGAAAGGAATCTTGTATTACAGAAAAATGAGAGGGTACATTAACAGTATTTTCTAGTTTAAGAGTCTGTATCATCCTGAATATCAGAAATTATTTTAGTTATGCCATGGATAAAAGTCTCAGTATTGTTTAAGCCACTCATATGATGTATAAGTCAAGCTTTTATGGAACACAATTGTCTTTAAAAGTGCTCACACTTAAGATAGTTCTTTTATTTTTGTGTGTTATCTGTTTTATTTATTGCTATTACTTTATGAACTGAAGTCATAGGATGACTTAAAGATGTGCATCAGGTTGTATTAATAAAAATATTAGCCAATTATTTATATAATTATATCTTGGAATGCCTTATGTCATATATATTCCCAAATGCACCATGCAGGGTGTGCTGAGGGAATGAGACAGCTAAGAGGTCTTGGACAAAATCAATCCACAATTGGAGGAAACTGGGTAAAAAGTACACAAGAACCTCTTTGTATATTTTTTCAATTTCTTTTGAATTTAAAATTATTTCAAAGTTAAAACTTAAAAAAATCAATCCACAGTGTGCAAATATGTCAAAAACATGAAGAAACTGTTAGGAATTGGGAAACAAGAAACAAAGAGAATCCTGGCCTGCAGGGTGACAGAATTTACAAATCAACTGCACTGAGACTGTTTTTAACTTCTGTACATGACTCAGAGAATGAATGACCAAATAAGATTTTTTTACAATTCTGACTTCAAAAGTAAGCAAGTGTGGTATGAGACTTCTGATCACTACAGAGATAATGATAGAGAGTGACTTATCTAAATTTCTGCTTCTTAGAAGACAGGATTTATTTTGGAGGCCCATGACAGAAAGAGAACATAGTTTGTCCCCATGCATGCACTAGTCCCCCTCTTCCCAGATCCAAACCCAACTAAGAAATCACGATACTCCCATGTACAATTATGCCAAATCCTTTCACAATAGCTGGGGTGTATGAGGAGAGACTTCTATGTAAATGTCTACCCCTATGTAGAATTAACCTGAAAAGATTTCCCAAAATTCTTTCTGTCTCACAGATGATCCAACCAAGTCCACCTAAAGCCTTCCTCAGAAATAAGTAGACTATATCCTCCCATAAAAAATGTAGCTGGCATACAAAATTATTTTTCCCAAGATAGGCAGCTATGCATGACTAAATACAGTAAGCTAAACAGGATGCTTCCCCCACACTCCCGGTGGCTCCTTTTTGAATGCCAGCTCTTTGCACCTATAATACCATTGGTTTATGCAAACACAAAACCTTCATTTGTATGTGGGATGGAGAGACATGTCTGTTAATACACAAGCCCTCAATGTATGCATTGCATTGGATCAATTCTGCAATGAATGTTTCCAGTAGGTGTCGAGTACTAATTTTTGTCTGTTAATGGACATAATAATAACTGCCAGGGAGAAAGGGTGTGGGGTAGGGATGTGGGGATAGAAAAGGGACAAAGCCTTTACTACATCGTCCTGGACCATATTGGGATTCAGATTGGCTAATGACAAAATGTTCTTTGCAGGCATTAGTGAGTCAACTGACAAGCTGGCAATCACTCCCACAGCCTCTTCAAGTCTGTCTTTAAATAAAATATTTCTTAAACCACTCATATCTTCCTCTCATGTCAATTGTAGCAAAAGAAATGTTACATTAGATCCTGTCATATATTTTCGATTAAAGAGGTTTTAGAGCATGTTGGTGTAATTTGAATGCAGGCATTTTAGTGTTTGAAGCTGGGGGAAAAAAAGCTTGCTTTTTGTTGCCTGATGAACAGCCTGAGTCATTAATCAGATGAATAAAGATAGAGAGTATGCATGGGTCTCCTCCTGTCCATCCTTTTCTTTAAAATTTAGGATTCAAACTAATGCTTTATTGCAGGGAGCAATTGTGCCACTGACAGCACATTTCACATCCCTCCTGCCTGAGTCACCAATCAACAAGAAGAAAGTCTGCCAAGTCACAGTGAATATCTATGCCATTAGCTTGTCCCATATCTATGACATCAAAAGAGGGTTACAAAAGGTCATTAAGAGAATAAAAGAGAATTGGATTCATAAAAGGAGCCAAGTGTAGAAAAATTACAGTGACCAACAAAGTCATTATAGAACCCAGCTGGCACTAGGCTTTCGGGGCATATGGCTTGCTTGGATGGTCAAGAAAGAATCATAAATTTACAAAAATATCTGAATACTAAAATAATACAAGATGGTCTTTCGTGGATGCAGCAGACAAATGCAGAGATTTTGTTTTAAGGGGTACTCTAGGAAGCCTACTGCCACCTCCTTAACCACTCATCAGATGATACTCTTTTATTCTGCTGAAATATTTCAAATGTAGAAAGCCCTGATGAAGCAACACATTGGCTTAAATACTGTCAAATGTGGCCAGATATCTCTTTCATTCTTAACTACAGGCCTTCCTAAAAATAGGTACCATAACATGCAGGTAGGAGAGAGGTAAAAGAATCACTAAGAAAGGTTCAAGACACTAAAGACAAGAAGACACATTCAGTCCTGTTGCCTTAAACAAGTTCAACGGAGATCAGCCATATATGCAGAATCTCTGGCCTTCCTGTGGTCCATATTACTGAGAGGGACCAAGCACCCATTCACATGTGAATATCCAGGTTTGAAAACCTTTCCTTTGTTACTATTCCTATCAAAGTCTACGAAGTTAACCAAGCACTATGTTGTCATAGCTCAAAATTGGAAGGTGTAGAAACAGTACAGATATCTACTTGTGAGCCTATTAAAAGGAAAATTACACTTATTACAATATGCATTGAAGCACAACATTTCTTGACGTATCTTCACAGCACATTTTGGACTGAGAACATTTAAAGAGCTCAGGTACAGCTAAGGTCAGGCAATAGGAAACCAAATTCGAGTATAAGACAAAACCGGCTATATAATTTGCAGTCTCAGAGCAAAATTAAAATGTGAGACGCATGTTCAAAATTTTTAAGGTAGTGATAACAGAGAACTAAGCCAATATTGAGATTATTCTGCACATATAGCCCTGTTTGACAGCACAAGACTCACACCCATGAAGTGGATTCTGGTGCAATGTATAAGTTTTTAAAGGAGATGCCCCTGAACAAGTCAATATATCAGGCATTTATTTTTCCTCACATCATCTATTTGCAATGAATTAAAGTGTGGAAGGGCCATGAGAAGTAACAAGCTATGAAGAAAAAAACACATTGTATTGCTGTCATTGTTGTTGGATTTTTAATATTTAGTTTGATTTTTTTGTTATTGTTCTTATTGATTCCTTAAGTGAGGTTTTTCTGAGTAAGGTAGTAGAAAGAGCAAATATTTTTGACAGGATCAAGTTTGAACTCAGGTACTTGGTGCACTGAAAGGAGGGAGAAAAGCTCCATTATTGCACATCTTAGGAATTAATCACTATACTGCATTCACAATCCTCGATTCAACTACAGTTAAACTGTGAAATGCTGGAATAATTTATCGCCTTCCTGTGGCATACTGAATAATTCATATCATTGTTTCTCTCAGGGAAAAATGGCCTTGAGATACTGAGCCTGCTACTAGTTCCTATAAAGACTTGTTATCTTTATGAGAAAAAGTTCCCTAGTCTCAAGTACAGTTTCAAATCTCCTGGAAACATGAAGCAGTATGGTACTGCCATAAAGACATGGCATGTTAACTTATAGGGAGAAGTAGATATGTTGCTTAAAAGGTCAAAGTCACAGATATTATCCCAGCTGTGTCCATTAACTTTGTTTTTATATAATCACAGAATGAATATAAGCCTGGTTTAAGACTGAGCCCTTACTTTGGTAAGCCATCTTATAGCTCTAACATTAATCATAATAAGATTTAAGAGAGAGAGGATAGATGATTTAGTATGATTCATATTTCCAACCCAGAACTTTTCCCTGACCTTCACACCTATAGAACATCTCCACCTGGATTTTCCCAGGAAATCTTAAACTTAACATGTCCAGTATTTAACTTCTCTTCCATTCCAGCCCTTACCTCATCTGTACAACAGCTCTCAAACTGTTTATCCTGCTTTCATCCAGTTGCACAAGCTAAGTCCTTGGAGACTTCCTTTTCTCATTGCCATTACTTCAGGGCTAATGTGAGACTAGTTGAAGATTTAGGTATTAATGGTCAAATAATGTAAGTTATTCCTCAAAGACATGCCAATATTGAGCCAGAGAAGTAATTTCTGAATGGGTTTTCAATCTATCAATATATGGTGTGTGGTCTGTGTAAATGGAGAAGAGAACTAGAATAACTGAAGTACAGAACCCAGTAAAGGTCAAAGAACCAGTGGAAACAAAAGTAAAAAACAATGAATAACATCAAAGACAAAACTGGGTTTATTCTAGGAAATGTTCCATGTGTACTTGAAAGTACATATATTATGTTGCTTTGGGATGAATCCCAGCAATGCCACTGAAATATGTTTTTTCCTTTTCTTGTTCATAAAACAGGACAGAAGTTAACAAAGTCTTTTTTGTTTCTGTAGCAACTATTCAACCCTGCAGTTGTAGTATGAAATTATTCATAGAGACAATATTATCAATGCCTTAGTGTGATTCTGTTTAAACTAAACTTCATTTACAGAAACAGGTGGCAGACCATTTTTGACCCACTGGCTGTAGTTTGGTGACCCCTGGAATACCCTATGCTATGGTAAAAAAAAAATAACTCTCAAATCTTAGAGATTGAATATAATAAAAATTTATTTCTTGTTCATATCACACAGGAGATAAATGAGAATATTTTCCTCACTCTTCTAACACCACCTTAAACATGTGGTCTCTAATGAGAGGACTGAAGTATCTCATTAGTACAGAAAGTAGCCCATTGGTCAATACCCAGTCTCATGGCCAGAATCTACTGAAAATAAGTTTAGAAGCTTGATAATGTAGTGGAGTAAATGAATATTTGGTTAGCAACTCACAGTCATTGCTATATGAAGTGGCAATAATTTTTGTTTTATATAGTTGTAAAACATTTAGCACAGTGTCTGACATACAAGCATCACTCAATAAATATTCAAAAACTCCCAATCCATTATTTCTAATTATTTTACCCTTGGTATGCCATAAAAATGTTTTTTACACTCAGACACAGCTATTTATTAACATCTATGTGCCTTTTCTTATTCTGTCTCTTCTACTCTTCCTATTTATTATTCCCACATAACTAATACATATTCACTTATCTTTCATATTTCTGCTGAAATATGTCATTTGCTTCTTTTAACTTTCCCAGTGATGTTGGCACCTGCTCATGCACCACCACACTTAGTTCATACAATGAGTGGAATAATGTGCATGTTGTAATGTCATTAATTACACATGTATGATTCTTCCACCACACTATGAACTCTATGAGGACAGAGCAATGTTATTCTTATCTGTACATAAACATTTATCTAAGTCATATATAGAACCAATAATCAATAAGTGTTCATTAAAATAATTGGTGAGGACTTCCGGCCAAGATAGAGGCCTAGACAGACACACTGGGTCTCCTCCACAAATAAGAAGGAATACAACTACCTCAAAACTAGAGACAACCAGAAGTTCCAGAAAATCGAGCTGTATGGAAGTCTGACAAAAAAAGACATAAAAAAAAATAGTTATCCAAACAGGTAGGAGAGGCAGAGTCGGGGCAGAGAGGACTCAATGTGGTGGTGGCAGCAGTGGGGACAGTGGCGGCAGCAGCAGGCCAGCAGAAAGCGCAGTCACATATTTTTAAAAATGGGGAGGGACACTTGGGGAGTGTTCCCAGCTCCTGACCAGACTGTGCAGCCCATGGTCCCAGTGCCAGGGAATACAATATTCCCTCACTTATCATGCGTATTACATTCTAGACGCCTCCACAATAGGTGAAAATCCATGAAGTAGAAACCTTACATTTATTTTAGTATTTGTATATATTTTAAGGCTTTATAAACCCTTCCCACACACTTATAAACCATTCCCAGTCCCTTATTAACCTTTCCCACTCCCTTATTAACATTTTCCACAATTTTATAAACACTACTTATGTTCTAAAACATAGTCTACATTCTGAAACCTATGTAACTTTAAAAACGTACATATACAGTACTGAAAAATCCTGTGAGATAACGAAAAATCCGTGATAATTAATTAAATATAATATTATAAAAAATCCCGTGATACAGTGAGGCCATGATAAGTGAATGACGATATAGAGAGGGACTACTTTATCAAGCCTCATTTATTCTGACTGTGCAAACCAGTGGGGGTTGGTGTGGAGGAAGAAACTGCCGATCTCTTAGCAGAGCCCACTTGTTTAAAGGGCCCCCACAGTCCTAGAATGTCTGTAGACCCACCCACTCTGGGAATGACAGCCAGGGCAACAGCTAGAGAGGCGCCAGTCCCAAACAAAAGTGGGAGAAGTGCCTGAAAAGGGGGAAATGCTGAGCAAGCAGCAATGTTCTCTCCCTGACCCCTCCTCCACATACAGTGCAACAACATGATGAAATGGGTCGCCCTGTACTGATGAATACCTAAGGCTCTGCCCCTTAAAACATAACAGAAGTGACAGCTCTACCTAAGACATGGAGGCAAATAAACACAGGAGCCTGTAAAGATGGGAAGACAGAGAATATAACCCAAAAGAGGGAACGGATCAAGGTTCCAGTGGGAGAACTAAGTGACAAGGAGATAGCCAACCTAACAGATGAGGAGATAGACAACCTAACAGACACAGAATTCCAAACACTGGTGATAAAGATGCTCACAGGCTTGACAGATATGTTTCAGTATGGCAAATGTATAAGGGAAGAAGTGAAGGCTATGCTAAGTGAAACGAAGGAAAATCCACACAAAGCTAATGGTGAAGGAAAGAAAACTGGGGTTCAAATCAAAGACTTGGAACATAAGGAAGAAAAAACCAGTCAGCCAGTACAGACTGAGGAAGCAGGAATGAAAAAAGTGAGGAGAGGCTTAAGAACTTCTGGGACAACTTTAAATGTGCCAACATCCGAATCATAGGGGTGCCAGAAGGAGAAGAGGAAGAGCAAGAAATTGAAAGCTTATGTGAAAAAATAATGAAGGAAAACTCCCCAAATTTGTTGAGGGAAATAGACATACAAGTCCAGGAAGCACAGAGAGTCCCAAACAAGCTAGACCCAAAGAGGACCACACCAGGACACATCATAATTCACATGCCAAAGGTTCAAGATAAAGAGAGAATATTAAAAGCAGCAAGAAAAAAGCAGAGAGTTACCTACAAAGAAGTGCCTATAAGACTGTCATCTGATTTCTCAAAAGAAACTCTGCAGGCAAGAAGGAACTGGCAAGAAGTATTCAATATGATGAAAAGCAAGGACCTACAACCAAGATTACTCTATTCAGCAAAGCTATCATTTAGAATGGAAGTGAGTGCTTCCCAGACAAGGTAAAGCTAAAAGAGTTCATTATCACCAAGCCATTATTATATGAAATGTTAAAGGGACTTATTTAAGAAAAAGAAGATCAAAACTATGAACACTAAAATGACAACAAACTCATAACTATCAACAACTGAATCTAAAAAATAAAAACAAAATCCAACCAAGCAAACCAGAAGAGAAACAGAATCATAGGTATGGGGATCATTTGGAGGGTTATCAGCTGGGAGGGGGAAGGGTGAGAAGTGGGGAAATGGTGCAGAGATTAAGAAGCATAATTGGTTGGTACAAAATAGATCGGGGAAAGTTAAGAATAATATAGGAAAGGATGAAGCAAAAGAACTTATGCACAACCCATGGACATAAACTAAGGGAGGTGAAATTCTTGGAGGGAAGGGGCATACTGGGCAGAGGGGAGCAAAGGGGAAAAAACTGGGACTACTGTAACAGCATAATCAATAAAATATACTTTAAAAATTAAAAATAAATAAAATAATTGGTGAATTTTAATGGTGTAAATTTCAGGTTCTAGACATTCTGTAGACATAGTAAGCAAGGGTTGAGACAGATGGAAAGCTTTTACTGTTTATGCCAGCTATAGCCCCAGTGCTTTATTTGTATCTCTACAGAATGAGGTTGGCACGTTAGAAGCACTTAATAAAATTTTGCTAAAACCTACAGAAAAGTGAAAAGCAGGAAAGGTAGTTATTTTTCACTGTGTAAGCCCTCAAAATATTTTTTTAAAATTTTTCATGAAATCCAGTCCATTGAAGGGAAGAGTTCACTACATTCAGGTAAAAAAATCAGTGTGGATAATATATATGCCCCAGAGCATATTCATTGTCATTTCAGAGTAGGTCCATCAGGAATATTTGTGAAGCTGCAATGAGTCAGCTATCTGTAGCTCAGGACCCCATGACCCTGGCACCCAGGGCTTCTCACTGCTGAGTACTGAGAATTTTTGTTTAGAGAGACTCCCAGAGCAGTATCAGTACCATCTGTTTTGCTACACCTTTCACTCTCAGTGGAAATTTTTAAAAAGATACTAATAAAAAGAACGCTAAACATTCCAGGCAGTCTTTAGTTTCTCAGCTTACCTTTTCTGAGGCTGTGGGAAATAATGCCTTTTATTTCTCTCTCTCTCTGTCTCCCTTTTTTTATTTTGAGAGAGAGAGAGAGAGAGAGAGAGAGAGAGAGAGAGAGAGAGAGAGAGAGAGGCATCAATTGGTTGCCCCCCGTATGCACTCTGACCAGGAATCAAACCTGCAGCCTTTTGGCGATTGGGACGACACTCTAAGTGAGCAACCCGATCAAGACATGCCTTTTATTTTTCAAATCATCTATTGCATTCAATACTTCTCTATCTTTATTATTATTTTTAAATAGTAATTATAGTTGCCATTCATTGAGCAAAATCATTGTGGCAGGAACTTTGTATTAACTCTACTAAGCACTTTAGAAGTTTAAAAATACCTCTTCTGACCTGGGTCAGAACTGTTGATTTGACCTACTGCTCTATATGACTAACAGCGAAAACCAACACCTCATTTATGCCCTAAAAATAGTAATGTTTGCTGTATCTCAGTTTTAGGTCCTCAGTGATAACAGAGCCTATGAGTAAATGAGAGGCAGTATATAGTACAGATATCTGTGTTCAAATCTTAGCTCTGAAACTTACCATTATATGGCCTTGAACCAGTTATTGATTTCTGTGAGCCTATTTAATTGCATGTAAAATGGAACTAATGATAGTGCCTATTTCAGAGTTATTGTAAAGGTTAAACAAGATAATGTTTTCAAAAACACTTAATGAAGTTTTGTGTGCATATTAAACATTCAATAACTATAAGCTATTTTTATTTTAAAAAATTGGATAAAATAATCTGGAGATGATCATTAAGGAATGGGCAATATCCCTACTTAAGGAGAACAGACATAGGTTCTCTTCTTGTTCTAGGAAAAATAACAGCAAATCTCATGGTGAGAACTGTGAAAGAATCAGAAAGGAAATACTGGTAATCAGTAATATTTGGATGAAAAATTTTGGAGACATTTGTTAAGTGATATCTGTGTAGGATCCAGAGATATATGGGGTAAGAAGGCTCATTGTGTCTTATTTGTTTTGCAAGAAACATAAAAAAAATGAGGGCTTACAGTTTTCCTCAAGGTGAGGTTCAGCTCATCCAGGTAAAGGGAAATAGAAATCAATGTAAAAAAATAAAGAAAAAGAAACTCTGATTTAAAAAGGGTAGAATTTTTGACATGGATAGATCTTGAGGGCATTGCACTAAATGAAATAAGTCAGGCAGAAAAAGACAAATACCACACGATCTCACTTACATATAGAATTAAAAAAAAACATAGAAACAGAGAATAGTTTCTTGGTAGCTAGAGGCAGGGGGGTGGGGGTAATAGGTGAAGGTAGTAAAATGGTACAAACTTTCAGTTATAAGATAAATAAGTTCTGGGAATATAATGCACAACATGGTGACTATAGTTAACAATGCTGGATTGTATATTTGAAAGTTGCTAAGAAAGGAGATCTTAAAAGTTCCCATCACAAGAAAAAAACATTTGTAACTACGTGTGGTGATGAATGTTAACCAGACTTCTTATTGTAATCACTATAACATTATATTATATTTAAAGAAATGAATCACAGCCCTGGCTGGTGTGGTTCAGTGGATTGAGTGCTGGCCTGTGAACCAAAGTGTCATTGGTTCAATACCCAATCAGGGTACATACCTGGGTTGGGGGCCAGAACCCCAGTTGGGGGTGCATGAGAGGCAACCACACATTGATGTTTCTCTATCTTCCTTTCCCTCTCTTTAAAAATAAATAAATAAATAAAATATTTTTTAATCCATGTTAAAAAAATAAATGAATCATAATTTTTTAATTTTATAAAATATTCTGTCAGTGTTCAGATATCCCTGATTGTAGTATTGTTTTTAAAAATATTTTTTTTATTTATTTACTGTAGAGAAAGGGGAAGGAAGGGAGAAAAAGAGGGAGAGAAACATCAATGTGTGGCTGCCTCTTGTGTGGCCCCCACTGGGGAGAACCCACAACCCAGGCATGTGCCCTGATTAGGAATTGAACCAGCGACCCTTGGGTTCTCAGGCCAGTGCTCAATCCACTGGGCCACAACAGCCAGGGCTGTAGCATTATTTTTAAAAAATATGACCTTTTCTCCACTTTATTTTCTTTTATTTAGCATTGCATCATGGAAATAATTTCATAATATTGTATTGAGGTGTTTAAAATCATCGAGACTTTCCCATGTAAAAACAAAGCGATATTAGAGTTAGGGACTTACTCATCTTATTGAGGCTTCATTCCAAATAAACTGAGAGACCCAAGCACTTCCCACACTAAGCACAGGGGAGCCATCCATGCTACAACAGAGTCATGCATAATATTCTTCTTATTCTTGACCTGAAAGGGAAAAGCAGAGGGGGGAAATAGAAGGTAAGCTAGAGAGAGAAGAAGCTCTTGGTACTTATATAGAACTAAAAATTGACCAGATGAAAAGAAAAAGGTATATTCACCATTCTCCAGCTGCTATTTTGTATTTGTGATTATCTATTTGCTGCTTTTCAATTAGTAGACTGAAAGCCTCTCAAGATGTTGTTAGGAATAGTGAGCTGACATTTATTCACACATCTCTGGTAATAACTATGACCTTGGGAAAAATCACTTCATTTATCTGCATTTCAGTTGTATCATCTGTAAATTTTGAGACTAGTTTATGTAATCTTGAATGCTCCTTCAACCTCTTAACGTCCTGTAATTTTTTCAAAAAATAAAATTTTAAAAAAGTAAAATCACCAGAATCATTTGTGAATATTTAAGGGAAAAAAAAATCAGGGTTTTCTTTTTGCAGAGGAAATTTTACTCTTTGAAAGCAAGAATAGTAGATTTATTTAAACATAAAGCAGACTGCTAACAGCAATCCAGCTGTAATATATACATACATACATACATACATATTAGTAGGGGTGGATACATTTGGTTGAGATTTACAATAGGCTGCTTTGTTGAGCACCTGGGCAAGTAGATCGGGTACATAAGGAGTAGAAGGGAATGTGAGCATAACAGAAAGCAGCCATGGCAGCAGAAAAGAAGGAAATAAGGAAAGAATGTCTACCAGTAAAACTCTGTTAAAGAATATCAGATAATGGCCCAATCTGATAAAACTCTAAGTAATGAATACTTATGTGTCATTTCTACACACAATGCTAAGCACGAGATTGGATATGGGGGAAATGATCTTCAAAGTTTAACAAGAAAGATGGATAGAAATGTAAATTTCACAATACAGAGCAAGCACACTTCTCTCTAGAGATGAGACAGGTAAAATAAAAATAACATCATTCCTGGTCGACAGAACCATATCATTTTAACATTTATTTTACTACTAAGGGAAGAGACTAGCATGGTCAGGGGACACCTAGCAGTTGTCAAATCAGTGGCAGCATAAATAATATTTTCTCTATCTGAGACAGAAACCCAGAGTGACATTTCCAAAGTATTGTGATCTAATGTGGAAGGTAGCATGAAAGGCTCTAAATGGGAAGAATATAAGAATTTGGGTCATAGTAATTTGGGTCATAGTTAAGATTAAATTCTAAATTTCCTAAGTAACCTTTGGAAAATCATTTGACTACCCTCAGCCTCAGTTTCCTCATCTGTAAAATGACTTTCAAATTGTTTTAACTTAATAAGAGAACCCATTGCTTGGTTTGAGTTTCAAAAAACAGTAATACTAATAATATTAATAAAAATAACTGTCACAGAAAAGAGTGGCTCTGGTCACAATGCCCACTGCAACCCTTTAAGAAATGTCTTCTTGAAATTGCTTGGTTGGTCTTCTATTGCCTGGTGACCTCCTCTTAAAGTGAGCTGGTATCCATTTGGGTTTCACTGAAGCAGAGAAGTTTCATGACTCTGGTGCCTACCACATCTCTGACCAAACTTTGGCTAAACTTTATGTTCAGCTTTTTAAGAAACACAAGAACAGATGATTGTTCAGAGACAGAATCCTCTGAATGCATACAATGTGATTACCTAATGTTCTCAGGATAGCTAGTGCCTTATTTGAGAATGAACAATAAAGCAATATCTACATAGAACCACAATTTTATTTTTTATTTTTGGCAAATGGAGCCATAAACACAAAGCAGTACCTTTACAATTATGAGGTGCACATATGAAGGTAAATTTGCAGTGGTGTCCCACCAAGTGGTGGAGAGACAGAGGTGAGGAAGCTTGAATGAATTTAACTACACTCAAGTGACTCAAGATTATACAAGATGTATACAAGATTTCAAACTCTGCTTGAAAGAAGTGAATGCTTAAGTAAAGACTTGACTTTAAATACTTATTCCAGTTCTGAAATCTTCACTTTCCTGCATGTAAAAGGGAGCAATAATCTCTACCTCACATGGCTAATGTTAAGATTCACAGTGGATGCTCAATGAACATTTCTCCATACACACATTCATCCTTCTAGCATAGGACAAGGAAGTCAATAAATTCTGGGAATGTAGCACTGACTCTTTTCAGGTTGGATGCTGTTAATGGGCTACAGTTTTAAACATAGAAGTGGGAAACTTTCAACAATAAAGCTTACGTGGCAGGTTCTTGCAAGAGGTGATGAGTAAATTCTTCCCAGTAATACTATGGGGACACGAAAGTGGCAACCATTATGTACATATAACTGAAATATAATCATGACATGACATCAGCAAAACCAAAATGATGCACATTATACAATGTAACTGGTCTGTACTCATAAAATATCAAGGTAAAGAAAGACAAAGGCTGAGGAGCTGTTCCAAATTAAAACAGTCTAAAGAGACATGACAACTAAATACAATGTATAATCTTGGAGTGGATCTTGTAGTAGGAATATAAGTAAAAGAAATTATTGAAGTTATTCATGAAATTAGATTATAAAACCTGAATTAAATAATAAAAATTTATCAACACTAAATTCCACAACATTTATAATTATACTACAGTTATGTAAAATAATGTGTTGTTCTTAAGAAACACACTGAGGTATTTATGTGTAAAGGGGAACAATACCTATAACTTAGTCTGAAAAAGAGAATGGTAAATAGGGAAAATGTAAATTCATTGGACATTATAAAGAAAGTGTGAATTATTGCAACTTTTTCTAAGTTTGGAGTTGAATTAAATATTTAAAAATTTTAAATAGGGCAAGAGTCATAAAGAGGACAATTCAGAGCTATGACAAGGGGTACATAACAGGCACACCTAACATCTAGGTTGAAGAAAGGGTCAGAGAAGAACTGACTTAAAAGCTGTGATATGAGGAGGAAGTCATTTTTTAGGTGTAGTGGGAGAAAATGTTGCAAAGGAAGCAGCATATATGAAGATCTGGAGGGAAGTAAGAGGAACATGATAAATTTGAGCAGTAGTGGTGAGTAATGAAGCTGGAAATGTAAGGTGGATCATAGTGGGCCTTCTGGGGAATAAATATTTGAGAGGAGGCTTGCAAAAAGTATAGTATGTGAGAGAAAGTTAGCAATATTTTATCTTTGGTTTTCTTAAAAAGGATTTTTGGGAGACTTTCTAGGTGTAGGCTTTTTTAGAAAGTGAGAAAAATAAGTTTTCTTGAAGTTGTTTATGAACACAATTGACTAAGAAAAGGGAGTAGGGGAAACTCACAAACATTGCTTCACACATAAATTTTAAATTGTTGAAAGTATTTTGCTACATAGCACAGCACTATATCACCAGTGATAGAAGGCATTATTTTCAAGACAAAACTCTGTTTTCAGTGAAATCACAGAACCAATAACTGGATTAAGCTGGAGAAGGAAGAGTTGGGAGATAGGTTCCTCAGCATAAGAAGCACTTTAGTTTTTCAGATTTTTGTCTTTGGGATAGAGATTTTAGCACAAAGAATAAAGATTAGACTGCCACAGGAAGTAGAAAGGTTAACATATATAAGGAAAATAAATCAGATGTAAGAAAAGCAAATGTATAGTCGAACAAGATGGTATAGACTCATGTCTCTCTGTTCTCCCAACTTTACACTCAAGAAACAAGGTGTATGATAAGTTCAAGTATAATCCCTGGGAACAATGTAAGATGGAACTGAAGGAGAAATCTGAAATGAAGAAATAGGAAAGTGAATTAGTTAGGGACACCACAACTGCAGAAACAAATTGCACCAGAGTACCTTGAGACACCACTCAAAATAAGAGGCCAACCCAAGCCCAGCATGCTCCAACCTCTACACTAGAAACAGCAAATAGCTCAAGGAGGCTCATTCCTCCCCTGGATGGAACAGTGATCCTAACAAGAGTAAGCACTCCTATCAGCACTAGCAAGGAGGATAGATCAGGAGCACCACTGACAATAGCATTCATGGGAAACACTTGCTTGGTAAATGCTGGGCCAGATACTTCCCTGTCTTTTACCAAGAATGTGGGCAACACCAAAAGGGGGATCCTGCCACAACAATATCCAGCTAGGAATTTATTTCTTCTAAATGAACCACAGAGCTCTTCCTCTCACTGAAAAACACTTGACAATTGAGTGGTACTGGTAGTAGGGATCCCCCCACAAGTAGTCCAGACCATGAAGCAGCCCCTGTCCCTGAGGGGCTCTGCGACTACCCTCCCTTCCATGGAGACACTGAGTGATACTGTCAGGGACATCAAACTACAAGCAGCTCAGCCAGGTAAGTTCTCTTTGTCCATTCACCTACCTAAGAGAGGCTCTTTCTACTCTCTCAGATAGCATCAACAAGGATTAGTGTGAGCCCTGGTGAAACCAGACAAACCAAGCAAACCAAAATAGCATTACAAAGCCTCAGAAAATTAAATTGTCATTGGAAATACTGTCCACAAAAGTAGGCCAGGACATGCATGGTAAACCTAAGCAGAGTGACTCTCTGCTGAAATAAATATTAAAATAGTACCCAAAGTATTCAAACATAATAATCAAAATGTCCAGGATACAATAGAAAGCAATCCATTATACCAAGAACCAGGAAAATTATAAAAATGAGTGAAAAGAAAATGAACTGATACTAACACCAACATGAACCAGATGCCGGAATTATCTGGCAAGAATTTTAAAGCAGCCATCATAAAAATGCTTCAAAATAAATTAAAATTCTCTTGAAACAAATGTTAAAATGAAAAATCTCAAGGAAATGCAATTCATTTTTAAGTGGAAATTATACCGAAAATGGAAAAATACAATTACTGAAATAAAATTTAAAAAAACAACATTGGTTTGGCTCAATGCTAGAGTGAAGATGACCCAAGATAAAATTATTGAACTTGTAGTCAGAATTTACCCAAATGGAACAGAGAGAAAATAGAGTAGGAAAATTTATACAGATCCACAGGGATCTGACAGAAAATAACAAAAGATTCAAAGTTCCTATTATCAGAGTTCCAGAAGGATAGGAAGGAGTGGATCTGAAAGAGTATTTGAATAAATAAAATGTCTGGAACTTTTCTGAATTTGGAAAAATACATAAGCCTTCAGATTCAAGAAACTGAATGAATCTCAAACAGGATAAATCCCCAAATAAATTTATGGCAAAACACCTCATAGTTCAGCTTCTGAAAAATCAATAACACAGAAATGTAATTATAAATGTCAAGTGATATTCTGCTGCAGTGTCAAGGTGTAGTAAGGTGTATGGGGGACTGTGGTGAACTGGAAGGTATATAGATATATTGTCTAAAGGGACAGCTATTGTTTAGCTCCAACTAGTTCAATATGTGGGAATTCAGACCTGATTTCTTTGTGTGTGAAATATTAACTTTAAACGTACACAACTAATTCTTAACATTTTAAGCCAGTCTGCCAGTTTTCTAGTGAAAAGAAGTAGTGGCTTTGGAACGAGACCTGAGTTTGGGTCTTTACCATGCAATCTTGGACAAATCCATAAACTCTCTGAGTCTCAGGGTCCTTGTCTATAAAATATTTTAACAAAAACTCTAGCTCTATTTTTAATGTTTGAGTGCTGATAGCTTGTAAGTCTCACCTTTTCCTCTTGCTCTTCTACCCCACATCTTGGAAAGCTAATAAGAGAAAAGCAAGGTGTTCTCTCCATTGGTGCCATGGAAGATTCAAACCATGCTCCTATACATGAGTATGAGCCCTCATACAAGCACACTGCTAACCAAAATGAAAATTCCAAGCCAGTCTCCTTTCCCCATTCTCTCAAGAAATTTTGATACCAGCTTGGAAAGCCTGCCCTACTGTCCTCAGAAGCCTTATTGTATAACTAACAAACTTTTTCATAACCTCTTAGAATGTATATGTTGTTATAGTCTATATAAGGAATAAATTTGAAATGAAGGTCTGTTTTTGTGTCTGTGGAGTGCCACAACAAATAGAAAGCATAATATTGACACTAAATTTCCAGTAAAAAAACATATAATGTCTAAAAGATCCCTTGGTCACCATTTGTGCTCAGTATATAGTAATTACTACAGTGGTTAGTATTAGTGAATAGGAGTTTCACCAGGCCCTCTTCTTCTTTTTCTCAAATGTGCACTTTTGACTTGCAGCCAAGATTGAGGCATACACCCAGACGCTCTATCTCCCTCCACAACTAAGAAGGACTACAACTATTCCAAAAACAAAAATAACTAGAAGTTCCAGAAAATAAAGCTACATGGAAGTCCAACATATGAAGTCATAAACAAGTGGTGCTCATCTGGATGGGTAGGAGGGGTGAAGCCACGGCTGAAAGATCGAGCTACGCTGAAGACGGCAGCTGGAGCAACAAACAGCAGGACCCAGTAAGCAGACACCCATATTTGGAGGTAGGAGAGAAGCGCCTAGGAGCCATCTCTGGCTTCAGACCAGACCCGTCAGCTCGTGATTCCAACGCCAGGGAAGGCAGACCCCCATTGTCTCGGACCGTGAGGCCCAGAGGGCGTGGGAACAGAAGAAGAGGTTCCTGGTCTCTCAGCAGAGAGTAACAGCAGGAATCCATCTTGGACACCTGCTCCCATGCAAAGCGCCACAGTGTGGTGAGAAAGGTCACCAGGTTGTAATGAGTACATGGGGCTCCGCCCAATACAGCATAGGAGGTGTGACAACACCCCACCCAGAAGGAAAGATAAACAAAACAGTCAGAATGGCAGAATTAATGATTGAAATGCCTATCACACAGCTAACCAAAAAGCAAATAAAGGACTTGACCGATGAACAAATAGAAAATCTTTCTGAGGCTCAGTTCAGAGCTATAGTCAAAAGGCACCTTACAGGCCTAACAGCAGTACTTAAGACAGGGAAGGAATGAAAGTTAGTCCTGATGAAATGAACAAAAATACATACAAGTGGTGAGGAAGGAAAAGCCAGGAATCAAATCAACAAATCAGAACATGGGGTGGGGGTGGGGCGGTGACAAATAGTCAACCAGTGCAGAAAGAGGAAACAAAAAGTGAGGAATATGAGGAGAGGCTCAGAAACCCCTGGGACAGCTATAAGTGAATGAACATTCGAATTATAGGATTGCCAGAAGGTGAAGAAGAACTAGAAATTGAAAAATTATGTGAAAAAATAATGAAGCAGAACTTCCCAAACTTGATGGAGGAAATAGGCTTACAAGTCCAGGAAGCACAGAGAGTTCCAGATAAACTGGACCCAGGGAGAACCACACCAAGACACATTATAATCAAAATGTCAAAAATGAAAGATAAAGAGAGAATCTTAAGAGCAGCAAGAGAGAAGAAAAGAATTATGTACAAAGGGGTCCCAATTAGACTATCAGCTGATTTCTCAAAGGAGACTTTACAGGCAAGAAGGTACTGGCAAGAAATATTCAAAGAAATGAAAATCCAAAACCTACAACCATGATTACTCTATCCAGCAAAACTGTCATTCAGAATAGAAGGTCAGAGAAAGTGCTTCCAGGACAAAGTAAATTAGAAGGAGTTTGCTAGATCCAAACCACTGTTATATGAGATGTTAAAGGGAATTGTTTAGAAGAAGGAGGATCAAAACTACGAACATTAAAATGAAAAATGTATCACAACAACCAACACGAGAAGCTAGGGAATTGAAACAAAGGCAAACTAAGTAGGCAACGAGAGGGGAAAACTAATTATAGTTATGGGGAACATATTGGGGGGAAGTCAGTGAGGAGGGGGAAGGGGAAAAAGGGAGGGAGATGGTACAGGAATTAAGAAGCATAGTAGGAGGGAGTGGAGTAGACAGGAAGATGTTGAGAAGAACTATATGCACAACCAATGGGCATGGATTAAGAGGGAACAACTGGAAGGGGGGTCACAGGGTGGAGGGGAGCAGAGAGAAAAGAAATTGGGACAACTTTAACAGCATAATCAATAAAATAAAATAAAAATATTTACACAAAAATGTGCACCATACTTTCTTTCAAGAACAAATGAATATTTCAATGGGCCAAGCCTAGGAACTAGACAGAAGCAAGACCAGACACTAAAGATTAGAACTATTATGGCTTCCTTACAGTATTTATATGTTCGCATTACATGCCTTCAAACTTACTCTGGTATGCTCGTTCAGAATGACTACAGAAAACTTGAAACAAAACTGAACCAGAGATGTTTTTAATTTTTTGGCCCACACAGTATTTTTTAGTACATTTATATTAGTTGCCAATATTTTAAAATCAGGATATGTCATATAAAAACCTGGGTTTCTAGTGTTCTTGAAAATTTGAAAGACTTGGTATCACTGTACTCATGTTCTTGCTTAGCCAAGTAGTAGCTACCACCTTTAGATAGAATGTGAGCTCTTCATTCCACTTGAGTCCCCACCATTTCAAATTACTGTCATCACTAAGACCCAATGCCAAATGTCATTGTAATTTTACTGTTGACTTTTCTAATAATTTAGAATTATTTTTCTACACCAGTTTATAACAAAAGTAGGAAATGAAGGAGACCTGGAGGGTTACAATTTTCAAGAAAAATAGAAAACAGTTAAACACATCCTGCTGCACTCAATGATACAATCTTTCTGA
This sequence comes from Furipterus horrens, assembly GCF_987537825.1. NCBI lineage: Eukaryota > Metazoa > Chordata > Mammalia > Chiroptera > Furipteridae > Furipterus > Furipterus horrens. Next base: position 36,194,422 of record NW_028327187.1, read on the forward strand.
CCCCCATAATACCATGAGGATATCTGTTTTACTCCTTCATTTTTAGGTGAAGATCCTTAGATTTCCTGAGAAAATTTTATAAGAGTTTTTATTCTCTTCTTGCATGTTGAAGTTGCAAGAGGTACCTGTAAGCTTAAAATGGTTAGTAAAAGCCAATGATGTTTTTACTTTTTCTATATCCTCAACAGGACATTTTTCATTGCTTTTAGAGAGAGAAAAAAAAAAACATTGATGTGAGAGAAAAACTTAGATTGGTTGCCTCCTGTACATGCTTGGGCCAGAAATTTTACACATTCATACCTGGAATTGAACCCACTACCTAGGTGTGTACCCTGACCAGAAAGCGAATCTGCAGCCTTTAGTTATGGGACGACGCTCCAACCCAGTCATGCGCGCTAGGGCTGTTTTTTTCATTTTTATTTAATGAGAATTCCAGAGAAGCTTAAAGTTATTTTTTACAAGTAATTAAACAATAATTTAAATAGAAGACAAAATGGTACATTAATAAAATGAGTATCCAATATATATTTAATTACTGTGTATATCAACTGTTAAATTCTATTCATTGTTCTTTGGACACCTGATTTATGACTTGATTTTATTTAATCCATTGTTCAGCACCCAAACATATATTCACTGTATCACTGTTTCATTTTGTTTCAAAATTTTGAACCGAATAAAGTTTCAAAATTTTGAACCGAATAAAGTTTTATATAAAAACCAGAAATCCTAAGATTCTTAGGTTTCTGGTACAGGGGATCTAATTTTCCAGATGCTACAAGGAAGCCCTAGGGAAAGACATATCCGAAATATGATTTTCAATGTTCTGCTCTGATGGACAGAATTCTGCAACTCAGTCATTCTCTTAGATTAAAACACAGAAGTTTCTCACAAAATGTAAACCTAATAAAGTTAGGTATCAACATATAGCTTTTAAGAATCATACATTGTAAATTAACAAGACCTAGGACCTGTTAGATAGCAATGTTTGATGCGTGTTGGTGTTAGTGCCAAGAGAAAAGGATTTTAAATCTGGAATCCAAAAGTTAAAAAAAGTGACACGAAAATCATCTAGTTAAGCCCCACCCCTTTTTTTTCTTTTTCTTTTATTTTTTGGTTTTTCAATTACAGTTGTCCCATTTTTCCCCCATTGCTCCCCCCAACCCAGCCCATCCCTTTTCCCGCAATCATACCCCTCCCCGTTGTCCATGTCCATGAGTCATTAATACAGGTTCTTTGACTAAACCCTTCCCTTACTTATCCCCCTTCTTTCCCTCCCCCCTCTCCACTATCGACTGCTATTCTGCTCTTTGTTCTATTTAGTTCTTTTGTTTGTGTTGTTCTTTAGTTTCCTGTATTAGGTGATATCATATGGCATTTTTCTTTCTTTGCCTGGCTTATTTCACTAAGCATAATTCTCTCTAGTTCATCCATGTTGTTGCAAATGGCAGGAGTTCCTTCTTTCTTTCTGCTACATAGTATTCCATCGTGTAAATGTACCACCGTTTTTTGATCCACTCATCTACAGATGGGCACTTAGGCTGTTTCTAGTACTTACCTATTATAAACAGGGCTGTTATGAACATAAGGGTGCATAAGTTCTTTTGAATTAGGGTTTTAGGATTTTTCGGGTATAATCTTAGCAGTGGAATCACTGGTACAAAAGGCAGTTCCATACTGTTTTCCACAGTGGCTACACTATTCTGCATTCCCACCAACAGTACAGCAGGGTTCCGGTTTCTCCACATCCTTGCCAGCATTTGTTGTTTGATGATTTGTTGATGATGACCATTTTGACAGGTGTAAAGTGGTATCTCATTGTGGTTTTTATTTGCATCTCTCTGATAGCCAATGATGTTGAGCATTTTTTCATGTGTCTATGGACCTTCTGTATGTCCTCTTCGGAGAAGTGTTTGTTCAGGTCCTTTGCCCATTTTTTAATTGGGTTGTTTGTTTTCTTGATGTTGAGTCATATAAGCTATTCATATATTTTGGAGATCAGTCCCCTGTCTGTGATCATTGGCAAATATGTTTTCGCATATGGCTGGTTTCCTTTTCATCTTGCTGATGTTTTATTTTGCTGAGCAGAAACTCTTTATTTGATGTAGTCCCATTTGCTTATTTTTTCCTTTATTTCTCTTGCCTTAGGAGATGTATCCATGAAGATATTGTTACGTGGGATAACTGAAATTTTCCTGCCTATGTTTTCCTCTAGGACTTTTATGGTGTCATGGCTTACATTTAAGTCTTAAATCCATCTTGAGTTTATTCTCGTGTGTGGTATAAGTTGGTGGTCTAGTTTCATTTTTTTTGCACGTCCCTGTCCAGTTCTCCCAGCACCATTTGTTAAAGAGGCTCTTCTCACTTCATTTTATGTTCCTTCCCCCTTTATCAAATATTAGTTGACCATAGAGGCCTGGGTTTACTTCTGGGCTCTCTATTCTGTTCCACTGATCTATATGTCTGTTCTTATGCCAGTACCAGACTGTTTTGATCACAGTGGCTTTGTAGTATTGTTTGATGTCTGGTATCATAATTCCTCCTGCTGTGTTCTTCTGTTTCAAGATTGCTTTTGCTATTTGGGGTCTTTTTTGGTTCCATATGAAATTTTGGAGTATTTGTTCTATGTCAGTGAAATATGTCATTGGTATTTTAATAGGGATTGCATTGAATCTGTAAATTGCTTTGGGTAGTATGGCCATTTTGATGATGTTGATTCTTACCATCCAAGAACATGGTATTTGCTTCCATTTATTTGTATCTTCCTTAATTTCTTTCTTCAATGTTGCATAATTTTCAGAGTACAGGTCTTTTATCTCATTGGTTAAGTTTATTCCTAGGTACTTTATTTTTCTTGTTGCTATGGTAAATGGTATTTTCTTTTTTGTCTCTGTCTCTGATATTTTATTGTTGGTGTACAGAAATGCCTTAGATTTCTGTATATTTATTTTGTACCCTGCTATTTTGTCAAATTCACTTATTATATTGAGTAGTCTTTTAGTGGAGTTTATAGGGTTTTCTAGGTATACTGTCATGTCATCTGCAAATAATGATAGTTTTACTTCTTCTTTCGCAATTTGGATGCCTTTTATTTCTTTTTCTTGTCTGATTGCTGTAGCTAGGACTTCCAACACTATGTTGAATAGAAGAAGAGAGAGTGGACAGCCTTGTCTAGTTCCTGATTTCAGGGGGGATGCTTTCAATTTTTGTCCATTGAGTATGATGTTGGCTTCAGTTTTCTCGTATTAGCCTTAATTATGTTGAGGTATGCTCCCTCTATTTCCATTTTGCTGAGTGTTTTCATCATAAATGGGTGTTGTACTTTATCAAATGCTTTTTCTGCATCTATTGATATGATCATATGATTTTTGTCTTTCATTTTGTTTAGGTGATGTATTATATTTATTGCTTTGCGAATATTAAACCATCCTTGCAAACTGAGATAAATCCCACTTGATCATGGTGTATGATCTTTTTGATGCATTGCTGGATCCTGTTTGCCAATATTTTGTTGAGGATTTTAGCATCTATGTTCATCAGTGATATTGGCCTGGAGTTTTCTTTCCTTGTTGTGTCTTGACCTGGTTTGGGGATTAGGGTAATACTGGCTTCATAGAAAGAGTTTGGGATTTTTCCCTCTTCTTGGATTTTCTGGAATAGTATTAGGAGGACAGGAGTTAGTTCTTCCCTAAATCTTTTGTAAAATTCGCCTGTGAAGCCATCCGGTCCAGGGCTTTAGTGTGCAGGGAGATTTTTGATTACTGTTTCAATTTCCTTCTTTGTTATTGGTCTGTTGAGACTTTCTACTTCTTCTTGATTCAGTTTTGGAAGGTTATATGTTTCTAGAAATTTCTTCATTTCTTGTAGGTTATCAAATTTCTTGCCATACAGTTGTTTGTAGTAATTTCTTAGAATTGTTTGTATTTCTGTGGTATCAGTCATGATTTCTCCTCTTTCATTTCTGATTTTGTTTATTTAGGTCTTCTCTCTTTTTTTCTTGATGAGCCTGGCTAGAGGCTTTTCGATTTTGTTTATCTTTTCAAAGAACCAGCTCTACTTTTGTTGATCTTTCGGATTGTTTGTTTAGTCTCTATGTCATAATTCTGCTCTGATCTTGGTGATTTCCTTCCTTATTTTTGCGCTAGGCTTTGTTTGTTGTTGTTGTTCTAGTTCTTGTAGCTTTAGAATTAGATTTTTTGTTTGAAATTCTTCTATCTTTTTCAGATATGCCTGTATTGCTATGAACTTCTCTCTTAGGACTGCTTTTGCTGTGTCCCATAGGTTTTGGGCTGTTGTGTGTTCATTGTCATTAGTTTCTAGAAATTTCTTGATTTCCTCTTTTATGTCATTGTTAACCCATTCGTTATTTAATAGCATGGTATTCATTCTCCATGAGTTTGGGTGTCTTTGATTTTTTCCCCTGAGGTTGATTTTTAGTTTCAAGGCATTGTGGTCTGAAAAGATGCTTGATATGATTTCAATTCTCTTGAACTTGTTGAGGTTTGTTTTGTGTCCTATTATGTGGTCTATCTTTGAAAATGTCCCATGTGCCTTTGAAAAGAATGTATATTTTGCTTCTTTGGGGTGAAAAGTTCTATATATATCAGTTAAGTCCATGTGGTTTAGTGTCTTGTTCAATGCCTGTATATCCTTGGTATTTCTTTGCTCCGATGATCTGTCTGTTGTTGATAATGGAGTGTTGAAGTACCCTACTGTGAGTGTGTTGTTGTTAATATCCTTCTTGTGGTTGTCTAGTATTTGCTTTATGTATTTGAGTTCTCCTACGTTGGGTGCATATATATTTATCAGTGTTATATCTTCTTGATGGATTGTTCCTTTATGTATTATGAAATGTCCTTCTTTGTCTCTTTTTATTACCCTGCTTTGAAATCCGTTTTGTCTGATATCAGGACTGCTACCCCAGCTTTTTTTTCAGGTCCATTTGCTTGGAATATTTTTTTATATCCCTTTACTTTCAGTCTATGTAAATCTTTTGTTTTGAGGTGTGTTTCTTGTAGACAGCAAATATGTGGGTCCTGTTTTCTTATTCATTCCGTTACCCTATGATTTTTAATTGGAGCATTTAATCCATTTACATTTAAGGTTATTATTGACATATATTTATTCATTTTTCTTTATACCTCTGTTCCTCTACTCTTTTTTTGTTATTTCTCTTCCTTTTTCTTTGAGTATTCCCTTTAGCATCTCTTGCAATGCTGGTTTGGTGGAGATGTATTCTTTTAGTCTTCCTTTGTCTGAGAAACTCCTTATTTCACCTTCTATTTTGAATGAGAGCCTTGCTGGGTAGAGTATTCTTGGTTGTAGGACTTTGCTTTTCATTGCTTGAAATATTTTTGACCATTCCCTTCTGGCTTGTAGTGCTTCTGTTCAGAAATCCGTCGATAGCCTTATTGGAGCTCCTTTGTAAGTAATTTGCTGTTTTTCTCTTGCTGCTTTTATGATTCTCTCTTTGTCTTGGAATGTTGCCATTTTAACTATGATGTGCCTTGGAGTGAGTTTTTGGGGGTTTCTCTTTATCAGAACTATCTGTGCTTCCTTGACTTGCATAAATTTTTCTCTCGTCAGGTTGGGAAAATTTTCTGTCACTATTTCTCCTATCAGTTTATCTAGTACTTGTTCTTCTGACCTCTTTTTGATTCCAATTACTCTTATATTGTTCTTCCTTATGTTATCCTGTAATTCCCTTACCTCTTCTTCATACTTTTTCAATCTCTTTTCATTTTGCTGTATCGTCTGAGAATTTTTTTCTATGTTATTTTCTAACTCACTAATCCGATCCTCTGTTTTGTTTAGTCTGCTTTTGACTATTCTACTGTGTTTTTCAATTCAGAGATTGCATTCTTCATTTCTTCCTTGTTTTGTTAATAGTTTCTATGTCTTTTTTTATGTTGACCTAGTTCTATGCAAGTTCCCTGTAATTTTTTTGGAGCTGTTGGTAACTTCCTTGGAGGTTGTCATAGTTGTTTTTAATGTTGTCGACTATATTGAGCTCCTTCACCACCAATGTTTTGAATTCCATGTCTGATATTTCAGCTCTGTCTATTCCATCTACCTGTCTTTCTGGGGATTCCTCTTTTCTTTTCATTGAGAGGTTATTTCTGCGTCTTACCATGTTGGATTCTTCTTGTTTGTTTTTGTTATTTGGATTTGATCTGGGCATTTCAGTGATGCAGTCTCTTTGATCTCCTGAGCCTGAGGTTCTTGGGGTACCCTTTATGTTATTTGTTTATGCTGTCCGGTTGTATTTCAGATGCTCTTTGCTAGGATCTTCCTTCTGGCTAGTTGATTGACAGTCACTCTATCCACTTTGTCTTGAATTCTTTTATGGGGATGTCAGTTTAGCCTTTGTGTGTTATCTTGTTTTTCTGTGTCCACAGCTGGTCTAGGGAGGCATGTAAGAGGTTCCTGTTCTTTGCAGCAGTGGTGTGCCCCCTCATGGTATGTTCCTTTGGTGCCTGTTGGAGTTAGCCAAGGTGCCCTTGCACGCACGCCTGTGAGCGCTTAAGGTGGCCCGAGAGCTTGTCACAGGCCTGCCGCACCGAGCTCCTAGAAAGCAGGGGAAGTGTTTTTGCGCCAGTGCGCACCCAAGGTGGCTGGGGAGATAGCCTCAGGCCTACTGCACCACACGCTGGGAAAGCAGAGGAGGTGCTTTTGCATTCGTGCACCGGTTCGTGCCCTAGGTGGCCGGGGAACTAGACTTAGGCCTGCCGCACAGCGCTCCTTGAGTTGGTCTCTTGCCTCTTAGGGCGGGGCTCTGGACACTTGTGCTCAGTAGAAGTGAGTTTCTGTGAGTAGCTGCTGCTCTCTGTTCCCACGCCGCAGCCGCCCACGTTTCCTACACCTGCCTGGGTGGGCACAAATGGGGCCTGAGAAAGTGCTTTGCGCTTCATCCTGGCGCTCCGGCCTGGTGCCCACTGGAGCTGGCCAGGGGCGACTGCACACAGTTTTCTGTGTGTCCAGTGGGCCCTCCCTGCACCTGTTGGTGCACTGATCTTATGTCTGTTAGGGTGTGTCTGAGGGGCACCTGGATGCGCAGCCCTGCGCACCTGGACCAGTGAATGAGGGCACTTCTCTATGGGCACCCAGAACCCAAGGGGAGGGTTGGGGAGTGGGCGAGCACACTTCTGCTCCTGCGCTCCTCAAGAATGTCCTATCACCCCCAAACTTTCCCCCCCTCTCCGCAGTTCACAAGAGAAAAATATAAAGGAAAAATTACGATTTCACTTGCTCAGCAGCATGCTGTCTCCCATCTTCCAGCGCCAATGCCACCTGGTCGATTCTCATCTCTGCCAGTGGGCAGAGATCCACTTTCCTCCTGACTCCCCTCTGGGGAAGCCTGTGGTCGCCAAAAAGCCTTTGTGTCCTTCCAACTGCAGCTCGGGCAGCCACCCCAGTCAGGAATCCTCTTTTGTCCCTTTTTTTCCCGCTATCCTCACTAAACAGGTTGTTCCCAGATGGTTTTTCTCTAATCCAGCAATCCAAAGGCTCGACTCCTGCCAGTGTCCAGCTGCTAACTGAGATGTTCTGTCTGCAATTAGTCCATACTACAGATGGGTCTCGGGAGCCTGAGAGTGCAGCCTCCCCTCATTCCTCTGCCATCTTCCCTCTCCCTTTTTTTATTCTTAATGCAGGTATTTTGTCCTTTATATGATACCTAAAATGGGACCATAAAGCCTCCAGTCTCTGCCTCAACACTTCTAGAGGCACAAAGCCTGCTACTTCAAGAACTCTGTCCATTCAATTTTCTAATCATCAGGTATTTTTTCTCTCTCAAGCCAAAATGCAGCTTTCTCTATATTTCAGTCATTCACTGATTCTATTTAAAAAATTTAGAAAAAATAAATAAAAACTTCATTTAAAGAAATTTCCATGTGAGATTTTATACCATGTTTTTAAAAATAAACATGACATTAAGCTCACTACAAGTAGCAGCCAAAGTACATTTGTAGCAGACAAGTGTATCCTCCCCTATTTTGATTTTTCCTATGATTAATTTTCCTTTTGCAGGCTAGCGCTCAATCCACTGAGCCACACCAGCCAGGGCTCCTTTGATTAATTTTCAAAGTATAGAAAGGTGTCTTTTCTCAATGAGCTTCTTAAAGAATAGAATGGGTTTGAGTCAAGTGCAAGCCAAATAATCAAACAATCAAAGGAGGAAAATGTAAGTAGTTTGAAGTCCTAGACTGTTAACATGTCCTGATTTTTGACTGGGTTACAAGTGGTGGTAATTATTTCTTTATGAACAAATCTGAGGATTGAGTAAAGACTGCTGAGATTAGTAAAAGGAAAATTTCTCACAGCCATTATTTCATCACGATTAACCAGAGACTAATGGATTTGGTTTTTAAGTAGCACTTGGGTTTTTTTTTTTTTCTGATGTAATTTCTACTTCATTATAAGAATTACTGTGAAAGTGTAACTATGAGTTATGGCTTCGACCTACTGGAAATGCTCACATACATCAATATACTGAGAGCCCTGAGCTTACCGTGAAGCATCCTGAGAAGAGCTGCTAACAGCATTTTCCAATAGACTTCTCTGGGTCATGCCACCAATTTTATGCTTTGCATAAATCTCATGTTGCTTAAAACTTCCAGATAATCAGAATAAAATTACAAATCTGTTTTCATTAATTAAACATATTACCTAAATGTTGCATTAGGAATGCAATATATTTTTCTCCTTTTCTTTTGCAAGATACGATAGGACAAAATAATTAAAAAGAGGGAATTGACATATGGGAATAAATTTTCCTACTGAGTGATTTTAAATAAATCAGTCTTTGAATTTAATTTTTATTTACTGTGTGAACGTGTTACTATTGACAAAAGTAGATGAATGGCAATTGCACACACATCTCCAAACTACTTTCAGTGATAAAATTTTCAAAATTTGTAAATGAGTAGTGAACAATTCCCATATCCACATGTGTAATAATCATGACATCATTAATTCTTTTACAGAAGAATTTACCAAAGATCAGTAAAGGATAACAAAACAATTTGGACTTGATGAGAAGGATAGTTCATTCTAGGACATGGGTAAATTTCTTACACTACTCCTATTAGTAATATTTGTTTTCAGTAATTTTTTGTCTGCTTTGTGGACTTAAAAACACAAACTTGCCAAATGAACATAACCTTGACTTATTGGCCTTCCCTTAGATCATTTTTTAAATACACATGTTAAGTTGACACTGTAATATTTGGTTCAGGAAAAATAAACAACATGGTCTAGCCACAGCTAAATGATTGCCAGACATCAATCTCAAACCAGAAAAGCCAGTGTCTGTGTTGCCTGTCATCTACTAGACCCAATAAGCAGAGACAGGGATTAAATCTTTATGGGCATTTTATTCAGGTGGTCAGTGACCTGGGAATATAGCGGGTTTGCACCCTAACAGACTGTCTTAAATTCCATTATATAAATGGACCCTTTTTTATAAGGAGAGGAGTAGGTAAAAAGTTTGGAATTCAGGGAAATGGTTAATAGGATAAAAGCTGCAGGATTCTTTCATGTGTGTCCTGGGCAGTGTGGCCCTTGTACCATGGGTGGTGGTTCTTGTGCCCTAGGCGGTAGTCTTTGTGTCCTGAGCTGTGGTCACCTCACCCTGGAGTACAATGGCTCAGATACTGTCTTGGTTGCTTGCAATATTCTGAGGCACAAAGGTGGAACTGCTTATGGTCTCCTGCAATCAAGGTGGGTCCTACCTCCAGGTCCTGAAACAATAACTTTTTACACATACTCATTACTAAGGTTGTCAGCTGTTACCTGAAACTAAAATTTTCCAACATTTGAGTCTCCCATCAAAAAGACCAGGTCCTAAATTTGACTAAGTTAGGTGACCTTGCGCAGATCATTCAGTCTCTCCAGATCTTTTTGTAACAGAACCCACGGGCTGTTCAGTTATTAGGGGCCAATTGCCTGTTGCCAGAAGCATAACTCTTAATACCAGAGTTTGGTGAAAAGAAAAAGAATTGTTTATTTAATGGTTATATAGATTTCGATTATTTGTGGATTTTTGCCATTTAGTCTTATTTTCTTTAAAACACCCACAAACACAGTTCTGCCTTCTCCTACCAAACCAGGCTAATTTTAGAAAAGTCAGAGATATAGTTTTCCTACTTCTCAGACACAGTTTAGCTCTACCGGTAACTCCCAATCATTCAATCCTGATTGGGAGGTTTTGCCTGTATTGTGGTGCCCTCCAGCTCTTAATGCAGAACCATGTGGAGTTCCCAGCCTCCTTGTAAACTGCATGGTGTAGTCCCTTTCTTTCCCAAAACCGCAAAGATATTCCCCCTTTTCAAAGCTGCACAGTGTTCTCATCTCAAAACCGCATGGAGAACCTAACTAAAATGTCTGCCACCTATTTTTAAACCCCTGACTGCATCCTGTGTGTGTGGTAACCAGTTCTGACCATTTACAAAACCTTACACAGGCTCTGTGTGCTGCTCTTTCTGTACCATCCAATACCCCTCCCATCTTCTTGGGGCCTTGGAAGAACCAAATCCATTTGTGTAATAAAGACATTAGCCACTAGCCACAGGTATGTGAAGGCATCTTAAAAGCTGTTTCCTTTCCCCATCCCCCAACCTGCAGGCTCTAGGGATTTTTGGAGACCCCCATTGTGTAACATTTTCAGCTCTGCAGCTTTAGCATGAGTGGAGAGTTCATAAGATCCCTTCCAATTTGAACATTTATTTAAGGTCTTTACCCTCTTTATTGAACATGCCTTGATCACTACCTATTGTGTAGCTAATGTCCCATAATGGTTAATGAATTGGATTTGATTTTATGGACTAATTTTTGAAATGCTTAACCATATAGTTTTTAAACCAAGCAACTAGCCTTGAAACTAAGTTGTGAACTCTTTTTAAATCAGTTTTATAAGTCTTAGAAATAATACCATTTGAGGTTTCATCTGTATGATGAAGCAAAAGCCATTTTGATGTAAAAGAAAAAAAGAATGAAACACTTTGAAGATGACCAAACTATTTTTAAAGAAAAGTAAAGTTATAATCATAGTTAAGATAGTTATCCTGATCTCCAAATTCCCTTAGGGTTATGCTCCTAAATTTGCTATCCTATTGATTAGGGGATGGAACTGACATAGGTGTGGTCAATGCCACAGGGGAAACTTTGGATAAAGGGCATTACTGGCTTTGAAAAGAGCTATTAACCTTGAGCTTCTTCAATTGCCCACCAATTAAGAATAAGCACCCTTAAGCTCCCAGTGATTAACCTTTATTACCCCAAGTTACTCCCACAGGCTCTCTTACTTAAAGATAAAATAGCAGAAATGACAAACTAATATTATTAACCTTTTCATGGTGTATTTTAATTCCACTGATGCAAAAATACTTTATTGCCTTTAAAAATGTGTTGGATGCAACAGTGAAGGAAAAGGTCCTAAGATCTCTAAAATATTCAGTGAAGGCTCAGGGCAAAACTGTCTTCAGAGGAAGCAGTCTTGTGACTGGTATAACTAGAAAATCAATAGACTAACAGTCAAGAGACCTAGATTTTAGGTTCAATTCAGTATTTAATACTGAAGTCAACAAAATTCTCCAGGCCTCAGTTCCCTCAGATAAAACTGAGGATAGTTGTTATTATATAATCCCTAATATTCTTTTCAGCTGTAATATTCTGTGAGTTTAACCTATGCTTCTGTGATGAGTTAACAGACACTAATTCAGTCAAGCCATTTTATTTGGATGCTGAAGATAGGTATGCTCAATTACTCTTCTGATTGCATTTGGACATTAGCCATTTCCAAGAATATAAGCTGAAATATGTCCCCAGAACTTAAAGCACAGTATTCTAGCAACATAGCAGCAATGTTGCTTTTGAGTATTAAGGAGGCCCTCACAGAATTTCTAATATATATTATCCTTTTGTAAGTTTGGATTTAGAGAGCTTTTGAGGTAATTTCTCTGTAGCTACTAGGCCTGCCATTTAGGAAGGTGCTACCAGGAAGATATTGTTATCAGAGGAGAAGTTCATGGGCTTCCCATGGAGAAATAAGGAGTGAGGCCTCCTAGAGCTGGAGAAAAGACAAATGCATCACAGATCATATTATAATGCTCCACCCAATAATCCGTTTTCTATAATAGATCAAAAGAATTACATTTACTAATAATCATATTGATAAGAGTATTTACTAATTACCATAATTGTTAAGAGTAACAAATTTTTCTAAATATGGTTCTAATCCAGAGGCCAAATACCTGGAAAAAACCATTTGGGTGTGGAAGAATAAGCCTGAAATAGGGCCTGTACCTAGTGACAGAGTATAAAAGGAGTGTTAAATTGCTCTGAAACCATAACAAATACTGTCTATACTATATTTACTATTGGGGGGAAAGGGTGAACAATCTAGAGAAAGCAGAGGAAGTAGAAAACAACAATAAAAAAAGGCTGAGAGACTGAAGCCTGAGCTATTTCAAATAGCCAAGGAACTCTTCCAGAAATGTTATGAATTGCTCAAATTTTAAATCCTTTGCATTGCTGAAATGAGACACCTTCTTTCCCTATAATGCTTCAGAAATTTTTACTACAAAAACCCTATATTAATCCTGATCAGCATAATTCAGTTGGTTGAGTGTTGTCTTGCAAAATAAAAGGTCACCAGTTTGATTCCTGGTTAGGGCACATGCCTGGGTTGTGGGCTCATGTGTGAGGCAGTCTATTCTCTAACTATGAGTCTGTTTATATTTTATTTATAGACACAGACAACAATATGGTGATTATTAGAGGGAAACAGAGGTTGGGGGAGGAAGAGGAAGGTATTGGAGGAATAAGAGATGATGGAAGAAAACTACTCGAAGTTATGAACACACAATACAATATACAGATAATGTATTATACAATTGTACACCTGAAACCTATAAAATTCTATTAACTAATATCACCCCCAATAAATTCGATAAAAAAGGAAAAAGGGTTCTATGGAAAATAACCTCATAGGGTGATATGCTCATAAATTCCTAGCTGGATAGGTCATGGTGAGTAGTCATGCCCCAGGCACATAACTTCTTCAGTGATTTATTTTTGCTTTAATCAATCCCTGTCCATGGTTTCTGTGCATCTAGGTTAACATACCTTTGAAATACCTCTTTTGCATGTGGGTATTGAGTTCTCCCAAAAGTATTTGTTGATGACTATCTTTTCCCCACTGAATAGTATTGACACCCTTCTTGAAAATCATTTGACTATTTATGTAAGGGTTTATTTCTAAGGCCTCTATTATATTTCTTTGGTATATTTTTTGTCTTTATGTCAGTATAACACTGTTTTGCTTACTGTAGTTTTGTATTAAGTTTTGAAATCGGGAAAGCGTTAGATCCCCAGCTTGGTTCTTTTTCAGGATTGTTTTAGTTATTTGGAGTCCCTTGAGATTCCCTATAAACCTTAGGATACATTTTTCTATTTCTAAAAAAAAAATGTGATTAAGAAAGAAAGGACTTGCCTTGAATCTGTAGATTTCACTGAGTAGTATTTACATCTTAACAAAATTAAGTCTTTTATTCCATGAACATGGGATGTCTTTTCACTTATTTATGTATTCTTTCATTTTTTTCAAGAATGTTCTATAGTTTTCAGTGTACAAGTTTTTTACCTCCTCAGTTAAATTTAGTCATTTTGATGTATTGCAAATGGAGTTGCTTTCTTAATTTCTTTTTCAGATTGTTCATTGCTAATGTATAGAAACACAACTAAATTAAGTGTATTGATTTTGTATCCTGCAACTTTTATAAAAATTATTTGTTCTGACAGTTCTTAGTTATATATTTACAGTTTCTTACCTATAATAACCTATCATATGCAAACAACAATTTTACTTCTTTTTTTCAAAATTGAATGCTTTTTATTCCTTTTTCTTGTGTAACTGTTTTTAGATAAAACTTCCAATACTCTGTTAAATAGGATTAGCAAAAGCGGGCATCTGTTTTGTTTCTGATCTTAACAGAAAAGTTTTCAGTAGCTGTGTGGTTCTCATATATAGCTTTTATTATGTTAAAAAGTTTCTTTCTGTTTTTAGTTTGTTGAATATTTTTATCATGAAAAGTTGTATATTATCAAATGTTTTTCTGCATCAGTTGAGATGATTGTATGATTTTATTCATTCTCTTAATATTACATTGATTCACTATAATATGTTGAACCATCCCTGCATTTCAGAAATAGAGCCAACTTGTTTTGCTGTATAATCCTTTTAATATGGTGCTGAAATCAGTTTGTTAGTATTTTGTTGAAGATTATCAACATTCATAAGGGTTATTAGTCTGTAGTTTTCTTGTTAGTCTCTCTCTGGCTTGGGGATCAGGACAATGTTAGTCTCATAGAATGACTAAGAAAATCCTTTCTTCTCTTCAATTGTTTGGAAGAGTTTCAGAACCACTAGTCTCAATCATTCTTTAAATATTTGTTAGAAATCACTACCTTTCTTCTCTTCAATTGTTTGGAAGAGTTTCAGAACCACTAGTGTCAATCATTCTTTTTTTTTTTAATGTGTTTTATTGATTATAATATTATATTTGTGCCAATTTCCCTTCCCTCTGCTCCCCTCCACCCGGTGGCCCCCCTCCCTCCAGTTGTCCCCCCCTTTTAGATCATGTCCATTAGTTGTGCATACAGTTCTTCTCAACCTCTCTCTGTCTATTCCATTCCCTCCTACCATGATCCTTAATTCCTATATCATCTCCCTCCCTCTCCCCATTCCCCCTCCCTGTTGACCTCCCCCCAATATGTTCCCCGTACCTATAGTTCTTTTTCCACTCTCGTTGCCTGTTTAGTTTGCCTTTGTTTCAATTCCCTAGCTTCTGTTGTTTCTTGTGATGCAGTTTTCATTTAGATTTCATTGTCTTGATCCTCCTTTTTCTAAACCAGTCCCTTTAACATCTCATATAACAGTGGTTTGGATCTAATGAACTCTTTCAGTTTTATTTTGTCCTGGAAACACTTTCTCTGTCCTTCTATTCTGAATGACAATTTCGCTGGATAGAGTATTCGTGGTTGTAGGTTTTGGATTTTCATTACTTTGAATATTTCTTGCCAGTCCCTTCTTGCCTGCAGGGTCTCCCTTGAGAAGTCAGCTGATAGTCTAATTGGGACCCCTTTGTACATAATTCTTTTCTTCTCTCTTGGTGCTTTTAAGATTCTCTCTTTATCTTTAATTTTTGACATTTTGATTATAACGTGTCTTGGAGTGGTTCTCCCTGGGTCCAGTTTTTTTGGAACTCTCTGTGCTTCCTGGACCTGTAAGTCTATTTCTTTCCCCAAGTCTGGGAAGTTCTCCTTTATTTTATTTCCACTCAATTTTTCAAGTTCTAGTTCAACTTCCTCGCTCTCTGGCAAACCAATGATTCTTATGTTGGGCCTTTTATAGCTGTCCCAGAGGTTTCTGATCCTCTCATCGTTGCTTCCCATTTCCTCTCCCTGCATTGGTTGACTTCTTGTTCCTTCTCCATATTCCAGTTTGTTGAAATGAACTCTGGATTTTTTTTCCTCACCATCTGTCTCGTATGTGGTTTTGTTCCTTTCGTTATGAGTGTTTTTCGCTTCTTTCTCATCTTTTTCCAGATCTTTTGTGAATTCTGTAAGCCACCTGATAACAATGGCCCAGAACTGAGCATCTGACAGGTTTCTTATCTGTTCATCTGTCAGGTTCTCCATCTGTTGCCTGGTGAGCTGTGCCACCGGGATTTCTATAGTTGTCTGCCTCATTTTGACAGATGCGTTTTGTTTTCTTGGGCCGGCTGTAGGGGGCAGTGCCTGTGTACTCGTAATGACCCAGCGACCGGCCGCCGTTCGGCAGCCTTTCTTGCTGTGCCGTGGTGCTTTGTCGTCACAATCCAGCGACCGGTGCCTGTCCGCGACCTATTTCGCAGCCCTGTGGCGCTTTCTTTGGGGGCGGGGGTCCAAGATGGATTCACACAGTTATTCCGCTAGGAGACTGGGATCCGTCCTCCCTCCCCCCTGGGCCTCACTGTTCAAGGCGATGTGGTGGCTGCTTTCCCCAGCGTTGGGGTCGCGAGCTGCCGGGGGTTCGACTGCAGCCGGGGTTGTTCTCCCCGCCGCTGTCCCAGGTGCGACCGCAAACAGCTCCGCCCCCTTTTGCTCTTACCTGCCCAAAGGGCACCGCTGGTTTATAACTTCATATGTTGGGCTTCCGTGTAGTTTTATTTTCTGGAATTTCTAGTTATCCTTTGTTTTGAAGTAGTTGTATTCCTCTCTAGTTGTTGAGGGAGACCTAGCGCGTCCGTCTAAGCCTCCATCTTGGCCGGAAGTCGACCAATCATTCTTTAAATATTTGTTAGAAATCTCTAATGAATCCATCTGGCCCAGATCATTACTTTTTTGAAGGTTTTTTATTACTGGTTCAATCTAATTACTAATTATAGGTAAAATCAGGTTTTCAGTTTTTAAATTCAGTCGTGGTAGGTTATATATTTCTAGGAATTGTCCATTTCATCAAAGTTATAGAAGTTTTTGGAGTAATATTGCTCACAGTACTTCTAATCTTTTTTTTTTTTTTACTAGTAATGTCTCCACTCTTATTTTCCATTATAGCAACTTGAGTTCTATTCTCTTTTCCTTAGTCAATATGGCTCAATATTTTATTGACATTTTGAAAGAACCAACTCTCAGTTTTGTTGAATTTCTCTATGCTTTTATTTTTTATTTATCTTCACTCCATTCTTCATTATTCCTTCACTCCTGTTGTAGATATTTGACTGCATGATTGTTTAAGCCACTTTTGGTAGGTTTTCTTCTTTTCTCTTCTTCTTCTTCTTCTTCTTCTTCTTCTTCTTCTTCTTCTTCTTCTTCTTCTTCTTCTTCTTCTTCTTCTTCTTTTCTTTTTCCCTTCTTATTCTTTTCTCTCCTCCTCCTCCTCCTCCTCCTCCTCCTCCTCCTCCTCCTCCTCCTCCTCCTCCTCCTCCTCCTCCTCCTCCTCCTCCTCCTCCTCCTCCTCCTCCTCCTCCTCCTCCTCCTCCTCCTTCTTCTTCTTCTTCTTCTTCTTCTTCTTCTTCTTCTTCTTCTTCTTCTTCTTCTTCTTCATGTTTCTGTGAGGAAATAAAGGCATGAAGCTTTCTAGGATACCATTGAGGCTATGTTATTTCTTCCCTGCCTAGACTTTGAAGAACAGAAACATCGACTAGCATCTGATTTAGATAAAGTTGGCATAACACTTGAAAAAATTACTTAATATTGAAAGTAAAATTATTAACTAATTCATCAAGAATTTATTCTTTTGGTAATATAACAACAATATTTTTTAAAATAAATAAATAAAATTAAATATTAAGAAAATTTATTCTTTTGAAATGTAGCTTAATGTAATTCTGTTATTTACAGGCTTGAATAGAAAATTTAAAATCTTAAGCTCAGCTGAGTGCTGCTTTTGAACCCTCTATTTCTAGGGTAAAATGAAAACACCATGCATCTTCTCAGATAAAGAGAAGATGACAAATGGTTTTAGGATTAGGTACATAAAAATAACTGAAAGAGGAATGGAGTAGTCATCAAGAGGTATCATTTATCATACAACTTTTTTAACAGCTTTGCTTCTGGTCCACAACCTTCCAACACTACAGAAAATGACCAAGAGATCCCTAAAAGTTGGTTATTTAATAGCTCAAAAAAGTAAAAGTAGAAAGTTTTTAATTGTTTATTGTGGTCTATTTTTTTTTCACTATATGAAGACCAACAAATCAGCCAGATAGAATTAATTTGTCAAACTTTAAGGCACCTCATGGGCCTAAATTTCTAAAATTCTAAGACTACCATATTATAAATATGAGTATAACAAAGAAAAAGTGACAAAGGACTTATCAAGTTCTCTTCCAAAAAATGAGAATTATTTAACTGTTATCTAGATTCCTAGGCCATTGTGATACAGATCAGGTTAATGGAGATAATTAATGAAAGGACTAAAACTAGACTGATTACTTTATCAAACTGATGAAATGAGAGTTTCTCATGGAAGAGAAAAGTATTAATAGAAAAGAAGAAAACAGAGGAAAATATTATGGAAAATATTGAAGCCCAGTATCTCCTGATTTAAGAAAAAAGCCTTGAGGTATTTATGAAGAAATATGGATGGATACAGTCATCTGCCTAACTGAGAGAAATGGGTTTTTGTGGGATATTTTTTAAGTTTTACTGGGTGTTATGAATAACAATTTCCTTTAGAATGTTATAGTAAACTTCAATTAAGATGCTTTGGATGTTATACAAGTGTTCTGTGGCATGAAAAATCATATGAATCCTCAGGTTGCAAGTAGTTAGGCTTTATATTGACTATTTAACCAAGCAGCATATTTCTAATTTTTAGTTCTACATATAAAAATAATCATTTTCCCCCTTAATATTTAGAATACATTAGTTTGTGTATTCTGTTATAAGTAACTGAAAACTCAAGCTGACTTAAGCTGTTAAAAAGGTTTATTGGCTAATGGATCTGCAAATCCAGAGAAAGGGCAGAGAAAACAGGATTGTCTGATTCAATAATGTGAAGCATCTAGTTTCTGCTTTTAATTTTTCCATAATCTCAGTGTGATGATAAAGTTGGTGTCCATCATGGAAGCAATATAGCTGCAGTAGTTGTAACTTTAAATCCACATAGACTATCAACCAAGAAAAAAAGTGTTTCCCTTAGAATTTTAAGGAAGAATATTGAGATTCATCCTGAATGGCTCACTTATATTACATGCAAACCCAAAACCAATGAATTGGCTGAGCCTAGATAACAAAATATTCTAATTGGCTTAAGCTACTCCTACTGCTGGGGGTCAAATTACCCCAAAGAACATCAAGGGGAAAGAATGGTGAATGAAAATGCAGACATTGTAAGCAAAGGAGAATAAGTACAGATTAATGGGACTCATTTCCAAAATCCACGACAGTTACAGCTCATACTCAAATTTGTCTAATATTTTCAACAAGGTCATAAAATGTGCAACTTCATCAATTTTTTAATTTATTTTTTAAATTATAGTTTACATTTAATATTATTTTGTATTACTTTCAGGTGTACAGCATAATGGTTAGATGATCAAATACTTTACAAAGTGTTCACTCTAATATTTTCAGTATCTACCAAGCACCATACATAGTTATCACAATATTATTGACTATATTCTTTATGCTGTTGCCCCTGGCTGGTTTGGCTCAGTGGATTGAGCGTCGGCCTGCGAGCTAAGTGTCGCTGGTTCGATCTTCCAGTCAGGGCACATCAGAGAAGGAAAACTCTGACTCCCAAAAACCTCCGCTGCCTTGCGGCATACCTCTTCAGGGGAAAGGCTAAGGGAGTAAACCCCGACAGAAAATCCGGAGCCGGAGTCTCTAAGGCGGTTCGACGTTGTAGTCAACACCGGCAACTCCTGCGGCGCACCTGAAGCCAAGCTGTATTGACTCCATCTTTCCCTTGGACCCTTCAGCTGTGAAGAGAGGGGGGGTCTGCTGCATGGGCAACAGCAGACCCTCCATATCACCCTGCCCAGGCTCTGTAGCTTCAGCTTCACTGGAGAGGACACTCCAGCGTCATCGCAAGATGTCGATTCAACACGGGAGGAGACAGATACCGTGTCACTCCCGAGTCGGACTGCACAACCATTTTCGGCGGTGCAGATAGACTCTTAAGAAGCTACACCATCGTCTCTCAAGACAGACGGCTGTCGACGATGATTCTTTATGCTGTACTTTACATCCCTATGACTATTTTGTAGCTACAAATTTGTACTTATTAATTTCTTCACTTTATTCCACCCAATCTTCCAACCTCCTCCTGTCTGGCAAACATCAGTCTTTTTTTTTTTTTTTTTTTTTTTTTTAAGTATATTTTATTGATTATATTGTTACAATAGTTCCAATTTTTTTTCCCCTTTGCTCCCCTCCGCCCAGCACCCCCCTTCCCCAACAATCCCCTCTCCAAGTCCATGCCCATGGGTCGTACATACAAGCTCTCCCGCCTCACCCTTTCATATATTCTTCTTCTTCTTTTTTTAAAATTAATTAATTAATTAGTTAAATATTTTAACAATAAAAAATAACAATTCCTCCCTCTCAGACTTAAGACCCTTTACAATCTTATAAAGGACAATGGATGAAGGTCTCGAGCTCCTCTAGCTGCTTCAAGCTGGACATGGTCGTCGTCCTACCTACCCGTGGGTCAAGAAATCCCTAATAAGAGTGGGGATGTGGAGGGGAGGGTGGCCTTCCCACAAGGGGAAGGATCGTGCAGACTCCAGGTTGGTTGGCTGTCTCTGGACAACGGCATGCTTGGTTTGACAGGCTGGCATCCTTGTTGTATTCTGGGGGCAACAGGGTTAAAGGACATCATTTAATCCGTAACCACTAGATGACAAAAGACAGGTATTAATTTTTCAATGTCCCACATTAGGGAAAAGAAGGGCTTCTTTGGAGGAAGGTGTGCCAGGTACATCTCACCTGTCCAAAACCCTTTTGCCCATTATACTTATTTTGGACTGAGGGAAATATTTTAGGTTTCCCCCATCTCAGGCCTCTGGGCTTTTTCTGTCCAAGCCATTAGGATAGAAAAGAGAAACCAGTTTTAAAGTGAAGCCCACAGACCACCCCGTTCTTCACCAACCCAGCCACTTAGTTCAGCCAAACCATTGAGTCTCAGGAGGCAGCAATGCAGACAGGATTAAGTGAGGCCTATGCATACAGATAATCACTCAGGTAATGAGATTGTAGGCTTATGCCCTTTGAAAACAGAAAACACATGTTAATTTATGTAACATAACCCACATACAAGTCTCTAAATCTGTAGGACTGTCTTATCGGAAGGAAAATCCTTGTCCTTCTAATATTCACTGAACTTGCATTTCTATTCTTTATATTTTTATTCCCCCCCTACTAAAAAATTTTCTGTTTGTTTGTTTTTCCACTACAGTTGTCTCACTTTTTTTCCCCCTCTTGCTTCCCTGCACCCTGCCCCCCCCCACAGTCAGTCCCCACCCAGTTGTCCATGTCCATGGGTCATTCATACATGTTCTTTGACTAGACCCTTCCCCTTCTTACCCCTTCTCTCCCTCCCATCTCCCCCTTTGTTACTGTTAGTTTATTCCTTGTTTACATACCTCTGGTTCAATTTTGCTCATTTGTTTGTGTTGTTCATTAGTTTCCTGTAACAGGTGACAGCATAAGGTAATTTTCTTTTGTTGCCTGGCTTATTTCGCTAAGCATAATTCTCTCTAGTTCCAATCATGTTGTTGCAAATGGTAGAAGTTCCTTCTTTCTTTCAGTACTTATTCATTGTCATTTTCCCCCTTTGTACTCGTGTTCCTCTCTGTCTCTCTGTTTCTTCATCTTCTTAAAGCAGACCCTTTAGCATCTCTTGCAATGCTGGTTTGGTGGAGATGTATTCTTTTAGTCTTCTTTTGTCTTGGAAACTCCTTATTTCACCTTCCATTTTGAATGAAAGCCTTGCTGGGTAGAGTATTCTTGGTTGTAGGCCTTTGTTTTTCATTGCTTGGAATATTTTTTGCCATTCCCTTCTGGCTTGTAGTGTTTCTGCTGAGAAATCTGATGATAGCCTTATTGGAGCTCCCTTGTATGTTATTAGTTGTTTCTCTCTTGCTGCTTTTAGGATTCTCTCTTTGTCTTTGAATGTTGGCATTTTAATTATGATGTGTCTTGAAGTGGGCCTGTTGGGGTTCATCTTCATTGGGACCCTCTGTGCTTCCTGGACTTGCGTGACTCTTTCTCTCGTCATGTTAGGAAAGTTTTCTGTCATTAGTTTTTCAAAGAGGTTTTCTATCCCTTGCTCTTCTTCTTCTCCTTCTGGAATTCCTATGATACGGATATTATTACGTTTCATGTTGTCCTGCAGCTGTCTTAGAACCTCTTCAGTCTTGTTCAGTCTTTTTTCATTTTGTTGCATTGTCTGGGAGTTTTTGTGTAGGTTGTCCTCCAGCTCGCTGATCCGATCTTCTGCTTCCTCTAGCCTGTTTTTAATTCCTTCTACTGTGTTCTTCAATTCAGAGATCGTATTTTTCATTTCCTCCTGGCTCTTATTGATAGCTTCTATGTCCTTTTTCATGCTCACGTAATTTTCTGTGAGTTCCTTGTAGTTTTTCTGGAGTTCTTTGAAGTTTCCGCTGAGCTCATTCAGCTTCTCCATAATCCATGTTTTGAATTCCATATCTGATAGTTCGCTCCCCTCTATTTCATTTAGCACTCTTTCTGGGGATTCTACCTTTCCTTTTGATGGGAGGTTGTTTCTCTGTCTCCCCATTTTTTTGACTCCTATTGTTTGTTGGTGCTTCTTGGAATGATCTGCACTTCCTGGATCTGCCTCTGGTGGCGTCAGATCATGTACCAGTCTGGCCCTAGGCAGCCTGTTGGAGACTTCCAGGGATCTACTGCTGTTGTCTGTCTTCTTTGATTGTTAATCTATTCAATCTGTGATTAGCTGTCAGGCTTAAGGACTGTGGGTGTGGCAGCTTAATTCCTGTAGGCAGGGCTTTTGCTTCCCCTCAGGCTGACGCCACTTGGAGGGGAATGGTCTACCCGCAGTACTGGGGATGAGTCAGCACTGGGACCCAGTCAGCTGCTCCTCCAGTTCTCCCCTCAAAGCCACCGTGCCAAATTCTCCCCAAGTGTCTCCAGTCCTCTCTGCCTTCCCTCTGCTTGAGCCCAGGGTAAGTGGTGGCCAAAATATTTTCGTATGTGATCCACTTAAGAGCTCTTTTTCTCCTGCTGTTTCTCTCCGGCTAGCAAGAAAGCCTGTGGCTTTTCGCTTTTCACAGCTGATACTATTTTACTTTCCACTCTGTCGCTGTAGGCTGGGAAGCCCAGCTGGGGGTTTAGACCCTGCCCTTCTCAGGGGGAATCCCCGGCTGCTGAGCTGTTTCTCAGCCCCTTCAGCTGCCACCCGTGGGAGCCCAGCGAGCCCTTCCACGTCTCCGCACTCCCTACCGGTCACGTTGTGATGTAGCGGCCTTTTCTGTCTCTCCGTGGTTATAAGACTTCTCTCCAGCTGGTGTTCGGTTCGTTATTCCAGATGATTTCTCCAAAATTACATTGTAAATCCAGACTAGTTCTAGGAGGAAGTTAGTGTAGCTTCCACTTACTCCTCCGCCATCTTGTTTCTCCTCAAACATCAGTCTTTTCATTGTTGTACTTTTCAGTAGATTGTCGTTTTGATTTGTTGATGGTTTCTTATGCTATGTAAAAACTTTTTAGTTTAATGTAGTCTGATTTGTTTATATATATCAGAAAAAATATTGCTATGAGAAATGTTGGAGATATTACTGCCTATGATTTCTTCCAGGAATCTTATGATTTCGAGTCTTACATTTAAATCTTTAATCTATTTTGTGTTTATTCTTGTATATAGTGTGAGGAGCTGTCTAGTTTCATTTTTTACATGTATCTGTCCAATTTTTTCAACAAAAGTTATTGAATAGACTGTCTTTAACCCATTGCATGTTGTTACTTCCATTGTCAAATATTAATTGACCACATAAGCTTAGGTTTATTTCTGAGCTCTATATATTCTGTTCCATTGATCTATATGTCTATTCTTATGCCACAAACATATCATTTTGATTACTATAGCCTTGTAGTATAGAATGATAACATACAGCATCATGCTTCCAACTTTTTTTTCTTATAATTGCTGTGGCTATTTAGGGTCATTAGTGGTTCTATAAAAAGTTTTGAATTATTTGTTCTAGTTCTGTGAAAAAATGTCATTGGCATTTTGATAGGAATTGTGTTGAATCTATAGATTGCTTTTGGTAGTATAGATATTTCAGTGATATTAATTCTTCCAATCCATGATCATGATATATGCTTCCAGTTATTTGTATCTTCTTCAATTTCTTCTTCAGTGTCTTATAATTTTTCAAGTATAGGTATTTTACCTCAGAGAAGGAAAACTCTGATTCCAAAAAACCTCCGCTGCCTTGCGGCATACCTCTTCAGGGGAAAAGCTAAGGGAGTAAACCCCGACAGAAAATCCGGAGCCGGAGTCCCTAAGGCGGTTTGACGTTGTAGTCAACACTGGCAACTCCTGCGGCGCACCTGAGGCCAAGCTGTATTGACTCCGTCTTTCCCTTGGACCCTTCAGCTGCGAAGAGAGGGGGGGTCTGCTGCATGGGCAACAGCAGATCCTCCATATCACCCTGCCCAGGCTCTGTAGCTTCAGCTCCACTGGAGAGGACACTCCAGCGTCATCGCAAGATGTCGATTCAACACGGGAGGAGACAGATACCGTGTCACTCCCGAGTCGGACTGTACAGCCATTCTCGGCGGTGCAGATAGACTCTTAAGAAGCTACACCATCGTCTCTCGAGACGGACGGCTGCCGACGACGACGACGACGAGGTATTTTACCTACTTGGTTAAATTTATTTCTAGGTATTTTTGATGCATTTGTAAATGGTATTGTTTTCTTAGTTTCTCTTTCTGATAGTTCATTATCAGTATATAAAAATGAAACTGATTTCTGAACATTTATATTCTGCTACATCATTGAATTCATGTATCAATTCTTGTAGGGTTTTGGTGTAATCCTTAGGGTTCTCTATATATAGCATATTGTCATTTGAAAATAATGACAGTGTTATTTATTTCTTTCCAATTTGAATTCTTTTTATTTCCTCTTCTTGTCTGATTGCTGTGGCTAGGACTTCCAGTACTATATTCAATAAAAGTGGTGAAAGCAGACACCCCTGTCTTGTTACTGATCTTAAGAGAAACACTTTTAGTTTTTCTTCATTGAGTTTTGGAAGATTGTATGTTTCTAGTAATTTATCCATTTTGTCCAGGTTGTCCAATTTGTTGACATATAGTTGTTCATAATATTTTCTTACAATTTTTTGTGCTACTTTGGTGTGAGTTGTTATTTCTCCACTTTCACTTCAGATTTTATTTATTAGGGTCCTCTCTCTCTCCTTCTCCCCCTCTCCCCCTCTCTCTCTCTTTATGAGTCCAGTTAAAAGTTTGTCAATCTTGTTTATATTTTCAAAGAACCAAGCTCTTGGATACATTGTGTATCTTTTTAGACTCTATTTCATCTATTTCTTCTCTGATCCTTATTATTTCCATCCTTCTCACTTTGGACGTTTTTGTTCTTTTTCAAGTTCTTTTTAGTGAAAAGTTAGATTGTATATTTGAGCTTTTTCTTATTTTTTCTTGTTTTCTTTTTTATATTTTTCTTTTTAGATAAGCCTGTAATGTTATGAGTTTCCCTCTTAGGATTGCTTTCCCAGTGTCTCACAAATTTTGGATTGTAGCATCCTCGTTTTCACTTGTTTCCAGGTATCTTTTGACTTCTTCCTTGACCTCATTGTTGACTCATTCATAGTTTAATAACATGCTATTTAGCTTCCAAGTCTTTTTGTGTTCTTCAGTGTACTTGTGATTGATTTCTAGTTTCATAGCATTGTAGCAGAGAAAATGCTTGATATGATTTAAATCTTAAATTTATTGAGACTTGTTTTGTGTCCTTTCATGTGGTCTATCTTAAAAAACGTTCCATGTGCACTTGAAAAGTATGTATATTTTACTGCTTTGGGGTGAAATGCTCTGAAGATATCAATGAAACCTATTTGATCTGGTGCATCATTTAAACCCACTTTCTCCTTGTTGAGTATCTGTCTGGAAGATCTATCCATTGAAGTCAAAGTGGTGTTAAAATTGCCAATTATGGCTATACCTGTTGATCTCTCCCTTTATATCCATCAAGATTTGCTTTACATATTTAGGTGCTCTCATTTTGGGTGCATAAATGTTTACTAGGGTTATATATTTTTGTTGGATTGTTCCCTTTATCATTATGTAGAGTCTTTCTTTGTATTTTAATATAGCCTTGGTTTTAAAGTCTATATTTTTTCCTTTCCATTTCATGAAATATCTTTTTCCATCCTTTTACTTTTAGTTTGTGTGTCTTTCGATCAGAGTTAGGGCTCTTGGAGACAGCATATATATGTGTCTTGTTTTCTCATCCATTCAGCTACCTTATGTCTTTTGGCTGCAGCATTTAAGCCATCTACATTTAAGGTGATTATTGATGGATGTGTATTTAATGCTATTTTCATGTGAGACTATTTTCCTGTTTTTTTTTCCTTTATTTCTTTCTTCTTCTTCTTTTATAGAAAGTCCTTTAACATTTTCGCAGTACTGTTTTGTGGGTAAAGTAGCACTGGTTGTAGGTCCCTGCTTTTCATCACCTTGACCTGACATATTTCCCATATTTGTAACTACCTACTTTCTCTTGTGACTTTTAGGATTCTCTCCTTGTCTTTAAGCCTTGCTGTTTTAACTATGATGTGTCTTGGTATATTTCTCTTTGAATCTAACTTTTTTGAAACTCTGAGCTTCCTGGGCTTGTGTGTCTTTTTCCTTCACCAGATTAGGGATGTTTTTGGTCATCATTTCTTCAAATAGGTTCTCAGTCCCTTGATCACTCTCTTCTCCTTCTGGTATTCCTATGATGCAAATGTTGTTATGTTTCATGTTGTCCCAAGGTTTCTTAAGCTCTCCCCATTTTTAAAAAATTCTTTTTTTTCCTGTTCTGCTTGTGTGTTCTTTTCTACTCTGTCTCCTAAATCACTGATTCAATCCTTTGATTCACCTAACCTATTATTTATTCCTTCTAGTGCATTATTTAATTCAGATCTGGCATTTTTTATTTCTGACTGGTACTTTTTATGGTTTCTAAGATTTTTTTCATGCTGTTGAGTATCTTTATAATCATCACTCTGAACTCTCTGTCTGATAAATTGTTTGCCTCCATTTCATCTAGTTTTTCTTTTGAATAATTCTCTTATTTTTTCATTAGCAGCCTTTTCTTTGTCTTCCAATTTTGCCTGCCTCTTTGTGTTTGTTTCTATGTGTTAGGTAGATCTACAAAGACTCTGGTGCAGTCCTTTGTCAGACATTGATTGTGACTGACCCTGGGCAACCTCTTTGGAGCTATCGGTGATCCATAGTGTGTGGCTCCCTCTGCTTGGCCTATTTGTGTACAGAAAAAACCAGGCTGAGCACCAAGGCCAGTTTTTATGAGCATTGGGCCCGGTGGAGGGTCAGATCAGCTAAAATCTCAGAACTCCCAGAGATACACCTCTGCCTACAGGCTTTATATTAGACTTTAAGAGTGACAGTCTTTCAGCTGCACCCTTTAGCAGTAATGATTAAGCACCACAGGGTGGGTCAAGAGTGATTCCTATGGACAAAACTATTGCTTCTTCTCAGGCTGATGCTATTCAGAGAGGAGTGCTCTGCTTGAAAAAGAGGGCTCCTACAGTATGGGGAATGACTAAGCACAGGGATCTTAGCACTTGTTCCTTCAGTTCTCCCCCCAGAGCCACCAGCCCTATATTTTACTCATGTATCTCTAGTCCACACTGACATAGGGTAAATGGTTGCAAATGGAATTTTGTTCATTGGCCCTTTAAAAGGCTTTCTGCATCTTCAGCCATTTGTCCCTGGTGGACAGAAACCCATTGCTTTTGACAGCCAGATGTTATTTGGGTTCCTTTCTTGGTTCTGTTGCTATAGATTGGGGTTTAGACCCCTCACTTCTCAGGTGGGATGCCCTGGTCACTAAAATAATCCTCCAGAAATTCAGTTGTCACTTGAGGGAGCCAAACCAGTCCTGTCACACCTTCTCTGCACTCCCTACCAGTCACATTGTGATAATGTGGCTTACATCTGTCCATGGTTATGTCTCCTCTTAAGCTAGTTTTCAGTTGGTTTTTCAGGATGATTTTTCTATAATTTAGTTGTAATTACAGTTTGGTCCTGAAAGGAGGTTAGTGCAGATTCTTCTACTTACTCTATAATTGATGTCTTATTTCATACCATTGTAGTCAAAGAAAGTGTTTACTACTATTTCAATCTTCTTAAATTTATTGAGACTTGTTTTGTGTCTTACCATATGGTCTATAATGGAACGTGTTCCATATGTCCTTGAAAATAATGTATATTATGCTCTTTTGTGGTGAAATTATCTGAAAATATTAAATTCATCTGGTCTAGTGTCATTTAAGACCACTGTTTCCTTGTTGATTTTCTGTCTGAACGATCTATCCATTGATGTTAACGAGATGTTAAAATTCCCTTATCTGACTGTATTTCTGTCAATCTCTCTTACTATGTTCATCAATGTTTGTTTTATATGTTTTGGTGCTCCTATGTGGGGTGCATAAATGTTTACAAGGATTATAGTCTCTTGTTGTACTGATCCTTTTATCATCATGTAACGTTCTTCTTTGTTTCTTATTATAGCTTATTTTAAAGTCTGTTTTGTCAGATATAAATACTGCTACCCTATCTTTTTTTCCACTTCTATTTGCATGAGATACCTTTTTTTATACCTTTACTTTTAGTCTGTGTGTATCTTTCATTCTGAGGTCTTGTAGAGAGTATATATATGGATCTTGTTTTCTTATTTAATCAACTACCCTATTCTTTTGATTGGAATATTTATTTAATTTACATTTAAAGTAATTTGACAGGTATGTAGTAATTTCTGTTTTATTATACATATTTATATTCCTAATTTTTTTCTTTCTTTTTCATAAAAATTCCCTTTAACGTTTATTATAATACTGGTTTGGTGTTAATGAACTTAGATTTTTAACTCTCCTTCAATTTTAAATGATAGCCTTTCTGGGTAGAGTGTTTTTGGTTGTAGATCCTTGATTTTTAAGACTTTGAATATTTTGTACCCATCTCTACTGGCCTAAAATTCTTCCGTTGAGAAATCACCTGACAGTCTTATAAGAGCTCCCTTTAGGTTAAGTGTCTTTCTCTTGCTGTTTTTGAGATTCTCTTTTTGTCTTTAATCTTTGCCAATTTAATTAAAGCATGTATTGGTGTGGACCTCTGGGTTCATCTTTTTGGGGCTCTCTGCACTTTATGAACTTGTATGTCTTTTTTTCTCCTTCTTTTCTTTACCAGATTCATGAAGTTTTCCATGATTATTTCTTCTAATAAGTTTTGAATTCCTTGCTCTCTTTTTTCTTTTTCTGATAGTCCTATGATATGGATGTTATTGTGGTTGATGTTTTACCAGAGATATCTTAAACTTCCTTCATTAAATTTTTTTTTCTTCTCTGGTTGGATATTTTCTGATAGCTTGTCTTCCAAATCACTGATTAAATCTTTGTGTAATTTGCTGTTGATTTTTTTCTAGTATATTCTTCATTTCAGATTTTGTGTTCTTCATTTCTGACTGGTTCTTTTTTTACTGTTTCTATGTCCCTTTATGCTTACTATATTTTTGTTTAAGTTGTCACTGAGTTCATTCATTCTTCCCCTAAGTTCCTTGAGCATCTTAGAATCATTGTTTTGAACTTGATATCTAGTAGGTTTCTTCTTTCCATTTCATTTAGTTCTTTTTTTGTGGATCTCTCCTGTTTTTTCATTTGGGGTATGTTTCTTCATCTCTTAACTTTGGCTGCCTCTCTGTATTTTTTTTTCTCTGTATTAGGTAAATATGATTTGTCCCTCAGTCTAGTGTAGTGGGCTTATGAATAGGTATCTTGTGGGACTTAGTGGCAGTCTATCTGATCACCTGAGCTAGGTGCTCCAAGGATGTCCCTTGTGTGTTTCATGTGAGCCCTCCTGTTTTCATTGAATCTTGATCATTGTTGACCCATCTATGGGTGAGGTTTACCTTCAGGGTGGCTATCTATGAGTATCAACCTTAACCACACTGTATGAGCTGTTGTGTTGGGCTTGACCCCTTAAGCAGGATTTGCCCCACCAGGGTCTGGTACATACTTAGATCTCCCTTTGAGTGTGTCACTTGTGGTATTAAGTCTTTCTCTCATTTTGTCTGAAACACACCACTGGATGTGTTGGTTCTGGGGTCTCTTGGAAGTAAGTCTGGTGCAGATCAATGACAGATGCTGCCTGAGACAGGCCCTGGGTTACCTCTTAAGACAGATGTTCTCAACCTGTGGGTCACGACCCCTTTGGAGGTATAACGACCCTTTCATAGGGGTTGCCTAAGACCATCAAAAAACAGATATGTAATTACATATTGTTTTTATGATTAATCACTATGCTTTAGTTATGGTTGGGGGTCACCACAACATAAAAAACTGTATTAAAGGGTCAGAGCATTAGGAAGGTTGAGAACCACTGTGTTAAGAGCTACAAAATGATCTACAGTTGGTGGCTGTCTTTGCTGATCTGGCTGCATGTGGGAGGGGTAAAACTGCATACCAAGGCCAGATTCCACCATTACCAAGCCTGAAGATCACCAAAAACCAATGCACCATAAGATCTGCCTCTACTTGCCAGCTCCCTGTTATGCTCAGTCAATGAAAGAGCCTCTGGTGGTGTGCAAATTATGTGACATAGATTCTCTATGAGTCACCAGGTAGTGGTAAGTGGTGTTCACCAGGATTATACAGGTTTAAACTAGGTGCCAGTGCTTGGTCAGTGGTGAGTCAGAAAAGTTTCAGGGTACACCAAGGCTAGCATCACCCTCCCAGGGCCTGCAGACATTTCCAGTGGGTTGGGGTTTCAAGGCATTATAAGGGTGATGCCAGTAGAGCTCACAAGGATAAAACAGATATTTAGATGTGTGGAGGTAGGACTCTGCACAGGAATAATGTCATCAGTCAGGGTACACAGGGTCAAACATTCTTCATCCTAGAGCCATACAGCTCAGTCTCTCCATGTGCATCTGTGATACCCCCTGGGTCTGCCTAAACCTCTTTGAGAGCCAGCCAAGAAAGTCTAAACCACTGGCCCAGGCTGGCCTCAGCTACCTGGTCCTTCTACAGGACACAAGTTTGACAGGGCAGGGCCACAGGGAATTGGGAAGGTGGAGGTAATGTATCTCCTCAAGCTGATATCATATGGAAGGGAATGCCCAACGGTGAGAAGATGGCCTCTGTGGGTGGTGTGGGAGAGAGAGTAAGCACAGGAACACTGGCAGCTGTCTCTCCAGTCCTCTCCCCTAAGCTGCAAAACTCAATCTCTCCACTTACAATTTCAGTCAGCTCTGAGCCATTGTTCTATAAAGGCTTTGGGTTCATGCCCACAAACAAGATCTTGTGTGCTGGCTTTTTGAGAGGGTCACTGAATTTATAGCAAATTTTAATCTTTCCCTGATAGACAGAATTCCCACTGATTGTCACAGCCAGAAACTAGTGTATTCTTCTTTCCAGCTCTGGTGTCCAAACTGAGGAGTGCAGTATGGGTTGAGACCTCTTGCTTATCAGGGGAAACCTTGGCATCTGACATATTTCTCTGGATTCTCAACTACCACATGTGGGTGTAGGGTAAGTCCTTTTTGCATCTCCACCCTTCCTACTACTCTTGATGTGGCATCTTCCATAATCCTTGGTTATAAGACCTCTCAGTTAGTCTTCAGTGGGTTATTCAGATTGCCTGTTCTCTAATTCAGTTGCAATTTCAGTTTGGTCCTGGGAGAAGATGAGTGTAACTGCCACCTATGCTGTGACCATCTTGGATCTTCTCATCAATTAATTTCTCATTATTTTATTTTATTCATTTTTATAATAAAAATTCATCAGTTATTGTTTTTTCAACCCCATAACCAATTACCAAGTGTTTCCTTTAAAAAATATTATTAAGGCAATGTACTATACTAAAATTTCTTAGGGACATAAACCTGAGTTAAATTCATAGATCTATATTTTCTCAACTCTGTAACCTTGAGTGACTCACTAAACCTCTAATTCACAAGTTTTTCATCATAAAGATTATCATAATTCTCTTTAGAGCAGAGGTCTGTCAAGCTTTGCTACCAGCCACCTAATAATAGAGGGTGGCATTTTGTTTAGACACATAGATGCCTATAAATAAAATATTCACCAAAATAAATTCTATATTTTCTAGTATTAGAAGGGAACAACATTCACCACTTTTTTAATTCTATGTAGTGGTGAGATCACCACAATAGTAATTGTGTCCTCTTTCCTGCTTCACATTTTTGCTATTCAACATTGATAAGGAGATAATTACTTGTTGGTGGGCAACAAATATTTTTCCTTTATAGATTGTGAGGAATTAATATACTAAAAGTTTACTAAATTAACTTAATGAATCAGTAAAAATATAGGGTGAGAAATTCTAAGGGCACATCTATCTACAGGAACAGTGAAAATGAACAAAATAACTCTCAAAATGAACTTCTGTGGGAACTTTGAAAAGAAGCTAATGGTTTTCAGCAGCAAAGAAAGTGCTGAAACAAGAAGAAGATTAATTAAGCATGATAGGAAAGCACTGTGACTTTTTAACACACCCCCCATACCATGCTTCTCTCCCACTCAGTGACAGTCCTAAAAACAGTATTCTAAATTCCCAATATGTGTCCCTTTTTCTGGAGGGATAAAAGTAAATTTTCTAAAGGATTTGTGTCTTTAAGTTTTGAATTTGGTGGGGGGGGGATCTTTGAAGGACTGATGTGAAAAAGGCACTTGCCTTTGTTTGTCTAACTGCAAACTTTCTCAGTGTGTAAAAGTGGTTAATCAGAGGGTATCCTCAAAAACTATGAAGGACAAAAAGAAAACAAAATATAACAAAAATAAATAAATAAAAACAAGCCACCAAAACTTCTCCCTGAAAGAATAATCATAAGAATTATCTTTTTCACAATTTTTCTTTTGACCATGTTTCTTCAACTCTTATAACATTTTAATACTATAGAAAGTGATAAAGAGACCCCTTGAATATGGTCATTTAGCAACATAATCAAATGAAATAGATAATCTATTTTTTATTGTGGAATTTTATTTCATTTAATTCTATGGAAACTTTAGGCAAAAGGTTACAGTTGAACTAAATGAGAGACAAGAGAAATCCTGAGAAGAAAACCTGGGGAGAGATACTTTGGGGAGTAAATATTTTAAGATTCTTTAACATGTACCTGGGACTCTAGAAAGCCAGGTACACAGCCAGAACAAAATGCATGTTTAAAAAAATAACTTTTCAGAACCTATTTTTTAAAATACCAGTTGGATTTTCAGCTCAGTGAGAACAAAAAGTGAAGACTGAAACATCATTGTAAATGGCCTGGCTGAACATTGAAGAAGTGCCCCAATACAGAACCAATCTGCAAAGCTTATGTGAGCTTTTACTGCCTTGCTTTACTTTGCCTTTTCCTTCCTCTCTCCCTTCCTCTTTCTTTCATTTCCTTTCTTTCTTTTTCTTTTTCTTTCTTTCTTTCTTTTTCCAGGAAATTAAGGAAAACTTTCAAATTATTAGTTAATCACAAACTAAAGGAACAGAGATTTCAGAGACAATGGAGAACACAGAATACAGTCTTTAAAAAAATAGTGCAAAAGCTATGAATAAAAAAAAATTACTACAAGACTTCCAGCCAAGATTGAGGTATAGGTAGACATGCTTTGCCACTCCCACAACCATAAGAAGAAACACAACTACCTCAAAACTAAAAACAACCAGAACTACCAGAAACTTGAACTGCATGGAAGTCCAACAAATAAATATATAAGGAAGTAATACTCATCCAGACAGGTAGAAAGAGCAGAGCTAGGGTGGAGAGGAGGGAGTTTGGCAGTGGTGGTGGTGGTGGCAGTGGCAGCAGCAGCAGCAAGGCAGTGGCTGTGGCCAGGTGGCAGAAAGCATAGTCACACATTATAAAAGTTGGGAGGGACACCTATGGAGCAATCCCAGCCCCAGACCAGATAGGCCACACAACTCATGGTTCCAACACTGGGGAAAATAAAGCCTTGTTGCTTTTGACTGAAAAACAGCGGGGGTTGGGGTGGCATAAGAAACTGCTGGTCTCTCAGCAGAGTCCATTTGTTTAGAGGGCTCCCATGGTCCTACGATGTCCACAAGCCCACCCATTCTGGGAACCACCACCAGGGCAACAGCTGGAGGGGTGTCAGTACCATACAGGAAGTGGGAAAAGTGCCTGGAAAAAGGGCAAGTGCTGAACAAGTGGCATTATTCCCTCTGAGACCCTCCCCCACATACAGTATTACAACATGGGGAAATGAGTAATCTTATACTGATGAATACCTAAGGCTCTGTCCCTTAAAACATAACAGGTGCAACAGCTCTACCTAAGATACAGAGGCAAGCACAGGAGACTGTCAAGTTGAGGACATAGGGAAGTATGACCCAAAAGAGGGAACAGATCAAGGTTTCAATGGGAGAACTAGATGACAAGGAGATAGCCAACATAACTAATGAAGGGTTCAAAACACTGATTATAACAATGCCTATAGACTTTACAGAGATTTCTCATTATATTTCACATATGAGTGAAATCATATGGTATTTGTGTTTCTCTTACTGGCTTATTTCACTTAGCATAATGTTCTCTGGGTCCATCCATGCTGCCACAAAGGGTAAAATTTTCTTCCATTTAATGGCTGAGTAGTATCCCATAATTGCTTTTTCCATTGATCTACTGATGAACACGGGCTACTTCCAAATCTTGGTACAAATGGAGAATATTAATAAAATATTTTTTTAATTAAGCATAGAAATTTTGAAATGCACAATTGGTGTTATGAAAAATTTCCTAGGTGAAGATGGTGGAGGAGTGAGGGGAGGCTACGCTTTCTAGCTCCTGAGACCCGTCTGTAGTTTGGACTAATTGCAGACAGTACATCTCAGTGAGCATCTGGACACGGGCAGGAGTTGAGCCTTGGCACTGCTGGATTAGAGAAGACCATCTATTTGGTGAGGATAGTGGAGGAAAAAGGGACGAGACAGGATTTCTGACTGGGTTGGCTTCCCGAGCTGCAGCTGGAAATACACAAAGACTTTTTTTAGTGACCACAGTCTTCCCCAGAGAGGAATCAGGAGGAGAGCGGGTCTCTGCCCACTGGCAGAGCCAGGAGTGGGCCAAGTGGCATCTGACACTGAGAGACAAGAAACAGCGTACTGCCATGTATGTAAGAGCATGTTTTTCCTTTATATTTTTTCTCTTGCAGTCTGCAGAGAGGAGAGGAGAGGTTGGGGGTGAGAGGAGATTCTTGAGGAGCACAGGCACAGAAGTGCACTCGCTCACTCCCCAACCCTCACTTTGGGTTGCGCAAGCACGCACAGGGAGGTGCCCTTGTCTGCTGGCCCAGGCATGCAATCAAGTCACTGGCCGCACATCCAGGTGTCCCTCGGGCCCACCCCAACAGACATAAAATCAATGTGCCAACGGCACAAAATCAACTCACTGGGCACACAGGAGACCATGTGCAGACACCCCTGGCCCACCCGAATAGGCGCCAAACCAATGCACAAGCCACTTGCACAGGTGCTACTCGTGCCCGCCCAAGCAGGTGCAAAAACAGTGGGTGGCCACAACTCACAGACGACCACTTCCACCATGCACAAATGGCCGGGGTCCCGCCCCAAGGGGTGAGAAACCAACTCCCGGGGCACAGCTCAGCAGGCTTGAGGCCACCGTAGAGGCCACCGTGCGCGCGCACACAAGCAACCTGGATGGCTAAAACAGGCGCCAAACAAACGCGCTAGCCACCACGTGCGGGTGTTACCCAGGTGCATGACCCAGCGGGTGCGAGGATAGCGCAGCCAACACTACACACAGGCGCACACCGCTGCCACCATGATCAGAAACCTCTGGCCCATTTCAATAGACCAGGTGTGAATCCAGAAAAAGAAGACGACACATGAAGGCTGAACTGAGTAAAAACTTTCTTTTCTTTTTTTTTAAATTTTAATTTCGATTTCAGTTTTTTTATTTGTATTTTAATTTATTTTATATATTTTAAAATTTTTTAGTTTTAATTTTAATTTTAATTTTTTATTTTTAAACTATCTCTGTTTCATACTATCTCTCCCCCTCATCCTTCCTCTTTAATTTTTGTTTGTTTGTCTGTTTTGTTTAGCCTTCTTTTCACACTAAGTATATAGCATATAACTACTATACAAATCTAATACTATACAATTCCACTTTCTTACTATATTCTCCATTCTTCCCTCTCTTTTTTTTAAATATTAACATACAATGTAAATATTACTTACTGTCTTGCATAGTCTCGACATTACTTGCTACTATTATTACTCTATCATTTCCCCTCTCAAAAACCATCTTTTTCTTCATTTAAAACAACTCTTATCTATTCTTCTTATAGTATAATAGCCCTAAACTCTCTACATTTATATTAATACTGGCTTATTTGCTGCCGATAGTGAGATAGAGGGTGGGGATATTTTTGAGGGTGTGAGTTTCCTGCCTGGGCTGTGTGTTTATGTTTTTAACAGCATCTCCACAAAACAACTCAAGACAAAGTGGACAGAGTGACTCTCAGTTAACTAGCCAGAGGGAAGATCCTACCAAAGAGCATCTGAATTATAACAAGACAGCATAAACAAATGACATAAAAGGTAACTGAAGAACATCAGGCGCAGAAGGTCAAAGAGACTGCACCACTGAAACCCCCAGATCTCCTATACAGAATTTCATACCTCAAAGGAGGGAAGTCAAAGCAGACAAACCCAAAAAACAAAAACAAACAAGAAGAAACCAACATGGGAAGATGCAGAAACAACCTCTCAATGAGAGGAAAAAAGGAATCCTCAGAAAGACAGGTATATGAAATAGACATAACCCAAATGTCAGATATGGAATTCAAAATAACGGTGGTGAAGAAGCTCAATGCACTCGACAACCTCAAAAAAAACTATGACAGCTTACAAGGAAGTCATCAACGGTTCCAAGAAAATTACGGGGAACTTATGGAGAACTACACCAGCATAAAAAAGAACATAGAAACTATTAACAAGAACCAGGAAGAAATGAAGAATGCAATCACTGAATTGAAAAACACAGTAGAATCAGTCAAAAGCAGGCTAAAGGAAGCAGAGGATTAAATCAGTGAGTTAGAGGACAATGTAGAAAAAAAATTCTCAGACAATACAACAAAATGAAAAAAGATCGAAAAAGTATGAAAAAGGTCTAAGGGAAGTACAGGAAAACATAAGACAAAATAATATCAAGATCACAGGAATACAAGAAGAACAAGGGATAGAAAATCTGATAGGAAAAATAATGTCAGAAAATTTTACTAACCTGGTGAGAGGAAAAGTCATGCAAGTCAAAGAAGCAGAGAGAGTCCCAATGAAGTGGAACACCAAAAAGCCAACTCCAAGGCACGTCATAATTAAAATGGCAACATTCAAAGACAAAGAGAGAATCCTAAGAGCAGCTAGAGAAAAGCAGGAAATAACATACAAGGGAGCTCTGATAAGGCTGTCAACTGATTTTTCAACGGAAACACTACAAGCAAGAAGGGAATGCTCAAAATATTTCAAGCAATGAAAAACAAAGGCCTACAACCAAGAATACTCTACCCAGCAAGGCTCTCATTCAAAATGGAAAGTGAAATAAGAATTTTCCCAGACAAAGGAAGACTAAAACAATACATCTCCACCAAACCAGCATTGCAAGAGATGCTAAAGAGAATGTTTTAAGAAAAAGAAGAATAAAAGAGGAGAGGTACACAGGTACAAAGGGAAATGAATAAATACAAGTCAATAATAATCTCAGGTGTAACTAAATTAAATGCTCCAATTAAAAGATATAGGGTAACGGAATGAATAAGAAAACAGGACCCACATATACGCTGTCTATAAGAAACACACCTTAAAACAAAAGATTTAAACAGACTGAAAGTAAAGGGATATAAAAAAGTATTCCAAGCAAATGGACATAAAAAAAAAAAAAAAAGCTAAGGTAGCAGTCATCATATCAGACAAAATGGATGTCAAAGCAAGGGCAATAAAAAGAGACAAAGAAGGACATTTCATAATACTTAAGGAAACAATCCATCAAGAAGATATAACACTGATAAACATATATGTACCCAACATAGGAGCACCCAAATACATAAAGCAAATACTAGAAGACCACAAGAAGGATATTAACAACAACACACTCATAGTAGGGGACTTCAACACTCCATTGTCAACAATAGACTGATCTTCAAAGCAAAGAAACACCAAAGATATACAGGCATTGAACAACACACTAAACCACATGGATCTAACTGATATATATAGAACTATTTACCCCAAAGGAGCAAAATATACATTCTTTTCAAATGCACATGGCACATTTTCAAAGTTAGACCACATGATAGGACACAAAACAAGCCACAAAAAATTCAAGAAAATTGAAATCATATCAAGCATCTTTTCAGACCACAATGCCTTGAAATAAAAATCAACCTCAAAGAAAAAAATCAGAGATATCCAAAATCATGGAGAATGAATAACATGATGTTAAATAATGAATGGGTTAACAATGACATCGAAGAAGAAATCAAGAAGTCTCTGGAAACTAATGATAATGAACACACAGCAGCCCCCAACCTATTGGACACAGCAAAAGCAGTCCTGAGAAGGAAGTTTATAGCAATACAGGCATATCTGAAAAGGACAGAAGAATCTCAAATCAAAAATATAACCCTAAGGTTACAAGAACTAGAACAACAACAAACAAAGCCTAGGGCAAGTAGAAGGAAGAAAATCATCAAGATTAGAACAGAATTAAATTACATAGTGACTAAACAAAGAATTCAAAAAATTAATGAAACTAGGAGCCGGTTCTTTGAAAAAATAAACAAAATTGACAAGCCTTTAGCCAGGCTCATTAAGAAAAAAAGAGAAAAGACCCAAATAAACAAAATCAGAAATGAAAGAAGAAAAATCACGACTGATACCACAGAAATACAAATGATTGTAAGAAATTACTACAAACAACTGTATGGCAAGAAATTTGACAACCTAGAAGAAATGGACAAATTTCTAAAAACATATAACCTTCCAAAACTGAATCAAGAAGAAGTAGAAAGTCTCAACAGACCAATAACAAAGAAGGAAATTGAAGCAATAGTCAAAATATCTCCCTGCACGCAAAAACCCTGGATTGGATGGCTTCACAGAAGAATTTTACAAAACATTCAGGGAAGAACTAACTCCTACCCTCCTCAAACTATTCCAAAAAATCTAAGAAGAAGGAAAAATCCAAAACTCTTTCTTTGAAGCCAGTATTACCCTAATTCCAAACCCAGGTCAAGACACAACAAAGAAAAAAAACTACAGGCCAATATCAATAATGAACATAGATGCTAAAATCCTCAATAAAATATTGTCAAACAGGATCCAGTAACACATTAAAAACATCATACACCACGATGAAGTGGGATTCATCTCAGGGATGCAAGGATGGTTCAATATTCACAAATCATAAATATAATACATTACCTAAAGAAAATGAAAGACAAAAATCACATGATCATATCAATAGATGCAGAAAAAGCATTTGATACAGTACAACACCCATTTATAATGAAAACACTAAGCAAAATGGGAATAGAGAAAACAAACCTTAACGTAATTAAGGCTATGTATGAGAAACCTGAAGCCAACATCATACTTAATAGACAAAAACTAAAAGTGTTCCCCTTGAAATCAGGAACAAGACAAGGATGTCCACTCTCTCCACTCCTATTGAACACAGTGTTGGAAGTCCTAGCCGCAGCAATCAGACAAAAAAAAAAAAAATAAAATAAAACTATCATTATATGCAGATGACATAATAGTATACATAGAAAACCCTATAGATTCCACTAAAAGACTACTCGATATAATAAACAAATTTGGCAAAATAGCAGGGTACAAAATAAATATACAGAAATATAAGGCATTCCTGTACACAAACAATACAATATCATAGACAGAAAATACCATTTACTATAGCAACAAGAAAAATAAAATACCTAGGAATAAACTTAACCAAAGAGATAAAAGAGCTGTACTCGGAAAATTGCATAACATTGAAGAAAGAAATCAAGGAAGATACAAAAAGATGGAAGCAAATACCATGTTCTTGGATGGGAAGAATCAACATCATCAAAATGGCCATACTACCCAAAGCAAATTAGAGATTCAATGCAATTCCTATTAAAACACCAATGACATATTTCACAGACCTAGAACAATACTTCAAAAATTCATATGGAACCAAAAAGATCCCAAATAGCAAAAGCAATCTTGAGACAGAAGAACACAGCAGGAGGAATCACAATACCACACATCAAACAATACTACAAAGCCACTGTGATTGAAACAGTCTGGTACTGGCATAAGAACAGACATATAGGTCAGTGGAAGAGAATAGAGAGCCCAGAAATAAACCCAGGCCTCTATGGTCAACTAATCTTTGATAAAGGAGGAAGGAACATAAAATGGAGTGAGAAGAGCCTCTTTAACAAATGGTGCTGGGAGAACTGGATGGGGACATGCAAAAAAATGAAACTAGACCACCAATTTACACCACACACAAGAATAAACTCAAGATGGATCAAAGATTTAAATGTAAGCTGTGACACCATAAAAGTCTTAGAGGAAAGCATAGGCAGGAAAATTTCAGATATCCCACACAACAGTATTTTCATGGATACATCTCCTAAGGCAAGAGAAATAAAGGAAAAAATAAACAAATGGGATTACATCAAACCTAAGAGTTTCTGCTCAACCAAAGAAACATCAGCAAGATGAAAAGGAAACCAACCATATGCGAAAACATATTTGCCAATGATCACAGACAGGGGACCTATCTCCAAGATATATAAAGAGCTTATATGACTCAACGTCAAGAAAACAGACAACCCAATTGAAAAATGGGCAATGGACCTGAACAAACACTTCTCCAAAGAGGACATACAGAAGGGCCATAGACACATGAAAAAATGCTCAACATCATTAGCCATCAGGGAGATGTAAATAAAAACCACAATGAGATACCACTTTACACCTGTCAGAATTGCCATCATCAACAAATCAACAAACAACAAGTGCTGGCAAGGATGTGAAGAAACGGGAACTCTACTGCACTGTTGGTGGGAATGCAGACTGGTACAGCCACTATGGAAAACAGTATGGAATTACATCAAAAAACTAAAAATGGAACTGCCTTTTGAATCAGCGATCCCACTGCTAAGATTATACCTGAAAAATCTTAAAACCCTAATTCAAAAGAACTTATGCACCCCTATGTTCATAGCAGCCCTGTTTATAATAGCTAAGTACTGGAAACACCCTAAGTGCCCATCTATAGATGAGTGGATGAAAAAATGGTGGTACATTTACACAATGGAATATTATGCAGCAGAGAAAGAAGGAACTCCTGCCATTTGCAGCAACATAAATGGAAGTAGAGAGAATTATGCTTAGTGAAATAAGCCAGGCAAAGAAAGAAAAATACCATATTATATCACCTAATACAGGAAACTAAAGAACAACATAAACAACTGAACTAAATAGGACAAGGAGCAGAATAGCAGTTAATAGAGGGGAGGGGGAAGGGAGAGAAGGGGGATAAGGAAGGGTAGAATTTAGTGAAGCAACGTGTATAAATGACTCATGGACATAGACAATGGGGAGGAATATGATTGTGGGAGAAGGGGTGGGCTGGATGGGGGAGAGCAATGGGTGAATAATGGAACAACTCTAATTGAAAAACCAAAAAATAAAATAAAAGTAAAAAAATAAAATATGCAAAATAAAAAAAACAAAAACAAAAACAAATTGAGACTATTGAAAATTCCCTTAGCAAACAAAATCACTGTAGTCATACAAAGCTTAATTTAGCTTATTTTGCAACTCTGTTGACCTGGGTCATTTTTGGCTTATGCCTCTGGAATTCAGAAGGAAAATTAAAACTGTTTCCTAGAATTGATATGAAGTAACTACTAATCAATTCCTTATCATTAAAATTCTAATATTATACCCAATCACCATGAAAAATAAAGTCACTGCTTCCTCATTATACTAGCTGCTTTATACCAGTACCTAATCATTTCACATTATGTTTGCAGTCTTTTTGCTGTGTACGCAATAAACTTATACTAATTACAAAAAAATAAAAATAAAAAAATAAAAAAATAATCTGTACCACCTCCACAAATAACACACTCAAAGGGGCAGGCTCAGTAGGCACCAGAGCCCTGCTCAAATAAGTCCTGATCTGTAGGGTGGGCCCCGGCACAGCTGATTCTTCATCGTGGTCAGTGGTCTGGTTGATGGTCACAGCCAGTCCTTGCAGCTGATTGGTCTGGGGGTAAGTCCCTCCCATTAGTGTGCCAACAGCAATCAAGTTTCAACTACAAGAGAAGGGTATACACAGCCCACATAGGCAGGGGGAAACACCTTGAGTACTCAGTTTGGGTGATCAGGGAGGCTGTGCCACTAGACCCTACAGGACACCTGCTACATTAACCCAATATACTAAAGCTAACAGACATAGAAGCTATAATGCAGAGAAACAAACACAGGGAGGCTGCCAAAATGAGAATACACACACAAAAAACAAACATATCCCAAATGAAAGAACAGAATAAAACTCCAGAAAAAGAACTAAACAAAATGGAGACAAACCATCTACTTGATACACAGTTCGAACCACTGGTTATAAGGATGCTCAATGAACTTAGTGAGAACCTCAACAGTATAAAAAAGGATCAGCCAGAGATGAAGAAAACACTAAATGAAATGAATAATTTACATGGAATTCACAATAGAACAGGTGAAGCTGAGAATCAGATCAGTGGCTTTGGAACACAAGGAAGTAGAAAACACCCAGTCCAATAACAAAAAAAAAAAAAAAAAAAAAAGTAGGCTAAAAATGAGGAAAATGTAAGAGACCTCTGGGAAAAGTTCAGGCATACCAACATTCATTTCATGGGGTTGCCAGAAGAAAAGAGAGAAAGCAATAAATTGAAAATTATTTGAAAAAATAATGACAGAAAAACTCCTTAACTTGGTGAAGGAAACAGATGTACAAGTTCAGGAAGTGCACAGAGTCCCAAACAAGATTAACCCAAAGAGGACGACTCCAAGGCACATCATAATTAAAATGGCAAAGGTTAAAGACAAAGAGAGAATCTTAAAAGCAACAAAGAAAAGCAGTTAGTTACCTACAAGGAAGCTCCCATAAGGCCATCAACTGATTTCTCTACAGAAACTTTGCCAGAGGGATTAGCAAGAAATATTCAAAGTAATGAAAAGCAAGGGCCTACAACTAAGATTACTCCACTCAGCAAAGCTATCATTTAGAATGAAAGGACAGATAAAGAGCTCCCCAGACAAGAAAAAGCTAAAGGAGTTTACCACAAAGCCAGTATCATATGAAATATTAAAGGTGCTAAGAAGAAGAAGAAGAAGAAGAAGAAGAAGAAGAAGAAGAAGAAGAAGAAGAAGAAGAAGAAGAAGAAGAAGGAAGAGGGGAGGAGGAGGAGGAAGAAGGAGAAAAAATATGAACAATAAAATGGCAAAGAATACTTCTATCAACAATTGAACCAAAAAGAAATACATAAATAAATAAATAAATAAATAAATAGACAAATAAGCAGAAAGGAAAGACTCACAGATACAGAGAACATTTTGACAGTTGCCAGATGGCAGATGGGTGAAAAAGTTGAAGGGATTAAGAAGTAGAAATTGGTTGTTACAGAATAGTCAAGGAGATGTAAAGTATGGCTCAGGAACTATAGTCAATAATATTTTAATAAGTACATATTGTCTCAGACAGATACAAGATTTATAGAGATGATCATTTAGTAAGTTATATAATGTCTAATCACTGTGATGTATAGCTAAAAACTAATATAATAGTGTATGCCAATTGTAATTAGAAAATAAAAATGATTCAAAATGGAGAAAAAGCCTGTCTGAGTTGCTCAGTTGGTTGGAGTATTATTCTGTGCATCAAAAGATTGTGGCCCTGGTTGGTGTGGCTCAGTGTATTGAGTGCCAGTCTACAAACCAAACGGTCACTGGTTCTACTCCCAGTGAGGGCACAGGCCTGGGTTGCCAGCCAGGTCCCCAGTTGGAGGCGTGTGAGAGGCAACCACACATCAATATTTCTTTTCCTCTCTTTCTCCCTCCCTTCCCCTCTCTCTAAAAACAAATAAATAAAATCTTTTTTAAAAAAGATTGCGGGTTCAATCTTTAATCAGGGCACATACCTAGGTCGCAGGTTCAATCCCTAGTCAGGCACATACAGGAGGTAACTGATCCATGTATTTCCCTGGACAATAATTTGCTTGCATTTAATAATATATCAGCATTTATTCACACCATTTGAAAGACATGAGTGATTGATAATGTTACACTTTTGAGAGGGAGGAGCTAAGCTCCAGTAAAACTGTTCATTAACACATATAATAAAAAATTTAACTTGATCTAAAAAATTATTTTTCTCCTCATTTGAATTACAGACAGAACCTATCTTAAAATATTTTCTAATTGTTTTTTCTTTGCTTGGAAATGTTAGTGCTATTTGGTTTATAACTAATTTAATTAATTAATCTATTATGTTTCAACATACTCATTTAGAGAATGAAATAAGAAGGAGAATGTGGGAAAGGTAAGAAAATAGAGTCAGTTAATTTTAATCGACAACATGGACACCCTATAAGTAAACTATCTGAATTTGACTGTACTTGAAATGTCCTTTAAAATAGCTCTTATTTTTTTCTTTAAACAAGAAAGACTTCAAGATGGGGCTGGAGGAAATTGGAAGAGAAATGTGTGTTGACAGATGGGCGAGCCTTCCAGTGCTCTGCTACCAGGTAAAATGAGTCCACTGGTGTCGCGATTCATTTCTTCCACAGCTGCAAGGTGGTTGGAGGCACATTTCACTACTTGTTAGTGCAGATCCAGTCCATTTGGAAACTGTCACGGGAAATAACAATTTGGCGTTTAATAATTCATTCGTTGCTAAAGCCAATACTTTGGAATGGTATGTGAGGCATCTCACATTTAATAGCAAGAGCTTGAGCTATTGCA
This sequence comes from Furipterus horrens, assembly GCF_987537825.1. Classification (NCBI taxonomy): domain Eukaryota; kingdom Metazoa; phylum Chordata; class Mammalia; order Chiroptera; family Furipteridae; genus Furipterus; species Furipterus horrens. The sequence goes on from NW_028327187.1 coordinate 36,239,257, forward strand.
GGCAAGGTCATAACAACCTACTGGTTTTTGAGGCTTGAAGTTTAATAAGTACAAGAAAATGATGGCTCTTTATATACACATGACAACTCATGGAAAAATCTTCTCTTTTAGTTCTGAAAATCAGTAAACATTTCCTTTTAGAAATTAACAATGTTCTTGTGAAAACACATAATTTATGAAACACTTTTCCTGATAAAGCATACTCATAGAAAGGATTAAATTTATTTATGTGATGATGTAAAAAGAGGAGGGAAAAAATACTCCAAAGATTTTATGTGTATTATATTATTTAATCCTAAAAAAAAGTGTGATATTAGTATCACCCCCATTTCACAGGTAAAATAAAATGAGGTTATTAAAACATTAATTCAGTGGGAAAAGAAGATATAACTAATTCGTGAATTAACTAGATTTAATGGCAATTTTGTCCAATTACAAAGCCTGTGTAACTGCTATTATATTAAGCTATTCCTCAAACTTTGTAAGCTGTTATTATCCAAGGTTAATGGTTATTGAGGAAATTTTGATGGTTAAAAATAAATAAATCTTTAAAAATAAAAGAATATCACCTTAACCAACCCCTAGAGGAAGGCTAAAAGTTTACCTTTATGAATATATTCTCTTATTTTAGTCATTTGTACCAGTTTTAAAAAAAGAAAGAAACCTTGGAGAGTACAACACATGGGCCAGAATTATCCAAATTTCAGTCTATAGGACATTAGATCTAAGGGATTTCTTAAAGAATTGTTATCTGACAAAAGAGTCAACTTAGTTTGGCAAGATGCTTGGAGAAATAAGCAGATTTCTTCATTGTTGAACTTTTCTGAGATTTTAATATATTTATATGAATGGCACCATTCTAAAAGGCACTATAGAAACAAAGGTCGCCCAAATGTATCTTTCCACAAGATTTGTTCCACAGAATACCAGCTTGAAAAATACTCTTCTGTGTTCTTCTAGTGACTGACACCCAAGGTGAAAGGAGAGAAGCAGGTTTATCAAGGAAAGGGGAGAAAGTGCTTGAGTATTTGGAGTCAAGGAAATGTCTCCAAAAGTGGAAGAGTTCAGGGAGTTTAGAGTCCTCTCTAACAAACTGTGTACTTTATAAATTTGCTTAGGTTCGACTGCACTTGAAGAAATATCAAGGAAGCAGCACTTTCGTGTTCTGAACACTCAACATACAGTTTTATTCTTTTAGATTAATATGTGATGGTTAGCTGCAAATTAGGGTAATGAGTTTGTTTCCATGGCTATTTTGGTGTGACCAGTGCCAATTCAATAACAACTTTTCCAATTGGTTCATCATGTGACAAGAGTACTCAAAAAAAAAAAAAAAATGCAGGTGGCCAAGCCACAGAGAACTGATAGCATAATGCCGACATAGACCGAATGTAATGAGTGTAGCTGCCAGTCATTTACCAGTATCACTCATGTATATTTAGAGTGGGTGGTTGTTCAAATGCTATGATTTGAGCCATCCTTCTCCCAAATATCTTCCCCATACCGCCAATAAAGTATATCTGGAATTCTGCCACTGATAATATATTCTTTGGGTTAAGAATTGCCCCCTCTGCATAGTCATTTAGAAGTGCCTCCAGCAAACTAACATATGGAATTCCTTATCAAATATAATTATGAGATAATTTTCTTCTGTGATAAGAGAAATTGGTTCCCACATATGGGAATGGGAAAATGGGTTGTTGTAAGACACCAAAGAAAAACTTTACTTCTCAATTTGACTATAGGAACTGAGCAAAACAAAAAAAGAAAGAAAAAGAAAAGAAAGAAAATCAACACAACAAAACAAACAAAAACCATTCCCTTGGCCTCTTTTTTTTTTCTCTTTCCTAATAGCCAGAAACCTCTGTTACTATGGAGAAAAACCCAGACCAGAAATCCTAACACTCTAATGTCATGACCTGTGTAGAAGGAGGTGTAAATCAGTGTTGATAAAAGCTCAGTCATAACTGTCACTTGGAAAAGCCTCTCAAATATATATTTGGGGAGAAAATTAAGATCCTTGGCATAACTAAGGGCTAAAATATGTGATACTAACTATAAAAGTAATAAGACTTTCCAAGGGAGAAGAAATAAGTGTGGACTAGAAAAATCAGGTAAACTTACTGAAAGAGAGGAGATTTAGGCTGACTTTTTGAGTACCCAAACCCAGAAGGTGATACAGGAGTGGTAGTTGTTTCATTGGATCAAGCAGAGTTAGTAAATTGGTTTCATATCTTATGCTAATTCCAAAAGTAGATAGTGGCTGCTGCCTACCCAGACCACTGTATCAAGAAGGATATTGAAACTTCTTCCAAGCTTGGCATAAAAGAGTGGCATGATCAATTAAGTGATATCTGACATGGCTACAACCATCTTATCTGAGTATGGAAGCAAAAGCTATCCAAGGACAATTTTGAGCTGATACTGATAAGATCAAACACTTGAACCCCACCTGGGCTAACAGAAACCAATAGAATATATTCTCTAGCACTGGAAAATTCTTATTTCCTACATTATAAAATTTTAAAGGGAAACTTCATTACCATCTCTCACATTTACCTTTTAACATGTTGGCAGGTGCCACCTTGTAACATGGAATATTTTAATTTTTGGTTTAGTTGACTTCAAACCTTGTTTAATGTTTTAAAACATAATTAACATGGGCTCAGATATAACATTATGTATTCAGTGAGAATGTTAAAACACAGCCTGCCTAAATGTCTGAGAACTAAAAGGATCCATCTCCATTTGGTGCCAATCTGGCTCCACACCAGATGGGCCTACTAATGGCTGTGGTTCTGTGGGTTCTAAGAGGAAATGGAGAAACAGAAAAGTTCATTCTTAGTGCTTCTCCTCACTCCTTCCAGCATGGCTCTTCTCATAATTACATCTCCTCAAAAATCAAAGAAATCTAAGTCCTTTTTAGTATGTCCTTGGTGTTCATGAATCTAACATATTTAAATATACTACGTTGGTTGAGTTTTGTCTAATCCCCAACAAATTGTCATGTTTCTCTTTAAGAGAATACTTTGCTTTCTGTTGTCATAGCAACAAAATGTGCTCGTAGGCTGAAAAACTGACATTTTCTCCTGATGTTTATTATTCATGATATAGACACTATTTCTCCCATCACCTCCATCAGCACTAAAAGGTCTCTCCATTTAAATATAAACTGATGATAAAAAGATAAAAGGCTTCAATTTTACTGGCCAAGAAAGGTGTCTGTCTTTGCCATGCTTTTTTTCATTCTTCTGTGTTTCTTTTATTTTTTTTATTTATTTTTTATTTTTGGTTTTTCAATTACAGTTGTCCCATTTTCCCCTCATTTCTATACCCCACCCAGCCCACCCCGTCTCCCGCAATCATATCCCTCCCCATTTTCCGTATCCATGAGTCATTTATACACATTCTTTGACTAAACCCTTCCCTTACTTATCCCCCTTCTCTCCCTCCCCCCTCCCCCCTATCGACTGCTATTCTGCTCTTTGTTCTATTTAGTTCCTTTGTTTGTGTTGTTCTTTAGTTTCCTGTATTAGGTGATATCATATGGTATTTTTCTTTCTTTGCCTGGCTTATTTCACTAAGCATAATTCTCTCTAGTTCCATCCATGTTGTTGCAAATGGCAGGAGTTCCTACTTTCTTTCTGCTGCATAGTATTCCATTGTGTAAATGTACCACTGTTTTTTGATCCACTCATCTACAAATGGGCACTTAGGCTGTTTCCAGCACTTAGCTATTGTAAACAGTGCTGCTATGAACATAAGGGTGCATAAGTTTTTTTGAATTGGTGTTTCAAGATTCTTCGGGTATAATCCTAGTAGTGGAATCGCTGGTTCAAAAGGCAGTTCCATTTTTAGTTTTTTGAGGTAATTCCATACTGTTTTCCATAGTGGCGTCACCAGTCTGCATTCCCACCAACAGTGCAGTAGGGTTCCCGTTTCTCCACATCCTCGCCAGAACTTGTTGTTTGTTGATTTGTTGATGATGGCCATTCTGACTGGTGTAAAGTGGTATCTCATTGTGGTTTTTATTTGCATCTCTCTGATGGCTAATGATGTTGAGCATTTTTTCATGTGTCTATGGACTTTCTGTATGTCCTCTTCGGAGAAGTGTTTGTTCAGGTCCTTTGCCCATTTTTTAATTGGGTTGTTTGTTTTCTTGATGTTGAGTCGTATAAGCTCTTTGTATATTTTGGAGATCAGTCCCCTGTCTGTGATGTCATTGGCAAATATGTTTTCCCATATGGTTGGTTTCCTTTTCATCTTTCTGATGTTTTCTTTTGCTGAGCAGAAACTCTTTAGTTTGATGTAGTCTCATTTGTTTATTATTTTCTTTATTTCTCTTGCCTTAGGAGATGTATCTGTGAAAATATTGTTATGTGGGATATCTGAAATTTTTCTGCCTATGTTTTCCTCTAGGACTTTTATGGTGTCACAGCTTACGTTTAAGTCTTGGATCCATCTTGAGTTTATTCTCGTGTGTGGTGTAAGTTGGTGGTCTAGTTTAATTTTTCTGCATGTCCCCATCCAGCTCTCCCAGCACCATTTTTGAAGAGGCTCTTCTCACTCCATTTTATGTTCCTTCCTCCTTTATCAAATATTATTTGACTGTATAGTCCTGGATTTATTTCTGGACTCTCTATTCTGTTCTATTGATTTATATGTCTGTTCTTATGCCAGTACCAGACTGTTTTGATCACAGTGGCTTTGTAGTATTGTTTGATATCTGGTGTTGTGATTCCTCCTGCTGTGTTCCTCTGTCTCAAGATTTCTGCTGTGTTTCTGATTTGATACTTACATAAAGGAAATGCTCTTGAAAAGTTGAAGGGACGTTTGCCATTCCATCGTTATCTGGGACCTTTTTATGCACTCTATATGCCAACAGAGAGGGAAACTTGTTCTTACCAATAGAAAGAATAATCCAAGCTAACATTTACACACATAAATTTACACTTTTCAAAGTATTTGCATAAATATATCAACCAACTCTCTCCTGTGGACCCTAGACAGGCACAAAATGTGATGTCTTCTTAACAATCTTCAAAACAAAGGCTCACACAACCAGCCGATTTCCATTTTAGAAATAAGACATTCACACTTCTTACAGGACAAACTCATTAAAAGGTGGTTTTCTATGCAGATAGGTCTCTGTGAGACCAGAGAAAGTTGGTCCCATTACCCATATCCAACCACTCTTTCCTCAGACAATCTGTTCAGCACATGCTTTCTTATTTCCTGAATGTAGGATCCAACGAAGGTAAGAGCAGTCTATTCTACAGTTGTATGTTGTGCAAACATGAAAGCAACCATTCAGTGAACTCTTATTTCTTTGTTCATTTATATTTTTAGATTTTAAGTAAATGATAAACAGTACTTTTACTTTTCAATATCTATGGAATCTAGTGGTTGGATGTGATAATTTGATCTGAACATAAATAAATATTTATTAAAAGACTAAATAATTGTATAAACTTAATGTTTTCTTGAAAGCTTTGGAAAAATTTCCCAAAGTTAACACTAACTCCAAGCCATTCAAATTTTGAAGCACATTCATATTATTAAGTGATTATATAAATAATGAAAATGCTGTGGTTAAGAGCAAAAATTGCCCTCATTCCTCCTAATTGTGGTAAAGATTTTTCTAGATGTGTACCCATACATTCTTGCCTTATTAAGTAGAGACTACAACCAAAACAATGATTTCTTTTTCTTTCTTTCTTTATTATTGTTGGTAATGCTCATGTAGAACCCCAAATTTTATACTAGGAGCATCGATGATTTCTGTACAGTGGCAAGATGATATCGCTATATAGTTAGATGCTCAAGCAATAAAATCCAAAACACCTTAGTTTGAGCCCTTACTATGCCAGTCACTAACTATGTGATCCTGGTAAGATTAACTTAACTTCTCTGGGCTTTAGTTTCCCTACCAATAAACTATATATTATATCAGTGTTAATTTTATTTATCCCTGTGAACATTAAATAATATAATTTATGTTAAGTATTTATCCCAATATTTGGCATATAGTAAGTATTTACTGGATGTGAGCTAATTTTATTAATCTAAGAGCAGGAGCTAAGTGTGACTATCCCCTGGAAACTGTATAAGCAAATCTGCTCTTTAACCATTTTCATTACAACCACAATAGCTTCATAGGAGCAAAAGTAGGAGAGCACTTAAGAGTCACTTAGTTAAAAACTATTCCAGGGAGGTTGAGGGATCAAGAAAAATAATGAAAAAGAACTCATGGACACAGACAAGAGTGTGGTGATTGCAGGGGTAGGGTGGAGGTGGAAGAGGGTATAGGGAAGATAAATAGTAATGGAAAAAAGCAATAAATATGAACAATTACAAATAACTATTCCAAATATATGTGATAATCTTGATCTTAAAAATCACTAATAAAAATTTTTATATTCAAGCAGAACTTTTTTGGATCTAATTGGAAACCCTCTGACTAATATTTAAAATATTTTTCTTCTTCTTTGATGATGAAGAAACCCCAATATTCATGAATATTTTTAATAACCCTTAACAAAGCCAGAATTTAATCACAGAATTATAGGTATCAGATTTAGAAATGACATTAGAGATTTGTTAGTGTGAAGAATTCATTTTAAAGATAGAAAAATAAACTGAAGGTGTCATAAGAATTGACATGCCCTACGTCATGAAGTTAGTGAACAGTAGACTCAGCCTGGAACACAAGTTTCCTGGATACCTATCTATTACATAAAGTGTTGGTTCCATAGTAGATGCTACTAGTTACCTTAGTTTAGGTTCTCCTGACTGGGGAGCCTGAGACAAGAAATGGGTACTGATAGTTTATATAGGAGGTGATCCTAAAGAGCACAAGTAAGTGGGGAGACAGAAAATAGGGAGATGCCAATAGAATGTATGCTATTGAGTTGTTATCTGTGAACAATGGGGCTCAATTTTCCTTGAGACCTTGTGAGAAATCATTTAGAAAGTACCTCATAATTTTACCTCTGAAGGACTAGATATTTGAAACATTTATCCACTGACCTCTTATCCCTCATTTGTTGAGAGTTATCCTCAAGCCTTTTAACTCCATCACATTCCCAGGCTATACCTTTATATGGGTTGAGCAGCCTCCCAGTCTTTTGGTGGTAGAACTAAGGTGCAAAATCAAAAAGGCTCTATGGAGTGCATGAGATAAGATGAACTGTTCACTATAGCTGTGCTGAAATCAAGTGGGCTATGGGGATGCCATATGGAACACTGCAAGTATCTCCTATACTAGTGTCCACCAAAATCTAGTTATCTTCCATTTCTGAACAGAGAAGGGAAAGAGTGCATTTCTCAGCTCTTATGCATAGGGGAATACAAAATGTGAAAATAAGATATGAGTATTAATATTCTATAAATGCCAGTCTGAGGCAATTAAAATTTCATAAGGAATTCTCCAGTACTTCTTCCCTGCCACAGCACCATTAAGAGGCCTTGAGATGTCAAATCACCTTGGATTACATAGTCATAATATGGGTGAGTAACTGTCTTTTGGAATTATCCTGGACCCATAGTGAACTCTGTCTAAACAATAAATAACTTCTATTGTATTAAGGCACAGATATTTGGGATCTTGCTTGTTACAGCATACTTAGCTTATCATTACTAATATAGGCTCTGTTTTTTGAAATTATATATCTTAGATATTTCTGAAGTTGTAAGAACATGTCATAGAGAACATCTCATGTTATCTAAACTATTCTCCAATATGACCATCAATATATTTTTTATGATCATGTGATTTTTGTCTTTCATTTTGTTTAGGTGATGTATTATATTTATTGATTTGTGAATATTAAACCATCCTTGCATCCCTGGGATGAATCCCACTTAATCATGATGTATGATATTTTTGATGTATTGTTGGATCCTGTTTGCCAATATTTTGTTGAGGATTTTAGCATCTATGTTCATCAGTGATATTGGCCTGTAGTTTTCTTTCTTTGTTGTGTCTTGACCTGGTTTGGGGATTAGGGTAATACTGGCTTCATAGAAAGAGTTTGGGATTTTTCCCTCTTCTTGAATTTTTTGTAATAGTTTGAGGAGGGTAAGAGTTAGTGCTTCCCTAAATGTTTTGTAAAATTCACCTGTGAAGCCATTCAGTCCAGGGCTTTTGTGTGCAGGGAGATTTTTGATTACTGTTTCAATTTCCTTCTTTGTTATTGGTCTGTTGAGACTTTCTACTTTTTCTTGATTCAGTTTTGGAAGTTTATATGTTTCTAGAAATTGGTCCATTTCTTTTAGGTTGTCAAATTTCTTGCCATATAGTTGTTTGTAGTAATTTCTTGCAATTGTTTGTATTTCTGTGGTATCAGTCATGATTTCTCCTCTTTTATTTCTAATTTTTTTTTTATTTGGGTCTTCTCTCTTTTTTTCTTGATGAGCCTGGCTAGAGGCTTGTCGATTTTGTTTATTTTTTTGAAAAACCAGCTCCTAGTTTTGTTGATTTTTTGGATTGTTTGTTTAGTCTCTATGTCATTTAATTCTGCTCTGATCTTGATGATTTCCTTCCTTCTACTTGACTTAGGCTTTGTTTGTTGTTGTTGTTCTAGTTCTTGTAGCTTTAGGATTAGAGTTTTTGTTTGAGATTCTTCTATCCTTTTCAGATATGCCTGTATTGCTATGAACTTCCCTCTTAAGACTGCTTTTGCTGTGTCCCACAGGTTTTGGACTGTTGTGTGTTCATTGTAATTTGTTTCTAGAAGTTTATTGATTTCTTCTTTGATGTTATTGTTAATCCATTCATTATTTAGTCTGGTACTGGCATAAGAACAGACATATAGATCATTGGAACAGAATAGAGAGCCCAGAAATAAACCCAGGCCTCTATGGTCAACTAATATTTGATAAAGGAGGAAGGAACATAAAATGGAGTGAGAAGAGCCTCTTTAACAAATGGTGCTGGGACAACTGGACAGGGACATGCAAGAAAAAATGAAACTAGACCACCAACTTACACTACACACAAGAATAAACTCAAGATGGATCAAAAACTTAAATGTAAGCTGTGACACCATAAAAGTCTTAGAGGAAAATATAGCCAGGAAAATTTCAGATATTCCACATAACAATATCTTCATGAATACATCTCTTAAGGCAAGAGAAAGAAAGGAAAAAACAAACAAATGGAACTACATTAAACTAAAGTTTCTGCTCAGCAAAAGAAAACATCAGCAGGATGAATAGGAAACCAACCATATGGGAAAATATATTTGCCAATGATATCACAGACAGAGGGCTGATCTCCAAAATATATAAAGAGCTCATGCAACTCAACATCAAGAAAACAAACAACCCAATTAAAAAATGGGCAAAGGACCTGAACAAACACTTCTCCAAAGAGGACATACAGAAGGTCCATAGACACATGAAAAAATGCTCAACATCATTGGCCATCAGAGAGATGCAAATAAAAACCACAATGAGATACCACTTTACACCAGTCAGAATGGCCATCACCAACAAATCAACAAATAACAAATGCTGGCGAGGATGTGGAGAAATGGGAACCCTACTGCACTGTTGGTGGGAATGCAGACTGGTGACGCCACTATGGAAAACAGTATGGAATTACCTCAAAAAACTAAAAATGGAACTGTCTTTTGAACCAGCGATTCCACTGCTAGGATTATACCTGAAAAATCCTAAAACCCTAATTCAAAAAAAAAAAACTAATACACCCCTATGTTCATAGCAGCCCTGTTTACAATAGCTAAGTACTGGAAACAACCTAAGTGCCCATCTGTAGATGAGCAAATCAAAAAATGGTAGTACATTTACACAATGGAATACTATGTAGCAGAAAGAAAGAAGGAACTCCTGCCATTTGCGACAACATGGATGGAAGTAGAGAGAATTATGCTTAGTGAAATAAGCCAGGCAAAGAAATCAAAATACCATATGATATCACCTAATACAGGAAACTAAAGAACAACACAGACAAATGAACTAAATAAGACAAAGAGTAGAACAGTAGTCAATAGGGGGGAGGGGGGAGGGAGAGAAGGGGATAAGTAAGGGAAGGGTCTAGTCAAGGAATGTGTATAAATAACTCATGGTCATGAACAATGGGGAGGGATATCATTGTGGGAAAATGGATGGGCTGGGTTGGGGGAACAATGGGGGAAAAATGGGACAACTGTAGTTGAAAAACCAAAAAATAAAAGAAAAATATTTGTTATGAGTTTGGTCAGATTATGGCCAAAATCTGTGACAAGACTAAAAGTAAAGTTTACATGGAGACTGGATATATATTCTGGACCTCATTATCAACATATGCTAACCATTAAGGAAATTATCTCATTCAAACTATGGATTGACCCTCTTCTGCTGTAGTTGCAGTATTTGCATCCAATGCCAACACTTCAATACAGCAATAAAGAAAACCATCCAATACTTGTGAATGTGTCTGTTCATCAAAAAATTATACTTTTTTGACACCAAATTATGCCTTTTGAAGCCCCATCCTTTATGAGAACATTTAGCACATCTTTATTAGTCAAGATTGAATCTATTTGAATACACTGTTAGGTTACAGAGATGCTATATTTGTTAACCCACTAATATCCTTTACATCATTTCCCCCTTTCCTTTGATTAAGGGAAAACACTCTTGCAATAATTGAGAGTGAAGTCCTCAAGCATTTCTCAAGATGTAGTCACAACATAGAAGCTCAACTTTTAAATCCTCATCTGGGATTTATCTCTTTATAACACCTGTGTAGTTTCCCATGATTTGCAAGTCAACCATGATAGTTTCTGTTCCTACTGAAGTATATTACTCTGACTAAACCCCTAAATTTAGTTTTTCTTCATAGGTCAGGTTTTTTTTACCTATTCCTCTCAGACCTTTTTTTTTTTTCTTATACTTTTTTACTTTTACTCAGCACTGACACGAATGCAACCAATTCTTCAAAGACAGAGATAGGAGACTCATTGAGAATTTTACTTTCATCAAGTCATCTGGAGGCTTCCCAGGTAACTGGATATTACACCCTGTTCCAGAAATTTTGGTGCTTGAGGCAGTTTTGGTGAATAACTTCTCATGTACATTTGCAATTGTCATGCAAATGAATTCCAGAGCCCTAAAGCAGAAGATAAATTGCCAAAATGCACTTCTTTATTTTTCCCCATTTATTCTTGGGAATACATTGTCCCATTTAGTAAGATGTAGGAAAAGTGGTTAATGCTAATGCTCAGATTTTCATCAAAATGATTGAGCATATTTGGGCTTAAATGTGGCAGTTAAGTCATGTTATTTTGTATGTTGTAATTAAATTGACATTAATTAATTTCTCTCCTAACCAACTCCCTACTCCAGTGCTTCATATAAGCACTATGCTTTGAGTTTTCATTTATTCTAAAAATCTGAGTCACTTCATAAAAGAACTACTAACATGCTTGTTAAAATAACACAGAAAGACATCATAAAATGAATAAGTGGTAGGGGTCATGGAGAGAGTAGCAGGAATTACGACGTTATTTTTATTTAATTATAATGCTTTATTTCTTATTTATTCATTGGGTGCTTATTATGTCTGACACAGTTCTAGGTAGAGTCGGTGATACAGACTCATGAAGAAGATACAGTATTCCATAAAAATATATTTAAATATGTAACAGGAAAGAACTCAGAAAATTTTCCAAATTTACATTCAAACTAGTTCTTGAAAGAAAATTAGTATTTCATCATATATAAACAAGAGAGTGGTGAACTATTTCAGGCACAGAACAAATAGCATGAGCAAAAGTATCAAGGCTGCACCAATCTACATTCCCACCAACAGTGCAAAATGATTCCCCTTTATCCACATCTTCATCAACACTTGTTGTTTGTTGTTTTATCAATGATAACCACTGACAGGTGTGAGGTGAAATCTCATTGTGGATTAAATTTTTACTTCTCTGATGATTGGTGACATTGAGCATCTTTTCATATGTTTATTGGCCATCTGTACCTGTCTTCTTCGGAGAAGTGTCTATTCAGATCCTTTGTCAATTTTTTAATTGAATTGCTTGCATTTTTGGTGCTGAGTTGCATAAAATTTTTATAAATTTTGGATATTAAATCATTAGATGTATCATTAGTAAATATGTTCTTCTATTCAGTGATCTGTCTTTTTATTTTGTTTTTATAACACTATAATGCTGTTTTGTTTACTATGGCCTTGTAGTACCATTTGATATCATGTAGCATGATTCCTCCAACATAAATCTTTCTTTCTTAAGATTGCTATGGCTATTTGCGGTCTTTTATGGTTCCATATACTTTAAAAAAATATTTGTTCTAGTTCTGTGAAATACATCATTGGTATTTTGATAGGAACTGAGTTGAATCTAGATTGCTTGTGTTTTATGGACATTTTAACAGTGTTAATTCTTCCTATCTGGGAACATAATATATGCTTCCTTTTATTTGTATCTTCAGTTTCTTTCTTCAATGTCTTATAACTTTCTGAGTACAGGTCTTTTACCTCTTTGGTTAAATATATTCCTAGATATTTTTTGATGAAATTGTAAATTGGATTTTTTTCTTAGTTTTTCTTTCTAATAGTTCATTATCAGTGTATAAAATGCAACCGATATTTGGATATATTTTTGTGCCCTGCTACTTAATTTTTAAATAAGTTCTAGTGGTTTTTCGATGGCAAACCAATAATCCCTTAAAAAGAATCAATGTATCCTTGAGCTCTGTTAAACTTATGGAATGACATTTGAATAAGAGCTGAATGAAGAAATGCACAGACACAGGTGGGGTAGGAGGAAAAGGTCATTGAAAGCCAGTTCTGCAATATAATTAAACAGAAAACCTATAGTGCCCAGGTTTCATTGTTAGCTAGACAGCCTTTCAAAGGTTCTTCACTGTGTGTGGTACAGCCTTCCACTCCCTAGGGTAGGGTTTCTAAACCTCAGCACTACTGATATTTTGTACCACATAATTTTTTGTTGTTGTGGCTATCTTGTGTACTAGAACATGTTTAGCAGCATCTTTGGCCTGCCCAATACTGTGGATATGTTTCAGTGTGTCACATTGACTACTGGGGGTGGTTTACTGGAATTTAGTGAGTATGTATAATTTTATATATATATAATTTATTTTACCTTTTATCCCTTCTCTCTCTCCCTCCCAGAAGCAGTAGAGTGACCCATTCAACAATGCAAATTTGAGCTGGTAAAAGAGAATAAGTTTTAAATAGAATGTAATAAAGAAGTTTTTATTTATATTAGACTCAGGTTTTTGATACATAAAAATTAGTTGCTTTATTAATGCCTAAAAGTGACCAAAAAGTTATGAAATTTACCTAATATGTCACTCCAGAACAAGAAAGAAATTTGTAACAAAGCATGATTGAAGATAGTGGTGAAAGATAAATAAAATTTATTATATTATATTTATAAAGTCCAGCCCATTTAATAATTTACTTATAAAAAGAAGACCTGAGTATACAAATTGAATGAACCCAAGGTGTTCCAGAGAAAAAAGATTGAAGTAAAACAGTAACAAATCTTTGTAAAATTACCTAATTTCAAAATCACTAAGAGAATCCTATAGACATCCATGCAAAAATAAAAACTTATCATTGGAAAAGAAAATTTAGGCTGGTCTCAAGCTCCCAGCTATAATATAGTGGAATAGAGGGGATCCCAGATGGTGGAGGAGTAGGTGGAAGCTACACTACTCTTCCCAGAACCAATCTGAAATTACAACTTAATTGTGGAGAAATCCTCTGGAATAACCAACTGAACACTAGCTAGAAAGAAGCCTTATAACCACGAACAGACAGAAAAACTGCTCTGTCACAACGTAGTTGGTACAGAGTGTGGAGATGTGAGAGGGCTGCCTGGGCTCCCATGGGCAGCAGCTGAAGGTACAAAAAATATTTCGATGGTCAGAGGGTTCCCCCTGGGAAGTGTGGGTCTAAACCCCAAGCTGGCCTCCCCTGCCTATAGCATCAGAGCCGACAGTAAACCAGTTAGCATCGAGCTGTGAAAAAGCAAAAAGTGGTGTTTTTTAAAAATTTTATTTATATTATTTTTTTGCTGGCCTGAAAGAGTTAGCTGTAGGCATAGAGATATTCTTAAAGGAAAAAATACACAAAATTTCCTTAGCACCCACTTATCCTGGGCTCCAATGGGGGGGGGGACAAAGTGGTTTAGAGATGCTTGAAGAGAGTTTGGGTTGGTGGCTTTGGGGAGAGAACTGAGGAAACAGCTGGTGGGACCCCAGTGCTGACTCATTCCCCATACTATATGAACCATCTCAGGAAGAGCACTGCTCTCTAAGTGCCATCAGCCTGAGGGAAAGCAAAAGCCCCACCCAGAAAAATAACTCTGCCCCACCTGGTGGTGCTGAAGCCTGACTACTGATTACAGAGTGACTAGGTAAACAACTGAAGGAGATCTCTGGTAGTCTCAAACAGGCTGGGACACAACCTGACATTATCAGGGGCAGATCCAGAAAGAGAACAAGTGAAAAAATCAGATACTACTGAGACTAATTCCACCGCAGTCTTCTTCATGAGTTATTTTGTCTCCTACATAGCTTTTTTGTATGTTTTATCAATTATGCTGTTACAGTAATCCTGATTTATTTTCCCCTTGCTCCCCTCCACCCAGCAAACCCCTCCCTCCAGCAGTTACCACCCCCACTTAGTCATTGTCCATGGGTTGTGCATAAAGCTCTTCTCAACATCCCCCTGTCTATTCTTCACCCTCCTACTATGCTTCTTAATTCCTACACCATTTCCCTCCATCTCCTCACTTCTCCCTCCCAGCCTACCTCCCCCCACATGCTCTCTATACCTATGATTCTGTTCCCACTCTGGTTGCCTGCTTAGTTTGCTTTTGTTTTCCTTCTCTAGCTTCTGTAGTTGATAGTTGTGATACTGTTTTTACTTTAATGTTCATACTTTTGATCTTCTTTTTCTTAAATAAGTCCCTTTAACATTTCATATAATAATGGCTTTGTGATGATGAAGTCCTTCAGCTTTACATTGTCTGGGAAGTGTAACAGGACCCCTGGGTTGCTCTGATTGAAACAGAACCCATGGGCTGTTTAGTTAAGGGCCCAATTGCCCATCGCCAGAATTATAACTCCCAATACCAGAGTTTAGTGAAAAGAAAAAGAACTGTTTATTTAACAGTTATATAGATTTATATTATCTGCAGATTTCTGTCATTAAGCCTTATGTTCTTAAAACACCCACAAACACATAGCCAAGCTAGTTTTAAAAAAGTTAGAAATACCATTTTCTTACTTCCTAGACACAGTTCAGCTTTACCGGTAGCTGCTGATCATTCAATTCTGATTGGGGAGCTCTTTCTGTGCTGTGGTGCCCCCCAGTTTTCAATCCAGAACCACATGGATTCTCAGCCTCCTTGTAAACTGCCTTCTCAAAGCTGCATGGTGTTTCCCTTTCCAAACAGCATGGAGAACCTCAAAACTGCATGGAGAACTCAGCTTCTTTAATCCTCATGGGGAGAGAGAGCGCCTTCTTCCTGCAAACCACGTGGATC
Organism: Furipterus horrens; assembly: GCF_987537825.1. NCBI lineage: Eukaryota > Metazoa > Chordata > Mammalia > Chiroptera > Furipteridae > Furipterus > Furipterus horrens. Next base: position 36,254,805 of record NW_028327187.1, read on the forward strand.
TCCTCTCCTTCTCAAAACTGCATGGTGAGAGCCTCCTAATAAAATGTCCACAGCTTCTTTATAAATCCCTGACTGCGTCCTCTGACACAGTGGGTGTGGTAACCAGTTCTGACCATTCACAGAACCTTATGCAGGCTCTGTAAGCTCTTTCAATATCATCCCATAGTCCACGACCCCTCCCATCTTCCTGGGCTCTGGAATCATCAAGGCCATTTGAACAACAAAGTTGCCAGCCACTAGCCCCAGGCATGCAAAGGCATCGTAAAAGCTGCTTCCTTTTCCCCATCCCCCCGCTGCAAGCTCTGGGTTTTTGGGGGGTTTTTTTCCGGACACCCCCATTCTGTAACAGAAGCAGTTTCTCTGTTCTTCCATTCTGAATGATAGCTTTGCTGGGTAGAGTAATCTTGCTTGTAGGTCCTGGTTTTTCATCACTTTGAATATTTCCTGCCAGTTCCTTCTTGCCTGCAAAGTTTCTTTTGAGAAGTCAGCTGATAGTCTTATAGGTATCTCTTTGTAGATAATTCTCTTCTCTTTTGCTGCTTTTAAGATTCTCTTTATCCTTAACCTTTGAATTTTGATTATAATGTGTATTGGTGCGGTCCTCCTGGGTCTAGTTTGGGACTCTGTGTGCTTGCTGGACCCAAATGTACCTTCCCTCCCCCAAATTAGGGAAGTTTTCCTTCATTATATTTTTGCATAATTTTTCAATTTCTTGCTCCCCTCTTCACCTTCTGGCAATCCTATGATTCAGATGTTGGCATCTTTAAAGCTATTCCAGAGGTTTCTAAGCCTCTCCTCATTTTTTTCAATTCTTATTTCCTCCTTCTGTACTGGTTGACTGTTTGCTTCTTCCTTGTGTTCCAATTTGTTGATTTAAACACTGGTTTTCTTTCTTTCACCACTTCTTTTGTATGGATGTTCTTTCATTCCAGCTAGGATAGCCTTCATTCTTTCCCCATCCTGTTTAACTTTTTCTGTCAAGTAAGTGAGCATCTTTATCACCAATGCCTTGAACTGTGCATCTATTATGTTTTCTATCTCTTTATCTGTTAGGTGCACTATTCATTCATTGCTCAGTTGTGTCCTGGGACGTAGATCTGCCCACCCCACCCCCACGCCCTTTCTGGGCATACTCTGTTTCATCATCTTGACAGGTTTCTATGTTTGTCTCTGTGATTTGGGTAGGGCTGTCACACCTGTTACATTATAGGGGGCAGATCCTTAGGTGATTGTTAGTGCTGACACCCATTTCACCACATTTTGGCACTGATGTGGGAGAGGAGTATGAGAGGGAACAGTTCTGGTTGCCACCACTTTTCCAGGAACTTCTCCCCCTTCCTGTACTAAGCAAGCCGCCTCCTTTTCAAGACTGGTCGCTTCTTCCTCTGCCCTAACCCCCACTGGCTTTCACAGTCAGAAGCAATGTGACTCTATTTTCCATGGCGCTGGAATCACAACCTACGTGGTCTAGTCTGGGGTTGGGATCCATCTGATTTGGGGCTATAATCACTTCTCAGGTTTAAACTGTATGACTGTGTTTCCCCCCACCCCACCAAACCCAGTCTACTGCTAGCTGCACCCACCCACCATGCTCCCACCAGTCACGCCGCCTCTAGCCATGCTGCCTGCCAAGCACTGCCCTCGCAGCCACTGCTCTGCTCCTCTTTCTCTCCATCCCAGCTCCATCCCTCCTACCTTTTTGGCTGATTATTTCTTCTTTATTTCTTTGCTGAACTTCCATGTAGTTTAGATTTTCTGGGTTTTCTAATTTTGAAGTGGTTGTAAGTCCCTTCTTAGTTTTGAGGAGAGGTACCATGTGTATTTACACCTCCACTTTTGGCCAGAAGTTCTGCATAGCTTTTTAACATTTTTTTTGCCCTCCCAGTTTGTGTATTTTAAGTTATTAGTTTTTACATTATAGTTTATTTCAAATCTCATATTTTCTCTTCTCTTATATTACTCCATTTTACCATCTTATTTTTTGTATTTATTTTTCCATTCTTCACTCTGACCATTTCTCCCCCCTTCAGCTTCTCAGAACTTTTCCTTCTCATTAGTCTTCTCATATTCTTTTTCCCATTCTTAAAATACGCTTACTCTCTCTCCACCTTGATTAGTTTTTCCCTGTTGGTTGTGAATATGGAAATTATTGTGGCCTTTCTGCAATTCTATTCATAGATCTTCATTATAGTAGTCACTCTCTATATCGTGGTTCACTTATCCCGGCCTCACTGTATCGCGGGATTTTTAAAAAATATTATATTTAATTATTTATCACGGATTTTTTGCTATATCGCAGAATTTTGCGGTACTGTATACGTATGTTGTTAAAGTTATGTAGGTTTAAGAGTGTAGAATATGTTTAAGAACATAAGTAGTGTTTATAAATGTGGAAAAGGTTAATAAGGGAGTGGGAAATGTTAATAAGGGACTGGGAATGGTTTATAAGTGTGTGGGAAGTGTTTGTAAAGCCTTAAATATATATATATAAATAGTAAAATAAATGTAATATTCCTACTTCGTGGATTTTCACCTATCGTGCGGGGGGGATTTAGAACATAATACCCATGATAAGTGAGGGAATATTGTATTTTGCTATTATTTTTGTGGGTGTGGGATTCTTTCCTGTGTTGACTGTTGTTTTTTTTTTTTTTTTTCACAGCACCTCTACAACAGTATACATATGTGGTGGGCAGAGTGACTCTTGGCCAACTAGCCATAGGGAAGGAATCAACAAAAAGCAGCACAACAACAAGAAAAACCCAAGTACAACTAGACAGCCCAAATAAATGGCATAATGGACATCCCAAGAGTATCAAAATCAGGAGAGCAAGAAGACTGCACCACCAAACCCCACAGGTCTCCTACCACAGAGGTCACACGATGAAGACAGGGAGACAAAGTAGATCAATCTAAGAAGCAGAAACAAACAAGAAGAGTCGTCTAAAATGGAGACACAAAGAAACAACAGAAGGGGAAAAAGGAATCCCCATAAAGAGTGCTAAATAAAATAGAGGAAAGCAAACAATCAGACATGAAATTCAAAATGATAGTTATAATAAAGCTCAATGAGCTTAGTGAGCTCAGAGATAACTACAAAGTATGCCAAAGAAGCTACAAGGAACTTACCGAGAACTACACCAGCATTAAAAAGGACATAGAAAGTATCAGTAAAAGCCAGGATAAAATGAAGAATACAATTGCCGAAATGAAGAACACAGCAGAAGGAATTAAAAGCAGGCTAGATGAAGTAAAGGAATGGATCAGCAAGCTGGAAGACAACGTAGAAAAAAATTCCCAGACAGTGCAACAAAATGAAAAAAGACTGAAAAAGAATGAAGAGGTTTTAAGAGAGTTGCAGGACAACATGAAACTTAATAACTACCATATCATAGGGATACCAGAAGGAGAAGAAGAGGAGCAAGGAATAGAAAATCTGGTCAGAAAATTAATGACAGAAGACCTCCCTACTTGATTGGAGAAAAAGTCATGCAAGTCCAGGAAGCACAGCAGGTCACAATGAAGATGAACGCAAAGAGGTCCACTCCAAGACACATTATAATTAAAATGGCAACATTCAAAGACAAAGAAATAATCCTAAAAACAGCAAGAGAGGAACAGCTAATAAAATATAAGTGATCTCCATAAGGCTATCAGCAGATTTCTCAACAGAAACACTGCAAGCCAGAAGGGAATGGAAAAAAATAAGTTAATTAATGAAAAGCAAGGAAATACAACCAAGACTACTCTACCCAGCAAGACTCTCATTCAAAATAGAAGGTAAAATAAGGAGTCTCCAAGGCATAAGAAAGCTAAAAGAATACATCTCCACCAAACCAGCATTGCAAGAGATGCTAAAGGTTCTGTTTAAAGAAGATGAAGAAAAGGGGGGGCACACAGGTACATAGAAGAAAATGAAAATTTAAAAAATACCTATCAATAATAATTTAAATGTAAATGGGTTAAATCCTCCAAAAGAAAAGACATAGGGTAGCTGAATGGATAAGAAAACTTAACCCACATATATGCTGTATAAAAGAGACCCACCTCAGAACAAAAGATCTACACAAACTAAAACTGAAGGGAAGAAAAACAATATTTTAAGCAAATATACATGAAAAAAATTGTTAGGGTAGCAATTTATATCAGACAAAATAGATTTCACAATAAAGGCCATAAAAAAGGACAAAAAAGGATATTTCATAATACTTAAAGAAAAAATCCATCAAGAATATATAGCCCTTGTAAACATATGTGCACCCAACATAGAAGCACCCAAATATATAAGTAAAATCTTGGAGGACTTCAAGAAGGATACTGGCAGCAACACACTCATAGGAGGGGACTTTCACACCTCATTTAAACAGTGGGCAGATTTTCCAAGCAAAGGAACGCCAAGGATATTGAGGTATTGAACAACACTCTAGATAAAATGGACTTAATGGATATATATATAGAAATTTTCACCCCAAAGAAGCAAAATATACATTTGTTTCAAAGGCACATGGAACATTGTCAAAGATAGACCACAGGATAAGACACAAAACAAGCCTCAAAAAATTCAAGAAAATTGAAATTATATCAAGCATCTTCTCAAATCACAATGGTTTGAAACTAGAAACCAACTTTAAGGAAAAAATTCGAAAACATTCAAATTCATAGAGACTGAGTAACAAGCTATTAAGTAATGAACAGGTTAACAACGAGATCAAGGAAGAAATTTTTAAAAATCTGGAAACAAATTAAAATGAACACAAACAGCCCAAAACCCATAGGACAAAAAGGCAGTCCTAAGAGGGAAGTTCAAAGCAATACAGGCCTACCTAAAAAAAAAAGAAAAAAAGAAAAGTTTCAAATAAACAACTCAATCCTACATCTACAAGAGCAAGAACAACAACAAAAAACAAAGCCCAGAGCAAGTGGAAGGAAGGAAATAATAGAGCAGAATTAAATAACATAGCGACTAAAAGAACAGTTCAAAGAATCAATAAATCTAGGAGCTGGTTCTTTGAGAAGATAAACAAAATCGACAAGTTTTTAATGAGACTCATCAAGAGAAAGAGAGGACCCAAATAAATAAAATCAGAAATGAAAGGGGAGAAATCACAATCAATACCATAGAAATAAAAGGAATTGTAAGAAACTACTGTGTACAATTAAATGCCAAAAAAATTTGACAACCTGGGTGAAATGAACAAATTTCTGGAAACGTATGACATTCTAAACTGAATCAAGAAGAAGCAGAAACCCAGAATAAATTGATAATAACTAGTGAAATTGAAACAGTAATCAAAATTCCCAGCACATAAAAGCCCCAGAATGGTTGGCTTCACTGATGAATTTTACCAAACATTTAGGGAAGAACTAACTCCTATCCTTCTGAAACTATTAAAAAAAAAAAATCCAAGAAGAGGTAAGACTCTGAAACTCTTTCTATGAGGCCAGTATTGTCCTAATTCCAAAGCCAGATGAAGACACAACAAAAAAAGAAAACTACAGACCAATAACCCTCATGAATATAGATGCTAAAATCCACAACAAAATATTGGAAACCAGATCCAGCAATACATTAAAAAGTTCATAGTCAATTGTCAAGTGATATTTATTCCATAGATGCACGGATGGTATAACAAAGAGAAACAATTTTAATATAATTCTTGTTGAGTTCAATTTTTCAGGTGTTTTAGACTTACATATGCATGCTGATTGCAAAACTGCAGTTACTTCCTTTCTATCACATCAAGTTTTTCTCTACAGTTTATCTTAATGCGACCACTCTAGGGTGGATTGAGCCTGGATCAAGAGAAGATCTAGTGCTCTCCTATTGGCTGAGAGCAAACCTTCCTCAAGTGGGGATGGGTGGGGGACAACCTTGGAGACCAGCAACAGGTTCATACTTGTCTAGGCTATTCAGTTACACATGAGACATTGTGGTGAGGGGTTGAGTGCTGCTCTATGTAGTGAATTGTATTCTGAAGTGTAGTCCAAGTTATTGCCTGTATACAAGAAGTTAGCATAATTTATTTTTTTATTTACATACGTACTTATTTCCTTTCCTTCAGACCACGTCTGCCTCTGCTATTTCTTGTTGTAAGTGCCTAACGAACCCTGATTCATTTTGTTATATCTGTGGCAGTTTCACCATTCCGAGTCAAAGGACAAACATCAGCGCATTTGTCAGGCAAGACTATTTTGCATATTTTAAAGTAAAACTTGGTGATCAAGATAAGTCTCGGGCCCCTCACAAGCTGTGCAAGCAGTGTGTCGAGAGTTTATGGATATGGACAATGGGAACACGGGATAAACTGCCATTTGGTATACCTATGGTTTGGCGAGAGCCCAGAGATCATTAAAGTGACTGTTACTTTTGTATAGTGAAAACATCAGGATGTAACAAGAAAAATAAGTGTAAAATAGAATATCCTAGTCTACCATCAGGTATATGCCCAATGACTCATTCAGCTGAAATCCCAATGCCAGTTTTCAGTTTCCTCTTTCGAAAAACAGGAATATGGTAAAGAACTAAGTGACAGCAACAGTGAAGATTTTGAAATTGAAGATGACTCAGTTCATAAAGAATTTGATCAACATGAGTTGAATGATTTGGCACGAGATTTAAAACTATCCAAAAGTGCTTCAGAACTCCTTGCATCAAGACTGCATGAGAAAAACTTGCTTGAAAAAGGAGTGAAGGCATCCTACTTTCAATCAAAAGAAAGTGCATTACTGCAGTACTTTTTAAGTAATGGTGGCTTTTTATATTGCCCTAATATACATGGTTTAATGGAAGAATTGGGAATTCCAATTTATAACACAACTAAATGGTGACTGTTCATTGATAGCTCAAAGCTGACCTTGAAGTGTGTCCTCCTCCAAAATGGCAACTTATTTGGTGCGGTCTCATTTGGCTATTCAGTTTGTTTTTGTGAAGAATATGAAGACCTAAAGAGAGTCATTGACCTGTTTCAATGTCACAAGCACAATTGGATCATCTGTATTGACCTTAAAATGGTCTGCTTCCTTCTTGGTCAGCAATGCAGATACACCAAGTATCCCTGTTTTCTGTGTATGTGGGACTGCAGAGTTTGAGAGAAGCATTGGGTGGAGTTGAATTGGCTGCCAAGATTTGACCTCAAACCTGGTGATCCAAACATTCTACATGAGCCACTTGTTGACCAAAAGGACATTATATTCCCGCCTTTACACATAAGACTGGGTCTCATGAAGCAATTTGTTAAAGCTCTGCCAACTGAAGGAGATCATTTCAAGTAATTCATTTTGAAATTTCCTAGCCTGTCATTTGAAAAGATAAAATACCTTAATATGTATATTTGGTAGAACTTTAATACTTGTACAGAATTTGACTTACAGTAACAATATGTAGCCTTTATATGAATAAAATGACTCTAAATAAACATTGTATTCAGGTAATTTTTTCTTTATTTTCCTTTGCATGTACATTTTGTATGATATTGGGGACAGAGGAAGGGTATGTTGTACCTTAAAAAGTTGACGTGATAGAGAAAACTGGGGTCATTTTTGGATTCAGATGCCAAAATTTAGTAAAAAAAGTGTCAGATCTAACTCATCAAAAATTGTGTTCCCCGGTGTAACATTCATAAATTAATAAATGTAATGTACCATATAAAGAAAATGGAATACAAAATTAACATGATCATATAAATACATGCTGAAAAAATATTTGATAAAGTACATCGTCGGCAGCCGTCCGTCTCGAGAGACGATGGCGTAGCTTCTTCAGAGTCTATCTGCACCGCCGAGAATGGCTGTGCAGTCCGACTCGGGAGTGACAATCCCTGCCGCACTTGGTACAGGTGAAGGCAGATGGCTGTTGTTGCTGCTGTTGATGCTGCTTCCGCCTCGATCTTTTCTGGACCGCCTCCTCGTTGCGCGCAGCCTCTGCGCATGACGTACCTTGCCTGACCGCGAGCCTCCAGGCTAGGCGGTCGTCTGCTTGAACTTCCCATGTGTTGAGATTGATGGAGCATTGTGTCATGTCCTTTTTGCAGATGTCTTTGAACCGCAGTTTTGGGCGCCCTGTCATCCTCTGGCCTTGTGCTAGCTCGCCGTAGAGGAGGTCTTTGGGAATACAGCCTGCATCCATTCTTTTGACATGGCCGAGCCACCTGAGGCGTCTCTCACTAGGAACTGCATGCAAACTGCTCATGTTGGCTTGCTTCAGCACCTCGGTGTTGGGGACCTTATCCTGCCAGGCGACATGCAGGACGCGTCGCAGGCACCTCATGTGGAAGCTGTTGAGTTTCCTTTCGTGCCTTGCATAGGTGGTCCATGTCTCGCTGCCATAGAGGAGAGTGCTGAGTACGCAGGCTTGATAGATGCGCTGTCTGGTTTTCACAGTGAGGCTGGAATTGTTCCACGCTCACCGGTTCAGTTTGGCCATAACTGTGGCTTCCCTGGCGATTCTCCGATTGACCTCCAAGTCGACTGACAGAGAGCTCGAGATGGTGGACCCGAGGTAAGTGAAATCGTTGACAACCTCCAGGGTGTATCCGCCGATGGTGATGCATGGGGGAGTGCCCGTGCCTTGAGCCATAACGTTCGTCTTCGTCAGGCTGATGGCTAGTCCGAACTCCTTGCATGCGTGGGAAAGGCAAGTGACTAACTGCTGGAGTCCCTCTTCGGAGTGTGATGTCAAGGCTGCGTCGTCGGCGAAGAGCATCTCATGGATGAGCACCTCTTTGACTTTGGTATTGGCACGTAGACGGGCCAGGTTGTAGAGCTTGCCATCGGATCTGGTGTGAATGAAGACACCCTCGCTGCAGTCCTTAAAGGTGTATTGGAGGAGCATGGAGAAGAAGATTCCGAACAGCGTAGGCGCGATGACGCAGCCCTGCTTTACTCCGCTGCTGACTGGGAAGGCCTCAGATGTTGCGCCATTGTAGGACACCGTGCTGTGCATGTTGTCGTGAAAGGACATGACCACAGCAAGCAGATGTGGTGGACAGCCAATCTTCCGTAGCAAGCTGAAGAGTCCGCTTCGACTGACCAGATCAAACGCGTTCGTGAGGTCGATAAAGGCGAGGTAGAGTGGTTTATGCTGCTCGTGACACTTCTCCTGCAGCTGGCGTAGGGAGAAGATCATGTCCACTGTTGATCGGCCAGCTCTGAAGCCACACTGGGACTCTGGGTAGACGCGGGAAGCAAGGGTCTGCAGGCGGGCAAGAGCGACCCGGGCGAATACTTTGCCGACGAGGCTGAGGAGAGAGATGCCCCAGTAGTTGTTGTAGTCGCTGCAGTCTCCTTTGTTCTTGTACATGGTGATAATGTTGGCGTCTCTCATATCCTGGGGGATGTAACCCTCCTTCCAGCAGAGACAGAGTAGATGGTGGAGCGGCTGTAGCAGGACTGGTTTCCCGCTCTTTAGGATTTCTGGAGGGATTCCGTCGCTTCCTGGTGCTTTCCCGCAAGCGAGGCGGTCGATGGCTTTGCCGAGCTCTGCCGCAGTAGGTGGGGTGTCTAGCTCCTCCATGACTGGTAGGTCTGGGATGGCGTTAATAGCAGTGTCTGTTACGGTGTTCCTCGTCGCGTACAGCTCGAGGTAGTGCTCGGTCCACCGCCGCATTTGCTGTTCCTGGTCAGTGATGACCTCACCTGTCTTGGACTTAAGGGGGGCGATCTTGGAGGGAATTGGTCCTGTTGCCTTCTTGATACCCTCATACATTCCTCGTGCGTTGCCTATATCGGCGGCTTCCTGGATGCTTCTGCACAGGTTTAGCCAATAGGTGTTGGCACAGTGGCGGGCGGTCTTCTGGACTTTGTTCCTGGCAGCCCGTAGAGCTTGAAGTGTACTGGGAGTGGGCGTGGCCTTGTAAGCCAGTAGGGCCTTCCTCTTAGCCTCGATCACGGGTTCCATTTCTTCCCAGTGAGCCTCGTACCAGTCAGCGTTCTTCCGCTCTTTCTTCCCGTAAGCAATAATGGCGGAGTTGTATATGGCATCGCGGAGACGTGACCAATTGGATTCGATAATGTCGTCTGCCGCCATTCCCTCGCCGAGTGCATCTTCCATCCTGTTGATGAATTGCTGGGTCTTAACTGGGTTGCTGGCACAACTGGTGTTGATGCGTGGGCGACCCTTCATCTTGGAGTGGTGCAACCTCTTCGGCGTTATGCGCACCTTGCTTATGACGAGGGCATGGTCCGTGTCGCAGTCTGCACTGTGGTAGCTGCGGGTGAGGAGGTTGCTGCCAATATCTGTTCTTCTGGTGATGACGAGGTCAAGCTCGTGCCAGTGGCGGGAGCGGGGGTGCCTCCATGACACCTGGTGGATCTCTTTGCACTTGAAGAATGTGTTTGTCACGCACAGGCCGTGGTGACACGAAAGCTCAAGCAGTCGCTGACCATTCTCATTGATCTTACCTCTCCCAAAGTTTCCGAGGCAGGTGGGCCAGGCCATGTGGTCGGCTCCTACTCTTGCGTTGAAGTCTCCAAGGAGATAAAGAGCGTTACTTCTGGGGATCTTGGATAACGCTTCGTCCAGTGCATGGTAGAACTGTTCTTTCTCTTCGGTGGTGGCGCAGAGGGTTGGGGCGTACGCGCTAAGAATGCTGACTGGGCCGAAAGTTGTTGACAATCGGAGGGTAAGTAATCTCTCTGTGCCTCCTGTGGGTGGCTCTATGGAGTTAACAAGCATGTTCTTCACAGCGAACCCAACACCGTGCTGTCTTGGTTGGTCCGGAGACTTCCCTTGCCAATAGAAGGTGTAGTTGGTTTCTCTGATAGTTCCGTTGTCGGCCAACCGGGTCTCCTGTGAGCCGCAATGTCGATGTTTAGTCGTGCCAGTTCCCTGTCGATGACGGCGGTTTTCCTGGCACCATTGATCCACGGAAGGTCTGCAGTAAGTCCGGGACACATGGTCCTGATGTTCCAGCTAGCGAGGCGAAGAGCTGGAGGCTTCTTTCTTGTTTTTTGCTTGGAATTGCCTGGTGTGAGTTTTTTGTGGCCCACTTTTCGAGAGACGCCTCTCTGATCCCCACGCACCCAGTGGGGCAGGCGAGCCATGGCGAGACGGCACCTAATTGGCTGGGGGCTGCCCAGCTTGAGGCGGGCGGTAGCTGTCCAGTGAGGTGCGATGACCTCTCCCACCATCAGAGGAGACCCCTGGCGCTCGTTTCCTTCGCCAATCGGATGAGCTTATAACCGGTATCTGTCTCCTCCCGTGTTGAGTCGACATCTTGCAATGACGTTGGAGTGTCCTCTCCAGTGAAGCTACAAAGCCTGGGCAGGGTGATATGGAGGGCCAGCTGTTGCCCATGCAGCAGACCCCCCCTCTCTTCACAGCTGAAGGATCCAAGGGGAAAGACAGAGTCAATACAGCTTGGCTTCAGGTGCGCCACAGGAGTTGCTGGTGTTGACTACAACGTCAAACTGCCTTAGGGACTCCGGCTCCGGATTTTCTGTCGGGGTTTACTCCCTTAGCCTTTCCCCTGAAGAGGTATGCTGCAAGGCAGCGGAGGTTTTTTGGAATCAGAGTTTTCCTTCTCTGGGACTCAACCAATCAATGCAGAAATAAGTGGAACAACAGATCAATATTCTCTCTCTCTCTCTCTCTCTCTCTCTCTCTCTCTCTCTCTCAAATCAATAAAAAATTTTAAAAATTTAAAAAAGAGCTGCAAAGATAAAACCTGGAAGAATCAGAGCTCGTTTAAGACTATCTTTCCCCTCACCCAAACAGCTTATCTTGGATTATTGAGGAATTTATCTTCATTTTGTCTCTTGTATTTAGCTTGTTTGAATGGGAAATGAACTGCTCCAGTTTTGTGGGGCTGTGTACTTAACCCAAATGGAACCACATGAACTAACTGCAAATACTAAAGTGCTTATAGTGACTCAAAACAGAAGAATCTTGAGTCCTGTATTTGTAGCTAAAGACAGAAATGCTACTCAAGCAAAGTTTGCTGGTTTAAAGATATGTAAGTTATCCACATGAATTACATACGGCTTATAAATAAAATAAGAAGAAATCCACATTGCCCCTTAAGGAAATCAGGCCGTATGCTTTAAAGAAACTTTAATGACCCTTGCCTTCATTTATTAATGTGTTGCTTTCCTGGGAATTTGGGTTTTGGAGGGAAGTTCTTTCTGTGTTGGCTGTGAACATGCCAAGTGACTCAAGCCACAGGACAAGAGAAGGACATTTTGACAATGATATCAACTGTGTTTGTACTCCAAAATAAGAGAATGTTCCTGAAGGAGTTTGGCTCCATCCATCCCACCAGTATAAAAGTTCAAAACTCAAAGTTTTCTTCAAATGGATGTCCTACTGCAAAGCACAAGAGCATTTGTGTTCCTCATCAGGGCTACCAACAAATAACAAGGCAGAGAATCTGCATATCAAAGTCAGTTTCAGGTGTACAACTGTATAATACATCATCTGTATATTGTACTGTGTGTTCACCGCCCCAAGTCAGGTCTCCTTCCACTACCATTTATTCCCCCATACCCTCTTCTACCTCCCTAATGCCCTCCTTCCTTATGTCAAATGTTTTTATTTTCAACACTCACCTGACGTCCAATTGCCGGACTATGTCCTCAGGCCTTGTGCTCATGCTATGACAAACTTAAATATCATTTGTTCATTTTCAAAGTTAAAGGCCCCAAACCACTCACTTAAAAATGGCAATTCAATTCTGTGGCACTACAACTCACCTCATCATCTTTTGCTGCAAAGACTTTTAGAACTTGATTTCCCATAAAGTATTTCCTGTGGACCTGAGAAGATCTACAAAACCCCAAAACAGAGAAGCACTTCCCCTCCGATTTGTATTTCATTTGTTCTTGATCCACCTTGGAGAAAGGAATGATATCACTCCCATAGCAGAATCCTAGAGGATAAGAGAAGAGCATATATTAAGCACATGGGGCCTCATTTTCCATGAGCTGAAATTAGCCTCCTGCATACATTAACAATACACACACACCCCAGATCAAGCCTCCATATAATATTCCCTAATATCAAATTTCTGCACCTTATAATAAATGGGGAAAAAGAAGCAGCAGATACACAAACAATATATATAATATACAGTCGATTAAAATCTAATTACATTTTTTAAGTACATATTCTGCAATCTAGTTACCTTAATGATTATCCAGCTTAGGGGAAAGAAGCATTTTTCCACATATATCTGTCCAATATTCCCAACCCAATTTATTGAATAACCTATCTTTTGCCAATTGTATTTGCTTTTGCATTCTCTATCGTCAAGAATTAACTGACTATAAAGGTATGGTTTTATTTCTGGGCTCTCTGTTCTGTTCCATTGATATATGTGTCTGTTTATATGCCAGTACCATGCTAATTTTGATTACTATAAACTTATATTATAGTTTAATATTAGGTAGCATGATTCCTCCAACTTTGTAATATTTGTTCTAGTTCTGTAACATATATCCTTGGTATCTTGATAGGAATTATGTTGAATCTATAGATTGCTTTGAGTAGTATGGATATTTTAATTATGTTAATTATTCCTATCCTTGAACATGATATTGCTTCCACTTATTTGCATCTTCTTCAGTTTGTTCAGTGTCTTATAATATTCTGAGTACAAGTCTTTTATATCCTTGGTTAGATTTATTCCTAGGCATTTTATTCTTTTTAAAGCAATTGTGAATGGGAATGTTTTTCTAATTTCCCTTTCTGATAGTTCATTATTGGCATATAAATTGCAACTGATTCAGTTGCTAATAGTTGTTAGTTTGTTGTCCCTTTAATGCTCAGAATTGTGATCTCTTCTTTTTCTTAATTCCCTTTAACATTTCATGTAATAATGTCTTTGTGATGATGAATTCCTTTAACTTTACCTTGTCTGGGAAGCACTTTATCTGCCCTTCCATTCTAAATGATAGTTTTTCTGGATAGAGTAATCTTGGTTGTAGGTCCTTGCTTTTCATCACCTTGAATACTTCTTGCCAGCCCCTTCTTGTCTGCAAAGCTTCTTTTGAGAAAACAGCTGACAATTTTATGGGAACTCCTTTGTAGGTAACTGCCTTTTTTTCTCTTGCTGCTGTTAAGATTCTCTCTGTATCTTTTTAACCTTTGGATTTTTAATTATGATGTATCTTGGTATAGTCCTCTTTGAGTCCAACTTCATTGCAACTCTCTGTGCTTCCTGGATTTGTATGTCTATTTCCTTCACCAAATTAGGAAATTTTTTCTTCATTAATTTTTCAGATAAGTTTTCAATTTCTTGCTCTTCTTTTTCTCCTTTTGGCAACCCTATAGTTCATATGTTGGTACATTTAAAGTTGTTCCAGAGGATTCTAATCCTCTCCTCATTTTTTTGCATTATTTTTCTGCTCTGGGTGAATGTTTGTTTCTTCCTTATGTTCCACACCATTGATTTGAATCCCAGCTTCCTTCTTTTCACTGTTGGTTCCTTGTATATTTTTCTTTATTTCACTTTGTGTAACCTTCATTTCTTCCTTTATTTATTTATTTATTTATTTTTATCATGCTCTATGAGTTCTCAGAGCATCCTTATCACCAGTGTTTTGAACTTTGCATCTGATAGATTGGTTATCTCCATTTCGTTTAGTTATTTTTCTGGGGTTTTGCTATGTTCCTTCATCTGTGCCATATTTCTTTTCTTCCTCAATTTGGCACCCTCACTGTGTTTAATTCTGTGTATTATGTAGAGCTGCTTTTACTCCCTTTCCTAGTAGCATAGCCTATGTAGCAAAGGCACCTGTAAATTGTGTGGGGTAGAGCCTTAGGTAATTGCTAGCACGGCTACCTGATTCACCTCTTTGTGGCTCTGTTTGTGGTGGGGCACTCTGAGAGCAGAAAATGCCACTGACTGGCTTCTGGCGATCTTCCCAGCACTTACTCCATTTCCAGTCACTTCACTCACTTTCCACATGTGATTGGTGCCCTTCCAGTTGATGCCCTGGAGTTTGCATATATTCTAAGACCATGTGGGCCCTTTAAGAAGTGAAAATATGGCAGTTTATTCCACTGCCCTAACCCCCACTGAATTTTTAAGCTGGAGGTAATTGAGATTTATCTTCCCAGTGCTGGAACCCTGGGCTGTGCAGTCTGGTCTGGGGCTGGGCTCGCTTGCTCCCAGGGTATGTCTCCCAATTTTTATCTGCCACACATGAATGTGGGACCATCCATTCCATTTCTGCCCCTGCCACCAGTTATCTGAGCCACATCACCTCTCTACCCTATCTCCATGACTCCATCCCTCCAACCTGTCTGAATGAATGTGCTTCTTTAAATCCTTGGTTGTTGGATTTCCATATATCTCGATTTTCTGATGATTCTGTTCACTGTTTTTGAGATCTGGTAATTCTTCCTATGGTTGCATGAAGAGGCAAAGTGTGTCTACCTATGCCTCCATCTTGACTGGAAGTCTCCTAATCAACAATTAAAAATAAAGGAGTTACTTATATATTTAACAAATATAAACAAATTTCACAGATATGTTACCGAGAAAAAACACAAAAGTTTACATAGTATGTGAATATATATATATATATATATAGATAGATAGATAGATAGATAGATAGATATAGTCTGTCCAGAAAAAGTCCAGCCATTGTTAATAATAATAATGGCTTGCATGACAGATGTAACCTGATTGGCAAAGACAGTGGACTGGAATGTGCATGTGTGAACAATTACTTCACTGTACGGTAGTCCCTCTTTATATCGTGGTTCACTTATCGCAGCCTCACTGTATCGCGGGTTTTTAAAAAAATATTATATTTACTCATTGCAGATTTTTTGCTATATTGTGGGATTTTGCGGTACTGTATACATATGTTGTTAAAGTTACATAGGTTTAAGAGTGTAGAATATGTTTAAGAACATAAGTAGTGTTTATGAAAGTGTGGAAAAGGTTAATAAGGGAGTGGGAAAGGTTAATAAGGGACTGGGAAGGGTTTATAAGTGTGTGGGAAGGGTTTATAAAGCCTTAAAATATATATAAATACTAAAATAAACGTAAAGTTCCTACTTCACGGGATTTTCACCTATCGCGGGGCGGGGGGGTCGTCTAGAACATAATGCCCGTGATAAGTGAGGGAATACTGTACTAGTCTGTGGAGGTGGTAGACTCCTTTCAGTGAGCATGTGTACTGTGTGGCCATTGCATTCAAAATGACTGAGCAAATAGAACAACAAATCTGCATCAAATTTTGCATAAAGCTGACCATTTCTCCACAGAAACTATTTGGATGATTCAGAAGGCTGCAGCTATGGGCAACTGTGGATTGACAGCTTCATCATGACAATGCACCAGCTCATGCATTACATCTCATGCAGAGTGTTTTGGTGAAATATCAAATTACCCAGGTGACTCAGCCCCCCTGCAGCCCAGATTTGGCATCCTGTGATTTCTGGCTGTTCCCAAAACTAAAATCACCTTTGAAAGGGAGGAGATTTTAGAATGTCAATGAGATTCAGAGAAGTATGATGGGATAGCTGATGGTGATTAGGAGAACTGTGTGAGATCCCAAGGTGCCTACTGTGAAGGGGACTGAAGCATTATTGTTCTAAGTATAATTTTTCTTGTATCTTTATTTCTTCAATATTGTTTCATAGTGTGTGGATAGATACTATCTGGACAAACCTCGATATATATATATAATATATATGTATATATATATTATATATATATATATATATTTTGTGTGTGTGTGTGTGTGTGTGTGTGTGTAATTTCTATAACATGCAAAACTGCTCTATACAAAAGTTCTCAAACTTGGTCATGAACAGAATCACCTGGAGAGCTTGTTAAAACAATGTCTTCTGGGACCCACTTCCAAGGATTTCTAACTGAGTTATTTTGGAGAATGATATGAGAATTTGCATTTTTGCTATTTCCAGGTGATGCTGATGCTGTTGGTCCTGGATTCACATTTTGAGAAGTGCTAATATACCTGTCTGCTGTGGCTCAGTGGATTGAGCATCGGCCTGTGAGCCAAGTGTCGCTGGTTTGATTCCCAGTCAGGGCACATGACTAGGTTGCATGTCAGGTCCCCAGTTGGGGGCGCGAGTGAGAGGCAACCACACAGTGATGTTTCTCTCCCTCTCTTTCTCCTTTCCCCTCTCTCTAAAAATAAATAAAAACAAACAAATGAATAAACAAAAATTTTTATTTTTTTAAAAGTATATTTTATTGATTATATTGTTACAATAGTTCCAGTTTTTTCCCCTTTGCTACCCTCCACTCAGCACCACCCCTCCCCCAGCAATTCCCCCCCCAAATCCATGCTTATGGTTTGTACACACAAGCTCTCCCGCTTCACCCTTTCATATATTCTCCTTTTTTAATAAATAAATGATTAATTAATTATTTTAATAATAAAAAATAACAATCCCTCCCTCTCAGATATTAAGACCCTTTATAATCTTATAAAGGACAATTGGCGAAGGTCTCAAACTCCTCTAACTGCTTCAAGCTGGACATGGTCGTTGTCCTACCTACCCTTGGGTCCAGAAATCCCTAATAAGAATGAGGGTGTGGAGGGGAGGGTGGCCTTCCCACATGGGGAAGGATCGTGCAGACTCCAGGTCAGTTGGCTGCCCCTGGACAACAGCATGCTTGATTTAACAGGCTGGCATCCTTGTTGTATTCTGGGGGCAGCAGATTTGGCAAAAGGGTTAAAAGACATCATTCACTCCATAACTACTAGATGACAAAAGGCAGGGATTAATTTTTCAATGTCCCACATTAGGGGAAAAAAAAAGGGCTTCTTTGGAGGAAGGTGTCCCAGGCACATCTCACCTGTCTAAAACCCTTTTGCCCATTATACTTAGTTTGGGCTGAGGGAAATATTTTAGATTTCCCTGCTCTCAGACTTCTGGGCCCTTTCGGTCCAAGCCATTAGGATAGAAAAGAAAATCCAGCTTTAAAGTGAAGCCCACAGACCACCCCATTCTTCACCAACTCAGCCACTTAGTTCAGCCAAACCATTGAGTCTCAGGAGGCAGCGCTGCAGACAGGATTAAGTGAGGCCTATACATACAGACAATCATTCAGGTAATGAGAACGTAGGCTTATGCCCTTTGAAAACAGAAAACACATGTTAATTTATGTAACATAACCCACAAACCAGTCTCTAAATCTGTAAGACTGTCTTATTCAAAAGACATCCAGTTGCGAGGCATTTGACATTCTACTTGCCTGTAAATTAAACATCTCTGATGATACCACATAGTTTAAATTTCAAGTGAAAACATATTTTAAATGAAAAAAAACTGTAAAGATGATTAGCTGCACTACTTTATAGTCTACCACTGATCATTGTGATTTTCCTTGAATAATAATTTTTCTCCCTAAGATTACCCTCCTTGTCATAAAGGGACTGCAGTAAGTCCATTTTTAATTTATCCTGTTAATTTGCATAAACACAACAAGAGCAGCAAATGATCACTTGTGATCTTTAGTCATGCTTTGCTGGAACTTACGCAAGGAACATTTAGGGTAACCTTCAATCTACCCTTCAGGGCATAGAATCTGAGCCACATACATGGCATCCAGCCTTGCCTGTACACACCTGTCTTTTCCAAGTCCTTCTGGTTTTCCATTGTGCCTTAATATCCTTTCTAGCCATCTTTCAGGAAAACAACTTTCATTCCTTCCCTGGAAAGATTGATGTGGACCGCACAACCAACCACTGTACCAGGCCTTTTATCTCGTGGGCTTTTATTACCTTCGAAAGTCATTCCCAGTTCCTCAGGGCTTTTTGGTAACAACCTGAGCCCAAGCATGTCTCCTTTAGGCTTGACATTCCAGTCAAAGACTTGGTCAAAAAGAAAGAAAAAAAAGAAAAAAAGGAACCTCTATTAACAACTGGTCTTATTAGTTGTATGCAAAGAAACTTATGTCATTACTTACTTGTTTAGAATGCCAAGCTCTGGAGGGATCATATAGAGAGAAAATATATACAATGTGAAGGAAAATCTTTTTCCTTCTAATATTCACTGAACTGGCGTTTCCATTCTTCATATTTTCATTTTTCCCCCACTAAAAATTTTTCTGTTTGTTTTTCCACTACAGTTGTCCCACTTTTTTCCCCCTCTTGCTTCCCTGCACCCTGTTCCTTAAATAAACAAATTATTTTTTTAAAAATGAAGTGCTAATATATAGTGATAGAAGTCAGAATAATGATTATCTTTTGGAGTGACAGAAGGTTTGGTGTTGACTAGAAAGGGGCACAAATGTTGGAAATATTCTATATCTTGAACTGGGTGGTAGTGATGTAGGCATATACATAGGTAAAATATTATCCAGCTGTATCCTTGAGAGTTGTGTGTTTTACTTCACGTAAATTGCACTTTTAATTATAGGAAGGAACATGAGTTTTGGAATCAAACATGAGGTTTAAATCCCAGCTCTGCCACTTACCAATCCTGTGATATTTAGCACATGATTTCACATACTCAAGCCTTACTATTTTCATATGTAAAATGGGATTCATAATAGTGCTACCTCAGAAGGTTGTTGAAAGAACTCAATAAGATGATTCTTGTAAGATGTTGAGTACAATGCTTGGCACAGAGTAAACACTATAAATGTTTGCTTGTTTTAAAATGTGAATATAAATTAAAGGGATTTAATTTAGATTTAAAGTTTTAGTTAAGGATTTAAAGTCTTTTCCTTTCTCCTCCCTTCCTCTCCCCTCCCTTCCCCCCTCTCTCTCACTCCTATCCCTCTTCTGTATTTGCACTCACATTCTTCATCTTAGAAATGCCCTCATTTAACATCACCTTGACTAGTGGAGTTTCTACCAAAAGAAAACTATTTCTCCATAATAATGCCAGAAGGCCCTGGCCTGGAACCACCTGCATCCCTGCTTAGCAAATAAGCAGCTATATCAGTCCAGATAGGTGTACCTTGGTTCTTACAATGAGCACAGAGTGTTCCTTGAATGTTACTGAAAGACCCTGGGCTAGATAAACCACCCATGAAATCCAATTCAAATTAGAGATATAGATGAAAATAGGACTCAATGAAGACACTTCTCTGAGGACATAATCCAGGCAATGGCTAACTATAAGGACACAAACTGAAGGCAACTATGTTCAGGCCACAGATTCACAGATTCAAGCTTTGTCCCTTTTTGCAGTGCTGCTTATAGGCTCTTTAAATACTGCTAGTTCTTGAAACTCACTCTAATAGGAATGTTCAACTGATTAACTAATTACTGCCCTCTTTCATCTCATGATATAAGTAAACCACAGCATTTAGTTAGATTTGAGAAATATTGACTGAGCCCTTTCTCTGTGCCAAGCTTAGTGTTGCTTGATACAGTTAGAGATCCAAAGCATACCTGATCTCTTTCCTTGAGTATTCTGTGAATGGGGTAAGAAAACCACATACAAAGACAATGATAGAAAAAAGAACAAGGTGTATTAAGTAACACTGAAGTTAAGTATCTAAATCTGTATGAGGGAGTGCTAAAATGCTTAGTGGAAGAAATCACCTTTTAAGATCTTTAGAATCAGAGGAACTAAGCTCATCTCAGCATAAAAAAAGAAGAAACAAGGTAATTTTTGAATGTTTGGATGGAGATGTGAAAGAAAGTTTAAGCACCAGATTTTATGTGCTGGCTGGTATGAAATATACCAGATAATGTTTAAGGAATGATGGGCCTGTTTGAGCCTAGAAACAAGCTAGCCTTTTTATCAAGTGATGGAGCTTATCTAGGACAGTTGAATCAAGGCTCTTCTCTGACACAACTTTTTGTGTGTTTCTACCCACATGATTCAACTCCCACATTAACCTTCAAACTGAACTGAGAAAGACTTTCAAAAGAGCCCCATGACACACAGCTCAGAAAGCTATAGACACCTATAAGTCTTCCTCTGCTCTTCCCAACTAAGGGAAAAAAATAACCATTTACAAATGGGGGAGTTGAAGAACCAAGAACAAGTGCAATAAAATATGTTGCTTTTGAAAACTAAGTCTGTGCTTATTAATGGGGAAAAGCAGGTTTGCTTTTATTATGAATCCTTGCAATTGATTAGACAGAGTGAAGACTCATTATTTTTCCCAGTGTTTTTATTGAAACGAGTAAGGCAGTTTGTTTCTCACAACATTATTATGCAATTGCACAGTACATTTTCCACTTCTCTTTTATAAGGTTTTTCCTGTAAGCGGGCTTGTTATGCAACCCTAACCCTGTTCCTATATAATTGATCATGTCACAAAGGTACTAACTCATAATCCTCCAAGCAAGCACATGAAATGACATCCTGAATACTGGGAACCATTCCCAAGATTCTATCATTCATTCTTTGGTCATGAAAATGATAATCTTTGAAAAGTTGTCTGAAAAATTAAATATTTTTTCCTCTCCACTCATGTTTAGGGAGGAAAAAGGCTGACCAAATTCCATGAACAGAGAAAAACAAAGAAAAATTGTTGTACATGCACATGTGTGTGTATTTAGAGAAATAGAGAGGTAGAAAGCAAACCCTATATGAAGCCCCTAAATCAATTACAAGGGAAAAGAACACTCCTTTAGCCAGGTTTACCTCAGAGGAAAGTATGTAACTTCCTGCTATATATGCCATATATGTATTTTGGCCACCAAAATACCAGTGTGATCTTGATCAAGTTAATTCAGTTTTCTGGGCTTCACACCAAAAGAGTGAAGAGAGGGCATTGAAAGGCACTTTTTCCCTGGCCAGGTGGATATTGGTTGGAGCATCATCCCATACACCAAAAGGTTGTATGTTTTTTTTTAATATGTTTTATTGATTATACTGTTACAGTTGTCCCAATTTCCCTTCCCTCTGCTCCCCTCCACCTGGTAACCCCCCTCCCTCCAGTTGTCCCTCCCTTTTATTCCATGTCCATTGGTTGTGCATATAGTTCTTCTCAGCCTCTTCCTGTCTACTCCATTCCCTCTTACTATGCTTCTTAATTCCTGTACCATCTCCCTCCCTTACCCCTCCCTGTTGACCTCCCCCAATATGTTCCCCATACCTATAGGTTTTTTTTCCACTTTTGTTGCCTATTTAGTTTGCCTTTGTTTCAATTCCCTAGCTTTTGTTGTTGGTTCTTGTGTTGCAGTTTTCACTTTAGTGTTCATTGTTTTGATCCTCCTTTTTCTAAACCAGTCCCTTTAACATCTCATATAATAGTGATTTGGATCTAATGAACTCCTTCAGTTTTATTGTCCTGGAAGTACTTTCTCTGCCCTTCTCTTCTGAATGACAATTTCGCTGGATAGAGTATTTGTGGTTGTAGGTTTTGGATTTTCATTACTTTGAATATTTCTTGCCAGTCCCTTCTTGCCTGCAGGGTCTCCCTTGAGAAGTCAGCTGATAATCTAATTCGGACCCCTTTGTACATGATTCTTTTCTTCTCTCTTGCTGCTTTTAAGATTCTCTCTTTATCTTTAACTTTTGACATTTTGATTATAATGCGTCTTGGAGTGGTTCTCCCTGGGTCCAGTTTTTCTGGAACTCCCTGTGATTCCTGGACCTGTAAGTCTATTTCCTCCCCCAAGTTTGGGAAGTTCTGCTTTATTATATTTTCACTTAATTTTTCAATTTCTAGTTCTTCTTCACCCTCTGGCAATCCTATTATTCTTATGTTCAGTCTCTTATAGCTGTCCCAGAGGTTTCTGATCCTCTCCTCATTTTCCTTGCTTCCTGCTTCCTCTCTCCACACTGGTTGACTGTTTGTTCCTTCTCTATGTTCTGGTTTGTTAATTTGAACTCTGGATTTTATTTCCTCACCATCTGTCTCATATGTGGTTTTGTTCTTTTCAGTATGAGTGTTTTTCAATCCTTTCTCATCTTTTTCCAAATCTTTTGTTAATTCTGTAAGCCACCTGATAACAATGGCCCTGAACTGAGCCTCTGGCAGGTTTCTTATTTGTTTATCTGTCAGGTTCTTCATATGTTGCCTGGTGAGCTGCGCTACTGGGATTTCTATAGTTGTCTGCCTCACTTTGACAGATGCATTTTGCTTTCTTGGGCCGGCTATAGGGGGCAGTGCCTGTGTACTCATCACAACCCAGCGAACAGCCGCAATCTGCAACCTTTCTTGCCGCGCTGTGGCCCTTTGTCATCACTACCCAGTGACCAGTGGCAATCTGCAACCTATTTCGCGGAGCTGTGGTGCTTTGTGTTGGGGCGGGGGTCCAAGATGGATTCCTGCGGTTACTCTCTGCTGGGAGACTCAGGTACGTCCTCCCGCCCTCTGGGCCTCATTGTTCGAGGCAATGCGGTGGCTGCTTTTCCCAGTGTTGGGGTCGGGAGCTGCTGAGGCTCAACTGCAGCCAGGACTGTTCTCCCTGCTGCTGTCCCTGGTGCTACCGCAAACAGCACTGCCCACCTTCGCTCCTCTTACCTGCCCAATGAGCGCCGCTGGTTTATAACTTCATACTTTGGGCTTCTGTGTGTTTTATTTTCTGGAATTTATAGTTATCTTTTGTTTTGAGGTAGTTGTGTTCCTCTCTAGTTGTAGAGAGAGACCGAGCGTGTCTGTTTAAGCCTCCATCTTGGCCAGAAGTCAAAGGTTGCGTGTTTGATTCCCTGTCAGGGCACACACCTAGGTTGTGGATTTGATCCCCAGTTGGACTGCATACAGGAGGCAATCAATACATGTTTCTCACATTGATGTCTCTCTCTCTCTCTCTCCCCTTCTCTCTCTCTAAAATCAATTAACATATCCTCAGATGAGGATTTCTCTTTAAGGAAGAAAAAGAAAGGCCCTTTCAGCTGTGATGTTTCATATAATGTTAGACTGGAATTACTCTTTATTAATGAGAGATGAGGCTGAGGTACATAATAGTACAATGACTCTCCTGACCTAGTCTAGAGATGTTTTCCTTACAGCATAGGCCAAAAGAACCGCTTTCATTACCATGGCTGGGTTCAGGATTGCTGCAATGCCCAAACCCAGCTACGGAGATTAACATATACATAGGGGTCTGCATGGGATTCTAGGCTTCGTTTTATTCTTTAGTCACAAGCTATTAAAGAACCCCTACCAGCTGCCCCACTAAGCATATTCTTGGTCACTGAAGAACCAGGTGAGCGAGTGGGCTGAAGGTCCAACTCTAAGTACTGGTCTCTGAGTCCTTGAACCTATAACAAACATTCTTTCTCCTAGATTAATTCATTCTCTATAACACTTTTCTATTGCATTTTTTTTTCATGTGTATTTCTGAGTGTGTGTGTGTGTGTGTGTGTGAGAGAGAGAGAGATAGAGAGAGAGAGAGAGAGAGATAGAGAGAGAGAGAGAGAGAGAGAGAGAGAGATGAAGAAACAAAGAGAAAAAGACAGTATACATCTCCCCAACCAGGGACTAAGTTCTTTGAGCAGACACTATGCCATCTACCTTTTTCTTCTAAATGACAATGTGGAATACTTCTTAAGTATGCTGGCTCTGAAACCAAGTTTTCTGGTTTCAAATCCCAGTTCCATCTCTTACAAGATGGATGAGATTTAACTAGTTTTCCAACCTCTGTGATCCTTAATTTTATGATCTGTAAAAGGATATTTGGAGGTATGATATTTGGGAAGTGACCAGGTCACAAGCATGGATTAGTGCCCTTAGAGATACCACAGAGAGCTCCCTCAGCCCTTACACCCTGTCAGGACAGCAGAAGGACAGATGTCTATGAACCAGAAAGTAGGCTCTCAGCAGACATTGACTCTTCCGGTGATCTGATCTTGAACTTTTCAGCCTCCAGAACTTTGAGAAAAGAATTTTTATTGTTTATAAGCTACCCAGTATATGGTATTATTGGTATTGCAGTCTGAAGAGTATAAAACAACCTCATAAGGGTTTCGTAAAGATTATATGGGCTAATATATGCAAAGCAATTAGAATACTTTCTGACACAAGACAAGCACTTAATAAATATTAACTTCTATCATTACTATTATCTGAAAACTCTGGGAAAATGCACAACAGGCATGGGCTACAAGTAACTGAGCCAATCAGTATTATTTTATGATTTAAAAAAAGACTAACAGTAAAATAAGTTAATCTAAAGAATTTTTAAAAATTCAGACATCTATAAAGTCAAAAGGGAAAGTGACCCTTTAAAATTCCTCCCAATAACAGCACCCCCATATCCATTGCCCAGAGTTAACTCCTATCCTTCCAGACTTTTTCATATACAAATATAAGTATAAATCATTTTAATTTTACAAAATAAATTTTATGTTATGCTATGAACACTGTACTTCAACTTGCTGCTAAATCTCAACAATAAGTCATAGAAATACTGCCATGTTCCTTGCATCCAATACACATCATTTTTAACTGTCTGCATAATATTTCATCACATGAATGTGCTGTAATGTTTAACTATTGTCCAACTTATGAACAGTCGGGTTATTATCAAAGAAATCTACAAAAGCCGTATTTTCTGTATGTCTCCAAATACACATGAAGGAATTTCTCTGGGATATATATACATAGAAACAAAATTCCCGAGCTTATGCAAAGGCCCATTTAAATATTTTATAGAAACTACCAAATCGTCTTCCAAAGAGTTGTGTCTATTTTCATTACCAACAATGTGAATGTATTTTCCCCGCATCCTGTCCAACATTTAAGACTGTTTATTTTTTCCTCTTTGAAGAACTACAATGATATCGTGGTATTTGAACAGAAAATTTTCTCTGATTGCTAGTGACAACCCACCCACATTGAAAAATTCATACAAATAAGCAGTCTCTTTCTTAGTAAACAGGATGGCTCTGGTATAGTATAAGTGTGCTGAATGGCCACTTGCCAAGACAAGAGTGCCAGTGCCAAGTGGATTGTGTGTCCCATGCTGCCATCATCTATTAGTGGCTATCTCTTTCTTTCAGTAAGTTTGCTCCCTAAGACATTGGGCACAAACCATTTGTAGAGGTTTATTACACAGGGAACAATTTTTAACATAATTCCTGTTGAGTTCTATTTTTCAGCTGTTTTAGACTTAAATAGGCATACTGATTTCAAAACTGCAGTTACTTTCTTTCTATCACATCAAGTTTTTCTCTACAGCTTATCTTAATGTGACCACTCTAGGCTGGATTGAGCCTGAATCGAGGGAAGCACTAGTGCTCTCCTATTGGCTGAGAGCAAACCTTCTTCAAGTGGGGAGGGGTGGGGGACAACCTTGGAGATGAGCAACAGGTTCATACTTGTCTAGGATATTCAGTACACATGAGATAGTGTGGTGAGAGGTTGTGTGCTGCCCTATATAATGAATCATATTCTGAAGTGTAGTGTGAGTTCTTGTCTGTATACAAGTATTCAGCAGAATTTATTTTTTTTATTTACATACATACTTATTTCCTTTCCTTCAGATCATGTCTGCCTCTGCTATTTCTCATTTTAAGTGCCTGAATAACCCTGATTCATTTTGTTATATCTGTGGCAGTTTCACCATTCCCAGTCAAAGGACAAACATCAGCGCATTTGTCAGGCAAGACTATTTTGCATATTTTAAAGTAAAACTTGGTGATCAAGATAAGTTTTGGGCCCCTCACAAGGTGTGCAAGCATTGTGTCGAGGGTTTAAAAATGTGGGTGAAGGGAACACGCGATAAATTGTTATTTGGTATACATATGGTTTGGCAAGAGCCCAGAGACCTTTCAAGTGACTATTACTTTTGTATAGTAAAAATGTCAGGATATAACAAGAAAAATAAGTATAAAATAGAGTATCCTAGTCCACCATCAGCTATATGCACAGTGCCTCATTCAACTGAAATCCCAGTGCCAGTTTTCATTGAACTACCCTCTTTTGAAAAACAGAAGTATGGTGAAGAACTAAGTGACAGCAACAGTGAAGATTTTGAAATTGAAGATGACTCAGTTCATAAGGAATTTGATCAGCATGAGTTGAATGATTTGGCATGAGATTTGGGACTGTCCAAAAATGCTTCAGAACTCCTAGCATCAAGACCGCACCAGAAAAACTTGCTTGAAAAAGGAGTGAAGTCATCGTACTTTCAATCAAGAGAAAGTGCATTTCTGCAGTACTTTCAAAGTAATGGTGGCTTTGTGTATTGCCATAACATACATGGTTTAATGGAAGAATTGGGAATTCCAATCTATAACGCAACTGAATGGCGACTCTTCATCGATAGCTTAAACTGGAGCTTGAATTGTGTCCTCCACCACAATGGCAGTTTATTTGGTGAAGTCCCATTTAGCCATTCAGTTTGTTTTTGTGAAGAATATGAAGACATAAAGAGAGTCATTGATCCGTTGTAATATCACAAACACAACTGGATGATCTGCATTGACCTTAAAATGGTCTTCTTCATTTTTGGTCAGCAACGTGGATACATCAAGTGTCCCTGTTTTCTGTGTATGTGGGACAGCGGAGCTCATGAGAAGCATTGGGTGGAGGTGAATTGGCCGCCAAGATCTGACCTCAACCCTGGTGATCCAAACATTCTACATGAGCCACTCATTGACAGAAAGAACATTATATTCCCACATCTGCACATAAGACTGGGTCTCATGAAGCAATTTGTTAAAGTTTGCCAGCTGAAGGAGACTGTTTCAAGTATCTCATTTTGGCATTTCCTAGCTTGTCATTTGAAAAGACAAAATACTTTCATATGTATTTTTGGTAGCAGAACTTTACTACTTGTACAGAACTTGACTTACAGTAACAATATATAGCCTTTATATGAATAAAATAACTAAATAAACAGTACATTTAGGTAATTTTCTTTTTTCTTTTCCTTTGTATGTACATTTTGCTGATGTGATAGAGAAAAACTGGAGTCATTTATGGATTCAGATGCCAAAAGTTAGTCAAAAACAAGTGTCAGATCTAACTCAACAAAAACTGTGTCCCCCAGTGTTATCTTTGTTAATAGAATTGCAACATGCTTTTAGTGCTGCTTCATCTTCATTTGGATTGATTTTCATGAGCTGTGGTTCCTTTTGTTCTATATTTTAGTCTCTTTTTCCTACCCCAACATAAAACTAGCATTTTAAAGCATTTATTTTATGCCAGGAACTGTATTAGGCATTTTACATATGTTATCATACTGATACCTCATCATTGCTGTGAAGTAGGGCAAATACTATTATCATTCTAATTTTACAGATGAAAACTGAAACTGCAACATAGAGAGGTTAACTTGCCCAAGGCTGTCTGTTTCCAAAGCCCATGCTCATTCTACTGCACCACAGTATCTTTCAATTTTCTGGAGGCTTTCACATCTTTGCATTGCCAGAGTTATTATTTCAGAACACCTGGATGAAATCTTTTGTAAAATGAATTCATCACAATTAATTCCCAGTGTGAGCAATGTGTTGTTCTGTGTTTCTGAAGTTAGAAAGGCATTTCAAAAGGGCTTTTTTTTTCTTTTCACTACAATGTTTTAGGCTTGTTTAGTGAATTTTCTTAAACTTTGTTCGGGCTGAGCATTCAATTACAGCCCCTTGTCTCACTGTTTTGGATGCAAGTATCTGAGCTCAGGAGGGAACTAATTAATGCTCAGGAAGCAACACCAATTGGCTACCAAGAAATTCTGTCCCTGTCAAGGAGCCAGGGTCAGACTGTGGATTAAAGGGAGGTAAAAATCAGTTTTTCACCCTCTTGATTGCCTCTCCCTGAGGAGTTGGAGGTGCTATCTCCCTCAGTTACCCAGAGCTCAACTGTTAACTTTGCTTTCTACCTCTGCCTTCCCACCACCTTCCAAAACACAGATTCAAAAACGGTGTATAACCTTACCAACTCATGTTTCAGATTTAACCCTTGTCTAAAATTAAGTGACCTAGGCCTTCCTTAGACTTTGAATTAGTGAATAAACTACCATTAAGGAACTGATGGCATCTAATCCCACCCCAAGGAGTACTGACGTTTTAACAATAAACTTCTAACAATACCATGCCTTAGCTCAAAAATGGAGAATATCTCAAAGCTACCTTAAATTCTCCTGTCGTCACTGAGAATAGACACACACACACACACACACACACACACACACATACAGATTATGAAAGTACAATTTAATCTAGTTCCCTCCTGTACTGGGGTGCACACATAACCACAGAGGGCTGCTCCACCCCAACTACACTCAGCATCTAAGAGTACATATTCCTGACCCTGACAGTCACATTCATTTGTATGACAAATTGTCATTAATATCTTTGTAAAGCAAAGGTAGCTAACTCCTCCAGTATTGTACCCTTGGATATTACTAAGATCTTCCAATGGTCAGATTTCAAACTCCTCACTGAATCATTCATTGTCAATGTATTCAGACTGTCTCACTTAGCTTGGATCATCCAATACCATAGATCTTTGATGGGAAAAGGTATGTTAATAAATGTTTAGGCACATTGAACTTGATTATTTGTTTTTATGGAAAAATTAAATATCTTTGTTAAATTATATATGAATCCACCTTCAGAGTCCAACATAGAGAGGAATGCTAATGGTTGACTTGGCTGAATATTTTAGCAATCCTCAAATCAAACCTAGGTAATTAGCCACAAGAATGACTAGCCCTGGTTGAATTATCCTGACAAAAAGAGAGGTATCATAGGATAGTGGCTAAGAATATACTTTCTGAAGCCAAGCACACATGGATTCAAACCCTGAGTCAGCCAGATACTTGAAATATAACCCAGAATAGGCCATGTAGTCTCTCTGAGGCTCAGTTTTCTTGCATGTAAAGTGAGAGGCTTGTGAAGATTGAATTAAGCAAGAGCATACTCATACATTTAAACAGTCTGAAATGAAGTATGCACTCACTAATTATTGGCTATTGATAATTATAATACTAATTATAACAAGAGATATTTGTATACTATATTCTCCAAGATGGTGGTCCAGGGTGATATAAATCATAAACCTGCTATAATCATCTCTATGCTCACACCTCAGATTGTTAATTCCATCTGACACTTGCCACTGAGAAGACCTATTAAATATAAGTTCTCGTCTATAGATAATTTTTTTGTGTTTTACCAGCCCCTTTCACCATAACAAATTGGTCTGTGCTTTCAGATCATAAATGATAAGCCAGATAGGAGAGAGAAAACTCTTGCCAAGAGTTACCTTTAATGGAGCTGTACTGCCTTTGACCTTTACCTGTTATTTGTTAAAGAGAATCCCCAGAAAGCAGAAAGCTGTTCAAAAGATGCTCCAGTTTTTTAAGATGAAGGTTCTACCATTCTCAGGCTGAGCACTGATAGACTGCCTAGGGGTCATTAACTATTCTCCCCAGTTTACATGACAGCAGCTCTTGTGGCAGGAGGTGTAACCCAGGTACTGTCACTTTTGGACACCAACTACCTTCTCTCACAAATGAAACTACAGAATGTCAAAGATAAAAGAACCCTTACAGGCTGAGCATGAGGATATTAAAATAGAGCCTCCTTATTTTGAGAAACAAGAAAACAGGCCCAAAGAGAAAAGTTTACTTTCCCCAGTGAGTCACTGCTAAAATCAGGCCTAGAACTCTAATCTGATTCCTAGTCAAGCCTTTGAGGAGTCCAGCTCCAGGACAAAATCCTGTGTTGATGTTTCAAGCATAACCATAGATGATTACAAGGCTTTGCTTGGAAGGCCTCAGGGAGTGAAACTGCCCTCCCCACGCTAGACTTGGTGCATAGCCACTGCATTACAATTTTCTGGAGGGAGTTGTGGTCATAGACTCAGGCTGCCCATTTCAGGCTAGCCTAACTCATATACATATCTGTATTCCTAGCTCAAGTAGCACTGTTTAGAGGCCTTCTTATCAGGAACTTCAGCTGCAATATTTCCCCCATATCTTCACCAAAATCTCTTTATTAGGGGATTTGGATGAGGCACTTTACTCTGCTTTGTGTCAGACCTTTCTACTATTATCCCTTCCTTCTATCCTTCTCTTTATCCCACTGGTCCATAAGAGAAAGAAACAGTTTGTTTGGGGTTCCCTGGCAGAAAGATGATTACCCGCATTTGCACTATATCCACCTGATCCTTGCTCAGTGTCATCCCATGGGGGAAAATGAAACACTAGAGAGTTGATGTCACATTTTGTCTCTTGCTTGCAATATCACAGTAAGCAATTAAAGTTTGATTATTACTTTCAGTTGTCTCATTGCCCTAATTGGCCACCTTCACATCTAACAGCTGGAGTT
This sequence comes from Furipterus horrens, assembly GCF_987537825.1. Taxonomy (NCBI): domain Eukaryota; kingdom Metazoa; phylum Chordata; class Mammalia; order Chiroptera; family Furipteridae; genus Furipterus; species Furipterus horrens. Next base: position 36,285,919 of record NW_028327187.1, read on the forward strand.
CTCTTTCTAATCCACTGTCTTGTTTCCCTGCCTCAGAATGCCAGGGGTCATTTTGAAGGGAGCCTATTTTGTTGTGTTGAAAAGTAATTTTATTCAGTGTAGAGTCTGGGAGACCTATAAATTAAATATACCCTAGTAACCTTATTAATCTCTAGATTCCATATTTTGATGATTCTCAAACTTTAACATCAGAGCTGCAGGGAGAACTGTGAAAAATGCTTATCATTGGGCTCCAAACCTCCCCATGTTGATTCAGTATGTTTGGAATCAGGATTATGAATCTACATTTTGAACAAAGATCATAGTTGGAGGAATACTGAATTAAAGGAAATAGTCTTCAAAATATGACTGTACATGGAAAAAATTATTATTACTCTGTACACATGTGTGCACATACCGCTAACATATTTTTTTTTTACTTTGAAATAGCCAGATCAGTAGGACAAATTGCCAATCACCTTTTAAACCAAATATTTGGTATCTACTTGGCACTCATTGGAGTTTATTAGTACTATTTCCTTTAATGAAGTATAATACATTATTAATCTGGTACTCTTAGAGATACATTTTCCAAGGGAAATCTCAATGTGTGCCATGCTGGCCTGAGCAGAATCAATTCAATTTTGCTCAATTTCACATTTCAATGACAGAAGCTGCTGCTGTATGAAAGAAAACTGGTTGACAATCTCAAGTAAGAGCAGAAAGAACCCCCTAAGCTCAAAACTTTGGGGATGCATGATTGATGGGAGGCCTTAATTAGGAGTCATTAAAGTCTACAGCCTTAACCTAATACTACAAGAAACCATGGACTTCCTTTCTGATCTTTTTTAAACTCAATGCCTCATCACCAATCACATATACAGATCTGTGTAGACTTCTCTGCTTTAAACTTCCATTGGTTGCTACAGGATAAAGTGTCAAGTCCTTGACTTTGATACTGGTGAGAACTTAATTTTAGATCTCTCCCACCATTTTTACCACACACACTTTAGCTATTTTGAACTTCTTACAATTCTCAGACATTCTATGATTTTTCACAGCTCCCTTTAAATGTCATCTCTTTTATTAAGAAGTCTTCCTTGGCACAAAAAAATGCTGGAGAGTTGCTAGAATTCTCTCCTTGGGCGCAGTGGGGACTTCGTCACTATTCTACAGAAGAAGCCACTTGAAGGATATGTGTAATTCTGTCATACTAAACAAATAATAGGCTCTAGAACAGCAGAGATGTTATTTTTTCCATATATCCGATTGACTGTTGAAAGTAACACTGGCACTAAAGTATTTTTTTCCTCTAAGCACATTCCCCCTTCAAATTCTCTATTATAAATTATGACATCACCATTTACTCAATCTCTCAAGCTCAAAAACATAGATTTTACTCTTATTTTTTTCTTTCTCGCCATATCACAAATGTCTGCTTAATCTCTAAATAAGACAACTTGAACCTTAGAATTATCTCTCAAATCTGTCATCATCTTCCCATCTCCATTATCATCATCTCTTGACTGGATTATTACAACAGCCTCCTAAACAGTCTTACTGCTTTCTTTTATAGACATCAATTTTATTTATTTATTTTTAGAGAGAGGGGAAAGGAGAAAAATAGAGGGGGAGAGAAACATCAACTGGTTGTCTCTCGCATGCATTAAAGAATTAAACACTACTCTGCTGCCTGGAGCTTTCTTTCTTCTTGTCATTCATATGCTCCTGGTATGTTTCTTCATTTTTATAAAGATGGACACATTAATCTAATTACTGCCTTCATTTTTATGAATTAGTGTTTTTGCTCGTATCTCAACCTTACTTGCATTCTCCCTTTTACCACCAGGTTTCATTTCTGATTCCAGAACTTATACAATGACAACTTAAAGGGAGGATTAAAAACTAATGTATATATTTAATATTTAGCTAAAGGGTTAGGGGACACTTGTTTATGGGGTAAATTCAAAATAACTTTTTCTTGTGTTTCTTATTTTCAATGTGATGGAGCCATTCTACCTCAACCCAGCAGGTTATGTTGATGCTTGCTGAGTGTGCTGGTGGAGGCTGGGTTTCTCAAGTGATTCACAAGCTTCCCTAAATTCTGGCCTGAACACTGCTTAAATTTATAAGAATGGTTTTTACGGAAGAATCAGAGTAGTCAGATTCACTCATTCACAGTTAGGATTTGCTGAGACACTTGAATTATGAGCTCCCATAGCTATGAGGTCCTTATTAAATAAAACAAGCTAGTAATATTGTATATGACAAAAGATAAAACAGTAGATCTTATTAGTACTTATATAATATTATAGTAAGTTTTAGCTGGCTTACTATTTGCCAAACACTGTTCCAAAGACTTAACATGTATCACCTTAATTCTCACAAATGCTCTATGGGAAGGTACTATTTCAAAATCCCAACATTAAATGTGAAAAAAAACAAACAAACAAAACTGAGGCATGGGAATATTGACCCATAATTACAGTTAATAAATGATGGAGCTTGGCTATTGTAGCTATTAAGCTCTTTAATTGTATTCCTCTCCTTCCCTTCCCCTGCTTTTCATCACAGGCAACTACATGCCGAGGTTCACCTGTCCTCTAGCTTTTGAGTAGGTTTGCTCAATTGGAGGAACCGGTAGAAAGAAAATTATAGAGCAGGAGTTGAAGAAAAACTAGGGTATGTCTCTCTCTCTCCCTCTCTCTCTCTCTCCCCTTCCTCCCTCCCTCTTTCTCTCTTTCTTCCTCCCTTCCACTTCCTTCTCTCCCTTTCATTCTCCCTTTTCTCTGTAGCATCTCTGGAAACATCTGTGTCTCCTCCACCTGCATGTGGACAGCTCTTCCTCCATAGCTTCAGATCTTCCTGGTCAGCCTTTGCCTGGATTTTAGCTTCAAGCCAGATAGCCTGGCTTCAAGATTTTGATAATATTACCTCCTCCCATTGTCCATCTAGCCCTAAAAGTGAAGCAGCTTCCTGTTGTTACCAATCTCTTGGTGGCCTCACCATCCCCTGCTTTGATTTCTCAACAAGTCTACTACTCATTTAACCTACCCCCTGTATTGAATTCCCCTTAGCTGAAAGATACAGAGTAACTTCTGTTTTCTTGACAACACTCTAGCAGATAAAGTTTGCAACTCTGTCTGGCCCTAGAGCCCATGGACTTAAAAACACTACCTTGCTCCTCCATAGAAGAGTTTCATTCCATGAAATTTTGCAAAGGATCTAAGAGATGAACAATCCAACCTGAAACTGACTTCTTTAAATCCTGGTTGGTCAAAGGCAACCCATAACTACCTTCAGGTCCCCACGCTAGACTGTAATCTCTGTGAGGACAGTAATTTATACATGTGTTGTTCGTTGTTGTATCCCTAGCACATGATACAATTCCTGACACATAGTATGTGCACAATGCATGTTTTTTGAATCACCACTTAAAATCCATTTCCTTTTGTTCTCATATAAGGAAAACTGATAATAAATTCTGTTTAACAATATTTATTCAGTATTTTATAAATGATAATATGTTTTGTGTGTATTATATATATTAATAGCAAATGTGGGTTTAAGAATCAGACTGTGTGGGTTCGAATCCCAGTCCCATTCTTCCCTAGCTACATGAATTTGGGCATGTTGCATAAACTCTCTCACCTGATAAAATGAGAATACTGTAGGACATACTTTATAGGGTTCTTGCAAGAATTGAATGAAATAATATATGTAAATTGCCTATTATAAGCCTGAAACATGGCAATTAGGAAGCTGACATTGCTAATTACTGTTGTTGTTGTGTTGTTACTATTATTGTTATGATTGTGGTTATTATTATTTATTCTTCCCCCTTTATGAAATTAATGCTCATATTGGAACATTTCTTCAGGATTCAGAGATTGCTTTTTAAATTGACTTTTTGCCTGCAAGACCCTTCAGCCTTTGCTTTCTCTATGTCTCCCTGCTGTACAGGCTGAAGGCCTTTAAATTTGCAGACTTTAAGACAATCAAGTCCTCGTGCCTCACTGCAAGTGGAGAAAATTTTGAATTATTTTATCTGTTGTAAGCTTGATACCAGCTCATTGTTAGCACATACTCCATGAGCCTTAACTTCCTTACTGCTTTCTGCAAGGTTTAGCTGGTATACTATATAACTGGAATTCTGACTCTGTTTTTATATTGCAGTTCCACTTCTCTGATGGCTTGAGAACAAGCCTGAATCTCTGACTCTGTGATACACTTTACTAATGGGAAATAATTCTCACTCCTTGCTTTCAATCAAATGAACCTTATAGAACCACAGTGCTGCCATATTTCTGCATATAGAGCAAACCATTGCTTGGAAAATTCTGCTAGTGAACATCCACATACAATCTAATCATATTGGACCACCCTCCCCCTTGGAGATCTGTGAAAGTTAGGCCTGAACCTGCTACACTGCTATGAACATTATGACATTAACTGGTCACTTGTACCTTTATAAACTATTGCTAAACTGATTTAGTTCCATAGCCCTGGTCATGTTCTCTTTTGGATTATTTCCCTCCCCTACTGGCCCTCTAAAGTCCTAGTGAGTTTTGTAGCCCAGCAAAAAAGGATGATAACTGTGTTCACCCCAGGGCTATATGCAATTAGGTACATCCCACAGTTTTGGAAGTGAAAATGCTGAACCATGGTACCCCAAACCGTTCAGTTAAGTCTACTCTCTGCTCTGCTTTCCTTCCTTCCCTCCCCTACATCCTTCTTCCTTCCTTCCCTCCTTCCTTCCTTCTTTCCTTTTTTCCACAAATATTTATTTAGCACCTTCTTACATGCACTCTGCTAGGAACAGGAGATGTAGTGCCAAATAAAAAAATCTATAATGTCAGCACTTCTGGCCAAGATGGAGGCCTAGACTGACATGCTCCATCTCCCTCCACAACTAAGAAGGACTACAACTACCACAAAATCAGAAATAACCAGAAGTTCCAGAAAATAAAGCTACATGGAAGTCCAGCATATGAAGTTATAAACAAGTGGTGTTTGTCCAGATGGGTAGGAGGGGCGAAGCTGGGGCAGAGAGGTCAGTCAAGCTGTGCTGGAGGCAGCAGCTACAGCAACAAGTGGCAGGACCCAGTAAGCACAGACACGCATATTTAATGGAAGGAGAGAAGCACCTGGGAACCAACCCTGGCTGCAGACTAAACCCGTCATTTCCTGATTCCAATGCTGGGGAAGGCAGATCCCCATTGCTTAGACTGTGAGGCCCAGAGGGTGTAGGGATGGGGGAGGAGGCTCCTGGTCTCTCAGCAGAGAGTGAACAAGAATCCATCTTGGACCCCCACCCCGACACAAGGTGCCACGGTGTGGTGAGAAGTGTTGCCTGATAGTGATGAGTGCACAGGGCTCTGCCCCTGATAGCATAGGAGTGACAGCCCTGCCCAAGAAGGAAAGATAAATGAAAATGGTCAGGATGGCAGGAATCATGATTGAAATACCAATCATGCAGCTAACCAAAAAGGAAATATGTGAATTAACCAATGAACAAATAGAAAATATTTCTTAGGCTCAGTTCAGAACTATAGTCATAAGGCAGCTTACAGACTTAACAAAAGATATTGAACAAGACAGGGAAGGAATGAAGGCTAATCTTGTTGAAATGAATGAAAACACATATGAGACAAGTGGCAAGGGAAGGAAAACCAGGGATCAAATCAACAAATCGGAATATAAGGAAGGAACAAACAGTCAACCAGTGCAGAAAGAGCAAACAAAAGGTGAGGAATATGAGGAGAGTCTCAGAAGCCTCTGGGACAGCTATAAATGAATGAACATGCAAATTATAGGGTTGCTGGAGGGTGAAGAAGAAGAACTAGAAATTGAAAAATTATATGAAAAAATAATGAAGCAGAACTTCCCAAACTTGATGGAGGAAATAGGCTTACAAGTCCAGGAAGCACAGAGAGTTCCAGATAAACTGGACCCAGGGAGAACCACACCAAGACACATTATAATCAAAATGTCAAAAATTAAAGATAAAGAGAGAATCTTAAAAGCAGTGAGAGAAGAGAATTATGTACAAGGGAGTCCCAATTAGACTATCAGCGGATTTCTCAAAGGAGACTCTACAGGCAAGAAGGGACTGGCAAGAAATATTCAAAGTAATGAAAATCAAAAACCTACATCCACGGTTACTCTATCCGGTGAAGCTGTCATTTAGAATAAAAGGGCAGATAAAGTGCTTCCAGGACAAAGTAAAACTGAAGGAGTTCATTAGATCCAAATCACTATTATATGAGATGTTAAAGGGACTGGTTTAGAAGAAGGAGGATCAAAACTATGAACATTAAAATGAAAATTGTATCACAACAACCAACAACAGAAGCTAGAGAGTCGAGACAATGGCAAACTAAGTAGGCAATGAGAGTGGAAAAAGAATTATAGGTATGGGGAACGTACTGGGGGGAGGTCAGCAGGGAGGGGGAAGGGGGAAAAGAGAGAGAGATGTTGCAGGAATTAAGAAGCATATTAGGAGGGAATGGAGTAGACAGAAAGATGTTGAGAATAACTATATGCACAACCAGTGGGCATAGACTAAGTGGGGGGGGGGACAACTGGAGGGAGGGGAGTCGTAGGGTGGAGGGGAACAGAGGGAAAAGAAATTGGGACAACTGTAACAGCATAATCAATAAAATATATTTTAAAAATCTACAACCTCAAATAACTTACCTTCTGCATGGTTTGGCTTCAACATGAAAACTTTGACGATTTCCATGCTTTCTCCTATTCTTTATATCCTTCTAGAAAATTATTTCAAAGGTCACATATTACTAATATACTGGCTTTCACAATGATTCCCTTGCAAAAAAAAATGAATTTTGTGCTGCCAAAAACATCAGAAATAAAACTGATGAACATCCTTATACATTTACACACCCATACACAAAGCAGTCAGTACTAAGGGAAAATAATTATTTTCATTTCACAAAAAAAAACTATGCTTCAAAATGTCAAAGCTTCTATAGATATAGTACTATTTAAGAATGAAAGCTAATTACCAATTAATTGGGCTCATGAAATCAGACATTTGACAATATTTCATAATGTAGAAAATAAAATAAGTGTGATGTCAGACCAGCCTTCAGGTCAGCAGCTGCCCTTTCTAATAGAGTTCACAATTTATTCAGAATGTCCAATCCAATCCAGAGTAACTAGGATGACCAAACAAATCTTTCAAGAGCAAAAGACCCCATCACATTTGCATCTTTCATTGTCACCAGATTCTACCTCAGCACTGTAAGAATCTTTCTAATAATTTATTATACAAATAATTAATGAGAAAAGGTCTCTAATGACATAATAATATGCATAATATGCATTTTTAATAGAAGGCAATTTAGATATTTATTTAGGCCATGTGAATATGCAAGTTATTTTTAATGATGGAAAGCTGCTTTGGTGAGCTAATTATAATAAATTACTAATGGTGCTTGCAAACATTAGGTGTTCAGCCAAGGTGATCAATAGACCAAAAGCCAAGCTCAGACATAGTTGCAATGCTTTATATGAACTTCTTATGGAATTAAAAAAGAATCTTTCTTATCCTGTTCTACCAGAGAATGAGTCCTCCAAGACCTTGGAGAATGACTCCTTAATGCACTGGGCACTCCAAGCCAAATGCATTAAGATTGTCTCAGCATTGGCAAAGCTTCCTTGAGATAGAGATGTGTGAGCCTCAGGAATGGAACTCTGGCCTTTCCCATAATTCACTGAATTCTCAAAAGAACCTAGATGCTGATACAATGTTGAAATATCCCAACTAAGCTTCACTTTTCTCAGAAATCAATCTGGGAACAAGAGGTACTGGACTTGATGGAAACCAATTAGATGAAAATTTAAATTTGCAAATTATTTTCACACTCACTGTCAGAGAGAAATGAAATCAGGGCAATTTCTATATGATCACAAATTAAATACAACATAAATGTATTTAGAACCATGCAAAGTCCATTTTTTAAAAAAATGGCTTGGACAATTGGAGTCCTTGCTGTTCAAAACAACCTTGTTCACACTGGTTGGTGTCGCTCAGTGGATTAAGTGCCAGCCTGCTAACCAAAAGGTCCTTGGTTCAATTCTCAGTCAGGGCACATGCCGGGGTTGCAGGCCAGGTCCCCAGTTAGGGGCACTGGAGAGGCAACCACACATTGATGTTTTGCTCCCTCTCTTTCTTCTTCCCTTCTCCTATCTCTAGAAATAATTTAGATTGGGAAGATGGCAGAAGAGTGAGGAGAGGCTGTGGTTTCAGGCTCCCAAGACCCATCTGCAGTTTGGGCTAATTGCAGAGAGAATGTCTCAGTGAGCAGCTGGACACTGGCAGGAGTCGAGCCAAGGCACTGCTGGATTAGAGAAAATCCATCTGGGAACAACCTGTTTAGTGAGGATAGAGGAGGAAAAGGGGACGAAATGGGATTCCTGACTGGGGCGGCTGCCCGAGCTGCGGCTGGAAGTACACAAAGGCTTTTTGGCGACCACAGGCTACCCCGGAGAGGAGTCGGGAGGAGAGCAGATCTCTGCCCTCTGGCAGATACGGGACTCGACCAAGTGGCATTGGCGCTGAAGGACAGGAGACAGCGTGCTGCCGGGCAAGTGAGAACATAATTCTCCTTTATATTTTTCTCTAGTGAATGGTGGAGAGGGGAGGAAAGTTTGGGGGTGGTAGGCCGTTCTGGAGGAGCCCAGGAGCAGAGGCGCGCTCATCCACTCCCCAACCCTACCCTTGGGTTGCGGGGGCGTGCATAGGGACGTGCTCTCACTCACTGGCCCATGTGTGAGGGGCCGTGAGTCCAGGCGTCCCTTGGACACTCCCCAATGGACATAAGATCAGTGCCCCAACGGGCACAGGGAGGGCCCACTGAACACGCAGAGGACCGTGCGCAGATACCCCTAGACAGCTCCTGTGGGCGCCGGGCCCCAGGCCAGAAAGCAGACCACTAGCTCAGGCTCTGTTCATGCCCACCCAGACGGGTGAGGGAAGGCAGGCGGCTGCGGCGCCGGAACAACTGGCGGCAGCGACTCACAGACGCTCACTTCCACTGAGCACAAGTGTCCGGGGCCCCGCCCTAAGAGGCGAGAGACCAACTCCTGGAGCTCGGCTCAGTGGGACTAAGGGCACGGGCACACGAGCGCAAAAACACCTCAGCCCAGGGACAATAGGCGCCAATCACAGGGCAAGTTCTCGGACCGCCCGCATGTGTGCAGGGACACACGCAGGGACACGTGCAGGGACACATCGGCGCGAACGCAGAAACACCTCAACCCGGCAACAATAGGCGACAACTGTTGGGCAAACTCTCGGGCCGCCCCGCCTGTGCAGAGGCTCGAGAGCAAGGACACCCCAATTGACTACAGCGGGCAGCAAGGGAGCGCGTCGTTCGGGCAACCGCGGACGCGCACCATTGCGGCAACCGCGGGCACACACCATTGCTGCAAGAAACAAGAACCTCTGAACCACCACACTAGACCAGCTGTGGACGCAGAAAAAGAAGGCAACACGCCAAGGCTAAAACGGAGTAAAAACATCGCTTTTTTTTTTTCTTCAATTTTTTTTCTCTCCTTCTTTCTTTCTTTCTTCTTTCTTCTTTCTTTTCTTTCATTCTTTCTTTCTTCTCTTTTCTTGGGTTTTCTTTAGGTTTTTTTTCCACCCCTTCCAAGAAGAAAAACAAACTTTATCTCTAACGTGTTGCATATAACCTCTCCTTCTCATCCTTTCTCTTTAATCGTTGTTTATTTGTTTGTGTGTCTAGTTTAGCCCCCCTATCACTCTAAATAATAGAACATAATTACTATATAAACCCAATACAATACAATCCCACTTTCTTACTATATTATGCGTTTTTCCATCCTTTTCTTCTATTTTTATTAACATACAAGGTAAATATTACCTACTGGCTTGGACAGTCTCAACTATTATTAATCTATCACCCCCTCTATCAAAAATTATATTTTTCCTCCCCCAAAACAACTCTTATCTATTCTTCTTATAGTATAAAAGCTCTAATCTCTTTACATTTATATTAATACGGGCTCGTTGGCTGACGATAGTGGGATAGAGAGTGGGGGATACTTTTTGAGGGAGTGGGTCTCCTGCCTGGGCTGTGTGTTTATGTTTTTAACAGCATATCCGCAAAAGAACTCAAGACAAAGTGGATAGAGTGACTCTAAACCAACTAGCCAGAAGGAAGATCCTACCAAACAACATCTAAAATATAACCAAACAGCATAAACAAACGACATAAAGGGTAACTCAAGAACATCAGGCTCAGGAGATCAAAGAGACTGCACCACTGAAATCCTGAGATCTCCGATAAAGAATATCACACCACAAAGGAGGGAAGTCAAAGCAGACCAACCCCCCCCAAAAAAAAACAAATAAATAAATAAATAAAAACAAACAAAAAGAATCCAACATGGTAAGACGCAAAAATAACCCCTCAATGAAGAGAAAAAAGGAATCCTATGAAAGAGAGATAGATGAAACAGACATAGCCCAAAGGTCAGACATGGCATTCAAAACAATGGTGGTAAAGAAGCTCAATATACTCGACATCCTTAAAATCAACTATGACAACCTCCAAGGAACTTACCAGCAGATCCAAGAAAATTACAGGGAACTTGCAGAGAACTACACCAGCATAAAAAAAAAAAGACATAGAAACTGTTACAAGAACCAGGAAGAACTGAAGAATTCAATCTCTGAACTGAAAAACAGTAGAATCAGTCAAAAGTAGAATAAACGAAGCAGAGGATCGGATTAGTGAGTTCGAGGATAATGTAGGTAATAATTCTCAAATGATACAGCAAAATGAAAAAAGATTGAAAAAATATGAACAAGATGTAAGGGAATTACAGGACAGCATTAAAAAAATAGTATCAGGATCATAGGAATAAGAGAGGGAGAAGAAAAGGAGCATGGAATTGAAAAACTGATAGGAGAAATAGTGACAGAAAATTTTCCAAACCTGATGAGAGAAAAAGTTATACAAGTTCAGGAAGCACAGAGAGTTCCAATGAAGAGGAACCCCCAAAAACCCACTCCAAGGCACATCATAATTAAAATGGCAACATTCCAAGACAAAGAGAGAATCATAAAAGCAGCAAGAGAAAAACAGCAAATAACATACAAGGGAGCTCTGATAAGGCTATCAACTGATTTCTCAACAGAAACATTACAAGTCAGAAGGCAATGGTCAAAAATATTTCAAGCAATGAAAAACAAAAGCCTACAACCAAGAATACTCTACCCAGCAAGGCTCTCATTCAAAATAGAAGATGAAATAAGGAGTTTCTGAGACAAAGGAAGACTGAAAGAATACATCTCCACCAAACCAGCATTGCAAGTGATGCTAAAGGGTGTATTCTAAGAAAAAACAAGAAAAGAACAAGAGAGGAAAGGAACAGAGGTACAAAGGGAAATGAATAAATACACGTCAATAATAACCTTAAATGTAAATGCATTAAATGCTCCAATTAAAAGACATAGGGTAACAGAATGGATAAGAAAACAGGACCCACATATTTGCTGTCTACAAGAAACACACCTCAAAACAAAAGATTTACAAAGACTGAAAGTAAAGGGATATAAAAAGTATTCCAAGCAAATGGACCGGAAAAAAAATCTGGGGTAGCAGTCCTGATATCAGACAAAACGGATTTCAAAGCAAGGGCAATAAAAAGAGACAAAGAAGGACATTTCATAATACGTAAAGGAACAATCCATCAAGAAGATATGACTTTGATAAACATATATGCACCCAACATAGGAGCACCCAAATACATAAAGCAAATACTAGAAGACCACAAAAAGGATATCAAAAACAACACATTCATAGTAGTGGACTTCAACACTCCATTATTAACAATAGACAGATCATCCAAGCAAAGAAACACCAAGGATATACAGGCATTGAACAACACACTAAACCACATGGATCTAACTGATATATATAGAACTTTTCACGCCAAAGAAGCAAAATATACATTCTTTTCAAGTGCACATGGGACATTTTCAAAGATAGACCACATGATAGGTCACAAAACAAGCCTCAACAAATTCAAGAAAATTGAAATCATATCAAGCATCTTTTCAGATCACAATGCCTTGAAACTAGAAATCAACCTCAGAAAAAAAAAATCAAAGACACCCAAACTCATGGAGATTGAATAACATGCTATTAAATAATGAATGGGTTAACAATGACATCAAAGAAGAAATCCAGAAATTTCTAAAAACTAATGATAATGAGCACACAACAGCCCAAAACCTGTGGGACACAGCAAAAGCAGTCCTGAGAGGGAAGTTCATAGCAATACAGGCATATCTCAAAAGGATAGAAGAATCTCAAATAAAAAACCTAACCATAAAGCTACAAGAACTAGAACAACAACAAACAAAGCCTAGGGTAAGAAGTAAGAGTGAAATCATCGAGATCACAGCAGAACTAAATGACCTAGAGACTAAACAAACAATCCAAAAGATCAACAAAACTAGGAGCTGGTTCTTCGAAAAAATAAACAAAATCGACAAGCCTCTAGTCAGTCTAATCAAGAAAAAAAGAGAGAAGACACAAATAAACACAATCAGAAATGAAAGAGGAGAAATCACGACTGATACCTCAGAAATACAAATGATAGTTAGAAATTACTTCAGACAACTGTATGACAAGAAATTTGACAATCTAGAACAAATGGACAAATTTCTAGAAACATACAACCTTCCAAAACTGAATCAAGAAGAAGTGGAAAGTCTCAACAGACCAATAACAAAGAAGGAAATTGAAACAGTAATCCAAAATCTCCCTGCACACAAAAGCCTTGGACCGGATGGCTTCACAGGCGAATTCTACAAAACATTCAGGGAAGAACTAACTTCTATGCTCCTCAAACTGTTCCAAAAAATCCAAGAAGAGGGGAAAATCCCAAACTCTTTCTATGAAGCCAGTATTATCCTAATCCCCAAACCAGGTCAAGACACAACAGAGAAAGAAAACTACAGGCCAATATCACTGATGAACATAGATGCTAAAATCCTCAATAAAATATTGGCAAACAGGATCCAGCAATACATCAAAAAGATCATACATCACGATCAAGTGGGCTTCATTCCAGGGATGCAAGGATGGTTTAATATTCGCAAATCAACAAATATAATACATCACCTAAACAAAATGAAAGACAAAAATCACATGATCATATCAATAGATGCAGGAAAAGCATTTGATAAAGTACAGCTCCCATTTATGATGAAAACACTCAGCAAAATGGGAATAGAGGGAGCATACCTTAACATAATTAAGGCTATATATGAGAAGCCTGAGGCCAACATCATACTCAATGGACAAAAACTGAAAGCATTCCCCCTGAACTCAGGAACTAGAAAAGGTTGTCCACTCTTTCCACTCCTTTTCAACATAGTGTTGGAAGTCCTAGCCACAGCAATTAGACAAGAAAAAGAAATAAAAGGCATCCAAATTGGGAAAGAAGAAGTAAAACTTTCATTATATGCAGATGACATGATAGTATACCTAGAAAACCCTATAAACTCCACTAAAAGACTACTCGATATAATAAGTGAATTTGGCAAAATCGCAGGGTACAAAATAATATACAGAAATCTAAGGCATTTCTGTACACCAACAATAAAATATCAGAGACAGAGACAAAAAAGTAAATACCATTTACTCTAGGAACAAGAAAAATAAAGTACCTAGGAGTAAACTTAACAAAAGAGATAAAAGACTTGTACACTGAAAATTATGCAACATTGAAGAAAGAAATTAAGGAAGAAACAAATAAATGGAAGCAAATACCATGTTCTTGGATGGTAAGAATCAACATCATCAAAATGGCCATACTACCCAAAGTAATTTACAGATTCAATGCAATCCCTATTAAAATACCAATGACATATTTCACTGACCTAGAACAAATACTCCATAAATTCATATGGAACTAAAAAAGACCCCGAATAGCAAAAGCAATCTTGAAACAGAAGAACACAGCAGGAGGAATCACAACACTAGATATAAAACAATACTACAAAGCCACTGTAATCAAAACAGTCTGGTACAGGCATAAGAACAGACGTATAGATCAGTGGAACAGAATAGAGAGTCCAGAAATAAACTCAGGCCTCTATGGTCAACTAATATTTGATAAAGGAGGAAGGATCATAAAATGGAGTGAGAAGGGCCTCTGTAACAAATGGTGCTGGGAGAACTGGACAGGGACGTGCAAAAAAATGAAACTAGACCACCAACTTACACCACACATAATAATAAACTCAAGATGGATCAAAGACTTAAATGTAAGCTGTGACACCATAAAAGTCCTAGAGGAAAACATAGGCAAGAAAATATCAGATATCTCAAGTAACAATTTCTTCACGGATACATCTCCTAAAGCAAGAGAAATAAAGGAAAAAATAAATAAATGGAATTGCATCAAACTAAAGAGTTTCTGCTCAGCAAAAGAAAACATCAGCAAGATGAAAAGGAAACCAACCCTATGGGAAAACATATTTGCCAATGACATCACAGACAGGGGACTGATTTCCAAAATATACAAAGAGCTTATACGACTCAACATCAAGAAAACAAACAACCCAATTAAAAAATGGGCAAAGGACCTGAACAAACACTTCTCCGAAGAGGACATACAGAAGGTCCATAGACACATAAAAAAATGCTCAACATCATTACCCATCAGGGAGATGCAAATAAAAACCACAATGAGATACCATTTTACACCAGTCAGAATGGCCATCATCAACAAATCAACAAGCAACAAGTGCTGGTGAGGATGTGGAGAAACGGGAACCGTACTGCACTGTTGGTGGGAATGCAGACTGGTGCAGCCACTATGGAGAACAGTATGGAATTACCTCAAAAGATTCAAAATGGAACTGCCTTTTGAACCAGCGACTCCACTACTAGGATTATACCCGAAGAACCTCGAAACACCAATTCAAAAGAACTTATGCACCCGTATGTTCATTGCAGCTCTGTTTACAGTAGCTAAGTGCTGGAAACAACCTAAGTGCCCATCTGTAGATGAGTGGTTCAAAAAACTGTGGTACATTTACACAATGGAATACTATGTAGCAGAGAGGAAGAAGGAACTCCTGCCATTTGCGACAACATGGATGAAAGTAGAGAGAATTATGCTTAGTGAAATAAGCCAGGCAAAGAAAAAAAAATACCATACGATATCACCTAATACAGGAAACTAAAGAACAACACAAACAAAGGAACTAAATAGAACAAATAGCTGAATAGCAGTCAATAGCGGGGAGGGGAGAGGGATAGAAGGGGGATAAGTAAGGGAAGGGTTTAGTCAAAGAACCCGTATAAATGACTCATGGACATGGACAACGGGGAGGGATATGATTGCGGGAGAGGGGGTGGGTTGGGTGGGGGAGAGAAATTGGGGGAAAAGGGGACAACTGTAATTGAAAAGCCAAAAATAAAAAGAAAATAAAAAATAGAAAAAAGAAATAATTTAAAAATTAAGAAAAAGGGAATCTTGCTCAAGAGTGAAGGTATTTTTCTGTTTTAGACCGAATCACTAAAGCACTTTGTTCTGTACATTGTTAAATATTCTAGGTCAGTAGGATCTCCCACATTTACTTTGTATTTTGAAAGCATGGACCACAGTAAAAGTAGGTAATGCCCGGAAATGTTTGGTCCCAGATTGTCAGAGAATGTCTCAGGTATATAGTTTTTAAATTTATGGTTCCTTAATAAGAAGTGTAAGAGATAAATAAAATAATGTCCACACTCATCTATCCACCACTCTGTTTGTGAAATAAAACTGCACATATATTAATGAAGCCACCTGTACAGTACATCTCTTCCAGAAAACTGTTTCCTCCCTCTCTCCTCAGGAGTAAACACTATTGTAAATTTGGTGTTTGATATTTCCATATATGAGGTACGTTTTATACTATTTTATACATATGTATTATAAATAACATAATATTTTGTGTTTTGTGGAATCACATACGTATCTTTACATAAACTGTGTTCTTTTATTCACTCAACATTGTGACATTTGAGATTCATCTATGTTGATGTACAATTCAATCATTTATACTTCTGTATAAGCTCCATTGGATTTATATGCCACAAGTTTATAATCTTTTCTCTATTATGGACATTCAGGTTATTTCCACCTTTATGCTATTACAAATAATGCTCCTCTGAGAATTATTTCTGACATTCATGTTCAGGAGTTTCTCTGGGGTGATAACCTAAGCATGGAGTATCTGGATTATAGGGTATGTACACATCTCCAGCTTTACCAAATAATGCCAATTGTTTTCCAGCATGATTGTACCAATTCACATGCCCATAAGTTTAAGAGGGTTTCTATTGCATATTTTTCAAAGGTTCTTTTTTTTTTTTTAACTCAGTTTCTATAATATTGAAAGAAAAATTTAAAAACATGTTCCCAAGCCAGTAAACTCAATTAGTTGGGGTCCACTTGGGAATCACAATGGGTCATTTCAAGCTCCTACTTATCATTTTAGCCAATCTCAGAATAAAATAGTGAGGCACATGACATTCATCTTTGTATGTTGTACTTCTTCCTCTGCACTCGCAGCTCAGCTCCCAATGATTCGATGACTCTCCTTAAGTACAGTCATGCCATCACTAGTCACTACTTCATGTTCCATCCAGCTCCCATTGTCATCACAGCTTGCCTGTCAATCACTGACTCATTCATTTATTCATTCAGTCATCCAGTCAAAATTTTGACAAATATGTAGTGAATGCTTAAAATTTTCCAGGCATTATTGAATGGGGTTAAAATAGAAGAGAAGTTTCAGAGTGGACAAGACTGGAAACTTTTCTGCCTTATGTTGCAAACTTCTTCTCTTTATCAGAAAATCTGATAAATCAATGTAAGAAATAATAAGCATTAATTGAGCGCCACTATGAGCTAAGGTGTATTGCATGTATGATGCTTTTAAAGTAACGTGGCCATCAATGACCCAAAAGAAAGCAAGTAGAAATTAAGCTGTCATTTATTGAGGGCCAACGAGTTATTTCCTTTTATGTCTACAACATTACTGTGACATAAAGTGTATTATTATCCGCAATTAATGACAAGGAAACTAAACTTCTGAGAAAATCAGTGACTTGTCCAAGGTCTGATGGTAAGAGCCTGATGTATGATTTAAATCCTCATCTTATCCCACTACTCTAAGGTCTCTTATGGCTGATGGTAAGAACTTTAAATATCATAAACCAGACAAGGAAAACATAGTTTCCCATTCAAGCCACAATATGCAGGCTATATGGAATGTAATTTGCTGATGTGATTTTTACCAAGAAAACATCAAAGGAATCTTTAATGACTGTGAGTAAGCTGAGGTTCTATTGCCCATTATAGATAGTGCTTCCCTCGGGACAAGGTCATGGCGCACAAGTCTTCATTTACTACCCACTCTGATTTTGTGTCATGAGACTATATCTCTGGCTTCAGAATCCTTTTAACAAGACATTTATTTGACATCCCCTAATGAAGGGTAGAGTCCAGGTAGAACTGGCTGTGAGGCCATTGGCAGTCTCTGAATTCTCTTTTAAATATACAGGACTTCTCTAGACTCAGTAACTACAAGGAAAACTGTATGAAGGGAAAAAACGACATTATGGAGTCAATCCCAGAGGATCAAAGAATGTCTACTGGAAGCAACTTTGTTGCCACTGAGGGAAGCCTGCAGATCAGATCTCAGTTTGGATGTCACCTCCTCAGGGAAGCCTTCCCTCATTACCCAATCCCAAGCTTGGTGCCTATCTTGTATGCTTCCACAGAGCCCCTTACTTCCCCTAGCACAACAATGACTCTACTGTATTGTAATTGTTTACTTATCTGCTTGCCTTTTCCATCAGGACTGTGAGCTCCACAGGAAACCCTACTTGTCATTCCACTCTTATACTTGTAGAGCCTAATACAGTGGCTGGTAGATAATAGGTAATCAATAGGTGTTTTCTAATAAATGAATGAATGTACAAATGAAATTAGGAATGAAAAATCCACTTCTCTCTCTTCTCAGAAGAGACCCAGAAGTAAAGTGATCTGACTGAAGCATTATAAACATCTGGAAAGCAAAACCTCATTGACCCACAAAACATCTATAACATTTAATTAGCACGTGCTATGTACCAGATACTGTTTGAAGTAATTTTATATCTGATTAATTTAATTCTTTAAAAATCCTATGATATAGGTGCTATCACTATTCCTATTTAACATATTGAGGAAACTGAGGCATGGAGAGGTTCAAAAACTAGCCCAAGTTCATTCAGCTAGGAAGTGTTTGAGCTGGGATTTGTGCCCAAACAGTGTAGATTCAATGTCTGTGCTCTTAATCATCTGGGTAAAGCTTAAAAGTACAAAGGTCTTTCTTGATTTTTCTCCCAAAATAAGCCTTTGATATTCAAAAGCCACCATATTTTCTTAGGTCTAGACCCTAAAATTTAATTAGATTAGACTGTATATTCCCTGGGAAACATGACCTGTCCCATGGAGCTGTAGTTGTGGGCCTAATACATTTTGGTTGTTCTGAAAAAGTGCCATGCTTGTACATGAAGACCTTAGTTGAGCCAGATTATAATTGTACCATGGATAAATTACCTTAGATTAGGCTTTGGCACCAAAACTTGGTTTGAATACTATCTGTAACATTTATAAATGAAGAGAGATTAAACAAAATACCTGAATTCTAAGTCTCAGTTTCTTACCCATAAAGGAATATTAATGGTATCTATCTCAAAGAATGATATGAGTACCAAATGCAATGAACTATAGAAAATTCTGAGTGTAGTTTCTGGCACAGAGGAAATGTTCAGCAAATGTTAGTAAGTGTTATCTGTAAGACTCATTTTCTTCCTCTATAAAATAGGGATTCTTCTAAATATCTCCCAAGATTTCTGTGAGAACTAAAGGAGATAAGGAGAATAGGCCTAGCAACAGGCCATCTTACACTACTGCCTCCCTGTTCATCCCATTTTATCTTCCTAGACTGGGAATCCAGATGTAAGCTTACCACCACACTAAAACTACTCTTTAAAAAGTCACCTGTAACTTCCAAACTGTCAATTTTGATGGTCTTTTCTCAATTTTTATCCTCTTTGCCCTGTTTGATACATTTTTTTTTTCATTACTGATTGCTCCTCTGTCTTAAGTTTCTACCCTCTTGGTTATTGTAAAATTGCATTCTGTTGCTGCTGCTGTTGCAAACAAATAGAAAACTATCTCTTATACTGAAAGTTCTTCTCTGCCAATGCTTTCAGTAGATACTTGTCAAGGTTCTAGAGCTAGCACACTCCACTTCTCACTGAGCCCACTCTTACAGAGCAACCACATGTAATCCTACAGCTGTAAGAGCTCGTCTCTGTGGATAAACCAGAAATTTATAACTGTGAACTTAACCTTAACTGAGCTTGGGTCCTGAATCTTTATTTCTTGCTGAATTTCAAGCTTGACAAGCTCTCCCTTCCTCCTCCTGAAACCAATACCTTCTTCTACCTTTCTTGTTTTCAGTTTATGGTCTTACCACCCTACTGAGCCACAAGAGTTTAAAACTCTAGTAATCTCTTTCAGTTGTGATTATTTCTTGCCCAAAATAGAAAAATAATTACAGAATAACGTCACTGATTCCTGCCTCAATCTGCTCTATCCCATTCAGCTGACCCAAGTTTCATAGGCCTAACAAAACTACTTCCAGATCTATAAGTATGCAAGGATTCAACAGTAATAAATTTAAAAGTTCAAATGTTTAATGCATAAATCTTGCCCTGAAAGTACTTTACCAATTTAACCTCCTTATAAACTTAGCAATATGAGTCCCCTTAGCATTTCCTAAAACGGACCTAAACATTTCACATAATTTTATATTTTAAGTTATTCTCTCTGCTTAGAAGGTCCTGCACAAGTCCCCCTTCTGTCAAAGACATCCATGATCCAAATGCACCTCATCCTTTCAGTTTCCCTAGAACACCACCTGAACCACAGAGCTATCTTAAGAGACCTCACTGGAAATTTTTCCTCTTATTATAATCCCACAGTTTCTAATTTTACCTCCATAGTATGTTATAATTATTCATATCCAGTTATTTCTCACAGACTGTATTATAAGTTATTTGAGAACAAGGAAGACTTTATATACTTTTATCTATAAATTGCCCACAGAATCAAACATAACGTTTTATATACAGTAGGAACTCAGGAAGAGTTGTGAGTGCATGCATACACAGGTTTAAGTGAAACTGAGTCTTATGCAGTCTGAATCTCTCTGATCTCTGAAATTCTTTTTCTTTATATTACAGTTGTCTCATTTTTCTCCCTTTGCTCTCCCCTGCCTCACGCACATCGCCCCTCTCCCACAATCAGTCCCCATTTAGTTGTCCATATCGATGGCTCATTTATAACACTGGGGAACATAATTTTTGTTGACTTAGATCTGACACTTGTTTTTGACTAACTTTTGGCATCTGAATCAAAAATGACCCCACGTCAACTTTTGAAGGTACAGCATATGCTACCTTTGTTCCAAAAATTATACAGAATGTACATACAAAGGAAAATAAAGAAGAAAATTACCTGAATATACTGTTAATTCAGTTATTTTATTCACAGAAAGACTATATATTGTTACTGTAAGTCAAATTCTGTAAAAGTAGCAAAGTTCTGCTACCAAATATACATATGAAAGTATTTTGTCTTTTCAAATGACAGGCTAGGAAATGCCAAAATGAGATACTTGAAACAGTCTCTTTCAGCTGGCAAACTTTAGCAAATTGCTTCATGAGACCCAGTCTTATGTGTAAATGTGGGAATATAATGTTCTTTCTGTCAACAAGTGGCTCATGTAGAATGTTTGGGTCACCAGGTTTGAGGTCAGATCTTGGAGGCCAATTTGACTCCACCCAATGCTACTCACAAGTTCCGCTGTCCCACATATACAGAAAACAGAAATACTTGGTGTATCCACGTTGCTGACCAAGAAGGAAGCAGGCTACTTTAAAGTCAACACAGATCACCCAATTGTGCTTGTGATATTGCAACAGATCAATGAATCTTTTTATGTCTTCATATTCTTCATGAAAACAAACTGAATGGCCAATTGGAACTGCACCAAATAAATTGCCACTGTGGAGGACACACTTCAAGCTCTGCTTTGAGTTATCAATAAAGAGTCACCATTCAGTTGCATTCTAGATTGGAATTTCCAATTCCCCCATTAAACTGTGTATGTTATGGCAATAAACAAAGTCACCACCACTTTGAAAGTACTGCAGAAATGCACAGTCTCTAGATGGAAAGTAAGAGACCTTCGCTCCTTTTTCAAGTAAGTTTTCCTCATGCACTCTTTTTATTTATTTTATATTTTATTGTTTTTCTATTACAGTTGTACCACTTTTTCCCTCATCACCCCTCACCACACCGCCCATTCTTTCTCATGCAGTCAATTCCCAACCCATTGTCCATGTCCATGGGTTATTTACATTAGTTTCTTTACTAAAGCCTTCCCCTATTTACCCCCTCCCCCTCCTCCCCGATAACTGTTACTCTGTTCCTTGTTTAATTTTGTACATTTGTTTGTGTTATTCATTAATCTCCTGTATCAGGTGATATCATATGATATTTTTCTTTTGTTGCCTGGCTTATCTCACTGGGCTAATTCTCTCTAGTTCCATCCACATTGTCGCAAATGGAAGGAGTTCCTTCTTTCTTTCTGCTACATAGTATTCCATTGTGTAAATGTACCACAGTTTTTTAATCCACTCATCTACAGATGGGTACTTTGGCTGTTTCCAACACCAGGCTATTGTAAACAGTGCTGCTATGAACATAGGGGTGGATAGGTCCTTTTGAATTGGTGTTTCAGGATTCTTTGGGTATAATCCAAGCAGTGGAATCACGAGTTCAAAAGGCAATTCCATTTTTATTTTTTGAGGAAATTCTGTACTGTTTTCCATAGTGTCTGCACCACTCTGCATTCCCCCCAACAGTGCACTAGGGTTCCCATTTCTCCACATCCTCACTGGCACTTGTTTCTTGATTTGTTGATGATGGCCAATATGACTGGTGTAAAGCGATATCTCACTGTGGTTCTTATTTGCATCTCTCTGAGGGCTAATGATGTTCAGCATTCTTTCATATGCCTATGGACCCTCTGTATATCCTCTTTGTAGAAGTGTTTGTTCAGGTCCTTTGTCCATTTTTAATTGGGCTGTCTTCTTGGTGTTGAGATGTATAAGTTCTTTATATTTTGGATATCAATCTCTGTCTGAGGTATCATTAGAAGATATGTTTTCTCATATGGTTGGTTCCCTTCTCACCTTACTGATGTTTTCTTTTGCTGAGCAGAAACTCTTTAGTTTGATGTAGTCCCATTTGTTTATTTTTCCTTTATTTGCGTTGCCTTAGGAGATTTATCAGTGAAAATATTGTTATGTGGGATATTTCAAATTTTCCTGCCCATGTTTTCCAATAGGACTTTTATGGTGTCACAGCTTACATTTAAGTCTTTGATCCATCTTGAGTTGATTCTGGTGTGTTATGTAAGCTGGTAGTCTAGTTTCATTTTTTTGCATGTCCCTGTCCAGTTCTACCAGCACTTGTGTTGAAGAGGCTCTTCTCACTCCATTTTATGTTCCTGTCCCCTTTGTCAAATAGTCAACCATATAGACCAGGGTTTATTTCTGGGTTCTCTATTCTGTTCCAATGATCTATATGTCTGTCTTATGCCAGTACCAGGTTGTTTTGATTACAGTGTCTTTGTAGTATAGTTTGATGTCAGGTATTGTGATTCCTCCTACTGCGTTCTTCTGTCTCAAGATTGCTGTGGCTATTTAGGGTCTTTTTTTGTTCCATATAAATTTTTGAAGTATTTGTTCTGGATCTATGAAATATGTCACTGATATTTTAATAGGGATTATGTTGAATCTATAAACTCCCTTGGAAAGTATTGACATTTTAATGATGTTGATTCTTTCCATCCATGAACATGCCATATGCTTCCATTTTTTTGTATTTCCCCTAATTTCTTTATTCAGTGGTATGTAGTTTTCCAAGTACAAGTATCTTATCTCTTTGGTTAAATTTAGTGCTAAGCACTTTATTTTTCTTGTTGCTTTAGAAAATGGTATTTTCTTTTTTGTTTCTATCTCTGATATTTTGTTGTTGGTGTACAGAAATGCCTTTGATTACTGAATATTGACTTTGTACCCTGCTACTTTGCTAAATTCACTTATTATGTCAAGTAGTTTTTTGGTGGAGCCTATAGGGTTTTCTATGTACACTATAATGTCATCTGCAAATAATGAGTTTTACTTCCTCTTTTCCAATTGAATGTCTTTTTTTTTCTTTTTCTTGTCTGATTCCTATGGCTAGAACTTCCAACACCATGTGGAATAGAAGTGGAGAGAGTGCACAGCCTTGTCTTGTACCTGATCTCAGGGAGAATGCTTTCAGTTTTTGTCCTTTGATTATGATGTTGGTTTCAGATTTCTCATATATGGCCTTTATTATGTTTAGGTATGCTCTCTCTATTCCCAGTTTGCTGATTGTTTTCATCATAAATGGGTGTTGTACTTTATCAACTTCTTTTTCAACATCTATTGATATGATCATGTGATTTTTGTCTTTCATTTTGTTTAGATGGTGTATTACATTCATTGATTTGTAAATATTAAACCATCCTTGCATCCCTGGAATAAATCCCAATTGATTGTGGTGTATAATCATTTTAAAGTGTTGCTGGAACTGGTTTGCCAACATATTGTTGAGGATTTTAGCATCTATGTTCATTAGCAATGTTGGCCTGCAGTTTTGTTTCTTTGTTGTGTCTTGACCTGGTTTTGGAATTAGGGTAATACTAGCTTCATAGAAAGAGTTTGGGAGTCTTCCCTCTTCTGGGATTTTTTGGAACAGTTTGACAAGTGTAGGCATTAGTTCTTCCCTAAATGTTTTGTAAAATTCATCTGTGAAGCCATCCAGTCTAGGGCTTTTGTGTGCCAGGAGTTCTTTGATTACTGCTTCAATTTTACTCTTTGTTATCAGTCTCTTCAGACTTTCTGTTTTTTCTTGATTCAGTTTTGGAAGACTATGTTTCTAAAAATTTGTTCATTTTATCTAGGTTGTAAAATTTCTTGCCATACAGTTGTTTGTATTAATTTCTTACAATTCTTTGTATTTCTGTGATATCAGTTGTGATTTCTCCTTTTTTGTTTCTGATTTTGTTTATTTAGGCCTTCTTTCTCTGTCTTCTTTTTCTTTTTTCTTTTTGATGAGTCTGGCTAAAGGCTTGTTGATTTTGTTTATATTTTCAAAGAACCAGCTCCTACTTTTGTTGATCTTTTGAATTGTTTGGTCTCTGTGTCAATTAATTCTGCTCTGATCTTGATGATTTCCTTTCTCTTACTCACTCTGGGCTTTATTTGTTTTTGTCCCTTTAGTTCCTGAAGCTGTATGGTTAGGTTGCTTATCTGAGTTTCTTCTATCCTTTTTATGTAAACCTGTATTGCTATGAACTTCCCTCTCAGGATTGCCTTTGCTGTGTCCCATAGATTTTGGGCTGTTGTGTGTTCATTATCATCTGTTTCCCAAAAATTTTGAATTCTTCCTTGGCGTCATTGTTAACCCATTCATTGTTTAATAGCATGTTATTCATTCTCCATAAATTTGAATGTTTTTCAGTTTTTTCCTTGAGGTTGATTTCCATTTTCAAGCCATTGTGCTCTGAGAAGATACTTGATATAACTTCAATTTTCTTGAATTTATTGAGGCTTGTTTTGTGTCCTGTCCTGTAGTCTATCTTTGAAAATATTTAATGTGCATTTGAAAAGAATGTATATTTTGCTTTTGAGCTGAAAGTTCTTTATATATCAATTATATCCATTTGCTATAGCCTATGGTTTAATGCCTCAATATATTTATTGTTCCTTTGCTTGGAAGATCTATCCATTGTTGACAATGTGGTGTTAAAGTTTCCTAGTATAAGTGTGTTGCTGTTGATATATTTCTTGAAGTCCTCCCAAGATTTTCCTTATATATTTGGGTGCTCTTATGTTGGGTGCATATATGTTTATAAAGGTTATATCTTCTTGATGGATTGTCACCTTAAGTATTATGAAATGTCCTTCTTTGTCTTTTTTTAAGGTCTTTTTTGTGAAATTGATTTTGTCTGATATAAGTATTGTTACCCCTGCTTTTTTTCCATGGAAATACTTTTTCCATCCCTTCACTTTCAGTCTGTGTAGATCTTCTGTTCTGATGTGGGCCTCGTTTATACAACATATATGTGGGTCATTTTTTCTTATCCATTCAGCTACCCTTTTCTTTTTTTATTGGAACATTTAATCCACTTACATTTAAGGATATTGTTAATAGGTACTTATTCATTGTAATTTTTTTTCTTTTTGTACCTGTGTTCTCTCTCTCTCTCTCTTTATGTTCATCTTCTTAAAGCAGTCACTTTAGCATCTCTTACAATGCCAGTTTGGTGGAGATGTATTCTTTTAGTCTTCCTTTGTCTGGGAAACTCCTTATTTTAACTTCCATTTTGAAATACAGCCTTGTTGCATGGAGTAGTCTTGATTGTAGGCCTTTGTTTTTCATTGTTTGAAATATTTTTTGCCATTTCTTCTGGCTTGTAGTGTTTCTGTTGAAAAATCTTATGATAGCCTTATCAGAACTCCTTTTTATGTTATTTGCTGTTTTTCCCTTTATGCCTTTAGGATTCTTTCCTTGTCTTTGAATGTTGCCATTTTAATTATGATGTGTCTTGGAGACAGCCTGTTTGGGTTTATCTTCATTTGGACCCTCTCTACTTCTTGAATTGCATGACTTTTTCTCTCCTCAAGTCAGGGAAGTTTTCTGTCCAATTAAAAATGGGCAAAGGACCTGAACAAACACTTCTCCAAAGAAGACATACAAAGAGTCCACAGGCATATGAAAGGATGCTCAACATCATTAGCCATCAGAGAGATGTAAATACAAACCACAATGAGATACCA
This sequence comes from Furipterus horrens, assembly GCF_987537825.1. Taxonomy (NCBI): domain Eukaryota; kingdom Metazoa; phylum Chordata; class Mammalia; order Chiroptera; family Furipteridae; genus Furipterus; species Furipterus horrens. Next base: position 36,311,952 of record NW_028327187.1, read on the forward strand.
CTTCAAACCAGTCAGAATGGCCATCATCAACAAATCAACAAACAACAAATGCTGGCGAGGATGCAGAGAAAAGGGAACCCTAGTGCACTGCTGGTAGGAATGCCAACTGATGAAGGCACTATGGAAAACAGTATGGAATTTCCTCAAAAAATTAAAAATGGAACTATTTTTAGATCCAGCAATTCCATTGTTAGGATTATACCTGAAGAATCCTGAAACACCTATTCAGAAAAATCTATGCATACCTATGTTCATAGCAGCGCTATTTACAATAGCCAAGTACTGGAAACAGCCTAAGTACCCATCTGTTGATGAGTGGATCAAAAAACTGTGGTGCATTCACACAATGGAATACTATGCAGCAGGAAGAAAGAAGGAACGCCTGCCACTTGTGACAACATGGATGGAACTGAAGAGAATTATGCTTAGCAAAATAAGCCAAGCAATGAAAGACAAATACCATATGATATCACCTGATATAGGAAACAAATGAACAACACAAACAAATAAATTGAACCAGAAGCAGGTAAACAAGGAGCAGACAGACAGTGATCAGGGGTAGGGGGTGAGGGAGAGAATGGGGGAAAGAAGGGAAAGGTTTTAGTTAAGAAACTAGTAGAAATGATCCATGGACATGGACACCTGGGTAGGGATTGACTGTGAGAGAAGGGGTGGGAAGGGTGGGGGGCAGAAATGGGGGAAGATGTGGGACAACTGTAATAGGAAATGATTAAAAATAAATTAAAAAAAATACTATCAGAAGAAAAAATGTGTGAGAAACAGTTTTCCAGACTCTCAGCACCACAAAGGCAGGTATTGTCAGGTGGCTGAATGAAGGACTATTTTTTTAAAGATTTTCTTTTTTTATTTTTAAAGAGCGGGTAAGGGAGGGATAAAGAGAGGGAGAGAAACATCAATGTATGGTTGTCTCTTGTTTGCCCCTCAACTGGGAACCTGGACCACAACCCAGGCATGTACCTGGACTGGGAATCGAACTGGTGACCCTTTGGTTCACAGGCCGGTGCTCAAGCCACTAAGCCACACCAGCCAGGGCAGTACTGTTTTTTCTTTTGTTTTGTTTTGTTTTGTTTATTTGTTGATTTGAGAGATAGAGATAGATGATAGATAGATAGATAGACACATAGATAGATAGACAAACATTGATTTCTTGTTCCACTTATTTATACACTCATTGGTTGATTCTTGTTTGTGCCCTGACTGGGGATTGAATCCACAACCTTAGTATATCAGGATGATGCTCCAACCAATTGAGCTCCCCAGCCAGGTCCTGGAAGACTGTTTTAATGAATAGCAGGTACTGGTGAACAGCTGGCCTCCAAATTGGTTCTCTTGCATTGTCAGTCTCCCTCCAGCCTGCCCCCCATTCTACAGCCTAAGTGATCTTTCTAAAATATAAATCTGACCATGTCAGCCTCCAGCCTTAAAGACCTTCGATGATTTCTCAATACTCACAATTTGAATCTAAATTTCTTAGCATACACGGCTCTCCATGACTTAGTCCAATGGTTCCCAACAAAGAACAGTTTTGCCCTTCAGGGGACATTTGGCAACTCAGGAGGAGGTACTAGTGGCATTCATTGAATAAAGGCCAGGGATGCTGCTAGTATTTTACCATGCACAGGACAGCTCCCAACAAAGAATTCTCTGGCCCCAAATGACAATAGTGCTTCAGTGGAGAAATTTAAACCTTGTCTCTGGGAGACATTTTAACTTAATTTACCACCACTGCCTACCTTACTTTATGTCCTAGTAATCTCACACCATAGTCAGTGCCCTTGCTTCCACAGGCTTTCATACTTCTGTCCTTTTTTTCATTCTTTTCCCTCTGCTGAGATCACTCTTTAAATCTTGCTTCTTCTCCGTGCCTTTGCTTTCTCCTTCAAGATTAAGGTCATACATTTCTTTTCTAGGACTACTGCTCCAAATTGCCTCCTTTGTGATCCCATGTCACACTGGACATATGTCTATCATGACATTCAACCACATTATTTTGAAATCACTTGTTTCTGTATCTGCTTCCCTGACTTGACTTTGAACTAATTGAGGGCAGAGACCTGTTTTATTTACCTTTATAGGAGTTCCTGGCACAAAGTAGGCACTCACAAAACATTAAACTGAAAGGTCACAGATGACAAAGATAAATCACTCAATTCAGGGGAAGCCATACTTGGTGAGGAGAGCATGAAAGGATGTGTCCACTCTTCCACATGAGGAATCAGATGGCACAGGGCCTAAGAGCACATATCTGACAGCAGGGATATTAATAGCTTGTTTCTCAAGTGATTGCTTTAAGAATATAAAGTAATAACCTATGTAAAGAGCCTGACACATAGGAAGGGCTCAATAAACAGGAGTTACATTATTAAAGGCTCAGATAAGTAGGCCTGTTATTTTATAGATGTTATTGATTAGGACCAGTTCAAAGGAAGGGGTAGCACCTATTTATATATTTTTAAGAATTTATTTATTTATTTTTAGAGAAAGAGGAAGAGAGGGAGAAAGAGAGGAGGAGAAACATTGATGTATGAGGGAAGCATCAATCGGTGGCTTCTTCACATGCCCCCAACCCAAGACCTGCCCACAACCCAGACATGTGCTCTGACAAGAAATTGAACAAATAACCTTTTGCTTTGCAGAATAATGCTCAACCCACTGAGCCACACCAGTCAGGGTGCACCTATTTATATTTTTCAAGTATGTCAATTTCAAGAAGAATGTGAAATCAATAATAGTGCAAGTGGTGTACAGGTAAAGCAAATTTCATGAGAATGATATATGGAAAACTGAAGTCAAAAACAGAGCTGAAAGGAATCTATATTAAACTGAACTAGATTTCTTCTGGCTATAAATTTCTATAACTTTGAAACCATTGCTAAATTTAATACTACATACCACCCCATAGACACTGGGATGAACACCTTCTATCACCATCCCATTTAACCTACTCCAGAGTAACCCACTGTAGAGTACAGTATTCCTTCACTTATCATGGGTATTATGTTCTAAAGCCCCCCACGATAGGTGAAAATCCACGAAGTAGGAACCTTACATTTATTTTAGTATTTATATATATTTTAAGGCTTTATAAACCCTTCCCACACACTTATAAACAGTTCCCAGTCCCTTATTAACCTTTCCCACTCCCTTATTAACCTTTTACACATTTTATAAACACTACTTATGTTCTTAAACATATTCTACACTCTTAAACCTATGTAACTTTAACAACATATGTATACAGTACCGCAAAATCCCACAATATAGCAAAAAATCTGCGATAAATAATTAAAAATCCTGTGATACAGTGAGGCTGCGATAAGTGAACTGCGATATAGAGAGGGACTACTGTACTTTTTCAGGTAGGTTTTCTCTCCCTTGTTCTCCTTCTCCTTCTGGTATCCATATGATATAAATATTATTACATTTCAAGTTGTCTTGCAGCTCTCTTAAACCCCCTTAATTCTTTTTCAGTCTTTTTTCATTTTGTTGCATTGTCTGGGATTTTTTTTCTACGTTTTCCTCCAGCTCACTGAGCTGAGCATCTGCTTCATCTAGTCTGCTTTCCATTCCTTCTACTATGTTCTTCAGTTCAGAAGTTGTATTCTTCCCTTTCTTCTGGCTCTTAGTGTTACTTTCTATGTCCTTTTTAATGCTGGTGTAGCTTCCCTCGAGTTGTTTGTAGTTTCCCTGGAGCTGTTTGAAATTTCCCTGGAGTTCTCTATAATTTCCTTGGAGTTTGTTGTAGTTTTCTTGAGTTTGTTAAGTTAATTGAGTTTCCTATAACCATTCTTTTGAATTCCATGTCTGATAGTTTGCTTGCTCCTGTATCGCCTAACACTCTTGCTTGGGATTTCTCTTTTCCTTTTATTGGTGGGTTGTTTCTTTGTCTCCCCATTTTAAGTGACTCTCCTAGATTGCTTTTGTTTCTTTGGTTGGTTTGCTTTGATTTCCTGCCTTCCTGGTGTGACCTTCTGTAATACGAGAACTGTTTGATTCAGTGGTTCAGTGTCTTTGATCTCCTGAGCTTGATACTTTTGGGATGCCCTTTATGCCATTTATTTGTGCTGTCTAGTTGTATTTCAGTTTTGTTTTTGTTGTATTGCTCTTTGGTGGAAACTTCCCTCTGGCTATCTGATTGAGACTCACTCTACCCACCACATCCTAAATACTTTTATGGGGATGCTGTTAAAACATAAACACACAACCCAGGAAAGAAACTCACACCCTAAAAATATCCCCCTCCCACTACCACACTATCCACAGTAAATGAGCCACTATTAATATAGATGTAAAGTGATTAAGTATACAGAGGAAAAAGAGATGAGTTGACTAACTGAAAGAAAATTAATTTTTGAGAGGGATGGGAAAAAAACAATAATAGTAGTGAGTAGGGACAAGGCAATGTGAAACAATAAGTAAAGGAGAGAAGATGGCGGAGGACTGAGGGGAGGCTGCACTCTCAAGCTCCCGAGACCCATCTGTAGTTTGGACTAATTGCAGAAAGAACATCTCAGTGAGCAGCTGGACACTGGCAGGAGTCGAGCCTTGGCACTGCTGGATTAGAGAAAAACCATCTGGGAACAACCTGTTTACTGAGGATAGTGAAAGAAGAAAAAGGGACAAAATGGGATTCCTGACTAGGGTGGCTGCCCAAGCTGCGGCTGAAAGGACACAAAGGCTTTTTGGTGACCATAGGCTTCCCCAGAGGGAAGTCAGGAGGAAAGCGGATCTCTGCCAGTTGACAGAGACAGGAATCGACCAGGTGGCATAGGCGCTGAAAGACAGGAGACAGCATGCTGCTGAGCAAGTGAAATCGTAATTTTTTTCTTTATATTTTTCTCTTGTGAACTGCGGAGAGGTGGGGAAAGTTTAGGGGTGAAAGTATATTCTTCAATAGTGCAGGTGTGCAGAAATGCGTTCACTCAATCCCCAACCCTCCACTTGGGTCGCGGGCGCGCAAAGGGAAGTGCCCTCATTCACTGGCCCAGGTGCACAGGGCCGAGAGTCCAGGGACCCCTCAGACACACCCCAAAAACATAAGATAAGTGCCTAAACGGGAGTAGGGAGGGACCTCTGGATACACAGAAGACTGTGTGCAGTTGCCCCCGGCCATCTCCAGTGAGAGTCAGGCCCGAGTGCCAGGCCGGAGCACAAAGCATTCACTCAGGCTCTGCTCGTGCCTGCACAGCGGGACGGTGAGCAGCTGTGGCGCCAGAACAGCAGGCAGCAGCGACTCACATACACTCACACAGAGCGCTGCATGGAGGCTAGCTCCCTGGCTGCCTTGGGTGAGCAGGGGAGAATGAGGAACAGCAGGCAGCAGCAACTCAGAGACAAGCACCTAGAGCGCTGCGCGGAGGCTAGCTCCCCGGCTGCCTTGGGCGAGCAGGAGCACACGAGTGCAAAAATACCTCGCCGACATCAATAGGCATGAATCGCTCACTTCCACTGTACACGAGTGTCTGCGGCCCAGCACTGGAAGGCTAGAAACCAACTCCTGGAGCACAGTTCGGCAGACCTGAGGATAACTCCCTGGCCACCTTGGGAAACTCCCGGAGTGCTGGGAGACAGGCCTGAGACAAGCTCTCAGGCCATCTTACCCACTCACAGGTGTGCTTGCAAAGACAACTTGGCTAGCTCCAACAGACACCGAAGGAATGCGCCATGCGGGGGCCCACTGCTGCAAGGAACAGGAACCTCTGACCCACCTCATTAGACCAGCTGTGGATACAGAAAAACAAGAAAACACACAAAGGCTGAACTGACATCTCCACGAAAGAATTCAACATAAAGTGGATAGAGTGACTCTCAATCTACTAGCCAGAAGGAAGATCCTAACAAAAAACATCTGAAATATAACCAGACAGCATAAAGAAACAATATAAAAGGTACCCTAAGAACATCAGACTCAGAAGATCAAAGAGACTGCACCACTGAAACCACCAGATCTCCTATAAAGAATCTCATATCACAAAGTTGGGAAGGCAAAGCAGACAAATCCAAATAACAAAAACAAACAAGAAGAATCCAATGTGGTAAGAGGCAGAAACAACCTCTCAATGAAAAGAAAAGAGGAATCCCCAGAAAGAGAGGTAGATGAAATAGACATAGCCCAAATGTCAGACATGGAATTCAAAACAATGGTGGTGAAGAAGCTCAATATGCTCAACAACCTCAAAAACAACTATGACAACCTCCAAAGAAGTTACCAGCAGCTCCAAGAAAATTATAGGGAACTTGCAGAGAACTAAACCAGCATAAAAAAAGACATAGAAACTATCAACAAGAACCTTGAAGAAATGAAGAATTCAATCTCTGAACTGAAAAACACAGTAGAATCAGTCAAAAGCAGACTAAAGGAAGCAAAGGATCAGATTAGTGAGTTAGAGGATAATGCAGGAAGTAATTCTCAAACGATACAGCAAAATGAAAAAAGATTGAAAAAAATATGAACAAGATGTAAAGGAATTACAGGATAGCATTAGTAAAAATAATTTAAGGATCATAGGAATAAGAGAGGGAGAAGAAAAGGAGCATGGAATTGAAAAACTGATAGGAGAAATAGTGACAGAAAATTTTCCGAACTTGATGAGAGAGAAAGTTATGCAAGTCCAGGAAGCACAGAGAGTTCCAATGAAGAGGAAACCCCCAAAACACACTCCAAGGCACATCATAGTTAAAATGGCAACATTCCAAGACAAAGAGAGAATACTAAAAGCAGCAAGAGAAAACCAACAAATTACTTACAAGGGAGCTCCAATAAGGCTATCGACTGATTTCTCAACAGAAACATTACAAGCCAGAAGGGAATGGTCAAAAATATTTCAAGCAATGAAAGACGGAGGCCTACAACCAAGAATACTCTACACAGCAAGGCTCTCATTCAAAATGGAAGGTGAAATAAGGAGTTTCTCAGACAAAGGAAGACTAAAAGAATACATCTACACCAAACCAGCATTGCAAGAGATGCTAAAGGGAATATTCTAAGAAAAAAGAAGAGAAAAAACAAACAAACAAAAAAAAAAGTAGAGGAACAGAGATACAAAGGGAAATGAATAAAGACATGTCAATAATAACCTTAAATGTAAATGGCTTAAATGCTCCCATTAAAAGACATAGGGTAACGGAATGGATCCGAAAACAGGACCCACATATTTGCTGTCTACAAGAAACACATCTCAAAACAAAAGATTTACATAGACTGAAAGTAAAGGGATATAGAAAAATATTCTAAGCAAATGGACCGGAAAAAAAACCTGGGGTAGCAGTCCTCATATCAGACAAAACAGATTTCAAAGTAAGGGTAATAAAAAGAGACAAAGAAGGACATTTCATAATACTTAAAGGAACAATCCATCAAGAAGATATGACTTGGATAAACATATATGCACCCAATATAGGAGCACCCAAATACATAAAGCAAATACTAGAAGACCACAAGAAGGATATTAACAACAACACACTCATAGTAGGGGACTTCAACACTCCATTATCAACAATAGACAGATCATCAAAGCAAAGAAACACCAAGGATATACAGGCATTGAACAACACACTAAACCACACGGACTTAACTGATATATATAGAAATTTGCACCCCGAAAAATCAAAATATACATTCCTTTCAAATTCACATGGGACATTTTCAAAGATAGACCACATAATAGCACACAAAACAGGCCTCAACAAATTCAAGAAAATTGAAATCATATCAAGCATCTTTTCAGACCACAATGCCTTGAAACAAAAATCATCCTCAGGGAAAAAAAATCAAAGACACCCAAACTCATGGAGAATGAAAAACACGCTATTAAATAATGAATGGGTTAACAATGACATCAAAGAGAAAATCAAGACATTTCTAGAAAGTAATGACAATGAACACACAACAGCCCAAAACCTATAGGACACAGCAAAAGCATTCCTAAGAGGGAAGTTAAGAACAATATGGGCGTATCTGAAAAGACAAGAAGAATCTAAAATAAAAAATCTAATCCCAAAGCTAAGAACTAGAACAACAACAAAAAACAAAGCCTAGAAAAAGAAGAAGAAAGGAAATCATCAGGATCAAAGCAGAATTAAACGACATAGAAACTAAACAAACAATCCAAAAAATCAACAAAACTACGAGCTGATTCCTTGAAAACATAAACAAAATCAACAAGCCTCTAGCCAGGCTCATCAAGAAAAAAATAGAAAAGACCCAAAGAAACAAAATCAGAAATGAAAGAGGAGAAATCACGACTGATACCTCAGAAATACAAACAATTATAAGAAATTACTACAAACAACTATACGACAAGAAATTTGACAACCTAGAAGAAATGGACAGATTTCTAGAAACATATAACCTTTCAAAACTGAATCAAGAAGAAGTGGAAACACCCCGACTCTTATTAGGGTTTTCTGGACGCAAGGGTAGGTAGGACGACTACCATGTCCAGCTGGAAGCAGCTAGAGGAGCACGAGACCTTCGCCCATTGTCCTTTACAAGATTACAAAGGGCCCTAATATTTGCGAGGGGGGGGATAGTTAATTTTTACGAACCAGGGGTATGGACTTGGGGGGATTGCTGGGGGAGGGGGCTGCTGGGTGGAGGGGAGCAAGGGGGAAAAAATTGGAACTGTTGTAACAATATAATCAATAAAAAATATTAAAAAAAAGAAGAAGTGGAAAGTCTCAACAGACCAATAACAAAGAAGGAAATTGAAACAATAACCAAAAATCTCCTTGCACACAAAAGCCCTGGACGACATGGCTTCACAGGCAAATTTTACAAAACATTTAGGGAAGAACTAACTCCTACCCTCCTCAAACTATTCCAAAAAATCCAAGAAGAGGGAAAGATCCCAAACTCTTTCTATGAAGCCAGTATTACCCTAATCCGAAAACCAGGTCAAGACACAGCAAAGAAAGAAAACTACAGTCCAATATCATTGATGAACATAGATGCTAAAATCCTCAATAAAATTTTGGCAAACAGGATCCAGCAATACATTAAAAAGATCATACACCACGATCAAGTGGGATTCATCCCAGGGATGCAAGGATGGTTTAATATTCGCAAATCAATAAATATAATACGTCACCTAAACAAAATGAAAGACAAAAATCACATGATCATATCTATAGATGCAGGAAAAACATTTGATAAAGTACAACACCCATTTATGATGAAAACACTCAGCAAAATGGGAATAGAGGGAGCATACCTTAACATCATTCAGGCTATATATGAGAAGCCTGAGGCCAACATCATACTCAATGGACAAAAACTGAAAGCATTCCCCCTGAAATTAGGAACTAGTCAAGGCTGTCCACTCTTCCCACTTCTATTCAACATAGTGTTGGAAGTCCTAGCCACAGCAATCAGACAAGACAAAGAAATAAAAGGCATCCAAATTGGGAAAGAAGAAGTAAAACTATAATTATTTGCAGACGACATGATAGTATATCTAGAAAACCCTATAAACTTCACTAAGAGACTACTCGATATAATAAGTGAATATGGCAAAATAGCAGGGTACAAAATAAATATACAGAAATCTAAGGCATGTCTGTACACCAACAATAAAATAGCAGAGACAGAGACAAAAAAAAGAAAATACCATTTACTATAGCAACAAGGAAAATAAAATACCTAGGAATAAACTTAACCAAAGAGATAAAGGACCTGTACACTGAAAATTATGCAACATTGAAGAAAGAAATTAAGGAAGATACAAATAAATGGAAGCAAATGCCATGTTCTTGGATGGCAAGAATCAACATCATCAAAATGGTCATATTACCCAAAGCAATTTACAGATTCAATGCAATCCCTATTAAAATACCAATGACATATATCACTGACCTAGAACAAATACTCCAAAAATTCATATGGGAACAAAAAGGATCCCGAATAGCAAAAGCAATCTTGAAACAGAAGAACACAGCAGGAACAATCACGATACCAGACTTCAAACAATACTACAAAGCCCCTGTGATCAAAACAGTCTGGTACTGGCATAAGAACAGACATATAGATCAGTGGAACAGAATAGAGAGTCCAGAAATAAACCCAGGCCTCTATGGTCAACTAATCTTTGATAAAGGAGGAAGGAACATAAAATGGAGTGAGAAGAGCCTCTTTAACAAATGGTGGGAGAGAAAAGGTGGCAGAGGAGTGAGGAGAGGTTGCGGTTTTAGGCTCCGGAGACCCGTCTGCAGTTTGGGCTAATTGCAGACAGAACATCTCAGTGAGCAGCTGGACATTGGCGGGAGTTGAGCCAAGGCACTGCTGGATTAGAGAAAATCCATCTGGGAACAACCTGTTTAGTGAGGATAGCGGAGAAAAAGTGGACGAAACGGGATTCCTGACTTGGGCGGCTGCCCGACCTGCGGCGGGAAGCGCACAAAGGATTTTTGGCGACCACAGGCTGCCCCGGAGAGGAGTCTGGCAGAGAGCAGATCTCTGCCCGCTGGCAGAGATGGGACTCGACCAAGTGACATTGGCGCTGAAGGACAGGAGACAGCGTGCTGCCGGGCAAGTGAGAACATAATTCTCCTTTATATTTTTTTCTAGTGGACGGTGGAGAGGGGAGGAAAGTTTGGGGGTGGTAGGCCATTCTGGAGGAGCCCAGGCACAGAGGCGCGCTCATCCACACCCCAACCCTACCCTTGGGTCGCGGGGGCGCACATAGGGAAGTGCTCTCACTCACTGGCCCAGGTGCGTGGGGCCATGAGTCCAGGTGTCCCTCAGACACTCCCCAACAGACATAAGATCAGTGCCCCTACGGGCACAGGGAGGGCCCACTGAACAGGCAGAGAACCGTGCACAGACACCCCTAGACAGCTCCCGTGGGCGCAGGGCCCCAGGCCGGAAAGCAGACCACTAGCGCAGGCTCTGTTTGTGCCCGCCCAGACGGGTGAGGGAAGGCAGGCGGCTGCAGCACAGGAACAGCGGGAGGCGGCGACCCACGGACGCTCGCTTCCACTGAGCACAAGTGTCCCTGGCCCTGCCCTAAGAGGCGAGAGACCAACTCCCGGCGCTCGGCTCAGCAGGACTAAGGGCACGGGGCGGCGCGCGAGGTTGAAAGCACCTCAGCCCAGGGTCAGTTGGCGCCAATCCCGGGGAAAGCTGCCGCAGCCCAGCGACAGCAGGAGCCAATCCTGGGGAAAGCGCTCTGGCCGCCCGCGTGGGCAGGGACGCGCGCAGGGACACCTCGGCCCGAATGGGGAACCACCGCGGCCCGGCAGCAGCGGGCTCCAACAGCAGGGCAAACTCTTGGGCCGCCCGAGCGTGCAGGGGCTCGCGCGCAGGGGCTCGAGCGCAAGGGCACCTCAACTGGCTCTAGCGGGCAGCAAGGGGGCGCGCCGTGCCGGCAACCGCGGGCGCGCACCATAGCGGCAACCGGGGGCGCACACCAGTCTTGCAAAAAACAAGAACCTCTGACCTGGCACACTAGACCAGCTGCGGACCCAGAAAAAGAAGGCAACACACCAAGGCTAAAACGGAGTAAAAACGTCGCTTTTTTTTTTTTTCCAAAATTTTTTCTCCCAAATTTTTTCTCCCTTGTTCTTTCTTTCTTCTTAATTATTTCTTTTCTTTCCTTCTTTCTTTATTCTTTTCCTGGGGTTTTTTGGGGGGTATATATTTTTTTTTCTTTTTTTTTCTCTCTTTTTTCTTTCTTTCTTCTTTATTCTTTCTTTTCTTTCTTTGTTCCTTTCTTTCTTACCTTTTGGGTTTTTTTGGGGGGGGGTTTGTGGTAAATTTTTTATTTTCTTCTCTTTCTCTCTTTCTTCTTTTCTTTCTTCTATTTTCTTGGGGATTTTTGGGGGGGTGTTTTTCCTTCACCTCTTCCAATAATAACAGACTTTATCTCTAACGTGTTGCATATAACCTCTCCTTCTCATCCTTTCTCTTTAATTGCTGTTTATTCATTTGTGTGTCTAGCTTAGCCCCCTATCACTCTAAATAATATACTATAATTACTATATAAACCCAAATACAATACAATCCCACTTTCTTACTATATTATGTATTTTTCTATCCTTTTCTTCTATTTTTATTAACATACAATGTAAATATTACTAACTGGCTTGCACAGTCTCAAATATTATTAATCTATCACCCCCTCTATCAAAAATTATATTTTTCCACCCCAAAAACAACTCTTATCTATTCTTCTTATAGTATAAAAGTTCAAATCTCTTTACATTTATATTAATACGGGCTAGTTGGCTAACGATAGCAGGATAGAGTGGGAGATACTTTTTGAGGGTGTGGGTCTCCTGCCTGGGCTGTGTGTTTATGTCTTTAACAGCATATCCACAAAAGAACTCAAGACAAAGCGGATAGAGTGATTCTCAACCAACTAGCCAGAAGGAAGATCGTATCAAAGAACATCTGAAATATAACCGAACAGCATAAACAAACGACATAAAGGGTAACTCAAGAACATCAGGCTCAGGATATCAAAGAGACTGCACCACTGAAACTCCCAGACCTTCGATAAAGAATATTACACCACAAAGGAGGGAAGTCAAAGCAGACTACCGCCCCCCAAAAAAACAAATAAATAAATAAATAAATAAAAACAAAAAGAATCCAACATGGTAAGATGCAAAAATAACCCCTCAATGAAAAGAAAAGAGGAATCCTCAGAAAGAGAGATAGATGAAATAGACATAGCCCAAATGTCAGACATGGAATTCAAAACAATGGTGGTAAAGAAGCTCAATATACTCGACATCCTTAAAATCAACTATGACAACCTTCAAGGAAGTTACCAGCAGCTCCAAGAAAATTACAGGGAACTTGCAAAGAACTACACCAGCATAAAAAAAGACATAGAAATTGTTAACAAGAACCAGGAAGAACTTAAGAATACAATCTCTGAACTGAAAAACACAGTAGAATCAGTCAAAAGCAGACTAAACGAAGCAGAGGATCGGATTAGTGAGTTAGAAGATAATGTAGAGAAAAACTCCCAGACAATACAGCAAAATGAAAAATGATTGAAAAAATATGAACAAGATATAAGGGAATTACAGGATAGCAATAGAAAAAATAATTTAAGGATCATCGGAATACGAGACGAAGAAGAAAAAGAACATGGAATTGAAAATCTGATAGGAGAAATAGTGACAGAAAATTTTCCGAACCTGATGAGAGAAAAAGCTATGCAAGTCCAAGAAGCACTGAGAGTTCCAATGAAGAGGAACCCCCAAAAACACACTCCAAGGCACATCATAGTTAAAATGGCGACATTCCAAGACAAAGAGAGAATCCTAAAAGCAGCAAGAGAAAAGCAGCAAATAACATACAAGGGAGCTCCGATAAGGCTATCAACTGATTTCTCAACAAAAACATTACAAGCCAGAAGGGAATGGTCAAAAATATTTCAAGCAATGAAAAACAAAGGCCTACAAACAAGAATACTCTACCCAGCAAGGCTCTCATTCAAAATAGAAGGTGAAATAAGGAGTTTCTCAGACAAAGGAAGACTGAAAGAATACATCTCCACCAAACCAGCATTGCAAGAGATGCTAAAGGGAGTGTTCTAAGAAAAAAGAAGAAAAAAAAAACAAGAGAGGAGAGGAACAGAGGTACAAAGGGAAATGAATAAATACACCTCAATAATAACCTTAAATGTAAATGCATTAAATGCTCCCATTAAAAGACATAAGGTAACGGAATGGATAAGAAAACAGGACCCACATATTTGTTGTCTACAAGAAACACACCTGAAAACAAAAGATTTACACAAACTGAAAGTAAAGGGATATAAAAAAATATTCCAAGCAAACGGACTGGAAAAAAAAGTCGGGGTAGCAGCTCTCATATCAGACAAAATGGATTTCAAAGCAAGGGCAATAAAAAGAGACAAAGAAGGACATTTCATAATACTTAAAGGAACAATCCATCAAGAAGATATGACTTTAATAAACATATATGCACCCAACATAGGAGCACCCAAATACATAAAGCAAATACTAGAACGCCACAAAAAGGATATCAACAACAACACACTCATAGTAGGGGACTTCAACACTCCATTATCAACAATAGACAGATCATCCAAGCAAAGAAATACCAAGGATATACAGGCATTGAACAACACACTAAACCACATGGATCTAACTGATATATATAGAACTTTTCACCCCAAATAAGCAAAATATACATTCTTTTCAAGTGCACATGGGACATTTTCAAAGATAGACCACATGATAGGTCACAAAACAAGCCTCAACAAATTCAAGAAAATTGAAATCATATCAAGCATCTTTTCAGATCACAATGCCTTGAAACTGGAAATCAACCTCAGAGAAAAAATCAAAGACACCCAAATTCATGGAGATTGAATAACATGCTATTAAATAATGAATGGGTTAACAATGACATCAAAGAAGAAATCAAGAAATTTCTAGAAACTAATGATAATGAGCACACAACAACCCAAAACCTGTGCGACACAGCAAAAGCAGTCCTGAGAGGGAAGTTTATAGCAATACAGGCATATCTGAAAAGGCTAGAAGAATCTCAAATAAAAAACCTAACCACAATGCTACAAGAACTAGAACAAAAACAGCAAACAAAGCCTAGGGCAAGAAGAAGGAATGAAATCATCAAGATCAGAGCAGAACTAAATGACATAGAGACTAAACAAACAATCCAAAAGATCAACAAAACTAGGAGCTGGTTCTTCGAAAAAATCAACAAAATCGACAAGCCTCTAGCCAGTCTAATCAAGAAAAAAGAGAGAAGACACACATAAACAAAATCAGAAATGAAAGAGGAGAAATAACGACTGATACCTCAGAAATACAAATGATAGTTAGAAATTACTTCAAAAAACTGTATGACAAGAAATTTGACAATCTAAAAGAAATGGACAAATTTCTAGAAACATACAACCTTCCAAAACTGAATCAAGAAGAAGTGGAAAGTCTCAACAAACCAATAACAAAAAAGGAAATTGAAACAGTAATCCAAAATCTCCCTGCACACAAAAGCCCTGGACCGGATGGCTTCACAGGAGAATTCTACAAAACATTCAGGGAAGAACTAACTCCTACCCTCCTCAAACTGTTCCAAAAAGCCCAAGAAGAGGTGAGAATCCCAAACTCTTACTATGAAGCCAATATTATCCTAATCCCCAAACCAGGTCAAGACACAACAGAGAAAGAAAACTACAGGCCAATATCACTGATGAACATAGATGCTAATATCCTCAATAAAATATTGGCAAACAAGATCCAGCAATACATCCAAAAGATCATACATCATGATCAAGTGGGCTTCATTCCAGGGATGCAAGGATGGTTTAATATTCGCAAATCAATAAATATAATACATCACCTAAACAGAATGAAAGACAAAAATCACATGATCATTTCAATAGATGCAGAAAAAGCATTTGATAAAGTACAACACCCATTTATGATGAAAACACTCAACAAAATGGGAATAAAGGGAGCATATCTTAATATAATTAAGGCTATATATGAGAAGTCTGAGGCCAACATCATACTCAATGGACAAAAACTGAAAGCATTCCCCCTGAACTCAGGAACTAGACAAGGTTGTCCACTCTCTCCACTCCTTTTCAACATAGTGTTGGAAGTCCTAGCCACAGCAATCAGACAAGACAAAGAAATAAAAGGCATCCAAATTGGGAAAGAAGAAGTAAAACTTTCATTATATGCAGATGACATGATAGTATACCTAGAAAATCCTATAAACTCCACTAAAAGACTACTCGATATAATATGTGAATTTGGCAAAATCGCAGGGTACAAAATAAATATACAGAAATCTAAGGCATTTCTGTACACCAACAATAAAATAGCAGAGACAGAGACAAAAAAGAAAATACCATTTACTATAGCAACAAGAAATATAAAGTACCTAGGAGTAAACTTAACCAAAGAGATAAAAGACCTCTACTCTGAAAATTACATAACATTGAAGAAAGAAATTAAGGAAGAAACAAATGAATTGAAGCAAATACCATGTTCTTGGATGGGAAAAATCAACATCATCAAAATGGCCATACTACCCAAAGCAATTTACAGATTCAATGCAATCCCTATTAAAATACCAATGACATATTTCACAGACCTAGAACAAATACTACATAAATTCATATGGAACCAAAAAAGACCCCGAATAGCAAAAGCAATCTTGAGACAGAAGAACACAGCAGGAGGAATCACGATACCAGCCATCAAACAATACTACAAAGCCACTGTGATGAAAACAGTCTGGTACTGGCATAAGAACAGACATATAGATCAATGGAACAGAATAGAGAGTCCAGAAATAAACCCAGGCCTCTATGGTCAACTAATATTTGATAAAGGAGGAAGGAACATAAAATGGAGTGAGAAGAGCCTCTTTAACAAATGGTGCTGGGAGAACTGGATAGGGACTTGCAAAAAAATGAAACTAGACCACCAACTTACACCACACACAAGAATAAGCTCAAGATGGATTAAAGACTTAAATGTAAGCCATGACACCATAAAAGTCCTAGAGGAATACATAGGTAGGAAAATTTCAGATATCCCACGTAACAATATCTTCATGTATACATCTCCTAAGGCAAGAGAAATAAAGGAAAAAATCAACAAATGGGACTACATCAAACTAAAAAGTTTCTGCTCAGCAATAGAAAACATCAACAAGAGGAAAAGGAAACCAACCATGTGGGAAAATTATTTGCCAATGATATCACAGACAGGGGACTGACCTCCAAAACATATAAAGAGCTTATACGACTCAGGATCAAGAAAACAAACAACCCAATGAAAAATGGGTAAAGGACCTGAACAAACACTTCTCTGAAGAGGACATACAGAAGGTCCATAGGCACATGAAAAAATGCTCAATATCATTAGGCATCAGAGATGCAAGTTAAAACCACAATGAGATACCACTTTACACCTGTCAGAATGGCCATCATCAACAAATCAACAAACAACAAATGCTGGCGAGGATGTGGAGAAACGGGAACCCTACTGCACTGTTGGTGGGAATGCAGACTAGTGCAGCCACTATGGAAAACAGTATGGAATTATCTCAAAAAACTAAAAATGGAACTGCCTTTTGAACCAGTGATTCCGCTGCTAGGATTATACTCAAAAAATCCTAAAACCCTAATTCAAAAAAACCTATGTACCCCTATGTTCATAGCAGCCCTGTTTACAATAGCTAAGTGCTGGAAATAGCCTAAGTGCCCATCTGTAGATGAGTGGATCAAAAAACTGGTACATTTACACAATGGAATACTATGTAGCAGAAAGAAATAAGAAACTCCTGCCATTTGCGACGACATGGATGGAACTAGAAAGAATTATACTTAGTGAAATAAGCCAGGCAAAGAGAAAAATACCATATGATGTCACCTAATACAGGAAACTAAAGAGCAACACAAACAAATGAACTAAATAGGCAAAGACTAGAATAGTAGTCAGTAAGGGGGAGAGGGGAGGGAGAGAAAGGGGATAAGTAAGGCAAGGGTCTAGTCAAGGAACGTGTATGAATGACTCATCAACATGGACTACGGGGAGGGATATGATTGTGGAAGAAGGGATGGGCTGTGTGGGGGGAGCAATCGGGGAAAAATGGGACAACTGTAATTGAAAAACCAAAAAATGAAAGAGAAAAGAAAAAATAAAAACAAATAAAAATAAAAACAGTAAGTAAAATTTACATTTTATGTTAAAAAGGTGATGGGAGAAGGCACAATGAAGTAAGAGAAAGGAAGCATATAGTATTAGGTTTAAACAGAAGTTATAGAGTATATATTTAGTGCAGGAGTGAACACAAACAAAAAAGAAGAAGAAGAGAAACGAAAAGTAAGAAAAAAATTAGAGAAAAAGTTCTCCCAAGTACTATGGACATCCTTTGAGCTAAGACTGATATAGGTGGGATGGGAATAAGAGGAAAAAAAGAAAGAAAGAAAAGCTTAAGAGATGTCTAAAGAAAAGGGAAATGAATTTGAGATGATAGAGGGGTTGGGTATACAAAGAATGAGTAATGAAAACTAGGCTAAGAGGGGGAAAATTTTTAAATTTAAGTTGAAAGAAAGAAAAGGCTGGAGGAAGGTATTAATGGAGTAGAAGAGGGGGACTGTATAATTTAAGATTTTAAATACTAGAAGAGTGAATATCTATGAATAAAATTACAGTAATGCCACAACTACCACATCACAAACAATGCACAAAGATTGATCAAGGTAGAGAGGGAATAAGTGTATTTTATGAATGGGAAAAAGAATGTGAGATAACTAATGACAAGAAAAATGGTTTTGAGATGCTCTAAAGGCAAAAAATAGTGTGGGTGCAGAATGGATATTAGTTGAAGTAAGGGAGAAGATAGAATTTAAAACAAAAGTAAGAAGAGATCAGATGTTAAAGTGGAGTAATAAAAGGGAGGAGCAAAATATGATATTTGGAATAAACTATAATACAACAACTAGTGACTTAAAATGTATAAACTGTAAGGACAAGAAAATAACTGATGGAGAATACCGCAGTGGAGTTTGTCCCAGTAATGTCTGGTTTTTACCGCTTTCTTCTCTTTCTGAATCCATCTCTGGTCAAAGTTCCATGAGTTTCATGTCTTCCTTTCTGGATGGCTCTTTGTGAGGAGGTCTAGATAGATGCTGAGGCTGCTGTTCTCTTGTTCATGGGTCTGCTAACATTTCCCCTTATGACAGCTCTCTGCTGTGAGCTGCACTGGGTTTGGTCCCACACACTGGTCTGGTGGTACCCTCTAGTCCTCTTCATTTTTGTTTAGCAGCACTGCTATGCCAGCAAACTGGCATACACACCCAGAGTGTTTGCCAAGTCTAAGGTCTTGCTTCAGCTCTTCTTCCAAAAAAATCTCTGTGTGGCTTCCAAACTGCAGCACCATTCTGCATTTTTGTTTAGCAGAGTCATTGTTCCTACATGTAGGCCTGCAAGCCTGAGAATCCCTACCAAGTCTTGGTCCCACCTCAGCTTTCCTTCTAAAAGGCATTTCTTTTTTAATCCTCCACTGAGGATATGTTTACTGATTTTAGAGAGGAAGGAAGGGGGAGAAAGAGACTGGGGATTGAACCCACAACAAGCATTTAGTACATGATAAATGCTCAATAAATAGTAGCTATACTGTTCATAGAATAGATTTTAAATAAAAGTTTCACTGAGACATAATTCATGTATTATACAATTCATCTATTGGAAGTATAAAATTGAATATTTTCTAATATAAGGTTGGTGCAAAAATAATGTTTGAGTTTGATTATTGTGGACCATTATGAACAATACTTCAATAATCTGAAAAATTAAGGTATAAATCAGTCACTATGACATCAAAAAATTATAATAAGAAACACAAATATAATAAATACTACCTAAAACTTTCTTTTTATAATGTCAGACATTACTTTTGCACCAACCTGATATTTTTGAGGAGAATAGATTTTAAGTAATTAGAGCAGAAAATCTGAACTAGACAAATTATTTCGAATGACTGGAATGACCAACTTTTTACTGGGCACACAAAGTACTCACTACTAATGGATAAAGTTAAGTTGACCTTAAAATTCCTGTGGCCACAGAAGCATTTATCTACGGTTTTATTTTTCACCAAACATGTTACCTGCATTTGTTCACACAAAAGTAATATATTCAAAAGGAATATGGGGAAGTAAATGACATAGTAGAATTGGTAGGTGATTTTATGGCATTACTTCTCAGAATCTACACACATAAATATGAGAGCTTGTGGACTTCTTTACACACACACACACATGATATGCAAAAGCCTGGATTTCTTTCTATGTTGTATATTCCCTCTTGTTCTTACAATCACTTTGAAGCTTACTCAGGGCATGACCGGAGTAAAAATGAAACTGGATGATCTTTTATTTTAATCCTTATGCAAACTACAACTTTGGAATAAAATAAAAGCTGCATGAAGAAAAAAAGACGAGGTAGAAAAAGAGTGATATATAGTATTAAGATATGTGATTGGTTGATAGCTGCTACGAAAAATGTTGCCTAGTGATTTTCTGAGAGAAACTAGACTATGTGGAAATAAGGACACATATGAAAAATTTCCAAGCACAACTTCTTAATCTAATAGCAGATTTTAAAGATAATTATATGAGATTTTTTATTTTATGAGATGATTTTATAGGTGAAATTTTTGTGTTCATTTATGTGTGTGTGTGTGTGTGTGTGTGTGTGTGTGTGTGCTTTATGAAAAACATTTTCCCTGATATTTTTGCCAAGTCATATTTTGTCACCAACTAGATTGGACTTTGACAGGAAAGGTCTAGAAAAGGCCAGTGAATGCATTTTGAGTTGATAATGTTGCCTTTCCAAAATCTTATTAGTTCAAATGTAAAACATCTCTTCAAGCCTTTGGACTTTTACAGTCCAATTTTAGTGATTGTTCACACTTCAGTATGCAAATGTCGCCAGTAACATTGTTACATTGAATATTTGTTAAACTATCTTTGACATCATATTGAGTTATTCTCTTATGGAAACTTTCTCAGAATATTTCTAAATCTTTGACTTAAGTTTCAGAGTTTTGACCAATAGATAAGCAATAATCTTTGTTTTATGTTAATGAGAATTGAAATATCAGAAATGGCAGGATGCATTAGCAAGAAAGAGCCTCTACTCAATAGTGACCATTGTATACATTATCTCGACATGTGTTTTATTTATTACATATACATTATTTCATTACAAACACATTGTGTGTTTCATTACATACTACACTTACCATACCAATTTTGCTAGAATTGATATTTTAAACATATTAGTCTTCCAATCAATACACATGTATATCTCTCCACCCTTTCAGGTCTTCTCTAGTTTATCTCAACAATATTTTGTACTTTAAAGTGTACAAGAATTACTCATTGTCAAAATTATGACTAATTATTTTGTATGTTTAAATACTATAAATAGTATGTTTTAACTTTAAATTTTATATTTTTGTTACTAGTATATACAAATAAAGTTGCTTTATATATAGATATGGTATCCTTTAAACATGCTAAACTTAATAGTTCTAGAAGCTTATCGTAGAACACACAGACTGTCTACACTGATGATCATGTAATACAAGAATAAGGACAATTTTACTTCTTCCTTTCTAGTCTGAATGTTTTTAGTTTCATTCTCTTTTCTCATCATTCCACTGGCTATAATGTTCAGTAGTACAATGTTGAATAGAAGTGTAATAAACAGACACATTTGCTATATTCTTGATCTTAGATAAAAAGCATTCTGTCTTTCACCAATAAGCAGGATTTTCAGAGGTTATCTTTGTCAGGTTGAGGAAGTTCCCTCTTATTCCTGGTTTTGTTGGGAGCTTTTTATCAGGAATAGATGCTGGGTTTTGATAAACCATACTTATGCATATACTGAGATGTTAATTTTTTCTTCTGTTAATATAGTGAATTACATTGATTGGTTTTAAATGTCAAACCAACCTGGACTTGCTGGACTAAACTCCACTAGACTATGACCTATTATTCTTTTAAAATAATATTTGATTCAATTTACTAAAATGTATAAGAATTATTTTTCTTCAATATTTATGATGATTATTAGTTTGTACTTTTATTTTCTTGTAATGCTTTTGTCTGGTTTTGGTATTATGGTAATGCTGGCCTCATAGAGTTATGTGGGAAATATTTTCTCCTCTTTAATTTTCTGGAAGAATTTTCATAGAATTGATATTATATATTCCTTAAATATTTGGTAGAATTCACCAGTAAAGCCATATGGGACTTGGGAATTGCATTTTCAGAAGATATTTAACTATACATTCAATTCACAACATGATAATGATATGTGAATTGGAAGATTAATAGAAGTTCATGAAAGCTAAATCATGGAAGTTGTGGTTATATAAGCAAACATTATGTTGCAAAAGCATTCAGAGAAGTTTCATCATATTGGGAAATCACTAAAACCTGTGGGGGGATTTGAGTTTATACAACTAATGTAGATTAATGACAATGAAGCAGAATAATCCCTGCTCTAAACATAGAAATATAAACCATATAACAGAACCACAGGAGGAAATGTGATAAGTTTATGCTTAATAAGTCATTTTTGAAATACTTTACTTAACCGTGTGCCTCAAGACTTATATATGTCTTTTTATTTGTGAATCATTGCATTGTGTCTGACTTTTTGGATAGTGCTGAACTTGACTGAAATGGTCTTGATTATAAAAGATCAGAAGTATTCCCACCATGGACATGGACAACAGCATGGGGACTGAATGTGGGAGAAGAGGTGGGCTGGGTAGTGGGGAGCAAGAGAGGGGGAAATGGAACACATTTAATATAAAAACAATAAAAAAAGATTTTAAAAAAAGATCTGAAGTAAAAAAGTTTAAAAAAAGTTTTAAATGCTATATCTGCACCTTAACAGAAAACACTGATCTCCGTTCAAATAGTTAGGTATACTGTATACTTTTCAAAAAGATTATACACTTGAAACCTATATAATTTTATTAACCAATGTCACCTCAATAAGTTCAATAAAAAATATTGTCTGAGGTGCATTTGAAAAAGTAGGTGGCTGACAAAAATTTGGACTGGCATTACCATTTTTTAAGCTTAAACTAGGCTAAAAAATAATAAAAGTAAAACCTTGTAAAGTATGGTAATTTATTTGATAGAGACAAAGGAATTAGGCTAAGCTTTTTAATTAGTTATAGAAGTAGGGCTAAAAATACATAATACAGATAAGGAATAGTGAGTGATCCACCAGATTGTCTCATAGATTTTTTTCTTTTTGTTTTACAAATAGCTTTATGGAAAATGTTAAGAGATTGAATTATTTTATTTGAAGGCTTTAGCAGCAAATTTAGGTATTACAACTTGATACTTTAATAGATTATGGTCTATTAAAGTTCCTAAAGTTTGAACAACTATATGAAATAAAAGGTTAAATAGTAAAGCTTTGCTTTCCCTTCCTTTTTTCTAGTGGTTGAATACTGAAGAGCTTTTGAGTTTTCTGCAGTGCCTCAGCCCTGCTTTGCTAACATTTGTACTGCTTTGTCAGAATAGCTTTGAGCTGTCTTCAGGAGGTTTCCATTGAGACCTGTATTAAAATCATCTCTATGCACTGCAAATTATTCAGCAATGCAAGTAAGTAACACTGTTGTGATTCCTATTCTGGAATATGTGTTATTCTAGTTACTGTGGCAGAGGATTTTACGTGAAAATATATTTTTATATGTGATGACTGTCAGAAACTCAATGATAAACGCCCATTGTTTCTCAATTGACCTCTAATCTGCTTAGTAACAATTTGCTTCTCATGTTGCTAGACCCTGAGATCTTCAGATAAACAACTCTATATTCTCACTGAAAAAGTCAAGGACAAAAATAAAATATAGAGAGACTATTAAACATACAACTTTCTGAGGTAAGTAGTAAAGTCAATATAATAAATAGCCAATATAGAAGACTTTTCTGATTCTAGATAAAAATATTGACATTTGAGTTTGTCTATCTGGGTTCCCTCTAGGTTTACATCCAGGACTGTGAGGAAAGAGGAGAATACAATTTGCTGATCAATATTTTTTCTGTTGACTTCAAGCCATATCTGATAAATTCTTTTTAAGTAAATCATTATGAAGTTCAGTTTCAAAGATAACTGGATTCCTTTCTCTGTTAATATGCTTAGGTTTACTTTGTATTTTGCTTCATTATTTTGAAGAGAAAATGTCCTTTTGGTGTAATGTCTTTTATTGTGCCAGCTTTTGAAGTCTGAAGAAAGGTTTATAGCTTTTTCTAGAGAACAGTAACATTATGCTAGCTTGCTTCTACCTGCAAAATAGCAAAAAAAAAAAAATGACTACACATACACATTCAGGTTATGAAAGTCAACCAGAACTTAACAAGAAATACATGCCCATCAAAGTCCATTGGTTTTTCAGGACATGGAGAGTCGCTTGCTCTTGACGTCTAAATGGAGAAAAGAAAGTAATTCACTCCATCAGTTTTGTACCGACGGAGAAAACTTTCTGCCAACTGAAACACTTTAGCATGAGAAATGACTTGTTGTCCATGGGTAACAAATGTCAAATTCAGGAGAAGTTGAAGAGAACACTAAGGTCCCTGAGAGTGGCATTTTAAGTAAATGCACAGGTTTAGAGGTAAAAGAAAGAGAAATTAAAGAAAAACACAGATTAAACAACTGGAGAATATACATGAAGTGTCATGTAGAAGAGTCTGCTAAAAATAGAGGGACACAAAACAGAGTAATGGTTGTTATGGGGGCAGGTTAGGTGTTTCAGAAACTTCCATCATTATGGATCCATGGAAATTAGCTTAATGATCTATTAAAATGGATTTGTAATTTATCAGGAAGAATTATTTGTACTTGGATAAAACATACATAATAAATAGTAGAGCAAGAACTTAAGGACCTCTCTTCTATGAACAGAGGAGTTCTCTTTCCTTGCCCCTTTTTTGCCATATTTGATTTAGGTAAAGGGAACTGAATTCAGTCAGACAATAAGAGACCATTTTTATGGGTTCTTGGTAATTAACTTTAAATGTTCTTACAGACAGCCTTTGAGGTGAGCAACATTGAGCAGTAAAGAGAGAAAAACATAAAATCCAAATTATAATTTCTTTTTTGCTACTAACTAGATAACAACTCTCTTTACTGACTTTCTGGGTATCTTTTTCCACATCTGTAAAAAGATAACTTCTAAGATGACTTCTAAATGCCCTCTACAGATATTTGTTGAACACCTGCTAATCCTGGAGCCAGATTAAATAAATTTGAATCCTGCCTGCCACCCAAGTTATATGACCTTGGGTCCAGTTTAAACTCCCTTTGCTTTGATTTTCTCATCTGTAATTACAGTACTTACACTATAGAGTTGTTATGAAGATTACATGACTTAATACATTTAAGGTACTTATAATAGTTTCTGGCACATATTATACTTTATAAAAGGCTAGTTTTTAATATTATTAACATATTAAAAACTTTGTTAAGTGTTGGGGATTATGAATAGACAAGAAATAAATTCTGCATTTAAGGAATGTAGACTATGAGCAGAAGTCAGAAAGGCAAATAAAGGAGGATAAGACCTACCTGAAGGTTTAGGGAAGGTTTTACAAAAGAAATAACATTTTGAAATTAACCTTAAAGGTTTAGAATTTAACAGTGGGGAAGAAAAGTTAAAAGTGTTCTAAGTTGAGGGGACAGAATGAGCATACTGGTGAATGCCTAGAAGTTCTAAGGGAACCCACGGGAGATTGGGGGTCCCTTTGGCAGACTTTGTGGGAGAGATTGGGAGAGTCTTCTTTGTCTCTTACACTCAAGGGGGTTGCTCAGAATCAACCCTGTCTCTCTTGTACACCTCCCTCCTTTCTCACACCATATGGCTTATGTTCAAACTACCCAAGAGAGAGAATTTGATTATGTGACTGATTCATTAGTTACTGTCCAATACAGAATGCCTGTATTGAACATTTTTTGTGCTCATAAGGTCTGGCAACTCTCCCTTTGCCCAGGGATGAAATGATTTCTAATCTGTTATAACAGTTGGTTCAGTGTAAGTAAGGTCAGAAGACAAAAAAGCCTGGTAACTTTTATGCGAAATCTCACTTTATATATTTGGCCACTTTTGGCATGGTAAGTATTTAGAGTCATGCCCTATCCATTATACACACCCCTATAGCTAGAGACTTTGATGTTCTCCCACATACTCTGCATCTTGTTTAGCCCAACCAGGCAGCTCTGACTACCGTGAGAAGTACCTTGATCTTATGAAAATAGTCTCAACCAGCCAACTGCTGAGGACCAGGATTTGTCTGACATCTATATGTCTTATTTTCCCTTTTTAGCAGTATATTTTTCTTGAGCAATCCATATTTACTCCATGTCCTTTAGTAACTAATTCAAGTTTAGTAAGGATGAAACATGACACTACTGTCCACCATCTTTGTCTTGTTATCCAGCTACTATGGCTTATTATTTATAGCGAATCTCTTCTTACACCAAATTTTGACCAAATCATAGACAGTTACCCCATAGTCTTACGCCTAATATGCACTTATATGAACCAAATTCCTTTCCCCTAGTCTCTATATCATTAAGCTACAGATGGCCACCTTCTCTAATGACAAGATGCTAAAGTTCCTGCTGGCTATTTGGCTTATGTTATCTGAATTATGATCACAGAAAATCTAAGGACAAATTAATATATTTTTCTATGATATATTAAATTAAGAGGCATATATGATATTCAAAAGGTTGTATAGACCAACAATTATTAGAAAAAATATAAATGTAATATCACTATGATTTGCATCTAATAAATCCAAGCAGGTTTTCAATGCTTTTCTCTGCAGTATCTTTTAATATGACATATGACAAGGATATAGAATAAAACACAGCATAGTGTTAGTTATCCAAAAGCCACATGCTTGAATAATAATATTTATTCCCCATAACCCAATTGATTTTGGAACTTTTAGTTTCTGGTGCCTATGTGGCATTTTGCAACTTGAAAAAGAAATTATTTTTGAAGTTGGGCCCATTCTTGACCTAACCACAATTTATTTTGTGAGAAACAAACAACTCCGGCCCCAATACTCTTGCTTACCTGCCTTGGAAGCAAATAAATCAGTAAAAGTTCTGCTAAAAACATTTTTCCTACAACCCACTTTTTTTTAGCACATGATAAGGTCTGTATATTTAGCTAAATCTCCTTCAAGTCATTAAAAATGTTCACAAAGTCACCCTGGTTGGTGTGGCACAGTGGATTGAGCACCAGCCTGCAAAACAAAGGGTTGCGGTTCAATTCCCAATCAGAACACGTGCCTGGATTATGGGCCAGGTCCCTAGTTACACTTCCTCTCTTCTCCCTCCCTTCCCCTCTCTCTAAAAATAAATAAGTAAAGTCTTTAATAAAAAATGTTCACAAAGTCACATATGCTTCTGCTGAAATTTCTTTTGTCAGGTATATGTGATGATGTCAGCATGTCTGAGCCTTTCCACCTTAGCTTTCATGTTCTTGCCAAATACTCTCCAAACATGAGTGATGAAATATATTACATTATATATCTTAAAACAATGACATTTATTCATTAAATGTTTAAAAGGTTTTATATGACTATATTTGCACTCTGGGTCTAAAAACTTGGAAATTTTATAATTTCAAATTATAGTAACAATGTATTAACAAAACAATCTGACAGACCCTGAAATAACTTACCTTTTAGAATAGACTGAAACCATGTTCAAAATGAAGTATCTAAAAATCTAGAGATTAGGTAATGTCAACAGTTCTTTGACCTTTCTTTGATGCAGCACAGATAGAGTTTCTTTCACAAATAATCTATTAGAATAAAACAGGTTAAAGGGAAAAATCTTGACATCTGCACTTAATTCTATGTCACTGAATAAGAAAAGTTCCATTTAATCTCATTTTTGCATATTTAATTTTTACTTTAAGAGGTAGTGTTCACTCCCACATCCTCTTTCCACCTCAATTCATGAGCATTTCTAGCCTCATTTTTTGTTGTTGTTCATTTCCACCTCAAACTCCATGCTTTAGTCTGACTGCCTCTCTGGCAGTTACTGGATATATTATGTTCACTGTGTCTTATGGCCTTCAGCTCCCCAGGG
Source organism: Furipterus horrens (assembly GCF_987537825.1). Classification (NCBI taxonomy): domain Eukaryota; kingdom Metazoa; phylum Chordata; class Mammalia; order Chiroptera; family Furipteridae; genus Furipterus; species Furipterus horrens. Next base: position 36,339,642 of record NW_028327187.1, read on the forward strand.
AGGCCTTCCTTGGCCTCAAAACTGGGTTATAACCGCCACAGCGCTAGGACTTCATATTTGTAAAATTCATCACACCTAGTTATTTAGTGCCTATCTTCTCCATAGACTAAGACTTGTGAAGGCAGAACTTATATTAAATGTGTTCACTACTGTATCTTCAATACTTAGCATATAGTTATTAAATTTCTGGTTAGTCCTGGCTGGTTTGGCTCAGTGGATTGAGCGTCGGCTTGCGAGCTAAGTGTCGCTGGTTCGATCTTCCAGTCAGGGCACATCAGAGAAGGAAAACTCTGACTCCAAAAAACCTCCGCTGCCTTGCGGCATACCTCTTCAGGGGAAAGGCTAAGGGAGTAAACCCCGACAGAAAATCCGGAGCCGGAGTCCCTAAGGCAGTTTGACGTTGTAGTCAACACCGGCAACTCCTGCGGCGCACCTGAAGCCAAGCTGTATTGACTCCGTCTTTCCCTTGGACCCTTCAGCTGCGAAGAGAGGGGGGGTCTGCTGCATGGGCAACAGCAGACCCTCCATATCACCCTGCCCAGGCTCTGTAGCTTCAGCTTCACTGGATAGGACACTCCAGCATCATCGCAAGATGTCGATTCAACACGGGAGGAGACAGATACTGTGTCACTCCCGAGTCGGACTGCACAACCATTCTCGGCGGTGCAGATAGACTCTTAAGAAGCTACACCATCGTCTCTCGAGACGGACGGCTGCCGATACAATACGATTAAATTTCTGGTACGGCTTCCAAAAATTCCATCTAGTTAACCTTTCCAGACATTTAGCTTTTTTAGTAGGGCTCTCTTTAGGAGTTAAATATGGCAAGCATTACATGAATTTTCATTTGCTTGTAATTGATCCTGTAGATGCCAAATTTTTGCCATAAGAGTTCTTTTTATCTACCCAACTAGACTTGATGATATTGATAGGTATGATAAAGTTTACTTTCACAATATCACCTATCTTGGCTAGCATTATGCTCTGATTTAGTTGAAAAATAAATGCTGTTGTATAAAAATACCCATAAACAAGGATGTATCCAAATATATAGTCATCTTTTTTTCTTGTTCAAGCTGTGTTGAGTTTTATTCTGGAATAAAATAGGCTTGATTATTTTTCCTGCACCATGTACATCAAACATTTGAATTACAATGCAGAGTAAATATGTTTAATTTCAAGAGACTAAAAGTTGATTTATGACAGATATATGTAGGCACAAGTTAACTTTTAAAATTTATTCTTCCTGATAAACACTTGAAATGACAAGAGATGAATTGGTTTTACATTTGTTGCTTCACAACCATATAGAATATTGTAATCATTGAATTTAATTTCTCCTGAAGTATCAGAAGTTAGAGTTATGCAAACCCCATGAGGTAATGTTTAAAAATGCATTTGTCATCTTATTAAGATTCTGGCATCTGTTTACTTTGTATACACACACCCATGCACACACACATCTATACACAGACATACCACTTGGATATTAATCCCACCTATCTTGGCCCTGTGGAATTACAGTCCTGAAAAAAAATAAGAGTGTAGAGTTAATAGAAAAAATGTTTCAGGTTGGTGATATTCTATTTTCAAGTAAATATTAAGTGTAAAATATGAAACTTTTCTCACCAGTACTTCCTTACGACCCACTACTCAGCCTAGAACTAGAGTGTAAAACTTGATACTTTTTACATAGTATGTACCTGGTAATGTTTTATTTAATTTATGAAACTAGTAGTGCTGTGGTGACGATGACAAATTGACTGCTATTGTAGCATAGTATGCCGGATCTGAAATTTTACGATTGTTCGTATAGCAATAAACTAGATTAACTGTATAGAGAAGTTATGTGCTTGTTTCAGCTCAACGTGTTGTTTGGCTCTGCCACAATATCTCTGACTCTCTTCTGGTTATTTGGTTACTGCTGTAAATTCATTTAAATTTGAAAATAAGAAGTAGTTTTGAGTCATGGTTAGATGACAATAATTTCTCAGGTATCTAAGAAGTTAGACTTTTCTATTGTCCTCGTTTGCCCTAGATTTTAAAGATTGCGCTGTAAAGAGCAGGCTTTCACTAAAAGTGGCTCTCAAACGTTACCGTGTATAAGAATCATCTTAAACATCATTCAAGAATTTGAATTTTATGAATTCTCTCTCAGGTGATTTAAAAAAAATCTTGTTTATTTATTTTTAGAGAGAGGGGAAGGGAGGGAGGAAGAAAGGGAGAGAAACATCAACATGTGGTTGGTTGCCTCTTGCATGCCCCCAACTGGGGACCTGGCTGGCAACCCAGGCATGTGCCCTGACCGGGATTTGTACTGACGACCCTTTGGTTTGCAGTCTGGCGTTCAATCCACTGAGCCACACCAGCCAGGGCTCTCTCAGGTGATTTTGATGTGGGTGTCCTACAGAACATCTTTTAAAGAATATTACAATAAAATTTTTTGCTTAGCTAATAAAAGAAGATCCCAATTTGATAGCAGTGTGACAAACCCGCAAAAATTTAGGGTTTTTGTAAATAACAAATTAAGGTGTGTTAAAAGGTACAAAAATCCATTCTAGTGAAGACTAGCAGAACCAGATGGGAAAGTGGGAGGTTTGAAGATGTACTCTGCTGTTAATAAAATTTCCCCGGTAACAGGACAATTATCTAGTACTGATGCTTCAGCAATGGTGTTACATAAAAGGATAGAAAAAAATATTTCGAAGCATTCACTGGTCCCTACTTTTATGCTGGAGCAAAGCACTGTGAGATAAATCAAACCCCACTGAAGAGACTCTTTCCCTAAAACGTTCCATATAAGCTAAGCTAATTTGTTCCACACCATTTAATCAAGTTTGTGGGTTAAGGAAGATGCCCCAGAGCTGCGTCTGGGAGGTTTGCAAAGTTTCAACTTGGTCTTAAAAATGTTAGCCATTTTGAGAAGGAACAGGGACTCTGACAGATATCAAGTCATCTTGTGTATAATGTATTAATTCCAAGGTATGCTTCTGTATCAATTATAGAATAATGAATTCATTTGGCTTGAATTATATTTGAACAGGAAAGAAATAATCCTGGAGGGGGGGACATCTTTTTTAAACTATTTATTGTTTATCTATTACAGTTGTCCCACTTTTTTCCCCATTGCTCCCCCCTCATTCTGCCCACCTCTTCTCCCACAGTGAATCCCCACCCCATTGTCCATGTCCGTGCGTCATTTATACTAGATCCTTGACTAGACCCTTTCCCTTCTTTCCCCTCATCTCCCCTTCCTCCTGCGCCCTGGTCACTGACAGTCTGCTCTTTGGTCAGCCACTTTAACAATAGACTATGGTATCTGTGATGTACTGGATGATATTTGTGGGCAGAATTTAGACATTGAAAAGTAATGGGACAATACAAATATTTATCCAATGACATAAAATAACACTGGGAATTTCGTTATAGAAATCAGTTCAAGGTGATGTTAAGACAACTTGTGTTAGTAGGTAAGGAACTTCTTTAATTGAACTGTGATCCTGTAGTGCTCAAATAAGCAACTGAAAATTAATATTGATTTGAATTCTGTTATTTTGATAACTTGTAAGCATTGTGCTCCCTCTGCCAACCCCTCCTACCTCTGGGGGGGAGGTTAATGCATGAGATGTACAGGGTCACTCTTTATTGAAATATATTAAATAATTAGTTATACATAAATCCACTGGTGAATAACTCAGGAGGCCTGTGTTCTCATCAAGGCTCTATTACTTTTAGTTCAGTATGGCCTGTCACTTCACTTTCTAGGCTTCAGTTTCTTCATCTATCAAATGTCGTTAATCCCTGTTTTAACTGTTCAAAATACTTTATTTAAAATTATTCTATATCATTTATTTCTATAGATGTTCACAACAATTCTGTGAGGTAGATCAAGTAAGAGTCTGTACCATAGAAAAGAGATATTGTAAAAAAAGGGAGAACAGGCTCACATCAAACTTACCAAGCAACTTGGACTACAGTTCAGATTGTTGGCATGGGGATAGGTGAATGATTGTCAGAGAAGAAAAGATCTTGTTTAAGATACTGTGGTAACTCAGAGGCAGCATATGGGATATTTTGTCAGAGTAAAACATGTCAGGAAAAGATGTTTTACTTCTTCAGAATCAATTTCTAGACATAAAACAAGGAGTATCTGGCCTGAATAAAGTGTTGTTGCTATGAAAGTCCAGAACTGCCCTATCTAATATAGTAGCCACTAGCCACATGTGGCTATTTAAATTTAAATCACTTAAATTAAATAAAATAAACAATTCAGTCCTTCAGTCACACAAGCCATATTTCAAGGGCTCAGTCACCACATGTGGCTATTAGTTGCCATTTGGACAACACAGAAATAGAATGTTTTTATAATCACAAAAATTCTACTGGACAGCACTTCTCTGGAGTAGTAAACTAACCAAGAAAAATAATCAGAAGAAAACATTTTTCTAGTAGTTTTTGTTTTCCTTTGGGGAAGTGAACTCAAAGTTTATTTTCTTAAATATTCCTTCTCCTTTCCTCCATCTCATCAGCATCTGACTTCATTCTTTATCCTTTTATCATCTTGCCCTAGACCTTAGATAAGACTAGCAAATGTACCATAAAGAGAATTGTTTGGCATTCATGACAGAGAAGGAAGCCGAAATGGTTTATTATTCTCCCTTGATCCCCAAAGGAAAACTCCAGTAAGATAATTGTTTCAATTTTTATTAAATCTAGCCGAATTAACTGGAAGGTTGGAAGAGTGGATTTTTCTCTCTTGCTCTCTGTATCCTCATCTAGCAAATAACTGTGTTAAATTAGATAACTTCTAAAAGCCGTTGCTGCTATAATTCTTAACTTATGAAGCTCAATGGCTCTTATATAAGGAGGCTTAAGAAGTATTCTTTACTGAGTGAGAAGTTGAACTAATAATTTCTGAGAATTCTTCCAACTCTAAGATTCTAAGAGGGACTCTTTGCCATTATTTAAATTCTGATTTGAGATCAATATGTCCATTGAATCCAACTTTGCTTCTAATCCACAATATAAAAATAAACAATTGCAAAGAGAAATTTTAAGAATCTGGCCAAAACATTTCTGAAGCCTGCTCTTCAAAGAATAAATGAAGGTAAATTTTATGGCCACAGATTTATAATTTGAATAATAGAAAATAGAAGAAAATATTAGAGAAATGGAAGGGGAGGGAAAATAAAATCAAAAGGCATTTATATGGGAATTGATAATAAATGCATGTTAAAAGTAAAGCTGTGTCTCCATAAACAAAATTGTTTATTGGAGATGTTAGAGGCAGGCATGGTAAATGGAGAGGATAAAACCAATGATCATGTCCTTTACTAATTTTTTTAGTTGGCTTGTTTTTTCTGGTGTTGAGTTTTGTAAGTTCTTTATAAACTTTGGATATTAACCCATTATCAGATGTATCAACAAATATGTTTTCCCACTCTGCAGGTTGTCTTTTTATTTATTGACAGTTTCCTTTGCTGTGCAAAATCTTTTTAGTTTTATATAGTCATATTTGTTTATTTTTTCTTTTGTTTCCCTTGCCTGGGGAGATATTTCTGATAAAAGATTGTTATGAGAAATGCCCAAGATTTTGCTGCTTATGATTTTATGATTTGGTGTCTAAAATTTAAGTCTTTGATCCATTTTGAATTTATTCTTGTGTGTCTTGTGTGTAGTGTAAAAAGGTGGTCTAGTTTCATTTTTCTGCATATATTTGTCCAATTTTCCCAACACCACTTATTGAACAAATTATCTTTAGCCCATTGTATATGCTTGCTTTTTCTGTCAACTATTAATTGACTATAAGGGTGTGGGTTTATTTCTGAGCATCTATTCTGTTCCATTGACCTATGTGTCTGTTTAATGCCAGTACTATGCTGACTTGGTTATAATGACCTTATAGTATGGTTTGATATTAGGTGCCAGGATTCCTCCAACTTTGTTCTCCTTTCCCAGGTTTGCTGCTGCTATGTAGGGCCTTTCATAGCTCTATATAAATTTTTGAACTCTTTGTTCTAGTTCTGTGAAATATGTCATTGGAATTTTGATAGGAATTGCATTGAGTCTATAGATGGCTTTGGGTAGTATGGACATTTTAATGATGTTAATTCTTCCTATCCATGAACATGGTATGGGCTTCCACTTATTTTTATCTTCTTCCATTCCTTTCTTCGGTATCTTATTAAATGACTTATTCAAAGAAGACATATGAAAAGATGCTCAATGTCAGTAACTATCAGATAAATGTAAATTAATACCACAATGAGATACCATCCCATACCTGTCAGAATGGTTATCATCAATAAGTCAAAAAACAACAAGTGTTGGCAAGGATGTGGAGACAGGGGAACCCTTTTGCATTGTTGGTGGGAATGCAGATTGGTGCATCCACTGTGGAAAACAGTATGGAGATACCTCAAAAAATTAAAAATGGACCTGCCTTTTGACCCAGCAATCCCACTTCTGGGGATATATCTGAAGGAACCCAAAACACTAATTTGAAAGAACATAAGCACCCCTATGTTCATTGTAGCATTATTTACAATCACCAAGATATGGAAGCAGCCCAAGCATGCATCAGTAGATAACTGGATGAAAGAACTATGGGATATTTACACAATGGAATATTACTTGGCCATAAAAAAGAAAAAAGTTTACCCTTTGCAACAATATGGATGGACCTGGAAAACATAATGCTAAGTGCAATAAGCCAGTCAGAGAAAGACAAATACCCTATGATTTCAGTCATATGTGGAATCTAATTAACTGAACAAACAAGGAAAATAGAGACAGACTCATAGATGGAGAGCAGGATGACAGCTAGTGGGGGTCGGGGAGGTGAGGGGTAAAGGGATTGAGCAAAAAGAAAAAAATGACTCATGGACATGGAGACCAGCGTGGTGATTGCTGGGGAGAGGGGACTATAACGGGACTAAATGGTAATGAAAAATAGACAATAAAGATTAAACTTTTTTAATTTTATTTTTTGGTTCTTCAATTATAATTGTCCCGTCTTTTCCCCATTGTTCTCCCCCACCCAGCCCAACCCTTCTCCCACAATCATATCGCTCCACGTTGTCCATGTCCATGAGTCATTTATACACATTCCTTAACTAAACTCTTTCCTTACTTATCCCCCTTCTCTCCTTCCCCCCTCCACCCTATGGACTGCTATTCTGCTCCTTGTCCTATTTAGTTCATTTGTTTATGTTGTTCTTTAGTTTCCTGTATTAGGTGATATCATATGGTATTTTGCTTTCTTTGCCTGGCTTATTTCACTATGCATAATTCTCCCTATTTCTATCCATGTTGTCGCAAACGGCAAGAGTTCCTTCTTTCTCTCTGCTGCATAGTATTCCATTGTGTAAATGTACTATCGTTTTTTGATCCATTCATCTACAGATGGGTACTTAGGCTGTTTCCAGCACTTAGCTATTGTAAACAGTGCTGCTATGAATATAGGGGTGCATAGGTTTTTTTGAATTAGGGTTTTAGGATTTTTCAGGTATAATCCTAGCAGTGGAATCGCTGGTTCAAAAGCCAGTTCCATTTTTAAGTTTTTGAGGTAATTCCATACTGTTTTCCATAGTGGCTGCACTAGTCTGCATTCCCCCCAACAGTGCAGTAGGGTTCCCATTTCTCCACATCCTCGCCAGTATTTGTTGCTTGCTGATTTGTTGATGATAGCCATTCTGACTGGTGTAAAGTGGTAACTCATGGTGGTTTTTATTTGCATCTCTCTGATGGCTACTGATATTGAGCATTTTTTTATGTGTCTATGGACCTTCTGTATGTCCTCTTCGGAGAAGTGTTTGTTCAGGTCCTTTGCCCATTTTTTAACTGGGTTATCTGTTTTCTTGATGTTGAGTCATATAAGCTCTTTATATATTTTGAAGATCAGTCCCCTGTCTGAGATATCATTGACAAATATGTTTTCCCATATGGTTGGTTTCCTTTTCATCTTGCTGATTTTTTTTTTTTTTTTTTTGCTGAGCAGAAACTCTTTAGTTTGATGTAGTCCCATTTGTTTATTTTTTCCTTTATTTCTCTTACCTTAGGAGATGTATCCATGAAAATATTGTTACGTGGGATATCTGAAATTTTCCTGCTTATGTTTTCCTCTAGGACTTTTATGGTGTCACGGCTTACATTTAAATCTTTGATCCATCTTGAGTTTATTCTCGTGTGTGGTGTAAGTTGGTGGTCTAGTTTCATTTTTTTGCACGTCCGTGTCCAGTTCTCCTAGCACCATTTGTTAAAGAGGCTCTTCTCGCTCCATTTTATGTTCCTTCTTCATCAAATATTAGTTGATCATAAAGACCTGGGTTTATTTCTGGGTTCTCTATTCTGTTCCATTGATCTATATGTCTCTTCATATGCCAGTACTAGACTGTTTTGATCACAGTGGCTTTGTAGTATTGTTTGATGTCTGGTATCGTGATTCCTCCTGCTGTGTTCTTCTCTCTCAAGATTGCTTTGGCTATTCGAGGTCTTATTTGGCTCCACATTAATTTTTGAAGTATTTGTTCTAGGGCTGTGAAATATGTCATTGGTATTTTAATAGGGATTGCATTGAATCTGTAAATTGCTTTGGGTAGTATGGCCATTTTGATGATGTTGATTCTTCCGATCCAAGAACATGGTATTTGATTCCATTTATTTGTAGCTTCCTTAATTTCTTTCTTTAATGTCACATAATTTTCGGAGTGCAGGTCTTTTATCTCTTTGGTTAAGTTTATTCCTGGGTACTTTATTTTTGTTGTTGCTATAGTAAATAGTATTTTCTTTTTTGTCTCTGTCTCTGATATTTTATTGTTGTTGTAAAGATTAAATTTAAAAGAAACAATGATCACAAATGTGAAGCTGAAACTTTATAATAGGCCTTTGGCCAGAACATCCTCCTGAAAATAGGAATATTTAGCTTCCACTTAGGATGAGAAGAAGATAGTATAATTACATTTGTTAAGACAGGAAATAATAAAAATGATGTAACATAAATAATTCACAATTAGTAGTGTAGAGGCTAAATCCATGAGCATGGAAATCCATGAAGGCTGTTTGAAAAATATTTCTGATAGCATGCTTACTATGTATTATCCACAGTTCAGAATGGCTTATATCAATTTAGTGCTCACAGCACAGTGGGGTAGGAACTTTAATAACTGCTATTGTTTTAGGCAAAAATTGGAGAGCTCAGACATATTAGAATACTTCTCCACTTTTAACATCTGAAAGAAGCAGGATTTGAACTTCAGCCTGTATGATTACAGACATCAAGGTATTAAGCACTACATATTGGCTTTCCTACCTAATATGTGCCAGTAATGTAAATTCCAGCACATATTGAATCCATACGGAAAATCCCATTTGTGTGTATTGGAGTCTTTCCAAAATGTTTCAGACCTCAAAGGTCTTTGATATCATAATTATTATTTACTAATTGCTTTCTTGTTGAAGGCCCTGTAGTAGGTGCTTAACATTAATTAATTTAATTTTTAGACAGATCAATGAAATTGGGACTATTATTATCTCTCTTCCACGGATGAAAACACTGAGCATGATATTTGGTCATCTAATTAGGATCACACAGATGAGAATTGATAGCTAAATTCAAACTCAGCTTTGCCTGACCTCAAACAAAACCCCTCTTTATTGCTTTCAGATTTTATATTCTCAGCCTTGAATGTAGGGATTGATAGAAAAGAACCTCTCCAACTTGTGTGCACCCCCCAATATATGTCACAATTACTCATACAGCTATTTGAAGGATGTCAAGATGCTTGAAATTCTAAAACATCTGGCGCTGAATCCAATAGGAAATGAGGATGGATGGGGAAAAAACACATTTGAATCATTGAGTGGGTTTATGTTGCCCCCATAGCACTGTGCACTGTTAAATTTGGTCAACTGCTGTTCTAAGTACTTGCAAAGCTATAAAACATTTGGTGCAGATTTGCCTAGCTTGAGCTTCTCATAAAGGACTAATAATTTTTTCCAGTGTCTCTCTGTTGAAATTAAATTTTGTTTTTGCTAGTGGAGGAATATAATACATCAAACACTCAGGAACATAGAGAAAAAAGAAGTATAAAAAAATCTCAAATACCTTTATGTTATATTAGGGAAAATATAAAATCTTAGTAAGATATGTGACATATTAGGAAGACTAATAAGTCCTAGTAAGAACAGAGTCCTAAAAATAGTCTTAGTAAGAAATGAAAGACTCCAACAATTTTCCCACAAAGCAACTACATATTCTAAATATGCAGCTGAATTCCTGAGACATTTCTTTGAAATAAATTAATCTACTTTAGATAGAATAAAGAGACTTTAATAATGATGGCTTTATTAGAGTAAATTTTGTTAATTGAATCCTGTTTTCTCACAAACATTTATATAAAACTAATTATTTTTGGAGGGAAGATGGCGGCTGAGTAAGTAGCAGTGTTGTCTACTTGCCCCTATCGTGGAAAGCCTGGGAGATGGACAGGGAGACTAGTGAGTGAGTACAAACTTTGGACAGCTCGAGTGGGGAAGGGAGAATGAGAGCAGAGGGGAAAGGGGAAGAAGGTCCACCAGCGCTCTTAGGAGGAGTCGCTGGACCCACCAGGCCCCGCACTCCTACAGAACCACACCCCAGAGGGACAGCTGCAGACCAGCTCACCACCAGGAATCTGTTTGGAGATTGCTACCTACTGTGGGTGCAGCGAACAGCAGAATCCCACAGGGAAACAATAGAAAGGTTTCCGTGAACCAGCCAGAGGTGCGGGAGGACAGCGAGTGGCCCAGACTGTGGGAAACTGTATGATCTGAATCTGGGTGGAGATCCTCCAGACAGGTAGGTCTGGGCCAGCGACCCCACGCCCCCAGTGCACACATCGCGGCACCACTTAAAAAGAGAAGCAGAACTGGGCCGGGAGAGCTGCGTTAGAAACACGTCCCGGTAAGAGCTCCAGACTGGCAGGCAAGGCGTGCAGGCAAATGAGGAGACAGCAAGCGACCCAGACTTTGGGAAGCTGTGTGAACTGAGTCTGGTGCTGGTGGCACCACATACTGGGTGCGTACATCCATCGCGGCGCCACTGGTCAGAAAAAAGTAGAATTGGGCCGGGAAAGCTGCGTCAGAAATACGGTCTCGGTCAGGGCCCAAGGCAGGTGGGCAGAGAACACAAGCAAACAGAGAGGCTCTGCTGGCCAGAGACGGACACAGCTAGGTGCTGCAGCTCAGAACACAGAGACTTCTTGGGAGGAGGAGTGAAGGCAGGATGCAATGCAGGGCGGGGACTAGGAACATGCGCACTAGCGCGCGCGAACAGAATAGCATTACTAGAGAAGCTTGAGGACTGCTGGAGGACACCAAAGGACAAGCGGGGAGAGACCCAATGCTGCGGCTCACAGCAGATAATTACAGCAGGCCCCTGAGTGAGAGAAAAGCAGCCACAGAAACCAGCAAGAGCTCCTCAGAGCCAGCCAATCAGAAAAATATTTGAAACTCATGGAATTTTGGCCAGGTGTGGATCCAGAAAAAGAAGACTGCACACAAAGGCTGAACTGAGTAGAAACTTTCTTTTTAATTTTAAATTTAAGTGAAAGAAAAAAGAAAAAAAATGTTTTTAAAGGAGAAAAAAGAAAGGTGAAGAAGGGGAAAAATTTTTTTTCTCTTTACACTATCTCTTTAATCTCTTTCATACCATCTCTCAATCCCACACTTCATCTTTAATTGTTGTTTCTTAGTTTTGTTTAGCCTCCCTTTCACACTAAATATATAGCATAAAACTACTATATAAATCTAATACTATACTAATACTTTATCCTTCATTCTTCCGTCTCTCTCTTTTTTTATTTATTTTTATTTTATTTTACATTATTGTTTATTAACATACAATGTAAATATTGCTTACTGTTTTGCATAGTCTTGACACTATCTACTATTACAACACTATCATCCCCCCTCTCAAATATCATCTCTTTCTTCATTTAAAACAACTCTTACCTATTTCTCCTATAATAGCCTTAAACTCTCTACATTTATATTAATACTTGCTCATTGACTACCGATAGTGGGAAAGAGGTTGGGGGATATTTATGATGATGTAGTTTCTTGCCTGGGCTGTGTGTTTATGTTTTTATAGCATCTCCACAAAAGAACTCAAGACAAGGTGGGCAGAGTGACTCTCAATCAACTAGCCAGACACAAGGTCTTACCAAAGAGCAATGGAAATAAAACCAGACAGCATAAATAAATGACATAAAGGGTATCCCAAGAATGTCAGGCTCAGTAGATGAAAGAGGCTGCACCACTAAAACCCCCAGATCTCCTATAAAGAATCTCATAGCGCAAAGGCGGGAAATCAAAGCAGACAAATTCAAATAACAAAAACAAACAAGAAGAATCCAACATGGTAAGACGCAGAAACAACCTCCCAATGAAAGGAAAAGAGGAATCACCGAAAGAGAGGTAGATGGAATAGACATAGCCCAAATGTCAGACATGGAATTCAAAATAATGGTGATGAAGAAGCTCAATGTACTCAAAAACCTCAAAAATAACTATGACAACCTCCAAGAAAGTTACCAACACCTCCAAGAAAATCGCAGGGAACTTACGGAGATCTACAACAGCATAAAAAAGGACATAGAAACTATGAATAAGAACCAGGAATAAATGAAGAATGCAATCCATGAACTGAAAAACACAATAAAATCAATCAAAAGCAGGCTAAAGGAAGCAGAGGATCAAATCAGTGAATTAGAGAACAATGTAGAAAAAAAAATCCCAGACAATACAACTGAATGAAAAAAAAGATTAAAAAAGTGTGAAGAAGGTCAAAGGGAATTTCAGGACAGCATGAGACAAAGTAATATCTGGATCATTGGAATACAAGAGGGGGAAGAGAAAGAACAAGGAATAGAGGGCCGATAGGGAGAATAATGACAGAAAATTTTCCTACCCTGATGACAAGAAGGGTCATGCAGGTACCGGAAGCACAGAGCATCCCAATGAAGAAGAACCCCCGAAAGCCCACTCCAAGGCACATCATAATTAAAATGGCAACATTCAAAAACAAAGAGAGAATCCTAAAAGCAGCAAGAGAAAAGCAGCAAATAACATACAAGGGAGCTCCGATAAGGCTATCAACTGATTTCTCAACGGAAACACTACAGGCCAAAATGGAATGGTCAAAAATATTTAAAGCAATGAAAACCAAAGGTCTACAACCAAGAATACTCTACCCAGCAAGGATCTCATTCAAAATGGAAAGTGAAATAGGAGTTTCTCAGACAAAGAAAGACTAAAAGAATATACCTCCATCAAAACAGCACTGCAAGAGATGCTAAAGGGAATGTTGTAAGAAAAGAAAGAAAACAAGAGAAGGACAGAAACACAAGTAAAAAGGGAAATGAATAAATACACGTCAATAATAACCTTAAATGTAAACGGATTAAATGCTCCAATTAAAAGACATAGGGTAGCGGAATGCATATCAAAACAGGGCCTACATATCTGCTTTCTATAGGAAACACACCTCAAAACAAAAGACTTACATAGACTGAAAGTGAAGGGATTTAAAAAATATATTCCAAGCAAACGGATATGAGCAAGGACTATAAAAACAGACAAAGTACATTTCATAATATATAAGGGGACAATCCATCAAGAAGATATAACACTGATAAATATATATGCACCCAACATAGGAACACCCAAATATATAAAGAAAATACTAGAAGGTCACTAGAAGGATATTAACAGCAACACATTCATACTAGGGAACTTTAACAATCCATTATCAACAATAGAGAGATCATCCAAGCAAAGAAACACCAAGGATATACAGGCATTGAACAACACACTAAACCACATGGATTTAACTGATATATATAGAAATTTTCACCCCAAAGAAGCAAAATATACATTTTTTTCAAATGCACACGGGACATTTTCAAAGATAGAACACATGACAGGACACAAAACAAGCCTCAACAAATTAAAGAAAAGTGAAATTATATCAAACATCTTTTCAGACCACAATGCCTTTAAACTAAAAATCAACCTCAAAGAAAAATATCAAAGACCTCCAAATTCATGGAAAATGAATAACATGCTATTAAATAATGAATGGATTAAAAATGACATCAAAGAAGAAATCAAGAAGTTTCTGGAAACTAATGATAATGAACTCACAACAGCCCAAAACCTATGGGATACAGCAAAAGGAGTCTTGAGAGGGAAGTTCATAGCAATACAGGCATATCTGAAAAGGATAGAAGAATCTCAAATAGAAAATATAACCCTAAAGTTACAAGAACTGGAACAACACAACAAACAAAGCTTAAGTCAAGAAGAAGGAAGGAAATCGTCAAGATTAGAGCTGAATTAAATGACATAGAGACAAAAAAAAATTTAAAAGATCAACAAAAGTAGGAGCTGGTTCTTTGAAAAAATAAATAAGATCGACAAATCATTAGCCAGGATCATCAATAAAAAAAAGAGAAGACCCAAATAAACAAAATTAGAAATGAAAGAGGAGAAATCACGACTGATACCACAGAAGTAAAGTTGATTGTAAGAAATTACTACAAACAACTGTATGGCAAGAAATTCGAAAACCCAAATGAAAAGGACAAATTTCTAGAAACATATAACCTTCCAAAACTGAATCAAGAAGAAGTAGAAAGTATTAAAAGACCAATAACAAAGAAGGAAATTAAAACAGTAATTAAAAATCTCCCAGCACACAAAAGCCCTGGACCAGATGGCTTCACAAGAGACTTTTACAAAACATTTAAGGAAGAACTAACTGCTACCCTCATCAAACTATTCCAAAAATTCCAAAAAGAAGGAAAAATCCCAAACTCATTCTCTGAAGCCAGTATTACCCTAATTCTAAAACCAGGTCAAGACACAACAAAGAAAGGAAACTACAGGCCAATATCACTGATGAACATAGATGCTAAAATCCTCGATAAAATATTGACAAACAGGATCCAGCAACACATTAAGAAGATCATACACCATGATCAAGTAGGAGTCATCCCAGGTTTGCGAGGATGGTTTAATATTCATAAATCAATAGATATAATACATCACCTAAACAGAAGGAAAGACAAAAATCACATGATCATATCGATAGATGCAGAAAAAACATTTGATACAGTACAACACCCACTTATGATGAAAACAAGCAGCAAAATGGGAATAGATGGAGCATATTTTAACATAATTAAGCTATATATGAGAAACAGGAAGCCAACATCATACTAAATGGACAAAAACTGAAGGCATTCCCCCTGAAATCAGGAACTAGACAAGGCTGTCCACTCTCTCTACTCTTATTCAACATAGTATTGGAAGACCTAACCAAAGCAATCAGACAAGAAAAAGAAATAAAGGGCATCCAAATTGGGAAAGAAGAAGTAAAACTATCATTATATGCAGATGACATGATAGTATACATAGAAAACCCTATAGACACCAATAAAAAATTGTTGATATAATAAGTGAATTTGGCAAAATAGCAGGGTACCAAATAAATATTCAGAAATCCAAGGCATTTTTATACACCAACAATAAAATATCAGAGACAGAAACAAAAAAGAAAATACTATTTACTATAGCAACAAGAAAAATAAAGTGCCTAGGAATAAACTTAACCAAACAGATAAAAGACCTGTACTCTGAAAAGTATGTAACATTGAAGAAAGAAATTAAGGAAGCTACAAATAAATGGAAGCAAATACCATGTTCTTGGATGGGAAGAATCAACATCATCAAAATGGCCATACTACCCAAAGCAATTTACAGATTCAACACAATCCCTATTAAAATACCAATGACATATTTCACAGACCTAGAACAAATACATCAAAAATTAATGTGGAGCCAAAAAAGACCTCGAATAGCCAAAGCAATCTTGAGACAGTAGAACACAGCAGGAGAAATCACAATACCAGACATCAAACTATACTACAAAACCACTGCGCACAAAACAGTCTAGTACTTCTAAAAGAACAGACATATATATCAATGGAACATAATAGGGTCCAGAAATAAACCCAGGACTATATGATCAACTAATATTTGATAAAGGAAGAAGGAACATAAAATGAAAAGAGAAGACCCTCTTCAACAAATGGTGCTGGGAGTACTGGACAGGGATGTGCAAAAAAATGAAGCTAGACCACCAACTTATACCACATATGAGAATAAACTCAAGAAGAATCAAAGATTTAAATGTAAGTTGTGAAACCATAAAAGTCCTAGAGGAAACCATAGGCAGGAAAATTTCAGATATACCACGTAACCATATCTTCTTCGATGCATCTCCTAAGGCTAAAGAAATAAAGAAAAAAAATAAACAAATGGGACTACATCAAACTAAAGATTTTCTGCTCAGCAAAAGAAAACATCAGCAAGATGAAAAGGAAACCAACCACATGGGAAAACATATTTGCGAATGATACCTCAGACAAGGGAATGATCTCCAAAATATACAAAGAGGTTATATGGTTCAACATCAAGAGAACAGATAACCAAATTAAAAAATTGGCAAAAAACCTGAACAAACACTTCTCCAAAGAGGACACACAGAAGGTTAATAGACACATAAAAAAATGCTCAACATCACTAGCCATCAGAGAGATGTAAATAAAAACCACCATGAGATACCACTTTACACCAGTCAGAATGGCCATCATCAACAAATCAACAAAAACAACAAGTGCTGGCGTAGATGTAGAGAAATGGAAACACTACTGCACTGTTGGTGGGAATGCAGACTGGTGCAGCCACCATTGAAAACGGTATAGAATTACCTCAAAATAATAAAAATGGAACTGTCTTTTGACTAGCAATTCCACTGCTAGGATTATACCCGAAACATCCTTAAACCCTAATTCTAAAGAACTTATGCACCCCTATATTCATAGCAGCACTGTTTACAATAGCTAAGTGCTGGAAACAACTTAAGTGCCCACTGTAGATGAGTGGATTTAAAAACTGTGGTACATTTACCCAATGGAGTACTATGCAGCAGAAAGAAAGGAGGAACTCCTGGCATTTGCGACAACATGGATGGAACTAGAGAGAATTATGCTTAGTGAAATAAGCTAGGCAAAGAAAGAAAAATACCATATGATATTACCGAATACTGGAAAATAAGGAACAACACAAAAAAATGAACTAAGTAGAACAAGGAGCAGAGTAACAGTTATTAGGGGGGAGGAGGGGACGGGGAGGGAGTGAAAGGGGTTAAGTAAAGAAAGGGTTTAGTTAAGGAATGTGTATAAATGACTCATGGACATGGACAACAGGAAGGAATATGATTGTGGCAGAAGGGATGGGATGGGTGGGGAGGAGCAAAGGGGAAAAAATGGGAAAACTGTAATTGAAAAACCAAAATAAATAAATTAAGTAATTTAAAAAAACAAAAACAACTAAATATTTGTTTGAGGCCAACATGAAATATGAATACATGGTTTGTCCGGAAAAGGTCCAGCTATTGATAATATAATAAGAATGGTTTGCTCAGCATCAGTTGCCTGGCATGTGCATGTGTGAACAATGATGACTTCACTGTACTAGTCAGTGGGAGCAGTAGGTGACTTTCAGTGAGCATGTGGATTGTGTGGCTATCACACTCAAAATAACTGAGTTAGTAGAGCAATGAATATTCATCAGGTTTTGTGTTAAGCTTGAACGTTCCTCCATGTAATCTATTTGGATGATTCAGAAGTCTGAAACTATGGACAACTGATGATTAGCAGCTTCATCACAACTATGTGCCCATTCATGCATCATATCTCATGCAGAGTTTTTTGGAGGAACATCAAATCACCCAGGTGACTCAGCCCCACTACAGCCCAGATTTGGTGCCCTGAAACTTCTGGCTTTTCCCAAAGCTAAAATCACCCTTGAAAGGGAAGAGATTTCAGACCATCAGTGAGATTCAGGAAAATATGATGGGGCAGCTGATGGTAATTGAGAGAACTGTGTGAGGTCCCAAAGTGCCTTTTAAAGGGATTGAGGCATCATTGTCCTATGTATAATGTTTCTTATATCTTCTTCAATAAATGTCCCTACTTTTCATATTACATGGCTGGATACTTTCTGAAAAGACTGTGTGTATGTGTGTGTGTGTCCGTGTCCCTTTATACACTGATTAAAATAAATAATAAATCTTGGTTTAAGGAAGTAAGGAAGTTTTTCATCAAGATTTTGATACTCCAGTGATTTTGTATCACATTTTATTAATTATCAACATAGAGGGCTTTTGATTAACCTAAGTACTCTCACCTGCTTTTCCTCAGATGGCTGGAAATCCTCCATTGCTGACATCACATGTGGTTTACAGAGGCTTCCCTCATTTAGAGATACACAATGTCTCCTGAAGTCAAATGACCACATTCACCTTCACGGGTAGAAACTTTTCACCTCTCTTATGACCATTGTTCTGTCATAGAGTCTATAATTATGTTTAATAACAAAGTATACTTCTTTATCATTGTTGCAAGACCAAATTGAAACTATGCTTGCTTTCAGTAAAGGATACCATATATTTCAAGTATTCCTAAGTATTAGGTTGCCTTAAGACAAGATTACCATAAGAGAAAGAAATGCAAATATGAGGTTTTTTTGGAGGGCAGGTAACTACTCCTTGGATATGTAACTCTGGCTTTATAGTAGCTAAATTCTTTTGCAAAATAAATTGTTTGATAATTGAAAGTTGGTGGGGGCAAGGGGGGCAGACATTTTAAATCCATGTCTAAATCCTACCAGATAACAGTTTTACATGGTGAAAAAATTCGTTGGGTTCATAGACCGTTAAAGCTTGAAACAGCATTTAGAATCAGTTTAACTTTTTCATGTATAGGTGATGAAAATAAAAGTTATAAAAGAGAAATGACCTGACCAAGATCACAGAGCTAATTAGTGGTAGACCTAGGATTTAAATGAGATTGGCATTGTGTAGAGCAGACAACTCACTGATAGACTAAATTTCAAACTACAATTGAAATATCAAATATATTTGCAGATTGGGAAGATGTTACAGCCACAGAAACTTCATTCACATTGTTTGCTTTATTTTAAGAAAAATCCATGGGCCAGAGAGCACTGAGACTTATTCTGTATTGCATTCAAGGATATCATATTATGTTGTAGTAGAAGTGATTTAAGTGGTAGGTTTTCATTGCACAATTGATCACAGCAAAGACAGAGACTATTTGGTGCCTTTTTCAGTGTCTGCCAAAAAGTTACTTTGTGTCTCAAACACTGATTGTTTCATTGATGTGCAGAAAGAATTTAGCCCACAAGGAAGTGGTAGAATTGGTTGAATGCCAGAGCTGGTTTATTTCTTTGGTGAAATTGAACTGGTATATTTTAATACCATTTGATTTCATTTAAAAAATTAGTTTGTTTCTAATGGATTAATTGATAATTTCTGATTTTTATTTAATTTTCATGCTATAATGTACATAACCATTTTTATTCTTTTGCATATAAATACTTAATTCCTAAATGACAATTTAAAAAATAGATGTAAAATTGCCTAAAGTTAGTGAGCTGAGAAGATTTCTAGATGGGACAGAACAGAAAAAATAAATAGTGTTCTGAAAAAAGTTATCTTTTGATATCACTGTTTTTTAATCTCAAGCATAAAAGCATCAATAAAACTCATTCTGGACAAAATCTCCATTAAAACCTTATATCTCAGTTCTCTCTCTTCACATAACAGATAAGAATAAGAAAACAAACAAAAACACATCATTCATCTTGAAAATATGACCATTCAGGTGCATTTTAGACACTGAACTTTTGAGACTATTTTTGATATATACCTGTTGATTCTCCAAATTCATTTTTAAATATTCTCACAATTAGAAAATTGAATCAAATGAAATGATAGTTCTCTTTAGTAAACTCATAGATAGTTCAGTCTTATTTTGATTCAGGGATCATCAATAATATATAGACATTTGCTTAAATTTAAACAATTTTATCTGGCTTAAAATAAAGTAATCCAAATTTCATACTTTTTTTTTTTAAAGAGACAAAGCTGGAAATATAGCAAATGATCTACATAGTTCATACCAGGTTGGGCTTTAAATTTAATTCAAAATCTGATACAATTTTTTTTTTTGTCGACACTATTACAGATGTCTCTATTCAGTCTCCACTTTGCTCACCTTCACTCAGCACCCACCCCTTCCCTCTGGCCATCTCCACACTGTTGTCCTTGTCTATGTGTCATGTGTATATGTTCTTTGGCTAATTCCTTCGCCTTTTTTCATCCAGCCCACCATTCCCCTGCCCCTGACAGCTGTCAGTCTGTTTAGCTATCATGTTATATAATTAAGTATCCCAGAATAGAACACTGCTCACATGCATAGGGTAGACTTTGAATTCCTATCATGCTCATTCAATGGTTTGATCACTGGTCACATTCACAGAAAGTCAATAGGAAGCCCAGCAACTTTCAAGTCCATACATTACCAAACTGTAAAAGTGGCTTATGCAAAATCATGGAGACCAACTTCATATTGAAGGAGGCACAGAGATGACCTACTCAGTCTAAATGTAGAAATTAGATTTAAAAAAAAAAAAACAATAAGTTTGCATTGGACTTAAAAACCTAGAAGCAATGCTGCCCATTGCTAATATTCTTCCTCATCATTTTGTTTCATATTGCAGCATTTGGTTAATGACAGAACAGTATACCATTTGGGAATATAACCTTGAGAACACTTTTACTCTTCTCAGCCTTGTAAAGTAAGGAGGAGAATTCAGGTGATCATCTAGATTATTTATGACATAAAAGAGACCTTTACACTTTAAATATCAAAATAGTCAAAATCAATGTCATTCACCTGATTTTCTGAAGAAGTTGCTGATACAGAAATAGTTTTGTTGAAAGTTTATAAACCCATCAGTTTTAATCAAAAGATTTAAAAATTTATTCAAGCCAATTTTAAAGAATATTCTCACCATAAAAACACCTGCAATGCACTGTGGATGTTTTTGGAGAACAGAGATTTCAGAAACTCTCAGCTACAATATGAAGTGATTTGATGTGTTTCAGCAAGGCAAAATAGAAAATCTAGAATATTTTCAAAGAGGTAGTGATGCCACAGATTACTACATTTAAGACAAGAATGCAATTATAACACCCATTCATTTAAGGATAATGTTAATTCAGATGCTTCCTCCAAACTGTCAGCACGCCTCTCCCTTTTAAGATTTTGAACTTCTTGAATATCAAATCAGTTTGCTTTTTTGTTTCCTACCATATGATAAGCATTCAAGAAATATCTGTTGCCAGAGGGGAGGGGTGTTGAGGGGCTGGAGGAAAAACGCGAAGGGCTTAAGTACAGATTGGTAGTTACAAAACAATACACAGGGATGTAAAGTACAGCATAAAGAATATAATAAATAATAATGTAGTAACTATTTATAGTGCCAGGTGAATACTTGAAATATTGAGGGAATTACTTTGTAAAGTATATGATTGTCTTACCACTCTGTGTTGTACACCTGAAACTAATAGAAAATAATATTGATTGTAAGCTATATTTTTAAAAAAGTCTATTGAACTAAAGTGCAGTATAAGGAAATTTTGAAACAATTTTATATGTGAAACAAATGAGAGACTTTAGAAATTTAATTGTTGCATATAAGTCAAATATGTTGAAGCATTTATAGCTGCATGGCAATTGCAAATAACTGCTTAATCCAACAAATAAAAATTAACCATCATGGCCTTGATAGCTCTAGGATAATATGCTTCAGCACTAAACCATTTCTAAGACAGTCCATTCTAAATTGAAAGAAAAACAATTTAAGATGTTCATAATTACTGTAGAAGAGTATCTTCTGATTTCAGATGAGCAGGAACAAAGACAGTCCTTCATGCAGAGTGGATATCTAAGTATGATTGAAATAATGCACAAAGATACATTTACACCACTAAGATATGAGTAATTGCTCTCAGAAAAAGTTTTGACAGCAAATAGGCATACATAAGGGAACTCAGTGCCTGCAGGTTTAAATGTTTGAGAGAGAGAAATAGCACATAAACCTAGATATAGTTGTATAGATTAAGGTTGGCTACATATAGCAAAGACCTAAAACAGAGTGGCTTAACTATGACAGGGATTTGTTTCTCTATTATGTAAAATAAGTGCTAAGGTTGGCAGCTCAGGGCTGGTATATAAGTTCTATGGAGATCAGAGACCCAGACTTGTTCAGGTATTTGGTGTTTGATTGTTATGATGTGGTCTTCAGCATTACAGTACAAGATGACTGTAAGTGCTCCAGTTATCATCTTCAGGTTTCATGGAGCAGGATGGAAAGAGAAAGTAAGAAAGCCATGATCCCCACATGGGAAACCTCTGGAAGTCCCACATACTCTTCATTAGTAATACCTTAGTCAAATGCCACCTTCAAGTGAGAGGAAGGCTGGGAAATATAGTCTTTTAAGTGGACATCAATATGTTTCTCTAAAATACAAGACTATGTTAGATACAATGAAAGAAGGCAATACATAATTAATTGGTAGCTAATTATCTATCTCTAAGATGCCTATTTTGGGGACATTAAACAGCTTAAAGAACAATGAACGAGTTAAAGTTCTCAAGTGGGAACCAATTAGTTTTTTTTGTTGTTTGTTTGTTTTTTTTGTTTGGGTATCCCTTAAAGCTTCAAAAATTTTCATAGTTAAGCATCTTTTTCTCATCAACAGTACCATACATATATCCTATTGACAATATATCTACTAATATTTTTTTTGTTTTCAGAGAGTGAGTCATTATATTACTTAGGGAGAGTTGAATGTATGCCACTATTTCCTGTATGGAAGAATTCTGGATAAGGTGGGCTAGTGTCTTGACTCCTGTTATCACCATAAGTCTTTCTTAGATTATTTTATATATCATGTCTCCTGAAAATAATGTAGCTTATTTGCAGAATAGTTTCTATTAGATTATTTACATGTATAAATTATTGAAAAAATAAGCATCTTTCTTAAGTGAGAGAAATGACTATCCCAGTCAGAGGAAGGAAAAGGAGAAAATAGTGAGTATATAACATGGAGCTCTTTTTCAAATAGCTGTCCTCTGCTTCTCTTTACATATTTCTTCTTCTGCTTTCTTTGTCACAGTCACTTTCTCCAGGTTTTCACAGGGTTTGGCCTTTTCTATTTTAATGCTAAAAGAAATAAGAGCAATGGAGTGTGGATACAGGCATATCTGGAAAAGTGGTAAATATTTAATACATGATGTGATAAATAATGTATATAATTTAGAAAGAAACAATGTAAATATTTGATGGACTGCAGTGGAGTTGTTAGGTTGGAATTAAATCTGTGAGTCTGGAGAAAAGCTGCAGTTCAAAATGTCATCTTCTGATAACAGTGCCTTACTGCTCATAATCCACAACCTGGAAAGAGTGCTTGGCTCTTAAGGTATAGTCACAACTTTTTTTTTTTTTTTTTTGGTTTTTCAATTACAGTTGTCCCCTTTTCCCCTAATTTCTCTCCCCCACCCAAACCACCCCCTCTCCCGCAATCATATCCCTCACCGTTGTCCATGTCCATGAGTCTTTTATACAGTTTCTTTGACTAAACCCTTCCCTTACTTATCCCCCTTCTCTCCCTCTCCCCTCCCCGATATTGACCGCTATTCTGCTCTTTGTTCTATTTAGTTGCTTTGTTAGTGCTGCTCTTTAGTTTCCTGTATTAGGTGATATCATATGGTATTTTTCTTTCTTTGCCTGGCTTATTTCACTAAGCATAATTCTCTCTAGTTCCATCCATGTTGTTGCAAATGGCAGGAGTTCCTTCCTTCTTTCTGCTACATAGTATTCCATTGTGTAAATGTACCACAGTTTTTTGATCCACTCATTTACAGATGGGCACTTGGGTTGTTTCCAGCACTTAACTATTGTAAACAGGGCTGCAATGAACATAGGGGTGCATAAGTTCTTTTGAATTGGTGTTTCAAGATTCTTCGGGTATAATCCTAGTAGTGGAATCCCTGGTTCAAAAGGGAGTTCCATTTCTAATCTTTTGAGGAAATTCCATACTGTTCTCCATAGTGGCTTCACCAGTCTGCATTCCCACCAACAGTGCAGTAGGGTTCCCGTTTCTCCACATCCTCGCCAGCACTTGTTGCTTGTTGATTTGTTGATGATGGCCATTCTGACTGGTGTAAAATGATATCTCATTGTGGTTTTTATTTGCATCTCTCTGATGGCTAATGATGTTGAGCATTGTTTCATGTGTCTATGGACCTTCTGTATGTCCTCTTCGGAGAAGTGTTTGTTCAGGTCCTTTGCCCATTTTTTAATTGGGTTGTTTGTTTTCTTAATGTTGAGTCGTATCAGATCTTTATATATTTTGGAAATCAGTCCCCTGTCTGTGATGTCATTGGCAAATATGTTTTCCCATATGATTGGTTTCCTTTTCATCTTGCTGATGTTTTCTTTTGCTGAGCAAAAACTCGTTAGTTTGATGTAATCCAAATTATTTATTTTTTCCTTTATTTCTCTTGCTTTAGGAGATGTAACCGTGAAGATATTGTTATGTGAGATATCTGATATTTTCTTGCCTATGTTTTCCTCTAGGACTTTTATGGTGTCATGGCTTACATTTAAGTCTTAAATCCATCTTGAGTTTATTCTCGTGTGTGGTGTAAGTTGGTGGTCTAGTTTCATTTTTTTGCAGGTCCTTATCCAGTTCTCCCAGCACCATTTGTTAAAGAGGCTCTTCTCACTCCATTTTATGTTCCTTCCTCCTTTATCAAAGATTAGTTGACCATAGAGGCCTGGGTTTATTTCTGGACTCTCTATTTTGTTCCACTAATCTATATGTCTGTTCTTATGCCAGTACCAGACTGTTTTGATTACAGTGGCTTTGTAGTATTGTTTGATATCTGGTGTTGTGATTCTTCCTGCTGTGTTCTTCTGTCTCAAGATTGCTTTTGCTATTCGGGGTCTTTTTTGGTTCCATATGAATTTATGGAGTATTTGTTCTAGGTCTGTGAAATATGTCATTGGTATTTTAATAGGGATTGCATTGAATCTGTAAATTGCTTTGGGTAGTATGGCCATTTTGATGATGTTGATTCTTCCCATCCAAGAACATGGTATTTGCTTCCATTTATTTGTTTCTTCCTTAATTTCTTTCTTCAATGTTATGTAATTTTCAGAGTACAGGTCTTTTATCTCTTTGGTTAAGTTTACTCCTAGGTACTTTATTTTTCTTGTTGCTAGAGTAAATGGTATTTACTTTTTTGTCTCTGTCTCTGCTATTTTATTGTTGGTGTACAGAAATGCCTTAGATTTCTGTATATTTATTTTGTACCCTGCGATTTTGCCAAATTCACTTATTATATCAAGTAGTCTTTTAGTGGAGTTTATAGGATTTTCTAGGTATACTATCATGTCATCTGAATATAATGAAAGTCTTACTTCCTCTTTCCCAACTTGGATGCCTTTTATTACTTTTTCTTGTCTGACTGCTGTGGCTAGGACTTCCAACACTATGTTGAAAAGGAGTGGAGAGAGTGGACAACCTTGTCTAGTTCCTGAGTTCAGGGGGAATGCTTTCAGTTTTTGTCCATTGAGTATGATGTTGGCCTCAGGCTTCTTATATATAGCCTTAATTATGTTAAGATATGCTCCCTCTATTCCCATTTTGCTGAGTGTTTTCATCATAAATGGGTGTTGTACTTTATCAAATGATTTTTCTGCATCTATTGATATGATCATGAGATTTTTGTCTTTCATTCTGTTTAGGTCATGTATTATATTTATTGATTTGCGAATATTAAACCATCCTTGCATCCCTGGAATGAAGCCCACTTGATCATGATGTATGATCTTTTGGATATATTGCTGGATCCTGTTTGCCAATATTTTATTGAGGATTTTAGCATCGATGTTCATCAGTGATATTGGCCTGTAGTTTTCTTTCTTTGTTGTGTCTTGACCTGGTTTTCGGATTAGTGTAATACTGGCTTCATAGAAAGAGTTTGGGATTTTCCCCTCTTCTTGGATTTTTTGGAACAGTTTGAGGAGGATAGGAGTTAGTTCTTCCCTGAATGTTTTGTAGAATTCTCCTGTGAAGCCATCCGGTCCAGGGCTTTTGTGTGCCGGGAGATTTTGGATTACTGTTTCAATTTCCTTTTTTGTTACTGGTCTGTTGAGACTTTCCACTTCTTCTTGATTCAGTTTTGGAAGGTGGTATGTTTCTAGAAATTTGTCCATTTATTCTAGATTGTCAAATTTCTTGTCATTCAGTTGTCTGAAGTAATTTCTAACTATCATTTGTATTTCTGAGGTATCAGTCGTGATTTCTCCTCTTTCATTTCTGATTGTGTTTATTTGTGTCTTCTCTCTTTTTTTCTTGATTAGACTGGCTAGAGGCTTGTCAATTTTGTTTATTTTTTTCAAAGAACCAGATCCTAGTTTTGTTGATCTTTTGGATTGTTTGTTTAGTCTCTATGTCATTTAGTTCTACTCTGATCTTGATGATTTCGTTCCTTCTTCTTGCCCTAGGCTTTGTTTGTTGTTGTTGTTCTAGTTATTGTAGCATTATGGTTAGGTTTTTTATTTGAGATTCTTCTATCCTTTTCAGATATGCCTGTATTACTATGAACTTCCCTCTCAGGACTGCTTTTTCTGTGTCCCACAGGTTTTGGGCTGTTGTGTGCTCATTATCATTAGTTTCTAGAAATTTCTTGATTTCTTCTTTCATGTCATTGTTAACCCATTCATTATTTAATAGCATGTTATTTAATCTCCATGAGTTTGGGTGTCTTTGATTTTTTTCTCTGAGGTTGATTTCTAGTTTCAAGGCATTGTGGTCTGAAAAGATGCTTGATATGATTTCAATTTTCTTGAATTTGTTGAGGCTTGTTTTGTGACCTATCATGTGGTCTATCTTTGAAAATGTCCCATGTGCACTTGAAAAGAATGTATATTTTGCTTCTTTGGCGTGAAAAGTTCTATATATATCAGTTAGATCCATGTGGTTTAGTGTGTTGTTCAATGCCTGTATATCCTTGGTGTTTCTTTGCTTGGATGATCTGTCCATTGTTGATAATGGAGTGTTGAAGTCCCCTACTATGAGTGTGTTGTTCTTGATGTCCTTTTTGTGGTGTTCTAGTATTTGCTTTATGTATTTGGGTGCTCCTATGTTGGGTGCATATATGTTTATCAAAGTCATATCTTCTTGATGGATTGTTCCTTTAAGTATTATGAAATGTCCTTCTTTGTCTCTTTTTATTGCCCTTGCTTTGAAATCTGTTTTGTCTGATATGAGGACTGCTACCCCGGCTTTGTTTTCTGGTCCGTTTGCTTGGAATATTTTTTTATATCCCTTTACTTTCAGTCTGTGTAAATCTTTTGTTTTCAGGTGTGTTTATTGTAGACAGCAAATATGTGGTCCTGTTTTCTTATCCATTCCGTTACCCTATGTCTTTTAATTGGAGTATTTAATCCATTTACATTTAAGGTTATTATTGACGTGTATTTATTCATTTCCCTTTGTACCTCTGTTCCTCTCCTCTCTTGTTCTTTTCTTCTTTTTCTTAGAATACTCCCTTTAGCATCTCTTACAATGCTGGTTTGGTGGAGATGTATTCTTTCAGTCTTCCTTTGTCTGAGAAACTCCTTATTTCACCTTCTATTTTGAATGAGAGCCTTGCTTGGTAGAGTATTCTTGGTTGTAGGCCTTTGTTTTTCATTGCTTGAAATATTTTTGACCATTCCCTTCTGGCTTGTAATGTTTCTGTTGAGAAATCAGTTGATAGCCTTATCGGAGCTCCCTTGTATGTTTTTTGCTGTTTTTCTCTTGCTGCTTTTAGGATTCTCTCTTTGTCTCGGAATGTTGCCATTTTAATTATGATGTGCCTTGGAGTGGGTTTTTGGGGGTTCCTCTTCATTGGAACTCTATGTGCTTCCTGAACTTGTATAACTTTTTCTCTCATCAGGTTCGGAAAATTTTCTGTCACTATTTCTCCTATCAGTTTTTCAATTCCATGGTCCTTTTATTCTCCCTCTCTAATTCCTATGATCCTGATATTGGTTCCTATCCTGCTATCCTGTAATTCCCTTACATCTTGTTCATATTTTTTCAATCTTTTTTCATTTTGCTGTATTGTCTGGCAGTTTTTCTCTACATTATCTTCTAACTCACTAATCCGATCCTGTGCTTTGTTTAGTCTGCTTTTGACTGATTCTACTGTGTTTTTCAGTTCAGAGATTGCATTCTTAAGTTCTCCCTGGTTCTTGTTAACAGTTTCTATGTCTTTTTTTAAGCTGGTGTAGTTCTCTGCAAGTTCCCTGTAATTATCTTGGAGCTACTGGTAACTTCCTTGGAGGTTGTGATAGTTGATTTTAAGGATGTCGAGTATATTGAGCTTCTTTACCATCATTGTTTTGAATTCCATGTCTGACATTTGGGCTATGTCTATTTCATCTATCTCTCTTTCTGAGGATTCCTCTTTTCTCTTCATTGAGGGGTTATTTTTGCGTCTTACCATGTTGGATTCTTTTTGTTTTTATTTATTTATTTATTTATTTGTTTTTTGGGGGGAGGGCCTGCTTTGACTTCCCTCCTTTGTGGTGTGAGATTCTTTATCAGAGATCTCGGGGTTTCAGTGGTGCCTTCTCTTTGATATCCTGTGTCTGATGTTCTTGAGTTACCCTTTATGTCGTTTGTTTATGCTGTTTGGTTATGTATCAGATGTTCTTTGATAGGATCTTCGTTCTAGCTAGTTGGTTGAGAGTCACTCTATCCACTTTGTCTTGAGTTCTTTTGTGGATATGCTGTTAAAAACATAAACACACAGCCCAGGCAGGAGACCCACACCCTCAAAAAGTATCCCCTACTCTATCCTGCTATCGTCAGCCAACAAGCACATATTAATATAATTGTAAAGAGATTATAGCTTTTATACTATAAGAAGAATAGATAATAGTTGTTTTGGGGGAGGAAAAATATAATTTTTGATAGAGGGGGTGATAGATTAATAATAGTTGAGACTGTGCAAGCCAGTAGGTAATATTTACCTTGTATGTTAATAAAAATAGAAGAAAAGGATGGAAAAATGCATAATATAGTAAGAAAGTGAGATTGTATTGTATTGGGTTTATATAGTAATTATATTCTATTATTTAGAGTGATAGGGGGGCTAAACTAGACACACAAACGAATAAACAACGATTAAAAAGAAAGGATGAGAAGGAGAGGTTATATGCAACATGTTAGAGATAAAGTTTGTTATTCTTTTTGGAAGGGGAGAAAAAAATCACCCCCCCAGAAAAACCCAAGGAAATAGAATAAAGAAAAGAAAAAATAAAGAAAGAAAGAAAGAAAGAAAAGAAAGAATATAGAAGAGAGAAAGAAGAAAGAGAGAAAAAAGTTGAAAAAAAATACCCCCAAAACCCCCCCAAGAAAACCCAAGAAGAGAAGGAAGGAAAGAATTAAGAAAGAAAGAAAGAAAAGAAAGAATTAAGAAGAAAGAAAGAAAGAGGAAAGGGAGGAAAAAAATTGCAAAAAAAAAACGATGTTTTTACTCCGTTTTATCCTTGGTGTGTTGCCTTCTTTTTCTGCATCCACAGCTGGTCTAGTGTGGCAGTTCAGAAGTTCTTGTTTCTTGCAGCACTGGTGTGCGCCTGCGGTTGCCGCAATGGTGCGCGCCCGCGGTTGCCAGCACGGCGCGCTCCCTTGCTGCCCGCTGGAGCCAATTGAGGTGCCCTTGAGCGCGAGCCCCTACGCGCTCGGGCGGCCCGAGAGTTTGCCCCGCGGTTGCAGCCTATTGTTGCCGGGCCGAGGTGTTTCTGCGTTCACGCTGAGGTGTCCCTGCGCGCGTCCCTGCACGCGCAGGCGGCCCGAGAGCTTGCCCCGGGATTGGCGCCTATTGTCCCAGAGCTGAGGTGTTTTGGCGCTCGCGTGCCTCCCTTGCCCGTAGTCCCGCTGAACCGAGCTCCAGGAGTTGGTCTCTCGCCTCTTAGGGCGGGGCCCCGGACACTTGTGCTCAGTGGAAGTGAGAGTCTATGAGTCGCTGCAGCCCGCTGTTCCCGTGCTGCACCCGCCCGCCTTCTCTCACCCATCTGGGCGGGCACGAACAGAGCCTGTGCTAGTGGTCTGCTTTCTGGCCTGGGGCCCGGCGCCCACTGGAGCTGTCTAGGGATGTCTGTGCACGGTCCTCTGCGTGTTCAGTGGGCCCTCCCTGTGCCCGTTGGGGCACTGATCTTATGTCCATTGGGGAGTGTCCGAGGGACGCCTGGACTCACGGCACCGTGCACCTGGGCCAGTTAGTGAGAGCACTTCCCTATGTGCGCCCCCGCGACCCAAGGGTAGGGTTGGGAAGTGGATGAGCGCACCTCTGAGCCTGTGCTCCTCAAGAATGGTCTACCACCCCCAAATTTTCCTCCCCTCTCCACCGTCCACTAGAGAAAAATATAAAGGAGAATTATGTTTTCACTTGCCCGGCAGCACGCTGTCTCCTGTCCTTTGGCGCCAATGCCACTTGGTCGAGTCCTGTCTCTGCCAGCGGGCAGAGATCCGCTCTTCTCCCGACTCCTCTCCGGGGCAGGCTGTGGTCACCAAAAAGCCTTTGTGTGCTTCCCGCCATAGCTCGGGCAGCCGCCCCAGTCAGGAATCCCGTTTTCGTCCCCTTTTCCTCCGCTATCCTGACTAAACAGGTTGTTCCCAGATGGATTTTCTCTAATCCAGCAG
The DNA here is from genome assembly GCF_987537825.1 of Furipterus horrens. Lineage (NCBI taxonomy): Eukaryota > Metazoa > Chordata > Mammalia > Chiroptera > Furipteridae > Furipterus > Furipterus horrens. The sequence continues at coordinate 36,370,384 of NW_028327187.1, forward strand.
TGCCTTGGCTCCACTCCTGCCAGTATCCAGCTGCTCACTGAGATTTTCTGTCTGCAGTTAGCCCAAACTGGAGACAGGTCTCCGGAGCCTGAAACCGCATCCTCTCCTCACTCCTCCGCCATTTTGCCCTCCTCCTAGTCACATCTTTGATACCCCCTAATAGTGACAGGGAGGGGTGAGGTGGATATTTCATAATAGTGAGTAAACATAACACCAATTAGACTTCAGTGTGAAATTTTGGATTTTTGAGAAATGGCTTCCTTTCTTGATTATGTTATCCTTAGGATGATGTTAAAAGGAAGTTTTTATTCTCCCATGAACTCATGGACTAGGGAACTCTGTTCCAGGACAAAGGATTTGCCAGTGATAATCCACTGTTAGAAAATGAAAAGGTAGTCATACAGTCCTTCTTTCTCTCTGAACTCCTTTGGGAATCAACAAATTCCTGTAAGGAAACTCATGCACCTTTCTGATCTTGGAAAACTGTGGAAGAACTAAGAAAAATCTGAGAGTAAGACTATCACAATGTCCAAGTTGAAAATGTAGTTGCTTATATGTTTTTGGTCTTTTTCTGGGTAAATGCTATGTCCCCAGCACTGTAATTAGATGTAATAGAAAATATAAATGCTATATAAGAAATCTTATGTTGCCTTAAAAAGTTACAATTGGAGAAACAAAGTTAACACATAATAAAAAGTTGAGACCAATTAAATACTAAACTGTGTTTCTGACAATAACTCTAATATCTGTAAAATGAATTCACTACTAAATCATGGTGACTTAGGTAGTCACTCTCTGCTGCTCTGCAGACCTTTCTATTCCTATCTTGTCTTTATATCACATTTCCCAGAAGTGATAGTTCTAACATAATCCAAATATTCCAAACTTAACCTGGACATTTCTCTCATTAAATCCATTGCTCTTATTGGGTGACTGCACTTCATATTTTTCTAAGGAGGTCAAAGGTGCTTTTTTAATTTCTAAAATGTTTATGTATTTCTTCAGTTATTTTCTCTTCCTCACTCTTATCTGAGAGGTGGAAGTAACGATTCTCTTTTCCAAGGTAAAAATTCATTATACAGGGATAGGCAAAAGTAGGTTTACAGTTATAATAGAAATAAATAATAATTAATAAGTCATAATAAAAGAATAAACTCTGTGTTCCATGTACTCACAACTATAAACCTAATTTTATTCACCCCTGTATAGAAATTTGTACTCCATCAAAAATTTTGCCTCTTAATTATTCCTTCTTTAATGCTGTCTTCATTATCTTGCTTTCACCTGTTTAGTGTTTCTCAGTACATGCAGTCAGCTTTCCTTATTATGATGATGATGCTAAAACGAGATGATGACAATGATGATATTTTTCATTTAGTAAATATCCAGGATTAAGCACTATGCTAGGCTCTAGGCTAAGTTCCAGCTTTCTTTTGCACTTGGTATACTCACTAGTATTGGGTAAACTTACTTCTAGGCATTCTTGGTAGACAGAGATAAGGAATATAAGTACGTGCGTACATACAGATACATTTATGCTTCTCAAGATATTTGAATGTATGTTAAAAATACTCAGTTGATAGTGATTTTAATCCTATACCACAGAATTTACTGTAGCCCTCCCTGTTTCTTCATTGTAACATGTTCAATGACACTGAGAAAACTGGCTCTCATTATCCACAATAATGAATATATTTAAAGTAGTTTCAGATTTTCTTATTACAGTATTGATAAATCTATATGTATTTTACTTGAGGTAATATACTCAAAATAATATCAAAATTACTTGGCTAAGTTATCACCTTTGTGTCTGCTTTACTTGTGATTGTGTTATGTTATTCATTTGACAAACAGATGGCTTCGTGCATTTCTCTTTTTTATTTAATTTCTGAGCCTCTCCCTATCCTTGTTAAATGCATGTATGTATGAGTAAATGTATGTATTGTGTTTAGTTATTTTTAAGTCAAACATTAACATGTTTCCAAAGGTTAAAATTACTCAGAAACATTTACTGAGAGAAGTCTCACTTGTACCTCAGTATCTTTAACATCTTCCCCATCCAGCATCCTTTCTATCTTTCTCCTATTCATTTTTATAGATAACTAATCACTTTAGGTTTTAGTTTATCTTCCCTGGGTTTCTTTTTGAAAAAAAAAAAGTGGATATGTGTATGCTTTGTTATTTATGTATCTTTATTTCACAAATGTAGCATACCATACACAGTCTTTGTACTTATAATTTTTTATTTATCAGTATATCTTGGAAGTCACTTCATATCAATTCATACATTCTTCCTCATTCTTTTTTGCAGTTTCATAATACCCTGCCATATAGATGCACTACAATTTATTCAACCACACTCTAAAGTATGAACATTTAGGATATATACAATATTATAAATTTACCAAAAATAAAATAAAATGCTGAAGCAAAGAAACTTGTATATATCTATTTCTGTATTGTTGAACATGTATTTTCAACGTGAAGTCCCAGAATCTGGACTGATTGTTTGAATGATAAACAGATATATATTTTTGAGAGATATGGTCCAATTTTCTTTCATAAAAGTTGAAACCAGAATGTGGAGGCATATGTCTGAGTGCTTATTTCCCCACTGCATTGCTAACAGAATGAGTTGTCACATATTTAATATTTTCCATTTTAGAAAAGTTTTAGGACTTCCAATCAAGTTAGAGACATAGGTAAATGTGGCTTGCCTCCTTGCACAACCATGGAAACAATTAAAACTAAAATACAAAATAACTATCACCCAGATTCATCAGAAAATTGAGCTGTATGGAAGTCCAACAAACAAGGAATTAAAGGAGTCACATACATCCAGACGGGTATGTGGGGCAGAGACACAAAGATGCAGAGATGCAAAATGGGCAGTCCCACACCCACGTGTGGTGGATAAAAATCAGGAGAGATACCTCAGGAGTGAGGGGTGCCAGCCCCATATCAGGCCACCCAGCCCAGTGACAGGAAGATAAGTCCCCATAACTTATGGCTATGAAAACCAGTGGGGATTGGGGAAGAGGAAGAAACTTAGGGGTTCTCAGGCATTTCCTCTTAAAGAGCCCAAAATGAACATATGACTTAGATTCACTCCCTCTGGGATCAGGCACTGGAGCAGCAGATGGAGGGGCACCAGTGGCACATGGGAAGAAATTGAAATGTCTGGCATCAGGGAAAGTGTGCGGTGGGGGGGAGGGAACTTCCTCTTGGACAAATCCCCAGAGGCCAGGCACCAGCCATAGTCCCTTTTCTGAGCCCTCCCCCACACATAGCCACAAAGCAGAGACACCATGTTGGAGATGCAATCAACCTGGTTCACATGGGCTGCCCTGTCCTGGTGTGCTTTTCTACATCAGCACATGCTACTAAGACGGGGAGTCAAAACAGCTCTACCTAATACATAAAAAAGAAAAGAAAAAAAGAAACACAGGGAGGCTGCCAAAATGAGGAGACAAAGAAATATGGCCCAAATAAAAGAAGAAAACAAAGCTCCAGAAAAAGAACTTTAAAAAATGTAAATAAGCAATCAATCAGATGCATAATTCAAAACACAGGTTATTAGGATGCTCAATGAACTCATTGGGTACTTCGACAATATAAAATAGACCCAGGCAACAATAAAGTCTATGTTAAGTGAAATAAAGAAAAATTTACAGAGAACCAACAGTGGAGTTGATGAAGCCAAGAATCAAATTAATGATTTGGAACATAAGGAAGAAAAAACATTTGATCAAAACAGCAAGAAGAAAAAAGAATGCAAAAAAATGAGGATAGGCTAACAAGTCTCTGGAACATCTTCAAACATACCAACATTTGATTCATAGGAGTGCTGGAAGGAGAAGAGAAAAAGCAATAAATTAAAAACTTATTTGAAAAAAATGAAAAAAACTTCCCTAATTTGGTGAAGGAAGCTGAGAGAGTCCCAAACAAGATGAACACAAAAAGAACCACACCAAGACACACCATAATTAAAATGCCAAAGTTTCGAGATAAAGAGAGAATATTAAAAGCAGCAAGAGAAAAGCAGAGAGTTACCTACAAAGGAGTTCCCATAAAACTGTCAGCTGATTTCTCAAAAGAAACTTTGCAGGCTAGAAGGAACTGGCAAGAAGTATTCAAAGTGATGAAAAGCAAGGACCCACAACCTAGGTTACCCTATCCAGAAAACCTATAATTTAGAATGGAAGGGCAGACAAGGTAAAACGAAAGGAGTTCATCATCACCAAGCCATTATTATACGAAATGTTAAAAAGACTTATTTAAGAAAAAGAAGATCAAAACTATGAATTTAAAATGACAATAAATTCACAACTATCAACAATTGATTCTAAAAAACAAACTAAGCAAACAGAACAGAAACGTAAATATAGATATGGAGATCATTTGGAGAAATATCAGTAGGGAGTGGGAAGGGGGAAATAGGGGAAAAGGCACAGGGATTAAGAAGTAAAAATTGGTAGGTACAAAATGGGGGGATATTAAAAACAGTATAGGAAATAAAGTAGCTAAAAAACATATGCATGACCCATGGACATGAACTAAGGGAGAGGTTGCTGAGGGAATTGGAAGTACTGGGTGGAGGGGGGCAAAGAGGTAAAAATTGGGACAACTGTAATAGCATAATCAATATTAATGTATATATAAGAAAAAATAGTTTTAAATTTACAGATATATTGTGAAGATTGTATACAGAATCCCCAAATGCTTCACATCTAGTTACCTGTATTATTATTTCACATAATCATCCATTTCTTACAATTAATGAACCAATACTGAAACATTATAATTAACAAATGTGCATGCTTTATTCAAATATCATTATTTTGTTTTTACCTAATATCTTTTTTTTTATTGTTCCAGGATCTCATGTATGATAACCATAAAATACATAGAAGAAAGCATGAGTACTAAACTTATGGACTTTGGGCTTAGAGAGGATTTTATGAATTTGTCTTCAAAAACAAAGGAAGTAAAATCCAGAAAAAAGAACTATACCAAACTAAAACATGTCTGTATAGAAAAATAAACCACCAACAAAACAAACAAGCAACCAGCTAAATCAGAAAAGAAATTTGCAAACGGGAGCTCCAATAAGCAGTTAATATTTAAAATGTATAAAAAACTCACACACCTCAACAACAACAAAATGGGAAGAGGACTTAAATAGACATTTCTTCCAAGAAAACATACAAATGGCCAACAGATATATAAAGAGATGCTCAACTTTACTATATATTAAGAAAATGTAAATGAAAACCACAAAGAGGTACCACCTCACTTCTGGTAGAATGTCTATAAACAAGACAAATAAAAACAAGTATTGAAAAGGTTGTGGAGAAAAAGAAACCCTCATACACTGCTTGTGGGAATATAAACTGGTATAGCAACTATGGAAAACAGTGTGGTGGTTCCTCAAAGAACTAATAAGAGTTACCATGTGACCCGCCAATTCCTCTTTTTGGTATCTACATGAAAACCTTGATAACATTTATTCACAAAGATGTATGCATCCCTATATTTATTGCAGCATTATTCACAGTGGCCAAGGCATGGGATAGATGACTGGATAAAGATGTGGTACATATATACAATGGAATACTTTGACCATAAGAAAAGATAAAATACTGCTATTTGTGACAACATGAATAGATTTTGAGAATATTATGCTAAGTGAAATAAGTCAGGTGGAAAAAAGTCAAAGTCAAGAACTATATGATTTTACTCATGTGTAGGATATAAAACTGAAAGCAACAAAATAAAACAAACAAGAAAAGCAAATGAAAAACTCATAGACACAGACAATAGTATAATGGTTACCAAAAGAAAAGGGGGTGGGAGGATGCAGAAAAGGGTAAAATGGATCAAATATATAAGATGAAAGGAGACTTGACTTTGAGTGAAGAAAACAATGCAATATACAGATGATGTATTACACAGGGGAACAATTTTAATATAAGTTCTGTTGAGTTCGATTTTTCAGTTGTTTTAGACTTAAATAGGCATGCTGATTTCAAAATTGCAGTTCGTTTGCTTCTGTCATGTCGTTTTTTCTGTACAGCTTATCTTTTTTAAAGTATATTTTATTGATTATGTTGTTACAGTAGTCCCAATATTTTTCCCTTTGCTCCCCTCTGCCCAGGACCCCCCTCACCCCATAATCCCACCCCATTAGCTCATGTCCATAGGTCATGCATATAAGTTCTTTGGTTTCACCGTTTTCTGTAGTATTCTTAACTTCCCCCTGTCTATTTTGTACCGATCAATTATGCTTCTTAATTCCTGCACCATTTCCCTATTTCTCCCTCTTCCCCCTCCCAGCTGAAAACACTCCAAATAATCCTTATATCTATGATTCTGTTCCTCTTCTGGTTTGCTTAGTTGGATTTTGTTTTTATTTTTAAGATTCAGTTTTTGATAGTTGTGTTTGTTGTCATTTTAGTGAACACAGTTTTGATCTTCTTTTTCTTAAATAAGTCCCTTTAACATTTCATATAATAATGATTTGGTGATGATGAACTCCTTTAGCTTTACCTTATCTGGGAAGCACTTCATCTGCCCTTCCATTCTAAATGATAGCTTTGCTGGATAGAGTAATCTTGGTCATAGGTCCTTGCTTTTCATCACATTGAATACTGCTTGCCAGCCCCTTCTTGCCTCAAAAATTTCTTTTGAGAAGTCAGTTGATAGCTTATAGGCACCCCTTTGTTGGTAACTCTCTGCTTTTCTCTTGCTGCTTTTAATATTCTCTCTTTATTTTGAAACTTTGACATTTTAATTATGATGTGTCTTGGTGTGGTCCTCTTTGAGTCTAGCTTGTTTGGGATTCTCTGTGCTTCCTGGACTTGCATGTCTATTTCCTTCACCAATTTTGGGAAGTTTTTCTTCATTACTTTTTCACATAAGCTTTCAATTTCTTGTTTTTCCTCTTCTCCTTCTGGCACCGTCATGATTCGGATGTCGGCACGTTCAAAGTTGTCCCAGATGCTCCTAAGCCTCTCCTCATTTTTTTCAGTTCTTGTTTCCTCATTCTGTACTAGTTGACTGTTTTTTTCTTCCTTATGTTCCAAATCATTGATTTGAATCCTGGTTTCCTTCCCTTCACCATAAGTTTAATGTGGATTTTCCTTGGTTTCACTTAGCATAGCCTTCACTTGTTCCCTTATGTGTTTGCCATACTCAAGCATATCTGTCAAGCCTCTGAGTATCTTTATCACCAGTGTTTTGAATTCTGCATCTGTTAGGTTATCTATCTCCTCCTCACTTAGTTCTCCTACTGGGACCTTGATCCATTCCCCCTTTTGGGCCATACTTCTCTGTCTACTCATCTTGACAGGCTCTGTCTCCTCATCTTGTTTGCCTATGTATCTTAGGTAGAGCTGTCACTCCTGTTACATTGTAAAACGCAGAGCCTTAGGTATTTGTCAATACATGGCAAGCCATTTCACCATGTTCTAATGTTGTATGTGGGGAGTGGTCAGAGAGGGAACAAGGCCACTTGTTCCCCACTTGCCCCTTTTCCAGATACTTCTCCCACTTTCATATGAGACTGGAACCTCCCTAGCTGTTGCCCTGGCCATCATTCCGAGAGTGGGTGGGTATGTGGATGTTCTAGAACTGTGGATTCACTTTAATCAAGCGCACTCTGCTGAGAAACAGGCAGTTTCTTCCTAGACCCCAACCCCCACTGGTCTGCACAGTCAGAAGCAATGAGGCTTGATTTTCCCTGGCGTGGGACTGTGGGCTGCGCAGTGTGGTCAGGAGCTGGGAACGCTCCCCAGGTGTCCCCTCCCCACTTTTTAAAACATGTGACTGCACTTTTGGCCAGCCCGCTGCTGCTGCCACTGCCGCTACTGCCTTTGCCACCACACCACATGCTCCCCTCCTGCAATCCACCCCTCCTACCTGTCTGGATGAGTATTTCTTCTTTATATCTTTCTTTGTTGTACTTCCATGCAGCTTGATCATCTGGAACTTCTGATTTTCTCTAGTTTTGAGGTAGTTGTATTCCTTCTTAGTTGTGGAGGGAGACCTAGCATATCTGTCTAGGCCTCCATCTTGGCCAGAGTCCAAAATGAACAGCTTATCTTAATGCGACCATTCTAGGTTGGATCAATCCTGGATCAAGGGAAGCACTAGTGCTCTCCTATTTGCTCAGAGCATACCACCTTTGAGTGGAGAGGGGTCGGGGACAACCTTGGATACCAGCGACAGGTCCATACTTGTCTAGGCTATTCAATTACACATGAGACAGTGTGGTGAGAAGTTGTGTGTTGCTCTATAGAGTGAATTGTAATCCGAAGTGTAGTCTGAGTTTTTGTCTGTGTACAAGGAGTTAGCATAATTTATTTTTTTTATTTACATATGAACTTATTTCCTTTCCTTCAGATAATGTCTGCCTCTGCTATTTCTTGTCATAAGTGCCTAAAAAACACTGATTCATTTTGTTGTATCTGTGGCAGTTTCACCGTTCCCAGTCAAAGGACAAATATCAGCGCATTTGTCAGGCAAGCCTATTTTGCATATTTTAAAGTAAAACTTGGTGATCAAGGTAAGTCTTGGGCCCCTCACAAGGTGTGCAAGCATTGTATCGAGAGTTTATGGATGTGGGTGAAGGGAACACATGATAAATTGCCACTTGGTATACCTATGGTTTGGCGAGAGCCTAGAGATTATTCAAGTGACTTACTTTTGTATAGTAAGAATGTTAGGATGTAACAAGAAAAACAAATGTAAAATAGAGTATCCTAGTCTACCATCAACTATATACCCAGTGCCTCATTCAGCTGAAATCCCAGTACCAGTTTTCATTGAACTACCCTCTTTTGAAAAACAAGAATATGGTGAAGAACTAAGTGACAGCAATGATGACGATTTTGAAATTGAAGATGACTCAGTTCATAAGGTATTTGATCAGCATGAGTTGAATGATTTGGCATGAGATTTAGGACTATCCAAAAAGGCTTCAGAACTCCTAGCATCAAGACCGCATGAGAAAAACTTGCTTTAGAAAGGAGCGAAGGTATCCTACTTTCAATCAAGAGAAAATGCATGTCTGCAGTACTTTAAAAGTGACAGTGGCTTTGTGTGTTGCCATAACATACATGGTTTAATGGAGAAATTGGGAATTCCAATCTATAATACAACTGAATGGCGGCTGTTCTTCAATAGCTCAAAGCAGAGCTTGAAATGTGTCCTCCTCCACAATGGCAATTTATTTGGTGCAGTCCCAATTGGCCATTCAGTTTGTTTTCCTGAAGAATATGAAGACATAAAGAGAGTCATTGATCTGTTGCAATATCACAAGCATATTGGATCATCTGTGTTGACCTTCAAATGGTCTGCTTCCATCCTAGTCAGCAATGTGGATATACCAAGTATCCCTGTTTTCTGTGTATGTGGGACAGCAGAGCTCATGAGAAGCATTGGGTAGAGTTGAATTGGCCTCCAAAATCTGACCTCAAACCTGGTGATCCAAACATTCTACATGAACCACTTGTTGACAGAAAGAACATTATATTCTCACCTCTGCACAAACAACTGGGTCTCATGAAGCAATTTGTTAAAGCTTTGCCAACTGAAGGAGACTGTTTCAAGTATCTCATTTTGGCATTTCCTAGCCTTTAGTCTGAAAAGAAAAAATACCTTAACATGTATGTTTGGTAGCAGAACTTTACTACTTGTACACAGTTTGACTTACAGTAACAATATATAGCCTTTATATGAATAAAATAACTTTAAATAAACTGTATATTCAGGTGATTTTGTTGTTGTCTTCCTTTGTATGTACATTTTGTATGATTTTTGGGACAAAGGGAGGGTATCCTGTACCGTAAAAAGTTGACATGATAGAGAAAAACTGGCGTCATTCTTGGATTCAGATGCTAAAAGTTAGTCAAAACAAGTGTCAGATCTAACTCAACAAAAATTTTGTTCCCCACTGTTATAGAATGGTATATTTAAAATATGTTATTTTATTAACCGATCACCTCAAAAATTTAATAAGATTTTTTAAAAACCTAAATTTTGATTATATTATTTTGTTAATTTTTTCTGGTTTTCAATTTTATTTATTTATGCTCTAATTTTTATAATTTTCTTCTTTTTTTGCCTTTTAAGTTATTTTTGTTCTCTAATTCACTGAGGAGAAGTCTTAGGTTATTGAGCTTAAATTTTTTTGAATATATCGATCTAATGCTATACATTTTCCTCTAAGTCCTGCTGGTGTGGGGTTAAGGTGTGGGAGAGAGACAACTTTTTGTAATCTTTTGATTCCATCTCAGTGTTTTAGTGGGCAGTTACCTCTTCACAAGTGTTTCTGCAATGATATATCTTCCACCCACACTGGCTTTTTGGTAAGACAGAAAGGCTAGAGGGAATTAGAGTGAGAAATACCCACTGCCAGCTGGGATAAATCTTTTATAAAGTGTTTTCACTATTACAGCAGGCCTTTGTTACAGAGAACACTCTGGTCCATTACTCTTTCTCTCCCTCTGTCAGAAGTAGAAGGGGTTCTCTTAGGATCCTCACTGTAAGAACTAGGTGGTGTCTCCAGAGGTAAAATCCATTCATTTGTAGTGATTTTCTAAAGCTGCACCCTCAGCTGATTCTCCCCATCATGATACTCCTCATTCAGCCTCTACAAATTCTGAATTCAGTCAAAATTACCATTTAAATGGTCCTACCATTTAACAGCGCCCATGGATTCTGCTTTAGGTAGGAGATATTTGCTGTGACTTTCTGGATTTCTTTGACTATGCAGAATTCCATACGTTGGCTTGCTCTGCTGCTTCAACTCTCTGATGGATCTAAGAAAAGTCATTGATTTTTGGTTTATCACCTTTTTGTTTTAAGGATGAGTGTGACAACTCTAAGGCCTTTTACATGTCAATATGAAACCTGATTTCTTGTCATATTTTTTAATTATTGCTGATCTGATAGGTGAGATTTAAACAGAGTGAGAGAGGCATCCCCAGAGTCCCTAAAATCCATGGCTTGTGGGATCAGGAAGGAGATAATAGATCTTTTAAGGTACTTTGCATATCTATGGAAAGATGCTACCTAGATAATAGCTGTGCTACTGCCTCAGGAAAAAGGTGTACATGACTTTCAGAATGTATCCTGACCCCAGGAAAGGTGAAGGCCCTGTCTGGAAGCCTCTGTGATGGGAACTCTTGCCCTGACTAAAAATGGCAACCAAAAGAATGTAAACAATATGGAGAAACTGGCAAATGTAGCTCACTGTGGGAAGAGTTGTAGATGAGATCACATAGGAAGTTCTGGATCGAGATTTAAAAAGAGGATGGGCAGCCTTGAGATGTAGAAGCATGATGGAGGTGGGCCATATGGGAGGAGCATGTTATAGCAGCCATGGGAGGCGGATGTTGTAGCAGCCATATGAGAAGGAGCATGTTGGAGAAGAATGATGGAAGGGTGCCATGATGTAGGAGCAGTTTGTAGTAGCCATGAAATAAGCCTCAAGCAGCTATGAAGTTTGTAGTCAAGATTTGGCCTTGCAGCCCGGGCTAGTAAGAAAGCAGGAATGCTACTGCTTTGATCATGCCCACTCCAGCTGACTCCAAAGCCACCAAGGACTCTGCCTTGCAGACCTGGACTCTATCTGGACTCTTGCAACTCAGGACATATGTAGAGGACACTCTCTTAGAACTTGTGCTTTTCCTGGACTTCACCATAATCCAGTGTAACATGGCACATGTTTTCTTGTACTATTATATGGAGGCTGAGGACAACTTACTCCAGATCCTGAAGAGGAGAGTTGACAGATAAGGAATGGGGAACTATTGGGCTTGGTTTCGGCTTCTAGTCTTTTGGGGGAAAAGAGAAGTGCTAGGTCTCATGGGAGAACAGGGCTCTGAGAAGACATTCTCCCAGCACACCCAAGGTTGGAATATTATAAATAAAGACCTGTTTTTCTCAACACTAATTGTTGAGTGATACACCAAGTTGCCACATGAACAAGCACCAGTTTTCTCAGTGACAAGATATGGTATCTCAGTGTAGTTTTAATTTGCATTTCTTTAATTATATTTGAACTTTTTTTAAATATGTTTAAGGGCTGTTTGTATGTTTTTTTGCACATTTAAAATATTTTTCCTATTTCTTTCAGTGGCACTATCATTAACCCACATTGATCACTGACTCATCACATTTCTCCCATGTCAAATGAATCATCAAATACTAAGTACTATTTCCAGTAACTCGTGCTCTGTATTTTTTTATTTAACATCCTCAATATTGCCATCTTAGTTAAGAACCTGACATAATATATTAGTTTTCAAAATAAATTCCTTGTATTTGCTTCCCATTCACTTTAGTATTATGTTTGTAAGATGGATATATTAGTCTTCTGAAAGTTAAGGGAGATTATAGAATATAATATAGACTATAATATGGTCATTAAGAGCTCCAGCTTTAGAGCCAAACAGATCTGGATGAATTCAATCAATCTTTGACTCTCATAGCTATATGATGCTGCAGAAGTCACTTTACCTCTCTTAATTTTAATTTATTCATATTCTAAATGCTAATAATATTTATTCACAGATTCATTTATTGATCAAAAAAGAAAGGTGATATAATAAATGTACTAAGCACAATACTTAACCTATATTAAACCTTTTATCAGAGAATATTTAATAAATAATGTCATATCCTTTTTCCCTATCACCCTTCATACAACCACATTATTCTTTAGTCAAATTAAACTATTCACCATTTAATAAAGGCTTGTGATGTTCAAACTTTATATTATTTTCACCATTTATATCCTTTGATCCACCTTGTACATCCCCAACCTCCAATCTCTATATAATGAAATTTTACCTGTTCTTCAAAATCTGGGTCAAATGCCATATTCCCATTAAGACTCCTTTGATTATACTGTTTTCAAATCATATTTCACCATAAAACACATATAACACATCTCTTTGTTCTGCTTTTGATTAAATATGAGACAATTCAATAGAAACCATAAGAAACTAAATGCTTTATCTTTATATATACTGTTACATGCAAGTAGTAAAGACCCAAAATAAATATTTGGCTCATGGAGTAAAATCAATGCCATCTATAAATCCAGTTACACCTCTTTGAATAGTCTATAGGGGTCTAACGTTGTTTATTTTATTAATTCTTTTGGTTTAAAGTACAAAACATGTTAACGAACAAATTTTTCTTGGAAGAGCTCAAGGTAATAGTGAATGTGGCATAGAAAAGGGACATTTTTATAGGAAACATGAAAGATCTGAGACATGAGGAACTGAGAGAAGAGACTTTGAAGGCTGGAATGTGAAGTTATGCACAGCCATGACTTACTAGGCACCAAAAGGGAAGACTTAAATGCTTAGCCAAAATTAAGAGAGATATTGAAATGTAAGCCTTTAAACTTCTGCTGAGGGTCAGATAGAATTAAGAGTTTATAAGCTTCATTTCTGGTGATAAGAGTGACATAGCCAGTGAGATTCCAAATGCCATTAAGTTACACAAATAACTTATATGACATTTTCAGAAAATTCAAATATTCTCCTTATGATCATAGATGCTTTGAAAGCATCTATTGGGTGAGCACCATTTTCTTTTCTTCAATGAGCTGAGGAGTCCTCAGCCACATTCAGGCTCAGCCACAGCTGCTTTCATTTATAAATTTTTATTTATCCTAGTATTTTTCTCCCATTGTATGTGGCAAATGTTAGCTTTTGTTCACAGGAAGAACCAGTTTAAAAAAATATGTGACTAAATTAAGTTCATCTCTTCAGTTGGGAAACTGAATATACTACGAATAACACAGTAATAGCATCATTATAGCCAAATGAAAAACTTGTCTTAAGTAACATTTCAGGCAAACAGATGAGGGAGTAGAAATTCATGAATAATATTGTTCCCCAATCACAGGCAGCATCAATACATATTATTATTCATATTTTGTCCTTATAGCACACACTAATTTTAAAAGAACACAACCTGATTTAGATTAGCATGAATATAAAATTCAATAGCTGTTACATATCATAATTCTCAAGAGATCTCAGTACTAATTTGATTACAAACAGCTGCAACATTCAATTGCCATTGAAATGTTATTCAAAGGGTGATATGTAGATATTTGTTTTGTATATCTTGTGCTGCTCACAAGCTGGTACTGACTGACCTTCAAACTATGTATGCCAGTACTTTAATCACAGTAATCAAAATGTTGGGAAGTCATTAACTATGTTAAGTACCATTAAGCTTTTGTTAGAATCTATTAGGCGGAGAAAAGGAACTTGAGTTTAGTTCTTAGAGATGTCAGTTGTGTGATATGGTGTGTGTGTCTGTGTATGATATAGTAGCAGTTATATAAGCACAGTCTTGAGTCCAAAGGTTATTTTTACCAAACAAAACTTAGTAGATAATGTTGAATGTAGCCATGCATGCTGCATTTATTAAGGCAGACACTAATGTTCAATAGTTTGAAAAAATTTAATGAGAATAGTCTTCTTTGTAGAAACAGTTCTTGAAAACCTGAAATGTAAAGTGGATATCCTCTTTTGTTTGTCTGCAAGGAGATACTCCCACCTTCCTGGGAAGTCTCCCATGAAAAACTTTCCAAAACATGGATATACTTCACCTCTGATAATCTAAACATGGGCTTAGACAGTGACACAGTGTTTGCCCATTGGCTTCTTTTTGTATATATCTGAATGATATGTGGCAGGTCACTAACCATTTTGCTTTTGAACTGGAAGAAGTGTTAAATGTTTTAGTTTTAGTGACCAATGTGAATCCAGCAATAACTAAGTGTAAGCTTTAAATATATTCTAAATAAATAAATATAAAAACTCAATAGTAAGATCCTCTGATATGTGCTAGAAAAGGAACAAGAAGCCTTTTTGACAGAGGATAATGTGGTCAGGAAAGTGCTCTGTGTAGAGGTGGCATATCAACTGAGACCTGAATGACAAGAAGAAGTGTTCCTACAAATAACTTGGTAAAATCCTTGAAGGAAGATTATAGAACAAGCACTATAGCTCTGAGGTAGTTTTATCTTATGAAATAAAAGGAGGTCATTGTATTTAGGACATAATAGATGAGGACTGAGTGGTGTTAAGTGAAACTGGAGAGATGGTTGTCAGTCATTGAAGCTTTATAGGTCATGGTAAGGAGTTTCAATTTTATTCTTAGTGAATTTGAAAACCATTGAAGGTTTACATTGTTATATTAAAAAATTCACTCTGGTTACTTCGTGTGGAATGGATTGTGACAGGCTGGTGGGAATAAGGGAATAGAAATGGGAGACCAATTTAAGGTAACCACAGCAAGCCAGATAAGAGATGAGTCTGTGTTAAAGTGTGACAGTAGATATGGGAAAAAAAACACATAGATTCACAGACATTTTTTGAAATTGTATCACCAGGATTTTCTGATGGTTATATAGATGTGCATGTGTATGTAGATATGAGTATGGACTGTGAGGAAAAAGATACAAACAAAGATTACTCCAAATTTTCTGACTTGATTAAGTAATTAAATGCTGCTATTGTTTTCTGAGATGAGTAAAACTGGGAGAGGAACAAGTTTGGGTGAAAATAAAAAGTCTAGGATTAACATTCCATTTGAGATATCTGTGAGACACATAAGATATTAAAATAAGGTATTTGATATATATGTCTTGAACAAAGTAGAAGTTTTTAAACTGAACATATACACTTGTAGATTAATCTCCATATAATCAGTAATTGATATTGTGGAAATTACTGAGAAGCCCTAGAGACAGTGGATAGAGATGAAAGTAAAACCACTTATTGTGTCTTTTTCTCATGCTGTATTATCTTTAATTAAGTACAAAGACTCTTCCAATCATGTCACCTAAACCTCATTTCACGCACTGCTCTGTTTGGCCACCAGTCTCTTGTCTCTCTCTTAAGCAATGGAGAAGCAGACACCCTTTCCACAGGGAAGGAAAATCCATGGTCTGTTTTTGCCAACTAAAAAATGTTGGAGAGCCAGGTGAAAATTTTTTTCCTTGGTATCTTTTGAATGAACTGCATCAAGAGCACCAGAGTCTCTCTCTCTCTCTCTCTCTCTCTCTCTCTCTCTCTCTCTCTCTCTCAGTGATCACACTAATTTCCCAGGTTAGCACCACGGGTCACCATATACACAGGTTACCAGTGTCAAACTTGATGAAATCAGTAATTTTGCCAGTCTCCAAACCAATCTAAATGGTGTTGTTCACCTCGATGAGGGGATCGGGGTAGCAGATAGTGTGAGCATCATGGGTTACCATATGAGGGATTCCTTTTGTACCCACAAGTATCTTCCTCTCTTTGAACAACTTGTACTTGGCCTCCTCAGGTGTAATACAATGAGCAGCAAAATGACCGATGGTGTCATAGATCAGACAGATGTTCTCTCTGGTCTTGACAATGCTGATCACACTTATAAAACCAGCAAGGTAGGTTATATTGGTTCAGATATTGCCATCAATCTTAATAAACTGCTGCATGTAGATCTCCTTAACTTCATCTCCTGGTAGGGCATACTTTTCTGTTCCTTAGGGAAATGATGAGAGGGAGACGTTCTCTTAGCTTGTGGGGACCATTAGATGGACAAGAAGCAAACACACTAGTCATTTTGTCCAGCATCCAATGCTTTAGATCTGCTACATGGTTCATATGATTCTAGGCACCATGAGCCATAGCTGCACCAGGCACAGAAAGTGGCCAAGTATTGTGTCTTAATGAATTCCAACATGATAGAGGTCTACCAGAAAAAGAGGAGCCAAACAAAGAGAGGAGTAGCTAGTGAGATAGTAAAAATAGAATGGATATGGTGAAAACTAAAAGAGATGAGTGTTATAAGAAGGAGGAAGGGTAAAATCTGTTGATTGCTGCTGAGAGGGTTTGTAAGATGAAGGCAGAACAATGTTTAATGTTTCCAGTAAGATAAAAGTCCTTAGTTACTTTGATAAGGGAATTATTAGTGAAATTATGGGGATGAAAATCAACTGGAAACAGGTTCAAGAGTAAATAGAGAACATCTGGTTTAAAAGTTTTCATAAGTTTATTCTATGACATGCCTTTCTTCATCAAACAATTACCAAAGATAAAATGTAAAAACTGAAATTAAAAACAACATAGTTGTACTTGACAGTAAAATAAATATCCTTATTACCAGAAATAGAATGGAGACACAAAAAAAGAGGGTTAGGCTAAATCCACAAACCTATAACAGATGGGATCCTGCAGGTTAATTAAAAAATGAAGTTCTATTGGTTAAAAAAAAAAAAAAAAGGGTAACACACCCAGCTATATTTCCTATAGCCAAGAGCAAAAGTGGGGTCCCTCACACCTGAAAAGATGCTGAGAAGCCTATTTCTGACATTCTAACTGTGGATACTATTTTATTAAAAGCTGTGAGTATAGGGAGTGAGCCAAGCTCTCTCCAAGTATATTTATGGAATTTCAAATACTTCAATATCATTACAAGATTTGGAAATTTAAATATGATTTGAGTGATTCTGCATTGAAGGACTGGTGGGCATACGGAAGCATGGGGTGTATACCAAGAGAAAGGGAGGTACAAAAAGGGAAAAAACAAACACTCTCTCATACAAAGTGAGTGTGTAAACAGAAATCCTAAACTACATGAAATAACCTAATAAAATAAACTTCATTAAATATTCAGAATAAGACAACAGAATGCACTGATTGTATACTCAAGTAGAGAAATATAGCCATAGAAGTTGAAAAAGTAAGTGAAAATCAAAACAGAAATGAAACTAGAATAGGTAGTAATGAAAAATAAAAATCTTGGTAATAAAGAATATAATCATTGAAGTAAAGCAAATCTAATTAAGTCAGTTAAGCTATAGACTGGATACAATTGTGAAATCTAATTAAGTGGGAAAACTGTGGACTAAATACTGTGACTTGGAAGAGAATACTGAAATATTCACTCAGAATGCTGTTAAATAGACAAAGAGGAAAAATATTAAAATGTAGTTAAAAGACATGGGTTACATTGAGAGATCTCAGCAAATGTCTAAGAGAAGTTCATTTAAAAAATGGAAAGCAGTATTTGAAAAAAAAGTGAAAAGTTTCCAAAATTAAAGAAAGATATGAATACTCAATGAGCGTCTTTAAGTGCTAAGAATCATAATTAAAGAAATATTGCGGTAAAACTGAAGATTAAGTGAAGTCTTAAAAGCCAGCATAAGGGAAGTATAGACTACTTACAAAGATTGTAATTACTTACTGAAGACTGACATGTGGCTGAGAGTGAGAGAATAAAATTAACTTTCAGCTAAGAATTCCATACTCAGTTAAACTAACTTGCAAGCATAAAGGCAAAATAAAGACATTTTCAGACATTCAGCCTTACATCACTTAAAATGAAATATTGAAACAAAACCAGTCATAAATGGTGAATATAATTTATGAATGAAAAGCATAGTTTTGAATGCTAACTGAAACAAAGGTTATGAAGTAATGCAAATCACAAAAAGTAGAAAGCAGGGAAATATACATTAGTAGAAGAGACACTATTTATATGAAAGGAATCTTATATGTCTTTATGACCTCAGATTTGGTGATGGATTTTTAGATACACCAAAAGCACAAACAACAAAAGAAAAAATAGATCAATTGAACTTTATCAAAATTAAAAATTTTGTGCCTCAAATGACATTATGAAGAAGGTAAAAGACAACCTATGGAATGGGAGAAAGACTTTGCCAATTCATCGTCGGCAGCCGTCCGTCTCGAGAGACGATGGTGTAGCTTCTTAAGAGTCTATCTGCACTGCCAAGAATGGCTGTGCAGTCCGACTCGGGAGTGACGGTATCTGTCTCCTCCCGTGTTGAATCGACATCTTGCGATGACGCTGGAGTGTCCTCTCCAGTGAAGCTGAAGCTACAGAGCCTGGGCAGGGTGATATGGAGGGTCTGCTGTTGCCCATGCAGCAGACCCCCCCTCTCTTCGCAGCTGAAGGGTCCAAGGGAAAGACGGAGTCAATACAGCTTGGCTTCAGGTGCGCCGCAGGAGTTGCCGGTGTTGACTACAACGTCAAACCGCCTTAGGGACTCCGGCTCCGGATTTTCTGTCGGGGTTTACTCCCTTAGCCTTTCCCCTGAAGAGGTATGCCGCAAGGCAGCAGAGGTTTTTTGGAGTCAGAGTTTTCCTTCTCTGATGTGCCCTGACTGGAAGATCGAACCAGCGACACTTAGCTCGCAGGCCGACGCTCAATCCACGGAGCCAAACCAGCCAGGGTAAGTTTGCCAATTATATATCAGATAAAGTTCTTATATCGAAAATATAGCAGACACTCTTACAATTCAACAACAAAAAGTTAAACAGGCCCAATTTTAAAATGGGCAAAGGACTCTAATATATTTCTTCAAAAAGATGTATAAATGTACAATAAGCACATGAAAAGATACCTAACATAATATAGATATTAGAGAAATACAGATCAGAGCTATGAGATTCCACTTCACACCCACTAGGATGGCTATAACTAAAAAATGAAAAATAACAAGTGTTAGTGAAGATGTGAAGAAATTTGAACACTCATTCATTGCTGATGAAAATGTAAAGTGGTTTGGCTACTGTGGAAATCAGTGTGATTATTTCTCTAGCAGTTAAACATACAGATAACACCTGACCC
Source organism: Furipterus horrens (assembly GCF_987537825.1). Lineage (NCBI taxonomy): Eukaryota > Metazoa > Chordata > Mammalia > Chiroptera > Furipteridae > Furipterus > Furipterus horrens. The sequence continues at coordinate 36,390,061 of NW_028327187.1, forward strand.
CAAAATTTCACTGCCAGGTGTATGCACAAAATAACTAAAAACAGATATGCAAACAAAAACTTGTACATAAATGTACATAGCACCATTATTCATAAGGAAAAAAAGGTGGAAACAACCAAAATGCACATTAGTGGATAAATGGATAAACTTAGTGTGATATATGCATACTAAGGACAATTATTCAGTCATAAAAAGGATTGAAGTACTGATACATGTAATAATGTGAATGAAACTCCAAAACATTATGCTAAATTAAAGAAGCCAGACACAAAAGGCCATGTATTGTATGATTCCATTTATATGAAACACCAGAATACGTAAAACCATAGGCTCAGAAAGCAAACTAGCATTTGCCAGGGGCATAGGGGAGAAGAGTGATAGCTTAACAGACACAGAATTTCCTTTTTGGTGATAAAAATGTTTCCAAACTCGATATAGTAATAGTTGCATAATATTCGAATGTGTTAGAGGCTACTGAATTATATAGTGTAAAATGTTTAATTTTATGTTGTGAAATTTTATTTTTATTTTAAAGATATTTTAATTGTATTTTATCCATTACCATTTTCACCCTTATACCACCTACCCATGCCATCACCACACAGTTGTCCATGTCCTTTAATACTTTTTCCTTTTTTTGCTCAATCCCACCACCCCCTAACCACTCCTCACAGAGCTGTCATCCTGCTCTCTATGAATTTGTCTATATTTTGCTTCTTTGTTCAGTTTGTTCATTGTATTCCACATACAGATGAAATCATATGGTATTTGTCTTTTTCTGACTGGCTTATTTCACTTAGCATAATGTTGTCCAGATCCACCCATACTGTGGCAAAAGGTAATTTTTTTTTCCTATTTTATGGCTAAGTAGCATTCCATTGTGTAAATGTCCCATAGTGGTTTTATCCGTTCATTTGCTGTTGGACACTTGGGCTGCTTCCATATCTCGGCAATTATAAATAATGCTGAAATGAACATAGGGGTGCTTATGTTCTTTTGAATTAGTGTTTTGGTGATTTTTAAAATTTTTTAATATGCTTTATTGTTTATGCTATTACAGTTGTCCCAATTTCTTTTCCCTTTGTTCCCCTCCAACCAGTGACCCCCTTCCCTCCAGTTGTCCGCCCTCCTTAGTCCATGCCCATTGGTTGTGCATATAGTTTTTATCAACATCTTCCTATCTACTCCACTCCCTTCTACTATGCTTCTTAATTCCTGTACCATCTCCCTCCCTTTTTCCTACTATGCTTCTTAATTCCTGTACCATCTCCCTCCCTTTTCCCCCTTCCCCCTCCTCACTGACCTCCCCCCAAAATGTTCCCCATACCTATAATTCTTTTCCCACTCTCGCTGCCTACTTAGTCTGCCTTTGTTTCAATTCCCTAGCTTCTGTTGTTGGTTGTTGTGATACAGTTTTCATTTTAATGTTCATAGTTTTGACCCTCCTTCTCCTAAACAAGTCCCTTTAACATTTCATATAACAGTGGTTGGGATCTGATGAACTCCTTCAGTTTTACTTTGTCCTGGAAGCACTTTCTCTGCCCTTCTATTCTGAATGACAGCTTCACTAGATAGAGTAATCATGGTTGTAGGTTTTTGCTTTTCATTATTTTGAATATTTCTTGCCAGTCCCTTCTTGCCTACAGAGTTTCTTTTGAGAAATCAGCTGATAGTCTTATTGGGACCCTTTTGTACGTAATTCTCTTCTTCTCCCTTGCTGCTTTAAAAATTCTCTCTTTATCCTTAATTTTTGACATTTTGATTATAATGTTTCTTGGTGTGGTACTCCATGGTTCCAGTTTTTTTGGAACTCTCTGTGTTTCCTGGACTTATAAGTCTATTTCCTTTCCCAAGTTCAGGAAGTTCTGCTTCATTATTTTTTTACATAATTTTTCAATTTCTAGTTCTTCTTCACCTTCTGGCAATCCTATAATTTGGATATTCACTCTCTTATAGTTGTCCCAGAGGTTTCTGAGCTTTTCCTCATTTTCCTCACTTTTTGTTTCTTCTTTCTGCACTGGTTGACTGTTTGTTCCTTCCCTATGTTCCAATTTGTTGATTTGATCCCTGATTTTCTTGCTCTCACTACTAGTTTCACATGTGTTTTTGTTCATTTCAGCAGAACTAGCCTTCATTCCTTCCCCATCTTGTTTAAGATCTGCTGTTAGGTCTGTAAGTATTTTTATAACCAAAGCTCTGAACTGAGCCTCAGAAAGATTTCCTATCTGCTGCTTCATTAGATTAGATATTTGCTGTCTGGTCAGCTGCGTCACCTGGATCTCTATCATGATCTGTGCCATCCTGACCATTTTGTGTTTACCTTTGCTTCCTGGACAGGGCTTTCACACTTCCTACGCTATAGGGGGCAGAGCCCCATGCACTCATCACAACCGGGCAACCATTCCCACCATGCTGTGACATTTTCTGCGGGGGGTGGGGGCCCAAGATGGATTCCTGCTGTTCACTCTCCGCTGAGAGACCAGGAGCCTCCTCCTCCGTTCCCACCCCCTCTGGGCCTCAAAGTCCAAGGCAATGGAGGTCTGCCTTCCCCGGCTTTGGAATCGCAAGGTGATGGGTCTGGTCTGTAGCTGGGGGTGCTCCCCAGACGCTTTTCACTTCCCCTTAAATACGGGTATCTGTGCTTACTGCTGTCCTGCCTCCATCGCTGCTGCTGCCGCCGCAGACAGTACAGCTTCAACTCTCCTCCCTGGCTTCTGCCCTCCTACTTGTTAGATGAGCACCAGTTCTTTGTAACTTCATATGTTGGACTTCCATTTATCTTCTGGTACTTCTGGTTATTTCTGTTTTTTGTGGTAGTTGTATTCCTTTTTAGTTGTGGAGGGAGATGGAGCGTGTCAATCTAGGCCTCCATCTTGGCCAGAAGTCTCCTATGTTGTTTGCTTCCATGTCTCAGGGAGAGCTGTCACTCCTACTACATTGTAAGGGGGGCAGCCTTAGGTATTCATCAGTAATGGGCGACCTGTTTCACCATGCTGTGGCGCTGTATGCAGGAGAGGGGCCTGAGAAGGAACAATGCTGCTTGCCCAGAACTTGCCCCCTTTTCAGGCACTTCTCCCACTTCCGCACCGGACTGGCGCCCCTCTAGCTGCTGCCCTGGGCATCGTTCCCAGAGTGGATGGGTCTGTGGGGGCCCTTTAAAGAAGTGGACTCTGCTGAGACCGGCAGTTTCTGCCTCCGTCCCAACTTCCACTGTTTTGCACAGTCAAAAGCAATGGGGCTTGATTTTCCCTGGTGCTGGGGCAGTGAGCTGCGCTGTCTGGTGATTAGCTGGAAATGCTCCTCAGGTGTCCCTCCTGACTTTTTAAAACGTGTAACTGGGCTTTCCACCAACCTGCTGCTGCCACCACCACACTGTGTCCTCTCTGCCCCAGCTCCGCCCATCCTACCCATCTAGATGAGTATTTCTTCTTTATATCTTTGTTTGCTGGACTTCCATGCACTTTGGTTTTCCGGAACTTATGGTTGTTTATGGGTTTGAGGTAGTTGTATTCCTTCTTAGTTGTGGAGGGAGATGCAACATGTCTGTCTATGCCTCCATCTTGGCCAGAAGTTTAGTGTTTTGTTATTTTTCAGATATATTCACAGAAATGGAATTGCTAGGTGAAAAGACAGATCCATTTTTAATTTTTTGAGGTATCTCCATACTTCTTTCTGCCATGGCTGCACCAGTCTGTATTCCCACCAGCAGTGCCAAAGGGTTCCCCTTTCTCCACATCCTTGCCAGCACTTATGTGTTGATGTATTGATGATGGCCATTCTGACAGGTGTGATGTGATATCTCATTGTGGCTTTAATTTGCATCTTTGATGTTTCTATTGGCCATCTACATGTCCTCTTTGGAGAAGTGTCTATTCAGGCCCTTTGCCTATTTTTAAATTTGATTATTATTATTATATGGTGTTGAGTTTTATAAGTTCCCTGTTAATTTGGATATTCAACCTTTATTACATGTATTGGCAATTATGTTCTCCCATTCAGTGAGCTGTTGTTTTATTTTGTTGATTATTTTCTTTTCTGTGCCAATAATTTTCAGTTTGATGAAGTCACAGTTGCTTATCTTTTCTTTTGTTTCCCTTACCTAAGGTGATATATCAGAAAAAAATATTGCTATGAGCAATGTCTGAGATTTTACTGCCTATATTTTCTTCTAGAATTTTTATGGTTTGGGATCTAACATTTAAGTCTTTAATCTATTTTGAATTTATTCTTGTGTGTGGCATAAGAAGGTGGTCTAGTTTCATTTTTCTGTATGTATTTGTCCAATTTTCCTAATATCGTCGGCATCCGTCCGTCTCGAGAGACGATGGTGTAGCTTCTACTGAAGCTACAGAGCCTGGGCAGGGTGATATGGAGGGTCTGCTGTTGCCCATGCAGCAGACCCCCCCTCTCTTCGCAGCTGAAGGGTCCAAGGGAAAGACGGAGTCAATACAGCTTGGCTTCAGGTGCGCCGCAGGAGTTGCCGGTGTTGACTACAACGTCAAACCGCCTTAGGGACTCCGGCTCCGGATTTTCTGTCGGGGTTTACTCCCTTAGCCTTTCCCCTGAAGAGGTATGCCGCAAGGCAGCGGAGGTTTTTTGGAGTCAGAGTTTTCCTTCTCTGTTTCCTAATATAATTTATTGAATAAACTACCTTTAGTCAATTGCATGTGGTTGCATCCTCTGTCAAATATTACTCGACTACAAAGGTGTGGGTTTCTTTCTGTGCTCTCTGTTCTGTTCCATTGAACTGCATGTTTGTTTTTATGCCACTATCATGCTGTTCTGATTACTATGGCCTTATAGTATAGTTTCATATTAGGTAATATGATTCCTCCAACTGGATAAAGAAAGTCAAAGGACTAACCAACAAAAAATGTATATAAGATCTGTCTGGAAAAAGTCCAGCCATCGATAATATAACGAGAGTTGTTTGTGCAACATCAACGCAACCTGGCAGCCAAGGATAGTGGACTGGAATGCACATGCAAGAATAATGATCACTTCACTTTACTAGTCAGCGGTGGTGGTAGACACAATTGAGTGAGCATGTGCACTGTATGGCTGTCACATTTAAATAACTGAGTGAGTACAGCAATTAATATGCATCAAATTTTGCAGTAAGCTTGGAAACTATTCTGATGATTCAGAAGGCCACAACTCTGGGGAACTGGTGACTGGCAGCTTCATCACAACAATATGCCTGCTCATGCATCACAGCTCATGCAGAGGTTTTTGGTGAAACATCAAATCACCCAGGTGAGTTATCCCCCATATAGCCCAGGTTTAGGACCCTGTGACTTCTGCCTTTCCGAAAACTAAAATCACCTTTGAAAGAGAAGAAATTTCAGACCATTAATGAGATTCAGGAAAATATGACAGGTTAGTTGATGGCAATTGGGAGAACTGTGTGAAATTCCAAGGTGCCTACTTTGAAGTGGACTGAGGTATTATTGTCTTATGTACAACATTTCTTGTATATTGTATCTTTGCCAATAAATCTTTATTTTTCATATTACATGGCTCAATACTTTTTGGACAGACCTTGCGTACATGACATAGACACAGACAACAGTGTGGTAATAGCCAGAGGGAAAAGGGGCTGGGGACTAGGTGGAGGTAGGCAAAGTGGGTAGCATGGGGGCAAACGGACATTTTGTTTGGGGTGGTGGGCACATGATGCAGGTGCAGATAATGTTTTGTGTTATACACTTGAAGGTTGTATGGTTTTGTAAACTAATATCACCCCCATAAATTCAATTTTAAAAATCATAGTAAAAAGCTCAATATATTTGAAAGCTTAAAATTGTATTCTTACATAACCCATAGGTTTAAGAGGAAGACACTTGGAAATCACAAATATTGAGAAACAAATGACACTGAAAGTACTACCTACAAAACATGTGGGCTTCAGATAATGAGGTAATTTGAGGTGTATTTACAACTTTTAATGCATTTATTTAGAAAATATAAAGGATAAAAATTGTTTTCAAAATTCTTTACATTTTATTTTTTGTTTTTTAAAGTATTTTATTGTTTATGCTTTTACAGTTGTCTCACTTTAAATATAATTCCTTTATTTATTTCTTCAAACATTCCCAAATATATTTATTTCAAAAGATTATATCAGATTGTTCTATTAGTTTTATTTAACCTACAATTAATATTCATTTTTGTGTGTGGCCTCAATTATCTTCATGAACTTAAAATTTTTGGATTGCAGTCTGTATTTCATGCTATTCTCTTTTTTTTCTCTCTTTTACATACACACACACACACACACACACACAAACACACACCCCTATCTGTTTCATTCTCACCCCTCTTTATTTACAAATTTATCATTTGCCTCAGTCTGCTTTTATAATATTAAAATTAAACTTATTGGGGTGACATTGGTTAATAAAATTATATAGGCTTCAAATGTATAATTTTATTCTATAATACATCATCTGTATATGGCACTGTATGTTTGCCACCCAAAGTCAAATCTCCTTCCATCATCCTATATTTGACTCTCTTTATTCTGGAAACTTCCGTACTGGTGTCTATGTCTATGAGTTTTGTTTCACTGCTGCAGGGAACATAAATGGGTGCAGCCACTATGGAAAACAGTATGAAATATCCTCAAAACAATTAATAATAAAGTTATTATATGTCCCATATTGCCCTCTTCTGGGTGTCTTATATGAAAAATTTTAAAAGCATATCCATTTATTTATAAAGATATATGTACTCCTAATATTCATTGCAGCATTACTCACAGTGGCCAAGACATGGAAAAAACATAAGTGTCCTTCAATAGATGGCTGACTAAACAATATATACAATGAAATACTATTCAGCCATAAGAAAAGATGAAACACTGCCACTTGTGACAACAGACAAAAACAAAACAAAAAAACAAAACAAGATTTCATATGCTTTTATGGACTCCAGTCTAGAATCTGATAATGTATTGGTAGCACAGGGCTCTTGCTCTATAATGATTTTGGAGAGATCAAAAAGGGAAGTCATAGTTATATGTGTGTTTTTTCCATCCCTAAGCACTCAACACTTAATAAATTATAGTCTTAGGTATCAGTCCACAAAAACATTTTTCAACTTATATTAAGAAGCAGAATAGCCCCAACATGACCCATAGTTTAAAGCTGGTAATCAGTTTTCATCCTAATTTAATGCTAAGACACTTCTTCTATGATATTCACAGGAGCCAAGAAACTGTCCTCTCTGCTTTTGAACCCAAAGTCCAGAATTCCCTGTAGCTTCAGTTTGACACCAGTTTGCACCTTTATTCAATTCAGTGCCCAAAGAAACATTTATCTTGTTTTTGAGATCAGCTATGTAGTTGATTTTTCTCTTTTTATATTCTAACCATCATTGCTCTGGATGTAACTAGAGAGGGGTTTTCCATAGTGTGGAATTTTTAGGACTATATTTATTGTAACTCAATCCATTTTTATGTATTCAATATATAGAATACACAATAAGTGAGCAATAAAGAATAACTTAATTTTTCTCTTTGCAAGTGGGGAGACAGACAGGTAACGCAATTAGAAAAACTCTCCCATTCTAGTTCCATTTATATAGCAATATATAGTTAATTAACCCTTTTAATACACCAAGTGCTGCATTAGATGTTACAGAAAGCAGAGAAGTATAACCAACATAACTCTGCCCTAAAAGAATATACATTTGAGCAAAGGCTGAGTCAGGACTGAATCAATCACAAATTCTACCCTCTTGGTTACAAAATTTATGTTTATTGTCCAAAGGTGGCGCAAGGATGAAGGGATCTAATATATCTCCTTCATATCATTCACCTGTAAAATAAAAACAGTATCTTGGCAATGGCCCCTCTGATGATTTCATCAGAAGAAGGTAATTCCAATTATTTAAATATAATTTAGTTGTTATAAGTAACATTATCACAGCTTAAAGTATATTTTAGTCATATCAAGGCAGAGATGACAGTTACCAAATTCATCATGTAAACATTTAAGACACATGTTGGACACTTGTCTGAAGCCATCAGTGAGTCTTTCATTACTTGTACTCAGTAATTGAAACTTCTGTACGTTTGAAAAGTAAAAATAGCATGACAGTCACAGACTAAAGTTGGGATATTATCTTTAAGACATTTTTGAACTAAAAATGGCTTTACCTTCTTATGTTTAAAAACCACAATTACCAATTACTTTCCAACTTTTTAGGACAAAATCTAAGGTTGTCAGTCTCTTGTTTCCAATAGTTAGAAGACCAATACTTTAATATCATTACTTTACCTTAAATAGAGGTTTTCTATGATACCCCAACCACAGCCTTTGACTCTATTTTCTAAATCAGATTATTTAGGTTCAAATCCTTGCTCTGTCATTTATTATCTGTGTGTCCTTGTGAAAGTTATTTAATCCATTTAGGTCTATTTTTTATCATCTGTAATAGAGGATTAATCAGAGTACCTTTTCATTTGATTGTTGTTAAGATGAAATGTAAAGTACTTAGCATTGTGCTTGGAACATGCTGGCATGTACATTGCAGGATTATTTATAATAGTCAAGCTATGGAAGCAACCCAAATATCCATCAATAGAGGAGTGGTTAAAAAAATCAGTGGTATATATATATATATAATATATATATATATATATATATTATATATATGTAGATAGATAGATAGATATAGATATAGATATAGATAGATAGATAGATAGATAGATAGATAGACACACACACATATATGAAAAGCCTCTCTGTTGAGTGTTTTTTATATGGTCAGAGAGGTTTTAGTTAAGTTTACTAAATATGACTTATTTTTTGACCCTGAGAAAAATTAAATAGTTGTATATCTTTAACTCTTTTCAAAGGTTTGCTAGAATACACAACCTTTGTCTTTAAATTCTTCCATAGTTTATTTTCTATTAATCATTACACTTTAAAAAATAAATATGCTGACCCCTGGCTAGTGTGGCTCAGTGGATTGAGTGCCAGCCTGGGAAACAAAATATTGCTTGTTCCATTCCCAGTCAGGGCACATGCCTGTGTTGCAGGCTAAGTCCCCAGTTGGGGCACATGTGAGAAGCAACTGATTGATGTATCTCTGGCACATTGATATTTCTCTCCCTTTTTTTATCCTTCCCTTCCTCTCTCTCTAAAAATAAATAAACAAATAAAATCTTTTTTATTTTTATATTTATTTTTTATTCTTTTTTTTTCTGATACAATTGTCCCAATTTTCCCTCATTGCTACCACCCACCAAGTCCACCCCTTCTCCCATGGTCCATCCCAACCACATTTTCCATGTCATGGGTTATATATATTAGTTCCTTTGCTAAAACCTTCACCTAATTACTGCCTTCCATCCCTCCCCCTGTCCCCCCTGATAACTGTTACTCTGTTTCTTGTTCAATTTTGGTCATTTATATGTGCCTCCTGTATTGGGTGATAGCATATGGTATTTTTCTTTCATTGTCTGGCTTATTTCGCTAAACATAATTTTCTCTAGTTCCATCCATGTTGCCACAATGGCAGGAGCTCCTCCTTTTTCTGCTGCATAGTATTCCACTGTATAAATGTATCACAGTTTTTTTTAATACACTCATTTACAGATGGGCACTTGGGTTGTTTCCAGCACTTAACTATTGTAAACAGGGCTGCTATGAACATAGGGGTGCATAAGTTCTTTTGAATTAGAGTTTCAGGATTCTTCAGGTATAATCCTAGTAGTGGAATCCCTGGTTCAAAAGGGAGTTCCATTTTTAGTTTTTCTGAGGAAATTCCATACTGTTTTCCATAGTGGCTGCACTAGTCTGCTTTCCCAACAGCAATGCACCAGGGTTCCGAATTCTCCGCGTCCTCGCCAGCACTTGTTGTTTGTTAATTTGCTGATGATGGCCATTTTGACTGATATTGAGTGGTATCTCACTGTGGTTTTTATTTGCATCTCTCTGATAGCTAGTGATGTTGAGCATTTTGTCATATGCCTCTAGACCCTCTGTATATCCTCCTTGGAGAAGTGTTTGGTCAGGTCCCTTGCCCACTTTTTAACTGGGCTGTCTGTCTTTGTGTTAAGATGTGTAAGTTCTTTATATATTTTGGAGATCAATCCCTTAATAGATCGTCGGCAGCCGTCCGTCTCGAGAGACGATGGCGTAGCTTCCCGAGAGTCTATCTGCACCGCTGAGAATGGCTGTGCAGTCTGACTCGGGAGTGACAATCCCTGCCGCACTTGTTACAGGTGAAGGCAGATGGCTGTTGTTGCTGCTGTTGACGCTGCTTCCGCCTCGATCTTTTCTGGGCCGCCTCCTCGTTGCGCGCAGCCTCTGCGCGTGACGTACCTTGCCTGACTGCGAGCCTCCAGGCTAGGCGGTCGTCTGCTTGAACTTCCCATGTGTTGAGATTGATGGAGCATTGTGTCATGTCCTTAATAGATATATCATTGGAAAATATGTTTTCCCATATGATTGGTTTCATTTTCATCTTGCTGATGTTTTCTTTTGCTGAGCAGAAACTCTTTAGTTTGATGTAGTCCCATTTGTTTATTCTTTTCTTTATTTCCCTTACCTTAGGAGATGTATCAGTGAAAATATTGCTATGTGGGATATCTGAAGTTTTCCTGCCTATGTTTTCCTCTAGGATTTTTATAGTGTCACGTCTTACATTTAAGTCTTTGATCCACCTTGAGTTTATTCTGGTGTGTGGCATAAGTTGGTCTAGTTTCATTTTTTTGCATGTCTCTGTACAGTTCTCCAAGCACCATTTGTTGAAGAGGCTCTTCTCATTGCATTTTATTTTCATTCCCTCTTTGTCAAATATTAGTTGACCAAAGAGGCCTGGGTTTATTTCTGGGCTCTCTATTCTGCGCCATTGATCTATATGTCTGTTCTTATGCCAGTACCAGGCTGTTTTGATTACAGTGGCCTTATAGTATAGTTTGATATTAAGTATTGTGAGGCCTTCCTAATGCGTTCTTCTGTCTCAAGATTGCTGTGGCTATTCGGGCACTTTTATTAGTTCCATATAAATTTTTGAAGTACTTGTTCTGGGTCTGTGAAATACATTGCTGGTATTTTAATAGAGATTGCATTGAATCTATAAATTGTTTTGGGTAGTATGGACATTTTAATGATGTTGATTCTTCCCATCCATGAATATGTTATATGCTTCCATTTATTTGCATCTTCCTTAATTTCTTTCTTCAGGGTTATGTAATTTTCTGAGTACAGGTCTTTTACCTCTTTGGTTAAATTTATTCCTAGGTACTTTATTTTTCTTGTTGCTATAGTAAATGGGATTTATTTCCTAGTTTCTATCTCTGATATTTTATTGTTGGTGTATAGAAATGCCTTTGATTTCTGAATATTGACATTGTACCCTGCTATTTTGCTGAATTCACTTATTAGGTCGAGTAGTTTTTTGGTGGAGTCTATAGAATTTTCTATGTATACTATCATGTCTGCAAAAAGTGACAGTTTTACTTCTTTTCCAATTTGGATGCCTTTTATTTCTTTTACTTGTCTGATTGCTGTGGCTAGGACTCCCAATACTATGTTGAGTAGGAGTGGAGAGAGTGGACATCCTTTTCTTGTTCCTGATCTCAGGGGGAATGCTTTCATTTTTTGTCCATTGAGTATGATGTTGGCTCGGGTTTCTCATATATGACCTCAATTATGTTGAGATATGCTCCCTTTATCTAGTTTGCTGAGTGTTTTCATCATAAATGGGTGTTGTACTTTATCAAATGCCTTTTCAGCATCTATTGATATGAACATGTGGTTTTTGTCTTTCATTTTGTTTATGTGGTGTATTACAGTTATTGCTTTGTGAATATTAAACCGTTCTTGCATCACTGGGATGAATCCCACTTGATCATAATGTATGATCTTTTTAATGTGTTGCTAGATCCGGTTTGCCAATATTCTGCTGAGGATTTTAGCATCTATGTTTATCAGTGATATTGGCCTGTAGTTTTCTTTCTTTGTTGTGATTGACCTGGTTTTGGAATTAGGGTAATACTGGCTTCATAGAAAGAGATTGGAAATATTCCCTCTTCTTGGATTTTTGGGAATAGTTTGAGGAGGGTAGGAGTTAGTTCTTCCCTAAGTGTTTTGTAAAATTCGCCTGTGAAGGCATCCAGCCCAGGGCTTTTGTGCACGGGAAGTTTGTTGATTACTGTTTTAATTTCACTCTTTGTTATTAGTCTGTTCAGGTTTTCTGCTTCTTCTTGATTCAGTTTTGGAAGACTAAATGCTTCCAGGAATTTGTCCATTTGATCTAGGTTGTTAAGTTTCTTACCATATAGTTGTTTGTAGTAATTTCTTACAATCTTTGTATTTCTGTGATATCAGTTGTGATATCTCCTTTTTCGGTTTTGATTTTGTTTATTTGGGTTCTCTCTCTTTTTTCCTTGATGAGCCTAGCTAAAGGCTTGTCAATTTTGTTTATCATTTCAAAGAACCAGCTCCTACATTTGTTGATCCTTTGAATTGTTAGTTTAGTCTCTATGTCATTTAATTCTGCTCTGCTCTTGATTATTTCCTTCCTTCTACTCACTCTGGGCTTTGTTTCTTGTTGTTGTTCTAGTTCTTGTAACTGTCGTCGTCGGCAGCCGTCCATCTCGAGAGACGACGGTGTAGCTTCTCAAGAGTCCATCTGCACCGCCGAGAATGGCTGCGCAGTCCGACTCGGGAGTGACACGGTATCTGTCTCCTCCTGTGTTGAATCGACATCTTGCAATGATGCTGGAGTGTCCTCTCCAGTGAAGCTGAAGCTACAGAGCCTGGGCAGGGTGATATGGAGGGTCTGCTGTTGCCCATGCATCAGACCCCCCCTCTCTTCGCAGCTGAAGGGTCCAAGGGAAAGACGGAGTCAATACAGCTTGGCTTCACGTCTGCCGCAGGAGTTGCCGGTGTTGACTACAATGTCAAACCGCCTTAGGGACTCCGGCTCCGGATTTTCTGTCGGGGTTTACTCCCTTAGCCTTTCCCCTGAAGAGGTATGCCGCAAGGCAGCGGAGGTTTTTTGGAGTCAGAGTTTTCCTTCTCTGATGTACCCTGACTGGAAGATCCTTGTAACTGTAGGGTTACATTTTTTATATAAGATTCTTCTATCCTTTTTCGGTAGGCCTGTATTACTATGAATTTTCCTCTCAGGTCTGCTTTTGCTGTGTCCCATAGATTTTGGGATGTTTTGTGCTCATTATCATTTGTTTCCAGAAACTTCTCGATTTCTTCCTCGATGCCATTGTTAACCAATTCATTATTTAATAGCATGTTATTAATCCCCATGCGTTTGAATGTCTTTGAGTTTTTTCTCTGAGGTTGATATCTAGCTTCATGGCATTGTGATCTGAGAAGACACTTGATATAATTTCAATTTTTTTGAATTTGTTGAGGCTTGTTTTGTGTCCTATCATGTGATCTATCTTTGAAAATGTCCCATGTGCATTTGAAAAGAATGTATATTTTCCTTCTCTGGGTTGAAAAGTCCTATATATATATATATATCAATTAAGTCCATTTTGTCTAGAGTGTTGTTCAATGCCTCAAAATCTTTGGTGTTTCTTTGCATCGAAGATCTGTCCATTGTTGACAATGGAGTATTAAAGTTCCCTTCTATGAGTGTGTTGCTGTTGATATATTTTTTGTAGTCTCCCAATATTTTCCTTATATATTTTGGTGCACCTATGTTGGGTGCATATAAGTTCATGAGGGTTATACCTTCTTGATGGATTGTTCTCTTAAGGATTATAAAATGTCCTTCTTTGTCTCTTTTTATGGCCTTTGCTGTGAAATCTGTTTAGTCTGAGATAAGTATTGCTACCTCAACTTTTTTTTAATGTCCATTTGCTTGGAATACTTTTTTCCATCCCTTCACTTTCTGTCTGTATAGATCTTTTGTTTTGAGGTATGTCTCTTGTCGACAGCATATATGTGGATCATGTTTCCATATCCATTCTGCTACTCTAAGTCTTTTCCTTGAAGCATGTAACCCATTTACATTTAAGGTTATTATTGACAGGTATTTATTCATTTCCCTTTGTTCCTGTGTTCTTCTCCCTCTCTCTTTTTGTTCTTCTTCTTACAGTATTCCCTTTAGGATCTCTTGCAAATCTGGTTTGTTGGAGATGTGTTCTTTTATTCTTCCTTTGTCTGGGAAACTCCTTATTTGACCTTCCATTTTGAAAGAGAGACTTGCTGGGTAGAGTATTCTTGGTTGTAGGCCTTTGTTTTTCATTGCTTGGTATATTTTTGCCATGCCCTTCTGGCTTGTAGCTTTTCTACTGAGAAATCAATTGATAGCCTTATCGGAGCTCTCTTGTATGTTATTTGCTGTTTTTCTCTTGCTGCTTTTAGGATTCTCTCTTTGTCTTTGAATGTTGCCATTTTAATTATGATGTCCCTTGGAGTAGGCCTATTTGGATTCATTTTCATTGGAACTCTCTGTGCTTCTTGGACTTGCATGACTTTTTATCTCATCAAGTTAGGAAAATTTTCTGTCATTAATTTTTCAATCAGATTTTCTATCCCTTGCTCTTCTCCTCCTTCTTTTATCCCTATGATTCAAATGTTGTTTTATCTCTTGTTTTCCTGCAGATCTCTTAAACCCTCTTTACTTTTTTAAAGTATTTTTTCTTTTTTATTGTATTGTTTGGGAATTTTTTTCTATATTGTCCTCTAACTCACAGATCAGTCCTCTGCTTCATTTAGCCTGATTTTGATTGATTCTACTGCATTCTTTAGTTCAGGAATTGTATTATTAATTTTTTCCTGGTTCTTGTTGATAGTTTCTATGTCTTTTTTTTTTATGCTGGTGTAGTTTTCAGTAAGCTCCTTATAGCTTACCTGGAGCTCTTTATAGCTCCTCTGGAGATCATTATAATTTTCTTTGAGTTTGTCAAGTTCATTGAGCTTCCTCATTACTATTGTTTTGAATTCCATGTCTGATAGCTTGCTTGCTTCTATGTCATCTATTCTTCCTTTTAGAAATTCCTCCTTTTTTTTTTTTTTTTTTTTGGTGGAGTGTTCTTTCTGTTTGGTAGGGTGTTATTCCCCCTCCCCATTTTGGGCACTGGGCTTGTTTCTGCTTCTTAGATTGATCTGCTTTTATTTTCTGCCTTTATGGTGTGAAGTTCTTGTATCCAGTTGTTGAGCTGCTGTCTCCAGTTGATGCGACTTGGAGGGGACCAGTCTGCTCAACTGATTTCCCCCATGGCACCTGGGATGATTCTGTACTGGGACCTAGTCTACTGCTCTCCCAGCTCTTTCTCAAGGGCCAGCACACAAAACTTATTACAAAGTGCCTCTAGTTCATTTCCCTGTCCTTTGTCTTCAGCCAGAGGCCAGTGCCTCCCTTCGTGACGACCAGGGGCATGTTGACCTGTTGCGTGCCAGGGCAGGTGGATCCAATGCAGACTGGCTGCTCTCCTGTTCCAGCTGAGGGGAGGCCTCTACTCACCCGTGGGCAGGTTTGTTGGGGACTATGGGGGTGGGTGGCACATTGGTTTCACGCCCACTGGTGTGTCCCCAGGTGGTAACTGGGCGCAGTGGCTGGCCTGTTGGTTTGGCAACTATTGAGGTGGGCCAGAGGTTCCTGGGTGCAGAGGCAGCAGTGTGTGCCTGCGTGAGGCATTGGGGGGTGCTAACTTCATACCCACTGGGTCGCACGCCTGGGTGATACCCATGTACGGTGTCTGGCGCATTCGTTTGGCACCTGTTGGAGCTAGCCAAGGTGCTTTCGCATGCGTGGTGGCCTACGCGCTAGCCTCATACCTGTTGAGCCATGCCCGAGGAGTTGATTTTCTGCTCATTGGGGCGGGGCCCCAGACAGCTGTGCACAGTGAGGGTGGGCATCTGTGAGCTGCGTGACCCAGGTGGAGGGTTGGGGAGTGGACGAGTGCACTGCTGCGCCTGCACTCTTCAAGAATCTCATCCCACCCCTAACCTCTTCTCCCCTCTCTGCAAAATACAACAGAAAAAGAAAAAAAAACGTTCTTACATACACAGCAGTATGCTGTTCCTTGCCTCTCCGCTCCAGATGTGACCTGGCAGACTTCTGGCTCTGCCAGCGGGCAGAATACCGTGCTCCTCCGGATTCCTCTCTGGGGAAGCTTGTGGTCACTAAAAAGTCTTTGTCTATTTCCAGCCACAGTTTGGGAAGCCAGCCCAGTCAGAAATCCTATTTCGTCCCTTTCTCCTTCGCTATCCTCACCAAATAGGTCACTCTAATATGGTCTCCTCTAATCCAGCAGTGCCAAGGCTTAACTTCTGCCAGTATACAGATGTTAACTGACATGTTCTGTCTGCAATTAGTCCAAACTACAGATGGATCTTGGGAGCTAGAAAGTGCAACCTCCACTCACTCCTCTGCCATCTTCCCTCCTCAATAAAATCTTTTTTAAATAATCGTTTTTTTAAAAAAAGGTATATGCCAAAGGGTTAAATAAAGACTCCTTTTTGGATCCAAGATGGCAGAGGAGTAAGTGGAAGCTACACTAATGTCCTCCCAGGACCAGTCTGGATTTACAACTTAATTTTGGAGAAATCATCTGGAATAACCAACCGAACACTAGCTGGAGAGAAGCTGGAGAGAAGTCTTATAACCTCAGAGAGACAGAAAAGGCTGTCACATCACAACGTGACTGGTAGGGAGTGCGGAGACAAAGAAGGCCTTGCAGGGCTCCCATGGGTGGCAGCTGAAGGAACTGAGAAATAGCTCAGCAGCCGGGGATTCCCCCTAAGAAGGGCACGGTCTAAATAACCAGCTGGGCTTCCCAGCCTACAGCATCAGAGTGGAAAGTAAAATAGTATCCAGTTGTGAAAAATGAAAAGCCACAGGGCTTCTTGCTAGCCAGAGAGAAAGAGCTGGAGAAAAAGAGCTCTTAAGCAGATCACATATGAAAATATTTTGGCCCCCACTTACCTTGGGCTCAAGCAGAAGGAAGGCAGAGAGGACTAGAGACGCTTGGGGAGAGTTTAGCGTGGTGGCTTTGAGAGAAGAACTGGGGAAG
Organism: Furipterus horrens; assembly: GCF_987537825.1. NCBI lineage: Eukaryota > Metazoa > Chordata > Mammalia > Chiroptera > Furipteridae > Furipterus > Furipterus horrens. The sequence continues at coordinate 36,407,066 of NW_028327187.1, forward strand.
CAGCCAACTGGGTCCCGGTGCTGACTCATCCCCAATACTGCATGCAGACCATTCACTTCCAAGTGGCATCAGCCTGAGGAAAAGCAAAAGCCCTGCTTACAAGAGTTAAGCTGCCACACCCCCAGTTCTTAAGCCTGACAGCTAATCACAGATCGAATAGATTAACAACTAAAGGAGACAGACAAAGGCAGTATATCCCTGGAAGTCTCCAACAGGCTGCCTAGCGCCAAACTGGTACATGATCTGACACTACCAGAGGCAGATCCAGGAAGTGAAGATCAATTTAAGAAGCAGCAACAAACAATAAGAGTCACAAAAATGGGGATACAGAGAAACAACTCCCCATTGAAAGGAAAGGTAGATTCCCCAGAAAGAGTGCTAGATGAAATAGAGGGAAGCAAACTATCAGATATGGCATTCAAAACATGGATCATGGAGAAGCTCAATGAGCTCAGCGGAAACTACAAAGAACTCCAGAGAAACTATAAGGAACTCAAGAAAAACTACAAGGAACTTACTGAGAATTACCCCAGCATGAAAAAGGACATAGAAGCTATCAATAAGAGCCAGGAGGATATGAAGAATAAAATCTCTGAATTGAAGAACACAGTAGAAGGAATTAAAAGCAGGCTAATTGAAGCAGATTAATGGATCAGTGAGCTGGAGGATAATGTAGACAAAAACTACAAGACAGTGCAACAAAATGAAAAAAGACTGAACAAGAATGAAGAGATTCTAAGACAGCTTCAGGACAACATGAAATGTAATAATATCCGTATCATAGGAATTTAAAAGGAGAAGAAGAAGAGCAAGGGATAGAAAACCTCTTTGAAAAACTAATGACAGAAAACTTCCTTAACATGAGTAGAGAAAGTCACACAAGTCCAGAAAACACAGAGCGTCCCAATGAAGATGAACCCCAACAGGCCCACTTCAAGACACATCATAATTAAAATGGCAACATTCAAAGACAAAGAGAGAATCCTAAAAGCAGTGAGAGAGAAACAAGTAATAACATACAAGGGAGCTCCAATAAGGCTATCATCAGATTTCTTAGAAGAAACACTGAAAGCCAGAAGGGAATGGCAAAAAATATTCCAAGCAATGAAAAACAAAGGCCTACAACCAAGAATACTCTACCCAGCAGGGCTCTCATTCAAAATGAAATGTGAAATAAGGAGTTTCCAAGACAAAAGAAGGCTAAAAGAATACATCTCCACCAAACCAGCATTGCAAGAGATGATAAAGGGTCTGCTTTAAGAAGATGAAGAAACAGAGAGAGACAGAGAGGAACACAAGTACAAAGGGGGAGAATGGCAATGAATAAGTACCTATTAGTAATAACCGTAAATGTAAATGGGTTAAATGCTCCAATCAAAAGACACAAGGTAGCAGAATAGATTAAAAAGCATGACCAACATATATGCTGTCTACATGAGACCCACCTTAGAACAAAAGATCTACACAAACTGAAAGTGAAGGGATGGAAAAAAGTATTTCAAGCAAATGGACATGAAAAAAAAAAAACTGATGTAGCAATACTTATATCAGACAAAACAGATTTCACAGCAAAAGCCATAAAAAGAGACAAAGGCCATTTCATAATACTTAAGGGAAAAATCCATCCAGATGATATAACCCTTGTAAACATATATGCACCCAACTTAAAAGCACCCAAATATGTAAGGAAAATTTTAAAAAACTCCAAGAGAGATATAGACAGCGACACACTCATAGCAGGGGAATTTAACAGCCCATTGTGAACAATGGACAGATCTTCAAAACAATGAAACACTGAAGATATTGAGGCATTGAACAGCACTCTAAATCAAATGGACTTAGTTGATATATATAAAACTTTAAACCCCAAAAAACAAAATATACATTCTTCTCAAGTACACATGGAACATTTTCAAAAATAGACCACATGGTAGGACACAAAACAAGCCTAAACAAATTTAAGAAAATTGAAATTATATCAACCATCTTCTCAGATCACAATGTCTTAAAATTAGAAACCAACCTCAAGAAAACACTGAAAAACTTTCAAACTCACGGAGAATGAATAACATGCTATTAAATAATGAATGGGTTAACAATGACATCAAGGAAGAAATCAAAAAGTTTCTGGAAACAAATGATAATAAACACACAACAGTCCAGAACCTATGGGATTCAGCAAAAGCAGTCCTTAGAGGAAAGTTCATAGCAATACAGGCCTACCTAAAAAAGCTCGAAGAATCTCTAATAAAAAGTTTAACCCTACAGCTACAAGAACTAGAGGAAAAACAACAAGCAAAGCCCAGGGCAAGAAGATGGAAGGAAATGATCAAGATCAGAGCACAATTAAATGACATAGAGATTAAACTAACAATTCAAAAGATAAACATCAGTAGGAGTTGGTTCTTTGAAAAGATAAACAAGATTGACAAGCCTTTAACCAGGCTCATCAAGAAAAAAAGAGAGAGGACCCAGATAAATAAAATCAGAAAAGTAAGTGGAAAAATCACAACTGACATCACAGAAATACAAAGGATTGTAAGAAATTATTACAAACAACTGTATGGCAAAAAATTTGACAACCTAGAGGAAATGGACAAATTCCTGGAAGCATGTAGTCTTCCAAAACTGAATCAAGAAGAAGCAGAAAACATGAATAGACCAATAACAACTCGTGAAATTGAAGCAGTAACCAAAAATATCCTGGCAAACAAAGGCCCTGGACTGGATGGCTTCACAGGTGAATTCTTCAAAACATTTACGAAAGAACTACTCCCACCCTTCTCAGACTATTCCAAAAAAATTTCAAGAAGTGGGAAGACTCCTAAACTCATTCGATGAAGCCAGTATTACCCTAATTCCAAAACCATGTCAAGACACAACAAAGAAAGAAATCTACAGGCCAATATCTCTGATGAACATAGATCCTAAAATGCTCAACAAAATATTGGCAAACCGGATCCAGCAACACATTAGAATGATCATACACCACAATCAAGTGGGATTCATCCCAGGGATGCAAGGATGGTTTAATATTCACAAAGCAATAAACGTAATATACCACATAAACAAAATGAAAGACAAAAACCACATGATTATTTCAATAAATGCAGAAAAAACATTTGATAAAGTACAACACCCATTTATGATGTAAACTCTCAGCAATATGGGAATAGAGGGAGCGTTCCTCAACGTAATAAAGGCCATATATGAGAAACCTGAAGCCAATATCATACTCTATGAGCAAAAACTGAGAGCATTCCCCTTGAAATCAGGAACAAGACATGGATGTCCACTCTCTCCACTCCTATTCACATAGTTTTGGAAGTTCTAGCCACAGAAATCCGGCAAGAAAGTGAAATAAAAGGCATTCAAACTGGAAAAGGGGAAATAAAACTGTCATTATTAGCAGATGACATGATACTGTACAAAGAACACCTTATAGATTCCACAAAAATACTACTAAACCTAAGAAGTAAATTCAGGAAAATAGCAGGATACAAAGTCAATATTCAAAAATCGAAGTCATTTCTGTACACCAGCTTTAAAATTTCAGAGATAGAACTAAATGAAAAATACTATTTACCATAGCAACAACAACAAAAAGTTAATGTACCTAGGAATAAACTTAACTAAGGTGGTAAAAGACCTGTACTCAGAAAACTATATAACACTGAAGAAAGAAATTAAGGAAGATACAAAAAAATGGAAGCACATACCATGTTCTTAGATGGGAAGAATCAACATCATCAAAATGTCCATACTACTCAAAGCAATTTATACATTCAGTGCAATCCCTATTAAAATACCAATGACATTTTTCACAGACCTAGAACAAATACTTCAAAAATTTATATGGAACCAAAAAAGAGCCCAAATAGCCACAACAATTTTGAGGAAGAAGAACACAGTAGGAGAAATCACAATACCTGATATCAAACTATACTACAAAGCCACGGTAATCAAAACACTCTGGTACTGGCATAAGAATAGACATATAGATCAATGGAACAGAATGGAGAGTCCAGAAATAAACCCAGGTCTATATGGTCAATTAATATTTGACAAAGGGGGAAAGAACATCAAATGGAGTGAAAAGAGCCTCTTCAACAAATGGTGTTGGGAGAACTGGACAGGGACATGCAAAAAAATGAAACTAGACCACCAACTTACACCATACACCAGAATAAACTCAAAATGGATCAAAGACTTAAATGTAAGTTGTGGCACCATAAAAGTACTAGAGGAAAACATAGGCAGAAAAATTTCAGATATCCAACGTAGCAACATTTTCACTGATATATTCCCTAAGGCAAGGGAAGTAAAGGAAAGAATAAGAAAATGGGTGTAATTCAAACTAAAGTGTTTCTGCTCACCAAAAGAAAACATCAGCAAGATGAAAAGGTAACCAACCATATGTGAAAACATATTTGCCAATGATATATCTATTAAGGGATTGATCTCCAAAATATATAATGAGCTTATTTGACTCAGCAACAAGAAAACGGATAACCCAATTAAAAAATGGGCAAAGGACCTGAACAAACACTTCTCCAAAGAGGACATACAAAGGGTCCATAGACATATGAAAGAATGCTCAACATCACTAACCATCACAGAGATGCAAATAAAAACCACAATGAGATACCACCTCACACCAGTCAGAATGTACATCATCAACAAATCAACAAACAACTTGTGCTGGAGAGGATGCGGAGAAATGGGAACCCTGGTGCATTGCTGGGGGGAATGCAGGCTGGTGCAGTCGCTATAGAAAACAGTTTAGAATTTCCTCAAAAAACTAAAAATGCAACTGCCTTTTGAACCAGCAATTCCATTGCTAGGATTATATCTGAAAAATTCTGAAACACCAATTCAAAAGAACCTATGCATCCCTAGGTTCATAGCAGCACTATTTACAATAGCCAAGCGCTGGAAACAACCTAAGTGCCCATCTGTAGATTACTGGATCAAAAAACTGCGGTACATTTACAAAATGGAGTAGTATGTAGCAAAAATATAACAATAACAACATGGATGGAACTAGAGAGAATTATGCTTAGAGAAATAAGCCAGGCAACAAAAGAAAAATACCTTATGCTATCACCTATTACAGGAAACTAATGAAAAACACAAAGAAATGAGAAAAATTGAACCAGAGGTATGTAAACATAGAATAAACTAACAATAACAAGGGGGGAGTCGGGATGGAGAGAAGGGGGTAAGAAAGGAAGAGTCTAGTCAAAGAGCATGCACAAATTACCCACGGACATCAACAACTGAGTGGGGACTGAATGTGGGAGAAGGGGGGGCAGGGTTTGGGGAAGGAAGAGGGGAAAAGGTGGGATAACTGTAATGGAAAAATGAACAAAAAAAATTTTAGTGGAGAAAAAAAATGAAAATATAAAGAATGGAAATGCCAGTTCAGTGAATATTAGAAGCACAATGATTTTCCTTCACTCTGTATATTTTTCTCCCTATCTGACCTCTCCAGAGTTTGGCATTCTAAAGAAGTAAGTAATGACATAAGGTTCTTTGCGTAAAAATAATTAGGCCAGTTGTTAATAGAAGTTTTTTTGACCAAGACTTTTACTGGAATGTCATGCCTAAAGGAGACATGCTTGGGCTTTGGTTATTACCAAAAAACCCTGAGGAACTGGGATTGACTTTCAAAGGTAATAAAAGCCCATGAGATAAAAGACCTGGTACCTTGGTTGGTTGTGCAGTCCACAGCAATCTTTCCAGGGAAGGAATGAAGGTTGTTTTCCTGAAAGATGGCTAGAAGGGACCTTAAGGCACAATGAAAAACCAGAAGGACTTGGAAAAGACAGTTGTTTACAGGCAAGGCTGAATCCCAGGTACGTGGCTCAGCTTCTGTGCCCTGAAGGGCAGACTGAAGGTCACCCTAAATGTTCCTTGCATAAGTTCCAGCAAAGCAGAACTAAAGATCATAAGTGATCATTTGCTGCTCTTGTTGTGTTTATGCAAGTGAACAGGATAAATTAAAAATGGACTTAATGCAGTCCCTTTAATGACAAGGAGGGTAATTTTAGGGAGAAAAATCGTGATTCAAGAAAAATCACAATGCTCAGTGATAGACTATAAAGTAGTGCAACTAACCATCTTTAAAGTTTCTTTTCATTTAAAATTTGTTTTCACTTGAAAATTTAACTATATCTGTGGTATCATCCAAGATATTTAATTTACAGGCAAGAAGAATGTCAAATGCCTTGCAACTGGATGTCTTTCCAATAAGACAGTCTTACAGATTTAGAGACTTGTTTGTGGGTTATGTAACATAAATTAACATGTGTTTTCTGTTTTCAAAGGGCATAAGCTTATGATCTCATTACCTGAGTTATTGTCTGTATATATAGGCCTCTGATTCCAAAAAACCTCCGCTGCCTTGCAGCATACCTCTTCAGGGGAAAGGCTAAGGGAGTAAACCCCGACAGAAAATCCGGAGCCGGAGTCCCTAAGGCGGTTTGACGTTGTAGTCAACACCGGCAACTCCTGCGGCGCACCTGAAGCCAAGCTGTATTGACTCCGTCTTTCCCTTGGATCCTTCAGCTGCGAAGAGAGGGGGAGTCTGCTGCATGGGCAACAGCAGACCCTCCATATCACCCTGCCCAGGCTCTGTAGCTTCAGCTTCACTGGAGAGGACACACCAGCGTCATCGTAAGATGTTGATTCAACACAGGAGGAGACAGATACCGTGTCACTCCCGAGTTGGACTGCACAGCCATTCTGGGCTGTGCAGATAGACTCTTAAGAAGCTACACCATCATCTCTCAAGATGGACGGCTGCCGACGACGATATAGGCCTCACTTAATCCTGTCTGCATTGCTGCCTCCTGAGACTCAACGCTTTGGCTGAACTAAGTGGCTGGGTTGGTGAAGAACGGGGTGGTCTGTGGGCTTCACTTTAAAACTGGTTTCTCTTTTCTATCCTAATGGCTTGGACCGAAAGGGCCCAGAGGTCTGAGAGGGGGGAAACTTGAAATATTTCCCTCAGCCCAAACTAAGTATAATGGACAGGTGATATGTGCCTGGAACACTTTCCTCCAAAGAAGCCCATCTTTTTTCTAATGTGAGGCATTGAAAAATTAATCCCTGCCTTTTGTCATCTAGTGGTTATGGATTGAATGATGTCTTTTAACCCTGTTGCCAAATCTGTTGCCCCCAGAATACAACAAGAATGCCAGCCTGTTAAATCAAGCATGCCATTGTCCGGGGACAGCCAACTGATCCTTCCCCATGTGGAAAAGCCACCCTCCCCACCACACCCCCACTCTTACTAGGGATTTCTGGACCCAAGTGTAGGTAGGACGACAACCATGTCCAGCTTGAAGCAGCTAGAGGAGCTCTAGATCTTCGCCCATTGTCCTTTATAAGATTATAAAGGATCTTAAGTCTGAGAAGGAGGAATTGCTATTTTTTATTGTTACAATAATTAATTAATTAATTAATTTTTTAAAAAGAAGAAGAAGAAGAATGTATGATAGGTTGAAGTTGGAGAGCTTGTATGTATGACCCATGGGCATGGACTTGGGGGGGTATTGCTGGGGGAGCGGGGTGCTGGGCGGAGGGGATCAAGGGGGAAAAATTGGAACTATTGCAACAATATAATCAAAAAAATATACTTAAAAAAGCCCTCCTTTCTATCCTGAAATATTTTGAGTGTAAAATTATGACTCCTTCAAACAGGCCATAGAGTATATTTATTCCAAACAATGGGCTAATATTGTAACACTGTCAACACAGTAAGAGATGACCCTGAGTAGGGGACAAATACTTAGGCGTGAATGCTATTTTTCATCATTTCAAAATATCTTTGAAAGCAAACAATCCATTATTTTGAAAACAACCAATTTATAACCATTATTTGATTGAAAGTAGATAACTTCTTTTAAGTTAATTCATTTATGTAGGTACAACTTTGGAGTGATGTCTGTCACTGTAAAATTTTGGAATGGCTGATATCATTACCTTTTGAAATAAACTCTGCATATTCTATGTATTTTAAGAGGCAGTTAATAATAACCCTAATGTTTATATATGTAGAGCTTTACAGCTTAAAAATATTTAGATGCTCATTATCCAAAAAAATATTTGAGCTTTTTCTCATTTACAGGTATGTTAACTGATGCTCAGAGAAGTTAAATGTTTTGCACAAGGTCAAAGAATTAGTACACAGCAAGCACATTAGTAGAATTTAGGCATCTCACTCAGTCAAGTGCTGCTTCTATTTTATTAAGCCAAACATCTCTTTTCTCAGAGAAAAGTAAGGTCATCACCTTGAAATCTCTCCTTTAAGAAGACCACTTTTTTGCTCTTTTCTTCATTAATATTCAAATTTCCTCATGTCTCTTAAAACATGGCCTTCTGTCACTATCAACAACATCCAGAGTTTTATGCATCTCCTGCCAAGGTAGAACCACAACTTTCTTCAGAGAAAAATTCCTATAGGCAATTTTTTATGGTGTTTGTGAGAGGACTACTCTGGAAACAGCAGTTCATCATTGATATACTGGTAGTGTGTTATGATGACCAGCATAACATGTGGAAAATTCTGGATAGAAAGGTTGAATAACAGTGTCATGTTCTTCAGGTTATCAGTAGACTGAGTTTTTAAAACTGCAGCTGTAGGGGATTGAACAGAGCATGGTTTCCAAAAGATACTAAGTGTGCTAATTGATTGGGATGAGGATCTGGATCTTTAAGGAGATGATACAGAAAATGATAAGATGAGCATTTATAGAGATCAGCATTATCCAATAGAAAAATAATAAAAGCTATATATGTAATTTAATATTTTTGAGTAGGTATACTAAAAAATGGAAAATAGTTAATTTAATAATATATTTTACTGAAGTCACTATGTCCAAATATTATAATTTTAACATGCAATAAGCATTTAAAATTATGATTGATTAATTTTGGATCCTTTAAAATAGTAAGTCTTTGAAATCTTGTTTTTTTTGCACGTATAGAACCTATCCATTTGATCAACCATATTTCATGTATTTAGTAGCCACCTATGGACAGTGTTTACTATATTGGATAGAAAATCCTGGAAATTTTACTGAAGACTTTTGCAGGTATAGTCATGGAAATGATGAACTGCTAATCTCATTTGGAAAAGGATGAAGGTATAATTTCATGCCTCTGTGTATGAGCATTCATTTAAAATAAAGATAGAGGTAAACTAAACCAGGGTATCACAACTTCAGCACTATTGACTTCTTGGGGGGTAGAGAATTCTTTGTTTTGGGGGCCTTTACTGTCCATTATAAGATGTTTAGCAGTACCCCTGCCCTTTACTCAATAGATATCAGTAGGACTCCTTCTAGTTGTAACAACCAAAAATGCCTCCAGAATGTGCCAAATGTCTCCTGGAGGGTTGGGTGGATGCCATCCCTGGTTAAAAACCAGTGATCTAAAGAATGCTTCCAGCCAAAGGCTTTTAGACTCAGGATGGATAATAAAGCAAAAATTCTCAAATTCTGAGCCCAAAATATCAACCTTTAATTTAAATTTTCAATGTGTGCTTCTTGGATGGTTGGATAAGAGGACCAACATGATTTAGTAACTTTTCAGTACCTGATGTTACCTAAAACAACTATTTTGACCCTAGATTAAATTGGTTAGCTTTCCTTTCTTTGAAATTCAACAAGAATATTATTTAACATTTTCCAGAAGTAACCATAAGAAAAAAGTATGAGTGGATGGTTCAGAGAAAACTGACTTAAACAGCTGAGGGGGAAAAAAAGACATGTATCTTTCAAATGGTGAATTGCGAAAAGTTATAGGCATATACACTTTATCCAATCTAAGAAACACTGCTCAGCTTGAAAATCCTCCCAAAATCTGACCTCCTCTTACTTATCTAAAATATCCCTCACAGCTTACCAAATAGAAGTCTGAACCATTTAAATAGATTTTCTTGTAATGTGTTGAATATACCATAGTCCTTCCTTTGGTAATGCATTTTTTTCCAAGCTGTTTCTTACATGTAGGATGCTCTCCTTATTTCACTTTACTAATATAAATTTATCTTTAAGATCTTGCTCAATTTTAGTTTACTCTTGAAACCATCACTGGCTTAATTGATTTATAGTTATTAATCTTTTTTTTAATACTCTGAGACAAATTAAGTGTTAACTTGGCAGGTGCTAATTTGTGTAAATTTGTTATATAACTATAGTAAGTGTAAGGTCCTGTAGTGCAGGGGTTATTCTTTTTTATCTGAATACAAAATACTCAGACCCTCCAGACTTGGCCGTATGTTGCAGGTTGAATTCTCTGAGAAGCAGATTTAATTTGCTTAGTGTACTGTATATGTATTAGGGAGTATCATTGGGATCAATACTGTGGAAGGGAGAAAAGGGAAGTAGAACTGATCAAAGGTCAAGGTTGAGCCATAATGCATGTCCAGGAGCCTCAGTCAACCCTGCAGGGATATCTAGAACTAAAATGGCTCTCCTATGGCCAAAACTACCAAACTTTTATATCACTGCCTCGAAAAGTCATTATCTGTGATCTCTCTAATAAAATATGTGACTTTGTTTATTTACTTATTTTTAGAGAGAGGGGAATGGAGAAAGAAAGGGTGAGAAACATAACATAACTGTGTCGTTGCCTCTCACTCGCGCCCCCAATTGAGGACCTGATGTGCTACCTAGTCATGTACCCTGACTCGGAATCGAACCGGCGACACTTGGCCCATAGGCCGACGCTCAATCCACTGAGCCACAGCAGCCAGGGCTCAAGGTATGTGACTTTAAACAGTGATTTACAAGGCTGGGTGCACTTTCACCAAGTAAGTCAACCAACAAATCCATCCTTGAGGGTGTATATAGGCAACACATTTCTAAGTCTATCACAAAGCAATAGATGTATAGAAGGAGTTTAATGAATGTTTATTGAATAATAGAAGATTTTGCAATGATACTAACTAACAGGAAAACAAAGCAGGAGAAGTTTTTGTCCATCAATCTGGTTCGATGGACCTATCTGATAAACAGTCCAATGGCTATTCTAAGGAACACTCCCCTTCCAAGATAAGAGGAGTGAATCAGTGTTTGTGATGCACACCAAGTTAATCCATCAAGGATTGTAATTATAATGGTTTTGAAATATCTCCAATAAATGTTACATTATCAAACAGATCTTGAGACTGAAATAGTATAAAAATTTGTTGGATATGTCAAAAATCAAGTTAGACTACTACAGGTGCTGAAAGACCATGCTTATGCTTATGAGCTCACTGATGTCAAAAGAAAAGCAAATAAACCTGGCTCTCAATTCCTGAACCTACCATTCCAATTCTTCTAAAGATAACGGAAAGAAAGGCTGTGGTAGTGTGAGGAACAACACATTTATATTTAGTTGATACTGTGTACAAATTCCTTATATATTTATCTGTTAACCTCTGCAGTAATCCTGGGAAATAGGTAGGATTTTGTCTAGTTTTGTAGATGAGAAATCTAACTCTGATATGTAAATTATCTCTGGTCCCATCACCATCATCACCATCATCAGTATCATTGACATCAACACTGCTAAAACCTACAGAGTGCTTACTTTGTGCTAGATATTTTTCTAAGTGACTTTACATATATAAACTCATTTACTTCTAATAACTACCTTATGAAGTATGTGCTATTATTATCCACACTTTACAGATAAAATAACTGAAACACACAGAGCAGAGGTTTAGTAACTTACTCAAATTGCATACTTTTTTTCACACAAGTAATGGAAAACCTGAAGTTTGAAATCAGACTACTTGTTTCTACTCTCTATGTTCTTGAACACTATGCACACTTGCCTAAATAACAAACGGCAGAAATGGGACATAAAAACAAAAATTGTACATTTAAAACTTATACAATCTTAGTAACCAATGTTACCCTGATAAATTTAATTAAAAAACAAGTCTGTCTTATTCCAAATGCAGCTTTTTTTCTACACAAGTGTGGCTCCAAACACATTGTGTTTGTATATTTTGAGGAATCATTCTCTTGATAGAAGGTAGGGTCTACATGAAAAATTGATAGAATGATTATGAGATGAGCTTTAGCAAATATGTGCATTTAGCAGGTCACTGAAGAAGATTTCACTTCAGAAGTTATGCAATTTCTGCAAAGGTGTCTGGAAATCAGATTTCACCTTTGATGATTTCTTATTATATTTTATTGCTTATGTTATTACAGTTGTTCACAATTGCCCACCCCCACCCAAGATCCCCCCATCAGGCAATCCCCATACCATTCTCTAAGTTCATGGGCCATGCATATATGTTCCTTGGCTAATCCCATCACTTTATTTTACCCAGTTCCCCTCTCCCTGCCTCTGCTCCAACAGCTGTCAGTCTGTTCCATATATCTACACTTTTGTTTCTATTTTGATTATTAGTTTATTTTGTTCATTAGATTCCACATATAAGTGAGATCACATGGTATTTGTCTTTAGTATACTCTCCAGGTCAATCCATGCTGATGCAATAGTTAAGAATTCCTTCATATTTGCTACTACATAGTATTCCATTGTGTAAATGCACCAGATTTTTTACCCACTCATTTACTGATGAGCACCTAGGCTGTTTTCAAATCTTGGCTATTTTAAATAATGCTTCTGTGAAAATAACAGTGATATATTCTTTATTCAAAAGAATGTATTCAAAAGAATGTATATCTGATATCAAATTCTACTACAAGGCCACTGTAATAAAAACAGGCTGGTACTAGCATAATAACAGACATAAAGATCAATGGAACAGAATGGAGAGCCCAGAAATAAACTCAGGTCTATAGGGGGAACTAATTATTGACAAAGGGGGAAGGAGCATAAAATTGAATGAAAATAGCCTCTTCAACAAATGGTGGTGGGAGAACTGGACAGGGATATGCAAAGATAAGAAACTAGACCACCAGCTTACACCATACACCAGAATAAATTGAAGATGGATCAAAGACTTAAATGTAAGCATGGCACCACAAAAGTCCTAGAGGAAAACATAGGCAGGAAATTTTCAGATATCTCACATAGCAGTATTTTTGCTGATATATCTCCTAGGAAAGGGAAATAAAGGACAGAATGAACAAATGCGACTGCATCAAACTAAAATGTTTCTGCTCAGTGAAAGAAATCATCAGCCAGATCAAAATGGAACCAACAATATGGGAGAACATATTTGCCAATGATACCTCAGACAAAGGAATGATCTCCAAAATATATAAAGAACTTATATGACTCAACATCAAGAAGATAGACAATCCAGTTAGAAAATGGGCAAGGGACCTGAACAAATACTCTTCCAAGGAGGACATACAGAGGTCCCCATAGGCATATGAAAGAATGATCAACATCACTAGCCATCAGAGAGATGAAATTTAAAACCACAATGAGATACCACCTCACACTGGTCAGGATCAACAAACAAGTACTTGCAAAGATGTGGAGAAAAGGGAACCCTAGTGCACTGTTTGTGGAAATGCAGACTGATGTAGTCACTATGGAAGACAGTATGAGAATTCCTCAATAAACTAAAAATGGAACTGCTTTTTGATCCAGCAATTCCAGTGCTAAGATTATACATGACGAATCCTAAAACACCAATTCAAAAGAACCTATGCACCCCAATGTTCACAGCAGCACTATTTACTATACTCAAATGCTGAAAACAGCACAAGTGTCCATCAGTAGATGAGTCAATCAGAAAACTGTGGTACGTTTACACAATGGAATACTAAACAGCAGAAATAAAGAAGGAATTCCCACCATTTGCAACATGGATGGAACTGGATAGTATTATGCTAAGTGAAATAAGCCAGGCAGCAAAAGACAAATACCATATGATATCACCTAATATAGTAAACTAATGAGCAACACAAACAAATGAGCAAAACAGAACCAGAAGCATGTAAATAAGGAACAGACTGACAGTGACCAGGAGGGAGGGAGGAGGGAGAGAAAGCGGGTAAGAAGGCGAAGGGTCTAGTCAAGGAACTACTATGAATGTTCCATGGACATGGACAGCAGAGCGAGGATTGAATGTGGAAGGGGATTCAGTGGGGTAGGAGGAAGCAATGGCAGAAAAATAGTACAACTGTAACAAAAACAAGTTAAAATTTTTCTTTGTTTTTACCATTTTCCATTTTAATTATGATGAATCTTTGCGTAGGTCCCTTTGGGTTCATCTTGATTGGAACTCCCTGTGTCTTCTGAACATCTGTGACATTTTCCTTTCCCAGAGAAGGGAAGTTTTCTGCCATTACTTCTTCAAAAATTCCTTTATTCCTTGCTTACTCTCTTCTACTTTTGGTGCTCCTATGATGCAGATGTTGTAATCCTTGATATTTTCCCGGAGGTCCTTTAGACATTCCTTCTTTTTCTTAATCTTTTTTCTCTTTCATTTTATATTTGGGTAGATACTGTTATTTTGTCTTCTAATTTGCTGATTTAATCTTTTGATTAATATAACTTTCTATTTATTCTTTCTAGTCAATTATTCACTTCAGATATTGTAATCTTCATTTCTGACTGGTTCTTGTTAATTGTTTCTATATCCTTTTTAATGTGTACCATCTCTTTATTTAAGTTCTAACTGAGATCATTTATTCTTTCCCTAAGGTTCTTGAGCATTCTTATAACCATTATTTTAAACTCTGCATCTGGTATTTGGGTTCCTTCTATTTCATCTATTTCTTTTTCTTAGGATTTTTGTTGTTCTTTTATTTGGGACAATTTTATTTGTCTCCCCATGCTCTCTATGTGTTGAGTAGATGTGCTATGACTCCTAAACTTGTTTTGATTTTTTTTTTTTTTGTGAAGGTTTCTTGTTGGCCTCAGTGGAACAATCTTCTAGTTCACCTGAGCTTTGTACTCTAGGATTGTTTCTTGTGTTATGTGTTGAATGTTGTTGGACTTTTCATGGGTAGAGTTAACGCTTCATGCTGGGAAACTGTAAGTGTAAACCTCAACCACCAATCGTGAGTTGCTGCACAGGTGTTGCCCCTTGAGGCAGTGTTTTTCCCAGCAGGGTCTGGTGCCTGCAGAAATATCTTTTTTGTATACAAATTATGTGGCTAGTTGGATCAAGCTGTGGTGTGGTCTGAAGTCTACCACTGGTTTTGTTGGTTCTGCATACACTCGGGTGAGGTTAAGGTCCATTTTTCTCTCCAACATTGTTTATAACCAGCCTTGGACTACCTGTCTGTGTCTTCTGGATCTGCCTGTACCCGTGAGGGACCATCTGTGTAAAAGTGCCAGCTTCTTTCTGTTTAGAGCTGGGGTAGCTCTGTAAAAGAAACAAGGCTTCCTGAGGTCCACCTACCTCTTTTAGCCACTCTGACGACCTCCTGAGGTTGCCTGGTTTCCCTCCTGAGACTTTTAGTGAAATACTGTGAGACGAGCCTAGGCTAGTTGAGATAGAGGAAGTGAGTGGGTCCCCTACTTGGGGGGTCACACAGTCAGTTGGGCACTTAATGAGGGGGAAGTAGCCCCTGCTTCAAAACCAAACCCCTCAGTCTCTGCCAGAATATCCAAATCTATTTTCCTCAGGTAGGCTCACTGCAAATTTAAGTTAGGTACAGCCAGCTGTCCCCCTCGCAGGAGTAAGATCAACAGCACTGGACTCAAGAGGATAGATTAAAAAAGTATCCCACTGGGGTTGATGCTGTCCCAGCTCCAAGGAGGACCCTAAGTTCTCTGTTCTAGTCCCAGACCTTAGGAGGAGGCTAAGCTCTCTGTGCCATTCAGTTAAGTCAAAGTCTGGGTCTCTGCCCAAAGCCTCTCCAGAAAACTGAAGACTCTTCTGAAGTCATTGCTAGCTGCATCCTGCTGCCCCTTCCTCAAGACCTGAGTGCAGCAGCATGGCCTTTCCAGAAGTTGGAGTCCATATCGTGAACTCTTCAAGTTTTTGATGCAACAATACGCAACAATAAGAGTGCTTTATACCAGGAGGTTGGACGCTATGTCTCCTAGGCGTGGTAACTACCCAATGGTTCCCACTGCCAGATGCTACACACACTCCTCATCTCTGTTGCTGTGGGTTGGAAATTCTTGCTTGGGGCCAAGACCCCTTGCTCCTAGGGGGAAGGAGTTCCACAACCACAATATGTATTTAGTTTCTCAGCTGCTGCTGCTACTGCATCTGAATGTGGGGAATTTCCCTCTCTACACTTCAATCCCTCTTATCAGTCACTATGTAGCACCTTCTGTACTCCTTGGTCATATTTCACAACAACTAGGTTTCAGTTGATGGTTCACGTTGATTGCTTGGCAATTCAGCTGCAAATCCAGTTTGGGGACAGGAGCAAATGGACTCAGTTTTCATCTACTTTGCAGCCATCTTGGAAAATCTTATAGCTCTAATTCTTGTGAGTGAGTGAAGAGGTCTTGCCTATAAATATTGGGTTGTCTGGTAACATCGGCTCTCAATCTTGTGAGTGTGGGAAGAAGTCCTTCCTTGGGAGAGTAGGGCATCCTGTCACATCAGCTCAAGGTCCTCTGATGATTTCTAAAAAATAATATTTTAAAATCTAATTAGTATAATCATCAAAGATTTCTGAGGATTATTTTGTCTTGTCTAGAACTTGCTGTCATGTTTTACTGCCCCAAGTGATCATTCTCAGCAACATGGGTTTTAACAGGATTCCAGAAAAGTAGCCAGCGCTCACCAAACTACACTCCAATTGAATCCTTTAGTCTTGGCCTGTCTCTCTAAATGAATCACAAAGTCATACAGAATAGAGTTTGCATGTTATTTGTATCTTCATCCCCTTCTACAACAGAGAGCAAATTAGATTTTGAAACTATGCCTGTGGAAACTTATGAGTAACTGAATCACAGGGCACATGTGTTTCTTGACCATGTTGAAAATACCATTAAAAAATAAACCCACTGTAACATATTAAAATAAAATGCTTCCAATTTCATTGTTTATTCAGAGGACCACAGACTGAGAACAGTCCAATAGGTGTCAAGAACACCCACATCCTGAAGCATGGGGCTATATTAACAATCTAGACCACAATACCATGCTAATTTTTATGAAATAGATTTTGTTGTCATTAGTCACCCCAAGAGTCCATGTAAGGCTGAGAAGGAGGAATGTATTAATATTGTACATTTAAAGAATCAAGGTTAGAATGAATAAAGTTGCTTTTTGCTTGAAGCTCTTTCCATTTAACTCCACTTCATTCCATAATCTTTTCCATGAATATTTTTCAAACTTTTAAAATTTTATTGTTGTTCAATTACAGTTGTCCCAATTTTTCCCACTTTTCTCTCCCCTGCTCTGCCCACCCCACATCCCTGCTCCCATAGTCAATCCCCACCCTGTTGTTCATGTCCATGGGTCTTTTATATTTGTTCCTTGATTAGAACCTTCCTCTTCTTTCCCCCCTTATCTCCTTTCCCTTTCCTTTCTGATCACTACCAGTTTGTTCCTTATTTCCATGTCATTGGTTCTATTTTGCTCATTTGTTTGTTTTGTTCATTTTCATGTGTACCACTTTGATCTTTTCTGTGAGAATTCTGGCCCCTGAAGTCTCTCATCCTAGGAATTTCTCTTTTTTGCCTTTTTAAAATTGTTCTTTTACAGTTGTCCCAATTTTTCCCATTGTTCTCCCCTGCCCCACCCACCACCCTCTCCCAGAGTCAATTCCCACCCTGTTGTCGATGTCCATGTGTCATTTATACATGTTCCTTGACTAGACTCTTCCCCTTCTTTCCCCTCTTATCTTCCTCTCCTTCCCCTCTGGTCACTTCACTTACATGGGAGAATTGCAATTGTCCTCTGCCTCATCCAGACTCTGATAGTAATCATTTATTTCCAACTAAATTAATTAATTGTGGGGAAATTGTAACTATACCCTAGGCTTCATGTCAACTCAACATCTATAGAGTATATTAGTATATTCAGATTTTACTAGAAATAAAAATGTTGAGGCCAAAGCTGGCTTATCACTGAACATGTGGAACGACCCTTAAAAGACAGGCACTGTGATACTTCTATAAACAGAATAAACATAATCAAAGAAGGGGCAATCTACATTAAAGAATAAACAAGTCTTAAGTCACTGATTTTCTTTTTTCCAGAAGAGTAACAACAAAATAACAGGAAGACATGTTGGATTGAGAATAGCCTGAATTTTCAAAATTCATATTCACTTAATGAGTCCCAATTCACTAGGAATCAATAGACTTCTAATTAATATACCTATTTTGAATATGATAGAAAAATACTAAAAATAATGATAATACCTAAGGAATATGAGAACTTGGAGAAATAATGTACATGGATAGACTAGTGGTGAAGTTTTATATTGGTACACTATTTCTAGAGATTAATTCAGCAATAATTATTTAAAAAGTTAAATGAGCATTTTTTTACCTTAGAAGGATTTATTCATATTAAACAAAATAGACTATACATTACTACATATAAAGAGTATAATTTTACAATGACACATGTTTTATTAACAAAAACACTACAATTGAAATATGTAAAAAGTCTAAAAAATAAGATGTCAGAATATATAAAGTAAAGCTTGACAAAAGTACAAGAGGAAGAAAAATAACAGCAGAGTGGGAAATTTTAATATATTTATATATTTCTCTGAGTCATAGATATATCTTGTAGAAAAATCATAATGACAAAAGATTTAAACCAGATTAAAATTTGACCTAATGAATGGATATATTATAGAACATTGCTCCAAACAATTGCAGAATGGGCATAGTTTTAATACAATTCACATTTAATGAAATTTCCTATTGGAATTATAAATATAGGCATAGATATAAATGCTTACTCTAATGAGATTTATCACTGTGAAAAACTGACCTATGTGCTCACAATAAAGGAGTTAATTAAATGAATTATTGTACATTCATTTAAGTGCATGTCATGAGACTATTAATAACTGATGGCTATATATAAAATAGAAAGACATCTAAAACATATGTAAAAATTTTAGTTTATGTAACAATGTATATAGTGCAATCCCATTGTTTTGGTTAAAAATACCTGAAATATTTAAATATAAATATGTCTGAAAGTACATGAGAAAAATATTGAGAAAAATGCATGTATTTTCCATGATCAGCCTAGAGGTTTATGCACATCACATTAACAACCTCTGTCATACCAACTGTCCCACAAAATTTGGTATTGAAGTTTATTTGCAGATTAAAAATATTTTCTTCTGTTCTCCCTTTTTCAAGTCTTTCACACCCTAATATTTTTAGAAGTAAAAGTCCTATTATTTTCCTTACAGAATTTTGATAAATATTAGCATCAATAAAATTTTTCATCCATAGAATTTCTATTACATACTAGAGCAGAAATAATACAGTGACATGGACAACAGTGAGGGATATGATTGTGGGAGAAGGGGTGGGCTGGGTGGGGGAGAACAATGGGGGGAAAATGGGACAACTGTAATAAAAAAAGAAATAATACAGTGAAATTTTTGTCTTATTACCTAAATATCTTGCACACAATGACATGGACTTTATATGCATGTAAATTATATAATTCTTATGTTGAGGACATTTTTAAGGTATTCATAGCCAGCATTGAATCAACCAATATTGACAAAAAGAATAGTTGGAACTGTCAAACAATGAATTTATTTGACTATGCTTCACTGGATATATGGACCAGAACATAAATGCTATCACTATCATCTTAGCACAAATTATTTTTTTACAGTACATTTGGGACACACTAAAAATGCATTTTCAATCAAATGAGACTGTCAATACCTGTATTTTTAGACATTCTATGTTATTGGGAGGTATAAAATTATATAATTTACATTGAATTTGGCCTCAGTGTTTGCAGGGAGTAATCTCTCAAGCCTTTTCAACTAGATGTAACGTTATTGATTTAACTGAAATATTTGAATTTAATAGGACTAGCACTATATTTTTTAGCATAAATATATTCCCAAATGCACCATTCACATAAAATGTCACTTCCTGTAAATCTCAGTAATCCCTTTCCAGGTTGCATGCATGTCTGCATTTAGTAAATGGCATTTCCAGTTAGGTTTATCTTTCTTTAAGGTACTCTGGATAGTACAATTAAATACTTTATAATCTAAGGCTATTATTTATTTTTACATTGTTGAATAATCTGGATTCATTTTGTTTTTAGCTGTAACCACAAAAAACTTGCTCAAATGGTTCTCAGTTGGGTATTTGGAAATATATTTTCTCTGCGGGAAAACAGTATCCTTAATATGTCGTAAGATGAAGCTTAGACTATTCATATGGCAAAACTTATTTCCAGAACTCTGCTACAACTTCCAGTCAAGATGGAGGGGTAGACAGACACACTGCGTCTCCCTCCACAACTAAGAAAGAATATAACTACCTCAAAACTAGAAACAACCAGAAGTTCCAGAAAATCAAACTGCATGGAAATCCAGCAAATAAAGATATAAAGAAGAATTTCTCATCCAGACAGGTAGGAGGGTCGGAGCTGGGACAGATAGTGCGCGGTGTGGTGGCGGCGGCGGCGGCAGCAGCGGCAGCAGTGGCAGCAGTGGTAGGCCAGCAGAAAGTGAAGTCACATGTTTTGAAGCTGGGAGGGACACCTGGGGAGCATTCCCAGCTCCTCACAGGACCTGGTAGATCGGAGTCCCAGCACTGGGGAAAATCAAGCCTCATTGTTTCTAACTGTGCAGACCAGTAGGGGTTGGAGTAGAGGCATAAACTGCTGGTCTCTCGGCAGAGTCCACTTGTTTAAAGAGCCCCCACATCCTAAAATGTGTGCAGACCAACCCACTCTGAGAACGATGGCCAGGGCAGCAGATAGAGGGGCGCCAGTCCAGTACAGAAGTGGGAGAGGTACCTAGAAAAGGGGCGAGTGCTGGGCAGGTGGCATTGCTCCCTCTCGGACCCCGCCCTCACATACTGAACCACAACGTGGTGAAACAGGTCGCCTTGTACTGACAAATCCCTAAGGCTCCGCCTCCTACAATGTAAGAGGAGTGACATCTCTACCTGGGATGTGGAGGCAAAGAAACACAGGAGCCTGTCAGAATGAGGAGACAGAGAAGTATGACCCAAAAGGGGGACTGGATCAAGGTTCCAGTGGGAGAACTAAGCAACGAGAAGATAGCCAACCTAACAGATGAGGAGATAGACAAACTAACAGATGCATAATTCAAAACACTGGTGATAAAGATGCTCACAGGTTTGACAGATATGCTTGAGTATGGCAAGCACATAAAAGAAGAAGTGAAGGCTATGCTAAGTGAAATGAAGGAAAATCCACACAAAACCAACAGTGAAGGGAAGGAAACCAGGGTTTAAGTCAATCATTTGGAACATAAGAAAGAAAGACAGTCATCCAGTGAAGAATGAGGAAGCAAGAATTGAAAAAAAATGAGAAAAACTTCCCAAATTTTGTGAAGGAGTTGGATATACAGGTTTGGGAAGCATGGAGGGTCCTGGGGGAGCTGGACCCAGAGGGGACCACACCAGGGTGCATCATGACTGAGATGCCAAAGGTGACAGACAAAGAGAGTCCTTGGGGCAGCAAGAGAGAGGTGGAGAGTTGCCTACAGGGGGGTGCCTATAGGACTATCAACTGATTTCTCAGAGGACACTTTCCAGGCAGGAAGGGACCGACAAGCAGTATTCAATGTGATGAAAGGCAACCTGCAACCAAGACTACTCTATCTAGCAAAGCTATCATTTGGAATAGAAGGGCAGATGAAGTGCTTTCCAGACAAGGTGAAGCTAAAGGAGTTCATCATCACCAAGTCATTATTATATGAAATGTCAAAGGGACTTATTTCAGAAAAAGATCAAAACTATGAACACTAAAATGACAACAAACTCATAACTATCAACAACTGAATCTAAAAATAAAAACAAATCCAACTAATCAAAGCAGAATAGGAACAGAATCATAGGTATGGGAATCATTTGGAGGGCTATCAGCTGGGAGAGGGGAAGGGGAGAAATAGGGATATGGTGCAGGGATTAAGAAGAATAATTGGTTGGTACAAAACAGACAGGTGGAAGTTAAGGATAATATAGGAAAGGGTGAAGCCAAAGAACTTATATGCACGACCCATGGGCATGGGCTAAGTAAGGGGGCTGGGATTGCTGGAGGGAAGAGGGGTACTGGGCAGAGGGGAGAAAAGGGGAAACAAATTGGAACTACTGTAACAACATGTTCAATAAAATACACTTGAAAAAAAAAATCTGCCACATTATCTGTCATTGAATCCATGAATAGCAAAGCAGGAATGATGTTGCCTTGTGAGTAACTTAAAAGTGACTTAAATGTTATAAGATGCAAGGTTAAACCAGGCCAGTGTCTGAAGCTTTATTATGCATTTTGTTAAAATATAAAAACTCTATGTGGAAATGACTACTACCCTTGCTAGATCTCTAACACACATTTCTATTATGTTGGTACCTATTTCATGTGTGATAAGCAACAGCTAATCTAAATTGAATGTTTAAGTCAAAAAACGTATTTGAATTTATTAGGGCAAAACACCAGACTTTGATAAACCACCCTGAAAACTATCTGACCTCTCAAAAAATGAACTTTGGTACATTCAAACATGTTAATTTTTTAAGTTACTCTTTCTTAACTGAACATTTGCATAACTAGTAGATGAGTCGTAATTTTCTTGTCAACCCATCTTTGGTTTTTTGATCTATCATGATAAAGCAAACGGATTTTGAACTCTATGTCAGATTCTTATAAAAGCATAATATGCATATCAGATAAAACCTTATGTGAGGCCATGACCAGTTTGCTCAGTTGGTAAAAGTGTTGTCCTGATACCTCAAGGTTGTGGGTTCAATCTCTCTCTCTGTCTCTCTTTGTCTCTCTCTGTCTCCGTCTCTATTATCCCTCTGTCTTTCTCAAATTAACTTAAAAAAACCTTATATGAAGACATAATTATTTTTGTGCATGGAAATAATCTGTCAAAAATAGTGTAGGGGTAATTATAGAGAGGGAGGAAAGAAAAAAAATGCTGAACCATTAGCGATAGAAAAAACCAGTTACTTCCATCCAAGATGGAAGCATAGGTAGACAATCTTACCACCCTCCACAATGATAACAAGAAATACAACTAACTCAAAACCAAAAACAACCATAACTAACAGAAAACTGAACCACATTAAGTCAACAAACAAAGATATAAAGAAATAATACTCACCCATACAGATAGAAGGGGTGGAGAAAGAGAAGAGAAGATGCAGTGTAGCAGCAGCATGGAAGTGGCTGTGATCTGCCAGTGTAAAGAGCAGTCACACATTATAAAAGTCAGGAGAGACAGCTGGGGAGTGATCCCAGACCCAGGCAGGATTTACAGCTCACGGCTCCATGTCAGGGAAAATAAAGCCTCATTGCTTCTGACTGTGAAAAATGGGGGTTAGGGTTGCAGAAGAAACTTCCAATCTCTCAGCAAAGTCCATTTGTTTAAAGGGCCTGCATGGTCCTAGAGCATCTGCAAACCCACCTACTCTGGGAACCAAAATCAAGGCAACAGCTAGAGGGGTGCCAGTCCCATTTGGAAATGAGAGAAGTGCCTAGGAAAGGTGTGAGTGCTGAGCAAGTGGCATTGTTCCCTTTCAAACCCCTCCCTCACATACAGTGACACAACATGGTGAAACGGGTCACCATGCACTGATGAATACCTAAGGCTGCACCCCTTACAATATAAGAGGTGCAACAGCTCTACCTAAGACATAGGAAAACACAGGAAGGAGATTGTAAATTGAGGATACAGAGAAGTATGGCCCAAAAGAGGAAGCAGATCAAGGTTCCAGTGAGAGAACTAAACAGTAAGGAGATAGCCAACCAAGCAGATGCAGCGTTCAAAACACTGGTGATAACATTGCTCACAGACTTGACAGACAAGATTAAGTATGACAAGCACATAAGGGAAGAAATGAAGGCTATGCTAAATGAAGTGAAGGAAAATCCACATGAAACCAATGGTGAAGGAAAGGAATCTGGGGTTCAAATCAATGATTTGGAACATAAGGAAGAAATAAACAGTCATCTAGTACAGAATGAAGAAATAAGAATTGATAAAAAATAGAAGAAGCTTAGGAACCTCTGGGACAAGTTTAAACATGCCAACATCTGAATAATAAGGGTACCAGAAGGAGAAGAAGAGCAAAATATTGCAAACTTATTTGAAAAAATAATGAAGGAAAACTTTGGTAATTTGGCAAAGGAAATAGACATACAAATCCAGGAAGCACAGAGTCCCAAAGAAGCTAGACCCAAAGAGGAAAACACTAAGACACATCATAATTAAAATGCCAAAGGTTAAAGTTAAAGAGAGAGTCTTAAAAGCAGCAAGTGAAAAGAAGTTACCTACGAAGGAATTCCCATAAGACTATCAGCTGATTTCTGAAAAGAAACTTTGCAGGCAAGAAGGGACTGGCAAGAAGTATTCAAAGTGATGAAAAGCAAGGATCTAAAACCTAGATTACTCTATTCAGCAAAGCTGTCTTTTAGAATGGAAGGGAAGATAAAGTGCTTCCCAGACAAAGTAAAGCTAAATGAGTACAAGCCCTTATTACATGAAATGTTAAAGGGACTTATTTAAGGAAAAGAAGAAGATCAAAGCTATGAACATTAAAATGACAACAAAGTCACAACTATCAAAAATAGAATCTAAAAAATGAAAACAAAAACAGAAAACTAAGCAAACAACCAGAATAGAAACAACAATAGTTATGGGGATCATTTGGAGGGTTATCAGCTGGGAGGGGGAAGGGTGTGAAATTGGAAAATGGTGCATAGATGAAGAAGCATAATTGGTAGGTACGAAATAAAGAGGGGGATTTTAAGAATAGTATAAGAAATGGAGAAGCCAAAGAACATACAGGCACGACCCGTGGACATGACCTAAGTGGAGTGGGACTGCTGGAGCGAAGCGGGGTACTAGGTGGAGGAGAGCAAAGGAAAAAATGGGACAACTGTAACAGCATAATCAATAAAATATACTTTATAAAAATTAAGAAACCATAACTGGTTTTGCGGGATATGATCTCAATCACCCAAAACAGATAATTATGTTTTCTTCTTACGCCCTCTACGAAACAGATTTCATAGATTCTGTTGTTCATTGTTTTCCATATTTTATCATAGTGGTATTTGAAGCTTTTTTATTGTCTAAATAATTGCAGTTTTCACCCACTCGTATCTTTTCAGGTATCTTCCAACATGGATCATATGTAAAAATATTGGTCAGCATCTTTCTCATAATAACTATATTATTTGATTGAAAAAGAATGCCACCTCTTTTCTAGAACAAAACAACTCATTTTCCATATTAAATTTCCTCAGAGGATTTAACTCTACTATTTAAAGACTAGCTTTTCTACTCTCAAATACTTTTTCAGACAATATGTATCTTCATAAAAGGAGGATGAGCCCAAACTACACCAACTATTTGTGTTACTATATCCCTTTCAGCATCCGTGTTATACCTGTGGTCTCGACTATAATATCTGTGCTTATAAAATGGAGCTTTGATCTTACTCACAAGCATTAGTTTTTCAGCTCCACTTGTGCAACTGGATAGCATTGCTTTACTATTTTGTATTAAAAAAAATGCTTTATTTTACTTAATGAAGCCCCCCTTTCCTTTATAAATCCCATAGTTCTATTTAAAATTTATTTTATTTTTGAATTAAATTTATTAAGGTGACATTGGTTAACAAAATTATGCAGGTTACAGGTGCATAATTCCACAACACATCATCTGTATACTGTATTGTTTATTCACATCTCTAGTTAAGTCTCCATCCATCACCATTTAACCCCCATACCCTCTCCTACCATGTTTCTCCCAGCTATTCACACATTGTTTTGTGTCCATAAGCTTTCTCTCTCTTTTTTTGCTCAATCCCCCACCCTATAACCCCCACCAGAGCTCTCAGTCTGCTATGAGTCTATCTCTATTTTTCTTGTTCGTTCATTTTGTTCATTAGATCCTGCATATGAGTGAAATCATGTGGTATTTATCTTTCTCTGACAGCCTTATTTCTCTTAGCATAATGCTTTCCAGGTCCATCCATGCTGTTTGTAAAGGGTAAAATTTCCTTCTTTGTTTTGATCAACTAGTATTCCAATGTGTAAGTGTCACTTGTTTTTATCCACTCATCTAATGGGCACTTGGGCTACTTCCAAATCTTGACTATTTTAAATAACACTGCAATGAACATAGTATAGGAATGCGTATATTATTTCAAATTAGTATTTTGGTTTTCTTTGGCTATATTCCCATAAGTGAAGTTGCTGGATCATAAGGCAATTCCATTTTTTATTTTTTGAGGTAACTATACTGCTTTCCACAGTGGCTGCGCCAGTCTTCATTCCGACCAACAGTGCAAAGGTTCCTTCCCTTGTCTCCACATCCTTGCCAACACCTTTTGCTTATTGATTTATTGATGATAGCCATTCTGACAGGTGTAAGGTGATGTATTATTATGGTTTTAATTTGCATTTCTGTAATGATTAGTGACCTTGAGAATCTTTTCATGTCTGTTGTCCATTGTATGTCCTCCGGAGAAATGTCAATTAAGATCCTTTGCCCATTCTTTAATTGATTTTTGTTTTTTGGTGCTGGGCTTTATGAGTACTTTATAAGTCTTTCATATTAACACCATATCAATATGTATCATTGGCGAATATGTTCTCCCATTCAGTGGGCTTTCTTTTAAATCTCTTGATGGTTTCCTTTGCTGTGCAAAAATTTTAAGTATGATGTAGCCTCATTTTTGTGTTTGTTTGTTTCTCTTGACTAAGGAGATATATCAGAAAAAATATAACTAAAAGAAATTTTCGAGATTTTACTGCCTCTGTTTTCTTCTTAGATTTTTATGGTTTCAAGTCTAACATTTAAGTTTTTAATCCATCTTATGCTTATTCTTGTGTATGGTGTAAGAAAGTGGTCTATTTAAATTTTTGCATGTATTTTTCTAATATTGCAAACATGATTTATTGAATAGACCATCTTTATCCCATTGTGTGTTTTTACCATCTTTGTCAAATATTAATTGATTATAGTGGTGTGAGTTCATTTCTGGGCTCTCTCTTCAGTTCTACTGATCTATAGGTCTGTTTTTATGCCAGTATGATGCTGTTTTGATTACTATGGCCTCATAGTATAGTTTGATAAAAGGTAGTGTGATTCCTCCAACTTTGTTCTTGTTTCTTAAGATTGCTGTTGTTTCTGGATCTTTTGTGGTTCCATATACATTTTTAGAATATTTTTTTTTGTTCTATGAAATATGCCATTGGCATCTTTATAGGAATTATGTTGAATCTATAGATTGCTTTGGGTAGTATGGATAGTTTAATGATGGTAATTCTTTCTATCCATGAACACAGTATATGCTTCCACTTATATGTATTTTCTTCAATTTATTTCCCCAGGGCCTTATAAATTTCTGAGTGCAGGTCTTTCACTTCTTTACTAAGTTTATTCCTAGGTATTTTTTCTTTTTGATACAGTTGTGAATGGGATTATTTTCTTAGTTTCCCTTTAAGAAATTTCATTATTGGTACATATAAGTGCAACTGATTTCTGGATAATTCTGGATAATTTTTTGTATTTTGCTACTATAATGAATTCATTTATCAGTTACAGTAGTTTTTTTAGTGGAATTCTTAGGGTCCTCAATATGCAATATGATGTCATCTGCAAACAATGAGGGTTTCACTTCTTTCTTTACAATTTGGATACTTCTTGTTTTATTTTGTCTAATTGTTGTGTCTAGGAATTCCAGTCATACATTGAATAAGAGCAGTGAAAATGAACATTTCTGTCTTGTTCCTGATTTTAAGGGAAATGCTTGCAGTTTTTGCCTATTAAGTATGATGTTAGCATTGAGTTTCTCATATATAGCCTTTATTATATTGAGGTATGTTCCCTCTGTTTCCACTTTGCTAATGGATTTTTATCATAAATTGGTGCCATAGTTTATCAAATGCTTTTTCTGTATCTATTGATATGATCACGTGCTTATTATTCTTCATTTTGTTTTTGTGGTGTATAACATTTATTTATTGTTGGTGATTGTACCAATCTTGCATTCCCAAAATAAATCTTACTTGATGTTGTACAATGCTTTTAATGTATTTCTGGATCTAGTTTGCTAATACAATTTTGAAGATTTTAGCATCTATGTTCATCATGGATAATCACATAATTATCTTTCTTTGTAATGTATTTATCTGGTTTTGGTATTAGAATAAAACTGGCCTTGCAAAATGAGCTTTAGAGTTTTCTCTCCTCTTGATTTTTTGAAGTATTTTTAGAAGGATAAGTCTAAGCTTTTCTTTTAATGTTTGGTAAAATTCACCTGTTAAGCTGTCCAGTCCAGGAATTTTATGTAATGGGTCTTTTTATTGTTTTCTGCTGCTTTAATTTCACTAGTTTTAATCTGTCTAATCAGATTCTCTGATTTTTCTGATTCTTTCTGATTCATTTTTGGAAGATTGTATGTTTATAGAAATTTGTTTATTTTGCCCATATTTTTCAATTTGTTAGCATAATAATTGCTCATAAAATATTCTTCCAATCCTTTGAATTTTGTTGGTGTCAACTGTTACTTCTTCTCTTTCATTTCTGATTTTATTTCTGTCCTCTCTTTTATTCTTGATGGATCTGGCTAAAAGTTATCAACCTTTTATCTTTTCAAAGAATTAGCTCTTTATTTCATTGATCATTTTTATTTTTATTTTATACGGTATTTTCTTTATTTCTGATCTGGCTTTTATCATTGTTTTCCTTCTACTCACTTTGGACTCTATTTGTTGTTCTTTTTCAAGTGCCTTTAAGTTTAAAGTTAGATTGTTTATTTGAAATATTTATGTTTTTTTGTTTTTTTGATAAACCTGTATTGGTATGAATTTTTTTCTTCATACTGCTTTTGCTGTGTCCTATAGATTTTGGGTTGTTGTGCTCTCATTTTCATTTTTTTTCAAAATAGCTTTTGATTTCTTCCTTGATCTCATTTTTAATACTTTTATTTTTAGTAACATGTTATTTAGCCTCCATGTCTTTGTATATTTTTCAGGTCTTTTTTATGATTGATTTCTAGTTTCATACAATTATGGTCAGAAAAGATGCTTGATATGCTTTCAATCTACTTAAACTTATTGATAATTATTTTTTTTAACATTTGAAAATAGTCCATGTGCACTAAAAAATGTCCATCCTGCTGCTTTCAAGTGAAATACTCTGTAGATATCAGTTAACTCCATCTAATCTAGTGCATTATTTAAGGTCTCCAATGTTTGTTGTTGTTGATTTTCTGTTTAGAATATCTATCCATTGATATCAGTAGTGAAATGCAATCACCTACTATTACCATATTACTGTCAATCTTTCCTTTGGTGTCCATCAAGATTTTCTTTACATATTTAGGTGTTCCTGTGTTGAGTGCATAAATGTTCACAAGTATTATATCTCCTTGTTGGATTGGTCCTTTCATTGTTAGGTAGTATTTTTCCTTGTCTCTTATTATATAGCCTTTGTTTTAAAGTCTTTTTTTGTCAGATATAAGTATTGCTACCCCAGCTTTTGTTTTTTTCCATTTGCATGAAATATCTTTTTCCATTTTTTTTTTTTTACTTTTGTTCTGAAGTAAGTCACTTGTAGAGAGCATATATATAGATCTTGTTTTCTTATCCATTCAGGTAGTTTTGTCTTTTTATTGAACCATTTATTCCCTTTTATAGTTAAATGGATTATTGATAGGTGTTTATTGCCATTTCATCTTTTAACTATGTTCCTGTTTCTTCCTCTCCTCCTCCTTCTTCTTCTTTCCTCCTCTTCTGAAAACAGCCCTTTAACATTTCTTGTATTAGTGTTTTGGTGGTAGCAAATTACTCTAGCATTTTCTTGTCTAGGAACCTCTTTATTTCTCCTTTAAATTTTAAGTGGTAGTCTTGCTGAATAAAGTAGTTTTGGTTGTAGGTTTTGCTTTTCATTACTCTGAAAAGTTTGTGCCAATCTCTACTGGCTTGAAATGTTTCTGTTGAGAAATCAGATGAAAGTCTTAAGACAAGTCCCTTGTAAGTAACTATCTGTCTTCCTCTTGTAGCTTTTAAGATTCTCTCTTTGCATTTTATTTTTCCCATATCTTGATGTGAGCCTCTTTGGATTCATCTTTTTGTGGACTCTCTGCTTCCTGGACTCGTGGGTCTTCTCTCTTCACCAGCGTAGGGGGCGTTTTAGTTCTTATTTCTTCATATAGGTTCTCAATATCTTACTCTCTCTCTTTCCTCCTTCTGGTAACTTTTTTATGTGGATGTTGTTATGCTTCCTGTTTCCCAAAGGTCCCTTAAATTATCCTCATTTTAAAAGTTTTCTTTCTTTTTGCTGCTATGATTGGGTGTTTTTTCCTACCTTGTGTTCCAAATTACTGATTCAGTCCTCTGCTTCAGCTAACCAATTATTTAATCCTTCCACTGTTTGTCTTATTTTAGATATTGTATTATTCTTTTCTGATTGGTAATTTTTTATGGTTTTCATTTTTTTACATGCTATTGGGCATTTTTATAACCATTACTTTGAACTCTATATCTGATAAATTGCTTGCCTTCATTTAATTTAGCTCTTTTTCAGGAGATTTCTCTTATTCCTTTTTTTTTTTTTTTTGGTGTATGTTTCTTTGTCTTCTCATTTGTCTGCCTCTTTATGTGTGTTTCTATGTGTTATATATATCTGTTATGACTCCCAATTTTGGTAAAATGGCCTTATTAGTAGGTATTCTGTGGAATCCATTGGTGCAGTCTCTTTGATTACCTGAGCTGGGTGCACTGGGAATGTCCTTTGTGTGTGTTAACCAGCCTCTCCTGTTGTAATTGAGTTTTGATTGCTATTGGCCCAGTTGTGCATGGGATTAACCCTCAGTCTGACTGACTGTGAAGCTCAATCCCAACCATGACAAGTGAATTTCTGTTGAGGTGCTGATAACATGAAATGAAATATGCCTCAACAAGATTTGGTGTCTTCCATGCTCTATCTTATGCTGATAGTGAAGCTTATTGGAACCTTCTCTGTTGTCTGAAGCTGCCATTGGGTGTATTGGTTCTGGGCCTTTTGACAGGGACTCTGGCACAAATAATGTCAAATGCTTCCTGTGAATGGCCCTGGACAATCTGTTTGGAGCTATCAACAATTTATAGTTTATGGCTGCCTCTGCTGGGCCTGGGTGTGCATGGGAAGAGCCAAGCTGTGCACCAAGTTTGGCTTCTACTAGCACTGGTCCAAGAGTTGGTCATCAAAAGTCCCAAGGCACACTGAGATCTACCTCTGCCTGCTGACTGCCTGTTTATGATTAGTCATTCAAAGACTTGCTGTACCCCTCTGCAGGGATTGGGCTCCACATGGTAGGAGTTAAGAGTGTGGTGTATTGCTTTTCCTCAGGCTGATGCTGCATGGAAAAGAGTTTTCCACTCAATAAATATGGCATCTGCAATATTAGAGAATGACTCAGCATAAGGATCCTGGAGGCTGTCCCTTCATCTCCCTCCCAGCGTGACAAACCCCAGACTCTCCTCATGCAACTATAGTTAGCTCAGCCTTCCCTCCACCAGAGCCCAGGTTGAGTGGCTGTGAATGAAATTTTGTATGTTAGCCCTTTATGAGGATGTCTGTGTCTCCAGTTGTCTCTCCCCGGTGGAGAGAAACCCCACTGCTGTTCACAGCCAAATGTTATGTGTGTGCCTCTTCCAAGTTCTGGTGCTCTGGGCTGGGGAGCCTGGCTTGGAATTTAGACCTCAACCTTCTCAGAAGGAATCTCTGAAGCTGACATATCCCTTTGTAACAACCACCTTGGGAGTGGTCCAGCTCTTTTCATATCTCCTCCCTTCCTACCAATCTCATTGTGGCTTCTGTAAATCTTTGGTTATAAGGCTTCTTTTAAGCTAGTTTTCAGTTGGTTATTCAGGCTGATTGTTCTATAATTTAGTTGTAATTGCAGTTTATTCTTGGGAAGAACTGAGTTTGGCTTCCACCTAGTGTGTTGTCATATTAGATCTTTCATTCCAATATTTATGTTAATAAGATTTTCATTCTCTTAGTCATTCATGATAATCCTGAAGAACAAATGACAGCTTAGTGCATCTCCAAATTTTTATGTAATAAGTTTAAGATGTAAGGGCAGGAGCAAGGATGGGAGCCATGCAGTCTCTAGCTTGAGCCAGAAAAATAACAGTTAATTTGACTAGATCAACCGTCATCTCTGCTTTGCTCTTGATGATGTCAGTATTTAGTATTCTGAAAGTGATTCCTCTTAGAAATATATTTCAAATTGCAAACCATCTAAATTCTGGCAATTTATAAGTTAGAATATTTGATAGTATGAAGAAAATAGAGATAAAAATGTTTTTAAAAATAAATTCTTTTTTTGGAATACCTTTTTTTCCCAAGATAATCATGTATCTTAACATAATCAATCCTTTAGATAGGCACTTGGCAGAACTGTCAATATTGTTACTAATTCATTAAGAAATTAATAACAACTAGAGGTAAATGTCTTTATGATGTTAGAACTTTGTCTCTGATATTAATTTTATAAGGTTAGAATGCCCCCCCATCTCCTATACAGGAGATTTTAAAATAAGATCAATTTGCTTAGTTCCAGCATATGACCCAATCAAATATTGTTAGTACCAGTCATCTAAGGTCCTTCTGTTACTATTTGTGCTTAGAAAATACATAATTTATGAATATCTAGAAAATGCAAGTAATTTTGCTCTACATTCATGGCATATTTGACTTTTAGCCTGAGATGGGTCTGTGATGGAAAAGAAATGTTTGGATAGAATGTCTTCATGAGACTGGTCTGTGGTGTTTTCAACTAGGGAAAAAGTTGTGCTCTTCATATTCTGATCTATAAGCCATAAAACATTAGTTTCAAAATTTATTTTGAATTTATTTTATATTCATACTAATGGGATTTATTATGTGAACACTTTTATTGCCTGAAAGGTAATGTCTTTTTAGCTGTAATACCCTCTATGATTCATTGGCAGGGGAGAGAGTATAAAGAGGAAGAGCACATTTCAAATCATTTGTTCTCAAAAAAAAAAAAAAAAACAAAAAAAAAAACAAAAACAAAAAAACTTATATGAACTCCTAGAGATCATA
Source organism: Furipterus horrens (assembly GCF_987537825.1). Taxonomy (NCBI): domain Eukaryota; kingdom Metazoa; phylum Chordata; class Mammalia; order Chiroptera; family Furipteridae; genus Furipterus; species Furipterus horrens. The sequence goes on from NW_028327187.1 coordinate 36,440,245, forward strand.
TTGGAAATTTGATAGGACAATTTTGAGTCATGAAAATTCTGGGGAGTAAGTTATATTGACATTTATTTATCAGGAGCCAGAGATGCAATGATCAGGAACCACATAGAATGTCCCTATGTCTTCTTAGACATTCATCTAAGTGATATTATCTGAGCTAAATGCATATTCAAGCCTAGAAAACTGTGTGTGCCTAGAAAATAATTCCATCGCACCTAAAAGTCATTGGGATTTATTTTAATAAACACAACTTTAAAACAATGCAGCTAGCAATTAAATTGAGAAGATGACTGAATAAATAATGTACACTGTGCATTGGTTTGTTTATAACTTTTCAAGACCTGCCTTTTATTCAGAAAATCACATGGTATTTGAATCAGCAATTCAGTATTCCCAAATTGGTTTGTATTTTTAGCTCTCACATTGGTGGTGAAGCTATAAGCAAGTATAAGCATAGAATTGCTTCATTGTGCCACCTTTTGTAGTTGAGTCTATATGTCCACATATTGAAACACTTGCTGTTTTAATATAATTTTAAAATTCTCCTTTAAGTTATATATGAAACATTGTATTGGAGTTTTAATTATGTGTCCACCTAGGTTATATTAACTATGAATTTAATTTTAGTATATTAAAGGAGGTTTCATGATGTATTTATTATTAAAGTATGTTCATTAGATCTGAGAGTTCATTGGAATTGTTTTAAAATAAAGATTGAATTATGAGAATATTACTTCCTATAGAGCTATTTTCACTGTTTGTGAAATTGAGCACTAATAGTATCTACTCCGCTGTGATAATGTTGTAGGATTACATGCATGTATATTGTACATGTAAAGAACTAATTATGGTGTCTGTTACATAGAAAGTACTCAATATAAATAGGTTGTAGTTGGTGTTATTATTATTATCATCACTATAAATTTATCATCTCTGGTAAGTTATGCTATGCTTCTTAGAATATAAATAACATATATAGTATAAATTGTATATTTTATTTGACATGGTTGAATACCTATCCTCTCTAAACACCTTCTTTTGACTTGTGGATCCCAAAAGTTCTTGAATTTTCTATTATCTCATGATCTAATCCTTCCTTTTCTCATCACTCTAATCTTAGTAACCTTTTACCTTTGGAGTGTGTAAGGGGCTCAGGGACATCTTGTCTTACCTATGCACAATCACTCTGTTGGTGGTCTCATCTTCCTCCATGGCTTTAAATATATCTTTAAATATATCTTTAAATATATCTATATCCAACGTCATATACACGACTGCCAACTTGCTATCTCTGATTGTATATCTAATACTCATCTAAAATTAAGATGTCTAAAACAAAATTCCTATTATCTCCTCATCTAAAAATAATAACTTTCTTTCTATTTTTATCTTTCCTGTCTGTTATTGAATGTGTACCTTGAGGTACTAAAAAAAATAAATCCCGGAAACACTTTTAATTCTTTTTTTTTTTTATTTCACAAAAATAATTTTTTAAGACACTTAACCACTGACATCTGTGTCTTAAAAGTTAAAACACTGTTAAGTAGTAAAAGTAATTTGACACAGGAAAACACAATCTGTTATGTAACTAATAACACTTAAACATTTGCATAAATGAGTGAATCTCTCGTTTTGGTCCAAAAAAAATTTCTGATGACTGTTTATACCAGGTCTGTCTGGAAAGTCTAACCATTGTTAATATAACGAGAACAATTTACATGACATTGATGTGTCCAGGCAGCCAAGGAGTGTGGACTGGAATGTGCATGCATGAAAAATGACGACTTCACTGTACTATTCAATAGGGGGGGTAGACACTGTTGAGTGAGCATGTGTACTGTGTGGCTGTTGCATTCAAAATGACTGAGAGAGAAGAGCAATGGATTTTCATCAAATTTTACGCTAAGCTTGAATATTCCTCTGCAGAAACTATTGGGATGATTCAGAAGGCCACAGCTATGGGCAATTGGTGATTGGCAGCTTCATCACAACAATTGCCCTTTCATGCATCACGTATCATACAGAGTTTTTTTGACAAAACATCAGGTCACCCAGGTGACTCAGCCCCCCAGCAGCCCAGATTTGGTACTTGCGACTTCTGGCTTTTCCCAAAACTAAAATCACCTTTGAAAGGGAAGAGGTTTCAAATGTCCATGTGATTAAGGAAAATACTGTGGGGCAACTGATGGCTAAAGGGAAAACTGTGTGAGGTCCCAAGGTGCCTACTATGAAGGTGACTGAGGTGTCATTGTCCTTGCTGGATACTTTCTGGACAGACCTTGTAGATGTATACCCTATAAACAAGTTTATCAGTAAATTCTTCTGTTGACTCTACTCTAAAAATATATCTTGATTGTGACCATTCTCACCACCTCCACTGCTGCCACCCTCATCTAAATCACCATTATCTCAGCCCTAGATGAATACAATATTACTCTGTTAGCCCTTTTTTTCACTCTTTTTTCACATCTACACTTTATCATACCTCATAATAGCCAGATTGATTCTTTTAGAAAATAAACATTCCAGCGGCACATCATATCACACAGAGCAAATACCAAAAGCCATACAATGGCCTATAAATTCCTAAGACATATGGCTTTCTGTTTCCTTTTTAACCTCATCATTAGCAATTTCTTCCTTGACTTCTTAATCCAATTGTCCTAATCTTGGTGCTGACCCTGGAAAATTCTCCTACTCTAGGGCCTTTGCACCATCTGTTTCTTCTACCTAAAAGTTATTTCCCCAGTTAACTGCATGGCTTGCTCCTTTATCTCCTTAAGTATTTGCTCCAATAACAAATGCTTTTAATGAGTTCTTTCCTGATAATTATATTCAAAATCAAACACACCCATCTCAGCACTCATTATTCCCTTTCTTAATTTATCTTTTCTCCATAACAGTATGTTCCAATATACTATATGATTGTATATTTTGTGTACTGTCTTTTTCTCTACCAGAATGTAAGGACCAAAGGACAAATATTTGTCCTTTTTATTCATTTCTTTATCCTTGCACCTAGAACAATATCTATACTAAGTAATCAACAAATATTTATCAAATAAATACATGAATATGATGTATTTTATTTAACAAACAACTGCATAGGACATGACTGAAATATCACCTCCTCCATGATCCCAATACTCTTTACATAAAAAATTTCATGGAAAAGTTTTCTTTCAAATCGTTGGTATATATATATTTGCTGTATAAAGCAAAACAAACTAAAATAAAACCCAGTGCTTCTGTAAAGTATCTTAAAATGGAAGTACACAAATTCTATAACATCTCTTTATCCCCATTAATGTAAAAATCTTGAGTAGCATACAAGGAAGTAAATATTCTTTTCATTTAACTGAGGAGGAAACAATTATAAAAGAAAAAAGTCAGTCAAGGAACCTATGTGTTCTCATTTCTGGTTATACTTTCCCTTTTGGTTTTATATGTGGACTTTTATCTGTGATTCTGTGCATGTAGGCTTATAAGAGCAACTATTTAAATGGATTCAATTAGCCAGTTAACTCATAATTAATTCTGCCGAAAAATCCACTTGCTATTTTTACTGTGAAATGTAAAAAAGTGACCTGGTTGCTTTAACACTGCCAACCTATTTTTGCATATGCCTGTCATAGGACTACACATATGGTGTTCACAGAATCTGTACCATAACATTGGAAGAATCAGGAGAGAAAAGATCATGTCTTTCATATCACCTCCATGTTTTTTAAACCATTGTAAACCCTAAAATGTGTCTTTATGTGTGTGTTTGGTAAAAGATCAGTAAATACATCATAAAAGTCCAAGTGAGTACAAATACATTATGACAATGTGACTTTTCTTTCCTTAAATCCTTATGTAATAGTAATATTTGTAGAATAGAATACCAGTTTATAAATGATTATCTCAAAGAATGAAGTTTCACTTTGTTTTTCTTTTTATTTTTTTATTTTTTTTATTTTTTCGTTTTTCAATTAGAGTTGTCCCATTTTCCCCCCATTTCTCTCCCTCACCAATCCTACCCCTTCTCCCACAATCATATCCCTCCGCATTGTCCATGTCCATGAGTCATTTATACACTTTCTTTGACTAAACCCTTCCCTTACTTATCCTCCTTCTCTCCCTCCCCCCTCCCTCCAATTGACTGCTATTCTGCTCTTTGTTCTAGTTAGTTCTTTTGTTTGTGTTGTTCTTTAGTTTCCTGTATTAGGTGATATCATATGGTATTTTTCTTTCTTTGCCTGGTTTATTTCACTAAGCATAATTCTCTCTAGTTCCATCCATGTTGTTGCAAATGGCAGGAGTTCCTTCTTTCTTTCTGCTACATAGTATTCCATTGTGTAAATGTACCACAGTTTTTTGATCCACTCATCTACAGATGGGCATTTAGGCTGTTTCCAGCACTTAGCTATTGTACAGTGCTTCTATGAGCATGGGGGTGCATAAGTTCTTTTGAATTAGTATTTTAGGATTTTTCGGGTATAATCTTAGAAGTGGAATCACTGGTTCAAAAGGCGGTTCTATTTTTAGTTTTTTGAGGTAATTCCATACTGTTTTCCATAGTGGCTGCACTAGTCTGCATTCCCCCCAACAGTGCGGTAGGGTTCCCATTTCTCCACATCCTCGCCAGTATTTGTTGTTTGCTGATTTGTTGATGATAGCCATTCTGACTGGTGTAAAGTGGTAACTCATGGTGGTTTTTATTTGCATCTCTCTGATGGCTACTGATGTTGAGCATTTTATGTGTCTATGGACCTTCTGTATGTCCTCTTCGGAGAAGTGTTTGTTCAGGTCCTTTGCCCATTTTTTAACTGGGTTATCTGTTTTCTTGATGTTGAGTCATATAAGCTCTTTATATATTTTGGAGATCAGTCCCGTGTCTGTGATGTCATTGGCAAATATGTTTTCCCATATGGTTGGTTTCCTTTTCATCTTGCTGATGTTTTCTTTCGCTGAGCAGGAACTCTTTAGTTTGATGTAGTCTCATTTGCTTATTTTTTCCTTTATTTCTCTTGCCTTCGAAGATGTATCCATGAAGATATTGTTACGTGGGATATCTGAAATTTTCCTGCGTATGTTTTCCTCTAGGACTTTTACGGTGTCACGACTTACATTTATGTCTTTGATCCATCTTGAACTTATTTCGTGTGTGGTGTAAGTTGGTGGTCTAGTTTCATTTTTTTGCATGTTCTTGTCTAGTCCTCCCAGCACCATTTCTTGAAGAGGCTCTTCTCACTCCATTTTATGTTCCTTCCTCCTTTATCAAATATTAGTTGACCATAGAGACCTGGGTTTATTTCTGGGCTCTCTATTCCGTTCCACTGATCAATATGTCTGTTCTTATACCAGTACCAGACTGTTTTGATCACAGTGACTTTGTAGCATTGTTTGATGTCTGGTATTGTGATTCTTCCTGCTGTGTTCTTCTGTCTCAAATTTGCTTTTGCTATTCGGGGTCTTTTTTAGTTCCATATGAATTTTTGGAGTATTTGTTCTAGGTCAGTGAAATATGTCATTGGTATTTTAATAGGGATTGCACTGAATCTGTAAATTGCTTTGGGTAGTATGACCATTTTGATGATGTTGATTCTTTCCATCCAAGAACATGGTATTTGCTTCCATTTATTTGTAGCTTCCTTAATTTCTTTCTTTAATGTTACTTAATTTTCAGAGTACAGGTCTTTTATCTCTTTGGTTAAGTTTCTTCCAAGGTACTTTATTTTTCTTGTTGCTATAGTAAATACGGCCCTGGCTGGTTTGGCTCAGTGGATTGAGCGTCGGTCTGCAAGCTAAGTGTCGCTGGTTCGATCTTCCAGTCAGGGCACATCAGAGAAGGAAAACTCTGATTCCAAAAAACCTCCGCTGCCTTGTGGCATACCTCTTCAGGGGAAAGGCTAAGGGAGTAAACGCCGACAGAAAATCTGGAGCCGGAGTCCCTAAGGCGGTTTGACGTTGTAGTAAATACCGGCAACTCCTGCGGCGCACCAGAAGCCAAGCTGTATTGACTCCGTCTTTCCCTTGGACCCTTCAGCTGCGAAGAGGGGGGGGGGTCTGCTGCATGGGCAACAGCAGACCCTCCATATCACACTGCCCAGGCTCTGTAGCTTCAGCTTCACTGGAGAGGACACTCCAGCGTCATCGCAAGATGTCGATTCAACACGGGAGGAGACAGATACCGTGTCACTCCCAAGTCGGACTGCACAACCATTCTCGGCAGTGCAGATAGACTCTTAAGAAGCTACACCATCGTCTCTCGAGACGGACAGCTGCCGACGACGACGATAGTAAATAGTATTTTTTTGTCTCTGTCTCTGATATTTTATTGTCGGTGTACAGAAATACCTTAGATTTCTATATATTTATTTTGTACCCTGCTATTTTGCTAAATTGACTTATTATATCGAGTAGTATTTTAGTGGAGTTTATAGGGTTTTCGGGGTATACTATCATGTCATCTGCATATGATAGTTTTACTTCTTATTTCTTGATTTGGATGCCTTTATTTCTTTTTCTTGTCTGATTGCTGTGGCTAGGACTTCCAGCACTATGTTGAATAGGAGTGGAAAGAGTGGACAGCCTTGTCTAGTTGCGGATTTCAGGGGAATAGCTTTCAGTTTTTGTCCATTGAATATGATGTTGGCTTCAGGCTTCTCATATATAGCCTTAATGATGTTAAGGTATGCTCCCTCTATTCCCCTTTTGCTGAGTGTTTTCATCGTAAATGGGTGTTGTACTTTATCAAATGCTTTTTCTGCATCTATTGATATGATCATGTGATTTTTGTCTTTCATTCTGTTTAGGTGATGTATTATATTTATTGATTTGTGAATATTAAACCATCCTTGCATCCCTGGGATGAATCCCACTTGACCTTTTTGATTTGTTGCTGGATCCTGTTTGTCAAAATTTTGTTGAGAATTTTAGCATCTATGTTCATTAGTGATATTGGTCTGTAGTTTTATATCTTTCTTGTTTCTTGACCTGGTTTTGAGATTAGGGTAATACTGGCTTCATATAAAGAGTTTGGGACTTTTCTCTCTTATTGGACTTTTTGGGATAGTTTGAGGAGAGTAGGAGTTAGTTCTTCCCTAAATGTTTTATAAAATTTGTCCGTGAAGCCATCTGGTTCAGGACTTTTGTATGCAGGTAGATTTTTGATTACTGTTTCAATTTCATTTCTTGTTATTGGTCTGTTCTAGCTTTCTACTTCTTCTTGATTCAGTTTTGGAAGATTATATGTTTCTAGAAATTTGTATATTTCATCTAGGTTGTCAAATTTCTAGCCATACAGTTGTTTGTAGTAATTTCTTACAATACTTTATATTTCTGCAATATCAGTTGTGATTCTTCCACTTCTGTTTCTGATATTGTTTATTTGAGTTCTTTTCCTTATTTCTTGATGAGCCTGGCTAAAGGCTTGTCAATTTTCATTATTTTTTCAAAGAACTAGTTCTTACTTATGTTGGTCATTTGAATTGTTTATTTAGTCTCTACATCTTTTAATTCCACTCTGATCTTGATGATTTCCTTCCTTCTATTCGCCCTGGTCTTGATTCAGTTTTTGAAGGTTATGTGTTTTTAGAAATTTGTCCATTTCCTCTAGGTTGTCAAATTTCTTGTTATTTGTAGTAAGTTCTTACAATCGTTTGTATTTCTTTGGTATCAGTCAGGATATCTCCTCTTTCATTTCTGATTTTATGTATTTGGGTCTTCTCTCTTTTTTTCTTGACGAGTCTGGTTAAAGGCTTGTCGATTTTGTTTATTTTTTTGAAGAACCAGTTCCTAGTTTTATTGATCTTTTGAATTGTTTGTTTGGTCTCTATGTCATTTAATTCTGCTCTGATCTTGATGATTTCCTTGCTTCTTCTTGCCCTAGGCTTTGTTTGTTGTTGTTGTTCTAGTTCTTGTAGCTTTAGGGTTAGAATTTTTATTTGATATTCTTCTATCCTTTTCAGATATGCCTGCATTGCTATAAACTCCCCTCTTAGGACTGCTTTTGCTGTGTCCCATAGGTTTTGGGTTGTTGTGTGTTCATTATCATTAGTTTCTAGAAATTTCTTGATTTCCTCTTTGATGTCATTGTTAACCCATTCATTATTTAATAACATGTTATTCATTCTCCATGAGTTTGGGCGTCTTTGATTTTTTTCTCTGAGGTTGATTTTTAATTTCAAGGCATTGTGGTCTGAAAAGATGCTTGATATGATTTCAATTTTCGTGAATTTGTTGAGGCTTGTTTTGTGTCCTATCATGTGGTCTATCTTTGAAAATATTTCATGTGCATTTGAAAAGAATGTATATTTTGTTTCTTTGGGGTGAAAAGTTCTATATATATATCAGTTAATCCATGTGGTTTAGTGTGTTGTTCGATGCCTGTATATCCTTGGTGTTTCTTTGTTTTGAAGATCTGTCAATTGTTGATAATGAAGTGTTAAAGTCCCCTACTATGAGTGTGTTGTTGTTAATATCCTTCTTGTGGTCTTCTAGTATTTTCTTTATGTATTTGGGTGCTCCTATTTTGGGTGCATACATGTTTATCAGTGTTATATCTTCTTGATGGATTGTTCCTTTAAGTATTATGAAATGTTCTTCTTTGTCTCTTTTTATTACCTTTGCTTTGAAATCCATTTTGTCTGATATGAGGACTGCTACCCCGGCTTTTTTTTCTGGTCCATTTGCTTGGAATATTTTTTTTATATCCCTTTACTTTCAGTCTATGTAAATCTTTTGTTTTGAGGCATGTTTCTTGTAGACAGCAAATATGTGGGTCCTGTTTTCTTATTCATTCAGTTTCCCTATGTCTTTTAATTGGATCATTTAATCCATTTACATTTAAGGTTATTATTGACATGTGTTTGTTCATTTCCCTTTGTACCTCTGTTTCTCTCCTCTTTTTGTATTCTTTTTTCTTGAAACATTCCCTTTAGCATCTCTTGCAATGCTGGTTTGGTGGAGATGCATTCTTTTTGTCTTCCTTTGTCTGGGAAATTCCTTATTTCTCCTTCATTTTGAATGAGAGCCTTGCTGGGTAGAGTATTCTTGGTGGTAGGACTTTGTTTTTCAGTGCTTGAAATATTTTTGACCATTCCCTTCTGGCTTGTAATGTTTCTGTTGAGAAATCGGTTGATAGCCTTATCGGAGCTCCCTTGTATGTTATTTGCTGTTTTTCTCTTGCTGCTTACAGAATTCTCTCTTTGTCTTTGAATGTTGCCATTTTAATTATGATGTGCCTTGGAGTGAGTTTTTTTTGCGATTCCTCTTCATTGGAAATGTCTGTGCTTCCTGAACTTGCATAACCTTTTCTCTCATCAGGTTGGGAAAATTTTCTGTCATTATTTCTCCTATCAGTTTTTCTATTTCCTGTTCCTTTTCTCCATCTTTAATTTGAATGACTCTGATGTTGTTTTTTCCTTATGCTATCTTGTAATTTTCTTACATCATCTTCGTACTTTTTCAATCTTTTTTCATTTTGATGTATTTTCTGGGAATATTTTTTTACATTATCTTCTAGCTCACTAATTCGACCCTCTGCTTCATTTTGTCTGCTTTTGATTGATTCTACTGTGTTTTTCAGTTCAGAGATTGAATTCTTCATTTCTTCCTGGTTCTTGTTAATAGTTTCTATGTCCTTTTTTATGCTGGTGTGGTTCTCTGAAAGTTCTCAGTAATTTTCTTGGAGCTGTTGGTAACTTCCTTGTAGGTTGTCATAGTTGTTTTTGAGGTTGTCGAGTATATTGAGCTTCTTTATCACCATTGTTTTGAATTCCGTGTCTGACATTTGGATTATGTCTATTCCATCTACCTCTCTTTCTGGGGATTCCTCTTTTCTTTTCATTGAGAGGTTGTTTCTGCATCTTACCATGTTGGATTCTTCTTGTTTGTTTTTGTTTTCTGGATTTGTCTGCTTTGACTTTGCACCTTTGTGGTATGAGATTCTATATAGGAGACTTGGGGGTTTCAGTGGTGCAGTCTCTTTGATCTCCTGAGCCTGTTGTCCTTGGGGTACCTTTTATGTCATTTCTTTATGCTGTCTGGTTATATTTCAGATGCTCTTTGGTAGTATCTTCCTTCTGGCTAGTTGATTGAGAGTCACTCTGTCCATTTTATCTTGAGTTATTTTGTGGAGATGCTGTTAAAAACATAAACACACAGCCCAAGCAGGAGACCCACACTATCAAGAATATCCCCCACCCTCTATCCCGCTATCGTCAGCCAACGAGCCAGTATTAATATAAATGCAGAGGAATTAGAGCTTTTATACTATAGGAAGAATAGATAAGATTGTTTTAGGGTGGAGGAATATGATTTTTGAGAGAGGGGATGATAGATTAATAATAGTTGAAACTGTGCAAGACAGTAGGTAATATTTACATTGTATGTTAATAATGATAAAATAAAAGGAGGGAAGAATGCAGAATATAGTAAGAAAATGGGATTGTATAGTATTAGATTTATATAGTAGTTATATGCTATTTATTTAGTGTGAAAGGGAGGCTAAACTAGACACAGAAACAAATAAACAAAAATTAAAGAGGAAGGATGAGGAGAGATTGTATGAAACAAATTAGAGATATAGGTTTTTAAGGAAAAAAAATTTTATACTCAGTTCAGCCTTTGTGTGTCATCTTTTTTTTCTGCATCCACAACTGGTCTAATGAGGCGGACCAGAGGTTCCTGTTTCATACAGCAGTGGTGTGCACCCAAGGTAGCCGGTGTGGTGCGTTCCTTTGGTGCCTGTTGGAGTGGGCCAGATGCTTTTGCGTGTGTGGCAGTGCATGTGCAAGGCGGCCTAACACTAGCCTCAAGCCTGCCAAGCCGCACTCCGCGATTTGGTCTCTTGCCTCTTAAGGCGGGGCCGCAGACACTTGCGCATAGTGGAAGTGAGCGTCTGTGAGTCGCTGCTGCCCGCTCTTCCCAAGCCACCGCCACCTGCTGTTCCCGCACCGCAGCCGCCTGCCATTCCAGCACCCACCTGGGCAAGCATGGGCAGAGCCTGAGCAAGTGGTCTGCGCTCTGGCCTGTCGCCCACTGGAGCTGGCCAGGGGTGTCTGCGCACAGTCTTCCACGTGCCCAGCGGGTCCTACCTGTGCCCGCTGAGCACTGATCTTATGTCTGTTGGGGTGTGTCAGAGCATCACCTGGTTGCACGGCCTGCGCACCTGGGCCAGTGAATGAGTGCACTTCCCTATGCATGCCCGCATGACCCAAGGGGAGGGTTGGGGAGTGGGCGAGTGCACTTCTGCGGCTGCGCTCCCCAAGAATGCCCTATTACCCCCAAACTTTCCTCCTCTCTTCGCAGTTCACAAGAGAAAAATATAAAAGAAAAATTACATTCTCACATGCACAGCAGTACGCTGTTTCTCGTCTTTCAGCGCCAATGCCACCTGGTCGATTCCTGTGTTTTCCAGCGGGCAGAGATCCTCTCTCCTCCCGATTCCTTTCTGGGGAAGGCTGTGATCGCCAAAAAGCCTTTGTGTACTTCCAGCCGCAGCTCGGGTAGCCACTTTTCAGAAATCCCGTCTCATCCCTTTTTCCTCTGCTATCCTCACCAAACAGGTCATTCCCAGATGGTTTTTCTTTAATCCAGCAGTGCCAAGGTTCGACTCCTGCCAGTGTTCAGCTGCTCACTGAGATGTTCTGCCTGCAATTAGTCTAAACTACAGACGGATCTCGGGAGCCAGAAAGCGCAGTCTCCCCTCACTCCTCCACCATCTTCTGTTTTCCGAGATCTGATTAAAATTTCTTACTAATTATATGTGAATTCAGAGTTTCTATTTATTTTCTTTTTTTAACTTTATTTTTAATTATTTTTCTATTACAGTTGTCCCATTTTCCCCCTTGCTCTTCCCTGCCCTGCCCCCTTCCTCCCTCTCCCACAGTCCATCACCATTTAGTTGTCCATGTCCATTGGTTATTCATATTAGTTCCTTGACAAGACCTTTCTTTTCTTCCCTCCCTTTTCCCCCTTTACCCTTCCCTCTGGTCACTGTCAGTCTGTTCTCTGTTTATATGTCTCTGGTTATATTTTGCTAGTTTGTTTTGTTCATTAGTTTCCTATATTAGGTGAGATCATATATTTATCTTTTGCCACCTGGCTTAATTCACTTAGCATAATACTCTCAAGTTCCATCCATGCTGTAGCAAAAGGTAGGAGTTCCATCTTTCTTTCTGGGCACTTAGGCTATTCAGTGGATGAGTGGATCTATTTATTTTATTAACAATTAATATGTATTAAGCACTTGTTTGACAGGTGTGATGTGAACATGTTACTACTGTTACCTTATTAAATCTTCCCAGCCATGCTATAAGGATGATATGATTATCCCCCAAATATGAGGAGACCCAAGTTTAGAGAAATTAAATAATTCGCCCAAGGTAACACAAGTAATAAATTTCCAAGCCAGCACCAGCACTGCTTCTGCCACCGAAACATACCATACCCATCTCTCCTTTCTGGGACCACCAGATGCATTAAAGAAGACTCAGATTACTATGGGGTGTATAATTTCAAAAGTTTTGTTCAGGATTGGGCAGGGTGGAAATGCAGATTTGGTAGGAAAATAGATAATTGCCATGTGAGCATACACACCATTCTATCACAGTCCTTTTGGTTTTTAAAATGTGGGTCTTTATGTCCCCAATTTCATTTCTTGTTTTAGTAATTTGAGTCTTCTTTTTTTCTTAGATTAAGTTTTGTCAGTTTTTCTGATCTTTGCAAAAAAACAACTTTTAGTTTCATTTTTTTTCTCAATTGCTTTTTTATTCTCAATTTATCTTCACTCAAATCATTATTATTTTCTTCCTTCCTTGTAACAGTTTTTGACTTGCAGTCTGTTTTGTTTGATATTAATGTCCATCCCCAACTTCTTTGGATAACTATTTGCATTAATATCTTCTCATTTTCATCCTATTTATGTCTTTAATTTTAAAGTGATTCTCTTATAGAACACATATATTTGGTTCATGATTTTTAGTTTTTGTTTTCTATCTGTTTACCAATCTATGTCTTTTGATGGGCTGACTTATACTTAATACATCTACATTTAAAGTAAATACTGACAAAAGACTTACTATTGTCACTTGTTTTCTATATGTCTTTTTTCTTTTATTCAAGAACACATAAAAAAGAAAGAATAGTCTTAAAAGAATTAAATGAAACTTCTATAAATGAAAGTAATCATAACTTAAATACTTAGTGAATATATTAAACATAGATGAAGAGAGAGTTACTGAACTGTAATACACACACACACACACACACACACACACACATACATATATATAACAGAGATAATAAGCAGACCGGAGAAGGGATAATGATCAACAGATACTAATTCTAGAATTCTAATAAATCCAAAGTGGGAAAAATAAAAAAAAATCCATATCTTGTCATCATTGAAACTGAAGAACAACAAAGGAAAATTGAAGATCTTAAAAATAACTAGAAAAGAAAGACAAATTACCTGCTGAGGAATGATATTTAAACAATAACTGGCTTCTGGGTGTTTTTTTTTTTTGGTTTTTTTTTTTTTTTGTAAATTGATAAATCATTATGTTTGTGTTCTCAGATTGCATTTCTTTTTAAAATTCATATTTTTTAAATTTATTTATTGCTTTTCAATTACAGTTGTCCCACTTTTTTCCCCCATTGCTCCTCGCCACCCAGTCCACTCCTTCTCCCACAGTCAATCCCCACCCCGTTGTCCATGTCCATGAGTCATTTATACTAGTTCCTTGATTAGACACTTTCCTTACTTACCCCTTTATCTCCTTTCCCCTTTGCCCCATGGTCAGTGTTAGTCTGCTCCTTGCTTACATGCCTCTGGTTCAATTTTTCTCTTTAGTTTGTGTTGTTAATTAGTTTCCTGTACTAGATGATCTCATATGGTATTTGATTTTGGTTGTCTGGCTGATTTTGGTGAGCATAATTCTCTCTAGTTTCATCACTGACCTTTATTTTTTTTAATATGCTTTATTTATTATGTTGTTACAGTTGTCCCAATTTCTTTTCCTTTTGTTCCCATTCACCCAGTGAACCCCTTTCCTCCAGTCGCCCTGCCTTAGTTCATGCCCATTGGTTGTGCATATCGTTCTTCTCAACATCTTCCTATCTACTCTACTTCCTCCTACTATGCTTCTTAATTTCTGTACCATCTCCCTCCCTTTCCCTCCACACCCCTCCCTGCTAACTTCCCCCCAAAATGATCTCCATACCTATAATTCTTTTCCTACTCTTGTTGCCTACTTAGTTTGCCTTTGTTTCTATTCCCTAGTTTCTGTTGTTAGTTGTTGTGATACAGTTTTCATTTTAATGTTCATAGTTTTGATCCTCTTTCTCTTAAGCAAGTCCATTTAACATTTCATATAACAGTGGTATCTGATAAACTCCTTCAGTTTTACTTTGTCCTGGAAGCACTTTCTCTGCCCTTACATTCTGAATGACAGCTTCACTGGATAGAGTAATTGTGGTTGTAGGTTTTTGCTTTTTATTTCTTTGAATATTTCTTTCCAGTCCCTTCTTGCCTGTAGAGTTTCTTTTGAGAAATCAGCTGATAGTCTTACTGGGACTCCTTTGTATGTAATTTTCTTCTTCATTCTTGCTGCTTTTAAGATTCTCTCTATATCCTTAATTTTGGACATTTTGATTATAATGTGTCTTGGTGTGGTTCTCCATGGGTCCATTTTTTTGGAACACTCTGTGTTTCCTGGGCCTGTAAGTCTATTTCTTTCCCCAAGTTAAGGAAGTTCTGCTTCATTATTTTTTCAGATAATTTTTCAATTTCTAGCTCTTCTTCACCTTCTGGCAACACTATGATTCAGATGTTGGTCTGCTTATAGCTGTCCCAAAGGTTTCTGAGCCTCTCTTCATTTTCCTCACTTTTCATTTCTGCTTTCTGCACTGGTTGACTGTTTGTTTCTTCTCTATGTTCTGATTTGTTGATGTGATCTCTGGTTTTCTTTCCCTCACCACTAGTTTCATATGTGTTTTTGTTCATTTCAGCAGGACTAGCCTTCATTCCTTCCCCGACTTGTTTAAGATCTGCTGTTAAGTCTGTAAGCATTTTTATAACCAAAGTTCTGAACTGTACCTCAGAAAGATTTCCTATCTCTTGCTTCATTAGATTAGACATTTGCTGTCTGGTCAGCTGCGTCACCAGCATCTCTATCATTATCTGTGCCATCCTGACAGTTTTGTGATTACCTTTGCTTCCTGGGCTGGACTGTCACACCTCCTATGCTATAGGGGGCCGAGCCCCTTGCACTCCTCACAACTGGATGACCCTTCTCACCACACTGTGGCATTTTGCGTGTGGGTGGGTGTCCAAGATGGATCCCTGCCGTTCACTCTCCGCTGAGAGACTGGGAGACTCCTCCTCCATCCCCATGCCCTCTGGCCCTCATAGTCCAAGCCAATGGGGGTTTTCTTTCCCCAGCATTGGAATCGTGAGATGACGGGTTTGGTCTCAGCTGGGGGTGCTCCCCAGGCACTTCTCGCCTCCCCTTAAAAATGGGTGTCTGTGTTTACTGCTGTCCCACCACTGTCGCCACAGCTGCTGCTGTCAGCACACCTTGACCTCTCCGCCTCAACTTTGCACCTCTTACCCATCTAGACACGCACCATTTTTTTATAACTTCATATGTTGGATTTCCATGTAGCTTTATTTTCTGGAACTTCTGGTTATTTCTGGTTTTGCAGTAGTTTTATTTCTACTTAATTGTGGAGGGAGACAGAGCGTGTCAGTCTAGGCCTCCATCTTGTCCAGAAGTTGTACCATCACTGACTTCTTAATAGCACAAATAGAATATTTTCTTCTCTACACTGCGATAAAATAATTGTCCACTTAACATTCTCTTTCCCAAGAAGCCATCTTTCCAGAGGGAGAAGCAAAGTCATTTTCAGGAATAGAAAAAGAAAGATTTTATTGGGACAATTATAATTAAACAACAATTAAAAAATAAAGAAAAATTTTGAAGAGGTGCTTTAGACAAAAAGAAAATTATTCCAAGTGGAAGATTTGATATATATATATATGAAAGAATAAAGAGGAAAAAAGCCCTGGCTGGTTTGGCTCAGTGGATTGAGCGTCGGCCTGCGAGCTAAGTGTCGCTGGTTCGATCTTCCAGTCAGGGCACATCAGAGAAGGAAAATTCTGACTCCAAAAAACCTCCGCTGCCTTGCGGCATACCTCTTCAGGGGAAAGGCTAAGGGAGTAAACCCCGACAGAAAATCCGGAGCCGGAGTCCCTAAGGCGGTTTGACGTTGCAGTCAACACCGGCAACTCCTGCGGCGCACCTGAAGCCAAGCTGTATTGACTCCGTCTTTCCCTTGGACCCTTCAGCTGCGAAGAGAGGGGGGGTCTGCTGCATGGGCAACAGCAGACCCTCCATATCACCCTGCCCAGGCTCTGTAGCTTCAGCTTCACTGGAGAGGACACTCCAGCATCATCGCAAGATGTTGATTCAACACGGGAGGAGACAGATACCGTGTCACTCCCGAGTCGGACTGCACAACCATTCTCGGCGGTGCTGATAGACTCTTAAGAAGCTACACCATCGTCTCTCGAGACGGACGGCTGCCAACGACGAAAGAGGAAAAAATATTGTTTGTTACCTGGGTAGAATCTAAGCAGACACTAAAATATAAAACAGCAATAATAATGATTAATATGGCCCCTGGCTGCTGTGACTCAGTGGATTGAGTGTTGGCCTGTGAGCCAAGTGTCGCTGGTTCAATTCCCAGTCAGGGCACATGACTAGGTTGCATGTCAGGTCCCCAGTTGGGGGCGCAAGTGAGAGGCAACCACACAGTGATATTTCTTTTCCTCTCTTTCTCCTTTCCCCTCTATCTAAAAAAGAAATAAACAAAGAAACAAATAAAATTAAAAAATGATTAATACATTGCAAAGAGAGAGTGACAATGGCTAGAATTTTTAAAAATAGAAAAGGGAGATCAAAGTATAACCATTCTAATATTCTTGTATTATTTAGATATGTGTTAAAATCCAGATTATTTTTAATATGCATCATAAAACAGCTAGTATAACCATTAAAACCACAGAAATGTTATGTAATTTCTGAACAAAAGAGAGAAAAGAATGGAATGCGGTGGAAGAGAGAACCCTGAATAAACCTAAAAGAAAGAAAGAAAGAAAGAAAGAAAGAAAGAAAGAAAGAAAGAAAGAAAAGTAAGAAAAAAAAGATAAGTAAGAAGCACAAAGAAGGTAATAGATAATACTTGCATCAGTAATTTGACTTTTGTACCATCTTTGTAAAAAAAGGTAATAGAAATAAAAACAAATATATCAGTTACTATAGTAAATATATATGAACTTATTTTCACTTTAAAAAACAAAGTTTTTTATACTGTGCAAAAACAGTTTAGATGTTGACTCTTTAAAAGAGACACATTTAAAATATAAGGAAGAAAAAAAGTGAGAAAAAATAGAAGACATATATTTAAATATTACACTCCCACTCACAAAATGTGATGCAAAATAATATGAGATAAAGTAGACAAAGAGAAAATATTTATAAATTTACCAAAAAGAAAAGAACCTTTAGAATCACTCTATATTGAAAAATTTTCAATTCACCAATAAAATATTTTTTAACATTCATCATCTTATTATATGGCATCAAAATATATAAAACAAAAAGTTAAAGACCCACATGGAGAAGCTGAGAGTGCTACCATCATGGTAGGATATTTATACAACTTTTTAAGTAACTGACAGATGCAGTAGGCAAAGTTCAGTCGATATAAATAAAATTATAATAGTACAATTAACTATTTTGAACTAATGGATATATCTATGCAAAATTTGGAGAAAACAGATCTTTTTCAAGCCAATATGGGAGATTTTCAAACCAGAAAACCCCTTACACTTATAAGCATCTCATGGGCCAAACACAACAGCACATTGGAAGTAAGTGAATATGTATAGAAACAAGTAGGTGCTCATCAGAAATCTATATATACAACTCCCAAACTTTGGAAATCTACAATGATATTGTTAAGGGTCCACAAATCTTACATTGAACACTGCAATGTGTGTGAGAAACACCTTACAATATGTGGGAACTACATGATTCCCACTTAGGGAGATTTCATTGTGACCAATAAAATACAAATTTATTTAAAATTATTATTTAATACCCAGTAGCTTCTTCAGTATGCATTTTTCAAAGATATTGAATTATCATCATGCATGAAGTTAAAAATATTTTTGATGTTAAAGAAAGGCTTTTCAAATTCAATAAACATAAATAACTACTGTTCTACACAGTTTGGAAGCCTCTGGCCAGTTTGATAATATGTATTAAAAGAAGCCATATCTCTGGTGAGAGGGTGGAGAATCAGAAAGAGAATACTGGAAAGTAAATCATAACTTTTTAAAAATAAATTCCACAATTATTCTCTTCTAATAACATTATAACATTGGGGAAGCAAGCCATTTACCTCTAATCCTTTGAGTCAAAAGTATACTAAGATGAGCTACAGATAAGAGTAGCATGATGTCTTATAGTTAGGGTCTACCCATATTCATATTTCAAAAGCAAAATAGTGGGAAGGAGTTAGGTTCTTTGCTTTGTATGTATTAAAGTGCACGGTCCTTATAAAGTAATGTTGAAAATACCCCATATGGAAGAATATCTGAAATTAAAAAAGGACACACCCTTAGAACTAACTAGGAGTTTTCTAGGTATACCATTTCTTGAAATAGGGAATTATTAAAGACAAAGGCAGATAAAGCATATTTATTACATTGTTAGGAAAAATCCTTCTAATGCTTGGTATATGTTTAACTGTAGGATTGATATAACATAGAAATGAAAACTTTGTATGTCTTAGATTTATTTTGCTCTTCATTTCCTTTATTACACTGATGTGTGTTTATTAATTTTGTAGTGATGCGTTAATATTTCCTTCTCATTTTTGTATGTGTAAATTCTATAGGTAACTTATTTATGGTTACCATGAGATTACAAATAATAAAGTTACCACAACCTAACTTGAATTGATAA
Source organism: Furipterus horrens (assembly GCF_987537825.1). Classification (NCBI taxonomy): domain Eukaryota; kingdom Metazoa; phylum Chordata; class Mammalia; order Chiroptera; family Furipteridae; genus Furipterus; species Furipterus horrens. Next base: position 36,459,267 of record NW_028327187.1, read on the forward strand.
GAGATTCAGTTTCACACAAAATCTCTACTCATATACAGCTTTCCTCATCACTTTGTTACTGATATGGCAAGTTATATCTTTACACATTGTGTTAATATCATCATAGAACTATAATTATGTTATGTATTTATCTTATCCTGTAGAGAATAAAAAGTGAAGTTACAAACTAAAGTACAATAATACCAGTTTTGGGGATTAACACTTGCAAAAAAAAAAAAAAAAAAAAGGAAGCTAGACCACTAACTTACACCATACACCCAAGTAAACTCAAACTGGATAAAAGATTTAACTACAATTCATGATACCATAAAAATTCTAGAGAAAAACATAGGAAGTAACATTTCAGATATCTTGTGTAGCTATATTTTGCTGTTATATCCCCCAAGACAAGAGAAATATAGGAAAATAAACAAATGGTACTATAGCAAATTAAAAGGTTCTGCACAGCTGAAAAAACTATAATTAAAATTAAAAGAGAAACCACTGCATGGGAGAAAATATTTGCCAATGATACATCAGAAAAAGGCTTAATCTCCAAAATATATAAAAAACTCATGACTCAACACCAGGAAGACAAAAAATACAATTAAAAATTGGGCAAAGGACCTGAGTAAACACTTCTTCAAGGACATACAGAAGTATTAAAAAATGATCAACATCACTAGCCATCAGAGAGATGCAAGTTAAAGCCACAATTAGATATCACCTCACACTTGCTAAAATGACTATCAATAATAAATCAAACAAGTGCTGGTGAGAATGTGGAGAAAAAAGAACTGTCAGACTGATGCAACAACTCTGGAAAACAGTATGGAGTTTTCTCAAAAAATTAAAAATGGAACTGCCTTTTGACTCGGTGATTCCACTTCTGGGTATATATCCTAAGAATCCCAAAAAATCAGTTCAAAAGATTATGGGCACCCCTATGTTCATAGCAGCATTATTTACAATAGCCAAGATTTAGTAACAGCCTAAGTGCCCATCAGTAGATGACTGGATAAAGCTGTGATGCATTTATACAATGAAATACTACACAGCAGAAAAAATGAAAAGGAAATCTTATCTTTTGTCATGGCAATGGATGGAATTGGAGACTATTATGCTAAGTGAAATAAGCCAGCCAATGAAAGACAAATACCATATGATCTCATCTGTAAGTGGAATCTAATGAATAAAATAAACTAACGAGCAAAATAAAATTAGAAGCATAGGGACATGGAACAAGCTGACAGGTGGGGACTAGATGAGTGAAGGTGAAAGGATTAGTCAAAGACCATATATGTATGACACATGGACATGTACAACAGAGTGGGAATTGACTATGAGTATGAGGCTAAGTGGGTGAAGGGGGGCAAAGGGGAAAATTTTGGGTCAACTGTAATGTCATAAATTATAAAATTTTTTTAAAATAAAGTACAATAATACCAGTTTTTAATATTTGCCCAAGTATTTAGTTTTACCAGAGATATTTATATTTCCATATGTCTCTGAGTTACTTTCCAGTGTCCATTCATTTAAATTTGAAGGACTCCCTTAAGCTATTCTTATAGGGCATGTCTAGTAGTAATCTATTCCCTTGGATTTTGTGTATCTTGGAATCTCTTAATTTTTTTGTCCTTTTTGAAGGACAGTTTTGTAGGATATAGAATTCTCCACTGATACTTTATTTTTTCCTCAGCACTTTAAATATATTATCTTATTGCCATCTGGCCTTCAAATTTTCTGCTGTTAAGTCAGCAAATAATCTTACTAAGGATTCTTTTTTGTAACAAATCATTTTTCTCTTTTACTATCCAGATTATCCTTTTTTTTTTTTTTTTTTTTTTTTTTTTTTTGCCTTTTAACAGTTTCATTATAATGTGTCTTGGTGTGAGTCTCTTTGGGATTGTCCTGCTTATAAGTCATTGAACTTCTTGGTTTTGTTGATTCATAACTTTTATCAAATATGGGAATTTTTGGCCAATATCTCTTCAAATAACCTCTCTGTCCCTTTCTCTTTCTCTTCTCCTTCTGGAACTGCCTTAATGCATATAGTAGTCTTTATGCTCTGTCATCTTTCTTCACTCTATTATTCTTCTCAGACATGGTAATTTCAATTGTCCTCTGTTAAAGTTCACCAATTCTGTATTCTGTTTACTAAAATCTAATAGTAAAACCCTCTACTGAAATTTTCAATTCAGTAATTGTATTTTTATCTCCATAATTCATGTTTGGTTTCTTTTTATAATACTTCTCATTTTATATATTATATATTACATATATAATATACATATAATTTCTTTTAATTATTTCTCTTGTTTTTCATTACCTCTCTGAGCATATTTAAGAAAGATGTTTTAAAATCTTTTTCTATTAAGTCTAGTGTCTGTGGTTCCTCAGATACAGTTTATGCCAATTTTTTTTAACGTACCATGAATTTCTGATTGTTTGTTTGCTTGGTGCTCTGTTATTGTTGACGATGTTTTTATTGTTTAAAATTGGGTATTTGAAAAAAACAACCACCTTCTTAAGTCTTTTCAGATATCCTCTGTGGTGATTAGCTGGACTTCCTTGAGCCTATGGATGAGACTGAGTAAAAGCTTAAGTTCTCAGGTCATTTCTTTAAAAAAATAATTTTTATGTGATTTTAAAATATATATTATTTATTTATCTATTTAGTTATTTATTTAAGGAAAGGTGAATGGAGGGAGAAAGAGGAGCAAAACATTGATGTGTGAGAGATACATAAATCGGTTGCCTCTCACGCACCACCAACTGGGGACCTGGCCCACAACCCAGGCATGTGGCATGCCTGGGAATTGAACAGGTGACCGTTTGGTTCACAGGCTGGCACTCAATTCATTGAGCCACACCAACCAGCCAGGGCCTCAGGTACTTTTTAATATGCATCATGCTCTTTCTTATGTTTTGTTTTCTCCATTCTTTTGTGTATGTGGCTGCCTTTGAATTAATGAGTTAAAAAATTAATGATTTCTAAAAGTCTCACTCCAGCTCCTTGTCAGGGTCTTTGAAAGTTTATTTTATGTCTCCACAATAAACTCTTGTTCAGGTATCTGAGGTTGTTTAGTCCCCTTGCAACTTTTGGAACTATATTTTATTGATTATGGTGTTACAGTTTTTCTAATTTCTTTTCCCTTTGCTTCCCTATGCCCAGTTACCCCATTCTCTCCAGCAATCCCACCCTAATTGGTTCATGTCCATGGGTCATGCATCTAAATTCTTTGGCTTTACCCTTTCCTATATAGTTTTTAACATCCTCTGTCTATTTTGTACCTAACAACTATGCTTCTTAATGCCTGCACCATTTCCCCATATTTACCCCTTACCCCTCCCAGCTTATTACCCTCCAAATGATCCCCATTCCCATGAGTCTGTCCCTGTTCTGGTTGTTCACTTTGTTTTTGTTTTTCTTCTGATTTTTATATATATATATATGTATATATATATATATATAAAATTAAATCTCATAACCTCAAACCTAAAAACCAAAGCCGCCACAAGTCTGTTTAAGTTTTCTAACCTTTTAGGTTATTTCCCCACCATCATCCACCAACACCCCTCCCTCCTAAAATTAATCACAAGCCAAAAACTAGCTTCTCAATTAACAGATAATATCTGACTAGAGAGCCCACTACCAAAGACAATTTGCCAGTTCCAACTGAAGACCTCCGCACTCACCACAAACCAAAAACGCTTAATCAAACTTTATTTCCTTTCTTTCTTCTTTTTTTTTTAATTTTTTTTAATGTTTTTTATTGATTATATTGTTACAACAGTTCCAATTTTCTCCCCCTTGTTCCCCTCCACCCAGCACCCCCCTCCCCCAGCAATCCCCCCCAAGTCCATACCCTTGGTTCATAAAAATTAACTATCCCCCCCTCTCAAATATTAGGACCCTTTGTAATCTTGTAAAGGACAATGGGCGAAGGTCTCAAGCTCCTCTAGCTGCTTCAAGCTGGACATGGTCGTCGTCCTACCTACCCTTGGGCCCAGAAAACCCTAATAAGAGTGGGGGTGTGGAGGGGAGGGTGGCCTTCCCACATGGGGAAGGATCGTGCAGACTCCAGGTCAGTTGGCTGTCTCCGGTCAACGGCGTGCTTGGTTTAACAGGCTGGTGTCCTTGTTGTGTTCTGGGGGCAACAGATTTGGCGAAAAGGGTTAAAAGACATCATTCAATTCATGACTACTAGATGACAAAAGGCAGGGATTAATTTTTCAATGTTCCATATTAGGGAAAAAAAAAAAAAGCTTCTTTGTAAGAAGGTGTGCTAGGCACATCTCGCCTGTCCAAAACCCTTTTGCCCATTATACTTAGTTTGGGCTGAGGTAAATAGTTTAGGTTTTTCCCCCTCTCAGACCTCTGGGCCTTTTCTGTACAAGCCATTAGGATAGAAAAGAGAAACCCGTTTTAAAGTGAAGCCCACAGACCACCCCATTCTTCACCAACCCAGCCATTTAGTTCAGCCAAACCGTTGAGTCTCAGGAGGCAGCGCTGCAGAGAGGATTAAGTGAGGCTTATGCGTACAGATAATCACTCAGGTAATGCGATCATTGGCTTATGTCCTTTGAAAACAAAAAACACGTGTTAATTTATGTAACATAACCCGCAAACAAGTCTCTAAATCTGGAGAAGAAACTTTTAAGATGGTTAGTTGCCCTGTTTTATACTCTACTACTGATCATTGTGATTTTCATTGAATAATAATTTTTCTCCCTAAGGTTACCCTCCTTGTCTTTAAAGGGACTACATTAAGTCCATTTTTAATTTATCCTGTTCGTTTGCATAAACATAACAAGAGCAGCAAATGATCACTTATGATCTTTAGTTCTGCTTTGCTGGAACTTACCCAAGGAATATTTGGGGTGACCTTCAGTCTGTTCTTCAGGGCACAGAAGCTGTGCCACATATCTGGCATTCATCCTTGCCTGAACACTAGCTTTGTTAATTAGTTCCCACGTGTAATTTCCATAATCACTACAACAGCAACTAAGAGTCCAGCCTGTAATAACAACCAACCAAGTCCCATAGTTTTACAAACCAGAGGACCCCATAGCCTCCTTATTAAACCCCCCAGAACTACCAATATCATACATAGCCCAATCTCCCAAACCGTCAAACTTAATAATCACTTCTAGTTCTAAATTCTTAACAATATTAAAGACCAACACAAATTCCATAAGTACCACAACAACAAAAACCCCTAATACAGTTTTATTAGAGATTAGCACTTCAGGGTACTGCTCAATAGCTATAGCAGTAGTATACCCAAACACCACTAACACCCCCCCTAAATAAACTAAGAACACCATTAACCCTAAAAATGGGCCACCAAAACCTATAACAATTCCACACCCAATGCTTCCCCCCACAATTAAACCAAGGCCTCCATAAATAGGAGAAGGTTTTGAAGAAACTCCTACAAAACTAGTTACAAACATAATACTTAAAATAAACATAATGTATGTTATCATTATTCTTACATGGACTTACCCATGACCAATGACATTAAAAATCATTGTTGTATTTCAACTATAAGAACAATAATGACCAACCTCCTAAAAACTCCCCCACTACTAAAAATTATCAACACTTCTTTTGTAGATTTACCAGCCCCAGCAAGCCTCTCATCATGATGAAATTTCAGCTCACTTAGGAATTTGTTTAGCTGTACAGATTTTAACAGGGTTGTTTTTAGCCATACACTATACATCTGACATGGCCACTGCATTTAATTCCGTAACACATATTTGCTGAGATGTTAATTATGGGTGAATTATTCGATATATACATGCCAGTGGAGCCTCTATATTCTTTATCTGCCTATATATACAGGTAGGACGAGGACTATATTATGGCTCATATACCTACTCAGAAACATGAAATATTGGCATCCTTCTCTTATTCGCCACCATAGCCACTGCATTTATAGGCTATGTTCTGCCATGAGGTTAAATATCCTTCTGAGGGGCAACAGTTGTCACAAACCTCTTATCAGCTGTACACTATATCGGAACCGAACTTGTACAATGAATCTGAGGCAGATTTTCCATAGATAAAGCCACCCTAACCCGATTCTTCGCTTTTCACTTTCTACTCCCATTCATTATCTCAGCTCTAGCAATAGTTCATCTATTATTCCTCCATGAAACAGGATCTAATAATCCAACAGGCATCCCATCAGACTTAGACATAATCCCACTCCACCCCTACTATACAATTAAAGATATTTTAGGCTTCCTAATTATACTAACAGTATTATCAACCCTAGTATTATTTTCACCAGATCTTATAGGAGACCTAGACAACTCATCGGCAGCCGTCCGTCTCGAGAGACGATGGTGTAGCTTCTTAAGAGTCTATCTGCACCGCCGAGAATGGCTGTGCAGTCCGACTCGGGAGTGACACGGTATCTGTCTCCTCCCGTGTTGAATCAACATCTTGCGATGACGCTGGAGTGTCCTCTCCAGTGGAGCTGAAGCTACAGAGCCTGGGCAGGGTGATATGGAGGGTCTGCTGTTGCCCATGCAGCAGACCCCCCCTCTCTTCGCAGCTGAAGGATCCAAGGGAAATATGGAGTCAATACAGCTTGGCTTCAGGTGCGCCGCAGGAGTTGCCGGTGTTGACTACAACGTCAAACCGCCTTAGGGACTCCGGCTCCGGATTTTCTGTCGGGGTTTACTCCCTTAGCCTTTCCCCTGAAGAGGTATGCCGCAAGGCAGCGGAGGTTTTTTGGAGTCAGAGTTTTCCTTCTCTGATGTGCCCTGACTGGAAGATCGAACCAGCGACACTTAGCTCACAGGCCGACGCTCAATCCACTGAGCCAAACCAGCCAGGGACCTAGACAACTATATTCTGGCAAACCCACTAAACACTCCACCACATATCAAACCAGAATGATATTTTCTATTTGCTTATGCCATCCTACATTCAATCCCAAATAAACTAGGAGGGGTACTAGCCCTTATCCTATCTAGCTTAGTACTGGCTATTGTCCCCCTATTACACACCTCTAAACAATGTAGCATAATATTTCGTCCCCTCAGCCAATGCTTATTCTGATTACTAATTGCAAACCTCTTGACACTCACCTGAATTGGAGGACAACCAGTGGAACACCCCTTTATTATTGGACAAACCGCCTCAATCCTATACTTCTCCACAATTTTAATTCTCATATCACTTGTAGCCCTAGCCAAAAACAAACTCTTAAAATGAAGAGTCTATGTAGTATATTTATTATACTGGTCTTGTAAACCAGAGAAGGGATTTACCTTCCCCATAGGCCTCAAGGAAGGGGATTAAACCCCACCATCAACACCCAAAGCTGAAATTCTGCTTTAAACTATTCCTTGAACAGCTCTCCTTACGCATGCGTACTGTGTATAACTAACATTAACTGCTTATACACGTCAATATTCTTGTAATATTATCAATTATTTACCGTACATAAGTACACACATTTAATAATTGTACATACACTATTCTATTACGTTAATCCATAGCAACATGACTATCCCACAGGTATTTTTGGTCTCTTTATCTACCTACCTCTGTGAAATCAGCAACCCGTCCAACCTGGACTCCTCTTCTCGGATCCGGCCCATTTAACTTGGGGGTTTCTAACTAGCTCCAATGTAAACGGCATCTGGTTCTTGCTTCAGGGTCATGATCCCTAATAATCGCCCACAAGTTCCCCTTAAATAAGACATATTTAAGACACATAAGATATGTATATATATATATGTATATATATATATATATACATATATATATAATTTGTTTTTAGAATTTTATTTTATTATTATTTTTTATTGTTTTTCTATTACAGTTTCCCATTTACCCCCCCATTCCTCCCCCTTGTCCCACCCACTCCCCCTTCCAACATTCAATCCCCATTCTGTTGTCCATCCCCATGGGCCATTCATACTAGTTTCTTGACGAGACCCTTCCTCTTCTCTTCTCTCTTTTTCCCCCTCTCCATCCCCCCTGGTCACTGTCAGTTTGTTCCTTGTTTGCCGCCTCTGATTCTATTTTGCTCGTTTGTTTGTGCTGTTCTTCAGTTTCCTGTATTAGGTGATATTATATGGCGTTTGACTATTTTTAGATTCTGTTGTTGATAGTTCAGAGTTTATTGTCATTTCAGTGTTTATAGTTTTGATCCTCTTTTTCATAAATAAGTACCTTTAACGTTTCATATAATAAGAGCTTGGTCATGATGAACTCCTTTAGCTTTACCTTGTCTGGGGAGCCCTTTAACTGCCCTTCCATTCTAAATGATAGCTTTGCAGGATAGAGTAATCTTGGTTGTAGTTACTTGCTTTTCATCACTTTGAATACTTCTTGCCAGTCCCTTCTTGCCTGCAAAGTTTCTCTTGAGAAATCAAGTGAGAGTCTTATAGGCATCCCTTTGTAGGTAACTCTCTGCTTTTTTCTTGCTGCTTTTAAGGTTCTCTCTTTATCTTTAACCTTTGCCATTTTAATGATGATGTGTCTTGGTATGGTCTTGATTGGCTCTAGCTTGTTTCGTACTCTCTGTGCTTCCTGGACTTGTATGTCTAGTTCCTTCACCAAATTTGGGGAATTATTCTGTATGACTTTTTCAAATAAGTGTTCAATTTCTTGCTCTTCCTCCTCTCCTGGCACCCCTATGATTCTGATGTTGGCATGTTTAAGGTTGTCCCAGGTGTTCCTAAGCCTCCCCACTTTTTTTCCAATTCTTTTTTCTTCATTCTGTACTGGTTGATTGTTTATTTCTTCCTTATGTTCCAAATCATTGATTTGAACCCTGGTTTCCTTCCCTTCACCATTGGTTTTGTATGAATTTTCCTGTTTGACTTAGTCTAGCCTTCACTTCTTCCCTAATGCATTTTCCATACTCAAGCATATCTGCCAAATCTGTGAGCATCTTTGTCACCAGTGTTTTGTACTCAGCCTCTGTTAGGTTGGCTATCTCCTTGCCTGTTATGTTGGCTATCTCCTTATCACTTAGTTATCCCACTGGAACTTTGATCTGTTCCATCTTTTGGGCAATACTTCTCTGTCTCCTCAATTTGACCACCTCCTGGGTTTGCCTCTGTGTCTTAGGTAGAGCTGTTGAATTTGTTATGTTGTAAGGAGCAGAGTCTTAGGTATTTCTCAGTATGAGGCAACCCATTTCACGACGTTGTGGTGCTGGATGTGAAGGAGGGGTCTGAGAGGGAACAATGTCGCTTGCTCAGCACTCGCCCCTTTCTCAGACACTTCACCCACTTCCCATATGTAACTGGTGCCTCTCTAGCTGTTTCCCTGGCTGTGGTTCCCAGAGTGTGTGGATCTGTGGACATTCTACGTGCCCTCTCAACAAATGGACTCTGCTGAGGTGCTGGCCATTTCTTCTTCCTCGTCAACCCGCACTGTTTTTAACAGCCAGAAGCAATGAGGCTTTGTTTTACCTGACTCTGGAGCCGTGAGCTCTGTGGCCTGGTCCGGGGCTGGCAGAGCTGCCCAGGTATCCCTCCCTCATTTTTTAAATGCATTATTGCGCTTTCCACCAGCCTGCCACAGGGAGGCAGCCGACCATGTCCCAGTGTTGACTCATCCCCAGTACGCAGGCAGACCCCACCCCCCCGAACAAGTGGTGTCAGCCTGAGGAGAAGCAAAAGCCCAGCCTACAGGAATTAAGCTGCCAAACCCTCGGTCCTTAAGCCTGATTGCTAGTCACAGACTGAATAGATTAACAACTAAAGAAGACACACAAAGGCAGTAGATCCCTGGAAGTCTCCAGCAGGCTGCCTAGGCCCAGACTGGTACAGGATCTGACGCCACCAGGGGCAGATCCAGGAAGTGCAGATCATTCTAAGAAGCACAAACAAACAATAGGAGTCACAAAAATGGGGAGACAGAGAAACAACCCCCCATCAAAAGGAAAGGTAGAATCCCCAGAAAGAGTGCTAAATGAAATAGAGGGGAGCCAACTATCAGATATGGAACTGAGAGCATGGATTATGTAGAAGCTCAATGAGCTCAGCGGAAACTACAAAGAACTCCAGGGAAACTACAAGGAACTCCAGAAAAACTACAAGGAACTTACTGAGAATTACCCCAGCATAAAAAAGGACATAGAAGCTATCAATAAGAGCCAGGAGGAAATGAAGAGTACAATCTCTGAATTGAAGAACACAATAAAAGGAATTAAAACCAGGCTAGAGGAAGCAGAAGATCGGATCAGCGAGCTGGAAGACAATGTAGACAAAAACTCCCAGACAGTGCAACAAAATGAAAAGACTGAACAAGAATGAAGAGACTCTAAGACAGCTGCAGGACAACACGAAACATAATAATATCCATATCATAGGAATTCCAGAAGGAGAAGAAGAAGAGCAAGGGATAGAAAACCTCCTTGAAAAACTAATGACAGAAAACTTCCCTAACATGAGGACAGAAAGAGTGACGCAAGCCCAGGAAGTACAGAGGGTCCCAAAGAAGATGAACCCCAACAAGCCCACTTCAAGACATATCATAATTAAAATGGCAACATTGAAAGACAAAGAGAGAATCCTAAAAGCAGCAAGAGAGAAACAACTCATAACATATAAGGGAGCTCCAATAAGGTTATCATCAGATTTCTCAGCAGAAACACTACAAGCCAGAAGGGAATGGCAAAAAATATTCCAAGCAATGAAAAACAAAGGCCTACAACCAAGAATACTCTATCCAGCAAGACTCTCATTCAAAATGGAAGGTGAAATAAGGAGTTTCTAAGACAAAATAAGGCTAAAAGAATACATCTTGACCAAACCAGCATTGCAAGAGATGCTAAAGGGTCTCTTTAAGAAGATGAAGAAGCAGAGAGAGACAGAGAGGAACACGATACAAAGGGGGAAATGACAATGAATAAGTACTGAAAGAAAGAACGAACTTCTACCATTTGCAACAACATGGATGGAACTAGAGAGAATTATGCTTAGCGAAATAAGCCAGGCAACGAAAGAAAAATACCTTATGCTATCACCTATTATGGGAAACTAATGATCAACACAAACAAATGAGAAGAATTGAACCAGAGGTATGTAAACAAGGAATAAACTAACAGTAACAAAGGGGGAGATGGGAGGGAGAGAAGGGGGTAAGAAGAGGAAGGGTCTAGTCAAAGAACATGTATAAATGACCCATGGACATGAAAAACTGGGTGAGGAATGAATGTGGGAGAAGAGGGGCAGGGTGCAGGGAAGCAAGAGGGGAAAAAATGGGACTACTGTAATTGAAAAATGAACAAAAAATTTTTTAGTGGGAGAAAAATAAAAATATAAAGAATGGAAATGCAAGTTCAATGAATATTAGAAGGAAAAAGATTTTCCTTCACACTGTATATTTTTCTCCCTACCCGATCCCTCCAGGGTTTGGCATTCGGAAGAACTAAGTAATGACATAAGTTTCTTTGAATAAAACTAATAAGTCCAGTTGTAAATAGAGGTTTTTTTTTTTACTAAGACTTTGACTGGAATGTCATGCCTAAAGAAGACATGCTTGGGCTCTGGATGTTACCAAAAAGCACTGAGGAACTGGGGTTGACTTTCAAAGGTAATAAAAGCCCATGAAATAAAAGACCTGGTACCTTGGTTGGATGTGTGATCCATGGCAATCTTTCCAGGGAAGGAATGAAGGTTGTTTTCCTGAAAGATGGCTAGAAGGGACCTTAAGGCACAATGGAAAGCCAGAAGGACTTGAAAAATACAGGTGTTTACAGGCAAGGCTAAATGCCAGGTATGTGGCTCAGCTTCTATGCCCTGAAGGGCAGACTGAAGGTCACCCTAAATGTTCCTTGCGTAACTTACAGCAAAGCAGAACTAAAGATCATAAGTGATCATTTGCTGCTCTTGTTGTGTTTATGCAAATGGACAGGATAAATTAAAAATGGACTTAATGCAGTCCCTTTAATGACAAGGAGGGTAATCTTAGGGAGAAAAATCGTGATTCAAGAACAATCACAATGCTCAGTGGTAGACAATAAAGTAGTGCAGCTAACCGTCTTTAAAGTTTATCTTCATTTAAAGTTTGTTTTGATTTGAAAATTAAACTATGTCTGTGGTATTATCAAAGATGTTTGATTTACAGGCAAGAAGAATGTCAAATGCCTTGCAACTGGATGTCTTTCCGATAAGACAGACTTACAGAGTTAGAGACTTGTATGTGGGTTATGTTACATAAATTAACATGTGTTTTCTGTTTTCAAAGGGCATAAGCCTACGATCTCATTACCTGAGTGATTGTCTCTACGTATAGGCCTCACTTAATCCTGTCTGTATTGCTGCCTCCTGAGACTCAATGTTTTGGCTGAACTAAGTGGCTGGGTTGGTGAAGAATGGGGTGGTCTGTGGGTTTCACTTTAAAACTGGTTCCTCTTTTCAATCCTAATGGCTTGGACCGAAAGGGCCCAGAGGTCTGAGATGGGGGAAACCTAAAATATATCCCTCAGCCCAAACTAAGTATAATGGGCAAAAGGGTTTTGGACAGGTGAGATGTGACTGGAACACTTTCCTCCAAAGAAGCCCTTCTTTTTTCTAATGTGAGACATTGAAAAATTAATCCCTGCATTTTGTCATCTAGTGGTTATGGATTGAACAATGTCTTTTAAACCTGTTTCCAAATCTGTTGCCCCCAGAATACAACAAGAATGCCAACCTGTTAAATCAAGCACGCCATTGTCCGGGGACAGCCAACTGACCTGAAGACTTCAAGATCCTTCCCCATGCGGGAAGGCCACCTTCCCCTCCAAACTCCCACTCTTACTAGGGATTTCTGGACCCAAGTGTAGGTAGGATGACGACCATGTCCAGCTTGAAGCAGCTAGAGGAGCTCAAGACCTTCGCCCATTGTCCTTTATAAGATTATAAAGGGTCTTAAGTCTAAGAGGGAGGGATTGTTATTTTTTATTGTTAAGATATTTAATTAATTAAATAATTAATTAAAAAATAAAGAAGAAGAAAATATATAAAAGGGTGAGGCAGGAGAGCTTGTATGTATGACCCATGGGCATGGACTTGGGGAGGGGGGATTGTTGGGCAATGGGAGGTGCTGCGCAGAGGGGAGAAAAGGGGAAAAATTGGAACTATTGTAACAATATAATCAATAAAATATATTTATAAAAAAAAAAAGCAGCAATATTCATCCAGACAGGTAGGAGGGGCAGAGCTGGGGTGGAAAGAATGCAGTGTGGAGGTGCCGGCGGCAATGACAGCAGCTGTGGCAGGCTGGTGGAAAGCGCAATAATGCATTTAAAAAATGAGGGAGGGATACCTGGGCAGCTGTGCCAGCCCCAGACCAGGCCACAGAGCTCACAGCTCCAGAGTCAGGTAAAACAAAGCCTCATTGCTTCTGGCTGTTAAAAACAGTGCGGGTTGACGAGGAAGAAGAAATGGCCAGCACCTCAGCAGAGTCCATTTGTTGAGAGGGCACGTAGAATGTCCACAGATCCACACACTCTGGGAACCACAGCCAGGGAAACAGCTAGAGAGGCACCAGTTACATATGGGAAGTGGGTGAAGTGTCTGAGAAAGGGGCGAGTGCTGAGCAAGCGACATTGTTCCCTCTCAGACCCCTCCTTCACATCCAGCACCACAACGTCGTGAAATGGGTTGCCTCATACTGAGAAATACCTAAGACTCTGCTCCTTACAACATAACAAATTCAACAGCTCTACCTAAGACACAGAGGCAAACCCAGGAGGTGGTCAAATTGAGGAGACAGAGAAGTATTGCCCAAAAGATGGAACAGATCAAGGTTCCAGTGGGTTTAGACCCTGCCTTTCTCAGAGGAAACCCCCAGCTGCTGACCTGTTTCTCAGTCCCTTTGGCTGCCACCCGTGTGAGCCCAGCCAGCCCTTCCGTGTCTCTGCACTTCCTACCGGTCACATTATGATGTAGCAGCCTTTTCTGTCTCTCTGTGGTTATAAGACTTCTCTCCAGCTAGTGTTCGGTTGGTTATTCCAGATGATTTCTCCAAAATTAAGTTGTAAATCCAGACTAGTTCTGGGAGGAGGTTAGTGTAGCTTCCACTTACTCTTCTGCCATCTTGTTTCTCTTGGATGAATATTGCTTCTTTATATCTTTGTTTGTTGGACTTATCCACAGCTCAGTTTTCTGGAACTTCTGGTTGTCTCCAGTTTTGAGGTAATTATAGTATGTCTTAGTTGTAAAGGAAGATACAATGTATCTACCTCCCCTTTGCAATTTTTGTGAGCAGTGGCCACCACTTTTTCTTGTCATGCAAGCTAAATTAGGAAAGAAAGAAACTAGTCTTTCAGGCATCTTTCAGAGTGCTTAGGAAATTGAAAATAACGTATGGAAGAAAGGAAACTTGGATCTGGTCTGGTACCTCCTTCAAACCAAGACCAACTGTGCCAGAAATGAGGTGGAGCTAAAGCAAACTAAAATGCTATGAAAGTTCCTACTGATTTGAATATGACTTTTTAAAATTGGACATTTCTTTGGTTGCTGTAGAACTTTGAGTATTTTTCAGAGCTCTTATAAAGTTAGGCCAACCAGTTTCTCATTGTGTTTTTTGTTTGTTTTTTGTTGTTATTTCCTTGGAAAAATAAGTCTTGGAGCTTCCTAGTTTGCCATTTTTCTCTAATTTTTCTTAAAGACTATTAAAGCGGTTTATATTACTTTCACGCTCTAATCCTAAATAACCAAGTAAAATTATTTGGGCTTATATCTTAGGTAAATAAGTAAAAATATTAACTCACAATAAATTGATAATCTCCAAAGAATTTCTACTTCTATACCTGAAATTATCACCACTCTTTTAAGTTGTGAAAAGGTCAGTTTTAGCAAATCACCTGTAAAAACCAAAAGTACATGCTTATCGATTAGCAAGCAAATAAAGTAATAAATACACAGAGGCACTAGCCAGTGTGTACATTCAATTATATATAGGTCCTAAAAAAGTGAAGAAGCATTGAACCACTGGGAAAAAAAAAAGTAAAAGAAAAAACAGAGAAGAGGGTGTTTGAAAATGTAAGATTAACAAAAACGGGTGTCAACATACATTTTCAGACAGTGAACTTGGAACAAAGTGTAGTCTTGTCCAATAAATTCCATTCATAGCTGTATAACTAGAGAACTTGTTGAAATACTTTGCATAAAATGATTAAAAGTGGAATTGATCTAACAATTATTTTAAAACAATAAAAATAAGTAGTGATCTTTCAAGTACATTTACAGAATGTCAAAAAATCACAGACATACACACATACGTAATTTTAGTGTGGGAAGCTAAAACTCTAAAAATTCCATGTATGTGTCAAGATAGTTTTAAATGAAGCTCTCCTTAAACATTGTCTTATAGTTCCAATGATAGAGATGTTGTATTTGATTAAATAGTCTGTATTTGGCAGTGAACAAATGGAAGTTTTCAGAGAAAATACCAATTTCTCTAAAAAATTCATAATAATTGTCAATGTTCTTGGACAAGTTTTCAAACAGACTAGCTTGAGAAAGTGGTACACAGATAAGTAGTATCAACCTAAACTGAAGTCAGAATGTAAGGAAGAATAGGATTGTGTTTATATATATATATACACACACACATACATATATGATTGTGTGTACACACACACACACACACACACACACACATATATATATATATATATATATCATCGTCGTCGGCAGCCGTCCGTCTCGAGAGACGATGATGTAGCTTCTTAAGAGTCTATCTGCACCGCCGAGAATGGCTGTGCAGTCCGACTCGGGAGTGACATGGTATCTGTCTCCTCCCGTGTTGAATCGACATCTTGTGATGACGCTGAAGCTACAGAGCCTGGGCAGGGTAATATGGAGGGTCTGCTGTTGCCCATGAAGCAGACCCCCCCTCTCTTCGCAGCTGAAGGGTCCAAGGGAAAGACGGAGTCGATACAGCTTGGCTTCAGGTGCGCCGCAGGAGTTGCCGGTGTTGACTACAACGTCAAACCGCCTTAGGGACTCCGGCTCCGGATTTTCTGTCGGGGTTTACTCCCTTAGCCTTTCCCCTGAAGAGGTATGCCGCAAGGCAGCGGAGGTTTTTTGGAGTCAGAGTTTTCCTTCTCTGATGTACCCTGACTGGAAGATCGAACCAGCGACACTTAGCTCGCAGGCCGACGCTCAATCCACTGAGCTAAACCAGCCAGGCATATATATATATATATATATATATATATATATATATATATACACACATATAATAATAACCCATCTCTTGGATGGGTTATATTCATTAAATCTTATTATAAAGCATGATTGAGGCTACTCACATTTCTTCAGAGAATTTATGTTGACATGCTTAATCCATGAACAATTCTAGGACCTTCATGAAAAAACAATAATTTTACTTATTGTATACAATAACAATATGGTGCAGACTAAATGTTATAGAGTGTGGTCATAAGGTGCTAAGCCTGTCACATGTCCATTAATCTGTGTTAATTACTTGAAATAAAGATAGTAAGTAACAGAAAAAGAGAATTAACTTTTTGAACAGAAATAAATCTCTAGCTGATGCCAGTGCCTGGGGCTGAAGAGTTAATGCAGCATACAAGGACTTTCTGCAGTTTTCTGGCTTTGCCTGTGTAGCACTTACTCCAGTATTTTTCAGAGTTTTTTTTAACTTTCAAATCAAAACAACTGCAACCTACTTTACTGAAGTAATTCCTATGCAGTCCAATGTAATTAGTTGTAATGAATTGATCACCCACTGTATTGCTATAGGCTATGCTCTATTTTTTATGAACATGAAAATCATTCAAGAAAAATAAGCGAGACCAATAATTTCTAACTCATTCCCATGGTACTTAACACAGAGGGACCATATTATTGTTGGAGCTAATATAGTGGATAAAATTCATGTGTGTTTTTTATGACATCTCTGGTATCATTAGAAGTACATGCTAATTACTAGATTGGACAAAGATATCAGTTATGAAATAAGGCAACTGAGCTAACATGAAAAAATATTTCTTCAGTTAGACTTGAAATATGAACAATTTGCTGAAATTAAAACATTATGGACAAAATTAAGAAAGACCACTTTAGGTTCAATCCAAAAAATATGTTCAGAAATTCAACTCAATGAAAACTTGATTGGTTACTGAGGGTTTCCAATCATATATAGCTGAGGGAATAAGCTCTAAATATGCCTGTTTTTCATTGGTAAGTATGTTTCTCATCACATACAAATCCCATGATTATTTTATTAGCATGAAATTCACAGTGGGGTTCTTACAAAGTAGAGCAGGTGAAATGAGTAGATTTAACGTGTTTTTTTTTTTATTTCTTTTATTTTTTGGTTTTTCAATTACAGTTGTCCCATTTTTCCCCCATTGCTACTCCCACACAGCCCATCCCTTCTCCCACAATCATATCCCTCCCGACTGTCCATGACCATGAGTCATTTATACACGTTCCTTGACTAGACCCTTCCCTTACTTATCCCCCTTCTCTCTCTCTGCCTCCCCCCTACTGACTACTATTCTACTCTTTGTCCTATTTAGTTCGTTTGCTTGTGTTGCTCTTTAGTTTCCTGTATTAGGTGATGTAATATGGTATTTTTCTTTCTTTGCCTGGCTTATTTCACTAAGCATAATTCTCTCTAGTTCTATCAATGTTGTCACAAATGGCAGGAGTTCCTTCTTTCTTTCTGCTACATAGTATTTCATTGTGTAAATGTACCACAGTTTTTTGATCCACTCATCTACAGATGGGCACTTAGGCTGTTTCCAGCACTTAGCTATTGTAAACAGGGCTGCTATGAACATAGCGGTGCATAAGTTTTTTTGAATTAGGGTTTTAGTATTTTTCGGGTATAATCCTAGCAGTAGAATCGCTGGTTTAAAAGGCAGTTCCATTTTTAGTTTTTTGAGGTAATTCCATACTGTTTTCCATAGTGGCTGCACTAGTCTGCATTCCCACCAAGAGTGCAGTAGGGTTCCTGTTTCTCCACATCCTTGCCAGCACAAGTTGCTTGTTGATTTTTTGATGATGGCCATTCTGACTGGTGTAAAGTGGTATCTCATTGTGGTTTTTATTTGCATCTCTCTGATGGCTAATGATGTTGTGCATTTTTTTCATGTGCCTATGGACCTTCTGTATGTCCTCTCCAGAGAAATGTTTGTTCAGGCCCTTTGCCCATTTTTTTAATTAGGTTGTTTGTTTTCTTGATGTTGAGTCATATAAGCTCTTTATATACTTTGAAGATCAGTCCCCTGTCTGTGATATCATTGGCAAATATGTTTTCCCATATGGTTGGTTTCCTTTTCATCTTGCTGATGTTTTCTTCTGCTGAGCAGAAACTTTTTAGTTTGATGTAGTCCCATTTTTTTATTTTTACATTTATTTCTCTTGCCTTAGGAGATGTATCCATGAAGATATTGTTACGTGGGATATCTGAAATTTTCCTGCGTATGTTTTCCTCTAGGACTTTTACGGTGTCACAACTTACATTTAAATCTTTGATCCATCTTGAGTTTATTATTGTGTGTGGTTTAAGTTGGTGGTGTAGTTTCATTCTTTTGCACGTCCCTGTCCAGTTCTCCCAGCACCATTTGTTAAAGAGGCTCTTCTCACTCCATTTTATGTTCCTTCCTCCTTTATCAAATATTAGTAGACCATAGAGGCCTGGGTTTATTTCTGGGCTCTCTATTTTGTTCCATTGATCTATATGTCTGTTCTTATGCCAGTACCAGATTGGTTTGATCACAGTGGCTTTATAGTATTGTTTGATGTCTGGTATCGTGATTCCTCCTGCTGTGTTCTTCTGTTTCAAGATTGTTTTTGTTATTGGGGGTCTTTTTTCGTTCCATATGAATTTTTGGAGTATTTGTTCTAGGTCAGTGAAATATGTTATTGGTATTTTAATAGGGACTGCATTGAATCTTTAAATTGCTTTGGTTAGTATGGCCATTTTGATGATGTTGATTCTTCCTATCCAAGAACATAGTATTTGATTCCATTTATTTGTATCTTCCTCAATTTCTTTCTTCATTGTTACGTAATTTTCAGTGTACAGGTTTTTTATCTCTTTGGTTAAGCTTATTCCTAGGTATTTTATTTTTCTTGTTGCTATAGTAAATTGTATTTTCTTTTTTACCTCTGTCTCTGATATTTTATTGTTGGTGTACAGAAATGTCTTAGATTTCTGTATATTTATTTTGTACCCTGCTATTTTGCCAAATACACTCATTATTTCGAGTAGTCTTTTAGTGGAGTTTATAGGGTTTTCTAGGTATACTATCATGTCATCTGCAAATAGTGATAGTTTTACTTCTTTCCCAATTTGGATGCCTTTTATTTCTTTGTCTTTTCTGATTGCTGTGGCTAGGACTTCCAACACTATTTTGAATAGAAGTGGAGAGATTGGACAGCCTTGTCTAGTTCCTAATTTCAGGGGGGAAGTTTTCTGTTTTTGTCCATTAAGTATGATGTTGGCTTCGGACTTCTCATATATAGCCTTAATGATGTTAAGGTATGCTCCCTCTATTCCCATTTTGCTGAGTGTTTTCATCATAAATGGGTGTTGTACTTAATCATAGGCTTTTTCTGCATCTATAGATATGATCATGTGAATTTTGTCTTTCATTTTGTTTACGTGATGTATTATATTTATTGATTTGCGAATACTAAACCATCCTTACATCCCTGGGATAAATCCCACTTGATTGTGGTATATGATCTTTTTGATGTATTGCTGGATCCCGTTTGCCAAAATTTTGTTGAGTATTTTAGCGTCTATGTTCATCAGTGATATTGGCCCTTAGTTTTCTTTCTTTGCTGTGTCTTGACCTGGTTTTGGGATGAGTAATACTGACTTCATAGAAAGACTTTGAGATTTTTCCTTCTTCTTTGATTTTTTGGAATAGTTTGAGTAGCGTAGGAGTTAGTTCTTCTCTAAAGGTTTTGTAAAATTTGCCTGTGAAGCCATCCGGTCCAGGGCTTTTGTGTCAGGGAGATTTTTGATTACTGTTTGAATTTCTTTCTTTGCTATTGGTCTGTTGAGACTTTCTACTTCTTCTTGATTCAGTTTTGGAGGTTATATGTTTCTAGAAAACTGTCCATTTCTGCTATGTTGTTAAATTTCTTGCCATATAGTTGTTTCTGGTAACTTCTTATAATTTTTTATATTTCTGAGGTATCAGTCATGATTTCTCTTCTTTCATTTCTGATTTTGTTTATTTGTGTCTTTTCTCTCTTTTTCTTGATGACCCTGGCTAGAGGCTTGTCAATTTTGTTTATTTTTTCAAGTAACCAGCTCCTAATTTTGTTGATTTTTTGGATTGTTTGTTTAGTCTCTATGTCATTTAATTCTGCTTTGATCTTGATGCTTTCCTTTCTTCTTCTTGCCCTAGGCTTTGTTTGTTGTTGTTGTTCTAGTTCTTGTAGCTTTAGGATTACATTTTTTATTTGAGCTTCTTCTATCCTTTTCAGATATACCTGTATTGCTATGAATTTCCCTCTTAGGACTGCTTTTGCTGTGTCCCATAGGTTTTGGGCTGTTGTGTGTTCATTGTCATTAGCTTCTAGAAATTTTTTGATTTCCTCTTTGATGTCATTGTTAACTCATTCATTATTTAATAGCGTGTTATTCATTCTCCATGAGTTTGGGTATCTCTGATTTTTTTCTGTGAGGTTGATTTTTAGTTTCAAGGCATTGTGGTCTGAAAAGATGCTTGATATGATTTCAATTTTCTTGAATTTGTTGAGGCTTGTTTTTGTCCTATCATGTGGTCTGTCTTTGAAAATGTCCCATGTGCCTTTAAAAAAATGTATATTTTGCTTCTTTGGGGTGAAAATTTCTATATATATCAGTTAATCCATGCGGTTCAGTGTGTTATTCAATGCCTGTATATCCTTGGTGTTTCTTTGCTTGGATAATCTGTCTATTGTTGAAAATGAAGTGTTGAAGTCCCCTACTATGAATGTGTTGTTGTTAATATCCTTCTTGTGGTCTTGTAATATTTGCTTTATGTATCTGGGTGATCCTATGTTGGGTGCATATATGTTTATCAAAGTCATATCTTCTTGATGGATTGTTCCTTTAAGTATTATGAAATGTCCTTCTTTGTCTCTTTTTATTGCTCTTGCTTTGAAATCCGTTTTGCCTGATATGAGGACTGCTACCCCGGATTTTTTTTCTGGTCTGTTTGCTTGAAATATTTTTTTTATATACCTTTAATTTCAGTCTATGTAAATCTTTTGTTTTGAGGTGTGTTTCTTGTATACAGCAAATATGTGGGTCCTGTTTTCTTATCCATTCTGTTATCCTATGTCTTTTAATTGGAGCATTTAATCCATTTACATTTAAGGTTATTATTGACATGTATTTATTCATTTCCCTTTGTACCTGTGTTCCTCTACTCTTTTTTTCTCTTTCTTTTTCTTAGAATATTCCCTTTAGCATCTCTTGCAATGCTGGTTTGCTGGAGCTGTCTTCTTTTAGTCTTCCTTTGTCTCAGAAACTCCTATTTCACCTTCTGTTTTGAATGAGAGCCTTGCTGGGTTGAGTATTCTTGTTTGTAGGCCTTTGTTTTTCATTGCTTGAAATATTTTTGACCATTCCCTTCTGGCTTGTAATGTTTCTGTTGAGAAATAGGTCGATAGCCTTATTGGAGCTCCCTTGTAAGTTATTTGCTGTTTTTCTCTTGCTGCTTTTAGGATTCTCTCTTCGTCTTGGAATATTGCCATTTTAACTATGATGTTTCTTGGAGTGGGTTTTTGAGGGTTCCTCTTTATTGAAAGTCTCTGTGCTTCTTGGACTTGCATAACTTTTTCTCTCATCAGGTTCCGAAAATTTTCTGTCACTATTTCTCCTATCAGTTTTTCAATTCCATGGTCCTTTTCTTCTCCCTCTCTTATTCCGATGATCCTTATATTATTTCTTCTCATGCTATCCTGTAATTCCCTTACATCTAGTTCATATTTTTTCAATCTTTTTTCATTTTGCTGTATTATTTGAGAATTATTACCTACATTATCCTCTAACTCACTAATCCGATGCTCTGCTTCGTTTAGTCTGCTTTTGACAGATTCTACTGTGTCTTTCAGTTCAGAGATTGCATTCTTCATTTCTTCCTGGTTCTTGTTGATAGTTTCTATGTCTTTTTTTTTATGCTGGTGTAGTTCTCTGCAAGTTCCCTGTAATTTTCTTGGAGCTGCTGGTAACTTTCTTGGAGGTTGTCATAGTTGTTTTTGAGGTTGTCGAGCATATTGAGATTCTTCACCACCATTGTTTTGAATTCCATGTCTGACATTTGGGCTATGTCTATTCCATCTACCTCTCTTTCTGGGGATTCCTTTTTTTTTTTTTCAATGAGAGTTTGTTTCTGCATCTTACCATGTTGGATTCTTCTTGTTTGTTTATTTTTTGGATTTGTCTGCTTTGCTTTCCCACCTTTATGGTATGAGATTCTTTATGGTAGATCTGGGGGTTTCAGTGGTACAGTCTTTTTTATCTCCTGAGCCTGATGTTTTGGGGGTACCTTTTATATCGTTTGTTTATGCTGTCTCGATATATTTCAGATGTTTTTTGTTAGGATCTTCCTTCTGGCTAGTTGATTGAGAGTCACTCTATCCACTTTATCTTGAATTCTTTTGTAGAGATGTCAGTTCAGCCTTTGTGTGTTGTCTTGTTTTTCTGTATCCACAGCTGGTCTAATGAGGTGGGTCAGAGGTTCCTGTTCCTTGGAGCAGTGGGCCCTCGCATGGCGCGTTCCTTAGGTGCCTGTTGTAACTAGCAAAGTTGTCCTTGCAGGCACGCCTGTGAACCAGTAAGGCGGCCTGAGAGCTTGCCTCAGGCCTGCCTGCAGCTCTCCTGGAGTTTCCCAAGTTGGCCAGGGAGCTAGCCTCAGGTCTGCCGCACTGTGCTCCAGGAGTTGGTCTCTCGCCTGCCAGTGCTGGGCCCTAGACACTCGTGCACAGTGATAGTGAGCAATTGGTGCCTATTGATGTCGGCGAGATGTTTTTTGTGCTCACGCACCCATGCTAGCCGCTGGGGAGCTAGCCTCAGGCCTACCGTGCAGCCCACCGAGAGTTGGTCTCTCGCTTCTTAGGATGGGGCCCTGAACACTTGTGCTGAGTAGAAGTGAGTATATGTGAGTCGCTGCTGCCTGCTGTTCTGGCGCCACAGCCGCTCACCATTCCTGCACCTGCCTGTAAGGGCAGGAGCAGAACCTGAGCAAATGCTTTGTGCTCCGGCCTGGCACCCACTGGAGCTGGCCAGGGACGACTGCACACAGTCTCCCGCATATCCAGTGGGCTCTCCCTGCGCCTATTGGGGCACTGATCTTATGTCTGTTGGGGTGTGTCCAAGGGGCACCTGGACTCGCGGCCCTGCACACCTGGGCCAGTGAATAAGGGCACTTCCCTATGTCAACCTGCAAGCCAAGGGGAGGGTTGGGCAGTGGGCGAGTGCACTTCTGCGCCTGCACTCCTCAAGAATGTCCTATCACCCCCAAACTTCCCCCCCTTCCCGCAGTTCACAAGAGAAAAATACAAAGGAAAAATTATGATTTCACTTGCTCAGCAGCATGCTGTCTCCCGTCTTCCAGCGCCAATGCCACCTGGTCGAGTCCCGTCTCTGTCAGTGGGCAGAGATCCGCCTTCCTCCTGACTCCCCTCTGGGGAAGCCTGTGGTCACCAAAAATCCTTTGTGTCCTTTCAGCCACAGCTCGGGCAGCCACCCCAGTCAGGAATCCCGTTTCGTCCCTTTTTCTTCCACTATCCTCACTAAACAGGTTTTTCCCAGATGTTTTTTCTCTAATCCAGCAGTGCCAAGGCTTGACTCCTGCCAGTGCGCAGCTGCTCACTGAGATGCTCTGTCTGCAATTAGTCCAACTACAGATGGGTCTTGGGAGCCTGAGAGTGTAGCCTCCCCTCACTCCTCAGCCATCTTCCCAAATCTTAACCTGTTTTTGAACTTGTTTTTAAACCTATCTTCAGAATCAAGACAACTTTTCACATCAGCTTAATTGCTTAACTTCCCTATACCAAAGCTTTCAAATTTCTGCTCTAAATAAAATGTATCTAGCTTTTAATTGTCCTTCATATGAGAGGACAGAATCTAGATAATGCCAGAGACATTCATATGATCACCCAAATCTCTCATATGATACAACATAGTACATAGTTCTTTTACACATCTCAGTCCCCTTAGAAAATGCTTTTGCTGATGGGACATGGTGATTTGGTATTGCATCTTCCTAGTTAATCTAAATATAGTTCTAATTTGAGTTTACCAGAAGAATAATGTAGTAGGTAAGAGTGAGTCATCTAGTTGGTACAGGACTGTAGCGGGTTCTATAGCTCTCCAATGACCGCTAGATCTTCACCTTCAACTTATCTAAGTCCTCATTCAGGCATGTATGTAGTTCTATGATAAGGACATAGCTTCATTTTTCGGCTCATGTGTTGTTGAAGACAGAGGTGACAGGGAACATAGATTACTTTTTTTTTTATATAGATTCCGTTTTTTCATATTCTCCCTGTTTTGACACCCAGTCTTTCTCCCCAACTATTGGCCCTGCTGACTACAGTAAGTTCAAGCATACCATCAGATGCAGAAGCAACAGTCTTCCATAAACATTTTTATAAGTTTCCACAATGGCTACAATGTCTACAATTAAGAACTAACTTCTATAGTAAATCCCTTATTTTGTAACACTCAGTGATTCTGCCTCTCTGATTGAAAGTTAACTGATACAGTGTGTTACATATAAGATACACTTTCTTTAATGTGAGAAGATAATACCACAATCCATATTACTGTTGTTTTTTTTTGGGGGGGGGTTATTTTGAATAACAATGTAGCATGTTCAGTAGACCAGAAGTTTATGTATGGGAGACAGCTTACAAATACAAATTATATAAGAAATAAGCTGCTGCAATTTCATTTACTAGCTAGGACATTTGGCATTCTTTTAAATGAAGATCTTACTATTTTGTAGCCCAGGGCAATGCTTTGACATTTTCAATATTCCATAATTAGATTGGCTGCATTTCTACTTTGCCTCCTGTTTACAGCCTAACCAGCCTCTGGGAAGGGGGCAGAGTGGCCAGCTGTTCACAGTTGAAAATATTTTAAAGGTCAAAGACATAGAGCATTTTAACTGTCTATTCTACTAAAATATATATTTTTTTTCCAGGGAAATCTATAGAAACAGGAAATACAATCTATATAAAACAAAACCAAAATAATGAAATTTTGCTACTTTATTTAAGACATTTCTCAGCTGACCTGGGTAGATGCATGGTCTCTTAGATAAACAGAAGCATGTTTCTCAAACTATTTTGGCCTGTGTATTTCTTGGATATACCCTGGCTGGTTTGGCTCAGTGGATTGAGCGTCGGCCTGCGAGCTAAGTGTCGCTGGTTCGATCTTCCAGTCAGGGCACATCAGAGAAGGAAAACTCTGATTCCAAAAAACCTCCACTGCCTTGTGGCATACCTCTTGAGGGGAAAGGCTAAGGGAGTAAACCCCGACAGAAAATCCGGAGCCGGAGTCCCTAAGGCGGTTTGACGTTGTAGTCAACACCGGCAACTCCTGCGGCGCACCTGAAGCCAAGCTGTATCGACTCCGTCTTTCCCTTGGATCCTTCAGCTGCGAAGAGAGGGGGGATCTGCTGCATGGGCAACAGCAGACCCTCCATATCACCCTGCCCAGGCTCTGTAGCTTCATCGCAAGATGTCGATTCAACACGGGAGGAGACAGATACCGTGTCACTCCCGAGTCGGACTGCACAGCCATTCTCGGCGGTGCAGATAGACTCTTAAGAAGCTACACCATCGTCTCTCGAGACGGACGGCTGCTGACGATTTGTTGGATAAGCTGTCCCTCCACTCATAGCACACTTCTCCTCATTTATTACTGCAGAAATAAGCACTTCAACAAAATTTAAAGCAAAGTATGATGCTTCCTCCTAATAAAATAAATGAAGTAATATCTGATTTTTAAGGGATAGAGTAATATTTCAAGAAATGCAAACAATGATTGGATTGCTCTAGTTAACAGAATGTGTGGGTTTAACCACAATTCTTTATTGTCCACCCTTTGTTTCTAAATTATTAAAAACATTTTTCCTCTTGGTGAATAGCAACAATAATTTATATGATTTGATTTGGAGAAGTTGTGAATTACCCAAGGAAATACTGACTTCAGAGTAAAATATGAAAGTTCTTTTTGTTAATGTTTCTTTGTTTTCATTGTTTTTAGTTGAGTCAAATAATAAGAAAACAATTTCAGAACAGGGATATTTTTCTAGTATATATTCCAAAAGTATTTATAGGTAAACTAATATTTTGGTTTGCTTTGTTCCATGTAATTGAGGTTTAATATATTATGGGTAGCCCTGGCTGGTGTGGTTCAATGGATTGAGTGCTGCACTGCAAACCAAAGGGTTGCCAGTTCAATTCCCAATCAGGGTACATGCTAGAGTTGCAAGCCAGGACCCAAGTTGGGGGTGTGCAAGAGTCAACCATTTATATATACATAAATGGGTAAATATATTGCTGCCTAAACTTGAAAACGCAAAATATACTTTGATGCATATGAAAATATTTTCAAGAGATACTGAAAGACCCAGGACTATTTAATTAGCAGTGATATTACTTATTTTACTCAATGGAACTGTTATATTAAAAATTTTGTAAAATTCCTAATTTTTCCAGCATTAAAATTTGTCTTTGTGTTAATATATACTATGAAAAAGACAAGATCCTTCCTGAGAAGAAATTGGGTACCTTACCAAGCTATCTGGACCTAACAAGTGTAGTAAAAAAGCTCTTATCTGATATAGCTCAGGAAATAATCTTTAGAGATGCTTGATAACTGTATCTTGAGAAAACATGTGGGAAGAAAGTGGAAGAAGATTAAGATTCCCTCCAAGGTCTGGAGTAGTTCAGAGACTCTAAGGGCATGATACTGAAGTGTTGCCCAACCATGTTTCCCTAGTAGATTCTGATGGATTTTATGGCAAGAACAACCAAATAATAATTTTCACCAGGGTTACCAGTTCATCTGGGAGACTACATTAGAACAACCTGGAGAAACCCCACAAATAGCCTGCTATTATATAGTTATAGAACCTCCCGGGAAACATGAACATAATAAGAAGTTTAATGTTGTCTACTGCTGGAAAAACATCATAAGGAGTGCCAGGAGTCACACACATAAGGGAGAACTACTGTGACTTTGTCTAGAAGAGGCCCTGTGAAACAAGCACATAAATCATAGTAATATTGTCCAGAAATTACCAGACTTATACTCTTAGGATCATTCACCAAGGGTAAAGTTTGTCATTGAGATACTGCCTTTGATTGTCATTGAGAGACTGCAATTTTTCTAAGAACAAGTATGATCAGAGAAAGTCTTTGGTAAGCTTTGCCTAGTATGGGAATGATAGCAGTTGATGATATTTCTAGACATGTCATAAAATAAGAGCAGATACTACCAGAATCCTTATGAACCCTTCAACCATTGAATTATTAGGTTCTTTTAGGATGCCTCTGTTCACACTTCATTATTAGGCAAGGACTTGCTGGGTATGATCTTTCTCTGGAAACTTTACTACTAATCTTAACAAGGACATAGATTTCCTTTTAAATGTGAGAGAAATGCAGTGGAAATTAAACAATTCAAGAATATAGGTTAATTTCCACAGTGAACTACTGGAAAAATTTAATGCAATCTTGAAGGGAATAATTAGGTAATTAGGTATTTGTTGATAATCATGCTAATAATTTAGATGAGAAGTTTATCCCTTTTGTCATTTATATATATAAGGGTCTCATAGCAATTTCATTACTCATAGGAGGAAAGTGAGTAGTCTTTTAGCAATAAATTGTTTATCAATACTGGGACAGTATACTAACTTATAAATTCAAATATATATGGCATAATTTTATGGTAAATTTAAAAAAGATTTTATTTATTTTTAGAGACATGGGAAGGGAGAGATTAAGAGAAAGAAAGAAGTGTCAATGAGTGGTTGCCTTTCACACACTCCTAACTGGGGTCCTGGCCCACAACCCAGGCATGTGCCCTGACTAGGAATCAAACCGGTGACCCTTTGGTCACCGAATCGCATCCATTGAGCCACACCAGCTAGGGCTATGGTAAAATTTTAAAGTATCAACCTGATAAAAACAGTTTATTACAGTCATATTACCTCTCAGAGACATCAGACGTGAACTTAGTTTATGCTTTATTATTTAAATGATACTGTGTGATTTATACAAAATGATTAAAATTTTTAAACAATTTAACACATATTAACTGAAAATAATACTATATATATATATATGCCTATAAAAAGGTTTACAATTGTATATATAGCTTTATTTATACATGTATGGTTTATACATACTATACTATTGTTACATTAATATTGAAACAAAATATCAACTTGTTTTCAGATGCTACAAGTTAGTGAGATTTCTCAGTATTGGAAAAATGAAAACAAAACCAAAGGTTCAAAAACATTTGGAACATGTCCTTGTATATTGAAAATGGCTGATTAAATAAGTAAGTTGAAGATAAGAAAAATGCAAGAATACAGTTTACTATAAAGAAGGGAAACTTTCAGAGACTAATATGACAATATTATAATATGTTAAATATAAACCAATGGAAAAATGTGTTTTTGTAGTAAAACAAAAAAAACAACAAAAAAAAAAGGAAATTCACTAGCAAACTAGAGGTCAAAAATTTATAAAACATCACATATTGCAATTGTTGACAGAAGGAAGGATTCTGCCGCTTTATAAAAGTAAGTTGCAGATTACGGGAGAGGTCTATCTATAATTTCAAATTAGCTAGATGGAAGGTCTTATGCAATTTGTCTTGAATAAATCACAAGAGATACCACAAACAGCATATTTAAATGAAGCTAAATTTATTCTTTTTAAATATAGGTAAACATCAGAGTTAACTTGGGATATATATTGAGCTATACTTCTACATATGCTGATTAAGTAAGTATATTATTGAGCACAGGATTATACTTAAAAATAAAACTCCTGGTCATCAAAATAGAGGGATTCCAACTACAAATTTCAGAAACATTAAGAACCTCAGGAAGTCAAGTTCTACATTCACCATAAGATTAGATAACTGGAGAAACCTAGAATAAAAGACAAAGAAATCATTGGCATTCTTGCTCATCTTTAGGAGGATAACACCTGAAATAATGAGGGTAGTCTGAGAATACATCACAAATATTTTTTCATTTTGATATAGGTCAATTTATCTGTTTTTTAATATGAAAGAAATAATTATGTCTTTGCTAAGAAAGATTATAGATATACTTCACTGAAAGCCACGTACAACCAGTTTGTCTATAGAGAGGGGATAAAAATTCAGTGATGTCGCCAATTTTTAGAATGAATAGAAATGAACAACAATAAAATAAAATATATATTTAAAAAATCACAATAGCGGTGATAAAGTAAAATAAGGAATTAACCAAATTTCTAGTCTTGTTTTTATCATGTTTTAAAATAGAAGGTGCATTAAATTTTATATGTAATTGAATTCCATAACAATGCTTTCTGTGTACCCTTGCAAAATTAATGTACTATTTGATCATTTTGGGACTAGTAAAATTATACCAACTCTACATTATAGTAATGGCTATGTATTTGTTTACCTTTATTTTTTATTGTTTATGAGACTATTACAGTTGTCCCCAACCCCCCCCCCCCCGGCCATCACCACACTGTTGTCTGTGTCTATGGGTTACGCATCTATGTTCTTTGGCTAACCCCTTCACCTTCTATCACTTGTTTTCCCCACCACCAATAGCTATCGCCATGTTCCATGTTTCTATTTTGCTCATCAGTTTATTTTGTTTATTTGATTCGACATATAAATGAAATCATGTGGTATTTGTTGTTTACCGACTGACTTATTTCACTTAGCATAATAATCTCCAGTCCACCCATGCTGTCTCAAAAGGTAAGAGTTTCTTCTTTTTTATGGCCAAGTAGTATTCCATTGTGTGAATGTACCACAGCTGTTATATGCACTTATCTACTGATGGACACTAGGGCTGTTTACAGATCTTGACCATTGTAAATAACACTGCTATGACTACAGGGGTGCATGTGTTCTTTCAAATTGGTGTTTTGAGATTCTTATGATATATTCCCAGGAGTAGAATAACTAGGCCAAAAGGCAGTTCTATTTTTAATTTTTGGAGGAAACTCCATACTGTTTTCCACAGTGACTACACCAAACTGTATTCCCACCAACAGTCCACAAGGTTTCCTTTTTCTCCATACACTCACCAGCACTTGTTGTTTGTTTGTTTATTAATGATAATGATTCTGGCAGAAGTGAGGTGATATCTCATTGTGGTTTTTATTTCCATCTCTCTGTGAACATTGTTTCATTGTATAGCAATGGCTATTTATTTTTTTTAAAAATTTATTTTTTGGTTTTTCAATTACAGTTGTCCCATTTTTCCCCATTGCTCCCCCCCAACCAGCCCACCCCTTCTCCCATAATCATATCCCTCCCTGTTGTCCATGTCAATGAGTCATTTATACACGTTCCTTGATTAAACCCTTCCCTTACTTATCCCCCTTCTCTCCCTCCCCCCTCCCCCCTATTGACTGTTATTAGGCTCCTTGTCCTATATAGTTCATTTCTTTATGTTGTTCTTTAGTTTCCTGTATTAGGTGATATCATATGGTATTTTTCTTTCTTTGCCTGGCTTATTTCACTAAGCATAATTCTCTCTAGCAATGGCTATTTAAAATAAAATACCTTTAATGATATGTATTTAACATATAAAATGCACTCATTTAAATTGTATAACTCAACAACTTTTTACAAGACATATTCTTATTTCTTTTTTATTTTTCAATTATAGTTGATATTTGGTATTATTTTATATTAGTTACAGGTGTACAGCATAGTGGTTAGACATTTATATAATTTATAAAGTGATCCTGTGTTGTCTATTACCCACCAGACACTGTAAATAGTTATTATAATGTTATTCACTGTATTTTCTATGCTGTACTCAACAATTTTTAATATATACACAGAGTCGTACAACGATCTACCTTGCAAATATTCTCATCACCCACAAAAGAAGCCCCATACACATTAGCAACTACAGTATTCCCCATTCTACCCCTCATCTCTCTCAGCATGAGGAAAATGGTAATATACTTAATGTTTCTATAGAATTGTCTATTAACTCTATCTTATATTAATGGAATCATACAATATTGTTCTTTTGTGAGTCACTTCTTTCATATAAAAATTGTTTTCAAAAGTAATCCAACTTGGAACATGTGTCAGTACTTCTTTAATTTTGATTGCCAATTAATATCACATTATATGGTTATATCACATTTCACATTTTGGCTATAATAAATAATAATTTTATAAATATTTGCATATAGGTTTTTGTATCAACATATTTTCATATACAAGGAGTTAAATTGCTGGGTTATATGGTAATTCCATGTATAACTTTCTGAGGAACTGTCAGACTGTATTCCAAGATGGCTGTACAATCTTATAGTCCTACTAACAATTGATGGAGGCTCCAGTTTGTCCACACCCCAACCAATACTTATTAGTGCCTATCTATTTTATTACAACCATCCTAGTGAATGTAAATTGGTAGCTTATTGTGGTTTTGATTTGCATTTTTAGAATGAATATATTATCTTTTCATGTTCTTACTGGCCATCTGTATCTTTTTTGGAGTACTGTCTGCCAGATCATTAGCCTTTTTTAAAACAAGGCTATTATTCTTTTCATTATTAAGTTGTAAGTATTTTGTATGTATTCCAGGTAAAAGTTCTTTATCACATATATGATATTAAAATGTTTTTGCCTATTATTTGACTTGTGTTTTAACTTTCTTGATGGTATTATTAACAGCACAAATGCTTTTAATTGATGTAGTGCAATTTAGTTATTTTTGTGTAGCTTGTGTTTTTGTGTCACATCCAAGAATCTACTGCTTAACCCAAGATCATGAAGATTTATATTTTCTTCTATGAGTATTATAGTTTTAGCACTTACATCTAATTCTGTAATTAATTCTGACTTCATTTTTTTATGGTGTGAGGGAAGACTCCAATTAACTTATTTTTCATGTGGATATCCAGTTTTTTCTAGTACCATTTGTTTTAAAAAAATGTTATTTCTCCTTTGAAATGTCATGGCACACTGTTGAAATGAATCAAGCTTGAATATAAGGTTTTATTTCTGGACTCTTAATTCTATGGTATTAATCTACATACCTATTCTTATGAGAGTAGCACACTTCTGTAATTATTGTATACTTATAACAAGTTTTGAAATTTGGAAATGTGAGTCTCCAGAATTTTCTATTTTTACTTTTTTATCTCTTTAAATGTTTTGACAAATCAGGGTTCCATACTTTTTCATATGAATGTAAGGCTATGTCAATTTCTGCCAAAATAATGCAGCTGAGATTTTGATAGGAATTTTGTTAAATTTGTAGATTAATTTGGGAGAGTATTACCATCTTAACAACATAAAATATTCCAATGCATGAACACAGGATATCTTTTTATTTGTTTGTTTCTTTTATTCATTTCCTCAGAGTTTTGCAGTTTTCTGTCTACAGGTCTTGAATTTTATTTGTTCAACTTATTTATAATTACTCTTGTAAAAGAAATTGTTTACTTAATTTTATTTCTAGACTGTTCATTGCTAATATATAGAAATACAATTGATTTTTTAAGGCAGAGGTGCCTCACACACCCTAGGCTCGGCTGGAAGTTGCTCTGTCCAGCATAGGCTTCGTGACCATGGTGGAACAAACTTTTACCCAGGACATTTCATTATGTCTAGGGGAAGGAAGGTGACTACTCTCTCTAGTGGAGAACAGCAATTAGACCTTCTTCCCTCATGCCTTTTATTGAGGAGAATACATTTGAGAGATACAAGGTCAAGATTCATGAATCATCAATAGTTTGGAAGCGTTAGGATTACAGTTGACAGTAACAGATTACATGTACTAGCACAGAGGGTACAGTGACCAGTGTGTGTCAAGGTCTATCAAACATCTTGACACCACACTGGCAGTAGGTGCAAGATTTCATACATTTTTTTGCTAGAGATTGTTTATGTTACATTAATGATAAAGAAAGCAGAGCAAGTTCTAAAGCATACTAAGCATTCTTTAAATCTAATTTCTAAGGAAACCCTCTGAGTGGTTTTCAGTCATGTTCCACACACAGCCTTATGTTGAGACTTAAAGACAACCATGGCCGGGTTGCTGATGGCAGTCATGCTCAGGCTGGGGCTACAATTCCCTAAACCACGAGGAGCGTTTGCCCACAATTTTTAAAATATTAACCTTATATTATACAAACTTGCTGAATTCATTAGTTCAAATATGGTTTTTAGTGGGTTTGTTCAGATTTTCCATATATTAGACTATGTCATCTACAAATAGGTATAATTTTTATTTCTCAATTTCCAATCAGAATATTTTTAATTTATTTTATAGCCTAATTGTCACGACTAGAACTGCCATCACAATATTATATACATTTGGTGAAAGCAGACATCCTCAGTTTCCTTTTGTGTGAAATGAATTGAAGGGTTTTTATAGCTGTCCTTTATCAGAGTTAGTTCCCTCTCATTTCTAGTTGGGTGAGTGATTTTTATCATGAAATAGTGTTGCATTTTTTTAAATGCTTTATATGTCTATTGAGATGATTATGTATTTTTTGTCTTTTGTTCCAATAATGTGGGATACTATATTAATTGATTTTCAGATATTAACCAACTTCTCAAGCCTGGAATAAATCCCACTTAGTCATGTTGTGTAATCCTTCTTATATTTTGTCAGATTGGGTTTTCTAGTTATTTTGTTGAGAATTTTTGCATTAATATTTATAGGGAATATTTGTTTATAGCTGTTTTTTCTTCTGGTGTTTTGATATGAGTTGGAAATTATTTACTCCTCAACTTTTTTGGAAAAGATTGTGAATATTTGTTTTAATTCTTTAAGTGTTTTATACATTAAAAATGTTTCTAGACGGGTTTATCTTTATGCTAAAGTCTTTATTAATTATTTATTAACTCAGCTACTTCTTTTTTTCTTTTACTTTTTGGTTTTTCAATTACAGTTGTCCCATTTTTCCCCCATTGCTCCCCCCACCCAGCCCATCCCTTCTCCCACAATCATATCCCTCCCCGTTGTCCATGTCCATGAGTCATTCATACACATTCCTTGACTAGATCCTTCCCTTACTTATCCCCCTTCTCTCCCTCCCCTCTCCCCTCTACTGACTACTATTCCAGTCTTTGCCAATTTAGTTCGTTTGTTTGTGTTGCTCTTTAGTCTCCTGTATTAGGTGATATTATACAGTATTTTGCTTTCTTTGCGTGGCTTATTTCACTAAGAATAATTTTTTCTAGTTCCATCCATGTTGTCGCAAATGGCAGGAGTTTCTTGTTTCTTTCTGCTACATAGTATTCCATTGTGTAAATGTACCACAGTTTTTTGAACCACTTATCTACAGATGGGCACTTAGGCTGTTTCCAGCACTTAGCTATTGTAAACAGGGCTGCTATGAACATAGGGGTGCATAGGTCTTTTTGAATTAGGGTTTTAGGATTTTTTGGGTATAATCCTAGCAGTGGAAATGATGGTTGAAAAGGCAGTTCCATTTTTAGTTTTTTGAGGTAATTCCATACTGTTTTCCATAGTGGCTCCACCAGTCTGCATTCCCACCAACAGTGCAGTAGGGTTCCTGTTTCTCCACATCCTCGCCAGCATTTGTTGTTTGTTGATTTGTTGATGATGGCCATTCTGACAGGTGTAAAGTAGTATCTCATTGTGGTTTTTACTTGCATCTCTCTGATGGCCAATGATGTTGAGCATTTTTTCATGTGCCTATGGAACTTCTGTATGTCTTCTTCAGAGAAGTGTTTGTTCAGGTCCTTTGCCCATTTTTTAATTGGGTTGTTTGTTTTCTTGATGTTGAGTCCTATAAGCTCTTTTTATATTTTGGAGATCAGTCCCCTGTATGTGATATCATTGGCAAATATGTTTTCCCATATGGTTGGTTTCCTTTTCATCTTGCTGATGTTTTCTTCTGCTGAGCAGAAACTTTTTAGTTTGATGTAGTCCCACTTGTTTATTTTTTCCTTTATTTCTCTTGCCTTAGGAGATGTATCTGTGAAGATATTGTTACGTGGGATATCTGAAATTTTCCTGCCTGTGTTTTTCTCTAGAACTTTTATGGTGTCACGGCTTACATTTAAGTCTTTAATCCATCTTGAGTTTATTCTTGTGTGTGGTGTAGGTTGGTGGTCTAGTTTCATTTTTTTGCACGTCCCTGTCCAGTTCTCCCAGCACCATTTGTTAAAGAGGCTCTTCTCACTCCATTTTATGTTCTTTCCTCCTTTATCAAAAATTAGTTGACCATAGAGGCCTGGGTTTATTTCTGGGCTCTCTATTCTGTTCCACTGATCTATATGTCTGTTCTTATGCCAGTACCAGACTGGTTTGATCACAGTGGCTTTGTAGTATTGTTTGATGTCTGGTATCGTGATTCTTCCTTCTGTGTTCTTCTGTTTCAAGATTTTTGTTATTGGGGGTCTTTTTTGATTACATATGAATTTATGGAGTATTTGTTCTAGGTCAGTGAAATATGTTATTGGTATTTAAATAGGGATTGCATTGAATCTGTACATTGCTTTGGGTAGTATGGCCATTTTGATGATGTTGATTCTTTCCATCCAAGAACATGGTATTTGCTTCCAGTTATCTGTATCTTTCTTAATTTCTTTCTTCAATGTTGCATAATTTTCAGTGTACAGTTGTTTTATCTCTTTGGTTAACTTTATTCCTAGACATATTATTTTTCTTGTTGCTATAGTAAATGGTATTTTCTTTTTTGCCTCTGTCTCTGATATTTTATTGTTGGTGTACAGAAATGCCTTAGATTTCTGTATATTTATTTTGTACCCTGTTATTTTGCCAAATTCACTTATATCGAGTTATCTTTTAGTGGAGTTTATAGGGTTTTCTAGGTATACTATCATGTCGTCTCCAAATAGTGATAGTTTTACTTCTTTCCCAATTTGGATACCTTTTATTTCTTTGTCTTGTCTGATTGCTGTGGCTAGGACTCAACACTGTGTTGAATAGAAGTAGGGCGAATGGACAGCGTTGTCTAGTTCCTGATTTCAGGGGGAATGCTTTCAGTTTTTGTTCATTGAGTATGATGTTGTCTTCAGGATTCTCATATATAGCCTTAATGATGTTAAGGTATGCTCACTCTATTCTCATTTTGCTGAGTGTTTTCATCATAAATGGGTGTTGTACTTTATCAAATGCTTTTTCTGCATCTATAGATATGATCATGTGAATTTTGTCTTTCATTTTGTTTAGGTGATGTATTATATTTATTGATTTGTGAATATTAAACCATCCTTGCATCCCTGGGCTGAATCCTACTTGATCGTGGTGTATGATCTTTTTGATGTATTGCTGGATTCTGTGTGCCAAATTTTTATTGAGGATTTTAGCATCTATGTTCATCAGTGATATTGGCCTGTAGTTTTCTTTCTTTGCTGTGTCTTGACCTGGATTTGAAATTAGGGTAATACTGGCTTCATAGAAAGAGTTTGGGATTTTTTCCTCTTCTTGGATTTTTTGGAATAGTTTGAGGAGGGTAGGAGTTAGTTCTTCCCTAAAGGTTTTGTAAAATTTGCCTGTGAAGCCAACCGGTTCAGGGTTTTTGTGTGCCAGGAGATTTTTGATTACTGTTTAACTTCCTTCTGTTATTCGTCTGTTGAGACTTTCTACTTCTTCTGGATTCAGTGTTGGAAGGTTATATGTTTCTTTAAATCTGTCCATTTCTTCTAGGTTGTCAAATTTCTTGCCATACAGTTGTTTGTAGTACTTTCTTACAATTGTTTGTATTTCTGTGGTATCAGTCATGATTTCTCCTCTTTCATTTCTGATTTTGTTTATTTGGGTCTTCTCTTTTTTTTTCTTGATGAGCCTGGCTAGAGGCTTGTCAATTTTGTTTATTTTTTCAAGTAACCAGCTCCTAGTTTTGTTGATTTTTTGAATTGTTTGTTTAGTTTCTATGTCGTTTAATTCTTCTTTGATCTTGATGATTTCCTTTCTTCTTCTTGCCCTAGGCTTTGTTTGTTGTTGTTGTTCTAGTTCTTTTAGCTTTAGGATTAGATTTTTTATTTGAGCTTCTTCTATCCTTTTCAGATATTCCTGTATTGCTATGAACTTCCATCTTAGGACTGTTTTGCTGTGTCCCATAGGTTTTGTGCTGTTCTGTGTTCATTGTCATTAATTTCTAGAAATTTCTTGATTTCCTCTCTTGTCATTGTTAACCCATTCATTATTTAATAGCGTGATATTCATTCTCCATGAGTTTGGATGTCTTTGATTTTTTTTTTCTTTGAGGTTGATATTTAGTTTCAAGGCAGTGTGGTCTGAAAAGATGCTTCATATGATTTCAATTTTCTTGAATTTATTGAGGTTTGTTTTGTGTCCTATTATGTGGTCTATCTTTGAAAATGTCCCATGTGCCTTTGAAAGGAATGTATATTTTGCTTCTTTGGGGTGAAAAGTTCTATATATATCAGTTAATTCCTTGTGGTTTAGTGTGTTGTTCAATGCCTGTATATCCTTGGTGTTTCTTTGCTTGGATGATCTGTCTATTGTTGATAATGGAGTGTTGAAGTCCCCTACTATGAGTATGTTGTTGTTAATATCTTTCTTGTGGTCTTCTAGTATTTGCTTTATGTGTTTGGGTGCTCCTATGTTGGGTGCCTATATGTTTATCAGTGTTATATCTTCTTGATAGATTGTTCCTTTAAGTGTTATGAAATGTCCTTCTTTGTCTCTTTTTATTGCCCTTGCTTTGAAATCCATTTTGTCTGATATGAGGACTGCTACCCCGGCTTTTTTTTCCGGTCCATTTGCTTGGGATATTTTTTTATATCCCTTTACTTTCAGTCTACGTAAATCTTTTGTTTTGAGGTGTGTTTCTTGTAGACAGCAAATATGTGGGTCCTGTTTTCTTATCCATTGCATTATCCTATGATTTTTAATTGGAGCATTTAATCCATTTACATTTAAGGTTATTATTGACATGTATTTATTCATTTCCCTTTGTATCTCTGTTCCTCTACTCTTTTTTTGTTGTTGTTTTTTTCTCTTCCTTTTTCTTAGAATATTCCCTTTAGCATCCCTTGCAATGCTGTTTTGGTGGAGATGTATTCTTTTAGTCTTTCTTTGTCTGAGAAACTCCTTATTTCACCTTCCATTTCGACTGAGAGCCTTGCTCGGTAGAGTATTCTTGGTCGTAGGCCTTTGTTTTTCATTGCTTGAAATATTTTTGACCATTCCCTTCTGGCTTGTAATGTTTCTGTTGAGAAATCGGTCAATAGCCTTATTGGAGCTCCCTCATAAATTATGTGCTGTTTTTCTCTTGCTGCTTTTAGGATTCTCTCTTCGTCTTGGAATGTTGCCATTTTAACTATGATGTGCCTTGGAGTGGGTTTTTGGGGGTTCCTCTTTATTGTAACTCTCTGTGCTTCCTGGACTTGCATAACTTTTTCTCTCATCAGGTTCAGAAAATTTTCTGTCACTATTTCTCCTATCAGTTTTTCAATTCCATGCTCCTTTTGTTCTCCCTCTCTTATTTTGATGATCCTTAAATTATTTTTTCTAATGCTATCCTGTAATTCCCTTACATCTTGTTCATATTTTTTCAATCTTTTTTCATTTTGCTGTATTATTTGAGATTTATTTCCTACATTATCCTCTAACTCACTAATACGATCCTCTGCTTTGTTTAGTCTGCTTTTGACAGATTCTACTGTGTTTTTCAGTTCAGAGATTGCATTCTTCATTTCTTCCTGGTTCTTGTTGATAGTTTCTATGTCTTTTTTTTATGCTGGTGTAGTTCTCTGCAAGTTCCCTGTAATTTTCTTGGAGCTGCTGGTAACTTCATTGGAGGTTGTCATAGTTGTTTTTGAGGTTGTCGAGCACATTGAACTTCTTCACCACCATTGTTTTGAATTCCATGTCTGACATTTGGGCTATGTCTATTTCATCTACCTCTCTTTCTGGGGATTCCTTTTTTTTTTCATTGAGAGGTTGTTTCTGTGTCTTACCATGTTGGATTCTTCTAGTTTGTTTTTATTTTTTGGATTTGTCTGCTTTGCCTTCCCACCTTTGTGGTATGAGATTCTTTATGGTAGATCTGGGGGTTTCAGTGGTGCAGTGTCTTTGATCTCCTGAGCCTGATGTTTTGGGGGTACCTTTTATATCATTTGTTTATGTTGTCTCGATATATTTCAGATGTTTTTTGTTAGGATCTTCCTTCTGGCTTGTAGATTGAGAGTCACTCTATCCAGTTTATCTTGAATTCTTTTGTGGAGATGTCAGTTCAGTCTTTGTGTGTTGTCTTCTTTTTCTGTATCCACAGCTGGTCTAATGAGGTGGGTCAGAGGTTCCTGTGCCTTGCAGCAGTGGGCCCCCACACTGCGCGTTCCTTCGGTGTCTGTTGTAGCTAGCCAAGGTGTCTTTGCAGGCACGCCTGTGAGCAGGTATGGTGGCCCGAGAGCTTGCCTCAAGCCTGTCTTGCAGTGCTCCGGGAGTTTCCCAAGGTGGCCAGGGAGTTATCCTCAGGTCTGCCGCACTGTGCTCCAGGAGTTGGTCTCTCACCTGCCAGTGCTGGGCCCCAGACACGCGTGTACAGTGGAAGTGAGCGATTGGTGACTATTGATGTCAGCAAAGTATTTTTGCACTCACGCGCCCCTGCTTGCCCAAGGCAGCCGGGAAGCTAGCCTCCGTGCAGCGCTCTGGGTGCTTGTCTCTAAGTCGCTGTTGCCTGCTGTTCTTGTGCCACAGCTGCCACCGTTCTCGCACCCACCTGGGCGGGCACAAGCTGAGCCTCAGCGAATGCTTTGCGCTCCAGCCTGGCACTCGGGCCTGGCTCCTACTGCAGCTGGCCAGGGGCAACTGCGCACAGTCTTCTGTGTATCCCGAGGTCCCTTTCTGCACCCGTTTGGGCACTGATCTTATGTTTGTTGGGGTGTGTCTTAGGGGCCCCTGGACTCTCGGCCCTGCTTACCTGGGCCAGTGAATGAGGGCACTTCCCTATGTGCACCCGCTACCCAAGGGGAGGTTTGGGGAGTGAGCGCGCACACTTCTGCACCTGCACTCCTCAAGAATGTACTTTCACCCCCAAACTTTCTCCCCCTCTCCGCAGTTCACAAGAGAAAACTATAAAGAAAAAAATTATGATTTCATTTGCTCAGCAGCACGCTGTCTCCCATCTTTCAGCGCTTATGCCGCCTGGTCGAGTCCTATCTCTGCCACCCGGCAGAGATCCTCTTTCCTCCTGACTCCCCTCTGGGGAAGCCTGTGGTCACCAAAAAGCCTTTGTGTCCTTTCAGCTGCAGCTCAGGCAGCCACCCCAGTCAGGAATCCAATTTCATCCCTTTTTCTTCTTTCACTATCCTCACTAAGCAGGTTGTTCCCAGATGTTTTTTCTCTAATCCAGCAGTTCCAAGGCTCGACTCCTGCCAGTGTCCAGCTGCTCACTGAGATGTTCTCTCTGCAATTAGTCCAAACTACAGATGGGTCTCGGGAGCTTGAGAGTGCAGCCTCCCCTCACTCCTCCGCCATCTTCCTTCTCCTCAGCTACTTCTTGTTGACGTTATACATCTAATAAGATTTTCTATTCTTGAGTTACTTTGGTAGGTTGTCTTTCTAGAATTTTTTTCTGTTTTATCTAAATCATCTAATTTGTTGGCATGCACTTTTATACAAGGATATAGTATTCCTATATAATCATTTCGTTTATGTAATTTCAACAGTGATGTCTAATTGATACAGAGAGATCTGAAGTAGGAGAGGAAATGGGAGGAGTTTGCTGGGGCAATGGAAGGCAGTCTAGGATGGGATTGGCTGAGAAGCTTAATACCTCCAGACCCAATGGAAATAAAAAGAGGGCTGACTCTGGTTCAGAAGCTTTTTCTGGCTCTGAGCTGTCTCTCAGGTTCTTAGGCTCTTCGGCTCTTCTTCTTCGAGGATGCCTGGATGATTATGCTGGAAATGTCTGCATTTTCCAATGGATGGAATGGTATGGTATTTTGTATGAGAAGGAACTCCAGGCATAGCCTAAGATCAGCCTGGCCTGGCAGAGGGTGACAGGTTTATTCTTTGGATGTTCTATAGGGAAGAGGCTAAGAGGCAGAAGCCTGCCACTCTTCTTGAGTTGTGTAGCTTTCATGTATTATGGTCTTTTAGTTTGTAAACTAATTCTACAGAAATTAACAGGGGAAATGCTAAGAAAACTCAGGTGTTAGAGTTTAGCCTTAATTGATAGCTTAAGTATTAAACCCGTGATTTGATAGGCTTAAGTGACTACTTCTGAATAAAAACTCCTTTCCTTTATCACCAAACTTTTGTCTCTGGAATTTTGCCTAGAGGGCAGTAGTAGGCAGTGGGACCCCAGATGCGACCCTAGCTACCTGTAGCTGGTCAACCCCAAAAGTGGGACTTTGGCTCTCCCAGTCTCTGGGAATTTTTCTGCATGTCCAGTCAAGGCATCAGCCCACTAAATATGCCTGGTTTGTGAGAAGGAAACAAAGTCCAGGTGAGGTCTGCTTTGGGAAAAGCCATTGCATGGGAATCCAGGTTTGTGAGATTGGTGAACAGAAGATTTGCTTGTGGGTATTCTTTGGAATAATGAAGTAATGGATGCCAGTTTTGTTTTTATGTTCTCAGGATTTTTGGATTATTCTGGTTATTGCTTTTGGCCTGTATGTCTGGGCCAATAAGGGAAGTTCTGTGCTGGCTCCTAGAAGAAGCCCACTGGACAAAATTTTGGCATAATGGAGCAAGTATTGTTATTACCCAATGGCCATGGAAGTATTGATTAATTATTATAACACTGTGTGGCCTATGTATGTTTTAGATTTTGAGGAAAGGTGGCCCAGGCATGGCTCCCTAAGTTATTGTACCATGGAGCTGGGGAAATGAGAGTTTCCATTCAGCTGACAAGCCTGCTAAAACAGTTTTTCACAATGCAGAGTTTTGGGGCATATATGTAGTCCTAGGTTTGAATGCCACAGCCTCCCACTCATTTTATCAAGTTTCTGTAGACATTTCTTCATAATAAAAAAAGCTTGTCGACTCATTGCCCTTTAAACAAGCTCCAGATATTTTGAAAGTTTGTCTTTGTTAATTTTGATCAGTCTAATAGATAATCCCTGGGAAGAAGTTTCCCTGAGCTCATAACACTGCTGCCCTTTCAGAAGTCTGTGAAGGCTTTTGACAATAAAAAATAAATGAGGGGCATAAGTATAATTTTGAATAGATCTTTAACACACACACATGGTTCCATGGTCAAATCAGTCTGGGAAATTCTGGGTTTAAAAAATTCTAGAGCTTTAAAAAAAACCTATAGATAACCTCAGTCTTACTATGCTAATTTATAATAATAAATCCCCAAAAGGATGATATAATATGCATCTTGTCCCAAATGTGTGTGTTCAACTTTGTTTTGTTTGTATTTTTATTTATTTGCTTGCTTGTTTTTCAATGAACACTTCTCAAAATTTGTGTTGTTGAGAAAATACTTAGGAAAGCACTGATTTAGTATAGTACCCTTTATTTTTTTGTTTCAACTTTTTTTTTTTTTTTGTATTTTACCATTACCATTTATTCCCCTTAGGCCCCCTGCCCCTGTAATCACCACACTGTTGTCTATGTCCATGAGTCGTTTTTCCTTTTTGCTCAATCCCTCCACCCTGCCCAGAGCTGTCAGCCTGCTCTCTATGAGTCTGTCTTTATTCTGCTTGTTAGTTCGGTTTGCTCATTATATTCCACATATGAGGACCTGGAGAACATTATGCTAATTGAAATAAGCCAGTCAGAGAAATACAAATAGTATAGTACCCTCTAAACTGATAAATTAAGCTCTTTCCAGTGCCTAGTTGACAGTTTAGCCTGGGAACTATGGCATTTTTTATAGAGCACACAATTGCCTAACTCTATATATCTAGACCATATATACATATGTGAACATGTCTGGATGCTTGGGATGTTGCTAACATGTGAGCTGTGAAAAGAATTTGTAGAGAAACATAAAAGTGCCAATATAAATTTCAAAATGTCAAACACTAAAAATACACAGTAATAACTGAGCCCCAAACTCCATTGTTGAATAAAGAGGACTAGAGTTTATTCTGGTATATGGTTTAAGTTGGTGATCAAGTTTCCTTTTTTTTTTTTTTTTTTTTTGCATGTACTAGTCCAGTTCTCCCAACACCATGTTTTGAAGATACTATTTTAACTCCATTGTGTGTTGTGCCCCCTTAGTTGAATATTAATTGACCATAGAGACATGGGTTAATTTCTAGGCTCTCAATTATGTTCCATTGGTCTATGTATCTATTCTTATGTCAGTACCAGACTGTTTTGATTACAGTGACCTTTTAGTGTAGTTTAATATTATGTATAATGATTCCTCCAACTTTGTTCTTTCTCAGAATTGCTGAGGTTCCTCATGATATTTTTTGGTTCCATATAAATTTTTGGAATATCTGGTCTAGATCTTTGAAATATGCCATTGATATTTTAATATGAATTGCATTGAATCTATAGAATGCTTTGGGTAGTACGCACATTTTAGTGTTAGTGTTTCCAATCCATAAACATGGCATATGCTTCCATTTATTTGTATCTTCCTCAATTTCTTTCTTTAGTGTTCTATAGTTTTCTGAGTATAGGTCTTTACTACCTTCGTTAAATTTATTTCTAAGTACTTTATTTTTCTTGTTGCTATAGTAAATGGATTTTTTCTTACTTTCTTTTTCTGATAATTCATTATTGGTGTACAAGACTACCATCAATGTCTGAATATTGACTTTGCAAACTCTATTGAATTCAATTATTAAGTTAAGTAGCTTTTTGGTGGAGACTATAGCGTTTTCTATGAACACTATTATGCTGTCTGTGAATAATGACAGTTTTACTTCCTCCTTTCCAATTTGGATGCCTTTTATTTCTTCTTCTTGTTTATTCATTATGGCTAGAACTTCCAGTACTATGTTGAATAAGGAT
Source organism: Furipterus horrens (assembly GCF_987537825.1). Classification (NCBI taxonomy): domain Eukaryota; kingdom Metazoa; phylum Chordata; class Mammalia; order Chiroptera; family Furipteridae; genus Furipterus; species Furipterus horrens. Next base: position 36,503,390 of record NW_028327187.1, read on the forward strand.
GGTGAAAGTGAACACCCTTTTCCTGTTCCTAATTTTAAGGAAAATGCTTTTAGTTTTCACCCATTGAGTATTATATTGGCAATAAGTTTCTCATATTTAGCCTTTATTATGTTTGGCCTTTATTGTGCTCCCTCTATTATAACTTTGCTGGGTGTTTTTTTCTTTTTATCATAAATGGGTGTTGGATTTTGTCAAATGCTTTTTCAGCATTTATAAAAGACAAATATAAATTATGATACCATGAAACCACTAGGAGAAAACATAGGCAGTAAAATTTTAGATATCCCATGCAACAACATTTTTGCCTATGTATTTCCCAGGGCAAGGGAAATAAAGGAAAGAATAAACAAATGTAACTACATCAAGTTAAAAAGTTTCTGCACAGCTAAATAAATCATCATTAAAATGAAAAGGCAACCAAACGTATGGGAGAATATGTTTGCCAATGATACAGCAGACAAGGGTTTAATCTCCAAAATATATAAATAACTCATATATGACTCAACACCAGGAAGACAAACAACCAAATTAAAAACAGGAAAAGGACCTGAATAGACACTTCTCGAAGGAGGACATGAAGATGTTCCATAGGCATATGAAAAAATTCTCAACATCTCTAGCCATCAGAGATGCAAATTAAAATGACAATGAGATATCACCTCACACCTGTCATAATGGCTATCATTAATAAATCGATGAAGAGCAAGTGCTGGTGAGGATGTGGAGAAAAGGGAACCAAAACTCTGTTGATGGGAATGCAAATTGGTGCAGCCACTATAGAAAATGATATGGAATTTCCCCCAAAATTAATAATGGAATAGCCTTATGACCCAGTGATTCCACTGATGGGATTATACCCTAAGAATCTTGAAACACCAATTCAAAAAACTTATGCACTACTATGTTCATGGCAGTGCTATTTGCAATAGTAGCTAAGTGTTGGAAACAGCCCAAGTGCCCATCAGTAGATAAGAGGGTTAAAAAAAACTGTGGTATATTTACACAATGGAATACTACACAGCAAAAGAAAAAAGAAAGTCCTACTTTTGCAATAGCATGGATGTAACTGGAGACTATTATTAGTGAAATAAGCCAGTTGACAAAAGACAAATATCATATGACCTCACTTATACCCAGAATTTAATGAACAAGATAAACTGAGGGGAAAAATAGAACTATAGACATAGAAACATGGAACAGACTAATAGCTGTTGAAGGAAAGGGAGGAGGGGGTAAATGGTGGAAGGAAAGGGAAGGGACTTGTCAAAGAATATGAATGACTTACGGACATGGACATTAGAGAGGGGATTGACTGTGTGTGAGAGGGTGGGCTGGCTGGAGACAGGGGAAAGGGAAAAGAAATTGGGACAACTTTAACAGAATAAGCAATAAAATTTATGTAAATAAAGGGAATAAAACTAAAAAAGAAAAGAGGACTATTGAAATATCAGCTAATATGTAAGCCCAGTCATTCTGAGGACTAACAATATTATAGAAGGATTTATCCTCATATGGGGACCACAGCATTACCATTTCTTGATCTAATATACTCTGTGATATTTTAAAACTTCATATTCTCAAAAAAAATAGTGAAGTTATGAAATAGAATTATATTTCTTCCCAATATTTGAGAGTAAATTTTCTTACATGAAAGAATATGGATTTTAAGATTCAAAGAAACAATATAGTTTCAAATCCTTTCCCTATCCTTACTAGCAGTGGTTACCATTGACAAATTATTCATCTTATTTGAACTTCAATTTTCTCATGTGTAAAGGGGGAGATGATAATACTTCTTTAGGATTGCTTGGACATTTAGAGGATAGTCTAGGAGATTTCAGATACTTGGCAGAAAGCTAAACTACTCTCTATTTGTCCCAGCATTTTAGCCCCCTTCAATATAGTTAATAATGTGTTTTGTACAAAAATATGTTCTAGGCAGTGTAAATGTAACACATTCTTAACAAATAACATAATGTCTGGAATTTAGTGAAGATTAATAAGCATTCAATTAATTGAAGGGCAAGATAAGAAACATTTGTTTAATGACAACAGTATACCAAATGCTCTATATAAATTATTTTCTAGAATTGAATCATCATGACATTTATATGTCTTATTTTACCTATTTAATAAATGAGTGAGCTTTCATAAAACTCATTGATTTGCTAACACTCATTACTGAACTAGTAGGAAGTGAAGCCAAGATATAAGTCTATATAACTCCAAATTTTATGTTCCTTCTAATATGCCAAGCTGCTATTTAACAAACTTGGGGAATTTTTTACCCAGATTATACTTTTCTAGCTAGGGTATTATTGCTGCTATGATGTGATTAAAAACAGAAAACTTTAATAACTTTCACCAATATGGCTGTTAATTTTTTTATATTCTTCGTAAGTATTTAATTTATTTCTAAATTAATGAATGCCCTGGCATGTAACCTTTCTAAAAATAGGATGAGAAAACATAACTACCTGGAATCTTGTGTGCCTATGTCCAACTAAATAAATTCTACTTTAACATAAATTTAGAATATGAGTACTACAGTAAAGGGAAAATATGAAAAACCACACCATATTTTTGCATTAAAGCACTTTATTCTGGCAGGTAAAAATATATTTTAAAGCTTTTGATTAAAATTTGAGTAGGTTTTTTAAAGAATAGCTGCACTAGAAGCAGTTTATATTAGAAAAACACAAGTTGTGAAAATTTTGGAATGTCTTTCAGTAAAGCTGGGAAAAATTTAAAAGTCACAAAAAAAAGAAATGAATTTCACAAATAAAGAAAGATTTTATAAGTTTAACCAGTATGTAGAAAGCCACACATGAGATTCCCTCTTTTTAATGCACTGGATAAGAAATTAAACTTAACAGATGAAAGATAGTAACCTCTATAACAAAATAAGTTGAGATAAAGAGCATTATGTGTTGGGAGTGGCTGAAACTGAAGGCTTTCAGGCTCTATCTAACACAGTGTTAGAAGCAGCAGAACTGGGAATAGTTCAAGCATACCGCAAATAGAAAAGTTAATGTAAGTGCAGGATGAAGGTAACTACTGATAAAAAAACATGAGAGTAAGAGGCAAATATATACATATTTCATAATAATTGCATCAGATATTAAATTTACAGAAAATATTTAGTAAAAGTGTTGGGGATGTTATTTGACTTAATTGTATTATAATCATTATTGTCATAACAGTTTGTATTAATTTTCAATGAAAGGTCATATTTAAATATACACTTGTATTTTAATGTTAACCCTTAGTTCTCACTCTGGAAAAGGAGGTTAATTGCCCACCTTGCAGTTTGTAACATCTTCCACAGTTCACCTGGTGACAGATACCTTGGAGGAGCAGCCAAACAGCCTCTAAAATAGGTCTTCTGAAAATGTTTTAGTATTTGTTTGGTATTAAATGTCTCAAAATAGTGAATAAGAATATTTTACATGAGTTTAGGAACAAAACAATTTTAAAAGCCACTTACATTGTTTCTAAATTAATTTAACGAGTGTCATTATTCTTTAAAAAAAGCCCTCAAAATAAAAATATATAGAAAAAATGCACTGTAATTTTTTCACTCTCTCTTTTTATACTATTTCAGCATTGCCACTCATTGAAAGCTTTCCATAAAATTTGATGTACCTGATTGGTGCAATTCATTTAGCATCCCAAATATTCATAAATTGCCTTTCTGTATTTGGAATGCTTTTGTAGTGGGAAGACACAATGATTTAAAAGTTATTGATTTAAAGGTAGTCTATTATATGTTTGATTCAGAACAACCTTAATTTATCAGTACAAGCACAACCCTGAAGGGGCACAAAAGAGTGCTTTAAAAACATTAACTACTGTAAATTGCATATCTAATCCAAGTGGTACTATATTTTACTTTACGGTTTTTGAAAAGTTATGATATAAATTAAGAATATACCAAAGCTATGACTTATAAGGTCTTTTTTACAACATACTGAAGGAATGACAGTCATTTAATTTAGTAATCTCAAGATATGTGCACTAAATGATAAATATAAAATACATCAAGTAAGTACAAAACAAGTGTTACGTGCAATAAACTTGTTCATAGTTAAAATGCATAGCAGCCAATCTTTTGAAAAAGCTTGCTTTCAGAACAGTAGGTAATCAGTTTTATTTATTTATTTATTTATTTATTTATTTTTATTTTGGTTTTTCAATTACAGTTCTCCCCATTTCCCCTAATTTCTCTCCCGCACCCAACCCAACCCCTCTCCCGCAATCATATCCCTCCCCGTTGTCCATGTCCATGAGTCATTTATACGGGTTCTTTGACTAAACCCTTCCCTTACTTATCTCCCTTCTCTCCCTCTCCCCTCCCCCCTATTGCCTGCTTTTCTGCTCTTTGTTCTATTTAGTTCTTGGTTTGTGTTGTTCTTTAGTTTCCTGTATTAGGTGATATCATATGGTATTTTTCTTTCTTTGCCTGGTTTATTTCACTAAGCATAATTCTCTCTAGTTCCATCCATGTTGTTGCAAATGGCAGGAGTTCCTTCTTTCTTTCTGTTACATAGTATTCCATTGTGTAAATGTACCACAGTCTTTCATCCACTCATCTACCGATGGGCACTTAGGCTGTTTCCAGCACTTAGTTATTGTAACAGTGCTGCAATGAACATAAGGGTGCATAAGTTCTTTTGAATTGGTGTTTCAAGATTCTTTGGGTATGTTCCTAGTAGTGGAATCGCTGGTTCAAAAGGCAGTTCCATTTTTTATCTTTTGAGGTAATTCCATACTGTTCTCCATAGTGGCTGCACCAGTCTGCATTCCCACCAACAGTGCAGTAGGGTTCCCTTTTCTTCACATCCTCGCCAGCACATGTTGTTTGTTGATTTGTTGATGATGGCCATTCTGACAGGTGTAAAGTAGTATCTCATTGTGGTTTTTATTTTCATCTCTCTGATGGCCAATGATGTTGAGCATTTTTTCATGTGCCTATGGAACTTCTGTATGTCTTCTTCAGAGAAGTGTTTGTTCAGGTCCTTTATCCATTTTTTAATTGGGTTGTCTGTTTTCTTGATATTGAGTCATATAAGCTCTTTGTATATTTTGGAGATCAGTCCCCTGTATGTGATATCATTGGCACATATGTTTTCCCACATGGTTGGTTTCCTTTTAATCTTGCTGATGTTTTCTTCTGCTGAGCAGAAACTTTTTAGTTTGATGTAGTCCCACTTGTTTATTTTTTCCTTTATTTCTCTTGCCTTAGGAGATGTTTCTGTGAAGATATTGTTACGTGGGATATCTGAAATTTTCCTGCCTGTGTTTTTCTCTAGAACTTTTATGGTGTCACGGCTTACATTTAAGTCTTTAATCCATCTTGAGTTTATTCTTGTGTGTGGTGTAAGTTGGTGGTCTAGTTTCATTTTTTTGCACGTCCCTGTCCAGTTCTCCCAGCACCATTTGTTAAAGAGGCTCTTCTCACTCCATTTGATGTTCCTTCCTCCTTTATCAAAAATTAGTTGACCATAGAGGCCTGGGTTTATTTCTGGGCTCTCTATTCTGTTCCACTGATCTATATGTCTGTTCTTATGCCAGTACCAGACTGGTTTGATCACAGTGGCTTTATAGTATTGTTTGATATCTGGTGTTGTGATTCCTCCTGCTGTGTTCTTCTGTCTCAAGATTGCTTTTGCTATTCGGGGTCTTTTTTGATTCCATATGAATTTATGGAGTATTTGTTCTAGGTCTGTGAAATATGTCATTGGTATTTTAATAGGGATTGCATTGAATCTGTAAGTTGCTTTAGGTAGTATGGCCATTTTGATCATGTTGATTCTTCCCATCCAAGAACATGGTATTTGCTTCCATTTATTTGTATCTTCCTTAATTTCTTTCTTCAATGTTATGTAATTTTCAGAGTACAGGTCTTTTATCTCTTTGGTTAAGTTTACTCCTAGGTACTTTATTTTTCATGTTGCTATAGTAAATGGTATTTATTTTTTTGTCTCTGTCTCTGCTATTTTATTGTTGGTGTACATAAATGCCTTATATTTCTGTATATTTATTTTGTACCCTGCGATTTTGCCAAATTCACTTATTATATCGAGTAGTGTTTTAGTGGAGTTTATAGAGTTTTCTAGGTATACTATCATGTCATCTGCATATAATGAAAGTTTTACTTCCCCTTTCCCAATTTGGATGCCTTTTATTTCTTTTTCTTGTCTGATTGCTGTGGCTAGGACTGCCAACACTATGTTCAAAAGGAGTGGAGAGAGTGGACAACCTTGTCTAGTTCCTGAGTTCAGGGGGAATGCTTTCAGTTTTTGTCCATTGAGTATGATGTTGGCCTCAAGCTTCTCATATATAGCCTTAATTATGTTAAGGTATGCTCCCTCTATTCCCATTTTGCTGAGTGTTTTCATCATAAATGGGTGTTGTACTTTATCAAATGCTTTTTCTGCATCTATTGATATGATCATGTGATTTTTGTCTTTCATTTTGTTTAGGTGATGTATTATATTTATTGATTTGCGGATATTAAATAATCCTTGCATCCCTGGAATGAAACCCACATGATCATGATGTATGATCTTTTTGATGTATTGCTGGATCCTGTTTGCCAATATTTTATTGAGGATTTTAGCATCTATGTTCATCAGTGATATTGGCCTGCAGTTTTCTTTCTTTGTTTTGTCTTGACCTGGTTTGGGGATTAAGATAATACTGGCTTCATAGAAAGAGTTTGGGATTTTCCCCTCTTCTTGGATTTTTTGGAACAGTTTGAGGAGGATAGGAGTTAGTTCTTCCCTGAATATTTTGTAGAATTCACCTGTGAAGCCATCCGGTCCAGGGCTTTTGTGTGCCGGGAGATTTTGGATTACTGTTTCAATTTCCTTCTTTGTTATTGGTCTGTCGAGACTTTCCATTTCTTCTTAATTCAGTTTTGGAAGGTTGTATATTTCTATAAATTTGTACATTTGTTCTAGATTGTCAAATTTCTGGTCATGCAGTTGTCTGAAGTAATTTCTAACTATCATTTGTATTTCTGAGGTATCAGTCGTGATTTCTCCTCTTTCATTTATGATTTTGTTTATTTGGGTCTCTCTCCTTTTTTCTTGATTAGACTGGCTAGAGGCTTGTGGATTTTGTTTATTTTTTCGAAGAACCAGCTCCTAGCTTTGTTGATCTTTTGGATTGTTTATTTAGTCTCTATGTCATTTAGTTCTGCTCTGATCTTGATGATTTCGATCCTGCTTCTTGCCCTAGGCTGTGTTTTTTGTTGTTGTTCTAGTTCTTGTAGCATTATGGTTAGGTCTTTTATTTGATATTCTTCTATCCTTTTCAGATATTCCTGTATTGCTATGAACTTCCCTCTCAGGACTGCTTCTGCTGTGTCCCACAGGTTTTGGGCTGTTGTGTTCTCATTAGCATTAGTTTCTAGAAATTTCTTGATTTCTTCTTTGATGTCATTGTTAACCCATTCATTACCTAATAGCATGTTATTCAATTTCCATGAGTTTGGGTGTCTTTGATTTTTTTCTCTGAGGTTGATTTCTAGTTTCAAGGCATTGTGATCTGAAAAGATGCTTGATATGATTTCAATTTTCTTGAATTTGTTGAGGCTTGTTTTGTGACCTATCATGTGGTCTATCTTTGAAAATGTCCCATGTGCCTTTGGAAAGAATGTATATTTTGCTTCTTTGGGGTGAAAAGTTCTATATATCTCAGTTAGATCCATGTGGTTTAGTGTGTTGTTCAATGCCTGTATATCCTTGGTGTTTCTTTGCTTGGATGATCTGTCTATTTTTGATAATGGAGTGTTGAAGTCCCCTACTATGAGTGTGTTGTTGTTGATATTCTTTTTGTTGTCTTCTAGTATTTGCTTTATATATTTGAGTGCTCGTATGTTGGGTGCATATAGGTTTATCAAAGTCATATCTTCTTGATGGATTGTTCCTTTAAGTATTATGAAATGTCCTTCTTTGTCTCTTTTTATTGCCCTTGCTTTGAAATCCGTTTTGTCTGATAGGAGGACTGCTACCCTAGCTTTTTTTTCTGGTCCGTTTGCTTGGAATATTTTTTTATATCCCTTTGCTTTCAGTCTGTGGAAATCTTTTGTTTTCAGTTGTGTTTCTTGTAGACAGCAAATATGTGGGTTCTGTTTTCTTATCTATTCCGTTACCCTATGTCTTTTAATTGGAGCATTTAATCCATTTACATTTAAGGTTATTATTGACGTGTATTTATTCATTCCCCTTTGTACCTCTGTTCCTCTCCTCTCTTGTTCTTTTCTTGTTTTTTCTTAGAACAGTCCCTTTAGCATCTCTTGCAATGCTGGTTTGGTGGAGATGTATTCTTTCAGTATTCCTTTGTCTCAGAAACTCCTTATTTCACCTTCTATTTTGAATGAGAGCCTTGCTGGGTATAGTATTCTTGGTTGTAGGCCTTTATTTTTCATTGCTTGAAATATTTTTGACCATTCCCTTCTGGCTTGTAATGTTTCTGTTGAGAAATCAGTTGATAGCCTTATCGGAGCTCCCTTGTATGTTATGTGCTGTTTTTCTCTTGCTGCTTTTAGGATTCTCTCTTTGTCTTTGAATGTTGCCATTTTAACTATCATGTGCCTTGGAGTGGGTTTTTCGGGGTTCCTCTTGATTGGAACTCTCAGTGCTTCTTGGACTTGCATAGCTTTTTCTCTCATCAGGTTCAGAAAATTTTCTGTCACTATTTCTCCTCTCAGCTTTTCTCTTCCTCGTTCTCCTTCTTCTCCCTCTTTTTTTCCGATGACTCAGATGTTATATTTCCTCATGCTATCATGTAATTCCCTTACATCTTGTTCATATTTTTTCAATCGTTTTTCATTTTGCTGTATTGTCTGGGAGTTTTTCTCTACATTATCTTCTAACTCACTAATCCGATCCTCTGCTTCGTTTAGTCTGCTTTTGACTGATTCTACTGTGTTTTTCAGTTCAGAGATTGCATTCTTAAGTTCTTCCTGGTTCCTTTTAACAGTTTCTTTGTCTTTTTTTATGCTGATGCAGTTCTGTGTAAGTTCCCTGTAATTTTCTTGGAGTTGCTGGTAACTTCCTTGGAGGTTGTCATAGTTGATTTTAAGGATGTCGAGTATATTGAGCTTCTTTACCACCATTGTTTCGAATTCCATGTCTGACATTTGGGCTATGTCTATTTCATCTATCTCTCTTTCGGAAGATTCCTCTTTTCTCTTCATTGAGGGGTTATTTTTGCGTCTTACCATGTTGGATTCTTTTTGTTTGTTTTTATTTATTTTTTTGGGGTGGCGGTAGTCTGCTTAGACTTCCCTTTTTTGTGGTGTGAGATTCTTTATCGCAGATCTGGGGGTTTCAGTGGTGCAGTCTCTTTGATATCCTGAGCCTGATGTTCTTGAGTTACCCTTTATGTCGTTTGTTTATGCTGTTTGGTTATATTTCAGATGTTCTTTGATAGGATCTTCCTTCTGGCTTGTTCGTTGAGAGTCACACTATCCTCTTTGTCTTGGGTTCTTTTGTGAATACGCTGTTAAAAACATAAACACACAGCCCAGGCAGGAGACCCACACCCTCAAAAATTATCCCCCACTCTATCCCGCTATCGTCAGCCAACGAACCCGTATTAATATAAATGTAAAGAGATTAGAGCTTTTATACTATAAGAAGAATAGATAAGAGTTGTTTCTGGGGAGGAAAAATATAATTTTTGATAGAGTGGGTGATAGATTATTAATAGTTGAGACTCTGCAAGCCAGTGGGTAATATTTACATTGTATGTTAATAAAAATAGAGGAAAAGGATAGAAAAATGCATAATAAAGTAAGAAAGTGGGATTGTATTGTATTGGGTTTATATAGTAATTATATTCTATTATTTAGAGTGATAGGGGGGCTAAACTAGACACGAAATGAATAAACAACGATTAAAGAGAAAGGATGAGAAGGAGAGGTTATATGCAACACGTTAGAGATAAAGTTTGTTATTCTTTTTGGAAGGGGAGAAAAAGAACACCCCCCAAAAAAACCCAAGAAAAGAGAAGAAAAAAAGAAAGAAAGAAAGAATATAGAAGAAAGAAAGAAAGAAGAGAGAAAGAAAAAGCACAGAAACCCCCCCAAAAAAAACAAGAAAAGAGAAGAAAGAAAAGAATAAAGGTAGAAAAGAAAGAATAAATAAGAAAGGAAGAAGGAAGAGAGAAAAAAATTAAAAAAAAAACATAAATCCCCCCCCAAAAAAACCCAAGAAAAGAGAGAAAGAAAAGAATAAAGAAAGAAAGAAAAGAAAGAATTAAGAAGAAAGAAAGAAAGAGGAAAGATTGAAAAAAAAAAAAAAAAGCAATGTTTTTACTCCGTTTTAGCCTTGGTGTGTTTCCTTCTTTTTCTGCATCTGCAGCTGGTCTAGTGTGGTGGTTCAGAGGTTCTTGTTTCTTGCAGCACTGGTGCGCCTGCGGTTGCTGCAATGGTGCGCGCCCGCGGTTGCCAGCACAGCGCGCTCCCTTGCTCCCCGTTGGATCCAGTTGTGGTGTCCTTGCCCGCGAGCCCCTGCACGGGTGGGGCGGCCCGAGAGTTTGCCCCCCTGTTGGAGCTTATTGTTGCTGGGCCGAGGTGGTTCCGCGTTCATGCCAAGGTGTCCCTGCACACGTCCTTGCACACGCGTGGGCAGCCCAAGAACTTGCCCCGCGATTGGCGCCTATTGTCCCCTGGCTGAGGTGTTTTCACGCTCACGCGCTGCCTGTGCCCTTAGTCCCACTGAGCCGAGCTCCGGGAGTTGATCTCTCGCCTCTTAGGGCAGGGCCGCGGACACTTGTGCTCAGTGGAAGTGAGCATCTGTGAGTCGCTGCCGCCCACTGTTCCCCTGCTGCAGCCGCCGGCCTTCCCTCTCCCATCTGGGCAGGCACAAACAGAGCCTGCCTTGGTGGTCTGCTTTCTGGCCTGGGGCCTGGCGCCCACGGGAACTGTCTAGGGGTATCTGCGCACAGTCTTCTGCGTGTTCAGTGGGCCCTCCCTGTGCCCATTGGGACACTGATTTTCTGTCCGTTGGGGAGTGTCCGAGGTACACCTGGACTCGTGGCCCTGCGCACCAGGGCCAGTGAGTGAGAGCACTTCCCTATGTGTCCCCACGACCCAAGGGTAGGGTTGGGGAGTGGATGAGCGTGCCTCTGCGCCTGCACTCCTCAAGAATATCCTACCACCCCCAAACTTTCCTCCCCTCTCCACTCTCCATTAGAGAAAAATATAAAGGAGAATTATGTTCTCACTTGACCAGCAGAACGCTGTCTCCTGTCCTTCGGCGCCAATGCCATTTGGTCGAGTCCCGTCTCTGCCAGTGGGCAGAGATCTGCTCTCCTCCCAACTCCTCTCCCGGGTAGCCTGTGGTCGCCAAAAAGCCTTTGTGTAATTCCAGCCGCAGCTCGGGCAGCCGCCCCAGTCAGGAATCCCCTTTCGTCCCTTTTTCCTCCGCTATCCTCACTAAACAGGTTGTTCCCAGATGGATTTTCTCTAATCCAACAGTGCCTTGGTTTGACTCCTGCCAGTGTCCAGCTGCTCACTGAGATGTTCTGTCTGCAATTAGCCCAAACTGCAGACGGGTCTCGGGAGCCTGAAACCGCAGCCTCTCCTCACTCCTCCACCATCTTACCTCTCGGTAATCAGTTTTTGAACTTAATAAAATTTCTATGTAGGTTTTACTCTCAAGCCTTATTCACTGAAGTGTGGTTAATTAAAAAAAAAAAACAAAAAAAAAAACCCTCTTTGAAGAAAGTGATTACTTGGGTTTCAAAGGTAGGGGTCAATTATAGTTGGTTTATACGTACCATACCCTACAATACCCATACATTGTCCTCTCTGATCAAAGACAATAATAGACATGCCTTGGTTTCTTATGATGCATTTAAACTTTATCTTTAAAGACTCTCATTTTAAAAATAACAATATTCATGTTTTCTTTCTACAGATGAAAGCATATGTTTAATTATTAATTAATTAACTTGGTAGGTAAGTTCTTATTATAGAGAACTTCTCTAATGTGATCACTTTTTTCCCCACAATCCCTGGCAGGCACCATGTTATGCATACTCTTGCAAATGAAATGCAGTGATAAAATAAGATACTTTATAGACCATTATTAACCTCTGTGTATTTCAGTTTAGTTCCTTTTTCCTCATTATGATATATAGTTACTTTATAAAATATAGGAAAATATATAGTAAGTCAGTATTTGGAATATCTCTGCATTTAATTTTGTGATCTTTCAAGAATATTTTGCTATTTTTGAAAGTAAAATAAACAAATTTGAGGTGACAGATGTTAGAAATTATCAAGACTATTAAAAGCTAATTATTTACCCAAACATCATCTTAAAGGCAAAGTATTCAGAAATAATTATGACTTCTATTTTACTCATTGCAGCCATTAGAACTTTCTTCAAGTCCTAAGAACTAAAATTAGTATTTCTAATCCTCCCTCTTGCCCCACTTAGCAATGAATCATACAGTGAGAGATCTGCTTCTAGCTGCATGGAAGATGCACATATTGAAAATTCTGTTGACTTATTATTCTCATATACAGCGGAAATCTTTCACTGAGAATTATTGAATATCTCAAAATAAAATGTGATTAAAATCCAATACACACCAGAATTTCATTATATTTCCCTCAAAATCTAGAAAGAATTTTTTGTTCTACCTTTTCCAGTACACACAGTAATGCAATTGAGTCTACATAATCATTAATACAATTTAATTTTACTGATCTTTGGGTTCTACTGGTTTAAAAGTAATAGTCTTTATTTTAGTCATAATGGTCTAGAGGCAATAGGGATGAATTGTATGGAATCAACTGCAAATTCTTACATTTTGTTCAAAAAGGTACCTCAACTCAGGGTAATGTTCTCTTTTATGCTATCACACATAGGTTCGATTTCCAATTCCAGTTTTGATTGATTAACCACCTGGAGTGCATTACTGAAAAAATAATCATCATATGTCACTGCAAATCTAGAAAGACTATCATGATCAATTTATATTTGATGGGAGTACATAAGGGGATAGCAAACATTATTGTGCAGGTAATTTACCAACCCTAAAAATAGCAAACATGTTCCTAATCAATGTTCCTCATTGAATAAGGGGACTATTAGGGAAATAAGGTAACAATCAAAAGAAGAAAGCAAAGAGAAGTAAGAAAACACAATTTAATTACATAAAATTTTATTTCCCATACTCCCCTCTAAACTTAACAATGCTTCTTTCCAAACACTTTGTCAAAATAGATTTACCACTCCTTTAAAAAAATTTAGATGGAAGTATAGATAGACACACTTTGCCTCCTCTCACAACCACAAAAAGAATTACAACTGTATTTCAAAACAAATTACAACTAGAACTGTCATAAAATTAAGCTATATGGAAGTCTGACAACCAAGGATTTAAAGAAGCCATGTTGATACAGATGGGTAGGAGGGGAAGAGTCACAGAGATGGATTGAGAGGCACAGAGAAGCAGCAGTGGCAGGGGAAGAATGGATTATCCCACACTCACATGTGTTGGATAAAAATTAGGAGGGATACCTTGAGAGTGAGCCATCCCAGTGCCAGGCCAGACCACATAACCTAGGGTTCCAGTGCTTTGAAGATAGGTCCCCATATCTTCTGGCTATAAAAATAAGTGAAGACTGGGGCAGCCAAAGAAACTGTTGAATTTCCAGAAGAGTCTACTTAAAGGGCCATCATGGACTTGGAATACACACGAACCCACCCAGTCCGGGATTCAACACCAGGGCAAGAGCTCAAAAGATGCCAGTCACATGTGGAAAGTGACTGAAGTGACTGGAAATGGGGCAAGTACTGAGAAACCCTCCAGAAACCAGGCAGCAGCATTATCCCCTCTCCAGGCCTCCACACACACACAGCCACAAAGCGGTGAAATGGGTTGCTCCACCCGTGCGATTACCTAAGGCTCTGCCCTACAAAATTTAGAGGTGCCTTTTCTAAGACAGGGAGTCAAAGCAACTCTACATAACACACATAAGGAAAAACAAGGAGGCTGGCAAATTGAGTGGGAAAAGATAATTCCCCAAATGAAAGAACAGAACAAAACCCCAGAAAAAATAATTAAACAAAATGGAGATAACCAACCTATCAGATGAAGAGTTCAAAATACTGGTGATCAGGATGCTCAAATAACTCATTGCATACAGCAAAAACATAAGAGAAGAAATGAAAGTTACACTAAGTGAAATAAAGAAAAATCTACATGGAACCAGCAGTGGAGAACATGAAGCCAAGAATCACATAAAAGATTTGGAATACAAGGAAAGAAAAAGCATTTAATAAGAACAGCAGGAAAAATATAGAATTTTTAAAAAGAGGCTTAGAAACCTCTGGGACAACTTTAAACATACCAACATCTGAATCATAGTGAAGCCAGAATGAGAGGAGGAAGAGCAAGAAATTGAAAACCCTTGAAAAAATAATGAAAGGAAACTTCCCTAATTTGATTAAGGAAATAGACATACAAGTCCAGGAAGCACAGAGAGTCCCAAACAAGTGAGACCCAAAGAGGACCATGCCATTATTAGAATGACAAAGGTTAAAGATAAAGAGAAAATCTTAAAAGCAGCAAAAAAATAAAAAAGCAGAGTCACTGACAAAAGACTTCCCATAAGACTATAAGCTGATTTATGAAAAGAAACTTTGCAGGCAAGAAGGGACTGGCAAGAAGTATTCAAAGCGATGAAAAGCAAGAACCTACAACCAAGATCACTCTATTCAAGAAAGCTATCATTTAGAATGAAAGAGCAGATAAATTGCTTCCCAGAAAAGGTAAAGCTAAAAGAGTTCATCATCACCAGGCCATTATTACATAAAATGTTAAAGGAACTTATTTAAGAAATATAAGAAAATCAAAACTATAAACATTAAGAGGGCAACAAATTCACAGCTATCAACAACTGAATCTATAAAAAAATAAATTAAGAAAAAAACTAGAACAAAAACAAAATCATAGATGTGGAGAGCATTTGGAGGTTTATCAGCTGGGAGGGGGAAAGATAAAAATGGGGGGAAAGGTGCAGCAATTAAGGGGTAGGTACAAAATAGACAGGAAGATGTAAAGAATAGTATAGGAAATGGAGAATCCAAAGAACTTGTATGTATGACCCATGGACATGAACTAGGTGGGGGGGTGCTGGAGGGAAGGGCATTTCTAACCAGAGGAGGGCAAAGGAGGAAAAATTGGGACAACTGTAATAACACAATCGATAAAATATATTACAAAAAATAAAAATTAGAAAATTTAAATGAACTAGTTAGAAAAAATAAAACTATATTTTGTCATTTGCAGAGAAAATGACTTAGTAGTTAAATTTTGAATTATTTCACGGTTAATTTTATATATATACATATATATAAAACCTCTTTATAACATGTAGTTTTACTTATGTGCAGTGTTTCCCTTATTAATAAACTAATCTTGTGCTGCTTATAAATTAGAAATATCTGCTAGACTTCTGTGATCTATGAGCTTGCTGGATTATTTCTACAGAAAGCAGAACTTGCTCAGTAGTGGAAAACTTGTCTACATAAGGTGAAAATTCACACTAGAGATGATCTAAATTGATTTGTCACAGCTTAGGGAGCATATGTCCTCTTGCAAAGCTGCTTTCTCCTTAGTATATTCAAAGGAACACAAAAATAGATCGCAGGAGAAGGGATATACCACAGATTTTATTATCACTGGTCAAACAGTAGCAGCTGTCACACGAAGCTTGGTTTGCCAAGCAGAAAAAAAAATTATGTGTTTTTATGTGACTATAGATGATGCATAATTTCTCAAAATTAAAAAAAAAGCTTTCTCTATTTTTGATATATTTCTATAAATTCCAAATATACACCTTTCTATTCTGCATTATGCTGCTAGTTCTAGCCAGAAGAATAAAGCAAGAAAAATAAAATGATACATACTGATAAAGGAAACAAGTACAGTTGTCATTAATTACAGTTGATAATTGCTTCATAAAAACTATAAAAGAATATAGAGATAAAATATTAGAGTTAATAAGAGGGTTTAGCAAGATTTCTTGATTTAAAATGAATATTTGAAAACTAATTGTTTTACAACTTCCAATAAATATCATTAGAAAATGAAAATCTTAATAGACAAAATTTAAGGCATTTCCATTTTTAATATTTTAAGGAAATTCTGTACTGCATTCCACAGTGACTGCCCCAGTCTGCATTCCCACCAACAGGGCACGGCTGTCACCTTCCTCTACATCATTGCCAACACTTGTTTGTTGAGTTATTGATAGCCATTCTGACAGGTGTGAGGTGATTTATCATTGTGTTTTTTTCTTAGTCAATATTTTTATTTATTCTGAGTATTAATATGAAGAAAAGTACTTTTGGAAAAGGGACATTAATTCAAGCACAATTTACACTTGATAATTTTTCTCCTCAACTATGGTCATTAGAATTTGAATGCTATTTTATTTTAGTTTTGTCACATTCCCTATATTTTTAAAACCATTTTTATTGTTATTCTATTACAGCATCCCAATTCTCTCCCTTTTGCCCTCCTCTGCCCATCTCACCCCCTACTCGTTCCCACAGTCAATTCCCACACAGTTTTCCATGTCTGGGGGTCATTCATACATGTTCTTTGTCTAGTTGCTAACCCTTCTTTACACCATTATCCCCTTACCCCTCCCTTCTGGTCACTTTCAGTATGTTTCATATTTCCATGGCTGTGGTTTCGTTTTTTCCATTGGTTAATTTTGTTGATTAGATTCCTCTTGTAGGTGAGACCATATGGTATTTTTCTTTCACTGACTAGCTTACTTCACTTAGCACAATATTCTCCAGATCCATCCATGCTGTCTCAAAAAGTAGGAGTTCCTTCTTTTTGCTCCATAATATTCTACTGTGTAAATGTACCACAGTTTGTTAGTTTTGATTCACTCATTTACTGATGGGCACTAGGATATTTCCAGTACTTGACTAATGTAAATAGCGCTGCTATGAACATAAGGGTGCATAAGTTCTTTTGAATAGGTGTTTCATGATTCTCAGGATATATTCCCAACAGTTGAATTGCTGGATCAAAAGGAAGTTCCATTTTAGGTTTTTAAAGAAATTCCATACTGTTTTTCACAGTGGCCGCACCAGTCTGAATGCCCACCAACAGTGCAGTATGGTTCCCTTTTCTCCACAGCCTGATCAGCACTTGTTGTTTGTTGATTTCTTAATGATAACCATTCTGACAAGTGTGAGGTGATATCTCATTGTAGTTTTAAATTGCATCTCTCTGATGGCAGTGATGTTGTGCATCTTTTCATATATCTATGGGTCATCTGTATGTTCTCCTTGGAGAAAAGTCTATTGAGATCCTTTGCCCATTTTTTAATTGAATTGGCTTTCTGGTGTTGAGTTGTATTGCTATATGGAATATCTGAAATTTTACTGCCTATGTTTTCCACTAGGACTTTTATGATACCACAACTTATATTTAAGTCCTTTATCCAGTTTTAATTTATTCTGGTGTATGGTGTAAATTGGTGGTCTAGTTTCATTTTTCTTACATGTGCCAGTCCAGTTCTCCCAACACCATTTACTGAAGAGACTGTGTATACTCCATTGTATGCTCGTGCCCCCTTTTTCAGGTATGATGCAGTGATTCCACTGCTTGGAATGTACCCTAAAGAATCATGAAACAGCAATTAAAAAGGACTTATGCACCCCTTTATTTATAGCAGAACTATTTACACTTGCTATTTTTGGAAACAACCTTAGTGCCCATCAGTAGATGAGTGGATCAAAAAACTGTGATACATTTACACAATGAAATACTATGCAGCAGAAAGAAATGAGGGACCCCTACCTTTTGCAATAACACAGATGGAACTGGAGACTATTATGCTAAGTTAAATAAGCCAGTTGATGAAAGACAAATACAGTATGGCCTCACTTACAACTGGAATCTAATGAACAAAATAAACTAATGAGAAAAATAGAATCAGAGACACAGAAACATGGAACAAAATGATAGCTGTTGGAGGGGAGGAGGGAAAGAAGGGAATTGTGGAAGGTCAGGGAAGGTATTATTTAAAGAGAATGTATGAGTGACTTATCGTCATGGCCAACAGAGAAGGGGTTGACTGTGAGTGAGTGGGAGGGGCTGAGTGGAGGGGTACAAAAAGGAAAAATAATTAGAACTGTGAAAAAGTAAAAATAAAATACATTTATAGTAACATCAAGATATCAAATACCTAAGAATAAAGTTTCTAAAGACTATGTAAGATTTTTTTTACAAAATTAGAAAAGTTTATTGAGAGATATTAATATAAGCGTAAATAAATTAGAGTGGTATACCATGTAGATAGAATGCAAATGATACCAAAATTATACTCTAGATATAATGTCAATACCAATCAATCAAAATCCCAAGAAAGACAAAAATGGTAAAAAAGAGCAGGGTCAACAAATAGAGAACAGTAACAATTATACTAGATATTAATCCAAAATTGAAATAATCATTTAATATCAATAGTCTAAATATATGAGTGAAATCATAGATTGTTAGAGTAGGTACAAAATAATACCTAACCACATGATGTCTACAAGAAACATATTTTAGATGTAAAGAGAGATACAGATCAAAATTGAGTATGTAGGGAAACATATACGATACTACAGAGTAACACTAATCAACAGAAAACAGGAGTAGCTATATTAAGTTCAGGCAGAGTGGACTTAAGAGCAAGGAAAATTATAGGTGTTAGGGGTGTTGCATAATGGTAAAGAGGTCAATTCACTAGGAAAACAAACAGTCTTTAACACATATACACTTTTAAAAAGAGCATCAATATATTGGAAGCAAACAAAGAACTATAGAGAGAAATAAATAAATCTATTACTATATGAATTCAACCCCTCTATCAGAAGTGGACATATCTAGCAGGCAGAAAATCATTAAGGATTTAGTCAAACTCAATAGCACCATCAATCAACTGGACCTAATTGACCTCTATAGACTACTTTACTTAACAATAGCAGAATACACATTCTTCTAAAGTTCAATGGAATATTCTCAGCCATAAAACACACCTTAACAAATTAAAAATATAGAAATCATACAATGTTTGTTCTCAGAACACAATGGTGAGACACTTTTCTCCCACTAAGATCAGGAGAAAGGCAAGGATTTCTCCACTCACCACTTCTTTTCAACATCATACTAAAATTTCTAGCTCATAAAATAAGACAAGAAGAGAAAATAAAAAGTATACAAATTGGGAATGGAGACATAATACTGCCTTTGCAGGTGACATTATTGTTTATGTAGAAAACCCTAAGGAATTGACAAAATTCTGAAACAAATCAACAATTACAGCAAGGTTGCAGAATACAAAGCTAATATATAAAAGTCAACCACTTTCTGATATGATCTGAATGTTTCTGTGGCCCCCAAACTCACATGTTTGAATTTCTGTTGTTTGTAAGCCATCAAGTCTGTGATATTTTGTTAACCCCTAACACACTGAGACGGTTTCCTAAATACTAGCAATAAACAAGTGGAATTTGAAATAAAAAATACAACATCATTTACATCATCACCAAAGAGTTTAGGTACTTATGTGTAAGTCTAACAAAATATGTATAAGAACTATATGAGGGAAACAACAAAACTCTTATGAAAGAAATCAAAGAACAAAATAAATGAAGAGATTTCATGTTCATGGATAGGATGTCTCAATGTTGTCAAGATGTCAGTTTTTCCCAATTTGATCTATACAGTCAATGCAAACCTCGCCAAAGTCCCAGCAAGTTATTTTGTGGGTTTCAACAAACTGATTCTAAAATTTATATGGAGGGGCAGAAGGTCCAGAATAAAGACACAGTATTGAAAGAGAAGAACTAAGTTTGAAGACTGAAACTACCCAATTTCAATATTTACTATAAAGTTATCATATTAAAGACAGCGTAGTACTAGTAACAGAATAGACAAAAAGATCAGAGGAATAAAATAGGGAGCCCAGAAATAAACCCATGAAAATATAATGAACTGATCTTTGACAAAGGAGCAAAAGCAGTATAATGGAGCAAAGATAGTCTTGTCAATAAACGTTGCTAAAAAATTAGACATCCACATGTAAAGATATGAATCTGGAAAAGACCTTAAACCTTTCACAAAAAAATGAACTCAAAATGGATTATATACTTAAATGTACAACTTAAAATTATGAAACTCCTAGAAAATAAACCTAGATGACCTTGGGCTTTTCATTGACTTTTTAGATATAACTCCAAAGCAATGATCCATGAAAGAAAAGATAAACTGGACTTTATTAAAATTAAAAATGTACACTTTTTAAGAGACAATGTTAAGAGAATGAAAATGCAATGCACAGACTGGGGAAATATTTGCAAATACATATCTGATAAAAGACTATTATCAAAAACATTAAATTCTTAAAACTCAACAATAAGAAAATGAACGTGTTTAAACAATAGGCTAAAGGACTTAAAAACACCTCACCAAAGAAGATACATAGATGGCAAATAACCATATGAAAAGATGGTCCACATCATATTTCATAAGGGAAATGCAAATTAAAACAACAATGAGATGACACTACATACCTACCAGAATGGCTAAATGCCAGAAACCTGACAACACTAAATGCTTATGAGGATTAGAAGCAACAGAAACTCTCATTCATTGCCGATGGAAATTAAAAATGGTATATTTTGGAAGCAGTTTTGTAGTTTCTTAACAAAACATTTTTATCATTTTTTTATTGTTATTCTATTATAGTTGTCCCAATTTTCCCCCTTTTCCCTCCTTCACTGATCCCACCCCCCAGCATCCCACACTATTGTCTATGTCCATGGATCATTCATACATGTTCTTTGTATAGTCCTTTCCCCTTCTTTCCACCATTATCTCCCCCTTTTTGTTGCTGTCAGTCTGTTCCATATTTCCATGCCTGTGGTTCTATTTTGTTCATTTATTTACTTTGTTCATTAGATTCCTCTTATAGGTGAGATCATATATTTGTCTTTCACTCACTGGTTTATTTCACTTAGCATAATATTCTCCAGTTCGATAGCAATGATGTTCCTTGGTATTTAAGCGAAAAAAAAAAAAAAAAAAAAAGTCCACACACACTGATATTTATAGCAGCTTTGTTATAATTGCCAAAACTTGGAAGCAACCAAATGTCCTTCAGTAGGTTAATGGATAAATAAAATGCGATCTATCTGACAATGTTATATTATTCAGCACTAAAAGTAAATGAGCTATTTAGCTATGAAAAGGCATGAAGGAAACCATACATTTACTAAGTGAAAGAAGTCAATCTGAAAATTCTACATGCTATGTGATTCTAACTATACGACATTTTAGAAATGGCAAAATTATGGAGACAGTAAAAAGATTAGTGGTTTCCAGGGGTTAGGGAGGAGGGAGATATAAAAAGTCAAAAAGCAGAAAGATTTTACGGCAGTGAAACTGTTCTGTTTGACATTATAATGGAGAATACATGTATCAAACCCACAGAATGTACAACACCAAGAGTGAACCTTAATGTAAATTATGGACTTTGGGTGATAATTTGACAATGTAGGTTCATCAGCCTTTAAAAATGTGCCATGGTGGTGGGAGATGTTGATAATGAGACAGGTTATGCATATGTGTGGAAGGGGATATGTGGGGAATCTCTGTACTTTCTGTTCAGTTTTGCTGTGAATCTAAAACTGCTCCAAAAATAAGGCCTATTTAAATAAATGAATGAATAAATAAATAAATAGATAGATAGATAGATAGATAAATTTATAGCAAGTGTTGCCATGGAGGAGGCCCTAACCTTGACAATATTAATTTGATACACTTTGAAGAACCTATAAATGTAAACATGGCCAGAGTAGAAAAGATTTCTCCGCAGGATATCATGTAACCACGCACAGAATTTAATCCCCTCTTTACATTTTCTTTTCTATACAATATCTGAGCAAGTTGATTTTTAAAAAGCATGACTGATCCTCTTTTTTTTTCCAGTGGGAGGTTCAAACCACACATACCTCTTTCCATGTACAGGATCTTTCCTACCAGACCCATCCTTGAACTAATATAAATCCAAAGCCAGACTTTCTCTGCTTACCAAACAATTCCTAGTTCTTCTTGAAAGCATACTCTTTTCTCCTCAGAAAGCTTTATTAGGTGAGAAATAACCTCCTCATACCCTCTCAAAGATTTTGTGACTTTATCAATTTTGACATCTGAACCAAATTTTGGGGATAGAAGCTCATATTATCTCTGTGGGTGACAACAATATGAACAATGGAAATTTTATCTTTAGGGTAGTACAGCAGTTAAGGAATGAAGATCAAGTGATAAAGTTAGAATATAATATTATATATTGTAACTCAATGAAAAAATTGATTAACTCATTGATTTTCTAACAAATCAAAGAGACAAACACAGTATTTGCTTTTTGGTGGTAAACACACCAACACATCTTAAAATATTCTCTCAAAATTAATCTGAATATGATAGTTTTGACATCAAATACAATTACATGAAATTCAGAGAATAGACTAAAATATAAATTGGGCCGCCATGAAGAAGCAATTAACAAAGTTCAGATTGTAAGAAATCTATAAGATGAATGAACTGGTTTCTTAAATAAATTTAAAGGAAAATGAAAGTTATAGGGAAGAAAACAGAAATTCAGAGGCTTAAAAGTTATATCATGTAGGAGCTGGGAAGATGGCGGCAGAGTAGGTAGCAGTGTTGTCTACTTGCTCCCATCGCAGAAAGGCTTGGAGTGAAGGCACGCAGATGGGCCCATGAGTGAGAGAAAAGCAGTCACAGAAACCAGCCAGCTCTCCTCACAGCTGGCCAGACAGAAAAGGTTTGAAACTCATAGAATTTTGACCAGGTGTAAATTTAGAAAAAGAACACTGAGCACAAAGGTTGAACTGAGTAAAAACTCTTTCATTTTTTTCTTTTTATTTTTTAAATTTCCCCTTCTTTTTCTCTTCCTATTTATTTTATCCTATTTTATTTTTTCTTCCTTTTTAAAAAAACTTTCTTTAATATGTTTCCACCTTCACTCCCTCCTATCCTTCTTCTTTAATTTTTGTTTGTTTGTCTGTTTTTTAGCCTCCCTTTCACACTAAACATATAGCATATAACTGCTATTTAAACCTAATACTATGTACACTTCCACTTTCTCACTTTATTCTGCATTCTTCCCTCTCTTTTTAACATACAATGTAAATATTACTTACTGTCTCACATAGCCTTCACCCTACTTGCTACTATTAATATTCTATCATCTTCCCACTCAAAAATCATCTGTCTTTCATTTAAAACAACTCTTATCTGTTTCTCCTATAGTATAAAAGTCTTAACCTCTTTACATTTATATTAATACTAACTCATTTGCTGCTGATAGTGGAAATGTGGGTGGGGGATATTTTTGAGGGTGTGGGTTTCTTGTCTGGGTTCTGTGTTTGTGTTTCAACAGCATCTCTACAAAAGAACTCAACAAAAGGAGGGCAGAGTGACCCACAACCAACTAGCCAGAGGGAAGGATACACCAAAGAGTAACTGAAATACAACCAGACAGCATAAACAAATGGCATAAGGGCATCCCAAGAGCGTCAGGTTCAGTAGATCAAAGAGACTGTACCACTGAACTCCCCAGGTATCCAATAAAGAATCTCATACCACAAAGGCGGGAAATCAAAGCAGACAAATCTAATAAACAAAAACAAACAAGAAGAATTCAACATGGGAAAAACAGAAACAACCTCCCAATGAAAGGAAAAGAGGAATCCCCAGAAAGAGAGATAGATGGAATAGACATAAGGCAAATATCAGACATGAAATTCAAAAAAATGGTGATAAAGAAGCTCTATGTACTTGAAAATCTCAAAGAAAACTAAGACAAGCTCCAGGGAAATTACAAGGAACTAAAAAAAAAACAACAACAACAAAAAAAAAAAAACTACAAAGAATTGCAGGGAAGGTACAAGGAACTTAAAGAGAACTACGCCAACATAAAAACAGACATAGAAATTATTAAAATGAACCAGGAAGAAATTAGGAATACAATTTCTGAACTGAAGTACACAGTAGAATCAATCAAAGGAAGGCTAAATGAAGCAGAGGATCAGATCAGTGGGTTAGGGGACAATGTAGTAAAAAAACATTCCCAGACAATACAATACAACAAAACAAAAAAATAATGAAAAAGAATGAAGAGGGTTTAAGAGAACTGCAGGACAACATGAGACTAAACAACATTAGAACCATAGGGATACAAGATGAAGAAGAGGAGAAGCAAGGGATAGAAAACATGATAGAAAAAGTAATGACAGAAAAGTTTCTTAACCTGATGAAAGAAAAAGTCATGCAAATCCAGGAAGCACAGAGGGTCCCAATGAAGATTAACCCAAAAAGGCCCATGCCAAAGACACATCATAATTAAAATGGCAACATTCAAAGACAAAGTGAGAATCCTATAAGCAGCAAGAGAAAAACAGCTAATAACATATAAGGGAGTTCTGATAAGGCTATCAACTTACTTCACAATAGAAACACTACAAGCCAGAATAGAATGGTCAAAAATATTTCAAACAATGAAAAACAAAGGCCTACAACCAAGAATACTATACCCAGCAAGGCTCTTATTCAAAATGGAAGGTAAAATAAGGAGTTTCTCAGACAATGGAAGATGAAAAATATACATCTCCACCAAACCAGCATTGCAAGAGGTGCTAAAGGAAGTGCTTTAAGAAAGAGAAGAAAAAAAAGAGAGGGAGAAGAACACAGGTACAAAGGGAAATGAATAAATACCTGTCAATAATAACTTGAAATGTAAATAGATTAAATGCTCCAATTAAAAGACATAGGGTAGCGGAATGGATATGAAAACATGACCTACATATATGCTGTCTACAAAGACACACATCAAAACAAAATATCTACACAGACCGAAAGTGAGGGGATGGAAAAAATATTCCAAGCAAATGGACATAAAAAAAAAAAGCTGGGGTAGCAATACTTATATCACACAAAATGGATTTCACAGCAAGGGCCATAAAAAGAGACAAAGAAGGACATTTCATAATACTTAAGGGAACAATCCAACAAGAAGATGTAACCCTGGTAATCATAATGCACCGAAAATAGGAACACCCTGATATGTAAGGAAAATACAAGAAGACTACAAAAAGGATATCAACAGAAATGGACTCATAGTAGAGGACTTTAACACTCCATTGTCAACAATAGACAGATATTCAAAGCAAAGAAGCACCAAGGATATTGATGCATTGAACAACATGCTAAACCAAATGGACTTAACTGATATATATAGAACTTTTCACCCCAAAGAAACAAAATATACATTCTTTTCAAATGCACATGGAACATTTTCAAAGATAGATGACATGATAAGACACAAAACAAGCCTCAACAAATTCAAGTAAATTGAAATTATATCAAGCATCTTTTCAGACCACAATGCCTCGAAACTAGAAATCAATCTCAAGAAAAAAAATCAAAGACATACAAACTCATGTAGAATGAATAAAATGATATTAAATAATGAATGGGTTAACAATGACATCAAGGAAGAATTCGAGAAGTTTCTGGAAACAAATGATAATGAACACACAATAGCCCAAAACCTATGGGACATAGCAAAAGAAGTCCTGAAAGAAAAGTTCATAGCAATACAGGGCTACCTGAAAAGGCTAGAAGAATTTCAAATAAAAAATATAACCATACAGCTACAAGAATAATAACATCAACAACAAACAAAGCCTAGGGCGAGTAGGAGGAAGGAAATCATAAAGATCAGAGCGGAATTAAAGGATATGGAGAATAAATAAATAATTCAAAGGATCAACAAAAGTAAGAGCTAGTTCTTTGATAAAATAAACAAAATCAACAAGCCTTTAGCCAGGCTTATCAAGAAATAAGGGAAAGGACCCAAATAAACAAAATGAGAAACAGAAGTGGAGGAATCACAACTGATATCACAGTTGTAAGAAATTACTACAAACAACTCTATGGCTAGAAATTTGACAACCTAGATGAAAAGGACAAATTTCTAGAAACATATAATCTTCCAAAACTGAATCAAGAAGAAGAAGAAAGCTTGAACAGACCAATAACAAGAAATGAAATTGAAACAGTAATCAAAAACCTCCCTGCACACAAAAGCCCTGGACCGGATGGCTTCACAGGTGAATTCTACAAAACATTCAGGGAAGAACTAACTCCTATCCTCCTCAAACTGTTCCAAAAAATCCAAGAAGAGGGAAAAATCCCAAACTCTTTCCATGAAGCCAGTATTACCCTAATTCCGTAACCAGGTAATACACAACAATAAAAGAAAACTACAGGCCAATATCACTCATGAACATAGATGCTAAAATCCTCAACAAAATATTTGCATACAGGATCCAGTAATACATTAAAAATTCATACACCACAATCAAGTGGGATTCATCCCAGGGATACAAGGATGGTTTAATATTTGCAAATCAATAAATATAATACACCACCTAAACAAAATGAAAGACAACATCACATGATCATATTAATAGATGCAGAAAAAGCACTTGGTAAGATACAACACCCATTTATGATGAAAACACTCAGCAAAATGGGAATGGAGGGAGTGTACCTCAACATAATTAAGGTTATATATGAGAAACCTGAAGCCAACATAATACTCAATGCGCAAAAACTGAAAGCATTACCCCTGAGGTCAGGAACGAGACAAGGATGTCCACTCTCTCCACTCCTTTTCAACATAGTGTTGAAAAAGAAAAAAAAAAAAAGACATCCAAATTGGAAAAGAGGAAATCTGGCATTATTTGCAGATGACATGATAGTATACATAGAAAACCCTATAGACTCTACTAAAAAACTACTCAACCTAATAATCGAATTTGGCAAAATAGCAGGGTACAAAATAAATATACAGAAATCTAAGGCATTTCTGTACACCAACAATAAAATATCAGAGATAGAAACTTTAAAAAAATCCCATTTACTATAGCAACAAGAAAAATAAAGTACCTAGGAATATGCTTGACCAAAGAGATAGAAGACCTGTACTCAGAAAACTACATAACATTGTAGAAATAAATTAAGGAAGATACAAATAAATGGAAGCAAGTACCATGTTCTTGGATGGGACGAATCAACATCATCAAAATGGCCATACTACCCAAAGCAATTTACAGATTCAATGCAATGCCTTATTTAAATACCAATGACATATTTCACAGACCTAGAACAAATACTCCAAAAATTTATATGGAACCAAAAAAGACCCCAAATAGCCAAAGCAATCTTGAGACAGAAGAATACAGCAGGAGGAATCACAATATCAGACATCAAACTATATTAGAGAGCCACTGTGATCAAAACAGTATGGTACTGGCATAAGAACAGATATATAGATCAATGGAACAGAATAGAGTCCAGAAATAAACCTAGGACTATATGGTCAACTAATATTTGACAAAAAGGGAAGGAAAATCAAATGGAGTGAAAAGAGCCTTCTTGACAAATGGTGCTGGGAGAACTGGACAGGGATTTGCAAAAAAAATAAAAGTAAACCACCAACTTACACCACAAACAAAAATAAACTCAAAATGGATCAAAGACTTAAATGTAAGTCATGACACCATAAAAGTCCTAGAGGAAAACAGGCAGAAAAATAATAGTTATCCCACATAGCAATATTTTCACCGATACATCTCCTAAGGCAAGGGAAATAAAGGAAAAAATAAACAAGTGGGACTACATCAAACTAAAGACTTTTTGCTCAGCAAAAGAAAACATTAGCAAGGTGAAAAGGAAACCAACCATACGGGAAAAAAATTATTTGCCAATGATACCTCAGACAAGGGATTGATCTCCAAAATATATAAAGAACTTACACATCTCGACACCGAGAAGACGGACAGCCCAATTTAAAAATAAGCAAAATACCTGAACAAACACTTCTCCAAGGAGGATACACAGAAGATCCATAGACACATGAAAGAATGCTCAACATCACTAACCCTCAGAGAGATGCAAATGAAAACCACAGTGGGATACCACTTTACATGTGTTAGAATGGCCATGATCAGCAAATCAACAAACAAGTGCTGACGAGGATGTGGAGGAACTGTAACCATAGTGCACTGTTGGTGGGAATACGGACTGGTGCAGCCACTATGGAAAACAGTATGGAATTACCTCAAAAAACTAAAAATGGAAATGCCTTTTGAACCAGCGATTCTACTGCTAGGATTATACCCAAAAAATCCTGAAACCTCAATTCAAAAGAATTTATGCACCCCTATGTTCATAGCAGCGCTGTTTACGATAACTAAGTGCTGGAAACAGCCTAAGTGCCCATCTGTAGATGAGTGGATCAAAAAGCTGTGGTACATTTACACAATGGTGTACTATGCAGCAGAAATAAAAAAGGAACTCCTGCCATTTGCGACAACATGGATGGAACTAGAGAGAATTATGCTTAGTGAAATAAGGCAGGTAATTACAGAAAAATACCATATGTTATCACCTAATACAGGATACTAAGGAATCACACAAACAAATGAACTAAATTGAACAAGGAACAGAATAACAGTTATCAGGGGGTAGGGGAGAGAGAGTGAAGGGGGATAAGGGAAGGGTTTAGTCAAAGAAATGTATAAATGACTTATGGACATGGACAATGGGGATGGATATGACTGTGAGAGAAGGGGTGGGCCGGATTGGGGGGAGCAATGGGGGTAAAATTGGACAACTGTAATTGAAAAACAAAAATAAGTTATATCATGTAATCAAGATGTGAGGACCTCATTCAGATTGTAATTTGAACAAACTGTCAAAAATATGACATTTATAAGACAATTAGAAATTTGTACATTACCAGTATATTTCGTGATACTAAGGAATTATTGTTAACTTTAGGTTGAATAATGGGTTATGTTATGATGATGATTCTTAAAGTTATTTTATATAAATGCAGTGATATAATGCCTTAGACTTATTTTAAAACAATATGTAAATGCATGATAAAACACTAAAAACTAAAGCTAAGAACAGAAAATAATTTTCTCAACCTGATAAGACACATCTAAAGAAAGCTTACAGGTAATATAATATTTAATGATGATACCTAACACATTCTCCCATAGATAAGGATAAAGGAAAGTATATCCTTTCTCACCATTGCTCTTCATATTGGAATTCCTACCTAGTGCAAGAAGAAAAGAAAAATAAATAAAAATATATAGACTGGTAAAAACCAAAACTGTCCTATTCATAAATGACACTGGTTTTATGAAGAAAATCCCAAAGAATATAAAAAAATTCCCTCTTGGAACTAATAAACAAATATAGCAAGGTTATAAGATATAAGGTTAATATTAAAAATCTATTGCTTTTCTATATATCATCGATTAACAATAGTTACCTGAAATTTTAAAATACAATACCATTTACACTGTCACCAAAATAATGAAATATTTAAGGATATATTTAACAAAATATGTATGTTATCTGCATGAAAAATCTATAAAATGAGGAAAAACTAAATCAAGGAAGAACTAAATATATGGTGATATATTCTGTATTCATAGATTGCAAGACTCAGTATTGTTAAGAGATGTCAGTTCTTCCCAGCTTGATATATAGAACTATCAGACAAACCCCAAATAAAGAACATTTTACAAAATACTCCAGCAGTATATCTTCAAAACTGTCAAGATCATCAAACAGAAATTTGGAAGAGGAAAAGTGGTTGTAATATATATGAAATAAGATTGACGATGCGTTGGTAACTGTTGAAAGTGGGTAATACATATTTAGAAGAATTATATTGTACCATTATGTCTGCTTCCCATAACAAAAAGTTTAAAAGAAAAAAATAAACAAGTCACAGAATGAGAGAAAATATTTTTCATATCTATCTATATATCTATCTATATATCTGTATCTATATCTAGAGGCAGGTTCCCAAAATTTTTTTGGTATCTGGGTATGTGATGAACTCTCTTTTTAGTTCTACCTCTTACATCTCACTCCAACCAGGTATAAATTCTATCCAACACATATCTGTAGATACAAATTTTCCCATGAGATGATGATAGTGATGATGCTCTATGAAATATAAATCCACTGCAATATGAGTTATTGTTACTGTTACCTTTGCTGCCCAGTTATGGTGTTCCATCTGAGAAAGACTAAAACAATATTAAAAACTAACAACAAAAATCATTCTGTGCTCAGACTGCTATTGTCAACTACCTTAACTTAATTCATTTTCTAGATTCTGAATTTTTGCTTAACTTTTAAGGCAGGACTTTGGTTTCCTACTTCCAATTTTCTGTCAGTCAAGCATGATCTTCTGTTAAAACTGCTCTGACAGAGGTGAAATAATTTTTAAATTTTCTTTCCAGTCTGCATGTAGAAACTAATATGTTTAAAGTTTTCCCCTTTGGATTAATGGTTACAATTAGTTTTTACCACTGCCTAAGCTTCAGTTTCCTGGAAACCTCTTCAAAAACTTCTTCTTGTAAGTTCCTTCCCTTTTTGACAGTTCAGACACTATTTTATGTTTGAGTAGCAACATCATATTGTTTAATACTTTGTAGAAATTTAATATCAGTTAATTTATTAGAATCCTTTTACTTCTCATTTCCTCAGGTCTACAATTGTTTCTAAGTCAACCCTGCAGTGTACAGTAGTTCCTCCATATCCATTACTTTGCTTTCACATTTTCAGTAACTTACAGAAAACACTTTCTTCAATAAAGCACCAATATTTATCTGAAAATATTAACTAAAAAATACCAGAAATAAACAATATGTTTTAAATTGTGTGCCATTTTGTGTAGTGTGATGAAATGTTGCACAGTCCTGCTCCTCCTTCCCACCCTGGGATGTGAATCATCCTTTTGTCCAGTGTCTCTACACCACTTATGCTATCTACCTGTTTGTCCCTTAGTAGCCATCTTGGTTATCAAAAAGAGAGAGAGAGAGACCACATTCATGAAACTTTTATTACCGTATGTTATAATTGTTGTATTTATTAGTGTTGTTAATCTTTTACAGTGCATAATTTATAAACTGAACTTTATCATCAATATATATATGAAAAGCATTGTATATGAATATATAGTGTTTGGTACTGTCTGTGGTTTGAGGCACCCATTAGGCGTCTTTGGCATATCCTCTGCAGATAAGGAGGCACTACTGCATGCTACTTGAATCCGTGGCAACACCATTTTGACTGCATACAACTTTAAATTTGCTTTGCCTTATGATTTAACTTGATTTTCTTAACTTGTGCATGTCTGTTCCACCTTGGAGTCACCATTGAGTTATCATAGAAATCAACTGACTTGACTTTTAGTCTTTCATAATGTTAACCTTATTGTACGGCTAAAAAATTGGTTTCCTATTCTATTCCTGAACAAGTTGGTTTTCAGAACCTGTCCTGTCTTACCATGTAGCAACCTTAGGTATTTTAAACTGCAGCTCACTTGATGAGTATTTCTAGTCTCCCCTACAAGCTAACTTACACAAAGACATAAAGTTGAGTATTAGATGTTTCCAGGACATAGGCAGGCATTGTGTTCCTTGATTAGTGATACTGGTGTTAATAACAATATCATGAGAATAATTTAGATTACTTGATTGTCAGGACTGAATATATATGGACTCATTAATAGAATTCCATATGACCAGACTATCATTTGCACCATGACTAACATAACATGCTTATGTGATCTTAAGTTCTGAGGTGCAACGTTCATGTTCTATTCTAGAACAAAATATAGTCAATTGTGGTAATATCTCAGAAGCAGCCCCTTTGGATTCTTCTAAATCTACAATTAAATCACACAGAAGCTCTCTTTCATGCAATAGAATTTGAGTAGCACAGAGTAAGCATGACTTTGATGTAAAGTGTGAATTCTATGTCTTTGATGACAGTGTTAATCAAAATTAAGTAGAAAGATTGGCCTACATGCTCATATCACAGCCTAGTTTTATGGATTAGTTTGCCTGCTTATTGCAATGTCCAAAAATATCCTTGATTTTTGTCATTTCATGGGGAAACATTTTTAGAATTAGACATGACTCTTCTCCCCCTGAGATAACAAATTGGGTAATGCTATTCTGCCACAGATAGTTCTCAGCCTTCTCCTTTATTAGCCATGAAGGGCAGCACTTTGCAATGAAATGGGAGATTCATTATAATGGGTGGTAATTTGAGAATCCATAATGCCTCCACAGAAAACTTATTCACAACTAAAGTTAAATTAAGTTCTTACTATACTTTGCAGCGAGTTGTGTGATATAAGGAACACTTTAAGCAAATCGTAAAGTCCCTCTATTCAGAAACTGTTCCTCTGGGACTTCCTTTTAAAGAGGTAGAATTGGTTTGGTACTTTTATGCAGCTCAAATCAGGCTACTTTAAGTAAATTAAAATTATGTTTATGATGAAAAAATTTAACACAGTCTTAAATGAAGTCTCTCTTAACTACTGGTATCATCAATTCACTACTTAGAATATAATGTTTCAATTTTAACCTTGTAATTTAGTTGTAAGCATTGATCTTTCCTGTTCCTCTCCTTCATGACAAATCAAATAATGACACTTTTAGTATGTGTATACAAATGTGCTAGTGTCTGTATGTGTGTGTGTGTGTATGTGAAGAAGAGAGAGAGGAAGAGAGGAGAAATTTAATTTAGTAACTATCATGTTAGCATTCACATCTGTTATTTTTTTGTATATGTCTTATGCCTTTTTGTTCTTTTACTATATATTTTGTGTTAAACATATATTTTCTATATCATTTTATTTTTGTATATTTTATTGATTATGTTTACAGTAGTCCCAATTTTCCCCCTTTGCTCCCCTCTGCCCAGTACCCACCTTCACCCAGCAATCCAATCCCCACTTAGTTCATGCCCATGGGTCATGCATATAAGTTATTTGGCTTACCCTTTCCTATATTATTTTTAACCTCATCCTGTCTATTTTGTACCAAACAATTAAGCTTCTTAATCCCTTCACTATTTCCCATTTCTCCCCCTTCCCCCTCCCAGCTCATAACCCTCCAAATGATACCTACACCTATTATTCTGTTCCTATTCTGGTTTCCGTAGTTGGATTTTGTTTTTACTTTTTAGATTCAGTTGTTGATAGTTGTGAGTTTGTTGTCATTTTATTGTTTATAATTTTGATCTTTTTCTAAAATAAGTCACTTTAACATTTCATATAATAATGACTTGGTGATGATGAACTTTGCTTTAGCTTTACCTTGTCTGGAAAGCACTTCATCTGCCCTTCCATTCTAAATGATAGCTTTGCTGGATAGAGTAATCTTGGTTGTAGGTCCTTGCTTTTCATCATCTTGAATACTTATTGCCAGTTCCTTCTTGCCTGAAAAGTTTCTTTTGAGAAATCAGCTGACAGTCTTATAAGCACCCTTTGTAGGTAACTCTCTGCTTTTATCTTGCTGCTTTTAAGATTCTCTCTTTATGTTGAATCTTTGACATTTTAATTATCATGTGCCTTGGTGTGGTCCTCCTTGGGTTTAGCTTGTTTGGGACTCTCTGTGCTTCCTGGACTTGTATATCTATTTCCTTTGCCAAATTTGGGGAGTTTTCCTTCATTATTTTTTCACACAAGCTTTCAAATTCTTGCTCTTTCTCTTCTCCTTCTGGCACCCTTATGATGCAGATGTTGGCACATTTAAAGTTGTCCCAGAGGTTCCTAATCCTCTCCTCATTTTTTAAAGTTCTTGTTTCCTCATTTTGTACTGGTTGAATGTCTTTTTTCTTCCTTATGTTCCAAATCTTTGATTTAAGCCCCTGTTTCCTTCCCTTCATTAGTTTTGTGTGGATTTTACTTCATTTCACTTAGCATTGCCTTCACTTCTTTTCTTATGCGTTTGCCATACACAAGCATATCTGTCAAGCCTGTGAGCATCTTTATCACCAGTGTTTGGAATCCTGTGTCTGTCAGGTTGACTACTTCCTCATCTGTTAAGTTGGCTATCTCCTTGTTGCTTAGTTCTCCCACTGGAACCTTGATCTATTCCCTCTTTTGGACCATACTTCTCTGTCTCCTCATCTTGACAGGCTCCTGTGTTTGTTTGCTTCTGTGTCTTAGGTAGAGCTGTCTCTCATCACATTGTAAGGGGTGAAGACTTAGGTATTTGTCAGTACAGGGTGACCTGTTTCACCACGTTGTGGCGCTATATGTGGGAGAGGGATCAGAGAGGGAACAATGCCACTTGTTCAGCACTTGCCTCTTTTCCAAGCACTTTTCCCACTTTTGTATGGGACTGGTGGCCCTCTACCTGTTGCGCTGGCCATAGTTTTCAGAGTGGGTGGGTCTGCAGACATTCTAGGATTGTGTGGGCCCTTCAAATGAGCGGACTCTGCTGCAAGATCAGCAGTTTCTTCCTCTGCCCTAACACCCACTGGTTTGCACAGTCAGAAGCAATGAGGCTTGCTTTTCCCTGGTGCTGCAACTATGAGCTGCACAGTCTGGTCAGGAGCTGGGAATGCTCCCCAGGTGTCCTCCCTCACTTTTTAAAATGTGTGACTGTGCTTTCTGTGCTGGTCAGCTGCTGCCGCAGCTACCACCACCACGACCACGGCCACCACACCATGTCTTCTCCGCCCAGGCTCTGCCCCTCCTTCCTGTCTGGATGAGTATTTTTTCTTTATATCTTTGTTTGTTGGACTTCCCTGCAGCTTGATCTTCTGGAACTTCTGGTTGTCTCTAGCTTTGAGGTAGTTGTATTCCTTCTTAGTTGTGGAGGGAGACCCAGCATGTCTGTCTAAGCCTCCATCTTAACTGGAAGTCTATATCATTTTAATTCCCTTCTTGTATTCTTTATTGTTTTCTAAGTCATTTTATTAGTGGTTGCCATAAGAATTACGACTAACATATTAGCATCAGATTAATACCAATTTTATTTCAGTTGTATACAAAAAATTTAATCCAATATAGCAATTATCCCCCCTCATCCTTGTGCTTTATTGTCATTCAATGACATTATTTATATCACAAGTCTATCAGTTATATATATATATATATATATATATATATATATTATATTCACCTATGTATTTACCTTTGTCAGTGGCCCTTATTTCTTTGAATATGTTTGAGTTATTTCTAGTATCCTTTCTTTTCACTCAGATGCCCTTTAATAATTCTTGCAGAGCGTATCTGCTAAAACAAAGTCCCTCAGTCTTTGTTGATCTGAGAATATCATATTTTCCCCTTCAGTTTTGAAGGATACTTATTTGGATGTAGAATTCTTGGTTAAAATTTTTTTAATGGCTTTAAAATGGCATCCCACTGTCTTCTGGCCTCCAAGTTTTCTTTTTTTTTTTTTAATTTTATTTTTTGGTTATTCAATTACAGTTGTCCCATTTTCCCCCCATTGCTCCCCCCTCCCAGCCCATCCCTTCTCCCACAATTATATCCCTCCCCATTGTCCATGTCCATGAGTCATTCATACACATTCCTTGACTAGACCCTTCCCTTACTTATCCCCCTTCTCTCCCTCCCCCCTCCCCCCTACTGACTACTATTCTAGTCTTTGCCTATTTAGTTCGTTTGTTTGTGTTGCTCTTTAGTTTCCTGTATTAGGTGATATCATATGATATTTTTCTTTCTTTGCCTGGCTTATTTCACTAAGCATAAATCTCTCTAGTTCCATCCATGTTGTTGACCTCCAAGTTTTCTAATGAGATGTCACTTCCTTTTTGATGCTTTCAATATTCTCATTTTTAGCTTTTTACACTTTGATTATGATGTGTCTATGTGTGGATCTCTTTGAATTTTCCTTCATGGCATTTATTGAGACTCTGATATTTGTATATCTATCTATCATCTATGTATCTATATATCTCTCTCTATATATATATTCATGTCTCTCATCACGTTTGAGAGGTTTCAGACATAAACTTTTCAAATATTCTTTGTGCTCTGTATTGTTTTTAGGACTTCAGTAATAAAGTACCAGAAACAGAATGGCTTAGAGCAACAGAAACTTAGTGCCTCACAGTAATGGAGGCTAAAATTCAGAAACTGTAGGGGCTTCAGCCATTCCTTGTAAGGAATTCCAGTCATCCCCTAAGGGTCCCATTGCCTAAGGTCTGTAAAAGTTTGCAAATGTGTGCTGCTAGCATTAAGTAATTGCCTAGTTGAGGCCTTTCTCTTGCAGAGAATCTTGCCTTTTTGCAGAGCTGTCTGTCCTGCAGAGAATCCAGCTAAGCAGCTGACTATGACTGAAGATAACCCCATAAACCTTGTCCCTGTTGCTGCCAGATGTCATGTACATACCTACCTGCAGCAGCCCCACCCTCACTTCCTGCCAGGGTCATTTTCCTGCTGAAGGAAAAGACCTTATATAAACCCTGCCCTAAATCCCATTTAGGGTCAGCGCCAATTTGGATATTTGGTCTCAGCCCAGCCACTGGCAATAAATCCTTTGCTTTCCTTATCCACTGTCTCTGAGTGGTTTATTCTCGCTGAATCTGCCACAACAAAATAAAGGTGTCAGCAGAGTCGCACTGGCTACAAAACCTGTAAGAGAAGGAGCCTTTCATGCCTCTTCCAGCCTCTGGTAGCCTCAGATATTCCATGGCTTATGGAAACATAATGCCAGTTTTGCCTCTGTCTTCACAAGGCACTCCTGTGTCTTTTCATCTTCTGTGTGTCTCTGGGTCCAAATTTCCCCATTTTATAAGGACACCAGTTATACAGGTTTAGGACTCACACTAATTCGGCAGCCGTCAGTCTTGAGAGACGATGGTGTAGCCTCTTAAGAGTCTATCTGCACCGCCGAGAATGGCTGTGCAGTCCGACTTGGGAGTGACACGGTATCTGTCTCCTCCCGTGTTGAATCGACATCTTGCGATGGCGCTGGAGTGTCCTCTCCAGTGAAGCTGAAGCTACAGAGCCTGGGCAGGGTGATATGGAGGGTCTGCTATTGCCCATGCAGCAGACCCCCCCTCTCTTCGCAGCTGAAGGGTCCAAGGGAAAGACGGAGTCAATACAGCTTGGCTTCAGGTGCGCCGCAGGAGTTGCCGGTGTTGACTACAACGTCAAACCGCCTTAGGGACTCCGGCTCCGGATTTTCTGTCGGGGTTTACTCCCTTAGCCTTTCCCCTGAAGAGGTATGCCGCAAGGCAGCGGAGGTTTTTGGAGTCAGAGTTTTCCTTCTCTGATGTGCCCTGACTGGAAGATCGAACCAGCGACACTTAGCTTGCAGGCCGACGCTCAATCCACTGAGCCAAACCAGCCAGGGTTACTCACACTAATAATTTACTTTTAACTTGATTACATTTATATAAATATCCCATCTAAATAAGGTTACATTCTGAGGTATTTAGGATTAGGTTTTCAACATGTCTTTTTTAGGGTAACACAACTTATCCTATAAAATCCCTCTTTCTCTATTATCTTGTGGATTCCCATTATGTATATTGATTGCATCCCATAAATCTCTAAGGCTTTGTTCTCTTTTATTCATTCACTTTTTCTGTTCCCTAGACTGGATAAACTCAATTGACCTATATTAAAATGTATCAATTCTTAGGCCTGCTTAAATCTGCTATGGAGCCCCTCTCATGTATTTTTCATTTCAGTTATTTCTGTTTTAAACTTAAAAATTCTATTTTATTCTTTACATTTTCTGTCTATTGATATTCTCTATTTGGTGACACATAATTTTCACACTTTCTTGTAATTCTTTGAATATGATTTCATTTAGTAATTTGAATACATGTAATAGTTGATTTAATGTTTTTGTCTAGTTGGCTTCCTTAGGGACAGTTTCTATTTATTGCTTTTTCCTTATATACAAATTATATTTCCCTATTTATTTGTACATTTCATACATTTTTAAAATAGAAATTGGGAGTAATACAATAGAGCCACTATGGAAATCAAATCCTCCACATCTGTTTTTTGTTTGCTTCTGGTTTTTGTTTTTGTTTTTATTGTTATTGATTATTTAGTGTTTCCTTGACTAGTTATACCAAATCTTTATTCTTTGTGATTTGTAGCCACTGAAATCTTTTAGCTAACGATTAGACAGATATTTCTCTCTTTTTTTAGATTTTTTATTTTATTTTTTGCATTACCATTTAGTCCCCTTTCTTTAATTGCATTGAACCAATAGGTTTTTCAGTGTTTGCCAGTGGGCTCTGTGAGTGTATTGAGGCACACCTTAAATGATCTGGCAGACAGTTTAAACACCACTTTGGCTTCTACTTCTTGCTTCTGTAGGGCCTCAAGGTCACTCCCAGGTGAGAGATTAGGACATTATCAGATTTTACTTAGGCTGATGCACAGCCCTTCTCATACCCTTGACCTTCTGGAGTCTCTGAAATATATTGCAGTATTATTGACAATAGCCAAAATATAGAAGCAAGCCAGGTGTCTACCAATAGATGAATGGATAAAGAAGATGTGGTATATATACACAATTGAATGTTATGCAACAATAAAAAGAATGAAATCTTACCATTTGCTTCAATATGGCTAAATCTAGAGGGTATTATACTAAGTGAGATAAGTCAAGCAGAGTTAGACAAATACTATATGGGTTCACATATATGTAGAATCTAGAAACAAAACAAAATAAACAAAACAAAACCAAACAAACAAACAAACAAAAAAGCAAAAATAGGCTAATAGAAACAGAGACCAAAGGATGGTTACCAGAAGGGAGGGATGAGGGCTGGGTAAAAGGGGCAAAGGGGATACAGACAACAATATCATGACAACTGTATGATGGATGGTGATTAGTAAAATTAGTGGAGTGATCACATTGTGATGTATAAAAATGCCAAATAACTATATTGTAGACTTGAAACTAATGTAACCAATATAAGATTGTATAACAACTATAGTTAAATAAAAATAAACTAAAAATAAAAACAACAGTAATGTACTTTTAAAAATAGGGTGATTTTCTTATCCTACACATATAGATATCATTTTTTAGTTTTTATTTGCTTGATCATATGTGTGACTGTTATGTGGAAGTGCATTTATAAATAAGTAAAATAAATACTAATGAATCCCTGAGTAGAATCATGGCATTCTCAGTATTAGGAACAAATACAGCACTGAGATAATATTTTTTACTTGGTTTCTGGGATCAGAATTAGAGCTTTCTAGAGAGGCACATTATGTGAACATTATGTAATTAGAGGAGAGAGATTAAAATGGTGTTAGTATTTGTATACTATGCTGTACTTCCACGGAAAGAAGAAGACTAAAGAGACAATAGGAGTCTAAAATTTAGGGTAAAGCCCTCTTTACATGAAACCTGTCTTAGAGCATGGCAAGAATCTTAAACTGAAATGTATCCTTCTCTTACCATTCTCACTTTTTATCCTCACAAATATTAACAATTTAAACATTTCTATTTTATGAGTCTACTCATTTTTAATTTTTCCATTTCCACATTACCTGTAACCTCATTAAAACATAATTATACAGCTTTTTTACTTTTACAGTTGTTTCCCTCCCTCCACTGTAATTTAAGCTCTACCAGGGGAGAGTTCTTTGTTTTTTGTACTGACATAGCCCAAATGCTTGAGACAGTGTCTAATATGTAATACACGCTGAGCAAGTACGTACTGAAAGAAAGAGATTCTTCTTTTTCTATGAGTACTCTTGGCTCTCTTGTCAAATATTAATTTACCATACATGTGAGGTTTATTTCTGGGCTCTCAATTATATTCCATTCTTTGTTGTTACATAACTACTATACTGTTATGATTACTATAACTTTGTAAAATAGTTTGAGATTAGAAAGTGTAATGTTTCCAGCTTTCTTCTATCTCAAAATTGCTATGCCTATTTTGGAGACTTTTGACTACATAATATTTGTGGTTCCATAAGAATTTTTTAATTGTCTTTTTTCTATGTCTGTGCAAAATTTCATTAGAATTTTGATAGGGATTGCACTGAACTTATTGATGGCTTTGGGAAGTATGGGCATTTTAACAGTATTAAACTTTTCTGGACTATGAATGTTGGATACTTTTCCATTTATCTCTGTTATATTTATTCCATCAATGTTTTTATAATAATAATTATTATTATTGTTTTAACTTTATTTTAATTGTACTTTTCCATTACCATATATTCCCCTTATACCACCCTTGCCCTGGAATCACTGCACTGTTGTCCATGTCCACGAGACCTTTCTCCTTTATGCTTGATTCTTTCTTACTATAATACCCTCCCAGAGCTCTCAGCCTGCTCTCTATCTATGAGTATCTCCTTATTTTCCTGTTAGTTCAGTTTGTTCATTAGATTCTACATATGCATGAAATTATATGATATTTGTCTTTCTCTGAGTGGCTTATTTCATTTAGCATAATGTCTTAGGTCCATTCATGCTGTTGTAAAGGGTAAATTTTTCTTCTATTTTTATGGCTCAGTAGTATTTCACTGTGCAAATACCACATAGTTGTTTTATCCACTCATCTATTTCATGGACACTCAGGTTGCTTCCAAATCTTGGCGATTGTAAATAATGCTGCAATGATCATATGGTTACTTATATTATTTTGAATTAGCGTTTTGGATTTCTTATGATAAATTCCCAGAAGTGGAAGTACTAAGTCATAAGATAGATGGATTTTAAATTTTTGTGGTATCTTCATAGTGCTTTTTACAGTGGCAGCACCAATCTGCATGCCACCAAGAGTCAAAAAAGTTCCCCTATCTCCACATCCTCACCAGTAGTTCTTATTTATTGATTTATTGATGATAGCCATCTGCCTAGCATGAGGTATATCTCATTGTGGTTTTGATTTGCATTTCTATTATGATTAGTGACATTGAGCATTTTTTTCATATGTCTATTAGCCATCTGTATGTCATCTTTGGAGAAGTGTCTATTCAGATCCTTTGGCAAGGAATAAATCAGAAGATACCTGGAAATAAATGAAAATAAGAACACAACAACCCAAAATATGTGGGACACAGGAAAAGCACCCTAAGAATGAAAGTCATAGCATTACAGGCTTATCTCAAGAAATACCAAAAACCTCACAGTAACAATAACTTTACACTTAAAGGAGCTGGAAACAAAACAAGAAACAAAGGCCAAAATGAGTAGAAGGAAGAACATAATAAAATCAGAGTATAAATAAACAAAATAGAGTCTAAAAAATGATTTAAAAAGATCATTGAATCCAAGAGCTGGTTTTTTGAAAATTAGACCACCTTCTTACACCACACAAAATAATAAATTCAAAATGCTTTAAAAATTTAAATATTAAACACAAATTTATAAAAATCTTAGAAAAAAAACATAAGCAGTAAAACTTCAGACATTTCTCACAGCAATATTCTATCTGATATATCTCCTCAGATAAGGGAAACCAAAGAAAAAAATAAACAAAAGGAACTACATAAAAATAAAAAGTTTTTGCACAGCAAAGGAAACCATCAACAAAATAAAAAGACAACCCACTGAATGGGTGAGCATATTTGCTGATATACCTAACAAGGAGTTAATATCTAAAATTTATTAAAAACTTGAAAAACAACAATAAAAACATTCCTCAATGTCTTATGGTCTTCTCTCTATAGATTTTTTACTTCTTTGGTTAAATGTACTCCTCAATATTTTATTGTTTCTTATGCTATCATAAATGGAATTGTTTTCCTTTACTTTTGCAGGTAGTTAATTGTTAGTATATGTAATTCAACTGATTTTTTATATGTTGATTTTGTATCCTGAAGCTTTATTAAAATATTTTATTAGGTCTAAGCCCTTTCTAGTGGAGTCTTTAGGATTTTTTCTATACAAGATCATATCCTAAGCAAATAGAGACAAGCTTACTTCTTCCTTCTCAATATAGATGTCTTTTATTTCTTTATCTTACCCAATTGTTCTGGCTAGTATTTTCACTACTATGTTGAATAGAAGGGGTGCAAGTGAGCACCTTTGGTTTATTTATGTTCTTAGAGGAAAAGATTTCAGCCTTTTACAAATGAGTGTTATGTTAGTTATGGATTTGCCATACACGGTTTTTATTATGTTGAGGTATTTTTCTTCTATGTCCAATTTGTTG
The DNA here is from genome assembly GCF_987537825.1 of Furipterus horrens. Lineage (NCBI taxonomy): Eukaryota > Metazoa > Chordata > Mammalia > Chiroptera > Furipteridae > Furipterus > Furipterus horrens. The sequence continues at coordinate 36,545,543 of NW_028327187.1, forward strand.
AGAGTTTTATCATGAAGAATTGTTAAATTTTTCATATATATGTTTTTTTCTCTAGGGAATAACTTTTCAGGGAAGGGTAAGTTGGATAGTATATTTAATATATAATAGTAGTAAAAATGTCAACTTTACTTACTTGATGGGGTATACAATCCTTTAGCTATAAACTTATTTTCTCAAGACTCAGCCTCTTACTTTATTCTATTGTTGCATTTAATATCTCCAAAAGTGTTTGAAATATACTTTATTTTCTTCATTATAAGTAATTTACCCCCTGGCTGGTTTGGCTCAGTGGATTGAGCGTCGGCCTGCGAGCTAAGTGTCGCTGGTTCGATCTTCCAGTCAGGGCACATCAGAGAAGGAAAACTCTGACTCCAAAAAACCTCCGCTGCCTTGCGGCATACCTCTTCAGGGGAAAGGCTAAGGGAGTAAACCCCGACAGAAAATCCGGAGCCGGAGTCCCTAAGGCGGTTTGACGTTGTAGTCAACACCGGCAACTCCTGCGGCGCACCTGAAGCCAAGCTGTATTGACTCCGTCTTTCCCTTGGACCCTTCAGCTGCGAAGAGAGGGGGGGTCTGCTGCATGGGCAACAGCAGACCCTCCATATCACCCTGCCCAGGCTCTGTAGCTTCAGCTTCACTGGAGAGGACACTCCAGCGTCATCGCAAGATGTCGATTCAACACGGGAGGAGACAGATACCGTGTCACTCCCAAGTCGGACTGCACAGCCATTCTCGGCGGTGCAGATAGACTCTTAAGAGGCTACACCATCGTCTCTCGAGACGGACGGCTGCCGACGATAAGTAATTTAATTTGTCCTTTAATGTATATTTGCAATTTTCTCCAACCAGAAATTTATACATAATTACAGGTGTGCATTACTATTAATTTTGCTGGGACTTTAGTGAGTTCTGTCAATTTACAGAGGGAGATATATTTTTCAAACAAGTATCTTTTTAATCTTTTATCATAGTAATTTTATTTGCTGTAGTCTCTTCATTATTTTTGTAAAGTATCTTTTTTCCCCATTTTCTCTATTTACTATTCTTTTTGTTAACATTTACATTTTTTTTTCTTTTCCTTTGAGTTCTGAGACAGGCTCATATTAGTCTTCTACCTCATTGATTCTTTTTCTGTAATATTGATACTATTTACTGATTTCAATACCATTTTGAATTTTGCTATGGCATCATTCATTTCTTTGGGGGGGATTTGTTTTAATTACTTTAGTTTGAGCATTTGTTTCAAAATGTTTGCAATCACATCAAACTCCATAAATTTTCTTCATTCACAGGGCCACTTTATCACAATATGTTCAAAATACTGGTACGATGATTCTACCATCTATAGACAATCAGTCAGCTATCCAAAGGACTAAAGATCTACAAATATCCATAGCTATATTTAAACTCTTCCTGTAAAAATTATTTATAAGTATAATAAGACTCGAAAAAAGCACATTTAAAATGAATCTTTTTATTCCAACTTTGCCAATAGATCATTCACAATATTTTAAATATCAGTCTGTAATTTGACCAACAATCAGGATTACTTTGAGCTAACTAGTAGGGACTTGGAAAATATGTTTACTTCGTTCTTACTAGACTCTTTTCATACTTAGGGAAAACCAAAAAGCACAAACACACTTAGGTGGGGTGCCCATGTTTATATTTGTATGTATAAGAACAATCAGGAAAAGCAAAAACAATTTTATTAAATAAAATGGCCTTTAAAATGTACTCCAAAAGTTAACAAGTACCTGAGAAAACCCACTGGTTATTAATTTTCTGTCACTTGCATCATTCATTTTTTATCTCCCTTGTGGTTTATGCAACCAAATTTTATGTTATATATTAGTGCTTAATAATATGTTATATTTCATCACTTGGTTTCCATTCAATTTTTTTTTTCTGATGTTTTTTTGATGGTAAGAAACTGAGATCAAAATGTTGGAGGAGTGAGGAAAGGCTGTGCTTGGTTACTCCCAAGACTGCTCTGGAGTTTCAGCTAATTGTTGAGAAAGCATCTCAGTTACCATTGGGATACTCGCTGAAGTTGAGTGTTGGGGGTGCTGGTGGCAGAGGAGGCCACATCAAAGCAACCTGTCTGATGAGGATCGCAGAGTAGATGCAGGAGAGATGCAAGTACTGGGTGGCTTGGCTCCCTGGGCAGAAGCTGGCTGTGCAGAGAGAGTTTTAAGTGCTGCAAGGGTTCCCCCTGAGAGGAGATCGGCGTGAAGATCAAGCTGTGCCTGCTGACAGAGCCGAGGACGAGAGAGGTGGCCTCTGGCTCTAAGAGGCACAGAGCAGTGTATTCTTTGAGTGTTTGTGTGTGTGTTCATTTGTTTGTTTATTTATTTATTGTTTTTTTCCTGACCAGGGAAGAATGGCTGGGGGTGGAGAGAGATTTTTGAGGGGAGTGTGTGCAGGAGTGCATTCGCACCCACTTGCCCTGGGCTGCAGCTGAAAGAAGGAGAAGTGAACTAGAGACACTTTGGAAAAGTTTTGGGTGTTTGTGTTGGAGAAAGAGCTGGGGGAGCAGTGGACCACATTCCAGTGCAGACACATCCCCAGTGCTATGGGAGAAATCTTTTAAGCATACTACTCCCTCCAAGTGGCATCAGCTGAAGCATGAGCAAGAGCCCCGTCTGGAGAAATTACTTGGACCCGACCCATAATGCTTAAACCTGACTACAGATTATAAGCGATTAGAGCAAAAAAACAACCAGAAGAGACAGACACGCGCAGTAGAATGTTAGTAGGCTTGAACGGGCTGCCTGGATCCAGAATGGGACACCAGGGGTGGATCCAAAAAGAGAAGAAAGTGGCAAAAACCATATACTATGGTGACCAATTCCACTGAGATCTTCAACAGGAGTTTTCTATATCCTACATATCATTTCAACAGTCACTTTATTGTCTGTACAGTCTTTGCATTATAAATAACTAATCTTTATATTACAGTATGTTTCAAATATCATATTTTGCTCCTCCCTTTCCTCAATCAATTATACCATCTGATTTAATCCTTTTTTAAAAAATTTATTATTGTTTTTCAATTACAGTTGTCCCAATTTTCCCCCATTGCTCCCCCAACCCAACCAATTTCTTCTCCCACAGTCATATCCCGCCCCCTGTTCTCCATGTCCACGAGTCATTTATACATGTTCTTTGACTAAACCCTTCCTTTACATATCCCCCTTCTCTACAGCCCTCTTCCCCCTGATAACTGTTATTCTGTTCCTTGTTCAGTTTAGTTCATTTGTATGTGTTGTTCCTTACTACACTCCTGTATTAGGTGATATCATATGGTATTTTTCTTTCATTGCCTGGCTTATTTCACTAAACATAATTCTCTCTAGTTCCATCCATGTTGTCGCAAATGGCAGGAGTTCTTTCTTTCTACTGCATAGTACTCCATTGGGTAAATGTACCACAGTTTTTTAATCCACTCATCTACAGATGGGCACTTAGGCTGTTTCCAGCGCTTAGCTATTGCAAACAGCACTGCTATGAACATAGGGGTGCATAAGTCCTTTTGAATTGAGGTTTCAGGATTTTTTGGGTATAATCCTAGCAGTAGAATCGCTGGTTCAAAAGGCATTTCCATTTTTAGTTTTTTGAGGTAATTCCGTACTGTTTTCCATAGTGGCTGCACCAGTCTGTATTCCCACCAACAGTGCAGTAGGGTTCCTGTTACTCCACATCCTCACCAGCACTTGTTGTTTGTTGATATGCTGATTATGGCCATTCTGACAGGTGTAAAGTGGTATACCACTGTGGTTTTTATTTGCATCTTTCTGAGGGTGAGTGATGTTGAACATACTTTCATGTGTCTGTGGACCTTCTGTGCATCCTCCGTGGAGAATTGTTTGTTCAGGTATTTTGCCCATTTTTTAATTGTGTTTTCTGTCTTCTTGGTGTTGAGATGTTTAAGTTCTTATATATTTTGGAGATCAATCCATTGTCTGAGGTATCATTGGCAAACATGCTTTCCCACATGGTTGGTATCCTTTTCATCTTGCTAATGTTTTCTTTTGCTGAGCAGAAACTCTTTAGTTTGATGTAGTCCCATTTGTTTATTTTTTTCTTTTATTTCCCTTGCCTAAGGAGATATATCAGTGAAAATATTGCTATGTGGGATATCTGATATTTTCCTGCCTATGTTTTCCTCTAGGACATTTATGGTGTCATGGACTACATTTAAGTCTTTGATTCATCTTGAGTTTATTCTGGTGTGTGGTGTAAGTTGATGGTGTACTTTAATTTTTTTGCACGTCCTAGTTCAGTTCTCCCAGCACCATTTGTCAAGGAGGTTCTTATCACTCCATTTGATGTTCCTTCTCCCTTTGTAAAATATTAGTTGACCCTATGAACCTGGGTTTATTTCTGGGTTCTCTATTCTGTTCTATTGATCTATATGTCTGTTCTTATGCCAGTACCATAGTGTTTTGATCAGAGTAGCTTTGTAGTATAGTTTGATGTCTGGTATTGCAATTCCTCCTGCTGTGTTCTTCTGTCTCAAGATTGCTTTGGCTATTTGGGGTCTTTTTTGGTTACGTATAAATTGTTGAAGTATTTGTTTTAGGTCTGTGAAATTTGTCATTGGTATTTTAATAGGGATTGCATTGAATCTGTAAATTGCTTTGGGTAGTATGGAAATTTTAATGATGTTGATTCTTCCCATCTATGAACATTGTATTTGCTCCCGTTTATTTGTGTCTTTCTTAATTTCTTTCTTCAGTGTTATGTCGTTTTCCGAGTACAGGTCTTTTATCTCTTTGGTTAAGTATATTCCTGGATACATTATTTTTCATGTTGCTATAGTAAGTGGGTTTTTAAAAAAAATTTCTATCTCTGATATTTTATTGATGGTGTACAGGAATGCCTTAGATTTCTGTATATTTACTTTGTATCCTATTTTACCAAATTTGCTTATTATGTTGAATAGTTTTTTAGTGGAGTCTATAGAGTTTTTTATGTATACTATTATGTCATCTGCAAATAATGACAGTTTTACTTCTTATTTCCCAATTTGGATAACTTTTATTACTTTTTCTCGTCTGATTATTGACAAAAACGGCTAGAACTTCCAACACTATGTTGAATAGGAGTGGAGAGAGTGGACAACCTTGTCTAGTTGCTGATTTAATGGGGAATGCTTTCAGTTTTTGTCCATTGAGTATGATGTTGGCTTCAGGTTTCTTGTATATAGCCTTAATTATGTTGAGGTATGCTCCCTCTATTCTCATTTTGCTGAATGTTTTCATCATAAATGAGCATTGTACTTTATCAAATGCTTTTTCTGCATCTATTGATATGATCATGTGATTTTTGTCTTTCATTCTGTTTAGGTGGTATATTATATTTATTGATATGTGAATATTAAACCATGCTTGCATTTCTAAGATAAATCTCACGTGATTGTGGTGCATAATCTTTTCTATGTGTTGTTGGATCCTGTTTGCCAATACTTTGTAGAGGATTTTAGCATCTATATTTCATCAGTGATATTGGCCTGTAGATTTCTTTCTTAGTTTTGCGTTACCTGGTTTTGGGATTAGGGTAATACTGGCTTCATAAAAAGAGTTTGGGATTTTTCCCTCTTCTTGGATTTTTTTGGAAAAGTTTGAGAAGGGTAGGAGTTAGTTCTTCCCTAAAAGTGTTATAAATTCGCCTGTGAATCCATCTGGTCCTGGACTTTTGTGTGCTAAGAGATTTTTGATTACTGTTTCAATTTCATTTCTTGTTATTGGTCTGTTCAGGCTTTCTTCTTCTTCTTGATTCAGTTTTGGAAGATTATAGGTCTCTAGAAATTTGTCGATTTCATCTAGATTATCAAATTTCTAGCCATAGAGTTGTTTGTAGTAATTTCTTACAATCTTTTGTATTTCTGTGATATCAGTCATGATTTCTCCTCTTACATTTCTGATTTTGTTTATTTGGGTCCTCTCCCTTTTTTTCTTGATGAGCTTGGCTAAAGGCTTGTCTATTTTGTTTATTTTTTCAAAGAATTACCTCTTACTTTTGTTCATCTTTTGAATTGTTTATTTTTTCTCTATGTCATTCAATTCCGCTCTGATCTTGAAGATTTCTTTACTTCTCTCGTCCTGGGCTTTGTTTGTTGTTGCTCTAGTTCTTGTAGCTGTAGGGTTAGAATTTTTATTTGAGATTCTCTATCCTTTTCAGGTAGGCATGTATTGCTATGACCTTTCCTCTCAGGACTGCTTTTGCTGTGTCCTATAGGTTTTGAGCTGTTGTCTGTTCATTATCATTAGTTTCCAGAAACTTCTTGATTTCTTACTTGATGTCATTGTTAACCCATTCATTATTTATCATCATGTTATTTATTCTCCATGAGTTTGGATGTCTTTGTTTTTTTATCTTGAGATTGATTTCTAGTTTCAAGGCACTGTGGTCTGAAAAGATGCTTGATATGATTTCAATTTTATTGAATTCATTGAGGATTGTTTTGTATCCTATCATGTTGTCTATCTTTGAAAATGTCCCATGTGCCTTTGAAAAGACTGTATATTTTGCTTCTTTGGGGTGAAAAGTTATATATATATATATCTGTTAAGTCCATTTGGTTTAGCATGTTGTTCAATGCCTTATATCCTTGGCGTTTCTTTGGTTTGAAGATCTGTCTATTTTTGACAATGGAGTGTTAAAGTCCCCTACTATAAGTGTGTTGCTGTTGATATCCTTATTGTAGTCTTCTCATATTTTCCTTATATTTGGGTGTTCCTATGTTGGGTGCATATATCTTTACCAGGGTTACATCTTCTTGATGGGTTGTTCTCTTAAGTATTATAAAATGTCCTTCTTTGTCTCTTTTTGTGGACCTTGCTGTGAAATCCATTTTGTGTGATGTAAGTATTGCTACCTCAACTTTTTTTTCATGTCCATTTGCTTGGAATACTTCTTTCCATTCCTTCACTTTCAGTCTGTGTAAGTCTTTTGTTTTTGGTGTTTCTCTTGTAGATAGCATATATGTGGGTCCTGTTTTTATATCCATTCTGCTACCCTATGTCTTTTCATTAGTGCATTTAATCCATTTACATTTAAGGTTATTATTGACAGGTATTTATTCATTTCCCTTAGTACCTGTGTTCCTTCCCCTCTCTCTTTTTCTTTTTTTTCTTACAGTATTCCCTTTAGCACCTCTTGCAAAGCTGGTTTTGTGGAGATGTATTCTTTTAGTCTTCCTTTGTCTGGGAAACTCCTTATTTCACCTTCCATTTTGAAGGAGAGCCTTGCTGGGTAAAGTATTATTGGTTGTAGACCTTTGTTTTTCATTGCTTCGAATATTTTTTGCCATTCCCTTCTGGCTTGTACTGTTTCTGTTGATAAATCAGTTGATAGTCTTATCAGAGCTCTCTTGTATATTATTTGCTGTTTTTTTTCTTGCTGATTTTAGGATTCTCACTTTGACTTTGAATGTTGCCATTTTAATTATGATGTGCCTTGGAGTTGGCCTTTTTGGGTTAATCTTCATTGGGACCCTTTGTGCTTCCTGGACTTGCATGACTTTTTCTCTCATAAGATTAGGAACATTTTCTGTCATTACTTTTCCTATCAGATTTTCTATACCTTCCTCCTCCCCCTCTTCTTGTATTTCTATAATTCTAATGTTGTTTAGTCTCATGTTGTCCTGCAGTTCTCTCAAAGCCTCTCTATTCTTTTTCAATATTTTTTTTTTGTTTTGTTGTATTGTCTGGGAATTTTTTTCCTACATTGTCCTCTAACTGACTGATCTTATCCTCTGCTTCATTTAGTTTGCTTTTGATTGATTCTACTGTGTTCTTCAGTTCATAAATTGTATTTTTCATTTTTTCCTGGTTCTTATTAATAGTTTCTATGATCTTTCTTATGCTGGTGTAGTTCTCTTTAAGTTTCTTGTAACTTCCCTGCATTTTTTCTAGTTTCCTTGGAGTTCCTTTTAATTTCTATAGTTTTGTCATAGTTTTCTTTGAAACTGTCAAGTACGTAGAGCTTCTTTTTCACCATTCTTTTGAATCCCATGTCTGATAGTTGCCTTATGTCTATTCCACCCATCCCTCTTTCTGGGGATTCCTCTTTTCCTTTCATTGGAGGTTGTTTCTGTGTTTTCCCATGTTGGATTCTTCTTGTTTGTTTCTTTTTATTAGATTAGTCTGCTTTGATGTTCCTCCTTTGTGGTATGAGATTCTTTATAGGAGACCTGGGGGATTCAGTGGTGCAGTCTCTTTGATCTACTGAGCCTGATGCTCTTGGGATGCCCTTTATGCCATTTATTTATGCTGTCTGGTTGTATTTCAGTTACTCTTTGGTGTATCCTTCCCTCTGGCTAGTTGGTTGAGGGTCACTGTGCTCTCCTTTTGTTGAGTTCTTTTGTAGAGATGCTGTTGAAACACAAACACAGAACCCATACAAGAAACCCACACCCTCAAAAACATCCCCCACCCACATTTCCAATATCAGCAGCAAATGAGTTAGTATTAATATAAATGTAGAGAGGTTAAGACTTTTATACTATAGGAGAAACAGATAAGAGTTGTTTTAAAAGAAATACAGATGATAGGATAATAATAATAACAAGTAGGGTGAAGGTTATGCGAGACAGTAAGTAATATTTACATTGTATGTTAAAAGGAGAAGGAGGAATGCAGAATAAAGTGAGAAAGTGGAAGTGTATATAGTATTAGGTTTAAATAGCAGTTATATGCTATATGTTTAGTGTGAAAGGGAGGCTAAACAAAACAGACAAACAAAAATTAAAGAAGAAGTATAGGAGGGAGAGAAGGTAGGAAACAGGTTAAAGAAAGAGTTTTAAAGAATTTTTTAAGGTAGAAAAAAATAAAATAATAAGGAAGAGAAAAAAGGGAAAAAGGTAAGAGAAATAAAAGGGAAAGAAAAAAAGAAGAAGAAGAAAGAAAGAGTTTTTACTCAGTTCAATCTTTATGCATAGTCTTTTTTTCTGGATACACACCTGGTCAAAATTCCATGAGTTTCAAATATTTTCTGGCTGGCTGACTGTGAGGAGGTCTAGCTGGTTTCTGTGGTTGCTTTTCTCTCACTTGTGGGCCTGCTGCATCTTTCTGCTTTGAGCTGCATTGAGTTGGGTCTTTCCCCCCTTGTCCTAAGGCACCTTCCAGCAATCCTCAGGCTTCTCTAGCAGCGTTCTTCTGATGGCAAGTCAGTGCTCATGTCCCTAGTCCCTGCCCAGCCTTGGGTCCTGTCTTTGCTCCTCCTCTGAAGAAGTCTCTGTGCTCAAAACAGCAGCACCAGGCTGCATCATTCCCTGGCTGGCAGTATCTCACTGTTGGCCTGTGCACACTGCTTGCCTTCCTGGGGTCCCCACTGAGTCTGCATTTCTGCCATAGCGCTCCTGTATAGGCCCCTCTCCCTGGCTTAGTTCCACACCTTTTTGTTTAGTGGTGCCATGATGCACGCGCCCAGGGCGCAGAGTTACCAGACCTGATTTGCCAGCCCAGGGGATCTTCACCTAGACTCAGTTCATACAGCTTTCCATAGTCCGGGCTGCTCACTGTCCTCCCATACCTCTCGCTGTTTCAAGAAAACCTTCCTATTTTCTCCCTCCAGGATTCCGCTGGTCCCAGCGCCTATGGCAAGCAGCAGTTTCCAAGCAGATCTTGGCCAATGGTCCAGTCTGAAGCTGCTCCTTTGGGGTGCAGTGTGACTGCGGTGCCAGGATGGGGGGCTCTGCGACTGGGTCGGGGGCCCAGCCACTCCCTTTGAGAGCATGGGCGAGCGTTCTGCCCTTTTCCACTCTGCTCCTGTACTCCCTTCCCTGCTCACACTATCTGAAATCTGCACTCACTCACTCATCTTTCTGTTTGTACTCCAAGCCTTTCTGCGATGGGAGCAAGCAGAAAACACTGCTACCCACTCTGACACCATCTTCAGACTTCTCCATCCTATTTTTCACTTAAAGTCTATCTTTCTCTGACTACCACTCATTTTAAATTTGCACTCATTATTTCTCACCTCTTCAGCCTCTCCATACCATTTCTCTTGTCATTAGTCACCCCACATTTTTTCGCATCATAAAATATACTTACTCTGTCTCCAACTTAATTAATCAGTGCCCACTGAGTGGGAGAGGAAGGTAGTGGTGACATTCCTGCAACTTTATTCACATATCTTTACTATTTTTATATTTCATATCTCAGATATTATCATCTCCCTCTCCTACTTCATTTGTACCTTCTTCCACCCCTTTCCTTCTTTCATTTTAAATTTGAATTTTTCACTGTCTTAGCCTGCTTTTCATTCCTCACTCTCATTATTTTTTCTCCCGCTATTATGTAAAAATAACTTCCTTTTCCTCCAGACATCTCTTAAGCTTCTCTTTCTTTCTTTTTTATCTTTTCTTATTTTTTTACTACTTATTCCCATCCCATCTATATTAATCTTAGCTCATAGGTTATTGACAGTGCTGTGGTGAAATTTTTTATCTAATCTGGTGCCTATTTTTATCTTCTCATTCATCTACTTTAATTTTGTATGTGTGTGTGTGTGTGTGTGTTTGTTCTCTCACATACTATATATATTACAACTTCTGTTTAAACCTAATACTACATGTTTCCCCTCTATTAATTCATTCTACCTTCTTCCATCACTTCTTTATACAGATTATAAATTTTACTTTCTCTTGTTTCCTTATCCCTACTCCATACTATAATGGCTCCTTCCCTTCCCCTCCCAAAAATCACGTTTCTTTCAGTTAGTCAACTCATTTGTTTTTCCTTTCCTATAATAGATTTAATCTCTATACATCGTTATTAATACTGGCTCATTTGCAGTTGATACAGTGATTGAGGGTGGAGGAGATCTTTATGAGTGTGGGATTCTTTCCTGGACTTGTAGCTTTATTTTAGCAGCAGCTAAACAATTGTTTACAAGATGAAGTGCATGGAGTGACTCTCAAGTCAGCTAGCTGGAGGGGAGGACCCAACAAAGAGCAACATAACAACAAGAAAAACCAAAATTCTACCAGATGGCCCAAATAAAAAGCATAAAGGGCACCCCAAGAGCATAAAGATCAGAAGATCAAGGAGTCTACACCACTGAATCCCAGAGAACTCCTACCACAGAAAATCACAACATAAAATCAGGAAGTCTAAGCAGATCAATCTAAGAAGCAGAAACAAACAATAACAACCACAAAAACTAAGGAGACAAAGAAAGAGCACCCTATTGAAAGGAAAGAAGGAATTCCCAGAAAGAAGGGTGGATGAAATACAAGCAACCAAACTATCAGACATGGAATTCAAAACAATGGTAATAAGGAAGCTCAATAAACTCAACAAACACAGAGAAAACTACAACAGTCTCCAGGGGAACTACAAAGAACTCCAAGGTAGCTAAAAGGAACTTACTGAGAACTACACCAGCATTAAAAAAAGACATATAAACTATCAATAAGGGCCAGGAAGAAATGAAGAATACAATTTCTGAACTGAGGAACACCGTAGAAGGAATCAAAAGTAGGCTAAATGAAGCAGAGGATTGGGTCAGTGAGCTAGAGGAAAACATACAAAAAAATTCCTATACAGTTCAACAAAATGAAAAAAGACTGAAAAAGAATGAAAAGGTTTTAAGAGAGCTGCAGGGCAATATGAAACAAAATAATATCCATATCATAGGGATACCAGAAGGATAATAAGTGGAGCATAAAATAGAAAACCTGATTGAGAAAGTAATGACGGAAAAGTTCCTGAAGATGAGGAGAGAAAAAGTCCCACAAGTATAGGAAGTGCAGAGGGTCCCAATAAAGATTAACTTAAAGAGACCCATTTCAGGGCACATCATAATTAAAAGGGCAACATTCACAGACAAAGAGATAATCCTAAATACAGCAAAAGAAAAATAACAAATAATATACAAGGGGGCTATGAAAAGACTATCAGCTGATTTCTCAACAGAAACACAATAAGCCAGAAGGAAATGGCAAAAAATATTTCAAGCAATGAAAATCAAAGGCCTACAACTAAGAATACTCTACCCAGCAAGGCTCTCTTTCAAAATGGAAGGTGAAATAATGAGTTTTCCAGACAAAAGAAGGCTAAAAGAATACTTTCCCACCGAACCAGCATTGCAAGAGATGCTAAATGGAGTGCTTTAAGAAGAAGAAGAAGAAAAGCTGGAGAAATACAGGTACAAAGGGGGAAAATCACAATGAATAAGTGCCTATCAATAATAACCTTAAATGTAAATGGATTAAATGCTCCAATCAAAAGACATAGGGTAGCTGAATGGATAAGAAAACATGACCCACATATATGCTGTCTAGAAGAGACATACCTCATAACAAAATGTCTACACAGACTGAAAGTGAAGGGATAGAAACACATTTAAAGCAAATGGAGATGAAAAAAAGCTAGGGTAGCAATACTTACATCAGACAAAATAGATTTCACAAAAAAGTTATAAAAAGAGACAAAGAAGGACATTTCATAATACTTAAGGGAACAATCCATTAAGAGGATATAACCATTGTAAACATATATGAACACAAATGGGAGCACCCAAATATATAAGGAAAATCTTGGAGGACTTCAGGAAGGATATTGACAGCAACACATGTGTAGTAGGGAACTTTAACACCCCATTGTCAACAATGGACAGATCTTCCAAGCAAAGCAACATTAAGGATATTGAGGCATTGAACAACACTCTAGATCAAATGGACTTAATTGATATATACAGAATCTTTCGACTTCCGGCCAAGATGGAGGCTTAGATGGACATGCTAGATCTCTCTCTCCCTCTACAACTAGAGAGGAATACAACTACTTCAAAACAAAGGATAACTAGAAATTCCAGAAAATAAAACTACACGGAAGCCCAACATATGAAGTTATAAACCAGCGGTGCCATTTGGGCAGGTAAGAGTTAAAGAGGGCAACGCTGTTTGCGATCGCACCTGAGACCGCGTCGGGGCAGCAAGAAATCCCGGCTGCGGTCGGGCCCCTGGCAGTGCACGACCCCAGCGCTGGGGAGAGCAGCCACCGCATCGCCTTGAACAGTGAGGCCCAGGGGGGCGGGAGGACAGATCCCGGTCTCCTAGCTGAATAACTGTGTGAATCCATCTTGGACCCCCGCCCCCAAAGAAAGCACCACAGGGCTGCGAAATAGGTCGCAGATAGGCGCCGGTCACTGACTTGTGACGCGTACACAGGCACTGCCCCCTACAGCCGGCCCAAGAAAACAAAAAGCATCTGTCAAAATGAGGCAGACAACTATAGAAATCCCGGTGGCACAGCTCACCAGGAAACAGATAGAGAACCTGACAGATGAACAGATAAGAAACCTGTCAGAGGCTCAGTTCTGGGCCATTGTTATCAGGTGGCTTACAGAATTCACAAAAGAGCAGGAAAAAGATAAGAAAGAAGCGAAAAACATTCATAACGAAAGGAACAAAACCGCATACGAGACAGATGGTGAGGAACAAAAATCCAGAGTTCATTTCAACAAACTGGAATATGGAGAAGGAACAAGCAGTCAACCAATGCAACGAGAGGAAATGGGAAGCAACGATGAGAGAATCAGAAACCTCTGGGACAGCTATAAAAGGCCCAACATAAGAATCATTGGTTTGCCAGAGAATGAGGAAGATGAACTAGAACTTGAAAAATTGAGTGAAAATATAATAAAGGAGAACTTCCCAGACTTGGGGAAGGGAATAGACTTGCAGGTCCAGGAAGCAAGGAGAGTTCCCAAGAGACTGGACCCAGGGAGAACCACTCCAAGACACATTATAATCAAAATGTCAAAAATTAAAGATAAAGAGAGAATCTTAAAAGCAGCAAGAGAGAAGAAAAGAATTATGTACAAAGGGGTCCCAATTAGACTATCAGCTGACTTCTCAAGGGAGACCCTGCAGGCAAGAAGGGACTGGCAAGAAATATTCAAAGTAATGAAAATCCAAAACCTACAACCACGAATACTCTATCCAGCGAAATTGTCATTCAGAATAGAAGGACAGAGAAAGTGTTTCCAGGACAAAATAAAACTGAAAGAGTTCATTAGATCCAAACCACTGTTATATGAGATGTTAAAGGGACTGGTTTAAAAAACAGAAGCTAGGGAGATGAAACAAAGGCAAACTAAACAGGCAACGAGAGTGGAAAAGGAACTGTGGGTATGGGAAGCATATTGGGGGGAGGTCAACAGGGAGGGGGAGTGGGAAGAGGGAGGGAGATGATATAGGAATTGGGGATCATGGTAGGAGGGAATGGAATAGATGGAGAGAGGTTGGGAGGAACTGTATGCACAATTAATGGACATAATCTAAAAGGGGGGGACAACTGGAGGGAGGGGGGCCACCGGGTGGAGGGGAGCAGAGGGAAGGGAAATTGGCACAAATGTAATATTTTAATCAATAAAACACATTAAATCTGAAAAAAAAAAAGAATCTTTCGCCCCAAAGAAGCAAAATATTCATTCTTTTCAAGTGCACATGGAACATTTTCAAAGATAGACCACATCTTAAGACACAAAACAAGCCTCAACAAATTCAAGAAAATTAAAATTATGTCATGCATATTCTCAGATAACAATGGATTGAAACTGGAAATCAACCTCAAGGAAAAACTCAAAAACTTTCAAACTCATGGAGAACGAATAATATGCTATTAAACAATGAATGAGTTAACATGAAGGACAAAATAAAAAAAAATCTGCAAACAAATGATAATGAACACACAACAGCTGAAACCTATGGGACACAGCGAGGTCAGTGCTGAGAGGAAAGTTCACAGCAATAAAGACCTACCTAACAATGATAAAAGAATATAAAAAAATATAATCTGACAATTACAAGAAATACAGGAACAACAATGAACAAAGCCCAGAGCAAGTAGAAGAAAGGAAATCATCAAGATCAGAGCAGAATTAAGTGACATAGTGGCTAAGTGCTGGAAACAGCCTAAGTGCCCATCTGTAGATGAGTGGATCAAAAAACTGTGGTACATTTACACAATGGAATACTATGTAGCAGAAAGAAAGAAGGAACTCCTGCCATTTGCAACAACATGGATGGAACTAGAGAGAATTATGCTTAGTGAAATAAGCCAGACAAAGAAAGAAAAATACCATATGATATCACCTAATACAGGAAACTAAAGAACAACACAAACAAACGAACTAAATAGAACAAAGAGTAGAATAGTAGTCAGTAGGGGGGAGGGGGGAGGGAGAAGAGGGGGATAAGTAAGGGAAGGGTCTAGTCAAGGAACGTGTATAAATGACTCATGGACATGGACAATGGGGAGGGATATGATTGTGGGAGAAGGGATGGGTTGTGAGGGAGGAGCAATGGGGGAAAAATGGAACAACTGTAATTGAAAAACCAAGAAATAAAAGAAATTATATTTTAAAAAATAAATAAATAAGTAAAATAAAGTCAATTTCTACTACGTTGCTAAAATAAATAAATAAATACATGAAATAGAGTCTAAATAAACAATTCAAAAGATCAATCATACCAGGAGCTTGTTCTTTGAAAAGATAAACTAAATTGAAAAGCCTTTACTCAGGCTCATAAAAAAAAATAGAGATGATCCAAACAAAAAAAAATCAGAAATGATAGAGGAGAAATCACAACTGATACCTCAGAAATACAAAAGACTGTAAGAAAGTACTATATAAGAAGAGAATTGACAACCTGGATGAAATGGACAAAATTCTGGAAACATGTAATCTTCCAAAACTGAATCAAGAAGAAACAGATAGCCTGAATAGACTGATAACAAATAGTGAAATTGAAGCAGTTATCAAAGAACTCCCAGCACAGAAAAGCCCTGGACCGATGGATTCACAGGTGAATTTTCCAAAACTTTTAGGGCAGAACTTACTCCTATCCTTCTCAAACTATTCCAAAAAATTCAAGAGGAGGAAGGATTCCCAAACTCTTTCTATAAGACCAGTATTATTCAAAACCAGGTCAAGACACAATAACAAAAAAAAAAACTACAGGCCAACATCATTGATGAAATAGATGTTAAAACATTCAACAAAATATCAGCAAACTAGATCCAGCAATATATTAAAAAATTGTAAATTACAATCAAGTGGAATTCATCCCAGGGATGCGGGATGGTATAATATTTCAAAATTAATAAATGCAGTACGCCACACAAACAAAATGAAAGACAAAAATCAAAATATCATATCAATAGATACTGAAAAAACATTTGATGAAGTTCAGCATCCATTTATGAAAAAACACTCAGCAAACTGGGAATAGAGGGTGCATATCTCAACATAATAAAGACCAAATATGAGAAACCTACACTCAACATTAAACTCAATGAACAAAAACTGAAAGCTTTCCCCCTAAAATCCAGAACAAGACAAGGATGTACATTGTCTTCACTTCTATTGAACACAGTTTTGAAAGTTTTAGCTGTAGTGATCAGACAAAGAAAAAAAAAGAATTAAAAGGCATGTAAATTGGAAAGAGGGAAGTAAAGCTGTCACCTTATTTGAAGATGACATGATAGTATACATAGAAAATCCTATAGACTCCACCAAAAAACTACTCAACCTATAAAGTGAACTTGGCAAAATAACAGGGAACAAAGTCAATATTTGGAAGTTGAAGGTATTTTTGTATGCCAACAATGAAATATCAGAAGTATAAATTAGAAAAAATCTTATTTACTATAGCAATAAGAAAAATAAAGTACTTTGGAATAAGCTTAACCAAAGAGATAAAAGACCTGTATTTGGAAAACGATGTAACACTGATGAAATAAATTAAGGAAGATACAAAGAAATGGAAGCAAATACCGTGTTCATGGATGGGAAAAATCAATGTCATTAAAATGTCCATACTATCCAAAGAAATTTATAGATTCAATGCAATCCCTGTTAAAATACAAATGGCATATTTCACAGACCTAGAACAAATAGTTCAAAAATTTATATGGAACCAAAAAAGAGCCCAAATGGCCACAGAAATCTTGAGGAAGAATAACACAGTAGGTAGACTCACAATACCTGAAATCAAACTATAATACAAGGCTACTGTAATCAAAAAAGTCTGGTACTGCCATAAGAACAGACATATAGATCAATGGAAAAATATAGAGAACTCAGAAATAAACTCAGGTCTATATGGTCAATTACTAATTGACAAAGGGGGAAAGAGCATAAAATGGAAAGAAAATAGCCTCTTCAACAAATGGTGTTGTGAGAACTGGACAGGGACATGCAAAAAATAAAATAAAATTAGAGCACCAAATTACACCACACATCAAAATAAATACAAGAGGGATAAAATACTTAAATGTAAGCCATAACACCATAAAAGTCCTAGAGGAAAACGTAGGCAGGAAAATACCAGATGTCCCACATAGCAATATTTTTCCCATTATATTTCCTAAGGCAATGGAAATGAAGTAAAGAATAAACAAATGGTACTACATCAAACTACAGAGTTTCTGCTCAGCAAAAGAAAACATCAGCAAGATGAAAAGGAAACCAAACATATGGGAAAATATATTTGCCAATGATATCTTGGACAATAGATTGATCTCCAAAATATATAAAGAACTTATGTGACTCAACACAAAGAAGAGGGACAATCCAATTTAAAAATGGGCAAGGGACCTGAACAAAAACTTTTCCAAAGAGGACATATAGAGGATCCATAGGCATATGAAAGAATGCTCAACACCACTCGTCATCAGAGAGATACAAATTAAAACCACAATGAGATATCACCTCACACCTGTCAGAATTTCCATCATCAACAAATCCACAAACAAGAAGTGCTGGCAAAGATGTGGAGGAAAGGGAACCCTAATACACTGTTGGTGGGAATGTAGACTGGCTCAGACATTTTGGAAAAGAGTATGGAACTTCCTCAAAAAAACTAAAAATGGAACTGACTTTTGATCCCATGATCCCATTGCTAGGATTATCTCCAAAGAATCCAAAAACACAAATTCAAAAGAACGTATGCACCCCTATGTTCATAGCAGCACTATTTACAATAGCCAAGTGCTGGAAAAAGCCTAAGTACACCTCTGTAGATGAGTGGATCAATAAACTGTGGTACATTTATACAATGGAATACTATGCAGCAGAAAGAAATAAAGGAGCTCCTACCATTTGCAACAACATGGATGGAACTGGAGAGAATTATGCTTAATGAAATAACCCAGGCAACAAATACAAATACCATATAATTTCACCTAATACAGGAAAATAATTAACAATACAAACAAGCAAAATTGAACCAGAGGCATGTAAACAAGGAGCAGACTACAGTTACCAGGGTGGTAGAGGGAGGCAGAGAAGAGGGGAAAGAAGGGGAAAGGTCTAGACAAGGAACTAGTACAAATGACCCATGGACGTGGACAACAGGGTTGGGATTGACTGCAGAAGAAGGGATGGGAGTGGGGGGAGCAAAGAGGGAAGAAGTGGTACAACTGTAATAGAAAAAGTAATAAATACATTTTTAAAAAATAAAATAAATATGTAGAAAAGTTAAAAAAACTGTTATTTTCCAAAGGGTGTTTCTTTTTCAAATTTTATTTTTTCTTCATCATATATTTTTTATTTGTTGGATGTTATATTATTTGTTCTGTTCTATACTTCAGAATGTTTGTCTCCATGCTTTATCAATTAACCAAGCATGTGCACTTTCTTCCTCATTAAACTACGAGTATTAAAAATATTTTAGTAGACTTTCCATAATGCTTTTCTAATGCAATTTTAATCCTTATATCTGGTCTTACTCCTTAGGAAATGTGGTATAAATTTATCCCACCATCAACATAATCTAAGGGGACTGGTGTAGTTAGGTCAGGTTTATACATCTAAGTTTTCTCCTTTGTTGTCTTTATTCTATATACTTCATATAAAGCCTGTTATTTCCTTGGCAATACAGGCCACACCAGGGTATAAACTAACCATGTCTGTAAAAAGCACTGATGGATTTTAGTTTGATGTGACTGCCCTTGAATTGCTGCTTTCCAATTGTATTGTGGTACAAGGGAATTCAAAATGGAATGCATACAGAATTTTCTCTGAAAAACTTTCATATGTTACTGGGATTATTTTAAAATCTATTCTAAATGCTTTAATTTACAGCACACCACTATTACAGAAGGTAAATGGGAGGTAATTCTTAATGGATGAAGTGCAAAACTTGGTGAATCTACATTTTCCATATTCAATTCATGATATTGCAAATATGAATGATTAAAGATATATTTAAAATTCAAGCCCTGGCTGGTGTGACTCAGTGGATTGAGCACCAGTCTCTGAAACAAAGAATTTTGGTTCAATTTCCAACCAGGGCACATGCCTGTGTTGCAGGCCAGGTCCCAGGTTAGGGGCTTGCGAGAGTCAACTACACATTGATGTTTCTCTCCCTCTCTTTCTCCCTCTCTTCTCCTCTCCCTAAAGATAAATAAATAAAATCTTTTTAAAAAATTTCAAGATAAATATATTTTAACTTAACAAAGCAAAATATTTATTGATGATTTTTTTTCAAAAGCTTATTTTCCATAAGAAAAATTTGAAACTATGAATGTTTATGCTAATTTACAATTTATTTAAATATCTCTGATTACTCAATTAGATAAGAAACTTTTTGATTAATGTTGCAAATAACCTTTAACAAAATATCACTTGTTGACTTTTAGTGTAATATCAAACAATATCATAATTATCTGAAAAAACTAACAAATTACTCTTCCCTTTCTCCAATTATATGTCTGCATGTGAATATGTTTTTCCACATACTTCAATCTAAACAAAGAATTGCAATAGATCAAATGTACATGATATGAGAATTCAGATGTCTTCTGTCAATCCAGTCATAAAAGAGATTTGCAAAAATGTTAAACAGTGACATACTTCTCACTATTTTTTGCTCTTTTGAAAAAGTTATTTCTTATAAATGTGTTAATTACGTAACATACAATTTTATTATTTTTAATGAATTAATGCTTTTGAAATGTTTTAATCAAATATGGCTAATATGAATAGATATAGACCATATAAACAAAAGCTTTTGGGAGTCCTTAATAATTTTAAGAATATAAAGTGATCCTATGAGAACTGTTGCTCTAGCATGAAGTGGAGGAACCAATAGTTTTAATATAATCTGTGACTGAATTGACTCAGTTATGGTTTGCAGTGTTTGTAAGGCTTAGTCTACCTTAAGTTTGGCCCTACTTTTTAGGTTTAACCTTCCAGGAGTCCCAGCTGACAACTCTTTCTTACACCTTAGGGTTCCTCCTTAGTGTGTCTTGACTCAATTTTCTTCTTCCTAGCACAGAAGGACTTCAAAATCTTTGTTTTACTGTCTCAAAGCTTTTTGCTTATCTTGTACTCATGCCCCAATAACTTAATTAAAAAATGCTTCAGAGGGAAAACTGGTGCTGATTGTTGGTTTCATTTATTCTGACTTCAAGGATCTTGGCTTCTCACGTCCTAGCTTCCTTGCCAGTTCCTGATTCTATCTTTCTTCCTGGGAATTTGAGATCTTCTGGCTACTTTGTCTCTTAGTTGCCACTTCTCCTTTCCTACTCAGTTTCTAACCCCATGTGATGATTTATTAAATAAGCAGAAGGGAAAAATGTGTGTATAAAGTTTTATTCAACACATTCAAATTTTTACCTTCCTGTATGGCAACTTGAGTCCTTTTTGCTTCAAACAAATTGTGTTTGTTTCTTATCCAGATATTCAACCTTCACTTAGCAACAGTCTTCTCATTATGCGAAATTCCTAATCAAGTCATTTGCCCATTTTTCTGATAGGTTATCTGTCTTTATATTATTGATTTCTAAGAGTTATTTCTACATGTTTGCCATTAATATATGTGTTTCAAGTATTTTCTTCCATTCTGAGGCATTCTCTTTCACCTCTTAATGAAATCATTTGATTAATTTTTAATTTTAACATAGTCAAATTTATTTGTAAAATTTAAATTTACCTAATTTAACATATTTTTGAGGTAGCCAATGCTATGTGATGCAAAAGGAAAAAATAGCAGGGCTATCCTCCATAAGAAAAAGTCAGTATTTCAGTTTTTACTTCTATGTCTGTGTTGGTAAACATAGATCTTGGGGAGGAGAGATGACCATTTTGATGCATAGATCTGTGTAAGGTATTCTATTATCTTTTCTTCTTATTACACATTTTTCAGAAAAAAAAATTTTTAGAATACGGAACCTGTCTTTTGTATTGCTCACAGTGCTAACCACAGAAGAGCTCATCTGAAATATTTGTTAGATAATTACTTTTTTTACTCTAGCATCTTCTAATAGTATAATGTAGCCTAAGATCTGATAAGGTACCCCTAATATACTAAAAACATTCAAGAGTGGAAATGTTTCTATTCATATACCATCTTCAAATGATTGAGAGCTGACTATCTATAGTGCTGTATTAAGGTTTCTAAAACCTTATCTGAGTTTGGGGAAAGAATAGTATAATCAATTAATGATGTTGCCATAGTGCTGGAAGGACCTATTTTCCAACTCAATTTTTTCTCTTACCTTTCTACAGAACTTGGTTAAGATTTTTCATTACCAGTAAAGAGATATTTGAAAGTCAGATTGCCTCAATTTTCTGTTCTGATTTCTACATGGATTCCTACATGCAATCTCTGTGCTTTACCTTTCCTGCTAAAAAGTAGAAGACATAATTGAACCTCACACTTACATCACTTCTCCTTTTCTGGCTCAAGAGTCTCGCCTCATATCAAACATGAGCATTCCCACTGCTGTCCTTTTGCTAATTCATTTAACAAATATTTGAGTGTCATATGTCAAAATTTAGGCAAACTTCTAGGTATTGGGGACACAGTATTGAAAAAATTATGCCTTTAAGGAACTTATATTTTATTTGGTGAAGGAATACAATTTACAAGATAAGTAAGTAAAAATAGTATTTCAGGGAGTGGAAAGCATTTAGCAGGAAAAATGAAGCCTGTTTTTAATAAGGGCAATTGAAGTCTCATAGCAGTTTCAAATTTCGATAGAGCAACCACAGTGCTCCTTATTGAGAAAATAACTTCTGAGTAAAAGTCTGGAAGAAATATGAGGGCTAATTATGTACATACAAGGTGGGGAAAAATTAGATTTATGGTTGTGGGTACATGGAACTGTTTATTCTTGTATTGTTATGTATTGTGTTATTTTCCATACTTTTGTCCCACCCTGTGTTTGGGGGGAAAACGTTCTAGTAGAGAGAATAGAAAGTACAATAGCTATGAGGTGAGATCATGCCTGGGGTATTTGTGGCACAGCAAGGATACCGATGTTACTGAATATGAATGAGAAGAGAGTAGTAATAAACAAAATCAGAGAGATAATAGGATCTGATCATGTGGGGCTTTATAAATCTTAGTATGGACTCCAACTTTTACTCTGAGTGACATGACTGAGATGGAAATGCATTGCACAGTTTTGAGCAGAGAAGTCATATGATCTTACTTACATTTTAACAAGATTATTTTGCTTTGCTTTTTTGTGTGTGGAAGATAGATGGCAGGAGGTCAAGGTTAGAAACAGGAAGACCACTTAGATGGCTATTATAATATCTCATAAATATGTATATATATTCAAAAGGATTGAAAACAGTTGTTCAAACAAATACTTGTACATGAATGTTTGTAGTAGTACTATTCATAATAGCTAAAATGTGGAAATAACTCAAATGTTCAACTGATGAATAAATAAATAAATATGATTTATACATACAATGGTATATTATTAAACCATACAAAGTACTGAAGTACTGAAATATTCTACAGGATAGATGAACTTTAAAAATGTCATGCTAAGTAAAATAAGCTAAACACAAAATACCACTTATTGGATGATCCATTTTATGTGAACTATCCAGAGTAAGCAAACCCAGGGAACAGAAAGCAGATCAGTGATATTTGGAGTCACAAAACTGGACACAATAGGGATCGACTGCTTAATGGGTATAGCATTTCCCTTGGGGCAATGAAAACATGTTGCAACTAGATTTTGGTGATGATCACACAACATTACAAATGTACTAGATGTAATTAATGGTAAATTTCATGTTATGTTTATTTTCTACCACAATTTAAATAAGAAACATGGCTTGATTCTGTCTCATACTACTTGTACAGGGTTAGCAGGAGAGATTTGCTCATAATGGTCACTCTGGGAAGCAGGTTAACAAATGCCTTAATATTGATAGGTGCTTCCATAATAATCTTAGCAGGGAAAGTGAACATGCTTATCTCAAGAAAAACAACACAGAATTTGTCACCAATGATAAAATTTGAGATTTTAGGAGAAAATGAGAATTTTGAGAAGTGAATCTACCACTCTGAGCTGGACAGATTCCCAGTATAAATTCTATGATAACATTAACTAATGTGTGCCAACATTTGAAATATCTGCATAATCAATATTTTACAGATGATGTCATATGCATGAGTAAATTACACATTCAAAGTCCAAGATGGGTCAACTGATTTTATGTAACATAGAACAAATAGTTCACTTGTATAGAATCTTATTTGTATAGAATCTGATTTGACATTACAACAAACCTTTAAGAAATTATCATTTATTTAATTTCAGTATAATATACTTTAAGAATTTCCATAATTATCTGAAAAAGCAGTTGATGTTCTCCCTTTTCCTTTACATATTCGTGTAAAGATAGGTTTTTCTTCATATAATTCAACAACCAAAACAAATCACAATATGTTTAAAGTAGAAAAAGATATAAGTTGAGCTACCTTCTAATAAAATAGATATTCTCCAGGTTATAAAAATTTAAAGCAGTGACCTTTTTCTCACTAATGTTTTTGTTTTGGAAAATATTTTCATTTACATAATACTTATGTAACATATTTACCATTAAATAGATGAATTGATATTATAAATATATCTCAGATTTAATTCCTAGTATTCACATATCAGTAGACATAATCCTCATAAGCCAAACCTCTTTGAAGTCTTTAATTTTTAGATTATAAAGGCATTTCTCACATAAAAAAGTTTGAGGACTGCTGGACTAGGATAGTATGATTGCTGGATGTTGATGTACGTGTTATGTTTTCCTTCAGCCATGTTTAAAGACAAAAGTGTTGGGATAGAATTAGTAGTGAGTTGGATTATACTCAGTCATGATTTTTCTAAGCAAATAAAGTGTATTTAAAAGGGACACTTGCAATAAATGAATTTGGGATCTAATCTGGGTAGTGAGTAAAAAGAGAAAAGGTAATGAGGAAGTTGGAGGTCCTAAAGTTTCAAAGGCTTCTTGGAATAAGGATAAAAGAAACTGGAGATATAACATATGGTAGTCAAAGTATGAAATTTATTAAATTGAAGTTATGTCGAGGTTATAATTCTTGATAATTAGAAGTCTACGGTATGATCATGGCAGTGAGTGTATGATAGAGAGTGAGGAACAAGATCACTGAAAAAGATATATAGAGAATATACCAAAATTAGAATAAGAATATTGTCAGAGATAATGACAGCAAAGCTGGAAAGTCATTGAGAAATATGATATTTGTGTTGGGGGGGGAGGGATGATCCAGTAATTTGTAATTGACACAAACTATAAAGGGTAAGAAATGATATATAGCAGTGATTTTTAACTGGTTTGCCATGACACACTGGTGTGCCACAAGAAATTTTAAAACAAGCAATAATACTTGACTATTTAGTCAGGGGAATTGAACTCTTTGCCCTTACATAGTCAAATTTTAAAAAATGACAACATGGTCTATCCAGGTAGCTCAGCTGGTTAGCTCCATATGCCAAGGTTGCAATTTCAATTTCCAGTCAGGGAATATATAAGAATCAACCAATGAATGCATAAGTAAATGGAACACCAAAATTCTCTCTCTCTCTCTCTCTCTCTCTCTCTCTCTCTCTCTCTCTCTCTCTCTCTCTCAAATCAATCAATATATTAAAAAATGACAGCATCCAACAAACCATAGCTGTTTGGTATGAGTGAATCAAAATTATACCCTTTTGTAAAATCAGAAAAAAATACTGTTGATGTGATGTGGAATTTTAGTAATTAGTTTCTGTGTGCTATGGAATAGAAAGGGTTAAAATTTCTAATGTAGAGCAATGGCATGAGATTCAAAGTTAAATAGGAGATCCAAGATGGTGGTAGAGGAGGTAGATGTTACACATGTCTCTTCCCAGGACCAAACTGGAACTACAACTAAAATATAGAGCAATTAACCTGAATAATCAACTGAAAATTAGCTGAACAGAAGTCTTATAACCAAGGATTTACAGAAGAAGCCACATTGAGACTGGTAAGAAAGACAGAGATGCACAATGCACTGACCTGGCTTGCAGGAGTGGTGGCTGAGTATCTGTAGGGATATCTCAGCTGCAAATATTCCCTCTGAGAAGTGTATGTTCTCAACCCAAAGCCAGGATCCCCAGCCAAGAGTACCAGATCTGGGAAGATATGTCCACATAACATCTGGCTGTGAAAATCAGTGAGATTCTGTCTGCCAGGGAAAGCGGGTGCCCTTTTAAAGGGCCAGCACACAAAATTTTGTTTGTAGTGATTTACCCTGGTTCTGGCAAGGTGGGGGTGGGGGGTGGAGTAGACTACAGATGTGTGAGGGGAAAGTGGGAATTGCGACTCTAGAGAGAGAGAGATGAAGGGGCAGCCACCAGAATCTCTGTGTTGAGTTACTTACCTACACTGAAGATGTCATCCTTCTTGGTGGGAGCACTACAGTCCTTATGGCATCAGCCTGGGGAATAGAATAGCTCCACCCTCTAGATGCACTCTTACCCCACCCTGTGGAGCTTGCACTCTGCTGAGAAGTCAGCTGTTTGGGCCTGGGTGTAGAGGTCTGTGCAGATTCAGAGAGTATCAGTGACTGCGATGTGTGGTTGTAGTTGGGGGACATTTCCCCCACTTTACCGTGAACCTGACTGGCACCTCCCCCTCATGGGAAATCCTCTAGTCCCAACATCCAAGCTCACAGTTTCCTCACTTTCTGGACTCCTGGTAGCTACATTATGCTGAGCTCTGGGCAAAGTCTATGACAAACTAAGTTGTATGGCTCTGGGGTAAAAGCCACTACCCCTACCTTCTTCCCAACCTGACCATCACCTTGCCCTCATGGTACATGCATTATCCCAATCCTCCTGACTTCCAGTTGTCCCATCCTGCTTGAGATGGGCCTTCTGGAAGAATCTGGGAATTACTGAGTTGTGTGGCTCTAGGACAGGGATCACTTTTCCATTATATGCATGATGGGTGCAGAGCCCTCCTTTAACACAGCCAAATCTTGTTCTGTTTGGGTCTAATGAACTCTGCTGGAATCACCCTTATGAATAACTTGGACCCATGCCACACCTCAAAGGTGTGCACACACCCAGAGGGTGGCAGCTAGACTTGGTATACCATGGGATGTTTGTTGAGTGGTCTCAGATGCAGCATTTACACTGAGTTTGAACCTGTATCGATCTGGTGGATACCACTTTCCCTTTCCTGGAGACTCACTGAGAACGTACCTCATGCAACTGGAGTACTGTCAGAGGCTCTTTTAGTTACTGAGCCTAACAGGTAGCAAGCAGGCAGAAGCAGGTGGAGGTACACCTCTTGGTGTCTTGGGACTTATGCTGCCCTACTGCCAGGACTAGTATTAGTAAAATCTGGCCTTGGTTCACAGATTGGTCTTTCCTGTTCACACCCAGGACAAGCAGAGGCATCCACAAACTAAATCATTTTGTAACTTCAAACAGGTTGCACAGGGCCAGTCACAGGAAGCACCTGATATTGTCTGAACCAGAGTCCCTTCAAGAGGCCCTAGAACCAACACATTCAGTGGCCATCTTCAGACATCAGAGCAGAATCCAATAAACTTCACAAGTGACATATTGTAAGGGAGATCTTGGCAGACACCAGACTCTGCAGAGGCAAATTCTACTCCATGTGGTCAGCAACTGCACAGCAGGTCATACACTATAGTTGGAGTCAATCCTCACAGTGATCCAGCATGAAAATCAACCCCATATATGATTGGGCAAAGAGCAATCAAGACTCAGTTATAAGAGGAGGAGACACATACCCCACACAAGGGACTTCCCTGGAGCACCCAGCTCAGGTGATCAAGAAGACTGTACCATTAGGTCACACAAGACACCTACTACAAAACACCATCCTTCCAAGACTAGGAGTCATAGCAGATATACCTAATAGATAGAAACAAATACAAAGAGTTAGCCAAAATAATAAGAAGAAACAAAAACATGCCCCAAATGAAAGAAACAAGAGAATTCTCCAGGAGAAAAGGGTTAAATGAAATGGAAACAAGCAACTGATCAGATTTAAAGATCAAAAAATGGTTATAAAAATGCTTAAGGAACATATTAAGAACTGCAACAGCTTAAAAAAGAACACAGAAATCATAAAAAGGGTGAGTCAAAAGTGAAGAATACAGTATCTGAGATGGAGATTACACTACAAGGAAAACAAAACAGTAGGTAGGATAAAGCAGGCAATAAAATCAGCAATTTGGAAGACAAAGTAGCTGAAAACACCAACTCAGTTCAGCAAAAATAAATAAATAAATAAAAATGAGGACAGTTTAAGAGTTTTTTGGGACAACATGAAGCATAACATCATCTGCATCATAGTTACCAAAGGAGAAGGGAGAGAGAGCAGGGTTATAGAACCTATTTGAAGAAATAAAGTCAAAACTTAAAGACAAAGAGAGAATATAAAAACAGCAGGAGAAAGACAGTCACCTACAAGGGACCTTCCATAAGACTCTCAGATGATTTCTCAACAGAAACATTTCAGGCGAAAAGGCATTGGCAATAAATACTCAAAGTGATGAAAAGTAAGGACCTACAACCAAGACTAATTTAACCAACAAGGCTATTGTTAAAAATTGAAGGAGAAATAAAGAGCTTCCCAGAGCTCCCCCCCCCCAAAAAAAGATAGCATCAGTTACCATCAAATAAGTAATACAAAAAATGATAATGAATTTTTTTAAGAAGGAAAAGAAAAGAACATAGTTAAAATAATAAAATAGCAATACCTACATAACTATAATCACTTTAAATGTAAATGGCTTAAATGCTCCAATCTAAAGACATAAGAAAACTGATCTGATAAGAAGAGAAACCCACCTCAGAACAAATGATACACACAGACTAAAAAATAAAGTGAGAGAAAAAGATTTCATGCAAGAGAAAATGAAAAAAAAAAAAAAGCTAGGGTAGCAATACTTTTATCTGACAAAATAGACTTTAAAACAAAGTTTGTAATAAGAGAAAGAGAACACTACATAATGATAAAGGTAGCAATACAATGAAAGGATATAACCATTATAAACATTATGCACCCCAAATGGAAACACCTAAATATGTATTGTAAATCTTTGGGACATAAAGGGAGAAATACAGTAATACAGTCATAGTAGGGAATTTTTAATACCCCATTGACATCAATAGGTAAATCTTCCAGACAGAAAATCAACAGAATAATAACCTTAAGTGACACACTAAGTCAGATGTATTTAATAATTATCTTCAGAGTATTTCTACCTAAAAAAGCAGAATATAGAGTTACATCCTTTTCAAGTGCAAATTGAACATTTTATATGATAGACACGTTAGGACACAAAACAAGTCGATACATTTCTTTAGTATATTTTATTGATTATGCTATTACAGTTGTCCCAATTTCTTTTACCTTTGCTTCCATCTTCTCATTTACCCCACTACTCTTCACTAATCTCACCCCTCTTAGTTCATGTCAATGGTCTTGCATATAAGTACATTGGTTTCACCCTTTCCTGTACTATTCTCAACAACCCCTATTTTGAGCCTAACAATTATGCTTCTTAATCCCTGCACCATTTCCCTCTTTCTCCCTCCCCCCCCTCCAAGCTGATTACTCTCCAAATGATCTCCACATCTATGATTCTGTTCTTATTCTGGTTGTTTGCTTAGTTTATTTTTTTGTTTTTATTTTTTAGATTCAGTTGTTGATAGTTGTGAGTTTGTTGTCATTTTAATATTCAAAGTTTTAATATTTTTCTTAAATAAGTCCCTTTAACAATTAATATAATAATGGTTTGGTGATGATGAACTCCTTTAGCTTTACCTTGTCTGTGAAGCACTTTATTTGCCCTTCCATTCTAAATCATAGCTTTGCTGGATAGAGTAATCTTGGTTTTAGGTCCTTGCTTTTCATCACTTTGAATACTTATTGCCACTCTCTTCTTGCCTGCAAAGTTTCTTTTGGGAAATATGCTGATAATCTTATAGACAACCCTATGTAGGTAACTTTTCTCTTGCTGCTTTTAAGATTCTCTCTTTATCTTTAACTTTTAGTATTTTAATAAGGATGTGCCTTGGTGTGGTCCTCCTTGGGTCTAGCTTGTTTGTGACTCTCTGTGCTTCCTGGACTTGTATGTCTATTTCCTTTGCCAAAATAAGGAAGTTTTCCTTCATTATTTTTTTACATATGCTTTGAATTTCTTGCTCTTCCTCTTCTTCTGGAACCCCTATGATTTGGATGTTAGTATGTTTAAAGTTATCCCAGAGGTTTCTAAGCCTCATTTTCTTCAATTCTTGTTTCCTCATTATGTACTGGTTGACTGTTTATTTCTTCCTTATGTTCCAAATCATTGATTTGAACCCTAGTTTTCTATTCTTCACCACTGGTTTCTTGTGGATTTTCCTTTCTTTCACTTAGTATAACCTTCATTTCTTCCCTGTAATTCTTAATCTTTTCTGTCAAGTCTGTGAGCATCCTTATCACCAGCGTTTTGAACTGTGTATCTGTTAGGTTGGCTATCTCATTGTCTGTTAGTTTGGCTATCTCCTCATCGCGCAGTTCTCCCACTGGAACCTTGATATGCTCCCTCCTTTGGGCCATACTTCTCTGTCTCCTCAACTTGATAGCCTCCTGTGTTTGCCTCTGTGTCTTGGGGAGGGCTATCACACCCATTACATTGTAAGAGGTGGGGCCTTAGGTATTCATCAGTGCAGGGGTGACCTATTTCCCCACACTGTGACACTGTATGTGGGGGAGTGGTATGAGAGAGAATAATGCCCCTGCCCAGCATTCACTCCTTTTCCACTAAACACATGGACTCTGCTGAAGGACCAGCATCTACTTCTGCTGCCTCAATGCCCACTGATTTTCAGAGTCAGAAGCAATGTGGCATTATTTGCACACAGAAGCAAAACTGTGAGCTGCTAGTCTGGTCCAGCGCTGTGATAGTTCCTCAGGTTTATCCCCTGACTTTTTAAATGTGTGACTCCGCTTTCCACCAGCCAGCCCCAGCCACTGCACTGCCACTGCCACCGGTGCCACTGCTGTTGGTGAGGGTGCTGCTGCTGCTGGTGCTGCTACAGGCATCACCACTGCAAGTGTTGCCACCCCTGGTGCTGCTGCCATGGCTGCAAGTACACCTCCTCACTTCCTTTCCACCCTGGTTCCACCTCTTACCTCTCTGGGTGAGAATTTCTTCTTTATTTATTAGTTGGACTTCCCTTCTGTTTAGTTTTCTGGAACTTTTGATTGATCTTTATAGGTTTTGAGGTAGATGTATTCCTTCTTAGTTTTGGAGGGAGTCACAGTGTGTCTACTTATGTCTCCATCTTTTCTGGAAGTCTAGATAAATTTAAAAAGATTTAAATTATATCAATGATCTCCTCTGATCATAATGGTATGACACTGGAAATAAATAACAAGAGAAAAGCTAGAAGACACACAAAAGCATGAAGGCTAAGTAACATGATACTAAAAAATGAATGGGTTAACAATGATATCAAAGAAGAAACCTAAAGATATCTTGAAACAAATGAAAATGAAAACACAACAACCCAAAATCTATAGGAAACAGTGAAAGCAGTCTTAAAAGAGAAATTCATAGCATTACAGGTCTACCTCAAGAAATAAGAAATATCTCAAATAACCTTATTTTATACTTTAAAAACTTGAAAAAAGTACAACAAATGAAGCCTAAAGAGAATAGAAGAAAGGAAATAATAAATATCAGAACATAAATAAACAAAATAGATGCTAAAAAAGTACAAAAGATCAAAGAAACCAAGAGCTGATTCTTTGAAAAGATAAACAAGATTGACAAAACTTTAACCCGACTTACCAAGAAAAAAATGAGAGAACCCAAAAAACTAAAATGGAAAATGAAGGAGGAGAAATAACAAATGACACCAATAAAGTTAAAAGATTGTAATAAAATATTATGAAAAACTATATGCCAAAAAATTGGACAATCTGGATGAAATGGATCAACTAATAGAATAGTAAATTTCCCAATACTGAATAATAAAGAGAACATCTAAATAGAAAAAAATACAGCCAGTGAAATTGAAGCAGTAATTTAAAAACTCTTTCCAAAATGAGAGTCCTGGACTAAATATCTTCACAGGTAAGTGAATTTTACCAAATAAAAAAAATAAAATTTTTCTCAAAGAATTCTAAACTATTCAAGAGGAGGGAGAACTACCAAGCTCATTATATGAAGCCAGCATTATCCTAATTCCAAAATCTGATAAAGATACTACAAAGAATGAAAATTACAGAACAATATCTCTGATTAACATAGATGTTAAAATCTTCAACAAAATATTAGCAAATTGCATCCGGCGATACAGTAAAAATGTTATATGCCATGATCAAGTGGGATTTATGCTAGGAATGCAGGTTGGTACAATATCCACAAATCAATAAATGTGATACGCCACATAAATAAAATGAAGTATAAAAACCACATGATTTAATCAACAGATGAATAAAAATCATTTGATAAAATCTAGCACCCATTTATGATAGAAACTCTCACCAAAGTGAGAATACAGGGAACATATCTCAATGTAATAAAGACTATATATGACAAACTCAAAGCTGACATCATGTTCAATAGGCAAAATACAAAAGATGTTTCCCTTAAGATCACAAAGAAGACATGGATAGCCTCTTTCACCACTCATTCGACATAGTACTGAAAGTCCTAGTCACAGAAATTAGAAAAGAGGAATAAATAAAAGGCATCCAAATTGGGAAGGAAAAAGTAAAACTGTCATTATTTTCAGATGACATTAAACTCTATAGGATCCCTAAAGATTACACACACACACACACACACACACAGACAAACAAACAAGCCCTTGATAAAATTAATTCAGTAAAGTAGGAGTCTTACAGCGTGGGGATCTCCAAAAATCCCCAGAGCCTGCTGGTTGGGGGGTAGGGAAAAGGAAACAGCTTTCAGGATGCCTTCACATGCCTGTGGCTAGTGGCTAGTGTCTTCTTACACAAATGGCTTTGGTTCTTCCAAGGCCCCAGGAAGATGGGAGGGGTTTTTTGGACCATGGAATGGTACAGAGAGCACACAGAGCCTTTACAAGGTTCTGTGAATGGTCAGAACTGGTTACCGCACCCACTGCATCAGGGGATGCAGTAAGGGGCTTAAAAATAGGCGGCACACATTTTAGCAGTGTTCTCCATGTGGTTTTGGGAAGGGAGAACATCATGCAGCTTTGAAAAGGCAAAAGGAGAACCATGCATGATCCAGTGAAACATGGCACATGTTTTACTGAACTGTTATATGGAGGCTGATGACATCATACTTCAGATCCTGAAGGATACAGCAGACAGATAAGGGATGGGAAACTTCTGGTCATGTTTTTAGCTTCTAGCTTTTTGGGGAGCAAGGGAAGTGCTGGGTCCTGTGGGAAAACAGGGCTCTGAGCTGAAGTTCTCACTGTCCTCCCCAGGTTGTAATATTGTAAATAAAGATCTGTTTTCCTCAACGCTAGTTGTTGGGTTTTACACCAAGGAGCCACGTGAAAAAACTCCCTTTTTCTCTGTAACGGTTTTGGTGAGCCCAGATGGGACTAATGCAACCTGGAGCCAGGTCCCTAACATGTGGGGCAGACTGACCCCTGGAGCACAGCTGTGAGGATTTCCCAGTATCAGGGAACCACCCTACAGCCCAGCTCAAGGTGCCAGTCGCCAGGAACACCACAAGGGTGTGAGAAAACAGGTTTGGGAAAGGAGGGAACCCCTAGGCTCTTTGAACCGAACCAGCATGCAAGGTGCAGATCAGACACTGAGCCTCATGGGTGCACTGCCATTTTGGGTAAGCCATGTCAGTGCTCCACCATGGTAGATGAGTCACGTGGGTTTGCCACCATCTTTAGAGATGCTAAATATAATGCTGCCACCATCTTTGAAGTGAGCAAATTGGTGGGTTAGGTATGCTCTTCAGGTAATGTGCTCTGTTTGAAAAATAATATATGTCTAGACACTCAGATCATTGCTGCATGACAGGGTGTAAGCTTCAGGAAACTGCAAAATATCTCTATAAATCTAGGAAACTTTTAGCTGCCAAATACTGAGTTTGAGTGTATAGTCCTTTACCGTGTGGAAAAAAAAAAAAAAGAAAATGGATTATGGTTAAATCTGAATGGGTAAATATATGGAAAGACTGTGAAAGTTTTTAAACATGGGAAGAGAAAACCTCAATTATTTGTGGTCTGATTGTATGGTTACTGTACCTTGTATTGGTATTGGCCATTGAGACCCAGGAAAGGTCTAGAATTCTCTGTATTGGTATTAGCCATATGATCTGAAAGGAAAATTGAGGTTTTCCCAGGGAAAGTTAAAACTTCACATGTAGGATAGTGAACAAAAAAAAGTATAAGGCATGGAAATGCAATTTTAGTGAATATTAGAAGGACAAGGATTTTCCTTCACACTGTATATTTTTCTCCCTACGTGATCCCTCCAGAATCTGGCAATTTGAAGGAGTAAGTAATGACATTAGGTTTCTTTGCATAGAACTAATGAGACCAGTTGTTAATAGAGTTTTTGTTAACCAAAACTTTGACTGAAATGTCATGCCTGAAGTAGGCATGCTTAGGCTCTGGTTGTTACCAGAAAGCCCTGAGGAATTAGACGACTTTTGAAGCTAAAAAAAAGCCCGCAAAAAGTTCTGGCACCTTGGTTCATTCTGCAGTTCATGGCAATCTTTCCAGGGAAGAAATAAAGGTTGCTCTCCTGAAAGATGGCTAGAAGGAACCTCAAGGCATAATGGAAAACACAAAGGACTTGGAAAAAGAGGTGTTTACAGGCAAGGCTAAATGGCAGGTGTGTAGCTCAGCTTCTGTGCCCTGACGGGCAGGCTAACAGTTGGCATGAAGGTTCCCTGTATAAGTTCCAGCAAAGCAGACTTAAAGATCATATGTGATCAATCACTGCTGTTGTTGTGTTTATGCAAATGAACAGGGTAAATTAAAACTGGACTCAATGCAGTCCCTTTACTGACAAGGAGGGTATCTTAAGGAGAAAAATTATGACTCAAGGAAAATCACAATGCTCAGTGGTAGACTGTAAACTAGTGCAGCTAACTGTCTATAAAGTTTATTTTCATTTAAAGTTTGTTTCCATTTAAAAGTTAAACCAGGTCTGTAACATTATCAAAGATGCTTAATTTACAGGCAAGAAGAATGTCAAATGCCTTGCAGCTGGATGTCTTTCCAATAAGACAGTCTCACAGATTTAAGAGACTGGTTTGTGAATTGTGTTGTGTGAATTAACATGTGTGTTCTTTCTGTTTTCATAGGGAATAAGCCTATAGTCTCATTACCTGAATGATTGTAAATATAGGCCTCATTTAAGAAGCCCATCCATCTGCATTGACACATCCTGAGACTCAACGGTTTGGCTGACATAAGTGGTTGAGTTGGTAAAGTATGTGGTGGTCTGTGGGCTTCACTTTAAACTGGTTTTTCTTTTCTGTCCTAATGGTTTTGACAAATATGGCCGAGAGGTCTGAGAGGGGGGAAATCCTAAAATATTTCCTTAGCCCAAAGTTAGTATAGTGGGGAAAAGTGTTTTGGACATGTGTGACATTCCCTGCACACCTTCCTCCAAAGAAGCTGTTCTTTTTCCTAATGTGGGGCATTGAAAAATTAACCCCTGCCTTTTGTCACCTAGTAGTTATGGTTTTAATGATGCCTTTTAACCCTGTTGTCAAATCTGTTGCCCCAAGAATATGACAAGGATGCCAGCTTGTCCAACAGTACCAGCCCTTGTAAACCGAGCATGCCACTGCCCAGGACAGCTAACTAACCTGGAGTCTGCAAGATCCTTCCCCTCCACCCCCACTTTTATTAGGAATTTCTAGATCCAAAGGTAGGTAGGACAACAGGTAGAAGAGCATGAGACCTTTGCCCATTGTCTTTTATAAGATTATAAAGGGTCTTAAGTATGAGAGGGGGGAATTTATACAGAGTGGGGATGTCCAAAAATCCCAAGAGCCTGTGGGTTGGGGGGTGGGGAAAAGGAAACAGCTTTCAGGATGCCTTCACATGCCTGTGGCTAGTGGCTAGTGTCTTCTTACACAAATGGCTTTGGTTCTTCCAAGACTCCAGGAAGATGGGAGAGGTTTTTTGTACCATGGAATGGTACAGAGAGCACACAGAGCCTTTACAAGGTTCTGTGAATGGTCAGAACTGGTTACCACACCCACTGCATCAGGGGACACAGTCAGGGGTTTAAAAATAGGCGGCACACATTTTGGGAGAGAACACCACATGGCTTTGAGAAGGGGGAACACCATGCAGTTTTGGAAAGAAAAGGGAGAACTCCATGCAGTTTACAAGGAGGCTGGGAACTCCACATGGTTCTGCATTAAGAGCTGGAGGGCACCGCAACACAGGCAAAAACTCCCCAATCAGAATCGAGTGATTGGAAGCTATCAGTAAAGCTAAACTGTGTATAAGAAGTAGGGAAAACTGTATCTGATTTTTCTAAAATTAGCCTGGTTTGGTATGAGGAGGCAGAACTATGTGTTTGTGGGTATTTTAAAGAACATAAGACTTAATGGCAAAAATCCGCAAATAATCTAAATCTATATAACCATTAAATAAGCAATTCTTTTTCTTTTCACTAAACTCTGATATTGAGTTATACTCTGGTGGTGGGCAATCGGGCCCCTAATACCTAAACAGCCCGTGGGTTCTGTCACAGGAATATATTAGAAATACCCAGAAATAAGTTGCATTTATATACACAAGTGATCAACTATCAGAAAGTTAAACTAAAAAAATACTATTTATAATTGTGTTACAAAATAAAATATCTAGGAATAAATTTAACCAAAGATTTAAAAGACCTGAACTGTGAAAATTATAAAACACTGAAGGAATAAATTGAAGAAGATACAAAGAAGCAGAAGCATATACTATGTCCATACTACCAAAACAATCTATAGATTCAATATAATTCCTATCAAGATAGCAATGGTGTATGTCACAAAACTAGAACATATATGTATTCAAAAAATTTATATGGAGCGACAAAGACCAAATGTTCTTGACAAAAATAAACAAAGTTAGAAGAATCATGTTACCTGGTATCAAACTACACTACACGGCCTTTATGATCAAAATAGCTTGGTATTGGCATCAAACAAAGATATAGAATGGAATTGAATAGAGAGCTCAGTAATAAACCTATGCCTTTATGGTCAATTAGTATTTGGCAAAGGATTCAAGAACATACAATATGGTAAAGACAGTTTATTCAATAAATAGTGCTGGAAAAAAATTGGACAAATTCATGCAAAAAAATGAAACTAGACAACTTTGTTACACCATACAAAAGAATAGACTCAAAATGGATTAAAGGTTTAAATGTTAGAGTCAAAACCATAAAAATCCTAGAAGAAAACATAGGCAGTAAAACCTCAGATAGTTCTTGTAGCAATATTTCTTTCTGATATTTCACCTCAGGGAAGAAAACAAAAGAAAAAATAAAGACATGAAACTACATAAAACTAAAATGTTTTTGCAAATCCAATTAAACTATCAACAAAATAGAAAGACAATCTACTAAATGACAGAACATATTTTCCAGTGATACATCTGATAAGAAGTTTATATGCAAAATTTATAAAGAATAAAATTCAACACCAGAAAAAGAAAAAAATAACAGTACAATTAAAATTTGGGCAAAAGGCATGAATAGACACTTCTCCAAAGAGAACATACAGATGGTGAATAGACATATTAAAAACTGCTCAATTCTACAAATCATCAGATAAATAAAAATTCAAACCACAATGAGATATAACCTCATACCAGTCAGAAAGTCTATCTTCGGTAAATTAATAAACAAGTATTGGCGAGGATGTGGAGAAAACGGAACTCATGCATTGTTGGTAGGAATACAGATTGATGAAGCCACTGTGGAAAACAGTATGGAATTACTTCAAAATATTAAAAATGGAACTGCTTTATGATCCAGTGTTTCCACTTCTGAGAATGTATCTGAAGAAACCTGAAACAATGATTGGTAAGAATGTTTGCCTGTCTATGTTCACTGCAACATTAGTTACAAAGGCAAGATCTACAAGTATTCCAATTGCCCATCAGTAGGATGTGTGGATTAAAAAGCTGTGGTGCATTTATATAATGGAATACTATTCAGCTGTAAAAAAAAAAAAAGAAAATCTTACCATTTGGATCAGCATAGATGGACCTGAAGAATATTATGCTAAGTTAAATAAGGCAGAGAAAAATGAGTACCATATGATTTCATTTAATGAACAAAATAAAGTAAAAAAATAGAAACTGACTCATAGATACAGAGAATAGATGGACAGCTGTCAGAGGGAAGAGGGCTTGGGGGATAGGTGAAAAAGGTAAAGTGATAAAGAAAAAAATCTCATACACACAGACAATAATGTGGTGACTACCAGAGGAAAGAAGTGTGGGGAAAGGTAGAAGAAGGTAAAAGAGGATAAATGGTGATGGAAAAAACCTTGATCTCAGATCATGAACACACAATACATTACACTGGGGGACACAATTTTCATTGAGTTGGACCTGACACTTGTTTTTGACTAAGTTTTGGCCTCTGAATCCAAAAATGACCCAGTTTTTCTCAACCATGTCAACTTTTTAAGGTACAAGATACCCTTCTATGGTCCCCAAAAACCATAAAAAATGTACATATGAAGGAAGACAAAGAAAAAAATTACCCGAATATACTGTTTATTTATAATTATTTTTTCATACAAAGGCTATATATTGTTACTGTAAGTCAAATTATGTACAAGTAGTAAAGTTCTGCTACCAAACATACATATCAAGGTATTTTATCTTTTCAGATGGAAGGCTAGGAAATGCCAAAATGAGATACTTAAAACAGTCTCCTTCAATTGGCAAAGTTTTCACAAATAGCTTCATGAGAGCCAGTTTTCTGTGCAGAGGTGGAAATATAATATTTTTTCTGTCAACAAGTGGCTTATGTAGAATATTTGGATCACCAGGTTTCGGGTCAAATCTTGGAGGCCAATCTGACTCCACCCAATGCTTCTCACAAGCTCTGCTGTCCCACATACACAGCAAACAGGGATACTTGGTGTATTCACATTGCTGACCAAGGCGGAAGCAGACCATTTGAAGATCAACACAGATGATCCAATTGTGCTTGTGATATTGCAACAGATCGATGACTCTCTTTATGTCTTCATATTCTTCAAGAAAACAAGCTGAATGGCCAATTGGGACTGCACCAAATAATTGCCATTGTGGAGGAGGACACACTTCAAGCTCCACTTTGAGCTATCGATGAACAGTTGCCATTCAGTTACATTATAGATTGGAATTCCCAATTCCTCCATTAAACCATGTATGTTATGGCAATACACAAAGCCACCATCACTTCGAAAGTACTGCAGAAATGCACTTTCTCTTGGTCAAGCAATCCACTTTCTCTTGCTCAAGCAAGTTTTTCTCATGCAGTCTTTTTTACTTTTTCTTTTTAAGTATATATTATTGATTATGTTGTTACAATTGTTCCAATTTTTCCGCCTTGGCTCCCCTCCACCCATTACCCCCCTTCCCCCAGTAATCCCACCCTCCCTTAGTTCATGTCTATGGGTCGTGCATATACGTTCCTTGGCTTCACCCTTTCCTATATTATTATTTTTTAATTAATTAATTATAATTTTTATAATAATAAAAAGTAATTCCCCTGTCTCAGACTTAAGACCCTTTATAATCTTATAAAGGACAATGGGCAAAGGTCTCATGATCCTCTAGCTGAACATGGTCATCCTCCTACCTACCCTTGGGTCCAGAAATCCTTAATAAGAATGGGGGTGTAGTGGGGAGGGTGGCCTTCCCACATGGGGAAGGATCTTGCAGACTCCAGGTCAGTTGGCTGTCCCCAGACAATGGCATGCTTGGTTTAACAGGCTGGGATCCTTGTTGTATTAGACAATCATTCAGGTAATGAGATCATAGGCTTAAGCCCTCTGGTTCAAATTTTCTCATTTGTGTTGTTCATTAGTCTCCTGTATTAGGTGATATCATATGGTATCTTGTGCAGTCTTGATGCTAGGAGTTCTGAAGCCTTTTTGGATAGTACCAAATCTCATGCCAAATCATTCAACTCATGCTGATCAAATCCCTTATGAATTGAGTCATCTTCAGTTTCAAAATCTTCATCATTGTTGTCACTTAGTTCTTCACCATACTCTTGTTTTGCAAAAGAGGGTAGTTCAATGAAAACTGGCACTGGGATTTCAGCTTAATTAAGCACTGGGTGTATAGCCAATGGTAGACTAGGATACTCTATTTTACATTTATTTTTATTGTTATATCCTGAAATTTTCACTATACAAAAGGAATAGTCACTTGAATGAACTCTGGGCTCTCGCCACGCCATAGATATACCAAACAGCAGTTTATCACGTGTTCCCTTCATCTACATTCATAAACTCTCGACACACTGCTTGCACACCTTGTGAGGGGCCCAAGACTTATCTTGATCACCAAGTTTTACTTTAAAATATGCAAAATAGGCTTACCTGACAAATGCACTGATGTTTGTCCTTTGACTGGGAACAGTGAAATGCCACAGATATAACAAAACAAATCAGGGTTGTTTAGGCACTTATGATGAGAAATAGCAGAGGCAGACATGACCTGAAGGAAAGGAACTAAGTATGTATGTAAATAAAAAAATAAATTCTACTAACTCCTTGTATAAAGACAGGAACTCAGACTACACTTGGGAATATGATTCACTATATGGAGCGGCACACAACCTCTCACCACACTATCTTGTGTGTAACTAAATAGCCTAGACAAGTATGAACCTGTCGCGCGTCCCTAAGTTTATCCCCTACCACTCCCACTTGAGGAAGGTTTGCTCTCAGCCAATAGGAGAGCACTAGTGCTTCCCTCAATCCAGGCTTGATCCAGTATAGAGTGGTCACATTAAGATAAGCTGTAGAGAAAAAGTTGACATACTAGGAGAAAACTAACTTCAGTTTTGAAATCAGCATGCCTATTTAAGTCAAAAACAGCTGAAAAATCGAACTCAACAGGAATTCTGTTAAAAATTCTTCCCTTGTGTTATACAGATGATGTGTTATATAACTGTACACCTGAAATCTATGTAATTCTATTAACCAATGAAACCTGAAAAAAATATTTAAAAAATTAAATAATTAAGTGTGGCATATAAAAATGATCAAATACAATTCATAATTATGTTATAGAATGATGTTTAGC
The DNA here is from genome assembly GCF_987537825.1 of Furipterus horrens. Lineage (NCBI taxonomy): Eukaryota > Metazoa > Chordata > Mammalia > Chiroptera > Furipteridae > Furipterus > Furipterus horrens. The sequence goes on from NW_028327187.1 coordinate 36,586,129, forward strand.
AACATCACAAGATAATTATGTGATAAGTAAAAAATATTATGTAATAGCTTGAATTGTATGATTCTAATTCAGTAATGTACACAAAATTACTAAACCATGATGTGCAGGCACATCCATATACTTGTGAGAATTGACAGAAAAAGAAAGAAATAGAGCTAAAAACCAAAATGCAACTTTCAGTTTTTTCTAGATTGTGGCATTAGAAGGAATTGCAATTTATTTCTGATTGTTTCACTATATTTTCTGATTTTATTATAATGATAATAAGTTAATCTTAAAATTATAAACATAAAATATTTTTATTTAAGCAAAATATTTAGTTTTAAGCCTTTATAGTAGGCTATCTTTATGTAATACAGTTAGTTTTCCATTATTGGATATAGTAGTTTAGTGTTTTCTCAAATATTTTTGCAAAGTTCTCTTTAAAGGTGTTAAGTGTCAAATCAGATTATGTGACCCAACCCTAGAAACAAGCAATGCCATTCAAATATGAGCCCCCCACCATGACCTTACAGAGACTAGAATTTTCACTAAAGAACTATATGTGGACAAATGTATTTCTTAGGAAAAGTAGGAGGTTCTCTAATTTTGTTTTGTTTTTGCTGTTGGTGCTTTGTTTTTATTAAAATCATCATGCATTGTTACTCAGAAGATAACCAAATCTTTAGTGAGTTCATATTTCCACAACTAAGAAGAAAATTCCAGACCCTGTGGGATTTCCATGGATAGCTCTCATGTAGTGTACCATAGTTATTAAGTACTTAAGTCGCATAGGTACTTACTTTATAACAACCAGTCTCTTAGTTCATTACTTTTTCTGCTAGATAAAAATCTTAAGCAGCATCACGTGCTTAATTTCATGGAATTAACTCAGGCTTTCACTGTCTTAAAGGTTTCCTGGTATCAGCTTCACTGGATTAGAATCCTGGTTTAATACTTTTGTCTTTCCCTTAGATAACTTGACTCCTGGCTCTTTACCTAGCTGCTACTAACTTGGTTGTCCCAGTAACTCTCTCCATAGCCTCAGAAAATCCTTGCCAGTTTGTACTGCATTCTCCATCTCTTCTATTAATTTAGGGAGGAGGCCAAATACCTTCAAAGACCATGGGAACATAGAACTTAGAGACAAAACCAGAGAACTGTGACTCGAAAGAGAGCCATTGCTTATTTCCAATACTGCATTGATAACCAGTTCTGTGAAGAAAAAAAAAGCCCTGAATTGTAGAATTTTCCTATTTCTATTGTGTATATATATTCACTATGGCCAACTTCAAGCTACCAGTATGACATCACTGAAAACTGATAACAACCAATTGGCTCTCCTTATAAGCAGACTCCATATTTCATTGTTACTCTGGGACAACCTTATAAATTGGCATATATTTCAACTTGTTTATCCTTTTTATTTCAGTAAAATCTTAAGTTAGTGTTTCTCTCACTGTGATTATGATCCTTAGACCACCATCATCTAACTAAGTTTGTTAAAGTGTAGAAGCTGGATCCCATCCCAGTCTTAGAAGTGTGCCTTAGATTCGATCATTTTAAAATCTCTCCAGGTGATTCTGATGTCGTCGTCGGCAGCCGTCCGTCTCGAGAGACGATGGCGTAGCTTCCTGAGAGTCTATCTGCACCGCCGAGAATGGCTGTGCAGTCCGACTCGGGAGTGACAATCCCTGCCGCACTTGGTACAGGTGAAGGCAGATGGCCGTTGTTGCTGCTGCTGACGCTGCTTCCGCCTCGATCTTTTCTGGACCGCCTCCTCGTTGCGCGCAGCCTCCGCGCGTGACGTACCTTGCCTGACCGCGAGCCTCCAGGCTAGGCGGTCGTCTGCTTGAACTTCCCATGTGTTGAGATTGATGGAGCATTGTGTCATGTCCTTTTTGCAGATGTCTTTGAACCGCAGTTTTGGGCGCCCTGTCATCCTCTTGCCTTCTGCTAGCTCGCCGTAGAGGAGGTCTTTGGGGATACGGCCTGCATCCATTCTTTTGACATGGCCGAGCCACCTGAGGCGTCTCTCGCTAAGAACTGCATGCAAACTGCTCATATTGGCTCGCTTCAGCACCTCGGTGTTGGGGACCTTATCCTGCCAGGCGACATGCAGGACGCGTCGCAGGCACCTCATGTGGAAGCTGTTGAGTTTCCTTTCGTGCCTTGCGTAGGTGGTCCACGTCTCGCTGCCATAGAGGAGAGTGCTGAGTACGCAGGCTTGGTAGATGCGCAGTCTGGTTTTCTCAGTGAGGCTGGAATTGTTCCACGCTCGCCGGTTCAGTCTGGCCATAACTGTGGCTGCCCTGGCGATTCTCCGATTGATGTACACTGAAGTTTTCTATTTATTGTCATAAATGCTCAGGACCATTTAATTACCATAAAAGTGTGTAACTGGTAACTGAAGCAGAAAAAAAACAGTTAAGTTTTGATCCTCCCAAATAATAGACATATCAGTTACTACCATGTCTCCAAAAGGTCTATCTCCATAAAAATTTAATAAAAATATTCAACTACCTCTGGTTTAGCCTTGAGTTAGAATCAATCTCCCTGTATTATTTTGCTATGGCTGCTGTAACAAAGTACCACAGACTAGCTATCTTAAAAAACAAAAATTTTTTTTCTCACACTTCTAGAAGCTAAAGTCCAAAATAGATGTGTCATCAGGGTTGGTTTCATCCTGAGACCTCTCTTCTTGATAGGTAGATTGGCTATCTTTTCTTTTTGTCATCACATGGTCTTCCCTTGTGTATGTCTGTGTCCCAACCCCCCATCTTATAAGAATATATTATAATAAATTAGAGTCCACCCTATTGACCTTATTTAACCTAAATTAGCTCTTCAAAGTCCTTATTTCAAAATGCAGTCACATTCTTAGGTACTGGAGATTAGAACTTCAACATATGAATTTGGAGGGCACAAAATTCAGTCCATAAAAGTTTCTAAATACATTATTAGTAAAAACACATATAGGAATTTATACTGAGCCATTACATGTGACACTGAGATTTAAGCCTTGGCACATTTAAGCATCTTAGCTTAAATATATTGGCATCAACAAATGTCAGCATCTCTGTCACAATGAGCCATCAGCTTGCAGAATGTCACTGGCATAAACCCAAACACAGAGACCTTTAAATTTCATGGAACAATTCATTCACTTAAAAAAAGTGAGGACTAATTAATAAACATCCTGTGGAAAGCTGAAGGCAACTTTGTATTTATTCTTTAGTGATCAATGTTTTTACTCATAAATTTTGGGAACTAGGTAAGAAAATCTGTCTTTGAAGAATCTGAAACCTGTTCTTTCTCTTGCAATGCTATTCATAATAGGTACAAGTTGTACCTATTCCAAGAAAGATGGAATTGAAAGCTTTTCTTAATTGTCTTCCCACATACCTTTACAATGCATTGTTTAATTCAGGATAGATTTCTTTTTTTAACTAATTTTAAGTATATTTTATTGATTGTTGTTACAGTAGTCCTAATGTTTTTCCCTTTTCTCTCCACTGCCCAGTACCCCACTTCTCTCCAGCAATCCCACCCTCCTTAGTCCATGTTCATGGGTCTTGCATATAAGTTTTTAAGCTTCACTCTTTCCTATATTTTTCTTAAGTTCCCCCCATTTTGTACCAACCAATTATACATCTTAATCTCTTCACCATTTCCCCATTTCTCCCCCTTCCCACTCCCAGGTGATAACCCTCCAAATGATCCCCATTCCTATGATTCTGTTTCTATTCTGGTTTGCTTAGTTGGATTTTGTTTTTATTTTCAGATTCAGTTGTTGTTCGTTGTGAGCTTGTTTTAATTTTAAATTACATATAAATAAGTAAGTACCTTTGTTGTCATTTTAATATTCAAAGTTTTGATATTTTTCTTAAATAAGTCCCTTTAACAATTCATATAATAATGGTTTGGTGATGATAAACTCCTTTAGCTTTACCTTGTCTGTGAAGCGCTTCATCTGCCCTTTCATTCTAAATGCTAGCTTTTCTGGAGAGAGAAATTTTGGTTGTAGATCCTTGCTTTTCATCATATTGAATACTTCTTGCCAGTACCTTCTTGCCTGCAAAGTTCCTTTTGAGAAATCAGCGGAGAGTCTTATAGGTACCCCTTTGTAGGTAACTCTTTGCTTTTCTCTTGCTATTTTTAATATTTCCTTTACCTTGAACATTTGGAATTTTAATTATGATGTGTCTTGATGTGTTCCTCATTGGGTCTAGCTTGTTTGGGACTCTCTGTGCTTCCTGGACTTGTATGTCTATTTCTTTCACCAAATTAGTGGAATTTTCCTTCATTATTTTCTCATATAAGCTTTGAATTTCTGTTCTTCCTCTTTTCCGTCTGGCACCCCTATGATTTGGATGTTGAAACATTTAAATTTCTCCCAGAAGTTCTTATGTCTATCCTCATTTTTTTCAATTCTTGTTTCTTCATTCTATACTGATTGACTGTTTTTTTTTTTCCTTCCTTATGTTCCAAATAATTGAATATAACCCTGGATTCCTTCCCTTCATCATTGGTTTTGTGTGGATTTTCCTTCGTTTCATTTAGCATAGCCTTCACTTCTTCCCTAATGCATTTGCCATACTTAAGTTATATCTGTCCAGCTGGTGAGCATCTTTATCACCAGTGTTTTAAACTCTACATCTGTTAAGTTGACTATCTCCTCATTGCTTAGTTTTCCCACTGGAACCTTGATCTGTTCCCTCTTTTGGGCCATACTTCTCTGTCTCCTCATCTTGACAGGCTCCTGTGTTTGTTTGCCTCTGTGTCTTAGGTAGAGCTGTCACACCTGTCTAGATGGATTTCTATTTAAACTACATATACTGTCTGACTCCGTAGTGCATAAAATATTTTGTGTCAGGCATATGATTCAATATAGTCTTTATGAGTGTTTTATCATTCTTTTATATCTTTATTCAACATGAAACAAATATTTTGGGGACAGCTATCTTACATTTTGTGCTAAAAGCTGGAGGATGCATATGTGAATAGCTGACAGATCCATCTTTATGGAGCCCATAGTTTAATGAGAGACACAAATAATGAAACATGCTATGATAGACATAAGATCAGAGTGTTATAAGATCAGGGAAGAGAAATTGATTAGCTTTGCCTGAATGGAATGGAGAACGTTTCACAAAGGGTATTACATTTTATCTACATCTTCAAGAATGTTTGGAAAGTTGCTAATGAGAAACAAAAGAAAGTCCACTACAATAAGAGCAAATAAAATGCAAAACATTGTACTACTAGGGAAGTTTCAAATTATTTAGTAAGTTAATAGTGAATGATAGAGCCTAAAACATAGACTAGATACACATCAGTCAGAAATTTCTGTGCTATGCTCAGGTGTTTGAATTTTATTCTAGAATCAAAGAAGAATTTTAGCTGTGAAGTGACATATTTAAATTTGTGGTTGAGAAATGTATGATCTTCATCCCAAATAAATTTATTCTTTATAGTCATGTGGATCTAGATAACTCCATCCTTCCTGCTACACAAGCTAGAATCCTTGAAGTTATATTTGTATCACTTTTTCTCTCATCTCATATCCTGTCTAGAAATCCTCTCAATTGTCTTAAAATTATATCCAAATATGAACACTCCTCACTTCTCTTAACTGCTATCAAGTCACCTTCAAAATTACTTGGATTATTACAATAGCCTATTAACTTGTACCCCTGCTTCAACTTTGCCCACCCCTTCTCACACCACCAGGTTGGTTCTCAGTATAGAAGTCAGAGCAATAAGGTTAAAGTGTTTTTTTCTTAATTCCTTTCCATTTTTAATTATTTCAGATATCTCCATACTGCTTTCCACAGTGGCTGCACCAATCTGTATTCCCACCAACACTGCAAAAGTGTTTCCCTTTCTCATCATCCTCACCAGCACTTGTTGTTTGATTTATTGATGATAGCCATTCTTACAGGTGTGAAGTGATATATAATTGTGGTTTTAATTTGCATTTCTCTGATTATTAGTGACCTTAAGCAACTTTTCATATGTCTATTGGCTATCTGTACATCCTGTTTGGAGAAGTGTCTATTCAGCTCCCTTGCTCATATTTTAATTGGATTGTTAGTTTTATTGGTGTTGAGTTTTGTAAGTTCTTTTTACATTTTGAATATTAACCCCTTATCAGATGTTTCATTGGCAAATATGTTCTCTCATTCAGTGGTTTGCCTTTTTGTTTTCTTCATGGTTTCCTTTGCTGTGCAGAAACTTTTTTGGTTTAATGTAGTCCTATTTGTTTATTTATTTATTTATGTTTCCCTTGCCAGAGGAGATATATTACAAAAAATGTTGCTATGAGTAATGTCCGAGATTTTACTGCCTATGTTTTCTTATGACTCAGTGATTTCACTTCTGGGAATGTATCCAAAGAAACAAGAAATGTTAATTGGAAAGAATATAAGCTCCCCTATGTTTATTACAGCATTATCTACAATAACCTAGATTTGGAAGCAGCCCAAATGTTCATTAGTAGATGAGGGGATAAAACTATGGTACATTTACACAATGGAATACTACTCAGCCATAAGAAAGAATAAAATTTTAGCCTTTGTGACAGCATTAATGGATGTGGAGAACATTAGGCTAAATGAGATAAGCTAGTCAGAGAAAGACAAATACCATATGATTTCACTTACATGTGGAATCAAGTGAAAAACTGAACTAACAAGTAAAATAGAAGCAGACTTGTAGACAAAGAGCAGGCTGACAGTTCTGTGAGGGTATTAGGGGGTAGAGGGATTGAGCAAAAAAGGGAAAGGACTCATGGACAACAGTATGGTGATTTCAGGAGGAGGGGTGTGGGTGGAAATGAAAGGGTATAAAGAGGATAAATGGCAATAAAAAAGTGCAATCAAATAAATTTTCAAAAAGATTTTTTTCAGAGCATCATTCTCTTTTGCTGAAACCTATTGACTTCTTAATTCTCTCAGAGTAAAAGTCAAACTCTTTACAATAAATTGCAAAGTCCTAAACATTCTGAAGCTTTTAGTTTCCTGACATAATTTGTAACTATCATCCCCTCCATTTTCTCTGTACCAGATACATTGGTCTCCTTGTTTTTCCTGGAAGGTCAAACACTTATTTCCACCTCAAGGCCTTAACAGTGGCTGTTTCCTCTGTCAGAATTCTCTTCCTCCAGATATCTGCGTGAGTTTTTCTTTCACCTCTTCCAAAGTTCACTTCAGTAATAGAAGCCCTAACCATCATTTTTGAAATTTCACCCCATCCTTCAATACTCTTGTTCTTCTTTATTCTTATATTTTTCTTCAGGGCACTTAGCACTTGCATGGGCAACAGCAGACCCTCCATATCACCCTGCCCAGGCTCTGTAGCTTCAGCTTCACTGGAGAGGACACCCCAGCGTCATCGCAAGATGTCGATTCAACACGGGAGGAGACAGATACCGTGTCACTCCCGAGTTGGACTGCACAGCCATTCTCGGTGGTGCAGATAGACTCTTAAGAAGCTACACCATCGTCTCTCGAGACGGACGGCTGCCGACGACGACTTAGCACCTCATAGTATACTATACTACTTATATATTTACTTTACTTTCTGTTTGTGAATCCCCACTTCAATATGAGTTCCATGAGGGCAAAGTTTTTAAAAAATATTTGAGTATAACATAAGTCCTAGAATGGTGCCTGGGAGAGGAAGAGCCAAATAAATATCTGTAGAAAGTTTAATGAAACTCTAGATAATAATGTGAATTGAGTACACAGTATCAAGGAGAATATTTATAATAATCCAAAAAGTTTGCCCTACTATATTTAGCTAAACATCTATCATGTACTTCATATTTTCTAGTTTTTGTGAAGAATAGGAATATAAGAGACATCACTATGACTACCAAGTAGAATAAAAGAGTATTTCCTGCCACAATGAAAGCCTATTACCTGGTCTTTATTCCTACCAGCACATCTTCCTTTCTGTCTTTGCTGTCACATTTTCAAATCTTCTAATTATATTAATTTTCACTTCCAGTTTTATTATATTTGTTTCTTTGCTGTGAAACTGTTGGCCAATTTGCTCTTTTGATTGCCCGCTTTTATAAAATATTAAGTGATTTTTTTCATTAGGAGGCAGGAGGCTACACAACTACACGTTTTGTTGTCTATGTATAAACTGAATAACATGTGTTGACCAACCAACAAAAGACTGAAAGATAAGGCATGATTAATCACTAATCATAATGTGCCTCTGTTATTTACATAGTTGTTTGTGGAATGAAGAGCTAGCAGCAAAGTTTATACTTCATGCAATTACTCATAGTTAATATAATACAGTAATAAATTTAAACTGTCATTTGGGAACTGGTGTTATTTAAACTGTGGGTAACCAAAATGCAAGCATATTATTAGATTCTTGCAAAGCAAGGGCTGCCTCTGTGTGTGTGTGTGTGTGTGTGTTGTGTGCTCCATAAAAGTACTAGAGGCACATATATTGAATATTATGTAATTTTATGTCTTAAATTTTAGAAAAATATTCTGCTGTACTAAATTTTATGAGAATTAACCCTTTTATCTGTGTCACATATTAAAATTGTACAAAATGCATGAGTCTGTTTTTAAGTTCTCTTATTCTGTTGTTCTTTACTTATACCAAATATCACATTCTTTTTTTAAAATATGTTTTATTGATTATGCTGTTACAGTTGTCCCAATTTCTTTTTGCTCTGCTCCCCTCCACCCGGTGGCCCCTCTCCCTCTAGTTGTCCCACCCTTTTAGTCCATGTACATTGGTTGTACATATAGTTCTTCTCAAAATCTTCCTGTCTACTCCATTCCCCTCTACTATGCTTAATTCCTGTACCATCTCCCTCCATTTCCCAATTCCCCCTCCCTGCTGACCTCCCCCATAATGTTGCCCATACTTATAGGTTTTTTTCCCACTCTTGTAGCCTATTTAGTTTGCCTTTGTTTTGATTCCCTAGATTCTATTGGTTCTTGTGATGCAGTTTTCATTTTAATGTTCATAGTTTTGATCCTCCTTCTTCTAAATCAGTTTCTTTAACATCTCATATAATAGTGGTTTGGATCTAATGAACTCCTTCAGTTTTACTTTGTCCTGGAAGCACTTTCTCTGCCCTCTATTCTGAATGATAGTTTCGCTGGATAGAGTATTTGTGGCTGTAGGTTTTTGATTTTCATTACTTTGAATATTTCTTGCCAGTCCCTTCTTGCCTGCAGGGTCTCCTTTGAGAAATCAACTGATAGTCTAATTGGGACCCCTTTGTACATGATTCTTTTCTTCTCTCTTGCTGCTTTTAAGATTCTCTCTTTATCTTTAATTTTTGACAGTTTGATTATAATGTGTTCTGGATTGGTTCTCCCTGGGTCCAGTTTTTCTGGAACTCTCTGTGCTTCTTGGACCTGTAAGTCCATTTCCTTCCCCAAGTTCGGGAAGTTCTGCTTCATTACTTTTTCACACAATTTTTCAATTTCTAGTTCTTCTTTGCCCTCCGGCAATCCTATTATCCAAATGTCCATTCGCTTATAGCTGTCCCAGAGGTTTCTGATCCTCTCCTCACTTTCCTTACTTTTTTTTTCCTTTTTCTGCACTGGTTGACTTTTTGCTCCTTCCCTATATTCCAGTTTGTTGATTTGATCTCTGGATTTTATTTCCTCACCACTTGTCTTGTATGTTTTTTCATTCATTTCAGTATGAGTAGCTTTCAATTCTTCCCTGTCTTGTTTCAAATCTTTGTTAATTCTGTAAGCCACCTTATAACTCTAGCTCTCAACTGAGCCTCTGAAACGTTTTCTATTTGTTTGTCTGTCAGGTCCCTCATCTGCTGCCTGGTGAACTGCGTCACCAGGATTTCAATTGTTTTCTCCTTCATTCTGACAGACTTGTGTTTAGCTTTGTTTCCTGGGTAGGCTATAGGGAGTGCATTAATGACTACCCAGCGACTGGCAGCGATTGGCAACCTTATTCGTCACACTGTGGTGCTTTGTGTGGGGGTGGAGGTTCAAGATGGATTTCTGACATTACTCTCCACTGAGAGACCAGGATCCGTCCCGCCCACCCTCTCGGCCTCACCATCCAAGGCAATGAGGGGGCTGCCTTCCCCAGAGTTCAGATCACAAGCTGCTGGGTCTTGACTGCAGCTTGGATTGCTCTCTGGCATTTATCGCAGTCCTGCCGCTATCACCACTGCTACCACAAACAGCACCACCCGACCTTTCCATTCTGATTACGATTTCACCCCTCTTACCCGTCCAGATGAGAACCGCTGTTTTATAACTTCACACGTTGGGCTTCCATGTAGTTTTATTTTCTGGAATTTCTGGTTATCTTTTATTTTGAGGTAGTTGTATTCCTTTTTAGTTGTAGAGGGAGACTGAGCATGTCAGTCTAAGCCTCCATTTTGGCCAGAAGTCCCAAATATCACACATTCTTAATCACAACAGTTTCATACTAAGTTCTGATATTGGTAACACAAACATCCCCTTGTTTTCTTAAAACATTAATTTATAAATTTTAGAATCATCTTATCAAATTTTACAAAATCATGTTATAATTTTTATTTAAATGTACAAAATATATAGTTCAATCTTAAAGGAGTATGACATTTTTACTATGCAAACACTTTTTAATGTAAATACAGTATTATATTTTCACTAATAAATCTTAAAATTTAGGATGTTAAAACTATTTCTTAAGACTATTTAATAGTGTTTTCTTTAGAAATTATGCACATCTTTAGATGGATTTTTTTCCAGATATGTTATATTCTGTGATATTATTATAAACGTATTTTATTTTTAATTATATTTTAGTTGTCGTTTGTATTTAAATCAATTTTGGTAATGTATATGCTCTAATAAAAGTTGTTGATATATTTTAAAAGTTTACTGGCCAAATAATTGTTCATAATAGATTTTTGATTTTTAATAGTTTTTTGTAGTTAAAACAGTTTCATTGTAATATCTATATTGTCTTGCAATTACTTTTGGTCATTATTGCCACAATCCTGTCTATTTTTTAAAGTACTTTAAGAAATTAATGCTTTCCAGGTAGCTCAGTTGGTTAGAGGTCATCCCAATATGCTAAGCTTGTAGGTTGGATTTTTGGTCAAGGCACTTACAAGAATCAAGCAATGAATGCATCAATAAGTGGAACAACAAATTAATACCCCCTTTCTCTCTCTCCCTCAAAACTAAATCAATAATTCTATTTTTAATTTAATAAAATAGATACTACTGGCCAAGATGGAGGTGTAGACAGACACGCTGCATCTCCCTCCACAACTAAGAAGGACGACAACTACCTCAAAACTAGAAACAACCAGAAGTTTCAGAAAATCTAACTGCATGGAAGTCCAGCAAACAAAGATATAAAGAAGAACTACTCATCCAGATAAGGAGGAGGGGCAGAGCCGAGGTGGAAAGAACACGGTGTGGTGGTGGCAGTAGCATCAGCAGCGGTGGTGGCAGCAGCGGCAGCAGTGGCAGGCCAGCAGAAAGCACAGTCACATGTTTTAAAAAGTCAGGAGGGACACCTGGGGAGCATTCCCAGCTCCTCATTCGACCTTGCAACTCCTGGTCCCAGCACCAGGGAAAATCAAGGCTCATTGCTTCTGACTGTTTAGACCAGAGGGGGTTGGGGTGGAGGCAGAAACTGCTGGTCTTAGCGGAGTCCGCTTGTTTAAAGGGCCCCCATGGTCCTAGAGTGTCCGCAGACCCACCCACTCTGGGAAGGACAGCCAGGGCAGCAGCTAGAGGAGCTCCAGTCCAATGCGAAAGTGGGAGAGGTGCCTGGAAAAGGGGCAAGTGATGGGCAGGTGGCATTGTCCCCTCTCAGACCCCTTACCCACATACAGCACCACAACGTGGTGAAACAGGTCGCCCTGTACTGACGAATCCCTAAGACTCCACCCCTTACAACATAACAGGAGTGACAGCCCTACCTGGGATATGGAGGCAAACAAACACAGGAACCTGTCAGAATGAGGAGACAGAAGTATGGCCCAAAGAGGGAAATGGATCAAGGTTCCAGTGGGAGAATTAAGTGATGAGGAGATAGCCAACCTAACAGATGAGGAGATAGACAACCTAACAGATGCATAATTCAAAACACTGGTGATAAAAATGCTCACAGGCTTGAGAGATATGCTTGAGTATGACAACCACATAAGAGAAGAAGTGAAGGCTATGCTAAGTGAAATGAAGGAAAATCCACACAAAACCAGTGGTGAAGGGAAGGAAACCAGGGTTCAAATCAATGATTTGGAAAATGAGGAAGAAAAAAAAAAGTCAACCAGTGCAGAATGAGTAAGCAAGAATTGAAAAAAAATGAGGAAAACTTCCCAAATTTTGTGAAAGAGATAGACATACTGGTCTGGGAAGCATGGAGGGTCCCGAGCGAGCTGGACCCAGAGGGAACCACAACAGGATGCATCATGACTGAGATGTCAAAGCTGAAAGATAAAGACAGAGTCCTGGGGGCAGCAAGAGAGAAGCAGAGAGTTGCCTACAGGGGGGTGCCTATAGGACTATCAGCTGATTTATCAGAGGACACTTTGCAGGCAGGGACTGGCAAGCAGTATTCAATGTGATGAAAAGCAACCTACAACCAAGATTACTCTATCCAGCAAAGCTATCATTTGGAGTGGAAAGGCAGATGAAGTGCTTCCCAGACAAGGTTAAGCTAAATGGGTTCATCATCACCAAGCTATTATTATATGAAATGTCAAAGGGACTTACTTAAGTAAAAGGTTAAAACTATGAACACTAAAATGACAACAAAGTCACAACTATCAAAAACTAAATCTAAAAAATAAAAACAAAATCCAACTAAGCAAACCAGAATAAGAACAGAATAATAGGTATGGGTATCATTTGGAGGGTTATCAGTTGGGAGGCAGGAGGGGGAGAAATGGGGAAATGGTGCAGGGACTAAGAAGCATAGTTGGTTGGTACAAAATAGACAGGGAGATGTTAAGAATAATATAGGAAAGGGTGAAGCCAAATAACTTATATGCACGACCCATGGACATGAACTGAGGGGGATGGGATTCCTGCAGGGAAGGGGTATACTGGGTAGAGGGGAGCAAAGGGAGAAATAATTGGAACTACTGTAACAATATAATCAATAAAATATACTTAAAATTAATAAAAGAACTTACTTTGAATTGGTTAATATGTATTATAAATAACTAGATTAATATCACATGATTTCAAACTTAGCTAAAAAAAACATGGAATTATGTTTTCATAAGATTTAAAGGTCTTCCTAAATGAGGTATCTTCCTACTACATTACCTAATATACATTTATGACATTTATATTATTATATTTAAGACAATGTTATCATTAACAGTAATGGATATAAATTCATTTTAAAAAATCTTTTTGACAGTTTCAAATATTTTGGCTGACTTATAAAAGCTGATTATATCTTCTTTATTTTTATCACATAATTCGCTGATGAAGAGGTTCTACTAGCAAAAATAAATAGTCATTTTCTGTGTTTCAGCTATGTTTGCATTATTAGTATTATCTTTAGCCTGCAGGACTTTTTGTCATAATTCATTAACTGCATTGCACTGAAGACAAATGAGAGAGTATCGCCATCAACTCTCTGCACTGTAAATAATGATGGAATACATTCCTGGCCAAGGGAGTATCTGCAAATCCCTAAGCTGCAAAAGCACAAAATGTGTTTATGACATAAGCAGAAGTCAGTGTATGCAGAGTGAGCATACCTAATACAGGAACCTAATGAACAAAACAAATGAACAAAATAGAACCAGAGGCATGGAAACAAGGAACAGATTAAGAGTAAACAGAGAGGAGGGAGGAGGGAAAGGAGGGGGGAAAGAAGGGGAAGGATCTACTCAAGGAATAAGTATAAATGACCCATGGACATGGACAACAGGGTGAGAATTGACTGTGGGAGGTGGGGACAGGGGAGAGCAATGAGGTAAAAATGGGATAACTGTAATAGAACAACAATTAAAAAAAAGAATGAGCATAAAATATTTTCAGGAAAGATGTTAGGAGGAAAACTTTTCCTAATTAAGATATATTTATTCTCAGCAGTCTCATACTAGTGTCTGGTAAAAATTCTGAAGGAGGTGATATTATAATCTACGGCATTACTAATCGCCCCCTTAATAATGCCAGGTATATCCCTTTCCTTTGCAAAATTTGGGGAGAAAGGGTGCATAAATCTTACCTAGCAACTTATAAAACAGAATACAAAATTCCTCCTGAATCCTTTATCCTCTAATATGGAAATCAAAATATTAAGTGGCTTTAATAATGCTTAGTTTGTAGAACAAAACAGGGAGAAATAACTATCCAACATAAGTTTTTCTGCAGTAGTCACTACTTCATAAGAGACCTAAAATAATTTAGCAAAAATCTGAGCATCCATCCCCCTTTCAAAACTTTTCTCAATAATGACATCTGTAAAGAAAGATTTTAGCAATGAGTAATTCCTTGGCAGTAGTTAATGTATATTAAAGTAGCAGAAATAGAAAACGTAAAAATTAAGTAGGATATAAATATAATCATCCAGTAAAATGAGAGTGAAGCTTGTATTAGAATGGAAGCAATAAAGTTGCTAAGGAAAGAGCAAAGAATCACATTCCTTACAGAAAGGCAAATGACCGTTGATTGCTAGCTTCCTACCATGAACCAAACATAGACACTCCTAAACAAAATCAAAACCCAAAAGTGTCAGAAATGATTTGATGAATCTATTGAATTAATGCCACCTGTAAGAGTTCTGTGGCATGATAGCAGTTTATTGTGTCCTAGATTGGGGTGGGGGGGTCGGGTGAGGGACTGAAGAGAAGTACCTCATAATATTTGAAGCTGGAGCCATGGGTAGAATATAGAGTAGGAGAATCATTGTTTAGTTTACATATCCCTAGGAAGACAATTAGCTTCCTTGCCTTCATTGCAAGGAAGAAAATAGGGAAGCAATATTTCCAATATGGTAGATTACAAGCCATGAAAAGACATAGAGGAAATTTAATGCATATTACTAAGTGAAATAAGCCAATCTGAAAAGGCGAAATATTGTATCATTCCAACTATAACATTCTATAAAAAGTAAAAATATGGAGACAGTAAAAAGATTAGTAGGTTCCAGGGGTTAAGAGGGAGGGAGGAATGAATAGGTGGAGAATAAAGGATTATTAGGGCAGTAACAGTATTGTGTATTATACTATAATGGTGACTACTCATGATTATAAATTTGTTTAAACCCATAGAACGTACAACGCGAAGAGTGAGACCTAATTTAAACCATGGATTTTGGATAATAATGATGTAGCAGTATAGGTTCAACAACTGTAACAAATATACCATGTCAGTCCAGGATGTTGACAATGAGGGAGGCTATGCATGTGTGGGCGCAGAAGGTATATGGGAAATTTCTGTACCTTTCCCTCAGGTTTTCTGCGAACTTCTTAAAACTGCTCTATAAAATAAAGTTTACTATAAAATACTAATTAGAAAAGTAATAGAAGAGATGAGATTTAATTATAGAAAAAGTTAGTTATCAAACAGAAATAAAGCAATAAAAGGCAAAAAATAAAAATAATAAAATATGTAGAGTGAAAAAAGAAATGGAATACTTTGAGATTATTATCCACCTAGCAAATCCAAAAAGTAATCGGCAAACCTTTCTAATCAGTAAGATAAATTATAGAGATGGCAAGATAAAATTATTAACAGCTCTATAATTTACCAGTAATGACCAATTAAATAACACAATCAAGTGTCTTATAGTAGTAGCAAAAACATGAAGTACACATACCAAGAAGAATTACAAAATTTTTGAAAAAAAATACCATTTTATATATAAAAGATTTGAGCATTTTAGATATATAATTATACTTTTGGTCCTGGCTGGTGTGGCTCAGTGGGTTGAGCACTGGCCTGTGAACTGAAAGGTTGCCAGTTCAATTTCTGGTCAGAGCACATGCCTGGATTTTGGGCCAGATCCCCATTTGGGGGCATGCAAGAGACAACCAATCTATGTATCTCTTGGACATTGCTGTTTCTCTCCTTCTCTTTATTCCTCCTTTCCCCTCTTTCTACAAGTAAATAAATAATTTTTATTTAATTATACTTTTGCCATTCACAAATTTTAGTCGTTGAACTATGCTCAAACAGTCTTAAATATGCATTGTATTATAATTAATTTTATCTATTGGATTAATCTAGAAAAAAGCCAATATTTTTATCCCAATACAGCTATGATGTTGCCTATTTAAAATTACACGTGGATTTTATGGAAAACTTATAATAGTGTTGTTTTTTATATTTTTCACAAATACCATGGGTCCATTAAGCTTATTCATTTATTTACAAGGTTAAAATTAAGTTATTTTTAAATTTTGAATCCTGATTTTTTCTAAATTTTATTTTGAGCATATTTATAATATATTAAATACTCTTTAAAAATATTCACCATGTTAAACAGTGTTTGAACATATTTACCGGGTTAAATATCTTCAGCCCATGAATGCACCACAATGCATTGAACCATTATACTCTGTCATCTGGTGTTTTCTGCACAAATAGGTTTTCACCCCTACCAAGCCACTAAAACTATTGTTTTCAGAATTACCAAATGGTTTCCAGTGTTCATCACATCTAGTAGTCACTGCTGCTTCTACATTCCTAACCCATAAGCACTTTTCAATAATGTCAACCACTCACTTTCCTCTTTATACCTCCAAAATACATCTGGAATCTGTCCACTTCCATGGTCTGCACTACTGCCATTGCCTAAGGTCACATTAGCTTTCACCTAGGCCACTGTTAGTAGCTTTCAAAATAATTCTTCTGTTTCTTATTTTGTTTTCTATAAACCACTTTTCTAAAAAGGAGCCAATGTGGGCCCTTTTAAATATAATCAGATTATGTTATAGTCTTTTTTTTTTTTAACAATCATTTATTATTATTTTTTTATTTTTTATTTTTTTATTTTTGGTTTTTCAATTACACTTGTCCCATTTTACCGCATTTCTCTCCCCCACACAGCCCATCCCCTCTTCCGCAACCATATCCCTCCCCGTTGTCCATGTCCATGAGTCATTTATACAGGTTCTTTGATGAAACCCTTCCCTTACTTATCCTCCTTCTTTCCCTCTCCCCTCCCCCTTATTGACTGCTATTCTGCTCTTTGTTCTATTTAGTTCTTTTGTTTGTGTTGTTCTTAAGTTTGCTGTATTAGGTGATATCATATGGTATTTTTCTTTCTTTGCCTGGCTTATTTCACTAAGCATAATTCTCTCTAGTTCCATCTATGTTGTCGCAAATGGCAGGAGTTCCTTCTTTCTTTCTGTTACATAGTACTCCATTGTGTAAATGTACCACAGTTTTTTGATCCACTCACCTACAGATGGACACTCAGGTTGTTTCCAGCACTTAGCTATTGTAAACAGTGCTGCAATGAACACAGGGGTGCATAAGTTCTTTTGAATTGGTGTTTCAAGATTCTTCGGGTATAATCCTAGTAGTGGAATCGCTGGTTCAAAAGGCAGCTCCATTTTTAATCTTTTGAGGTAATTCCATACTGTTCTCCATAGTGGCTGCACCAGTCTGCATTCCCACCAACAGTGCAGTAGGGTTTCCGTTTCTCCACATCCTCACCAGCACTTGTTGCTTGTTGATTTGTTGATGATGGCCATTCTGACTGGTGTAAAATGGTATCTCATTGTGGTTTTTATTTGCATCTCCCTGATGGCTAATGATGTTGAGCCTTTTTTCATGTGTCTACGGACCTTCCGTATGCCCTCTTTGGAGAAGTGTTTGTTCAGGTCCTTTGCCCATTTTTTAATTGGGTTGTTTGTTTTCTTGATGTTGAGTCGTATAAGCTCTTTATATATTTTGGAAATCAGTCCCCTGTCTGTGATGTCATTGGCAAATATGTTTTCCCATATGGTTGGTTTCCTTTTCATCTTGCTGATGTTTTCTTTTGCTGAGCAGAAACTCTTTAGTTTGATGTAATCCCATTTGTTTATTTTTTCCTGTATTTCTCTTGCTTGAGGAGATATATCCGTGAAGAAATTGTTACGTGAGATATCTGATACTTTCTTGCCTATGTTTTCCTCTAGGACTTTTATGCTGTCATGGCTTACATTTAAGTCTTTGATCCATCTTGAGTTTATTCTTGTGTGTGGTTTAAGTTGGTGGTCTAGTTTCATTTTTTTGCAAGTCCCTGTCCAGTTCTCCCAGCACCATTTGTTAAAGAGGCTCTTCTCACTCCATTTTATGTTCCTTCCTCCTTTATCAAATATTAGTTGACCATAGAGGCCTGGGTTTATTTCTGGACTCTCTATTCTATTCCATTGATCTATATGTCTCTTCTTATGCCAGTACCAGACTGTTTTAATCACAGTGGCTTTGTAGTATTGTTTGATATCTGGTATTGTAATTCCTTCTGCCGTGTTCTTCTGTCTCAAGATTGCTTTTGCTATTAGGGGTCTTTTTTGGTTCCATATGAATTTGTGGAGTATTTGTTCTAGGTCTGTGAAATATGTCATTGGTATTTTAATAGGGATTGCATTGAATCTGTAAATTGCTTTGGGTAGTAAGGCCATTTTGATGATGTTGATTCTTCCCATCCAAGAACATGGTATTTGCTTCCATTTATTTGTAGCTTCCTTAATTTCTTTCTTCAATGTTATGTAATTTTCAGAGTACAAGTCTTTTATCTCTTTGGTTAAGTTTATTCCTAGTTACTTTATTTTTCTTGTTGCTCTAGTAAATGGTATTTTCTATTTTGTCTCTGTCTCTGTTATTTTATTGTTGGTGTACAGAAATGCCTTAGATTTCTGTATATTTATTTTGTACCCTGCGATTTTGCCAAATTCACTTGTTATATCGAGTAGTCTTTTAATGGAGTTTATAGGATTTTCTAGGTATACTATTATGTCATCTGCATATAATGATAGTTTTACTTCTTTTTTCCCAATTTGGATGCCTTTTATTTCTTTTTCTTGTCTGATTGCTGTGGCTAGGACTGCCAACACTATGTTCAAAAGGAGTGGAGAGAGTGGACAACCTTGTCTAGTTCCTGAATTCAGGGGGAATGCTTTCAATTTTTTTCCATTGAGTATGATGTTGGCCTCAGGCTTCTCATATATACCTTTAATTATGTGAAGGTATGCTCACTTTATTCCCATTTTGCTGAGTGTTTTCATCATAAATGGGTGTTGTACTTTATCAAATGCTTTTTCTGCATCTGTTGATATGATCATGTGATTTTTGTCTTTCATTTTGTTTAGGTGATGTATTATATGTATTGATTTGTAAATATTAAACCATCCTTTCATCCCTGGGATGAATCCCACTTGATCGTGATGTATGATCTTTTTGATGTATTGCTGGATCCTGTTTACCAATATTTTGTTCAACATTTTAGCATCTATGTTCATCAGTGATATTGGCTTGTAGTTTTCTTTCTTTGCTGTGTCTTGACCTGGTTTTGGGATTAGGATAATACTGGCTTCATAGAAAGAGTATGGGATTTTCTCCTCTTCTTGGATTTTTCGGAACAGTTTGAAGAGGATAGGAGTTAGTTCTTCCCTAAATGTTTTGTAGAATTCGCCTCTGAAGCCATCCAGTCCAGGGTTTTTTGGTTACTGTTTCAATTTCCTTCTTTCTTATTCGTCTGTTGAGACTTTCCATTTCTTCTTGATTCAGTTTTGGAAGGTTGTATGTTTCTAGAAATTTGTCCATTTCTTCTAGATTGTCAAATTTCTTGTCATACAGTTGTCTGAAGTAATTTCTAACTATCATTTGTATTTCTGAGGTATCAGTTGTGATTTCTCCTCTTTCATTTCTGATTTTGTTTATTTGTGTCTTCTCTCTTTTTTTCTTAATGAGCCTGGCTAGAGGCTTGTCGATTTTGTTTATTTTTTCGAGGAAGCAGCTCCTAGTTTTGTTGATCATTTGGATTGTTTTTTTAGTCTCTATGTCATTTAGTTCTGCTCTGATCTTGATGATTTCATTTCTTCTTCTTGCCCTAGGCTTTGTTTGTTGTTGTTGTTCCAGTTCTTGTAGTTTTATGGTTAGGTTTTTATCTGAGATTCTTCTATCCTTTTCAGATATGCCTGTATTGCTATTAACTTCCCTCTCAGGACTGCTTTTGCTGTGTCCCACAGGTTTTGGGCTGTTGTGTGCTCATTATCATCAGTTTCTAGAAATTTCTTGATTTCTTTTTTGATGTCATTGTTAATCCATTCATTATTCAATAGCGTGTTATTCAATCTCCATGAGTTTGGGAGTCTTTGATTTTTTTTTCCCTGAGGTTGATTTTTAGTTTCAAGACATTGTGGTCCGAAAAGATGCTTGATATGATTTCAATTTTCTTGAATTTGTTGAGGCTTGTTTTGTGTCTTATCATGTCGTCTGTCTTTAAAAATGTCCCATGTGCATTTGAAAAGAATGTATATTTTGCTTCTTTGGGGTGGAAAGTTCTATATATATCAGTTAAGTCCATGTGGTTTAGTTTGTTGGTCAATGCCTGTATATCCTTGGTGTTTCTTTGCTTGGATGATCTGTCTATTGTTGATAATGGAGTGTTGAAGTCCCCTACTATGAGTGTGCTGTTGTTGATATCCTTCTTGTGGTCTCCTAGTATTTTCTTTATGTATTTGCGTGCTTCTATGTTGGGTGCATACATGTTTATCAGTATTATATCTTCTTAATGGATTGTTCCTTTAAGTATTATGAAATGTCCTTCTTTGTCTCTTTTTATTGCCGTTGCTTTGAAATCCGTTTTGTCTGATATGAGGACTGCTACCCCGGATTTTTTTTCAGGTCTATTTGCTTGGAATATTTTTTTATATCCCTTTACTTTCAGTCTGTGTAAATCTTTTGTTTTGAGGTGTGTTTCTTGTAGACAGCCAATATGTGTGTCCTGTTTTCTTATCCATTCCATTACCTTATGTCTTTTAATGGGAGCATTTAATCCATTTACATTTAAGGTTATTATTGACATGTATTTATTCATTTCTCTTTGTATCTCTGTTCCTCTCCTCTCTTTTCTTTTTTTCTTCTTTTTTTTAGAACACTCCCTTTAGCATCTCTTGCAATGCTGGTTTGGTGGAGATGTATTCTTTTAGTCTTCCTTTGTCTGAGAAACTCCTTATTTCACCTTCAATTTTGAATGAGAGTCTTGGTGGGTAGAGTATTCCTGGTCATAGGCCTTTGTTTTTCATTGCTTGAAATATTTTTGACCATTCCCTTCTGGCTTATAATGTTTCTGTTGAGAAATCAGTTGATAGCCTTATCGGAGCTCCCTTGTATGTTATTTGCTGTTTTTCTCTTGCTCCTTTTAGGATTCTCTCTTTGTCTGGAATGTTGTCAATTTAACTATGATGTGCCTTGGAGTGGGTTTTTGGGGGTTCCTCTTTATTGGAACTCTCTATGCTTCCTGAACTTGTATAACTTTTTCTCTCATCAGGTTCGGAAAATTTTCTGTCACTACTTCTCCTATCAATTTTTCAATTCCATGCTCCTTTTCTTCTCCCTCTCTTATTCCGAGGATCCTGATATTATTCTTCTCATGCTATCCTGTAATTCCCTTACATCTTGTTCTTATTTTTCAATCTTTTTTCATTTTGCTGTATTGTCTGGGAGTTTTTCTCTACATTATCTTCTAACTCACTAATCCAATCCTTTGCTTCGTTTAGTCTGGTTTTGACTGATTCTACTGTGTTTTTCAGTTCAGAGATTGAATGCTTCAATTCTTCCTGGTTCTTGTTAATAGTTTCTATGTCTTCTTTTATGCTGGTGTAGTTCTCTGCAAGTTCCCTGTAATTTTCTTGGAGCTGCTGGTAACTTCCTTGGAGGTTGTCATAGTTTTTTTTAAGGATGTCGAGTATATTGAGCTTCTTTACCACCATTGTTTTGAATTCCATGTCTGACATATGGGCTATGTCTATTCCATCTACCTCTCTTTCTGAGGATTCCTCTTTTCTTTTCATTGAGGGGTTATTTTTGCGTCTTACCATGTTGGATAGTTCTTGTTTGTTTTTATTTATTTATTTGTTTTCTGGGGGGGGGGATGGTCTGTTTTGACTTCCTTCCTTTGTGGTGTGAGATTATTTATTGGAGATCTGGGGGTTTCAGTGGTGCAGTCTCTTTGATATCCTGAGCCTGATGTTCTTGGGTTACCCTTTATGTCGTTTGTTTATGCTGTCTCGTTATATTTCAGATGTTCTTTGTTAGGATCTTCCTTCTGTCTAGTTGATTGAGAGTCACTCTATCCACTTTGTCTCAAGTTCTTTTGTGGAGATGCTGTTAAAAACATAAACATACAGCCCAGGCAGGAGACCCACACCCTCAAAAAATATCCCCCACCCTCTATCCCGCTATCATCAGCCAACGAGCCAGTATTAATATAAATGTAAAGAGATTAGAGCTTTTATACTATAAGAAGAATAGATAAGAGTTGTTTTTATGGAGGAAAAATATGATTTTTGATAGAGCTGTTGATAGATTAATAATAGTTGAGACTATGCAAGCCAGTAGGTAATATTTACATTGTATGTTAATAAAAATAGAAGAAAAGGATGGAAAAATGCATAATATAGTAAGAAAGTGGGATTGTATTGTATTGGGTTTATATAGTAATTATATTCTATTATTTAGAGTGATGGGGGGGCTAAACTAGATACACAAACAAATAATCAACAATTAAAGAGAAAGGATGAGGAGAGGTTATATGAAAGACATTAGAGATATAGTTTATTTTTCTTTTCCTTTTTTCTTCTGCTCCTCTCCTCTCCTCCTCTCTCCTTTTTTTAAGGAAGGGGGAAAAAAAAACAAAAAAGAAAACCAACAACAGGAAAAAAGAAGAAAGAAAACAAGAGAGAAAGAAAGAGAGTAAAGGAAGAAGAAAGAAGAAAGAAAGAAAGAAAAAAAAGAATGTTTTTACTCAGTTCAGCCTTGGTGTGTCCTCTTCTTTTTCTGCGTCCGCAGCTTGTCTAGTGTGGCGGTTCAGAGGTTCTTGTTTCTTGCAGCAATGGTGTGTGTCCGCGGTTGCCAGCACTGCATGCTCCCTTGCTGCCAGCTGGAGCCAGCTGAGGTGTCCTTACAGGCGCGCCCCTGCATGCGTGGGTGGCCCGAGAGCTTGCCCTGCAATTGGCGCCTATTGTCACCTGGCCGAGGTGTTTTCGCGCTCGCGCGCCATGCCCTTAGTCCTGCTGAGCCAAGCTCCGGGAGTTGGTCTCTCCTCTTAGGGCAGGGCCCTGGACACTTGTGCACAGTGGAAATGAGCGTCTGTGAGTCGCAGCCGCCTGCTCTTCTGGTGCTGCAGCCGCCTGCCTTCTCTCACCCATCTGGGTGCGCATGAGCAGAGCCTGAGCTAGTGGTCTGCTTTCCGGCCTGGGGCCTGGCGCCCACTGGAGCTGGCTAAGGGTGTCTGCGCACAGTCTTCTGAGTGTTCAGTGGGCCCTCCCTGTGCCCGTTTGGGCACTGATCTTATGTCTGTTGTGGAGTGTCTGAGGGGCACCTGGACTCACGGCCCGTGCACCTGGGCCAGTGAATGAGGGCACTTACCTATGCGCGCCCCCACGACCCAAGGGGAGGGTTGGGGAATGGATGAGCGTGCCTCTGAGCCTGCACTCCTCAAGAATGGCCTACCACCCCCAAACTTTCCACCCCTCTCTGCCGTCCACTAGAGAAAAATATAAAGGAGAATTATGTTCTCACTTGCCCGACAGCATGCTGTCTCCTGTCCTTCAACACCAATGCCACTTGGTCAAGTCCCATCTCTGCTAGCGGGCAGAGATCCGCTCTTCTCCCGACTCCTCTCTGGGATAGCCTGTGGTTGCCCTATGTTATAGTCTTTTCACAATCTTTCAGTAGCTTCACATCACACTTAAAATAAAATTCAAATTTCTTACAGGGCTTATAAGGTCCTATGTAAATTTTCTTCTCTCACCAATTGATTGCATAGAACTAACTATCTTTCTCTGTGTCAGACATACTAAGAATTTTTTCTGTCTTGGAGGCTTACTTCAAAGTCTTCCCTGAGCTCTCACTTTAAATACCATCACTTAACTATCTAAAGTAGTCCCCATTTTCCTCCATCAACTTATCATGTTTTCTTTATTGTAGTAATTCAGTTTTTTTTTCATTTTTTGTTATTGCCTGTCTCCCTCGAATTGAACAAAAACTATTTGAGAAAAGTGATTTTATGTGTTTCATTACTACTATATTCTTAAAGTCTGAAACAGTGTCTGGCATGTTGTGGCTGCTGAACAAATAATTGTGATTGAATTTATGAAGAACAAATGAATAATTTTTTTGTAATTTGAATTATTTACAGTTATTAGTATTATGCTTCCATTAATATTTTAAATGTATTTTTTTTTCATATTTTAAAATGTAGGTGAAATCCCTAGACATATAACTGTGTCTACAGGTACATGAATCTGAGGACTACAAATGTGCTAAAAACTTATTTTCAGAGAGATTATCATTTCTATTAGATAAGCAACATATGAGAGTGCTAATTTCCACTAATATTATTACTACCTATTAATCCATGATTATTTAATAGGTCAAAAATGGTATACCATTGCTATTTTATTTTGCAATTATATGATTACTGAAAGATTGAAAATGCTTTAATTGCAGCTATGTTTTATGTACTTTTAATATAGTTCTGAGAATTAGCTGTTCATATCCTTTGAGCATTTAATTTTACTTAGAATTCAGAGGTTGTCAAAAATAGTTTACATAGTCCTGACCAGTGTGGCTCAGTTGGTTGGGCATTATCCCAGAAAGCAAAAGGTCGCTGGTTCAATTCCCAGTTAGGGCACATTCCTGGTTTGTAAACTGGAGTTGGGGGGTTCAGTTCAGGTAGGGGTGCATGTGAGAGGCAGCTGATTGATGTTCTCTCTCTCAGTGATGTTTCTCTCCGTCTTCTTCTCCCTCCATTTCCCTCTCTCTAAAAATTAATAAAATCTTTTTTTAAGTAGGTACACGTAATATAAATAAATAATACAATAATCAATCAATAAATAATGATACAAGAATAGACTCTCTGTTTGGGGAACTCACAGATGTGAACCTAATTTTTCTCACTGCTGTATATTTTGTACTAGTGAGATCTAGAATCTACAGAATCAAGCCCTATACTCAGACTGCCTGCATGAGTTTCAAATTCTATTACTACAGCTCATTAAATTTGAGTCTTTAGGTAAGCTATTTGTCTTCTCTGTGCCTTGGTTGTCCCATATGTAGAGTGATGATAATAACAGCAGTTACCTCATAGGGCTGTGATGATAATGAAATGAACCACTACAGGTAAAAAAAAAAATCAATTAGAACGCTATCTGGATCTTAGTAAATACAAAGAATATTGGCATTGGACCTCTATTTTGTACTTTACACAAAAACCAACTAACATGGATTAAAGACTTAAGCATAAGACCTGAAAATCATAAAACTATGAGCAAAAAACTTAGAGGAAAATCTTGACATTGGTCTTAGCAATGTTTTTTTTTTTTTGGATTTGGCACTGAGAGCAAAGGTAACAAAAGTAAAAGTAAACAAGTGGGATTACATCAAACTTACAAGATTCTGTGCAGCAAAGTAAAATATCAAAAAAATGAAAAGGCAAACTGTGGATGAAAGAAAATATTTGCAAACTTTATATCTGATAAGGGGTTAACATTCAAAATATATAAGAAATACTTATAACTCAATAGCAAAAAAAAAAAGTTAAAAAGAGGGCAAAGGGTCTGAATAGACATCTTCCAAAGACATACAAATGGTCAATAGATGAATGAAATGATAGTGTATATCACTAATCATTATAAAAATACAAGTCAATACCACAATGAGATATCACTTCATACCTGTTAAAGTCTATTATCAAAAAAACAAGAGATAACAAATGTTGGTGAGGATGTGGAGAAAATGGAATAATTGGAAGTGTTTATGTGAATGTGAATTGGTAGAGCAATTATGAAAAAAAAGTGTATGTTCCTCAAAAAACTAAGAATGGAACCACCATACCATCCAGTAGTACCGCTTCTAGGTATATATTTAAAGGAAACAAAATCACATTCTTAAAGACATGTCTGTACTCCTATGTTCATTAAAGCATTATTCAGAATAGCTGAGACATGGAAGCAACCTACATGTCTGTTGATGAATGAATGGATAAAGAAAAAATGTGATATTACATATATATGTAGTATTATTCAGACTTTTAAAAGAATAAAATCTTAACATTTGTGGATGACATCATGCTAAGTGAAATAAGCCAGTCAGATAAAGAAAAATGCTGTATAATATCGCTTCTATGTGAAATCTCAGAGAAGGAAAACTCTGATTCCAAAAAACCTCCGCTGCCTTGCGGCATACCTCTTCAGGGGAAAGGCTAAGGGAGTAAACCCCGACAGAAAATCCGGAGCCGGAGTCCCTAAGGCGGTTTGACATTGTAGTCAACACCGGCAACTCCTGCGGCGCACCTGAAGCCAAGCTGTATTGACTCCGTCTTTCCCTTGGACCCTTCAGCTGCGAAGAGAGGGGGGTCTGCTGCATGGGCAACAGCAGACCCTCCATATCACCCTGCCCAGGCTCTGTAGCTTCAGCTTCACTGGAGAGGACACTGCAGCGTCATCGCAAGATGTCGATTCAACACGGGAGGAGACAGATACCGTGTCACTCCCGGGTCGGACTGCACAGCCATTCTCGGCGGTGCAGATAGACTCTTAAGAAGCTACACCATCGTCTCTCGAGACGGACGGCTGCCGACGACGATGTGAAATCTAAAAAATTTTTTGAACTCATAAAAGCAGAGTAAATTGGTGATTGCTAGGGAATGGTGGCTGGGGAAAATAGGGTGAGGTTGATCAAAAGATACACATATTCAGTTATTTAATATAAGATGAATAAGTTCCAGATATCTAATGTACCGCATTGTGACTAGTTACTAACACTGTGTTGTATACTTAAAATTTGCTAAGGGAGCAGATCTTAAGTATTATCAACACAAGAAAACTATGTGAGATATGGATGTGCTAATCAACTTGATCTTGGGAATCACTTTATAAGATATATGTATATCAAATCACTGTGTTGTACCCTTTATGTATAGCAATTTTATGTGTTAATTATACCTCAGTAAAGCTGTAGGAAATATTGGCCATTTATTATTATTATTGCTATTGTTGTTTTTCAGATATAAATATTTTATAAAAATCAAACAACCATATGTTGAATTCATAATTTGTTCTCTAATTTGGCTTATGTACCTTTTCATACATTGTCATAAAAATTATTTATGTTTCTGGTACAAGATGGTAGGCTGAACACATATGTGTTTACCTCTTTTTCCTGCTGAAGACTCATTGAGGTTAGAGAAATATATAGATATGTAAGCTCTCTTGCTTTTTTTGAGTATGAGGATAGTGGGGATATCATTGGACAGAAGATATTAATGGATTCCAATTTTAAAAAGTATTAATTAAGTCTTTTAGAGCATACCTTTGGGTGAATCAGTATGAGAATTCAACCCAGAAAGTGACAAAGGATAAGATAAAAAAGGTAGGATTGTTTATTCCTTTGAGGCAAAATTACAGAGGTGTTCCATAATTTGATTTAGTATTATGAAAATTAAGAGCATCTAGAGGCCATAAATAATGGTAAATGAAATCACTGAATGAGCTTATGCCACAATTTCCTTTCTAGGGCATGTATAAACCCTTAGAATAAAACTGGAGATGTAATATATAAATAATTTCCACTTGTGGAAAGCAAGAGGTCCTAGTGTTGGTGTTGACAACCCAGATAAAACAACCTTCTTGTCTTAGCATTAGTGTTTGAGATCTGAGTATTTTCCATGCTAGATACATATAAACACATAGTAATATGAATCCTCTCAGTTGATGATCTGCTGATATTCCAATAGCTTATTATCAGCACTTCCATTGGAGAAACCTGTTGGGGAAAAGTAGACTACACAAATACAAAGGAAACCCATTCCAGCTACTTATAAAAGAAAATCTGTTTCACCCTGACTGGTATAGGTCAGTGGGCTGGGAGTGGCCAGCACACCTAAAGAATGCTGGTTAGATTCTGAGTCAGAAGCACATGCCTAGGTTGTGGACTAAGTCCCTGGTTGAGGGCCTGTGAGAAGCAACCTGTTGATGTTTCTCTCATACATCAATGTTTCTCTCCCTCTCTTTCTTCTTCTTTTCCCCTATATAAAAAAAAAAATAAATGAAATTATTAAACAATAAAATGTTTCTTTATTCCTAAATACAAATAGTAGAAAAGGAATACTATATGTTTTAAAAATGTCTAGTAGTATAAAAGAGAACCAAAGTAAACAAATAAAATTATTGACCTTAGGAAAAATGAAAATATGTGATGAAAAAAAGGAGCCCTGGCTGTTGTGGCTCAGTGGATTGAATGCTGGCCTGTGAATCAAAGGGTCACTAGCTTGATTCTCAGTCAGGGCTCATGCCTGGGTTGCAGGCCAGGTCCCCAATTGGAGGTACATGAGAAGCAACAATACATTGATGTTTCTCTCCCACTCTTTCTCCTTTCCTTCCTCTCTCTCTAAAAATAAATAAATAA
Organism: Furipterus horrens; assembly: GCF_987537825.1. NCBI lineage: Eukaryota > Metazoa > Chordata > Mammalia > Chiroptera > Furipteridae > Furipterus > Furipterus horrens. The sequence goes on from NW_028327187.1 coordinate 36,614,715, forward strand.
AATATTAAACAAAAAAACATTGGAGACTTTCAGTCAAGATGGAGGCATAAATAGACATGTTTTGTCTCTTCATGCAACCACAGAAAGAATTACAACCAGATCTCAAAACTAATAAAACCTGGAATCATCAGAAAAATCAAGCTGTATGGAAGTTTGACAACCAAGGATTTAAAGAAGACACATTCATCCAGATGGGTAGGAGAGGCAGAGTCAAGGAGACAGGTGGAGAGGTGGTATGGCATGGAAAGGTAGCTGCGGCAGTGGCAGTAGCAGTGGCAGTGTAATGGATGGGACGATATGTTGGGAGTGAGCAATTCCAGTGCCAGGCTAGACAACACAGCCCAGGATTCCAGCACCAGAAAGATAAACCCCCATTACCTGTGGCTGTAAAAACAAGTGGGGGTGAGGGCAGCAGAAGAAAATTCCAGATTTTCACCAGTGAAAGGGCCAGCACAGTTTTGGAACATATGCAAACCCACCCATTCCAGGATTCATCACCAGGGAAGCAGCTTGAAGAGTGTCAGTCTCACAGGGAAAGGGGGTGAAATGACTGGAAATGGGGTAAACACCAGGAAAATCTCCAGAAGCCAGGTGGCAGCATTGTTCCTTCCCCAAACCTTCTCCACACAGCCACAAAGCAGTGAAGCAGGTTTCCTCACCTTGGCAAATACCTAAGGCTCCGCCTCATACAATTTGCGAATGTTTTTTCTATATAGGCTACGCTACTAAGACAGGGAGTACAAGCAGCTCTACCTAATACATAGAAACAAACATAGGGAGGCTGCTAAATTGAGGAAACAAAGGAATCTTCCCTAAAGGAAAGAACAATACAAAACCCCAGAAAAAGAACTAAGCTTAATGGAGATAACCAACCAATCAGATGCAAGTTGAAAACACTGGTGATCAGGATGCTCAAAGAACTCTTTGAGTATGGCAAAAAAAATCAAGAAAAAAATAAATGTTACACTAACTAAAACAAAGACTAATAGAGTTGGTGGTCTAGTTTCATTTTTTTGCACGTCCCTGTCCAGTTCTCCCAGCACCATTTCTTGAAGAGGCTCTTCTCATTCCATTTTATGTTCCTTCCCCCTTTGTCAAATATTAGTTAACCATAGAGGCCTGGATTTATTTCTGGGCTCTCTATTCTGTTCCATTGATCTAGATCTCTGCTCTTATGCCAGCACCAGGCTGTTTTGATTACAGTGGCCTTGTTGTATAGTTTGATATCTTATGCCAGCACCAGGCTGTTTTGATTACAGTGGCCTTGTTGTATAGTTTGATATCAGGTATTGTGAGTCCTCCTATTGCGTTCTTCTGTCTCAAGATTGCTGTGGCTATTCGAACTCTTTTTTGGTTCCATATACATTTTTGAAGTACTTGTTCTAGGTCTATGAAATATGTTGCTGGTATTTTAATAGGAATTGCATTGAACCTGTAAATTGCTTTGGGTAGTATGGATATTTTAATGATGTTGATTCTTCCCATCCATGAACACGGTATATGCTTCCATTTATTTGTTTCTTCCTTAATTTCTTTCTTCAGGGTTATGTAGTTTTCTGAGTGCAAGTCTTTTACCGCTTTGGTTAAATTTATTCCTAGGATTGAGCGTCGGCCTGCGAGCTAAGTGTCGCTGGTTCGATCTTCCAGTCAGGGCACATCAGAGAAGGAAAACTCTGACTCCAAAAAACCTCCACTGCCTTGCGGCATACCTCTTCAGGGGAAAGGCTAAGGGAGTAAACCCCGACAGAAAATCCGGAGCCGGAGTCCCTAAGGCGGTTTGACGTTGTAGTCAACACCGGCAACTCCTGCGGTGCACCTGAAGCCAAGCTGTATTGACTTCGTCTTTCCCTTGGACCCTTCAGCTGCGAAGAGAGGGGGGGTCTGCTGCATGGGCAACAGCAGACCCTCCATATCACCCTGCCCAGGCTCTGTAGCTTCAGCTTCACTGGAGAGGACACTCCAGCGTCATCGCAAGATGTCGATTCAACACAGGAGGAGACAGATACCGTGTCACTCCCGAGTCGGACTGCACAGCCATTCTCGGCGGTGCAGATAGACTCTTAAGAAGCTACACCATCGTCTCTCGAGACGGACGGCAGCCGACGATGACGACAATTCCTAGGTACTTTATTTTTCTTGTTGCTATAGTAAATGACATTTTTTTTTCTAGTTTCTATCTCTGATATTTTATTGTTGGTGTATAGAAATGCCTTTGATTTCTGGATATTGACTTTGTACCCTGCTATTTTGCCGAATTCACTTGTTAGGTCAAATATGCACCTCTATGTTTATAACAGCACTGTTTATAATAACCAAGTGCTGGAAACAACCCAAGTGCCTATCTGTAGATGAGTGGATTAAAAACTGTGGTACATTTACACAATGGAATACTATGCAGCAGAAAGAAATAAAGAACTCCTGCCATTTGCGACAACATGGATGGAACTAGAGAATTATGCTTAGCGAAATAAGCCAGTCAGTGAAAGAAAAATACCATATGCTATCATCCAATACAGGGGACTAATGAACAATACAAATAAATAAACAACATTGAACAAGAAACAGAGTAACAGTCATCAGGGGGGAGGGGGGATGGAAGGAAGGGGTTAAGTAGGGGAAGGGTTTAGCAAAGGCTCTAATATAAATAACCCATGAACATGGACAACAGGCTCAGGATAGTCCATGAGAGAAGGGGTGGGCTGGGTGGGGGTAGCAATGAGGGAAAAAGTGGGACAATTTTAACAGAAAAACAATAAAAATAGAATTAAAAGAAAAAGAAAAAAACAGGACCTATCAACCTAAAAATAAAAAAAAAAAGGCTAATATACAGGAAACTAGCAGAGAAGGGAAGGAAGCTGGGACTCAAATGAACGATTTGGAACATTGGATGAACACTCAACCAGAACAAAAAGAAGAAAGAAGAAATTTTTAAAAATGAGGCTAGGCTTATGACCCTCAGGGACAGCTCCAAACAGGCCAACATCTAAATCATAGGGATGCTGGAAGAAGAGGAAGAGAAAAAAATTGAAAATTTATTTTAAAAATTAATGAAAAAAATAAAAACTCCTCTAATTTGGTAAAGTAAATAGACATACAAGTCCAGGAAGCAAAGAGTTCCAAACAAGTTGGACCCAAAGAGGACCATACCAAGACACACCATAGTTAAAATGCCAAAGGTTAAAGATAAAGACAAAATCTTAAAAGGAGCAAGAGAAAATAAGAGAGAACATCACAAAGAAATTCCCATAAAACTATCAGCTGACTTCTCAAAAGAAACTTTGCAGGCCAGAAGGGACTGGCAAGAAGTATTCAAAGTGATGAAAAGCAAGGATCTACAATCTAGATTACTCTATCCAGCAAAGCTATCATGTAGAATGGAAGGGCAGATAAAGTACTTCCCAGACAATGTAAAGCTAAAGGAGTTCATCACCCTCAAGCCATTATTACAGGAAATGTTAAAGGGATTTGTTTAAGAAAAAGTATAAGGTCAAAACCATGAACATTAAAAAGACAATAAACTTACAACTACCAATAACTTAATCTAAAGAAGAAAAAGAAAAACAAAAACAAAACCCTGAGCAAACAACCAGAACAGGAACAGAATCATAGATATGGAGATCATTGGGAGGTTAAAAGGGAAGAATGGGGAAATGATGCAAGGATTAAGAAGCATAATTGGTAGGAACAGAATAGACACAGGGAAGTTAAGAATAGTATAGGAAATGGAGAAGCCAAAGAACTTACAGGCAGAGCCCAAGAGCATGAACTAAGGGGGAGAATTGAGCGAGGGAAAGAAGTACCATGAAGAGGGGGACAAAGGGGGGAAATTGGGACAACTATAACAGCATAATTAATAAAATATACTAAAAAATAAAAAACAAGAAAAACAAATTACACCCATGATACTATATAAGTACTGTAAATATTTCAAGAAGATATTGCACACAAAAATTAATAATATGGTGTAATGAGAATCAAGGAATAACTCAAAATAATTTTGAAATTAAATATCAAATACAAAATGTTAAAAAGAGGGCTAAATTATGAATTTTAGGGAATTGTCCATAATAAAAATGAAAATGTTTAAAGAGTAGAAGCTATGAGCATGGAGATAGAAAATATAATCAAGTCCAGAAGTCCAATATCTAATAAGGGTGTCACAGCAGGTTAATAAAATAAAACCAAAAAATTTTTAAAGATTTTATTTAAAACATCAATGTGGTTTCCTCACATGTGCCCCCAACTGGGGATCTGATCTGCAACCCAGGCATGTGCCCTGACTGGAAATGAAACCGACAACTCTTTGGTTCACAGGTTGACACTCAAGCCACTGAGCCACACCAGCTAGGGCAAAATTTTATAGAAATAAATTTACAAATTACCAGACCTGAAAAAAGATGTGCCTTATAATTGAAAAAGTCCATTGAGTGCCAAAAAAAAGGCATGACATGAAAGCAAAAACAGACTTAAATATAATATTGTGAAATTACACTAGATTAATTACCAAATTAAAAAAAATGAGATCCTAAAATGTTATTAAGCAGGAAAAAATGTTCCACTAAAAAAAATAATTAGACTAGCATATGATTTTTCTATGAGTAATAACAGATTGCAGCATATATTACAGCATGCCTTCAATATTTTTAAATTTACATTGAATCATAAATCAACCATGAGAAATTAATAAAGCCATTTTCAGACATTCCACTACTTATAAAATTTATAATTCACTTACCATTTATAAAAAATTGTGAGTGCATTTTTGTGATAACAGCACAAATAATCTAAGAAAAATGAGAAACATTGGAAATATTCCAATTAGAAAATAAAAAAAATTAAAAATACATTTTTTAGTAAAATCAAAAGCATGAAATGTTTGACTAAATAAAGTGAAAAACATGCAAGACTACTGTCCTGAAGAATTAAAAGCATTGCTGAGGTAAATTATATAAAACAACAAAAATTAAGGGATAAGTAATGCTAATGAATTGTACGTTTTCAAATTTTAAGCTGTCATGCTCCATAAATCAATCTGTAGATTAAAAATAATTTTAAAAATTATGATAATGTCAGCAAACTTTATTTAAAAAACCAACAAACTATGCCCTGGCTGCTGTGGCTCAGTGGATTGAGCATCAGCCTGTGAGCCAAGTGTCACTGGTTCGATTTCCAGTGAGGGCACATAACTAGGTTGCACGTCAGGTCCTCAGTTGGGAGCGTGAGAGGCAACCCCACAGTGATATTTCTCTCCCTCTCTTTCTCCTTTCCCCTCTCTCTAAAAATAAAATAAACAAACAAATTAATTAATTAATTTTTAAAATCTGACAAACAGATTCTAAAATCTATATGGAAATACAGAAATCATAGAACTGCCAAAACTCTTTTAAAAATAAGGTTGGAGCCCTTGCTGGTATGGCTCAGTGGACTGAGCACTGGAAAGCAAACCAAAAGGTCACTGGTTCAATTCTTATTCAGGGCATATGCCTGGGTTTCAGGCCAGGTTCCCACTGGGGGCATGCAAGAAGCAATATTTCTCTCACACATTGATGTTTCTCTTTCTCTTCCTCCCTACCGCTTCTCCTCTCTCTAATGAATAAATAAATAAATAAATAAATAAATAAAATAAACAAATAAATAAATAGAAAACACCAACTATTGTGCTTACTCCTACCTTATACCTAACATTAAAAACATAATAATGGAGACTTCAGTCAAGATTGAGGCCTAGACAGACATGCTGTGTCTCCCTCCACAACTAAGAAGGAACATAACTACCTCAAAACTAGAGAAAATCAGAAGTTCCAGAAAATCAGGCTGCATGGAAGTAGAACAAACAAAGATATGAAGAAGAAATACTCATCCAGACAGGTAGGAGGGGTGGAGCCTGGGCGGAGAGGACATGGTGTGGTGGTGACAGCAGATGCAACAGTGGCAGTGGCGGCAGTGGCAGTGGCAGGCTGGCAGAAAACACAGACACACATTTTAAAAAGTTCAGAGGGACAGCTGGGGAGCATTCCCAGCCCCAAACCAAGCTGCCCAGCTCATGGTCCCAGCGCCAGAGAAAATAAGAGCCTCATTACTTCTGGCTGTGCAAACTAGTGGGGGTTGGGGCAGAGGAAGAAACTGCTGGTCTCTCAGTAGAGTCTACTTGTTTAAAGGACCCCCTTGGACCTAGAATGTCCGCAGACCCACCGACTCTGGGAGTGATGGCCAGGGCAACAGCTAGAGAGGCACCCAATCCATACAGAAGTGGGAGAGGAGCCTGGAAGAGGGGAGAGTGCTGAGCAGGTGGCATTATTCCCTCTTGGACCCCTCCCACACACACAGTGCCGCAGTATGGTGAAATGGATCACCATGTACTGACGAATACCTAAGCCTCTGCCCCTTACACCATAACAGGTGTGACAGCTTACCTAAGACACAGAGGCAAACAAACACAGGAGCCTGTCAAGATGAGAAGACAGAGAAGTATGGCCCAAAAGAGGGAATGGATGAAGGTTCCAGTGGGAGAACTAAGCAATGAGGAGACAGGGAACCTAACAGATGAGGAGATAGCCAGCCTAACAGACTCAGAGTTCAAAACACTGGTGATAAAAATGCTCACAGGCTTGACAAATATGCTTGAGTATTGCAAACGCATAAGGGAAGAAGTGAAGGCTATTAAGTGAAACGAAGGAAAATCCACACAAAACGAATGGTGGAGGGAAGGAAACTGGGGTTCAAATCAATGATTTGAAACATAAGGAAGAAAAAAACAGTCAACCAGTACAGAATGAGGAAACACGAATTGAAAAATTGAGGAGAGGCTTAGGAACTTCTGGGACAACTTTAAACATGCCAACATCTGAATCATAGGGGTGCCAGAAGGAGAAGAGGAAGAGCAAGAAATTGAAAAGTTATGTGAGAGAATAATGAAGGAAAACTTCCAAAATTTGGTGAAGGTAATAGACATACAAGTTCAAGAAGCACAGACAATCACAAACAAGCTAGACCCAAAGAGGACCACACCAAAGCACATCATAATTAAAATGCCAAAGGTTCAAGATAAAGAGAGAATCTTAAATGCAACAAGAGAATAGCAGAGAGTTACCTACAAATGTGTGCCTATAAGACTGTCAGCTGATTTCTCAAAAGAAACTTTTCAGGCAAGAAGGGGCTGGCAGAGCGCTGGGCGGTGCGCCGCATGCAGGTCGCAGCGAGCGGGGGTGGGTGGGTGGGGCGCTGGCGGCAGCTGGCGGGGCTCGCCGGGGACTGCCTCACCACCCGCACCTGCTCCTCCTGCGCCTGGTGCGGGATCCCAGACCACTTGACAGGTGGTCACCCCTGGGGACCTGGGCTGCGCGACCGGTTCCCACCCCATGCCGCTGCCCGGCTTGGCTCGGCTGCGGCGTCCGGCCCGGGTTCCGCGGCATGTTCGGGTTTTGCGGGGTGGTCCTGCCCGCCCGCCTGAGTCCGCGTCCCGGCCCTGGTGGCCAGAGAGCATGGAGGAGAAGTACCTGCCCGAGCTGATGGCGGAGAAGGACTTCCTGGACCCCTCCTTCATGCCCGCCCTGCGGCTGGTGAACAAAGAAATAGAGAAGTTTCAAAAAGGCGAAGGAAAGGATGAAGAAAAATACATTGATGTGGGGGTTAATAAGAACATGAAGCTGGGACAGAAAGTGTTAATTCCTGTAAAACAGTCCCCCAAGTTCAACTTCGTGGGGAAACTGTTGGGTCTGCATGGCAACTCTTTGAGGCGTCTACAAGAAGAAACCTTGACAAAGATGTCCATCCTTGGAAAAGGTTCCATGAGAGATAAGGCAAAGGAAGAAGAGCTGAGGAAAAGCGGGAAAGCAAAGTACTTCCACCTCAATGATGACCTCCACGTGCTCATTGAGGTCTTCACCCCTCCAGCAGAAGCCTACGCCCGCATGGGACACGCCCTGGAGGAGATCAAGAAGTTCCTCATTCCTGACTACAATGACAAAATCAGGCAAGCACAGCTCCAGGAACTAATGTATTTGAATGGCGGCTCAGAAAACGCAGACGCCCCAGTAGTCTGAGGGAAATCCGCCTTGCATACAAGAGGTGTGCCAACCCCAGCTATCGCCAGGGAAAGGGGAGGAGTCATAGCCCGGCCGGTTGGAGTAGGGGTTCCACGCGGGATGCCAGCTTCCAGGGGAGTCCTTGCCACCTGAGGTCCAGTGAGTCGGGGAACAGGACTTCTCACTCCCAGAGCAAGAGTAGTCCCCCCAACCGGGTACCGATCTCCACCACCACCCCCAACACAAGAGACTTATGGAGATTATCAGCGGCGCCGATTACTATGACTATGGACATGACCTCAGCGACGAGACTATGATTCCTACGGGCAAGAGGAGTGGACGAGACACAAGGCTCCATCAGCAAGGACATCGAAGGGCGTCTACAGGGACCAGCCATAGGGCCGCTACTGATTGTGCTCTGGTGTTGTGAAATAGCCCAGCTCCACCAGTCCTGTAATACTCTTCAAAGTAATTTTTCTATGAACACTCCCTTTTTCAATAAATCAAAGTGCTTAAGCTCTGAATGGATGGGACTTAAAACTGCTTTGTGGAAACATCAACCTGGGCAGAAAGAAAAAGAAAAAGAAAAAAAAAAAAGAGACATGTAAAATTTTATTTCCAGTCTGTATATGAAAAAAATAGGCATCAAAAGAAAAAAAGAAAAACTTTGATTAACTAATGTTAAACAAAAAAATGGGTTTACTAAATATGTTAATCCATCCTTTAACATAAGCCTCACCGTTCATTTTAAAGGTTTCCATAGAGTTTAGTTATTTCATCTTTCAGACATATGCCAGTTTTTTTCTCTTGCCAACATGCATAAAAAGGGAAGCAAATTACAAGTGCTAATAATGTGGTATTTTTTTGTAACTCAAGTATTGAAATGTTCTGTAGTGTTAAGCAAAGTTTCCTCTTGCTTGATACTAAATAAACTTTTGAAAGAAAAAAAAAAGAAGGGGCTGGCAAAAAGTATTCAAGATGATGAAAAGCAAGAACTTACAACCAAGATTACTCTGTCCGGCAAAGCTATCAGTTAGATTGGAAGGGCAGGTAAAGTGCTTCCCAGACAAGGTAAAGTTAAAGGAGTTCATCATCCCCAAGTCATTATTATATGAAATGTCAAAGGAACTTACTTAAGAAAAAGATGATCAAAATTATGAACATTAAAATGACAACAAACTTACAACTATCAACAACTGAATCTAAAAAATAAAAACAAAATCCAACTGAGTGAACCAGAATTGGAACAGAATCATAGGTATGGAGTCATTTGGAGGGTTATCAGCTGGGAGAGGGGAACAGGAGAAATGGGGAAATGGTGCAGGGATTAAGAAGCAAAAATCGGTTGGTACAAAATAGACAGGGGGAAGTTTAGAATAATATAGGTAAGGGTGAAGTGAAAGAACTTATGTGCATGACCCATGGACATGAACTAAGTGGGAGTGAAATTTCTGGAGGGGAATGGAGTACTGGGCAGAGGGGAACAAAGAGAAAAGAATTCGGGAAAACTATAACTACATAGTCAATAAAATATACTTAAAATTAGAAAAACATAAATTAAAAAATAAAAATAACATTAGATTACTCACAGTTGGCACTTCAAAACTTATAAAAGTGCAATACTCAAGAAAGTGATATTAGTATAAGGGTAGACAACTACACCAATAAAAGAGAACAATATATGGTACTGAAACAACCATATATGTGCATCATTGACCCTTCTTTCATACTATATACAAAATTGAATTATAGCTTATAAATCTAAATCTAAACTTTTTGTTTTTTATTTTTATTTTTTAAATATATATTATTTTATTTTACTGTTGTTTAATTACCGTTGTCCCACTTTTTTCTCTTTGCTCTTCCTTGCCCTACTCATCACCCTGCTCCCACAGTCAATCCCGACACTGTTGTCCATGTCCTTGGGTCCTTTATACATGTTCCTTGACTAGACTATTCCCCCTTCGTTCCCTTGTTATCCCCCTCCCCTCTCCTCTCTTGAGAGTATTATGCTAAGTGAAATAAGCCAGGTGGCGAAAGACAAATGCCATATGATCTCACACATAAGTGGAAACTATTGAACAAAAAAAAAAAAGCAAAACAGAACAAGCATCTAAATGTAAACTTAAAAAATATAAAGTTTTCAAAAGATAACATTGGAGAATATATTTAATAACTCAGTGTTAGTAAAATGGACTATCCAGACAGGATATGAAAAATTAGATTTAAATAAAAATTTTGCTTATACAAATGACATTATGGAAATGAATAGTCATGGCATAGGCTGTGAAAAATATGTGTCATGTATGTATCTGATAAAGGACTTCATCCAGAATACATGAAAAGTCCTCCAATTCTGTTATAAAATGAAACTTAACAAATGGTCAACAGTCTTGAAAAGACACTTCACAAAACAAGATTATGAAAACACAATAAATTGTACAACATATTTGCCAATGATACCTCAGACAACGGATTGATATCCAAAATATATAAAGAATGTACACATCTCAAGACCAGGAAGACAGACAACCCAATTAAAAAATGGGCAAAGGACCTGAAAAAACACTTCTCCAAGGAGGATACACAGAGGGTCCATAGACATATGAAAGAATGCTCCACATCACTAGCCATCAGAGAGGTGCAAATAAAAACAACAATGAGATAACACTTTATGCTAGTCACAATGGCCATCATCAACAATTCAATAAACAGGTGCTGGTGAGGATGTGGAGAAACAAGGACCCTAGTGCTCTGTTGGTGGGAATGCAGATTGGTGCAGCCATGATGGAAAACAGTATGGAATTACCTCAAAAAAAAAAAAAAAAAAACCTAAAAATGGAACTGCCTTTTGAACCAGCGATTCCACTGCTAAGATTATACCTGAAGAAACTTGAAACCCCAATTCAAAGAACTTATGCACCCCTATGTTCATAGCAGCGCTGTTTACAGTAGCCAAGTGCTGGAAACAGCCTAATTGCCCATCTGTAGATGAGTGGATTAAAAAGCTGTGGTATATTTACACAATGGAATACTATGCAGCAGAAAGAAATAAGGAACTCCTGCCATTTGCGACAATATGGATGGAACTAGAGAGAATTATGCATAGTGAAATAAGCCAGGCAATGAAAGAAAAATACAATATGATATCATCTAATACAGAAGACTAATGAACAACACAAACAAATGAACAAGGAACAGAAAAAAAGTTATCAGGGGGGAGGGGGTGGGAGAGAAAGGGGGTAAATAGGGGAAGGGTCTAGTAAAGGAACTAGTATAAATAACCCATGGACATGGACAATGTGGTTGGGAATGATTATAGGAAAAGGGGTGGGCTGGGTGGGCGGAAGCAATGGGGAAAAATGGAGCAACTATAATAGAAAAACAATAAAAAAATAAAAAATTAAAAAAATAACTTGTACAGGTATCTCATTGTCACTTCAGTTTGAATTTCCTTAATGACCAATCAAAGCAAACACATTTCTTTTTAATTTTATTTTTTGATTATTCAATTACAGTTGTCCCATTTTTCCCCCATTGATCCCCCCCCAGCCCATCCCTTCTCCCACAATTATATCCCTCCCCGTTGTCATGTCCATGAATCATTCATATACGTTCCTTGACTAGACCCTTCTCTTACTTATTCCCCTTCTCTCCCTCCCTCCTCCCCGCTACTGACTACTATTCTAGTTTTTGCCTATTTAGTTCATTTGTTTCTGTTGCTCCTTAGTTTCCTGTATTGGGTGATATCATATGGTACTTTGCTTTCTTTGCCTGGCTTATTTCACTAAGCATAATTCTCTCTAATTCCATCCATGTTGTCGCAAATGGCAGGAGTTCCTTCTTTCTTTCTGTTACATAGTATTCCATAGTGTAGATGTACCACAGTTTTTTGGTCCACTCATCTACAGATGGGCACTTAGGCTGTTTCCAGCACTTAGCTATTGTAAACAGGGCTGCTGTGAACATAGGGGTGCATAAGTTCTTTTGAATTGGTGTTTCAAGATTCTTCGGGTATAATCCTAGTAGTGGAATCGCTGGTTCAAAAGGCAGCTCCATTTTTAATCTTTTGAGGTAATTCCATACTGTTTTCCATAGTGGCTGCACCAGTCTGCATTCCACCAAGAGTGCAGTAGGGTTCATGTTTCTCCACATCCTCGCCAGCATTTGTTGTTTGTTGATTTGTTGATGATGGCCATTCTGATAGGTGTAACTTGGTATCTCATTGTGGTTTTTACTTGCATCTCTCTGATGGCCAATGATGTTGAGCATTTTTTCATGTGCCTATGGACCTTCTGTATGTCCTCTTTGGAGAAGTGTTTGTTCAGGTCCTTTGCCCATTTTTTAATTGGGTTGTTTCCTTCCTTGATGTTGAGTCGTATCAGCTCTTTATATATTTTGGAGATCAGTCCCCTGTCTGTGATATCATTGGCAAATATGTTTTCCCATATGGTTGGTTTCCTTTTCATCTTGCTGATGTTTTCTTTTGGTGAGCAGAAACTTTTTAGTTTGATGTAGTCCCATTTGTTGATTTTTTCCTTTATTTCTCTTGCCTTAGGAGATGTATCTGTGAAGATATTGTTACGTGTGATATCTGAAATTTTCCTGCCTATGTATTCCTCTAGGACTTTTATGGTATCACGGCTTACATTTAAGTCTTTAATCCATCTTGAGTTTATTCTCGTGTGTGGTGTAAGTTGGTGGTCTAGTTTCATTTTTTTGCACGTCCCTGTCCAGTTCTCCCAGCACCATTTGTTAAAGAGGCTCTTCTCACTCCATTTTATGTTCCTTCCTCCTTTATCAAGGATTAGTTGACCATAGAGGCCTGGGTTTATTTCTGAGCTTTCAATTCTGTCCCACTGATCTATATGTCTGTTCTTATGCCAGTACCAGACTGTTTTGATCACAGTGGCTTTGTAGTATTGTTTGATGTCTGGTATCGTGATTCCTCCTGCTGTGTTCTTCTGTCTCAAGATTGCTTTTGCTATTCGGGGTCTTTTTTGGTTCCATATGAATTTTTGGAGGATTTGTTCTAGGTCAGTGGAATATGTCATTGGTATATTAATAGGGATTGCATTGAATTTGTAAATTGCTTTGGGTAGTATGGCCATTTTGATGATGTTGATTCTTCCCATCCAAAAACATGGTATTTGCCTCCATTTATTTGTATCTTCCTTTATTTCTTTCTTCAATGTTGCATAATTTTCAGTGTACAGGTCTTTTATTTTTAATAAAATGAGACACTATTCTATTGTTTTAAAAACCTACTTGTGTTGGTGGTTTACTTAGTGAAACTGATCCAAATGTTTGACTGCCATTGCACTGCCATTTACTAATTCGAGGCATGGCACTTGGAGGACATTTAAGAGATGTTTATTGTTGGGTGAGTATACCCAAGCAGGGTATTGGTAGTATCTGCTTAGAAGGTTACACTGCCAGTTTTCTATTTTAGCCTGTAAATGCTGCCCTCAAGACTGTAAAGGAGGAAAGAGGAAGGACATCTCTAAAATCAGAGAAGGAAAACTCTGACTCCAAAAAACCTCCGCTGCCTTGCGGCATACCTCTTCAGGGGAAAGGCTAAGGGAGTAAACCCCGACAGAAAATCCGGAGCCGGAGTCCCTAAGGTGGTTTGACATTGTAGTCAACACCGGCAACTCCTGCGGCGCACCTGAAGCCAAGCTGTATTGACTTTGTCTTTCCCTTGGACCCTTCAGCTGCGAAGAGAGGGGGGGTCTGCTGCATGGGCAACAGCAGACCCTCCATATCACCCTGCCCAGGCTCTGTAGCTTCAGTTTCACTTGAGAGGACACTCCAGCGTCATCGCAAGATGTCGACTCAACACGGGAGGAGACAGATACCGGTTATAAGCTCATCCGATTGGCGAAGGAAACGAGCGCCAGGGGTCTCCTCTGACGGTGGGAGAGGTCATCGCACCTCACTGGACAGCTACCGTCTCGCCATGGCTCGCCTGCCCCACTGGGTGCGTGGGGATCAGAGAGGCGCCTCTCGAAAAGTGGGCCACAAAACACCCGCACCAGTTAATTCCAAGCAAACAACAAGAAAGAAGCCTCCGGCTCTTCGCCTCGCTAGCTGGAACATCAGGACCATGTGCCCCGGACTTACTGCAGACCTTCCGTGGATCAAGGGTGCCAGGAAAACCGCTGTCATCGATAGGGAACTGGCACGACTAAACATCGACATTGCGGCTCTACAGGAGACCCGGTTGGCCGACAACGGAACTATCAGAGAAACCAACTACACCTTCTACTGGCAAGGGAAGTCTCCGGACCAACCAAGACAGCACGTTGTTGGGTTCGCTGTGAAGAACACGCTTGTTAACTCCATAGAGCCACCCACAGGAGGCACAGAGAGACTACTTACCCTCCGATTGTCAACAACTTTCGGCCCAGTCAGCATTCTTAGCGCGTATGCCCCAACCCTCTGCGCCACCACCGAAGAGAAAGAACAGTTCTACCATGCACTGGACGAAGCATTATCCAAGATTCCAAGAAGTAACGCTCTCTATCTCCTTGGAGTCTCCAACGCAAGAGTAGGAGCCGACCACATGGCCTGGCCCACCTGCCTTGGAAACTTTGGGAGAGGAAAGATCAATGAGAATGGTCAGCGACTGCTTGAGCTCTTGTGTCACCACGGCCTGTGCGTGACAAACACATTCTTCAAGTGCAAAGAGATCCACCAGGTGTCATGGAGGCACCCCCGCTCCCGCCATTGGCACCAGCTTGACCTCGTCATCACCAGAAGAACGGATATTGGCAGCACCCTCCTCACCCGCAGCTACCACAGTGCAGACTGCGACACGGACCATGCCCTCGTGGTAAGCAAGGTGCGCATAATGCCGAAGAGGTTGCACCACTCCAAGATGAAGGGTCGCCCACGCATCAACACCAGTTGTGCCAGCAACCCAGTTAAGACCCAGCAATTCATCAACAAGATGGAAGATGCACTCGGCGAGGGAGTGGCGGCAGATGACATTATCGAATCCAATTGGCCACGTCTCCGCGACGCCATATACAACTCCGCCATTATTGCTTACGGGAAGAAAGAGCGGAAGAACGCTGACTGGTACGAGGCTCACTGGGAAGAAATGGAACCCGTGATCGAGGCTAAGAGGAAGGCCCTACTGGCTTACAAGGTCACGCCCACTCCCAGTACACTTCAAGCTCTACGGGCTGCCAGGAACAAAGTCCAGAAGACCGCCCGCCACTGTGCCAACACCTATTGGCTAAACCTGTGCAGAAGCATTCAGGAAGCCGCCGATATAGGCAACGCACGAGGAATGTATGAGGGTATCAAGAAGGCAACAGGCCCAATCCCCTCCAAGATCGCCCCCCTTAAGTCCAAGACAGGTGAGGTCATCACTGACCAGGAACAGCAAATGCGGCGGTGGACCGAGCACTACCTCGAGCTGTACGCAACGAAGAACACCGTAACAGACACTGCTCTTAAAGCCATCCCAGACCTACCAGTCATGGAGGAGCTAGACACCCCACCTACTGCGGCAGAGCTCGGCAAAGCCATCGACCGCCTTGCTTGCGGGAAAGCACCAGGAAGCGACGGAATCCCTCCAGAAATCCTAAAGAGCGGGAAACCAGTCCTGCTACAGCCGCTCCACCATCTACACTGTCGTTGCTGGAAGGAGGGTTACATCCCCCAGGATATGAGAGATGCCAACATTATCACCATGTACAAGAACAAAGGAGACCGCAGCGACTGCAACAACTACCGGGGCATCTCTCTCCTCAGCGTCGTTGGCAAAGTATTTGTCCGGGTCGCTCTTGCCCGCCTGCAGACCCTTGCTTCCCGCGTCTACCAAGAGTCCCAGTGTGGCTTCAGAGCTGGCCGATCAACAGTGGACATGATCTTCTCCCTACGCAAGCTGCAGGAGAAGTGTCACGAGCAGCATAAACCACTCTACCTCGCCTTTATTGACCTCACGAAGGCGTTTGATCTGGTCAGTCGAAGCGGACTCTTCAGCTTGCTACGGAAGATTGGCTGTCCACCACATCTGCTTGCTGTGGTCATGTCCTTTCACGACAACATGCACAGCACGGTGTCCTACAATGGCGCAACCTCTGAGGCCTTCCCAGTCAGCAGCGGAGTAAAGCAGGGCTGCGTCCTCGCGCCTACGCTGTTTGGAATCTTCTTCTCCATGCTCCTCCAATACGCCTTTAAGGACTGCAGCGAGGGTGTCTTCATTCACACCAGATCCGATGGCAAGCTCTACAACCTGGCCCGTCTACGAGCCAAGACCAAAGTCAAAGAGGTGCTCATCCGTGAGATGCTCTTCGCCGACGACGCAGCTTTGACATCACACTCCGAAGAGGGACTCCAGCAGCTAGTCACTTGCTTTTCCCACGCATGCAAGGAGTTTGGACTAGCCATCAGCCTGACGAAGACGAATGTTATGGCTCAAGGCACGGGGACTCCCCCATGCATCACCATCGACGGATACACCCTGGAGGTTGTCAACGACTTCACTTACCTCGGGTCCACCATCTCGAGCTCTCTGTCAGTCGACTTGGAGGTCAACCGGAGAATCGCCAGGGCAGCCACAGTTATGGCCAGACTGAACCGGCGAGCGTGGAACAATTCCAGCCTCACTGAGAAAACCAGACTGCGCATCTACCAAGCCTGCGTACTCAGCACTCTCCTCTATGGCAGCGAGACGTGGACCACCTACGCAAGGCACGAAAGGAAACTCAACAGCTTCCACATGAGGTGCCTGAGACGCGTCCTGCATGTCGCCTGGCAGGATAAGGTCCCCAACACCGAGGTGCTGAAGCGAGCCAATATGAGCAGTTTGCGTGCAGTTCTTAGCTAGAGACGCCTCAGGTGGCTCGGCCATGTCAAAAGAATGGATGCAGGCCGTATCCCCAAAGACCTCCTCTACGGCGAGCTAGCAGAAGGCAAGAGGATGACAGGGCGCCCAAAACTGCGGTTCAAAGACATCTGCAAAAAGGACATGACACAATGCTCCATCAATCTCAACACATGGGAAGTTCAAGCAGACGACCGCCTAGCCTGGAGGCTCGCGGTCAGGCAAGGTACGTCACGTGCAGAGGCTGCGCGCAACGAGGAGGCGGTCCAGAAAAGATCGAGGCGGAAGCAGCGTCAACAGCAGCAACAACGGCCATCTGCCTTCACCTGTACCAAGTGCGGCAGGGATTGTCACTCCCGAATCGGACTGCACAGCCATTCTCGGCGGTGCAGATAGACTCTCAGGAAGCTACGCCATCGTCTCTCGAGACGGACGGCTGCCGACGACGACGACAGGTCTTTTATCTCTTTGGTTAAGTTTATTCCTAGGTACTTTATTTTTCTTGTTGCTATAGTAAATGGTATTTTCTTTTTTGCCTCTGTCACTGCTATTTTATTGTTGGTATACAGAAATGCCTTAGATTTCTGTATATTTATTTTGTACCTTGCTATTTTGCCAAATTCACTTATTATATCAAGTAGTCTTTTAGTGGATTTTATACGGTTTTCTAGGTAAACTATCATGTCATCTGCAAATAGTGATAGTTTTACTTCTTCTTTCCCAATTTGGATGCCTTTTATTTCTTTGTCTTGTCTGATTGCTGTGGCTAGGACTTCCAACACTATGTTGAATAGAAGTGGGGAGAGTGGACAGCCTTGTCTAGTTCCTGATTTCAGGGGGAATACTTTCAGTTTTTGTCCATTGAGTATGATGTTGGCTTCAAGCTTCTCATATATAGCCTTAGTGATGTTAAGGTATGCTCCCTCTATTCCCATTTTGCTGAGTGTTTTCAACATAAATGGGTGTTGTACTTTATCAAATGCTTTTTCTGCATCTATTGATATGATCATGTGATTTTTGTCTTTCATTTTGTTTAGGTGATGTATTATATTTATTGATTTGCGAATATTAAACCATCCTTGCATCCCTGGGATGAATGCCACTTGATCGCGGTGTATGATCTTTTTGATGTATTGTTGGATCCTGTTTGCCAAAATTTTATTGAGGATTTTAGCATCTATGTTCATCAGTGATATTGGCCTGTGGTTTTCTTTCTTTGCTGTGTCTTGACCTGGTTTTGGGATTAGGGTAATACTGGCTTCATAGAAAGAGTTTGGGATTTTCCCCTCTTCTTGGATTTTCTGGAATAGTTTGAGGAGGGTAGGAGTTAGTTCTTCCCTAAATGTTTTGTTAAATTCGCCTGTGAAGCCATCCGGTCCAGGTCTCTTGTGTGCAGAGAGATTTTGGATTACTGTTTCAATTTCCTTCTTTGTTATAGGTCTGTTGAGACTTTCTACTTCTTCTTGATTCAGTTTTGGAAGGTTATATGTTTCTCGAAATCTGTCCATTTCTACTAGGTTGTCAAATTTATTGCCATAGAGTTGTTTGTAGTAATTTCTTATAATTGTTTGTATTTCTGAGGTATCAGTCGTGATTTCTCCTCTTTCATTTCTGATTTTGTTTATTTGGGTCTTCTCTTTTTTTTTCTTAATGAGCCTGGATAGAGGCTTGTCCATTTTGTTTATTTTTTCAAAGAATCAGCTCCTAGTTTTGTTGATATTTTGGATTGTTCGTTTAGTGTCTATGTCTTTTAATTCTGCTTTGACCTTGATGATTTCCTTTCTTGTTTCTGCCCTAGGCTTTGTTTGTTGTTGCTGTTCTAATTCTTGTAGATTTATGGTTAAGTTTTTTATTTGAGATTCTTCTATCTTTTTCAGATATGCCTGTATTACTATGAACTTCCCTCTTAGGACTGCTTTTGCTGTGTCCCATAGGTTTTGGGCTGTTGTGTGTTCATTGTAATTAGTTTCTAGAAATTTCTTGATTTCCTCTTTGATGTCATTGTTAACCCATTCGTTATTTAGGAGCGTATTATTCATTCTCCATGAGTTTGGGTGTCTTTGATTTTTTTCCCTGAGGTTGATTTTTAGTTTCAAGGCACTGTGGTCTGAAAAGATGCTTGATATAATTTCAATTTTCTTGATTTTGTTGAGCCTTGTTTTGTCTCCTGTTATGTGGTCTATCTTTGAAAGTGTCCCATGTGCCTTTGAAAAGAATGTATATTTTGCTGCTTTGGGGTGAAAAGTTCTATATATATCAGTTAAGTCCATGTGATTTAGTGTGTTGTTCAATGTCTGTATATCCTTGGTGTTTCTTTGCTTGGATGATCTGTCCATTGTTGATAATGGAGTGTTGAAGTCCCCTACTATGAGTGTGTTGTTAATATCCTTGTGGTCTTCTAGTATTTGCTTTATGTATTTGGGTGCTCCTATGTTGGGTGCATATATGTTTATCAGTGTTATATCTTCTTGATGGATTGTTCCTTTAAGTATTATGAAATGTCCTTCTTTGTCTCTTTTTATTGCCCTTGCTTTGAAATCCGTTTTGCCTGATATGAGGACTGCTACCCCAGCTTTTGTTTCAGGTCCATTTGCTTGGAATATTTTTTTATATCCCTCTACTTTCAGTCTATGTATATCTTTTGTTTTGAGGTGTGTTTCTTGTAGACAGCAAATATGTGGGTCCTATTTACTTATTCATTCCGTTACCCTATGTCTTTTAATGGGAGCGTTTAATCCATTTACATTTAACGTTATTATTGACATGGATTTATTCATTTCCCTTCTGTATCTCTGTTCCTCTACTCTTTTTTTGTTTTTTCTCTTCCTTTTTCTTAGTATATTCCCTTTAGCATCTCTTGCAATACTGGTTTTGCGGAGATGTATTCTTTTAGTCTTCCTTTGTCTGAGAAACTCCTTATTTCACCTTCTATTTTGAATGAGAGCCTTGCTGGGTAGAGTATTCTTGGTTGTAGGCCTTTGTTTTTCATTGCTTGAAATATTTTTGACCATTCCCTCTGGTTTGTAATGTTTCTGTTGAGAAATCGGTCGATAGCCTTATTGGAGCTCCCTTGTAAGTGATTTGCTGTTTTTCTCTTGCTGCTTTTAGGTTTCTATTTTTGGATTTGAATGTTGCCATTTTAATTATGATGTGCCTTGGAGTGGGTTTTTGGGAGTTCCTCTTCATTAGAACTCTCTGTGCTTCCTGAACTTGTATAACTTTTTCTCTCATCAGGTTCGGAAAATTTTCTGTCACTATTTCTCCTATCAGTTTTTCAATTCCATGCTCCTTTTCTTCTCCCTCTCTTATTCCTATGATCCTGATATTATTTTTTGATGCTATCCTGTAATTCCCTTACATATTGTTCATATTTTTTCAATCTTTTTTCATTTTGCTGTATCATTTGAGAATTATTACCTACATTATCCTCTAACTCACTAATCCGATCCTCTGCTTCGTTTAGTCTGTTTTTGACTGATTCTACTGTGTTTTTCAGTTCAGAGATTGCAATCTTCATTTCTTCCTGGTTCTTGTTGATAGTTTCTATGTCTTTTTTTATGCTGGTGTAGTTCTCTGCAAGTTCCCTGTAATTTTCTTGGAGCTGTTGGTATCTTCCTTGGAGATCGTCGTAGTTGTTTTTGAGGTTTTCGAGCATATTGAGCTCCTTCACCACCATAGTTTTGAATTCCATGTCTGATATTTGTGCTATGTCTATTCCATCGACCTCTCTTTCTGGGGATTCCTCTTTTCTTTTCATTGAGAGGTTGTTTCTGCATCTTACCCTGTTGGATTCTTCTTGTTTGTTTTTGTTATTTGGATTTGTCTGCTTTGCCTTCCCACCTTTGTGGTATGAGATTTTTTATGGTAGATCTGGGGGTTTCAGTGGTGCAGTCTCTTTGATCTCCTGAGCCTGATGTTCTTGGGGTACCTTTTAAATCGTTTGTTTTTGCTGTCTGGTTATATTTCAGATTTTTTTGTTGTTAGGATATTCCTTCTGGGTTGTTGATTGAGAGTCACTCTATCCACTTTATCTCGAATTCTTTTGTGGAGATGCTGTTAAAAACATAAACACACAGCCCCAGCAGGAGACCCACACCCTCAAAAATATCCCCCACCCTCTATCTTGCTGTCATCAGCCAACGAGCCAGTGTTAATATAAATGGAGAGAGATTAGAACTTTTACATTATGGGAAGAATAGATAAGAGTTGTGTTATTGAAGGAAAAATATAATTTTTGAGAGAGGGGATAATAGGTTTATAATAGTTGAGACTGTGCAAGACAGTAGGTAGTATGTACATTGTATGTTAATAACTATAGAAAAAAAGGGGGAAGAGTACAGAATATAGTAGGAAAGTGGAATTATATAGTATTGGATTTATATAGTAGTTCATCATCGTCATCGGCAACCGTCCGTCTCGAGAGACGATGGTGTAGCTTCTTAAGAGTCTATCTGCACCGCCGAGAATGGCTGTGTAGTCCGACTCGGGAGTGACACGATATCTGTCTCCTCCCGTGTTGAATCGACATCTTGCGATGACGCTGGAGTGTCCTCTCCAGTGAAGCTGAAGCTACAGAGCCTGGGCAGGGTGATATGGAGGGTCTGCTGTTGCCCATGCAGCAGACACCCCCTCTCTTCGCAGCTGAAGGATCCAAGGGAAAGACGGAGTCAATACAGCTTGACTTCAGGTGCGCCGCAGGAGTTGCCGGTGTTGACTACAACGTCAAACCGCCTTAGGGACTCCGGCTCCGGATTTTCTGTCGGGGTTTACTCCCTTAGCCTTTCCCCTGAAGAGGTATGCCGCAAGGCAGCGGAGGTTTTTTGGAGTCAGAGTTTTCCTTCTCTGATGTGCCCTGACTGGAAGATCGAACCAGCGACACTTAGCTCGCAGGCCGACGCTCAATCCACGGAGCCAAACCAGCCAGGGTAATATATAGTAGTTATAGTCTATTTATTTAGAGTGAAAGGGAGGCTAAACTAGGCCCACAAACAAATAAACAATTGAAGAAAAGGCATAAGAAGGAAAGATTATATAAAACAGATGAGAGATATAGTTTGTTTTTTCCTCCTTCCTTCCCCTCCTCCCTCCTCCCCTCCTCTTTCAGGAAGAAAAGAAAAAGGAAAAAGGGAAAAAGAAAAAAAAAAAGGAATGTTTTTACTCAGTTCAGCCTTCTTGTGTCGTCTTCTTTTTCTGTATTCACAGCTGGTCTAATGTGATGGGTCAGAGATTCCTATTCCTTGCAGCAATGGTGTGCATGAGGTGGCTGGCAGGGCACAATGCAAGGCAGCCAAGAGCCCACTTCAGGCCTGCCGCGCTGCGCTCCTAGAAAGCTGGCCGCGCTGCGCTCTGAGAAATCTGCCACGCTGCGCTCAGGGAAAGCCCTCGAGGTGTTTTTTTGGATCGAGCACTGGTGGGCACCCAAGCGGCTGAGGAGCTAGCCTCAGACCTGCAGCACCCTGTTCTGGGAGTTGGTCTTTCGCCTCTTAGGGCAGGGCCGCAGACACCTGTGCTCAGTAGAGGTGAGTGTTTGTGAGTCGCTGCTGCTCACCGTTCCCGCACCTCCTGAGCAGGCAAGCGCAGAGCCTGGGCTAGTGCTCTGCGCTCCAGATTCTGGCCTGGTTCTTCGGCCTGGTGCCCACTGGGCTGGCCCGGGGCGACTGCGCACAGTCTTCTGCATATCCAGTGGGCCCTCCCTGTGCCCGTTGGGTCACTGACTTTATGTCTGTTGGCGTGTGTCCGAGGGGCACCTGGGCACGCAGCCCTGCACACCTGGGCCTGTGAATGAGGGCACTTCCCTATGCGCGCCCCCGCGACACAAGGTGATGGTTGGGGAGTGGATGAGCGCACCATTGCGCCTGCGCTCCTCAAGAATGGCCTACCACCCCCAAACTTTCCTCCCCTCTCCACCAACCACTAGAGAAAAATATAAAGGAGAAATATGTTCTCATTTGCCCCGCAGCACGCTGTCTCCTGTCCTTCAGCACCAATGCCACTTGGTCGAGTCCCATCTCTGCCAGCGGGCAGAGATCCGCTCTCCTCCCAACTCCTCTCCCGGGTAGCCTGTGGTCACCAAAAAGCCTTTGTGTACTTCCAGCCACAGCTCGGGCAGCCGCCCCAGTCAGGAATCCCGTTTCGTCCCCTTTTCCTCCGCTATCCTCACTAAACAGGTTGTTCCCAGATCGATTTTCTCTAATCCAGCAGTGCCTTGGCTCTGCTCCTGCCAGTGTCCAGCTGCTCACTGAGATGTTCTGTCTGCAATTACCCCAAACTGGAGACGGGTCTCGGGAGCCTGAAACCGCAGGCTCTCCTTACTCCTCCGCCATCTTCCCCTTTTTGCAAACACATTTTTATGTGCTTATTTGATATCCTTATATCTTCTTTGGTGAAGTGTCCAAATATTTTGCCATTTAAAATAATTAGCATGTATATCTTACATAACATGAGAGCTTCTTATATTTTTTGAATACAGTCTTTTATCAGTTTCTCTGTTTATTTTCTCCCAGAAGCTTCTATTTTTATTTTGTTAATATCATTTGAAGAGTTTTTAATTTTGATGAAGTCTAATTTATAATTATTTTCTTATGTAATCTCCTTTTTGGGTCTTAGAAAACTGCTTAATCTTGACACACAAAGATGTTCATTCTTTTATGTTTCCTTCAAGAAGCCTTATACAGTTTGCTCCCACATGATCTATTTTGTGTTAATCTTTGTACATGGTCTGAGGTAAATAAGGGTTAAGGTTCATTATTATGCAAATGTTTATCCAAATATTCCAGCACCATTTGTTGAAAAGACTGTCTTTCACCCTACTAAGTTACCTTTGTTGCAAATGAATTGGCCATACATGTGTAGGTCTATTTTGGGACTTTTTAAAAAAAAAATTAAACTATATATCTATTATAATACCAATACCCCTCTATTTTAATTAGTTAGGCTTTAAAATAATTTTTCAAAAGCAATTAGGGGGAGTCCTCCAACCTGATTATTTTTCAAAATTGTGTTTATTATTTTATTGTTATTTCTCTTTATACATTAGTATCTAGTTTTGAATTTCTACCACAATCCTTCTGGAGTGAAGTGACATCATCAAGATGACAAAATAGGAGGTACTTGGTTTTATTTCCAGTCACAGGAGGATCGATTAACTAGTAGCTATTTATGGACAAGAACATCTTTGTGAAAATTCCAGAACCCAAAAGTGAAGCTCAATCACACCCTTAGACCACACATACAAAAAAGAGTAAAGCCACATTAGAAGAATAAGAAGAGCTAGCTCATTTTGACCACATCACTCTCTCCCACCCAGGCCACCACAATGCCAAACTTAGAGGGCTCCCCTGGGCCTATGATTTCTCCAATGAGGAAAAGTGAGCCTGAGGCAGACATTCAGATTCTCCAGCATTTCAGGGAGCTCCTGTCTTACCTCAAGAGGGACAGTGTGAGGACATCAGCAAGGCTAGACTTCCAGGGGTCAGCTAGAAACAAAGCAAGGGGCATGGCTCAAGCAACCAGTGCAGGAATCTTGGCAGACTAGGTTCCTGCTGGTTGGAACACTTGACTGGAGAGTCCAGGCAATAGCTCTGTTCACTCTGACCCCGTCTAGCTAGAAAACACAATGAATCAGAAGGTCTTCCTGGATTCAATACCCAGCTAGCAGTCTGGCCAAGCCACAGAACCTATTATATGGCCCTGTGCAGGCAAGCCAGCAACACTGACCAACTGCAGATCATAGCATCTGGCTCTGCCTCACCAGGATGCCAAGGTAGTGAACTAGTCTGTCTGTGTAGCACTGCCAGTGGCCTGCTCAATCACGGAGCCCAGCCTGTAGACCCACCCCACTGTGGAGAATGAAACCCAGACTGAGGCCCTGTCCAAATGTGGCACACAGCTTGAGATCCCACCTACCCACCCACCATGGTGGAGCCAACCCTGCATTCTAACCTGAAAGCAGTATAATTAGTGTCACCACCTGGCCAGGGAGCAGAGCCTGCATCTCCACTTAATCATGGAGTATAACCAGCAGCAGCACCCTGCCAAAGAGCCCAAGCAGTAGCCCTTCCAAACCTTGGAACATGAGCCTTGCCCAATGAGAGTCAAGGACAGCAACCCCTTCCTGCTCACAGATACTACTACCAGGACTGCCATTTCAAAATTCAAGCTTGTGCTGATTAGTGAAGGTCTTTGCTTGCTGAAGTGAATCTGGAAAAGCTAGAAGAGGAGGTTATTTCTTCAAATGCCCAGGTTTCTCTAATAATTAAACTGAAAAAATGATATGAATATCAGTGCCATCCAGATAAGAAAGAAGATGAGGACATTCGGGAGAGAAAATTGTGAAATCAGTTTTTTCATGTTAAGTTGGCCTCCATTGAATATTTATATGGAAATGTTCAGCAGGCAATTGAAAAGGTGAGCTGGTAGATCAAGAGGGATTTTAAGGCTGGAGACCAAATTTGGGACCCAAAACTACTTATATAGATTGATACATATTGGAGAATTGTAACTATATGAATGAATGTAAATTCCAAGAGGGAAATTAAAAAGTGAATGAAAAATTGAAAAAGACAAAGGAAACATAAACCTTAGAAAGTAAGATTTACAGACTTGAAGTTCTAAAAGTTAATTAGAAGAAATATTTGACACAGGTTTGAATTAAGTTCAAAGAACTCTACAGAACTACCAAGGAGATTTTATTTTCATCACAGTCAGAAAAAATTCTTTCATGACCTTTTGTTTATCTCTTAGATCTATGTAATTTTTTTATATTTGAATAAATCATTATATATTTAATCTCACATGGAATTAATTTCACCATTATTTCATTCTAATTCTTTCTTAGTGAACCTGTTGGTATGTCCACGATCCATTATGTTATTTTCCCTTCTATCCATGCCTTTGCCCAATCCCTATCTCAGGAGTTTCTGCTATCTACTATTGATCCTAAATGTTTCCTCTTTTCTCTTTTTAGCCGTCTCTAAGCTAGGTTATAAATCATTAGACATTTATATCCTTACTTTAGAATATAGGAAAGCATCATTCTATTTATCCAACTAAATCTATTGGTTCCCAATCCAATATTTTGTTTCTAGGAGAGCAATTTGTCATCAGTGGCTCAAAAATATCTTATAAATGTTGGAGAAGTTTCTCTTTTATTTATTATTGTTCCTCCTGCCTAAAAGGTACACAAATCTTCTTTTATCCCATTTCCATTTAAATTAACTCTACAATTATGGTCAACCTCCCACCATACTCATAAAGCATTTTTCTTATCACATAAGCCCATTCTCTGATCTTGTCTCTTCTCAATTTCTTGTTTTAACCACCAGTTTTTACATTTAATCATAAATTTCTCACTTTGCTATTTAATCATTGCATGTGTTCATTGTCTGAACAAATTTGTAATTTCTTTGGTGCAAGAACCTTTGCTTTTATAATTTTCTTAACCCACCATGAAGTGATAAACACATCTATTGTAAAACACATATTTTTGAAGAAAACATATTAAATATATTAGATTTTTAAAGTGGTAATTAAGTTCATTGCCCTCTGAACACTCTTTTCTCTGAAATTTTAACTTGATAAATATTTGCACTTTCTTCATTCAATATTAAAATCAGGTTCTTTATCAATAAAGTATTTCTAGACCACTTAAGCTCACAATGATCTTTCATACCTTCTAGTTAACAATAAAGATAGTAGATGATCAATAACTGAAATATATTTTCCAAGGAGCATTCTACACCCTGGAAAATAGCCCTACACTCATAATATATATTTTTCTGTTGAATTGGGAGAATGTGAAATGCCTTTCCTTATTTCAATAAGAAGAATCTAAGGTCCCCAAATTTTTAATGACACACCTCGAGTCAATTATATGGAAAGTAGTAAATTTAGGATTAAAATCCAAAACTAGTTACTCTAAAACTCAAACTCCTTCAACTGTTTGCTAACATATAGCACTTCTTAAAAATATTTTTGAGCATTCATAGTGCAGCAGTCACTATGCTCAGCATCATGGTTACAGTACAATAAGATAATTCTTGCCCTCACTTTGCTCACAGCCTTATACAGGAATTAAACAGATACACAGATACAACAGATTCAATTAAAGCTTCCTCCATGTATGTTATTCAGAGGTTAAGTGGCAGAGCTGAATGGATATGCCATGAGTGAACATTACAAAAATAAGTCACCCAACACGCCAAAGGAAATACTAGCTAGCCTTTGGTATAAAGGGACTTGATGTTAATTCTCTATGGGAGTCTGGAAGCAGAATAACCTATTTGATAGAATAAGCATATTTTCTATCTTTACCTCCCTTTGAGACATGCAATGTGCTTTCTGGTTGAAATAAAGCCCTTATAGCAGAATCAAACTATAGAATTTAATATCATTGGTAAGGCCTTGTAGTAGCTTTATTTAAAATGGATGTATTTGATTGAAATTTGTTTTAGTTTAGTATTTTTTAAGTTATAGAATTAGATATGATTTGCAGGAGAAAGAAGAGAAAGTCATAGTAATCAACAATGTAGCACCCTCAGGCACAATGAAGACATTTTAGGTTTTGAAATGGTATTTTTAATCAATAAATAAAAACAACTGTCATCAGTAACTATAGGATTTAATTAGCAAATAGTTAAAGTTGTCTCTTTAACATTGTTGGTGTCTGAGCATATAGTCAATCCATGTGTCATGTTTTCTCTCCTTCTCTGGCATGTAGGAGGGTGTGAGATAACATGTCCTTGGTGCCTCTCATTATAAATTTAATTCTTCACTCTGAACTTGTTTTTACACTTTTCATGTTTCTGTGATGTCTTTTGAGAAGCCTATGATATGAGAAAAGGATGAGTATATATTCCCACATGTAGTGAATATAGTTCTTCTATGAGCCCTGTGTTTTATCTATCTTAGAACTCTTTCAACATTCTCACATTCATTCATTCATTTTTAATCAATCATCATTAGCACCTTCTGTGTATAAGACACAATATTACACATAGGTAATGCAAAATTGACTAAGACATGGCACATAATATCAAAGAATGCCTATTTAGAAGAGAAATAGTATATTGAGTACCTGGCTGGTTTGGCTCAGTGGATTGAGCGTCGGCCTGCGAGCTAAGTGTCGCTGGTTCGATCTTCCAGTCAGGGCACATCAGAGAAGGAAAACTCTGATTCCAAAAAACCTCCGCTGCCTTGCGGCATACCTCTTCAGGGGAAAGGCTAAGGGAGTAAACCCCGACAGAAAATCCAGAGCCGGAGTCCCTAAGGCGGTTTGACGTTGTAGTCAACACCGGCAACTCCTGCGGCGCACCTGAAGCCAAGCTGTATTGACTCCGTCTTTCCCTTGGATTCTTCAGCTGAGAAGAGAGGGGGGTCTGCTGCATGGGCAACAGCAGACCCTCCATATCACCCTGCCCAGGCTCTGTAGCTTCAGCTTCACTGGAGAGGACACTCCAGCGTCATCGCAAGATGTCGATTCAACACGGGAGGAGACAGATACCGTGTCACTCCCTAGTCGGACTGCACAGCCATTCTCGGCGGTGCAGATAAACTCTTAAGAAGCTATACCATCGTCTCTCGAGACGGACGGCTGCCGACGACTAGTATATTGATATTTTTAACCTTAAATACCCAGGATTTCAAAGTAAGGTCGACAAAATTAATGATATGTGTTATCTTATTACCTCATTCTTAATTTTAGGATGTTATTTACCACTCTTAAATTTCTTCCATTTTCTAATATCTCATAAAAATCAAAGAATGGTCTGTTTGTGCTCACAAGCCAGTCCTGGTCAATGCTTGCACTTCTGCCACTGTTCTAGTCTGAAATAATATAAATCCTAGTACTCAGACTACTTCTGAGCTGATAGTTTTCCTTAAACTATGGTCACAATACTTCTTTTGGTATACTCCCTACAACACTGCTCCTTATATTCTGTTAAACACTCACTAATGTTATTCGAGCTAATGGCCCTATATTGCATAGGTTTGATAGTCTTGTACCAAAAATATGTAGAAAGATATTCTCACCCAGCTTCCTTCAATTTTATACTCTCATAGTAGACATGATAAAATAATTTTTTTGTTTCAGTGTTTTTTGTCTTTAAAAAATTTTAAACACCCATTTATTCTAAGACCTGCACACACCAAATCCTAGAATCATGGTAGGTCTAGATAAAAGACCTCAAATGTGTCCAGAACCACTACTCACCTTTGAAAATTGATGTCTGTTTTTGACTCATGTGAGACTCTATCACTTGGAGCCAGTTTTATTCCTGAAATTTGCCTACTGTCACTCCTTTCATCTCAGTTAAAATTCAATTTAACATGCCCATATATGTCTGAACAGCCAGATATGGTTCATACATTTTAGTGAATGTTAATAAAAACATGAATATATCATTTAACCCCACATATATGACATATTCCTACCTCAGTTCCAGGCAATCCAGGCACCCTCTATAAATATAAACATATAAGTGTAATTATATGCTAAAATAGCTTTATAGAAAACAAAATTGAATGGAGATTATGTAAATTCTATGGGGTGGGATTAGGTACAAAAAAGTGAACATAGAGAAAGTGACCTGGAAGATGCATATTGAATGATGTCAATAGACCAGGAAGCAAAATGAAAGCATATTCTAGGTAGAGAAAGCATCATGAGCAAAGGCATGAAAGAACATGTCATGTTCCACCATCTGTGAGTAGTTCAATATAGAGGGGAAAAAATGAGAGGTGAGTCTTTAGATATGATGAGTTTGAAGTTAACTGTGGAACATCTATGGGGGAAGACAATAAGCCATTGAAGTGGATGATATGTCTTGGCTGAATATAGAAATTTAGTAGACATAATCATATGTGGTAATTGAAGACCTGGGAGTAGATGGATACTCAGGAAGAACATTTGGATAAAGGAAAAAGTGGAGTAAAAATGAAACTGATAAAATCCAGCATTTAAGGCAAAGAATTATCAGTGACAATTTAATAGCAAGGACAAGATTCTCTCAAAGTTACCAAGATAAGAGTTTTTATTATAAGGATACAGTTATAATAATAAAGTAAGGACTAAAAATTGAGCTAAATATTGTGAGAGGATAACTTGAAGCCTATCAGGTACTTAGGTTTCTTCCTCTACTCTCCAAGCCTGCATTCTCCAGTCTTTCTGAATGTTGGCTTCATTATTATGTCTCTAATTTTCTGCTTCCACATACTCATGGAAAATATATGATACCTCAATTCTGGATCTGGATCACTTTCCATTTCAAGTTATCTGACAAAAAGAAACTCAATTTCAAATTTAAACTTAAAGCAGTGGCTCATTGGCTTATTTCAGATCAAATCTCCTGTTGTGGTTGATATATAAAACATATATACACAAATATTTACATTTTAAAATATTTTATCACACTAGAAAGATAACCAAAGTATCAATAAGTCATGAAACCAAGCTTCAATAAAGAAAGAAAGTCCAATATTTACATCTGATTTTCTACTGATTTGTTGATTTGAAATAGGCAGCTAAGCAATTGAGAAGCTGCCAGCCATTTCAGAAGTATCCTGGGGTTGCAGGACAAGCATTGGAATCCAGGGATCACCAAAGAGGGAGAATAATAGAAAACACTGCCAGCTATCAATGGAACCCTGCTAAACCACACCTTGGGTAAGAAGGATAATCCACAACAAATATGAAAGACTATAGTCTAATTTTTTAATCACCTCCACCCCTGATTGGATGTAGGTGATTTGCCTTCAACTTCTTGACAGAACAAGAGTAAATAATTTCTTCTTGTGGAAGACAATATGAAGTAAAACCACAAAGTGCCTCCACAAACTATAATTCACAATGTTATATAGTCCATCAAAAGTAACAAGATCAAAAATAAATTATGAGAGAAACAAGATGGCGGAGGAGTAAGTGGAAGCTACACTAACTTCCTCCCAGAACTAGTCTGGATTTACAACGTAATTTTGGAGAAATCATCTGGAATAACCAACCGAACACCAGCTGGAGAGAAGTCTTATAACCACGGAGAGACAAAAAAGGCTGCTACATCACAACGTGACCGGTAGGGAGTGCAGAGATGCAGAAGGGCTGGCTGGGCTCACACGGGTGGCAGCTGAAGGGGCTGAGAAACAGCTCAGTAGCTGGGGATTCCCCCTGAGAAGGGCAGAGTCTAAACCCCCAGCCAGGCTCCCCAGCCTACAGCAACAGAGTGGAAAGTAAAATAGTATCCAGCTGAGAAAAGCGAAAAGCCACAGGGTTTCTTGCTAGCCGGAGAGAAACAGCTGGAGAAAAAGAGCTCTTAAGCGGATCACATACAAAAATATTTTGGCCCCCACTTACCCTGGGCACAAGCAGAGGGAAGACAGAGAGGACTGGAAATGTTTGGGGAGAGTTTGGTGTGATGGCTTTGAGGGGAGAGCTGGGGAAGCGGCCGGCCGGGTCCCAGTGTCCCAGTGCTGACTCATCCCCACACTTCAGGCAGGCCATTCCTGGCCAAGTGGCGTCAGCCTGAGGGGAAGCAAAGGCCCTGCCTACAGGAATTAAGCTGCCACAACCACGGTCCTTAAGCCTGACAGCTAATCACAGATTGAATAGATTAACAACTAAAGGAGACAGACAAAGGCAGTAGATCCCTGGAAGTCTCCAACAGGCTGCCTAGGCCCAGACTGGTACAGGATCTGATGCCACCAGGGGCAGACCCAGGAAGTGCAGATCATTCTAAGAAGCACCAACAAACAATAGGAGTCACAAAAATGGGGAGACAGAGAAACAACCCCCCATTGAAAGGAAAGGTAGAGTCCCCAGAAAGAGTGCTAAATGAAATAGAGGGGAGCCAACTATCAGATATGGAATTGAAAGCATGCATTATGGAGAAGCTCAATGAGCTCAGCGGAAACTACAAAGAACTCCAGAAAAACTACAGTGAACTCCAGAAGAATTATAAGGAACTTACTGAGAATGATACCAGCATCAAAAAGGACATGGAAGCTATCAATAAGAGCCAGGAGGAAATGAAGAATACGATCTCTGAATTGAAGAACGCAGTAGAAGGAATTAAAAACAGGCTAGAGGAAGCAGAAAATCGGATCAGCGAGCTGGAGGACAATGCAGACAAAAACTCACAGACAGTGCAACAAAATTAAAAAGGTTGAATAAGACTGAAGAGGCTCTAAGACAGCTGCAGGACAACATGAAATGTAATAATATCCGTATCATAGGAATTCCAGAAGGAGAAGAAGAAGAGCAAGGGATAGAAAACCTCTTAGAAAAACTAATGACAGAAAACTTCCCTAACATGAAGAGAGAAAGAATCATGCAAGTCCAGGAAGCACAGAGGGTCCCAATGAAGATGAACCCCAACAGGCCCACTTCAAGACACATCATAAATAAAATGCCAACATTCAAAGACAAAGAGAGAATCCTAAAAACCAAGAGAGAAACAACTAATAACATACAAGGGAGCTCCAATAAGGCTATCATCAGATTTCTCAGCAGAAACACTACAAGCCAGAAGGGAATGGCAAAATATATTCCAAGTAATGAAAAACAAAGGCCTACAACCAAGAATACTCTACCCAGCAAGGCTCTCATTCAAAATGGAAAGTGAAATAAAGAGTTTCCAAGACAAAAGAAGGTTAAAAGAATACATCTCCACCAAACCAGTATTGCAAGAGATGCTAAAGGGACTGCTTTAAGAAGATGAAGAAACAGAGGAAGACAGAGAGGAACACGAGTACAAAGGGGGAAAATGACAATGAATAAGTACTGAGAGAAAGAAGGAACTTCTACCATTTGCAACAACATGATTGGAACTAGAGAGAATTATGCTTAGCGAAATAAGCCAGGCAACAAAAGAAAATTACCTTACGCTATCACCTGTTAAAGGAAACTAATGAACAACACAAACAAATGAGCAAAATTGAACCAGAGGTATGTAAACGAGGAATAAACCAACAGTAACAAAGGGGGAGATGGGAGGGAGAGAAGTGGTAAGAAGAGGAAGGGTCTAGTCAAAGAACATGTATAAATGACCCATGGACATGGACAACTGGGTGGGGACTGAATGTGGGAGAAGGGAGGGACAGGGTGCAGGGAAGCAAGAGGGGGAAAAAAGTGAGACAACTGTAATGGAAAAACAAACAAACAGAAAAATTTTTAGTGGGGGAAAAAATAAAAATATAAAGAATAGAAATGCAAGTTCAGTGAATATTAGAGGGACAAGAATTTTCCTTCACACTGTATATTTTTCTCCCTATCTGATCCCTCCAGAATTTGGCATTCTAAAGAAGTAAGTAATGACCTAAGTTTCTTTGCATAAAACTAATAAGACCAGTTGTTAATAACGATGTTTTTGACTAAGACTTTGACTGGAATGTCATGCCTAAAGGAGACATGATTGGGCTTTGGTTATTACCAAAAAGCCCTGAGCAACTGGGACTGACTTTCAAAGGTAATAAAAGTCCACGAGATAAAAGGCCTGGTACCTTGGATGGATGAGCGGTCCATAACAATCTTTCCAGGGAAGGAACGAAGGTTGTTTTCCTGAAAGATGGCTAGAAGGGACCTTAAGGCACAATGGAAAACCAGGAGGACCTGGAAAAGACAGGTGTTTACAGGCAAGGTTGAATGCCAGGTATGTGGCTCAACTTCTGTGCCCTGAAGGGCCGACTGAAGGTCACCCTAAATGTTCCTTGCGTAAGTTCCAGCAAAGCAGAACTAAAGATCATAAGTGATCATTTTCTGCTCTTGTTGTGTTTATGCAAATGAACAGGATAAATTAAAAATGAACTTAATGCAGTCCTTTTAATGACAAGGAGGGTAATCTTAGGGAGAAAAATCAAGATTCAAGGAATATCACAATGCCCAGTGGTAGACTATAAAGTAGTGCAGCTAACCATCTTTAAAGTTTCTTTTCATTTAAAATTTGTTTTCATTTGAAAGTTAATCTATGTCTGTGGCATTATCAAAGATGTTTAATTTACAGGCGAGAAGGATGTCAAATGCCTTGCAACTGGATGTCTTTCCGATAAGACAGTCCTAGATATTTAGAGACTTCTATGTGGGTTATGTTACGTAAATTAACATGTGTTTTCTGTTTTCAAAGGGCATAAGCCTACGATCTCATTACCTGAGTGATTGTCTGTACGTATAGGCCTCACTTAATCCTGTCTGCATTGCTGCCTCCTGAGACTCAATGGTTTGGCTGAACTAAGTGGCTGGGTTGGTGAAGAACGGGGTGGTCTGTGGGCTTCACTTTAAAACTGGTTTCTCTTTTCTATCCTAATGGCTTGGACAGAAAGAGCCCAGAGGCCTGAGAGGGGGGAAACCTAAAATATTTCCCTCAGTCCAAACTAAGTATAATGGGCAAAAGGGTTTTGGACAGGTGAGATGTACCTGGCATACCTTCCTCCAAAGAAACCCTTCTTTTCCCTAATGTGGGACATTGAAAAATTAATACCTGTCTTTTGTCATCTAGTGGTTACGGATTGAATGATGTCCTTTAACCCTGTTGCCCCCAGAATACAACAAGGATGCCAGCCTGTTAAACCAAGCATGCCGTTGTCCAGAGACAGCCAACCAACCTGGAGTCTGCACGGTCCTTCCCCTTGTGGGAAGGCCACCCTCCCCTCCACACCCCCACTCTTATTAGGGATTTCTTGACCCAAGGGTAGGTAGGACGATGACCATGTCCAGCTTGAAGCAGCTAGAGGAGCTCGAGACCTTCGTCCATTGTCCTTTATAAGATTGTAAAGGGTCTTAAGTCTGAGAGGGAGGGATTGTTATTTTTTATTGTTAAAATATTTAACTAATTAATTAATTATTTAAAAAAAAGAAGAAGAATATATGAAAGGGTGAGCCATGGGCATGGACTTGGGGAGGGGATTGTCGGGGAAGGGGGGTGCTTGGTGGAGGGGAGCAAAGGGGAAAAAATTGGAACTATTGTAACAATATAATCAATAAAATATACTTAAAAAATAAAATAAATTATGAAGTATTATAGAAAAAGGACATAATAGAAATGGACTGATAGGTGACCCAAATATGATATTGAATTTATCAAGGACAGGCTTTCAAATATGTCTCTGAGAAAGCAGGCAGGTGAGCTGACATTGCTCCACAGGTTTTTATGTGTTGTGTTTTCACTATTTCCTTCTAAATAATTTATAAATTTAGTTTGTTTACTTTTTTAACACAAAACTTATTTTAAAATGAGAATGTGGATTTAAAAAATCCCTAGCGTGTAGGTTAAATTTGGTTCTCTATTTCTAATTTTATTGCATCCTGATCCACAAATGTGTCCTGTGTAACTTCTGCTTTAGGGAAAAAATATAGTTGCAATTCTGTGGCCAATTTACATGAAGAAGTTTTGTCAATATTTCAAGTATTTGAAAATAATATTCGTTTTCTTTCTGTTGGGTATGCAGTTTATATATATATAATAAGAGGAGGTTTTAGTGACAATATTATTTTATAACCTACAAGCTAAAAAAGGAGTAAAATGAAACAATAAAATTATTAATTCAAAATAATTATTTTTAAAGGTGAAGGGATTATTCAAAGAACATATATGAATGACCCATGGACATTAATAGTGTGGGGAATGATTATGGAATCAGGGAGTGGGTGGGGTGGAGAGGAGCAAAGGGAGGAGGAAATTGGGACAACTCTCATAACATAAACAATAAAAAACTCATTTATTGACTCTAAGTATTAAAATTTCAAACTAAAAACAAAAAAAAATTACTTTCCCACCCTGGCTGGTGTGACTCAGTGGCTTGAGTGCCAGCATATGAACTGGAAGGTTGCCAGTTTGACTCCAAGTCAGGGCGAGGTTCCCAGTTTGGGGCATACGAGAGGCAACATATTGATGTTTCTCTCACACATCAATGTTTCTCTCCCTCTCTTTCTCTCCCCCTTCCCCTCCCTCTAAAAAAATTAAGTCTTTAAAAATATTACTTTCTGATAGTTTTAATTTTTTATATTGTGCAATAAACCTTCATAATCTTGGTTTTGAAGTCTTTGTCAACTTAAAAAATATACAAAGTCTGTCTGAAAAAAGTCCATCCATTGTTAGTATAATGAGAATGGTTTGTATGACATCAATGTAACCTGGCATCCAAAGAGAGTGGACAGGAATGCACATGCATGAACAATGATGTTCACTGTTCTAGTCAGTGAGGGTGGTAGATGCAGTTGAGTGAGCATGTGTACTGTATGACTGTCAGATTCAAAATGACTGAGTAGAGCCATGAATCTGCATCAAATTTTGTGTTAAGCTAGAACACTCCTCCACATAAACTATTCAGATGATTCAAAAGGTTTTTGGGGACAATTCAACGAGCACAGCTCAAATAAAAGTGTAGCACAAACACGTCAAAGGTGTTCAAGAATCTGTTGAAAGTGATCCACATTCTGGTAGGCCTGCAACAAACAGAACACCTTGGAATGTTGACAGTGTTTGTGATGCAATCAACAAAGATCAGTGACTGACAATCTGAGGACTAGAAGCTTATCTGAGGATGCCAAAAACTACTGTGTCCTAGATTTTGATGCAGGATCTTGGCATGAAATATGTGATGGCAAAATTTGTTCTGCAGCTTCTGCTACCAGAGCAGAAGGAACATCATGCTGCAGTTGCTAATGACTTAATTCAAACTGCTACCAATGAAACAGATTTCCTCAAGAAGATCATAACTAGAAATGAATTGTGGGTCTATAGCTAAGTGTGTGATCTGGAAACAATGGCCCAGTCTTCCCAATGGAAGTCGCCTGAATCTCCACTCCCAAAGAAGGCACGGCAAAGTTGCAGCGAGATCAAGACCATGTTAACTGTGTTTTTTGATTGGGACGGTGTTGTCCATCAGTAGTATGCTGCTCCAGGCCAAACAACTAATAAGGAATATTATCTCAATGTTCTCCATCAATTGAGAGATGCAATACAATGACAACAGTCACAGCTATGGGCAACTGGTGATTGGCAGCTTCATCACAACAATGATCCTGCTCCTGCATCACATATTATGCAGTTTTGGAGGGAACATCAAATCACCTAGGTGACTTAGCCTCCCTTGAACCCATATTTGTTTCCTACATCTTCTGGCTTTTTCCAAAACTAAAATAACCTTTGAAACTGAAGAGATTTTATACTGTCAATGAGATTCAGGAAATAGGATAGGGCAGCTGCAGAGTTTTTTGAATAGTGGAAGAGATGCTAGGAGAACTGTGGGAGGTCCGAAGGTGCCTACTTTGAAAGGGTCTAAGGCATTATCGTCCTGTGTACAATGTTTCCTGTATCTTGTATCTTCAATAAATGCCTATTTCTCATGTTAAAAGATAGTTTTTATTATTAGAAAATCAATAGTAAGAAGACAAATAAATGCAAATATATTAGTAATTACATTAAATGAACTAAACACTCAAGTTAAAAGACAAGTTTTATCATAATAAGTTAAAGTGTTGAGTACAAACCATGGTCTCCTTATCAGTCTCTCAATGACATCATTTTGTGTCCCTCTGGGTTGAAGTGATGCCTGTGTAGAAACTCACTCTAGTTTCATATTTTTGGTGGAATATCATGTTTTTTGACAGAAGTTCTGGCTTACCACACAGGAGTCATATGATGTAATTTCAAAATGCAGGTAGTACCTCTCTTTACAAAACCCTTGAACAATGGGAATTGGGAGATTTTTAGCAGATAAATTATTCTCCAACCCCCCTCTATAAACTACTTTAAGTTGCACTTTCCTCTTGAAACACATATAAATATCTTACATAAGGGAATAAACTTGTTGAACAATTTTCAGTGTTTTTTAGAATTGATGGCATCATAACACATTATATAGAAATACTTTACATTTTTCTTTGTCTTAGTTTCCCACTTTGCTTAGAGTTCTGTCTTAGATTAAACCTAAAATTGGTAAACGTAAATAAAATAGACTATCTCCTGGGAAGAAAACACCACTTAAAGAACCCAATACAAGATTAAATAGATGCTATGAATTGGCATACACCTAAAAGAAACAAATTGAATCCAGAATTTAAAACCTTCTTATGGTCCTGGCTAGTGTGGCTCAGTAGATTGAGCACCAGCCTATGAATCAAAGGGTTACTAATTCGATTCCCAGTCAGGGTATATGCCTGGGTTGTGGGCCAGGTCCTCAGTTGGGGGTGTACAAGAGGCAGCCACACATTGATATCTCTCTCCCTCTCTTTCTCCCTCCCTTCCCCTCTCTAAAAATAAATAAATAAAATCTTTTAAAAAACCCTTCTTATGAAAACAATTAGAAATCTGAGAACATTTACTATTGATTTCTATTAATAACTTAAGGATAAAATTAAAACCAATATTATACAAATTATTAAAAGAGGAAAAAGGTAATACTACTCACTTAATATTAAGAGGCTGGTAACATTTCTACTGGAACATAAAAATAATACCAAAATAAAATAAAATTGCAAGCCTATATTTTTGTGTACATGAATGTAAAAACACAAAATGTGTTAGGTTTGCAAAATAAATTTGTGATTTGAAAGGGGTTAATATGCCATGAAAATTTGGGTCTATTATAGGAATGTTTGATTTAACATCCAAAATTAATCAGTCATTTCCCACATAAACAGAATAAAAAAAATATTTCACAAGATACATTAAAAATACAATTGATAAAATTTAATATATATTAGCAAAGTGGGAATAATAGGAAACTACCTCAATCTGATAAAGGATATTTACATGAACTTATACTAAGTATCACATTTAAATGTAAAATATTCAAAGTTTTCTCCTTGAGATCAAGAATAATAAAAAAAATTAACTATGAAGAATTCTATTTAAAATTGCACTGGATTTCCTAGCAGGTGGGGTAAGACATGGAAACATAAAAGCTCTAGAGACTGAAATGAAAAGAAATACAATTAACATTCTTTTAAGGAAACATGAAGACATACATAAAAATCCAAAGAAATCTATAGATAAATGTTACATTCAATAGATGAATTTAACAAGGTTTTAAGATACAATATCAGTACAAGAAAAACCTATAGCAACAGGTAATTAGACAATAACAATTTTAAAATAATATAATTTATGATAGTGTCAAACATATCAAATAACTAAGAATATGTTTAATAACAATTTAGAAAGACCTTAACACAAAAATCTCTAACAGATTAAAAGAAAACAATTTTAAAACAAATGTAAATGAAGGGATAAATCATATTCATGGATTTGAAGACTCGGTATTTTCAAAATGTTAATTCTATTGAAATTTATATATAGCTTCAATGTTTGCCTTATAAAAATTCCAGTAGAATTCTTATCGAATTTAAAACTCTCATTCTAAATTATTTACAGAAATGCAAAGGACAAAAAAAATAGACAATCATAAAAAGAAAAAAGATAGAATCATATTACCCAATGTTAGGGCTTATTATAAGCTTATAGTAAGTTAGCTACTGTGGTGTTAGTACCAATATATGAAATAGACAAATGGGACAGGAGAGAAATTGCAGAAACAATCTCTAACACATAAGGGCACTTGTTTGATCACAAAGGTGGCATAACAGACTACAGGGAAGTGATTATCTCTGGAGTAAATTTATTGAATCAATTGTATAGACATGTGTGAAAAAATAAAATGACCCTTATATCTATCATATCACATACAAACATTAATCACAGGTCAATTGAAGATCCAAAATGTTAAAGTAAAGTCATTGAGTTTCTAGAACTTGTCATAAGAAAATATCTTCATGACTTTGAGATAAGGAAAGGTCTCATAAAGGGGACACAAATATCTCTAATACATATAATCAATAAATAATTTATGTCCATAATATTAAAAGAATTCCTACAAATAATTATGAAAAAGATGAACAAGTCAATAGCAAAATATAAATATATGAAAAGGAGCTTAATTTATTTTTTAATCAAGGAAATTTACAACTATAATGAGGTATTATTAAGATAACATCTGACAATAGAAGTGTTAGCAATGTTTTGTAGCAACCAAAACTCTCCTATATTTCTGGTGGGAATGCAAACTGGTACATTCATTTTGGAAAACTCTTTTTTTTTTTAAATTATTTATTTGTTTGTTTGTTTTTAGAGAGAGAGGAAAGGAGAAAGAGAGGAAGAGAAACATCACTGTGTGGTTGCCTCTCACGTGTGTCCGCAACTGAGGACCTGACGTGCAACCTAGTCATGTGTCATGACTGGGAATTGAACCAGCGACACTTGGCTGGCCGATGCTCAATCCACTGAGCCAGAGTAGCCAGGTGGGAAACTCTTTAGCAACATCTACTAAAACTAAACATATTGTTGTCCTAAAGCCCCATAATTACATTCTTAAATATATACAATATCTAATTGTGTATATGGTCATGTGATGTTTAATGGGAAGAATATGTTCCGATAAATGAGTTCTTAGGCAATTTCATTGTGTGAAATCATAGAGTGCACTCATGCAACCTTATATGGTAAACCCTGCTATGCACCTAAGCTATATGGTATAGCCCATTCCTCCTAGGACACAAGCTTGTACAGAATATTACTGTACAAACAACATGGGATTAAATCAAGAACAAGTGAAAAGTATACAATCAAGAGACAATAAATACCACATAC
This sequence comes from Furipterus horrens, assembly GCF_987537825.1. Classification (NCBI taxonomy): domain Eukaryota; kingdom Metazoa; phylum Chordata; class Mammalia; order Chiroptera; family Furipteridae; genus Furipterus; species Furipterus horrens. The sequence goes on from NW_028327187.1 coordinate 36,655,211, forward strand.
ATGAGGCTGCTGCCAGCATAACACAGCATACAGTTGCACAGCAAAGTTTTTTATAAGTCGAAAGAGTATATTCTAAAATGATGATAAAAATATAGTAAATATACAAATAAATAAAAGTTATTTATTATCATTATCAAGTACTATATACTATACAGTACATAATTTTATGTGCTATACTTTTATACAACTGGCAGTGCAGTAGGTTTACTTACACCATCATCACCATGAACATGTGAGTAATGTGTTGCACTATGATGTTATGACAACTATGATGTCACTAGGTGACAGGAATATCTCAGCTACATTATAATTTTATGAAACCACAGCCTTCCATTGACTGAAGCATTATTATTTAGTGCATGTCTGCATGTATGCACAAATACACATGTAAAAGAATGTCTTTAGAAAAAACCTCTCTTTTTTTCTTGATGAGCCTGGTTAAAGGCTTGTCAATTTTGTTTATCTTTTCAAAGAACCAGCTCCTACTTATGTTGATCTTTTGAATTGTTAGTTTAGTCTCTATGTTATTTAATTGTGCACTGATCTTGATGATTTCCTTCCTTCTACTTGATCTGGGCTTTGCTTGTTGTTCTTCCTCTATTTCTTGTAGCTGTAGGGTTAAATTTTTTATTAGAGATTCTTCTAGCTTTTTTAGGTAGGCCTGCATTGCTATGAACTTTCCTCTCAGGACTGCTTTCACTGTATCCCATAGATTTTGGGTTATTGTGTGTTCATTATCATTAGTTTCCAGAAACTCTTTGATTTCCTCTTTGATGTTATTGTTAACCTATTCATTATTTAATAGCATGTTATTCATTCTCCATGAGTTTGAATGTTTTTGAGTTTTTTCCTTGAGGTTGATTTCCAATTTTAAGCCACTGTGATCTGAGAAGATGCTTGATATAATTTCAATTTTCTTGAATTTGTTGAGGCTTGTTTCATGTCCTACCATGTGGTCTATCTTTGAAAATGTTCCATGTGCAATTGAGAAGAATGTATATTTTGCTTCTTTGGGGTGAAACGTTCTATATATATCGACTAAGTCCATTTGATCGAGTGTTGTTCAGTGCCTCAATATCTTTGGTGTTTCTTTGCTTCGAAGATCTGTCCAGTGTTGACAATGGGGTGTTAAAGTCCCCTACTATGAGTGTGTTACTGTCTATATCTTTCTTGAAGTCTTTCAAAATTTTCTTTACACAATTGAGTGCTCCTAAGTTGGGTGCATACATATTTATAAGGGTTATATCTTCTTGATGGTTTTTTCCCTTAAGTATTATGAAATGTCCTTCTTTATCTCCTTTTATGGCCTTTGCTGTGAAATCTGTTTTGTCTGATATAAGTATTGCTACCGCAGGTTTTTTTTCATGTCCATTTCCTTGAAATATTTTTTTCCAACCCTTAACTTTCAGTCTGTGTAGATCTTTCGTTCTAAGGTGGGTCTCTTGTAGACAGCATATATGTGGGTCATTCTTTCTAATCCATTCAGCTACCCTATGTCTTTTGATTGGAACATTTAATCCATTTATATTTAAGGTTATTACCAATAAGTACTTATTCATTGTCATTTTCCCCCTTTGTACTCATGTTCCTCTTTGTTTCACTCTGTTTCTTCACATTCTTAAAGCAGAACCTATAGCATCTCTTGCAATGCTGGTTTGGTGGAGATGTATTCTTTTACCCTTCTTTTGTCTTGGAAACTCCTTATTTCATCTTTCATTTTGAATGAGAGCCTTGCTGGGTAGAGTATTCTTGGTTGTAGGCCTCTGTTTTTCATTGCTTGGAATATTTTTTGCCATTCCCTTCTGGCTTGTGGTGTTTCTGCTGAGAAATATGATGATAGCCTTATTGGAGCTCCCTTGTATGTTATTAGTTGTTTCTCTCTTGCTGCTTTTAGGATTCTCTCTTTGTCTTTGAATGTTGGCATTTTAATTATGATGTGTCTTGAAGTGGGCCTGTTGGGGTTCATCTTCATTGGGACCCTCTGTGCTTCCTGGACTTGCGTGACTCTTTCTCTCCTCATGTTAGGGAAGTTTTCTGTCATTAGTTTTTCAAAGAGGTTTTCTATCCCTTGCTCTTCTTCTTCTCCTTCTGGAATTCCTATGATACGGATATTATTACATTTCATGTTGTCCTGCAGCTGTCTTAGAGCCTCTTCAGTCTTATTCAACCTTTTTAATTTTGTTGCACTGTCTGTGAGTTTTTGTCTGCATTGTCCTCCAGCTCGCTGATCCGATTTTCTGCTTCCTCTAGCCTGTTTTTAATTCCTTCTACTGCGTTCTTCAATTCAGAGATCGTATTCTTCATTTCCTCCTGGCTCTTATTGATAGCTTCTATGTCCTTTTTCATGCTGGGGTAATTCTCAGTAAGTTCCTTGTAGTTTTTCTGGAATTCCTTGTAGTTTCCCTGGAGTTCTTTGTAGCTCCTGCTGAGCTCATTCAGCTTCTTCATAATCCATGTTTTGAATTCCATATCTGATAGTTTACTCTCCTCTATTTCATTTAGCACTCTTTCTGGGGATTCTACATTTCCTTTTGATGGGGGGTTGTTTCTCTGTCTCCCCATTTTTGTGACTCCTATTGTTTGTTGGTGCTTCTTCGAATGATCTTCACTTCCTAGATTTGCTTCTTGTGGTGTCAGATCATGTACCAGTCTGGGCCTAGGCAGCCTGTTGGAGACTTCCAGGGGTCTACTACCTTTGTCTGTCTTCTTTAGTTGTTAATCTATTCACTCTGTGATTAGCCTTCAGGCTCAAGGACCATGGGTGTGGCAGTTTAATTCCTGTAGGCAGGGCTTTTGCTTCCCCTCAGGCTGACACCACTTGGTGGGGGGGGATGGTTTGCCTGCAGTATTGGGGGTGAGTCAGCACTGGGACCCGGTTGGCTGCTTCCCCAGTTCTCCCCTCAAAGCCACCGTGCCAAACTCTCCCCAAGTGTCTCTAGTCCTCTCTGCCTTCCCTCTGCTTTAGCCCAGGGTAAGTGGGGGCCAAAATATGTTTGTATGTGATCCGCTTAAGAGCTCTTTTTCTCTTACTGTTTCTCTCCGGGTAGCAAGAAACCCTGTGGCTTTTCCCTTTCCACAGCTGATACTATTTTACTTTCCACTCTGTTGCTGTAGGCTGGGAAGCCCAGCTGGGGGTTTAGACCCTGCCCTTCTCAGGGGGAACCCCCGGCTGCTGATCTGTTTCTCAGTTCCTTCAGCTGCCACCCGTGTGAGCCCAGCCAGCCCTTCCCCGTCTCCACACTCCCTGTCGATCAAGTTGTGATGTAGCGGCCTTTTCTGTCTCTTCGTGGTTATAAGACTTTTTTGCAGCTAGTGTTCTGTTGGTTATTCCAGATAATTTCTCCACAATTAATTTATAAATCCAGACTTGTCCTAGGAGGAGGTTAGTGTAACTTCCACTTACTCCTCCGCCATCTTGGATCCCTGGAAACATTCTTTATGAAAGATATAACCTGGAAACAACCCAAATATCAACAGTAGATGAATACTTTTTGGCATATTCTTTGTACAGTGAAATATTATACATTAACAAAAAATAAAGAAGTTCAGCTACACAGAACATGAGACCTCACAAACATATAATAAGTAAATAGGGAACACACCAGAAAGTATATATTATCTATTTAGTTATAAAAAAATTCAATAATGGACTAAACCAATCCATAATGTTAGAAGGTAAAATAGCATTTCTCTTCGGAGAGGTGGCAAGGAATTGTGACTTGGCAGTGAGTATAAAGACAGCTTCTGAATTGTTGGCAATGTTCTGTTACATGAATGTGAAATTCATCAAGCAGACACTTGGGATTCTCAAGAAAAGATTTTTTTTAAAGAAAATATTTATTATATTTTTTTCCATTATCATTTAGTACCCTCATTACTCCCTCATGCCCACAATCACCACAGTGTTGTCCATGTTCATGAGTCCTTTTTCCCTTTTTCTTAATTCCTCTACCCCTTAACCTCCCTCTGCAGCTGTCATCTTCTCTCCATCCATGAGTCTGTTTCTGTTTTGCTTGTTAGTTCAGTTTGTTCATTAGATTCCACATATGAGTGAAATCATATGGTATTTGTCTTTCTCTGACTGGCTTATTTCACTTAGCATAATGTTCTCCAGGTTCATCCATATTGTTGCAAAGGGAAAATTTTTCTTCTCTTTCGGCCAAGTAGTATTTCATTGTGTAAATGCCCCATAGTTGTTTTATCAACTCACCTCTCATCTATTGATGAATACTTGGGCTGCTTACATATCTTGGTGATTATAAATAATGGCTGCAATGAACATAGGGTGTGTTATGTTTTTTCAAGTTAGTGTTTTGGGTTCCTTCAGATGTATTCCCAGACGTGGGATTGCTGGGTCAAAAGACAGATCCATTTTTTATTTTTTGAGATATCTCCATATTTCTTTCCACAGTGGCTGAACCAATCTATATTCCCACCAAGAGTGCAAAAGGCTTCCCTTTTCTCCATATCCTCACCAGCACTTGTTTGTTGATTTATTGATAATATCCATTCTGACAGGTGTGATATGGTATCCCCTTGTGGTTTAAGTTTGCATTTTTCTGATGATTGGTGACATTGAGCATCTTTTCATATGTCTATTGGCCATCTGTATGTCCTCTCTGGACAAGTGTCTTTTCAGGTCCTTTGCCCATTTTTAAAATTTGTGTCTTTCTGGTGTGAAGTCCTGTGAGTTTTTTACATATATTGGAGATTAAGTCCTTGTCTGATTTATCATTGGCAAATATGTTCTCTCATGTGGTTGGTTTTTTTCATTTTGGTGATGATTTCTTTAGCTGTGCAGAAGATTTTTAGTTTGATGTAGTCCCATTTGTTTATTATTTTCTTTTATTTCCCTTGCATTGGAGATATATCAGAAATATACTGTTACATGGGATATCTGAAATTTTACTGCCTATGTTCTCCATCAGGACTTTTATGGTATCATGACTTCAAAACTATGAACAATAAAATTATAATAAACTCATAACTATCAACAACCAAAACTAAAAACAAAAGCAAAAACAAACAAAGCAAACAACTAGAATAGCAGCAGAATCATAGATACGGATACCATATGGAGGGTTATCACCAGGGAGTGGGAAGGGGGAGGATGAGGGAGTAGGTAAAGAGATTAAGAAGCATAATTGGTAGGTACGAAATAGAAAGGAGGATGTTAAGAATAGTAAAAGAATGGAGAAGCCAAAGAACTTATATGCACAGTCCATGGATATGAACTGGGGCTTTTGTGTTGGGAGGGGGGGGAAGGCATTGCAGGAGAGAAGGGATGTACTGAGTAGAGGGGAGGAAAGGAAAAAATTAGGAAAACTATAATACCATAATCAATAAAATATACTTTAAAAGAATATTATAAAAAAGAAAAAGGAAAAAGAGATGAAAAGGTTATGGGATGTCTACAGAAAATAATGATTTTGAGAGGATAAAGGGAGGAGAAATAATAGACGTCAGGTTAAGAAAAGGAAAAAATGACATTTAAAATGAAAATAGAGGAGGAAGATGTTGGAGGAGTGAGGGGAGGCTGCGCTTTCAGGCTCCCGAGACCTGTCTGTAGTTTAGACTAAGTGCAGACAGAACATCTCAGTGAGCAGCTTGACATTGGCAAGAGTCGAGCCTTGGCACTGCTGGATTAGAGAGAAACCATCTGGGAACAACCTGTGTAGTGAGGATAGCGGAAGAAAAAAGGACGAAACAGGATTCCTGACTGGGGTGCCTGCCTGAGCTGCGGCAGGAAGTACACAAATGCTTTTTGGCGACCACAGGCTTCCCCAGAGAGGAGTCGGGAGGAGAGCAGATCTCTGCCTGTTGGCAGAGACGGGACTCGACCAAGTGACATTGGCACTGAAGAACAGGAGACAGCATGCTGCTGGGCAACTGAGAACACAATTTACCTTTATATTTTTCTCTTGTTGACTGCGGAGAGGGGTGGAAAGTTTGGGGGTGGTAAGACATTCTCGAAAAGTGCAGGCACAGAGGCGCGCTCATCCACTCCCCAACCCACCCCTTGGGTCACGCAGATGAGCATAGGGAAGTGCCCTCATTCCCTGGCCCAGGTGCGCGGGGCCGTGAGTCCAGGTGCCCCTCGGACACACCCCAACAAACATAAGATCAGTGGCCCAACAGGCACAGGGAGGGCCCACTGAACACGCAGAAGACCGTGCGCAGACACCCCTAGCCAGCTCCAGTGGGCGCCAGGCCTCAGGCCGGAATGCAGACCACTTGCTCAGGCTCTGCTCGTGCCCGCCCAGATTGGTGCGGGAAGGCGGGTGGCTGCAGCACGGGAACAGCAGGTGGCAGCAACTCACAGAAGCTCACTTCCACTGTGCACAGGTGTCCAGGGCCCCGCCCTCAGAGGTGAGAGACCAACTCCCAGAGCTCGGCTCAGCGGGACTAAGGCTAGCTCTCGTGCCACACTACGTGCGCTTGGGCGCATGGGCGCATGAGCATGAAAACACCTCAGCCCGGCTACAATAGGTGCCAATTGCTCACTTCCACTGTGCCCAAGTGTCTGGGACCCCACCCTGGGAGGCGAAAGACAAGCTCCCAGAGCACAGTGTGGCTGGGCAGGTACCAGGCAAGCTCTTGGGCTACCTCGTGCATGCAGGGGCGCGCATGCAAGGGTACCTCAGCTGGCTCCAGCGGGCAGCAAGGGAGCGCGCCGTGCTGGCCACTGCAGGTGCATGCCATTGCTGCAAGGAACAAGAACCTCTGAACCACCACACTAGACCAGCTGCGGACACAAAAAAGGAAGACAACATACCAAGGCTGAACTGACTAAAAACATTCCTTTTTTTTTTTCTCTTCTTTTTCTATTTTTTCTTTTTCTTTCTTTCTTTCCCCTTTATTCTCTTTTTCTTTTTTCTTTCTTTCTTTCTTCCTTTTTCTTTCTTTTTCTTTTCTTTTTTTCCCTTTCCTTAAAAAAAGGAAAAAGGAGGAGAGGAGAGGAGGGGAAGAAAAAAGAAAATAAAAACAAACTATATCTCTAATGCGTTTCATATATTCTCTCCTTCTCATCCTTTCTCTTTAATCGTTATTTGTTTGTGTGTCTAGTTTAGCCCCTCTTTCACTCTAAATTAATGGAATATAATTATTATATAAACCCAATACAATACAATCCCACTTTCTTACTATATTATGCATTTTTCCATCCTTTTCTTCTATTTTTATTAACATACAATATAAATATTACCCACTGGCTTGCATAGTCTCAAGTATTATTAATCTATGAACCCCTCTATCAAAAATCATATTTCTCCTCCCTAAAAACAACTCTTATCTATTCTTCTTATAGTGTAAAAGCTCTAATCTCTTTATATTTATATTAATACTGGCTCATTAGCTGACGATAGCGGGATAGAGGGTGGGGGATATTTTTGAGGGCGTGGGTCTCCTGCCTGGGCTGTGTGTTTATGTTTTTAACAGCATCTCCACAAAAGAACTCAAGACAAAGTGGATAGCATGGCTCTCAATCAACTAGCCAGAAGGAAGATCCTACCAAAGAACATCTGAAGTATAACCAGACAGCATAAAAAATGACATAAAACGTAACTCAAGAACATCAGGCTCAGGAGATCAAAGAGACTGCACCACTGAAACCCCCAGATCTCCCATAAATAATCTCACACCACAAAGGTGGGAAGTCAAAACAGATCATCCCAAAAAAATGAAAACAAACAAGAAGAATCCAACATGGCAAGATGCAGAAATAACCTCTCAATGAAAAGAAAAGAGGAATCCTCAGAAAAAGAGGTAGATGAAATAGACATAGCCCAAATGTCAGACATGGAATTCAAAACAGTGGCAGTAAAGAAGCTCAATATAGTCGACAACCTTAAAAACAACTATGACAACCTCCAAGGAAGTTACCAGCAGCTCCAAGAAAATTACAAGGAACTTGCAGAGAACTACGCCAGGATAAAAAAAATACATAGAAACTATTAAATAGAACCAGGATGAAATGAAGAATTCAATCCCTGAACTGAAAAACACAGCAGAATCAGTCAAAAGCAGACTAAATGAAGCAGAGGATCAGATTAGTGAGTTAGAAGATAATGTAGAGAAAAACTCCCAGACAATACGGCAAAATGAAAAAAAGATTGAAAAAATATGAACAAGATGTAAGGCAGTTATAGGATAGCATGAGAAGAAATAATATCAGGATCATCGGAATAAGAGAAGGAGAAGAAAATGAGCATGGAATTGAAAAACTAATAGGAGAAATAGTGACTGAAAATTTTCTGAACCTGATGAGAGAAAAAGTTATACAAGTTCAGGAAGCACAAAGAGTTCCAATGAAGAGGAACTCCCAAAAACCCACTCCAAGGCACATCATAATTAAAATGGCAACATTCAAATCCAAAATTAGAAACCTAAAAGCAGCAAGAGAAAAACAGCAAATAACTTACAAGGGAGCTCCAATAAGGCTATCGACCGATTTCTCAACAGAAACATTACAAGCCAGAAGGGAATGGTCAAAAATATTTCAAGCAATGAAAAACAAAGGTCTACAACCAAGAATACTCTACCCAGCAAGGCTCTCATTCAAAATAGAAGGTGAAATAAGGAGTTTCTCAGACAAAGGAAGACTAAAAGAAGACAGCTCCAGCAAATCAGCATTGCAAGAGATGCTAAAGGGAGAGTTCTAAGAAAAGAGAAGAAAAAAAAAAAAGGAGAGGAACAGAGGTACAAAGGGAAATGAATAAATACACGTCAATAATAACCTTAAATGTAAATGGATTAAATGCTCCCATTAAAAGACATAGGGTCGTCGTCGGCAGCCGTCCGTCTCGAGAGACGATGGCGTAGCTTCTTGAGAGTCTATCTGCACCGCCGAGAATGGCTGTGCAGTCCGATTCGGGAGTGACAATCCCTGCCGCACTTGGTACAGGTGAAGGCAGATGGCTGTTGTTGCTGCTGCTGACGCTGCTTCCGCCTCGATCTTTTCTGGGCCGCCTCCTCGTTGCGCGCAGCTTCTGCGTGTGACGTACCTTGCCTGACTGTGAGCCTCCAGGCTAGGCGGTCGTCTGCTTGAACTTCCCATGTGTTGAGATTGATGGAGCATTGTGTCATGTCCTTTTTGCAGATGTCTTTGAACCGCAGTTTTGGGCGCCCTGTCATCCTCTTGCCTTCTGCTAGCTCGCCGTAGAGGAGGTCTTTGGGGATACGGCCTGCATCCATTCTTTTGACATGGCCGAGCCACCTGAGGCGTCTCTCGCTAAGAACTGCATGCAAACTGCTCACATTGGCTCGCTTCAGCACCTCGGTGTTGGGGACCTTATCCTGCCAGGTCACCTGCAGGAGAAAGACATAGGGTAACGGAATGGATAAGAAAGCAGGACCCGCATATTTGCTGTCTACAAGAAACACACCTCAAAACAAAAGATTTACACAAACTGAAAGTAAAGGGATATAAAAAGAATTCCAAGCAAACAAACCAGAAAAAGAAGCTGGAGTAGCAGTCCTCATCTCAGACAAAACAGATTTCAAAGCAGGGGCAATAAAAAGAGACAAAGAAGGACATTTCATAATACTTAAAGGAACAATCTATCAAGAAGATATAATACTGATAAACATAAATGCACCCAACATAGGAGCACCCAAATACATAAAGCAAATACTAGAAGACCACAGGAAGGATATTAATAACAACACACTCATAGTCGGGGACTTCAACACTCCATTATCAACAATAGACAGATCATCCAAGCAAAGAAGCACCAAGGATATACAGGCATTGACCAACACACTAAACCACATGGACTTAACTGATATATATAGAACTTTGCACCCCAAAAAAGGAAAATATACATTCTTTTCAAATGCACATGGGATATTTTCAAAGATAGACCACATGAGAGGACACAAAACAAGCCTCAACAAATTAAAGAAAATTGAAATCATATCAAGCTCCTTTAAAGACCACAATGCCTTGAAACTAAAAATCAACCTCAGAGAAAAACATCAAAGACACCCAAACTCATGGAGAATGAATACCATACTATTAAATAATGAATAGGTTAACAATGACATGAAAGAAGAAATCAAGAAATTTCTGGAAACTAATGATAGTGAACACACAATAGCCCCAAACCTATGGGACACAGCAAAAGCAATCCTAAGAGGGGAGTTTATAGCAATACAGGCATATCTGAAAAGGATAGAAGAATATCAAATAAAAATTCTAACCCTAAAGCTACAAGAACTAGAACAACAACAACAAACAAAGCCTAGGGCAAGAAGAAGCAAGGAAATCATCAAGATCAGAGCAGAATTAAATGACATAGAGACTAAACAAACAATCCAAAAGATCAACAAAACTAGAAGCTGGTTCTTCGAAAAAATAAACAGAATCGACAAGCCTCTACCCAGGCTCATCAAGAAAAAAAGAGAGAAGACACAAATAAACAAAATCAGAAATGAAAGATGAGAAATCATGAATGATACCACAGAAATACAAATGATAGTAAGAAATTACTACATACAACTGTATGGCGAGAAATATGACAACCTAGAAGAAATGGACAAATTTCTAGAATCATACGACCTTCCAAAACTGAAGCAAGAAGAATTGGAAAGTCTCAACAGACCAATAACAAAGAAGGAAATTGAAATAGTAATCAAAAATCTCCCTGCACACAAAAGGCCTGGACTGGATGGCTTCACAGGCGAATTCTACAAAACATTTAGGGAAGAACTAACTCCTATCCACCTCAAACTATTCCAAAAAATTTAAGAAGAGGGAAAAATCTCAAACTCTTTCTATGAAACCAGTATTACTCTAATCCCCAAACCAGGTCAAGACACAACAAAGAAAGAAAACTACAGGCCAATATCACTGATGAACATAGATGCTAAAATGCTGAACAAAATATTGGCAAACAGGATCCAGCAATACATCAAAAAGATCATACATCACGATCAAGTGGGATTCATCCCAGGGATGCAAGGATGGTTCAATATTCGCAAATCAATAACTATAATACATCACCTAAACAAAATGAAAGACAAAAATCACATGATCATATCAATAGATGCAGAAAAAGCATTTGATAAAGTACAACAGCCATTTATGAGGAAAACACTCACTAAAACGAGCATATAGGGAGCATACCTTAACATAATTAAGGGTATATATGAGAAGCCTGAGGCCAACATCATACTCAATGGACAAAAACTAAAAGCAGTCCCCCTGAATTCAAGAAGTACACAAGGTTGTCCACTCTCTCCACTCCTATTTAACATAGTGTTGGAAGTCCTAACCACAGCAATCAGACAAGAAAAATAAATAAATAAAAGGCATCCAAATTGGGAAAGTAGAAGTAAAACTATCATTATACGAAAATGACATGATAGTATACCTAGAAAATCCTATAAACTTCACTAAAAGACTACTCGATATAAGTGAATTTGGCAAAATTGCAGGGTACAAAATAAATATACAGAAATCTAAGGCATTTTTGTACACCAACAATAAAATAGCAGAGAAAGAATAAAAAAAGAAAATACCATTTACTCTAGCAACAAGAAAAATAAAGTACCTAGGAATAAACTTAACCAAAGAGATTAAAGACCTGTACTCTGAAAATTACATAACATTGAAGAAATAAATTAAGGAAGCTACAAATAAATGGAAGCAAATACCATGTTCTTGGATGGGAAGAATCAACATCATCAAAATGGCCATACTACCCAAAGCAATTTACAGATTTAATGCAATCCCTATTAAAATATCAATGATGTATTTCACAGACCTAGAACAAATACTCCAAAAATTTATATGAAACCAAAAAAGACCTCGAAGAACCAAAGCAATCTTGAGACAGAAGAACACAGCAGGAGGAATCACATCACCAGATACCAAACAATACTACAAAGCTACTGTGATCAAGACAGTTTGGTACTGGGATAAGAAGAGACATATAGATCAGCGGAATAGAATAGAGAGTCCGGAAACAAACCCAGGCCTCTATGGTCAACTAATGTTTGATAAAGGAGGAAGGAACATAAAATGGAGTGAGAAGAGCCTCTTTAACAAATGGTGCTGGGAGAACTGGATAGGGATGTGCAAAAAAATGAAACTAGACCACCAACGTACACCACACACGAAAATAAACTCAAGATGGATCAAAGACTTAAATGTAAGCCATGATACCATAAAAGTCGTAGAGGAAAATATAGGCAAGAAAATTTCAGATATCTCAGGTAACAATATCTTCACGGATACATCTCCTAAAGCAAGAGAAATAAAGGAAAAAACAAACAAATGTGACTACATAACACTAAAGAGTTTCTGCTCAGTAAAAGAAAACATCAGCAAAATTAAAATGAAACCAACCATATGGGAAAACATATTTTCCAATGACATCACAGACAGGGGACTGATTTCCAAAATATATAAAGAGCTTATGCCACTCAACATCAAGAAAACAAACAACCCAATTAAAAAATGGGCAAAAGCCCTGGCTGCTGTGGCTCAGTGGATTGAGCATCGACCTGCGAGCTAAGTGTCGCTGGTTCGATTCCCAGTCAGGGCACATGACTGGTTTGCACATCAGGTCCCCAGGTGGGGGCGGGAGTGAGAGGCAACCACACAGTGATGTTTCTCTCCCTCTCTTTCTCCTTTCCCCTCTCTCTAAAAATAAATAAATAAATAAACAAACAAATAAATTAAAAAAAAAACTTAAAAAAAATGGACCAAAGATCTGAACAAACACTTCTCTGAAGAGGACATACAGAAGGTCCATAGACACATGAAAAAATGCTCAACATCATTAGGCCTCAGGGAGATGCAAATGAAAACCACAATGAGATACCATTTTACACCAGTCAGAATGGCCATCATCAACAAATCAACAAACAACAAGTGCTGGCGAGGATGTGGAGAAACGGGAACCCAACTGCACTGTTGGTGGGAATGCACACTGGTGCAGCCGCTATGGAGAACAGTAAGGAATTACCTCAAAAAATTAAAAATGGAACTGCCTTTTGAACTAGCGATTCCACTACTAGGATTATACCTGAAGAATCTTGAAACACCAAATCAAAAGAACTTATGCACACCTATGTTCATTGCAGCACTGTTTACATAGCTAAGTGCTGGAAACAACCTAAGTGCCCATCTGTAGGTGAGTGGATCAAAAAACTCTGGTACCTTTACACAGTGGAATACTATGTAGCAGAAAGAAAGAAGGAACTCCTGCCATTTGCAACAACATGGATGGAACTAGAGAGAATTATGCTTAGTGAAATAAACCAGGCAAAGAAAGAAAAATACCATATGATATCACCTCATACAGGAAACTAAAGAACAACACAAACAAAAGAACTAAATAGAACAAGGAGCAGAATAACAGTCGATAGGGCGGAGAGGGGAGGGAGAGAAGGGGTATAAGTAAGGGAAGGGTTTAGTCAAAGAACGTGTATAAATGACTCATGGACACGGACAATGGGGAGGGATATGATTACTTGAGAAGGGATGGGCTGGGTGGGGGAGAGAAATGGGGAAAAAATGGGACAACTGTAATTGAAAAACCAAAAATAAAAAATTAAAAGAATAAAAAAAGACAGTGGAAAAAATAATAAATAAAATGAAAATAATAATAGCAGGAGGAAGGCAAAATGGAGTAGTAGTAAGGGGAACATAAAATATGATATTTGAAATAAAATAGTGAATATCTAGGAATAAATTTGAAAAAATGCGTCAACAACCATAACATCAATGACAAATGAGCAAAGATTTATAAAGCTGGAATGAGAATAAGAATATTATAAGAAAGGGAAAATGAATGTGAAGCAACTAATGGAAAGAAAAAAATGATTTTGAGAGATTGTAGAGAGGATAAATAGCAACAATGAAGAATAGAAACAAGGTGTAGAAAGGAAAAACAAAATTTAAAACAAAAATAAGAAAGGGAAGAAACAAAATGGAGTAAGGTAAAGGAAGAGTAAAATATGAAATTTTAACTAAAACTAAAATAAAAAAATGGTGAAATAATAGGAAGAAGCTTTAAGAAAAAATGTTAAAATATATGCAGGAGAAAAAATAACACAAATAATAAAAAAGGTAGAATTCATCTCAGCAGAGTTTAATATTTACCTACTATTTTCTTCTGGATCTGTCTCTTGTAATATCACATGGTGTCCCAGTCTAGCCTCAGGCAGCCTGTTCAAGGTTTCAAGTGATCCACAGTCTGTGGCTGTCTCTTTCAGGCTTGGCTGGTCTTCCTTGTTCTTCCCTGCCAGCTTTTTGTCAACACAAGGCCCAGGTTTGGTTTATCTAACATCCAACAGCTCCCCAGGTACCACCTCCACCTTCTTCTTGACGGGGCTTCTGGTGCTATCAGAAGGTGGAATTGCTGGATCTTCCCTGGGTGGTGCTGTTCAGATTTCAGGGAAGATTGTGAGCATGTTCCCCCATCCCTGTGCCACACGTCTTTGTGTCAGATTATTTCCAATAATGTATAGTTTCTGATGAATTAGCTGTCCATTTCATTAAGGGGCCAATCTGTGTAAAACAGTCAGCTGTTTCATGCCTGGCACTGACAGCAGCTCTGTATTAGAGCCAAGGTTGGGTGAGGCCCTGAATACCCCTTGCTGTGCCAATTTCTAATCTCTCTGCTCTGCTGGTTTCAGTGGAATGAGGCCCAAGAAACCAGCATAGCTTGTCACATCTGATAAAATTTCAGAAAGGGTCCTTTGGGAGATTCTCTTTCTTTCCCTTGTGGATATGTGCCCAGCAAGGGGTTCTTGAGCCTGGTCTTACTGTTCTTCAGAGTTTGCTATCCTGCAGGAGGTGATTGGGCACACCTTCTCTTTCCCTGAGGTTTGTATTCCACAGTGTGACAGGACCTGCCTGACTCATGTGCTCTGCTGTTGCCTGTTTAGCTCCCAGTTCACTGGTCTCCCAGGTGAGACAGACCCTAACTCTTTGTTCTGTGCAGCTTCCACCCCACCCACCGATCCCTGCTCATCAGCCATGCTGGTTGGGGCCCTGCAATCCCTTCACCGTGCAGCTTTCTAACCTTCCTACACAATTTGATTCAGTGGGAATGAACTGCACTTTTAATCTGGTTTCTCTGCTATTGGAACAGCTGCGCATGTGCATGGGGTCCCTGGTCCCTGTCCAGTCACTCTTCAGCTCCCATTTTAATAATTCTTCTTCATTTTTTTAGACTCCAACTCTGGGACTTTTATTCTCCTGGAAACAATGTTCTATGTTAGTGGTACATGAGGGAAAAAATATGTATGTTTACTTCTGTTGAAGTACACGAGTATTTGTGCACGGCATCTACAAAGGTCACCATATGTTCTGGGTCCATGTCAGCATAAAGTCCATGGCCCAGGTTGGCAATGTAGTGCTGTGGCCCAAAGTCATTCATTATCTGCTACACCAGTCACCCGATTTCCTCCTGGGGGACCAACAGGGCATTGGCTACAGGGAGGTCCAGCAAACTTCTGTTCTCCCTCAGATGCATACAGTGCACAGGCGTTCAGGATGCCCTGCAATGTCATGTTCTTCCCCACACGCTCCTGGGCTTTCTCTGGGGTCACTGTTCAATCAAGCCCAACCACCTTGTAGCCAGCCTGAGCCAGCTCCTCCAGAGCAAAATGCCCATCCTTAGCAGAGACATTCATGTGCACTGGTGCCAGGCCTGCCTTCTGCAGCCTGGCCTTTACTCGCTTGGCTGCTTCACAGATGTAGGGCAGTGCAAACTTATTGGAAAGCTGTGGGCCAAGATGCCCTGTGTGGGACTCAAGAGCTGCAATGCCTGGGAACCAGCAGCCACTTGTCCCACCAGATATGGTACCAGAGCACCAGTAAGGATGTGAAACAGCCAGTGACTGGCCTTTGGTCTCTGGTAAAGCCAGTGTTTGGCTTGAACCGTGGTACTTGAGCTGCCACCTTCTATTATGCATGTCATCAGAGTCCACAGGGCACCCGCCAAGTCAGTCAGTAGCACATGTCCAGCCACCTGTTGTCAAGTGATGGTGATGGCCTACAATATATAGGCCAGCTCAGAGGCCACTGTTGCTGGATCCCGGCAGTGCTCTAAATTCCACCCCTCTCTCAATGGCTCTGGGAAGCTGGGATCTTTTCAAGGCACCATGGTCACCTCCATGTCCGGTGCCTGGTGTACAACAAGGATGTTGGAGAAGATGATGTCAGCATCCAGAGGGAAACGATGCAGTGGCTGCAGAGTCAGTTCACAACAGGCCTCTGGGGATTGACAAGTACTGAAAAAGTCTTTGGCAGCCAGAACTTCCCTAAACTCTGGTAAGTAGTGGCCTGCCTGTCGCATGCACCAAAACGGAGTATATATAGTCTGTGTCTTCTCCCTAGCTGCTGCTCTCAGGAATGTGTCATTCTTAAGCTCTGGAAAGCCCTGGGGTCCGATCCCATTTGCCTCCATGGTGAGATGTCTGTAACTCCACGTCAGTTCCACTTTATCCTCTAAAAATTCTATATGAAGCACCCACACTGCAGTGCCGAATCACTGACTGGTTCTCTATGCACTCCACCTCCTCAAAAAGTAAAAAGTCTCTCTTGGTCAGGGCTGTCCACAGGCTTCTTGTGCCTCTGAGAGTTTTAGGAGATAGAGTTTCTCTCTGGAACTCTCCCAGTTGGCACTGCAGCTATGGTTCTGCGGCTCGCTGTGTGTGTGTGCAGGCTGAGTGTCCCATACTCCGTACATCCTCCCAGGTCTCTTTCAATTAGATTAGGGCTGGGGGTTCCCTGTGTGGGACCAGAGATCCCCATTCCTGGAGGGAAAGGAACTACTAAGGTGCATTTTCCATCCGGTCTCTCTGCTGCAGCAGGCTCCTTGTGCAGGTTATTTCCCATTCAACTTATAAAATCTCTTACCGGATGGTACAGTGCATCATCTGTACTCCCTGTTTTCAAAAATTTGTATCAGTTGAGATTCTGTTGATTGTTTAGGTCACTTGTAGGAAGATCAGCTGAAAATCTGTGCTGGGGGCTTGAGAAAGTGGGCTTACTTTCCTTCCATCTACTCAGCCACTATCTGCCTAGTTAGACAATTTAAGTATTTAGTGGAATTGAAGTAAGACAGACTGATGTGCTCTGTCCACAAAAATTACAGTTGACATTTAATATTATTTATATTAGTTTTGGGTGGACAACATAGAGGTTAGATATTTTTACAATTTATAAAGTGATCCTCCTGATAAGTGCAATACCCATCTGGCACCATACATAGTTATAACAATATTATTGACTATATTCCCTATGCTATATTTTACATCCCTATGACTATATTGTAACTACCAATTTGTACTTCTTAATCTCTTCACCATTTCACCAAGTTCCCCACTTACCTCTCATCTGAAAACTATCAGTTTGTTCCCTGTATCTATGAGTCTGTTTCTGCTTCACATACTCATTTATTTTTCTCATTAGATTCCACATATAAGTGAGATCATATGGCATTTGTCTTCCTATATCTGACTTATTTCACTCACCACAATGCCCTTTAGGTCCATCCATTTGTTGCAGATGGCAAGATTTCGTTCTCTTATGGCTGAGTAATATTCCATTGTGTGTGTATATATATATATCCCCTGGCTGGTTTGGCTCAGTGGATTGAGCGTCGGCCTGCGAGCTAAGTGTCGCTGGTTCGATCTTCCAGTCAGGGCACATCAGAGAAGGAAAACTCTGACTCCAAAAAACCTCCGCTGCCTTGCGGCATACCTCTTCAGGGGAAAGGCTAAGGGAGTAAACCCCGACAGAAAATCCGGAGCCGGAGTCCCTAAGGCGGTTTGACGTTGTAGTCAACACCGGCAACTCCTGCGGCGCACCTGAAGCCAAGCTGTATTGACTCCGTCTTTCCCTTGGACCCTTCAGCTGCGAAGAGAGGGGGGGTCTGCTGCATGGGCAACAGCAGACCCTCCATATCA
The DNA here is from genome assembly GCF_987537825.1 of Furipterus horrens. Classification (NCBI taxonomy): domain Eukaryota; kingdom Metazoa; phylum Chordata; class Mammalia; order Chiroptera; family Furipteridae; genus Furipterus; species Furipterus horrens. The sequence continues at coordinate 36,673,139 of NW_028327187.1, forward strand.
CCCTGCCCAGGCTCTGTAGCTTCAGCTTCACTGGAGAGGACACTCCAGCGTCATCGCAAGATGTCGATTCAACACGGGAGGAGACAGATACCGTGTCACTCCCAAGTCGGACTGCACAGCCATTCTCGGCGGTGCAGATAGACTCTTAAGAGGCTACACCATCGTCTCTCGAGACGGACGGCTGCCGACGGATATATATATATAAAATATTTTTGGTGTTGACTTACCTTTCTCAAAACCAGATGGCTTATTTTATCTGTTTGGTTATATACTTACATACATAAAGAGGAAATACCCTTATCTCTGAACTTTTTCATGTTTCCTTTTTTATTCATTCAAGATTATCTACAGTTTTCCTTGAAGGTAAAAGTTGCCCTTACCAAGTAGAAGACACGAGTAAACAACAGACATTTGTTCAATGATTAAATGGGTGAATCGATGAATCTATAACTACTTTATTATTTCTTTCCCTTTGCATGTTTCTAAAGAAATTTTTATTGGTTTTGACTTCCTTTTCTTTGGGTCTGTACTTCTCACATTCTTCTGTCTTAGTTGCATAAAGAGATTGCTGATTATGTTCACCTGACATATCAGCATGTTAGAAGCATGAAAAAATTCTGCTCTGAAAGCATGCTTCTTGCTTATCAGTATTCTTCTGATAGATGTTTACTGATTACATTGTATCAAATTGTTCTTAACATCTATCACTCAGAGAACAAAGGTATTTTGATACACTGAGACTCAATAATCAGTGTTAAAGAAATTGAAGCTACAAATTCATGCTGTATCAGTACCTTAAAGACATTTTAAAACAATTTTAAAAAAATATGTGATTTTTACACAGTTATTTCTCAATGTTTCATATCTTAGTCTGCTTGAGCTACCATAATAAAATATCATGTATGGGACAGTTTAAACAATATAAATTTATTTTCTCACAGTTCTGGAGGCTGGAACTTCAAGATATAAGCACCAGCATGATTGTTTTTCTAGTGAGGGCTCTCTTTCTGCCTTGTAGACTAATGTTTTCTCATTGTGTCCTCACATGGAATGGAGAGAGGTAGCTCTGGTCTCTCTCTTTTAGTAAGATCCCTAATCCCATCATGAGGGTCCTACTCTCAAGACGTCATCTAAATCTAATTACACCCCAAAGTATTGTCTAATGGGGAGAATTCTGGTTTTCAACATATGAATTTGGGGAGGAACACAATTCAGTTCATAGCAGTTGGTAAAAACTAAAGCTTCCCCTGATACTTTGAAATTATAGCAGAACTGCAACAAAATGTACTGCAGGTATGATGCTGTTTTAGAAGACAGTTATTTCAAACTCACTGTTGCTTACAGTATAGAGTTATAGTTTCTCATCTTCAACACACATGTTCCCAATCTGGTCTCCTATTTGTCTCCTTCATAAACTGCCAACCAAGGTAGAAGTTTTTGACTGACCCCGAAAGATACTTTATATTCTTTGTTATAGCCATAGTTCCATGCATTTATCACTCAGCTCTGTTGCTAAAAATGGTCTTCTTAATCTTTTCCCAAATAATAACCATTGTCAAAAATTTTGATAGTAAATAATTGCATTTAGCAAATGTTATGCACAGAGATGATTTTAGTTAAACACTTAACATGGATTATCTCCTTTAATCCTTGCAACAACTCAATGAGGTGATATTATCATGATTTATATTTCACAGACAAGAAAACTGAGACTAAAAAGATTAAATAACTTGTTCACATTTCCACAACTACACACTACATAATGGCAGAGCATGGATTCAAATCCACTTTTATCTTATTATGAAAGCTATAATTTAACCTTTGTGCTTTATGCTTCCAGGAGTCAGTATCCTCAAAACATTTTGTTTTTATAATATAATTTATTAAAGATAGTGAGTGGTTCCAGACAACAGATTCCACTGATGACAATTCAGTGACCATATTATTTTTTAACCCTGCGGAGGTCACAGTAAAAAAATTTACACCATAGGTTGTATGCTGAAAGAGAACAGAAATTAAAAGCACTACAAATTTTTATTTATTATATTGATATTTTCAGTTACAATCTAGACATTATTAAACAAAAAATATAAAAACTTAGTGATTAAAAACTAACAGAAGTTGACACAAAACATTCTGTGGCTGTTTTCTAATTTGTCTTCTTATTGGATTTGCCCCCGTTTTGAGTCTTTATCCTTTCGAAAAATACTCTTTAATCACATCTAAGTCACCTTCACAATCTTCATTAGAAATATCTTTCTCAGTATTCTAATCTTCTGAACAAGTTTCCACATAATCTTTATCTTCTAAATCACTTTCATTTTCACATTCAACTCTACCATTCTCATCATTTACTCAAATAACATTCATTGAAGTTCTTCAGCATCTTTTGAATTATTGAACTGATATCTTTTTCAGCCATATTCAATGGAAAATAAAAAATATACTGATATCAAGCTTTGAGAAAACAAAAGCAACTACACCAACACTGACTATGGAATTTGCAATATCTCTCAGATTCATTTTACTATTATTACACACTCTTAAAAAATGTGTTATAACCAAAATGAGAGCTTAAATGTTATGGCTTAACATTAGTCAAGTACAAATGCACAACTAG